>NC_088685.1:105762737-107012737 GCF_028017835.1 Emys orbicularis
GCATCACAAGTTTGCATATTGTGATCAGTGTTCTTGTATTCATGATCTGGAAAATGGGGTGAGCTACAGAGTAACAAAAGTTTCATATAATACAAAATTATTTAGGTTAGTCAAGACAAGAGACTATTTGAGGAACTTCAGAGGGACCTAACTAAACTGTATGAATGGGCAACAAGATGGTAAATGAAATTTAGTGTTGACAAATGCAAAGTAGTGCATATTTGGATGAAATAACTGTAACTATTTGTACACCTTACAAGGTTCTAAATTAACTGTAGCAACTCAGGAAAAAGACTTGGGCATCATTGTGGGCCTGCTGCAGGGCTGGTACACCCCATCACACTTTGGGGAGGGGCATTATAGCCCCTTGGCTGAGTCCAAATGACCACCCTTAGCTTCAGGGAAGTATGGCCTAATGGCCAGAGTCAATAAGGCATCTCTCCTTGGCGGGGCCTCGTGGCAAGATTCAATATGGCTGCCCTCCTCGGCAGGGCTGCATGGCCTAGTGGCCAAGGGAAGAAGTGGGCCGCCACCAGGGATGGGTGGCATCTGGGGTAGGGGGACCCCGGTCCTCCCTACTCCACCAGATCCCAACCCAGGGCCTTGATAGCAGTGAATGGATTCGCCAGTAGGTCAGCAGGGAGCTGTCTGAAACACGCTGCCTTCGTCCCGGTTTCACAACCGGATCAATGTCTAGTTCCCCTGGGTTACTTCCTATGCTGCTTTCCAGTGTTGCTGTCCACAGGTCTCCTGGCCCTCTGGGATCATCGGCTTGAGAACCTCTCAATGACTCCATCCCCTCTTGGGTTTCTGCAGGTAGTCGGGTATCTGCCTGGGTCTCAGCACACTTGGCCTCTGCGGTCTGGGGCTCCAGCAGTTCCTAGGAGTGAGCCTGCAGTGTGCGTCCTCCCTCTTCAGCGGCCAGCTCCAACTGAGCTGGGCTGCTCCCTTTTATACTGAGGGTCCAGTTGGAGTATGCCCAGCAATGGTGGGAGTGTATGGCTTCCTCTGCCCACAATATGGGGTTAACCCCTTTTTGTCCAGTGCAGAGCTGGTACACCCCATCACAGGGCCATTCAGTGAAGCCCTCTGCTCAATGTACATCAGCAGCTAAAAAGCAAACAATATTTTAGAATGCATGAGTAATCGGACAGAAAATTATATGGAAATACTGTAATGTTATCATGTAAATCAATGGTATTCCCTCTCATAGAACAGTGTGTTCAGTTCTAATAACCCCTAAAAGAATATCACAGAAATAAAGGAGGTTCAGAAATGGATAAAAATTATTAGGGGCATGGAAAATCTCTTATATGAAGAGACATTGAAAAAATTGGGATTTACCTTACAGAGGAAATGAAAAAGACGGGACATGATAAAAGTATACAATAACGAGCGGCATACAGAAGATAGATCCGAAATTTCCATAACTTTTTTTCTTTTAGTAAAACGAGAGAATTCAATGAAACTGAAAGGTGAAAATTTTTTAAATGATAAAAGGAATCATTTTTCATGCAACACAGAGTTAGGTTGTGAAACTCATTCTGACTGAGGCCAACAATTTAGCAGGATTCAAATATGGATTAGACATTTATATGGGTAACAAAAATATTTAGAGTTATAACAGTAAATATTTTAAAACATGTATACAAGAGTTTTGTATACAAGAGTGATGTAAACCTTCAGGGTTCAGGACACAAGCCAACTTCTAACTATTAGGACAACTGAAAAGTTGCATTAATTAGAGTCATGGATATTGAGGTAGCATTAATACAAGTTGTCTTAAATGACTCTTATTCTTAAACATGTCATGCACATGTGTGTTCCAGTACAAATTATAACAACTCATGTACAATATATATTAACAGCACTCTGTTGTATAAAATTCTGTGTGTTGTTGCAGCATTAAAACACATATAGTTAATGGGCTCTGACTATAACAGCATAACTATTAGTACATCTGTGCAGTGGCATGCATATGGCATGATGTGTCTCTGGACAATAGAGACCTAATCCTGCTCCCACTAAAGTTAGTGGGAGTTTTTCCGTTGACTTCAGTAGAAGGACTGAACGTAGGGTTACTGGCAAATATCCTTTTAGAAGCATTGCACAAGTGTTCATAGGTTAGAAGCACTGCAGGATGCACACAAGTTACAAAATCCGCCTCATCTGGATGCAGCCATTGATTCTATTAGCCACATAAAAACATCTCACTACCAAACTTCTTGACGGAACACTTAGCATTAAAAATTTGTTGACATACGTACCCCCATGGCAGGGGGGTGTACAATTATAGTTGCTTGTTGGGAGAGTAGCTTGTTAAACTGGGGTGTATTTAGCTGGTAATTTTTTTTTATTTTTTTTTCTGTGTTCTGAACGTTACAATTTCTATGAATTTGCTGTTGGCAAATTGAGCAAAACCAGCATGTTACCAAGGAAACCCATACAGTGCTCTCTTGTGGGGAGTTTACTCTTGTTCTTTGTTGTTTTTCTTGTTATGTTATTCTAAATACAAGTTGTCAGAGTAAAAAATATGGTTGTTCTTTGTATGGAAAACATAAGAAAAAACCATCAGCAGTTCATGGAATACACACAACCTGTTATATGAGTAAAAGTTGTTGGCCTGGAACAACCATCATTGTGATTGTGTGTTGCTGCATGCAAGTTTTTCTCCATTTACATTACCTTGCATATGTGAGCTCAGGATGAAGCCTATGGAATTGTGGGACATTTATGGCTGAAAAATGTACATGATGTATATAATGTAGTTGATTATTTTATTTTTAAGTGTGACATGGAGCATCACAATTGCCATGAGGCATGTGGCCACATTCAAACTGATAACATTATACTTTGGTTTGTGACTAAAATCTTTGAGGTTGCTACAGGAGAATCTTGAGTTCAATGTGGTGTCTTTTTCTCTGTTCCCCCAGCTCCCTCTTTTACTGTAGCCCTTGAAAAATTGCATTGCCATTTCATCATGGAATCACAGGCACTTTGAGAGTTTATTTATTTCCCTTCTTCATGTTCAACTAGCTTAATTTTATATTAAGACCAGATGCTAGACCCAAATTTCCAGTTTTGGAGCACAAAGCAGTGGAACCAGCAGAGAATGGAAACTTGGCCCTGCACCAATAATCTTGTACAAGAATATCCTTTCAGCTTAGTTTTTGTCACTGGATCTGATAACCAGGAACTACTCAACAAGATGTCAATGTACTATCTAATTTGCTTCACATGTCTAAAGTGTAAAATTCTATCACCCATTACTAGAACAAATGTCCTATCTTCCAGAGACTAATCTTCTATGGCAGATGCACTTTCTCAAATGTATAAATCTACTTGAAAACCAATCTGATAACATTTCATGCCTGCACAATGATGATTCACTTATATCAATGTACTTGTCATTCAGACCTTTAAAAAATAATAATAATACCATGGGGCTGGGTGGGTGCTGAAAATATGCAAGGTCTTGATAATGGGTAAACATTAGCCACAAAGTGTAAAGGAGATACATGAATAAAAAAAGTTCTAGTCAAAATTTCCTAATGCATTCTTAGCCTTTATAACACAAAGAGAAGTATGCATTCTTTTGTTGCCACAAAAACTGCCTTGTCTAGCTGTACTTCCATTACTTTGTAGATATCTATTCATCTTTCCTATTTTCATATTCCCATAATTTATAACAACAAATAATGAACTAGACATTACAAATGCATATTTTTTATTTTGGTGCTAGGAGTTAATAGGTTCATCTGCCGCAATTGCATGTTGTGCTTCCAAATTAATGCCACCTTCCTAAAAGTCTACTAGTGTTAGTTATTAAGGTATATCTGACTCTAGACTAATTGTATAAACACTGTGAAAAACAACATTAATCTAAAAATTATAATTTGCTATATTTGATTTCTTTGTAGATTGCAGAAGTGCTGAATTAGATTCTTACATGAATAGCATCACTTTTCTCATGCTTGTATTCAGAGGAATAATTCATTGAGAAAGGTACAAATAATAAATTGTGGTGCAAGTTGAAATTTTTTCAGAATTCAAGTTGTTCTCCCCAAAATATGTACACAATAGGAAAGAAACAGGATACACATCCATCCCTTCCCTTACCATACACAAAATAGCAATTTCCCACCAAAATTCAAGTTGTATATGTATTCTGTGTTGATCATTGCTGCAGAGATCTTCCTTCATGGCTAGCAGCATTTAAATTCAACTCTCAAGACCTGCTAGCAACAACTACAATATGCTTAAACACAATTGGGGCTAGTACCGTTCTGTTCCCAGAGTGGATAGGGCCTTAAGAGCAATAAAGTCCCTCTTTGCTCTGTATTTTCTGATTATTCAGGAAGTAAGTTTACTCTCTTTCTACAATCTTGCCAGATCAAGATTTTAAACCAACATATTTTTTTGATTGGGAGATACTGATACTGAAGTCTGAAATGTTGTATATAGTTAGTCAAACTAAAGCTGGTAGTAGGAGAGTCAGGGGACAATACAGTACTCTCTAGTACAATGTTTAATAATTGAGTCGACTGTAGCAGGAATGGATTTATGCAATAAGAATAATTTAGTTGACAATTAGAGATAAGAACTATCGGGCAAATTCATCCTTGAAGTAACTTCAGTGTGAGGTCTCATCAGGGTTGAATATAGCCCCATACTTTTAAATTTTAGTAGCTACTACCCAGTTAGGTCCTGCTCCAGCAAAGTACTTAAAGTAGATGTCTAAGTAGATACTTAAGTACTTTGCTGGATTTGGAACCTTAATATTGAGACTACAATTTATGGTCATGACAGGATGCCCCTCTGGTATATTGGTTGCCTCATTTTCAGTGTTCAAAGAAAGGTTAGAGTCACTGGAAATTTAACAAGGAACAGGATCAACATATACCACATAGTTTGCAAAATGAATACCAGAAGGTTTGTAACATATTTCTGCATTTTTACATCAATCATGCTCATGTGAAAAACTGCATTTTTATTCACAGTAATTATCTTAGGAGTTGTCTACCAACATGCTCCAACAAGGAGATTTTGGTCTTCTCTTTTCACAGTAGTTCACATGGGGTCTGATCCAAAGCTCACTGAAGTCAACAGAAATAATTTTGTTGATTTCAGTGGGCTTTGGATCCAATCAATGTTGACTATTAAACTAACAGCATTTAATAAAGGGATGGAATTTTACAATGTAATTTATGTGCTCTAAATAATTAGTAGAACATAATTACAAAAATATACTATAAACTGAAGAGGAGTTAAATGTTATAAAGAAATACTCTTCTACTGCTAGAAGAGTCATGGAGTTAGTCTGTAAGATAGGGTGGCAAAGATGATGCCAGAAGTGGCAAATTCTCATCTGTGATCTCAGTGGATGTTATCTACAAAAACACACAGTCATTTAAATCAAAAGTGAAATAAGGAAACATAATAGCAAAGGACTGTATTGCTTGTGAACAATTTCCCTCATTTTAGAAGAAAGGAATGAGGCTTGCCAGTAATTGAAAGCAGACTTAACATGTTATCTTTGATTGTACACCATGGAAGAGGTGAAGTTACTTACCTTGTAAAGGAATTGGACTTCTTTGAGATGTTTGTCCCTATCAGTGCTCCACTTCAGGTGCAGATGTGCACTATGCACTTTTGATTGGGACTTTTGGTATCAGTGCCCATTAGGTGCACATATGCACCGTAGCTATCTTCATGACCAGTACCAAAGATATGTAGGGCACCGTCGGATGAATCTGCCCTCAGTTCCTTCTCTATCTGAAAGTTCTGCAAAACTAGACTCCAAAGCAGAGAGTAAGGAGGGAGGTTAGTGGAGCACCCATAAGGACAAACATCTTGAAGAACTGCTATCTTCCATGGTTCTCTCCTGTGAAGATCTACTGGGTGAGCTGGCTGTGGAGGTCAACAGGGCATTGTGTACACTGGAAGACTCACTGTACAGGGGGAACTGAGGCAGATCAAAGGGAGCACTCCACCATGGGAGGCTTAAGATTCATCTCCCTATTTTTTCTAGACCTCTTCTTAAATCCCGAACAGATTTTATACATAGATGGGATGTGGGTATCCTCTAAGCAGCAGATACAGTGAGAGACACCATCACTAACTGGGATAGAATCCCAGCAAGTGAGAAAACCTTTAAATCCTGTGGATGTATGCATAACCTGAGGATAAAACCCCTCAAAAGGGGAGAGACATCTCCTAGGGGGGTGGAGGGGAAGAGAGGGAAGATCTCACAAAGAAATCCCCTCATACAAAACTAAAGCTACAATAACTAAAGATAAGGCCTAAAACAACAAATGTAAGAGTTAAGCTATTCCCTAAGGGGAATGAATCTAGCTAGAAATGAGCACTGCAACACACTCCATCCATCTCAGGCCTAGGCAGTTGAGAAGGAACTGAGGGCAATATGTCCACCACTGCCCTATATATCCTTGGTACGGAGCGGGAGGATAGCTAGGGTGCATGTGCAGACCGAAAAGGCACTGCTGATCAAAGGCGCACGGGCATACGCACAGCTGAAGTGGAGCACCCATAGACACATTACTCGAAGGAGAATGATCACCTATCAAAGAAAAAAGGAAACAATTGTTGTCCAAATGACTTGATCTTTTAAACACTGTATTTTAATAATTTTAAAGGTAACTGTTTTCAAAAAAGAGGGAAGAAGGATAGAGGGAAGTGGCATCCCAAATATAAATATAGTTACACATAAATCTATCTGTGATCTAATACCTAGAGAATATTCATATGTTAAGGCCCTAATTCCAATCTGACAGCAATTTTACACTTGATTTAAATGAATTACTTCTGATTTAAACCAACATGACTTAGATCAGAATCAGACCCTAAATAATGATGTAATGGTATTTATTGTCAAAGCTGCCAAGTAGCCTTGGAGTTTGGGCTCAAGCAATAATTTATTTTCCTTTAAAGAAAGAAATGAGTAGATGTAGACCCAGTGGATCTGCTGCTCTTCTACCTTTCACCATGTGAAGATGTAATCTGTGCTGTATCCAAGTCATCCTTGGTGTTTCAGGGAACCAGAATGGTCCCCAGCACATATGAGAGCAGCCTTAAGGGTGTTCTAATTTATGCCTGGTTGCCAATAGCTCCAAAGCACCATGCCTGCCAGCAGCTGGGGATTGCCAATGTGTAGAGAAACCCTTTCCCTGACACATCAGCTGGCAAAACAAAAGGAGCATTCAAAGGGATTATTCCACCATCTGATAGAGCTGGCATTACAGTTGTTCTGTGCTACTGGAGTGGCACAAAGCAGCCGTAGTGGGATCTGGCCTACTTTGTATAGCTGTTTTATCCTCATTGGTATTTACTTACAACTTGTCAATTTTTGAATAAGAATATCAGAAAGCAAAAACAAGCTGCAGTTTACAATTCACTGACCCAGATCTTCAGGAAACATCTCTTTATCAGTCTCCAGTAGCTGGTCAAATGATGGTATTTATTTATTTATTGTATAATTATTCAATTTAAAATCAAAGTCACTCTGGATCAAGTGGCCCCAGTATGAATCAAAACCACCACCAAGCTGATGCTGGCACGTCTTTTATGATCCAGTTATTAATTAGCTAGTATAGTTTAACATGTTATGTTTTGACAACGGGTGACATGAACTGCCTGTCAGGTGTGGCCATGTGGTATTAATTTCCTAAATTCTTCACTTAAGCACCTGCTAATGCAGTGCTAGGCTGAGATAGTCTGCACTGGTTGTTAGCCATTTCCAGTGAAAGATTTTTATCTGTATCAAATATACCATAGTAATAAATGTAAATATTTCACACTGTGTGCCTGATTCTCCCTGCACTCATCCCAGTTTTAAATTAGTATATTTCTACTGCTGTTCTTATATTAACTGGAATTCCCCTTAAAGGGGACAAAAGCCATTCACTATGTGTTCCAGTGAAGAGGATTCTACTGTATTTTGCCTCCACAAATTGATTATAATGGTGGCCAATTCTTTACAATACCTTATGGGTGATCAAGGTTCAATGTCCACATTCCAGTCTCACCGGCATGGTGGCCTCATCTTTATTTTGAAATTGACATGGGGAAAAGATTAAACAAATTATAGTGATGGGTAGTGTGATAACTATCTACACAAGAAGTGTGAGAAGAATATACACTAAGAAGGAGAATAATAATTGAGGGAGGTCTAAAGCAGGGGTTCTCAAACTGGGGATCAGGACCCAGACACCTCAGGGGGTTGTGAGGTTAGTACCTCGGGGGTCGTGAGCTGTCAACCTCCACCCCAAACCCTGCTTGCCTCCAGCATTTATAATGGTGTTAAATATATTTAAAAGTGTTTAATTTATTAGGGGGGGTTGCACTCATAGGCTTGCTGTGTGAAAGGAGTTGCCAGTAAAAAAGTTTGAGACCCACTGGTCTAAAGGGATGTGCAAGACTGGGAGAAGGCACAAAGGTTTGATGGGCTGGAGCTGCATAAGTCTTAATCCACGCATGCCAATGAATAGACTGTTAGTCACTTAATTACCCTACGCCTCTGCTTTGAGTATTAAACTTCTCTTGTAAAATGTTATATACCAGTAACTAACAGTACAATATAGATACATAGGGTTAAACCCTTGATCTCTACATCAGCAATGTTGAGGGGAAAGTTGCACTGTTTTAGCTAGTAAATGGATGAAAGTGTTGCTTCAGTGTAACACATTTTATACATATGAGAAAGCTTAAACTGACAATCTGTTCAAGGTACAAGCACATGTGATTATTTATAGTCTAAGCCGACTGCATACTTAACACACTTAATTCTGTGAACAGTAAATACTCTGCTAGGTTAAGAAAGTGTTTGTTTGTAAGCATTGCCACATGGCACAGAGTATTTACTGAGGCCTGATCTACATCTAAAATGTAGGTCCACCTAGCTACTTCACTCAAGGCTGTAAAAAATGTCATGCCCTGAGCACCATAGTTAGTTGGATCTAACCTCCAGTGTAGACGTGGGGAAATCACCGGAAGGATTCTTCTAGCTACTGCCTCTCAGAGAGGTGAATTACCTGCAGTGCTGCAGCTGTACTGCTGAAGTGACTGTAGGGTAGACATACCCTGAGAGGGATAAGGCAACTTCTCCTCCAAGGAATAGAAATGTACAGGATTTGTGGTCTTGTTGTTTTAGGATCTGATCCAAAGCCCACTGAAGTCACTGTAAAAGTTCACACTGAATTTGATGGGCTTTGGATCAGGCACTTAAGTGACTGCTATTTACTGTGCTGGACCAATGCAGCATTTACTGTGGGAGACAGGAAAGAAGCACTTGAAGAAGGACTTTCACATTGGCAAAGGTTCTTCTTCTTCGAGTGCTTGTTCACGTCCATTCCACATTAGGTGTACGCGCGCCGCGTGCACGAACGTCGGAAACTTTTTCCCTCAGCGGCTCCCGTCGGGCCCGCAGGGTCTCCCTTCCCGCCAGAGCGGCGCCCCGCCCCAGCGTATATATACCCCTGCTGGCCCGACCCTCCCTCAGTTCCTTCTTACCGCCCGTGGCGACGTTGGAACAGCTCTTCTCTCAACTCGAGAGTGTCCCTTAGCATAGTCATTAGCAGTAGTTATCAGTTCTTTGTTTAGTAAGTGTCAGAGTTAAGTAGTTATTTAGTTGTTACAAAGACCAACCAAACTCTTGGTGATAGGGGTTTGGTCAACCCCGGCACCGGCCCTGGGCGGCGGGGCATGCCGCACGCCCAAGGCTTCAAGGCTTGTGCCACGTGCCGCAGGCCCATGCCAGTGAGCGACCCGCACGAGTCGTGTCTCCGTTGCCTGGGGGAAGCTCGCCAGAAGGAGCGCTGTAAGATTTGTAAGGCTTTCAAGCCCAGGACTCAAAAAGAGAGAGACTTTCGCCTGAAACAGCTCCTCATGGAGATGGCGTTACAGCCCTCCGCTCCCACGGCACCGTCGGCTTCGGTGCGAAGTGCCCCGGCATCGGTCCGCGACCCGACGCAAGCGGTGCAGACTAAACCTGCGGTGCCGCCTCGGCGAGATCACGCCCGGCACCGGTCTGCTTCGCCGGCCAAGCCCAAGAGCCAGCCCAAGGCCCGGGGTCGCTCCCCGCACAAGAAGGCGGCACCTACGAAGACCGCTAGTGCGCCCAAGGCCGTGCCGGCCCCGGCACAGGTCCCGGTACCAGTGGCTCCGGCGCCAAAAGGACCTCATTGAATTGTCCTCCGTCAGCACACTCCGCGCCAAAGACATTCCGCCGAGACTGCCTTCCAAGGGCAAGCCGGCGATGATGCGCCCATCGCGGTCGCCATCTCAGCACCGCTCCCGGCGCCGGTCCCGGTCGAGCTCCGCCTCAGTGGACTCCCGGCTTCCCGCCGCGCAACGGGCCTCCACGCAGATGGGCCCCGGCGCGAGCGAGGCACCGTCCCAGCAACCCGGCCCGAGCAGGCACCGGGGCGCTTCGACGGTGAGGACCCCAAGACCGTCCTCCCGCAGCCATTCCCGGTCCCGCGGTCAACGGTACCGTTCCAGATCCAGATCGGTACGGCGCTACTCACGGTCCCAGTCCCGACGGCACCGCTCCCCGACGCCGGACCGGCACCGCTCCA
The DNA here is from genome assembly GCF_028017835.1 of Emys orbicularis. Lineage (NCBI taxonomy): Eukaryota > Metazoa > Chordata > Testudines > Emydidae > Emys > Emys orbicularis. The sequence continues at coordinate 105,773,333 of NC_088685.1, forward strand.
CGGCACCGCCGTGGCCCTCCAGGTCACCGTCGCTTGCGTCGGAAGAGAGCTCGGGGATGTCGAGATACGATCGCAGAGGGCATGCCGCTACACGGCACGAGGCCTCTTGGCAACTGCACTGGAGCCATCCGGGACAGTGGCCGTTCTGGACCCCGTGGGCCTATCACCAGCAAGGCCCGCCATCCAGAACTTCGAGGTCGGGCCCTTCAGGGGACCGGTCCCGCTCCCCACGGTGCCGCCCCACCTCCCGTGCGGAGGCTACGGTCTCCAGACCACCTGAGGCCGAGAGGGCGGACTCGGCACCGAGCCAGGCACCATCCGTGACCCAGGGCAGGGGACGCACCCCGGAGGGTCAGCCCGCTGAGGAGGACTTACAGGAGGATGAGGACGCTCAAAAAGCCATGACCTCCTCCTCCTCACCAGATGAAGCCGTGGCGGGCACAACAGTGTCCGGCCCTCCCCCGATTGACCACCGGGCACACCAGGACCTGCTCCGCCGGGTGGCCCTCAACTTGGGGTTGCAGGCGGAGGAGACGGTCGAGCAGGAGGACCCCATGGTAGACATTCTCAGCCCGGAGGGTCCCTCCAGGATTGCTCTTCCGTTGATAAAGACCGTACAGTCGAACTATAAGACTGTGTGGCAGACGCCAGCCTCCTCTGCGCCGACCGCACGGGGCGTTGAGAGGAAGTACTTTGCCCCATCCAGGGGGTTTGACTTCCTCTTCTCCCATCCGGCCCCATGTTCGCTGGTAGTTTCGGCGGTCAACGAGAAGGAGCGGCATGGCCAGCAGGCCCCGGCCCCCAAGGCCAAGGAGGCGAAACGATTAGACCTCTTCGGCAGGAAGGTCTACTCGTCGGGAGGCCTCCAGTTGCGGATCGCGAACCAGCAGGTGATCCTCAACAGGCATAACTTTAACTCCTGGGCGTCGGTGTCAAAATTCAAGGAGGCCCTACCTCAGGGGTCGCAGCCCGAGTTTGCGGCCATTGTGGACGAGGGAAAGGCGGTGGCCAAGACTTCATTACAGGCCTCGCTCGACTCGGCCGATGCGGCCGCCAGGACTATCGCGTCCGGCGTGGTAATGAGACGCTCAGCGTGGTTGCAAGCATCTGGTCTTCCTCCAGAGGTGCAAAACACCCTCCAAGACCTTCCGTTTGAAGGGACGGGGTTGTTTTCGGAGCAGACTGATGCCAGGCTCCATGGCCTCAAAGATTCGCGGGCTACCCTCAAGTCCTTGGGGATGCATACCCCCGTGACGCAGAGGAAACCCTTTAAGCCACAGCCTCCACAGAGGCAGTACCAGCCTCGCCCTCGACACGAGCCTTACCGTAGGCGGGGCAGAGACAATAGGCGTAGGCGCAACAATACGCCTAACCAGGGTCAAGGCCAGGGCAATAACAACGGCAAGCCGCAGCCGGGCAATAAACAAGGATTTTGAAGACGCGATCGAGGACAGCGTACCGATCTCTTCCCCGGATCCTCCCCTGTGTTTCCGGGACCGCCTATCCCGTTTTTTCCATGCCTGGTCCCATATAACATCAGACCATTGGGTCCGCCGCACGGTAGAATCAGGATATGCCCTCCAGTTTTCCTCGCCCCCCCCCATCCCTCTTCAGGGACCCCTCTCACGAGCAACTCCTTATGCAGGAGGTACAGACCCTCCTCGCTGTAGGGGCGGTGGAAGAGGTTCCTCCAGACCTCAGAGGAAAAGGGTTCTATTCCAGATACTTCCTTATTCCCAAGGCAAAAGGGGGCCTCCGTCCTATTCTGGACCTTCGCAAGCTGAACAAGTACTTGCAAAAACCACGTTTCCGTATGGTCTCCCTCGGTACCATCATTCCTTCCCTGGATCCGGGGGATTGGTACGCTGCCCTCGATATGAAAGACGCGTACTTTCACATCGCTATCCGCCCGGCTCACCGGCGGTTCCTGCGCTTCACTATCCAGCAACGCCATTTTCAGTTTGCGGTCTTGCCCTTCGGCCTCGCAACGGCCCCACGTGTCTTCACGAAATGCATGTCCGTGGTGGCGGCCTTCCTTCGGAAGCGACGGATGCGCGTCTACCCATACCTAGACGACTGGCTCCTAGCGGGCCGGTCAGAGGCAGAGGTTCACGCCCACGTGACTTTGGCGCTACAAGTGTTCCGCGATCTCGGCCTGTTGGTCAATGTGCCCAAGTCCTCACTAGTCCCCACACAGAGACTGGAATTCATAGGGGCAGTCCTGGACTTGGTGGCGGCGAGGGCGAGCCTTCCCGTATCGCGTTTCCGGGCAATCCAGGAGGCCGTGACCTCCATCCAGAGATTCCCCACGACCACGGCCAGATGTTGCTTACAGCTCTTGGGGCACATGGCAGCATGCACCCACGTGGTTGGACACGCCCGCCTCCGGCTCCGGCCTCTGCAGCTGTGGTTGGCCCAAGTATATCGCCCCAACAGCGACCCATTAGACATGGTTGTCACGATCCCGGCTCGGGTCTCGAACGCCCTCTGTTGGTGGCTCGACCAACAGCAGGTCTGTGCGGGGGTCCCGTTCGCCGCCCCACAACCAGTTCTGACGTTGGTGACAGACGCGTCGGACCTGGGTTGGGGGGCGCACCTAGGGGACCTACGCACTCAGGGCTTGTGGTCCAGGGAGGAACAGTCGCTTCACATCAACCTGAAGGAGCTGAGGGCGGTTCGCCTCGCCTGCCAGACCTTTCACGCCACCATAAGAGGGCACGGCGTGTCAGTTCTGACGGACAACACTACCGCTATGTTCTACATAAACAAGCAGGGCGGGTCCCGGTCCTCTCCCCTCTGTCGCGAGGCGCTCCTCCTCTGGGACTTCTGCATAGCCCATTCAGTACACCTCCGGGCTGCATATCTCCCCGGGGTCCAGAACGGATTGGCGGACCGTCTCAGCCGGTCCTATCTCACACACGAGTGGAGGCTGAGGCGGGACATCCTCCGTTCAATCTTCCTGAGGTGGGGGTTTCCCCAGGTGGATCTGTTTGCCACCATGGACAACAGTCAGTGCCCACAGTTTTGCTCCTTCCAGAACCGCAGTCCGGGCTCTCTGGCGGACGCCTTTGCAATCCCGTGGGGCGGGAGCCTGCGGTATGCCTTCCCCCCGTTCCCACTCATCCACAGGGTCCTTCTAAAGACCTGCAGGGACAGGGCGAAGGTCATTCTCATCGTCCCGGCGTGGCCACGTCAACACTGGTTCACAACTCTCTTAGAGCTGTCCGTGGCCTCTCCGATAACCCTCCCCCTCCATCACGACCTCATAACACAAGATCGAGGTCGCCTACTCCACCCGAACCTGCCATCGCTGCATCTCACGGCATGGCTGCTCTCTGGCTAAATGAGGCGGAGCACAGATGCTCCCAGGAGGTCCAGCAAATCCTCCCGGGTAGTAGGAAACCCTCCACAAGGGCAACCTACCTGGCCAAGTGGAAGCGCTTCTTCCTCTGGTGTGAGTCTCAGCGCGTCCAGCCCTTGCGGGCCTCGATACCGATGATCCTGGATTACGTGCTGAACCTTAGGCGCCAGGGCCTGGCCCCCGCTTCTATTAAGGTGCATCTAGCCGCCATATCGGCGTTTCACCCGGGGGAATTGGGGCTGTCCGTGTTTTCCAACCCCACGGTGGTCCGATTCCTCAAGGGGCTGGATAGGATGTTCCCCTACACTCGCCCACCTATACCCCCGTGGGACCTCAACCTGGTCCTCACTAAACTCATGGGGCCCCCCTTTGAACCTTTGGCCTCTTGCTCCCTCATGCACCTTTCCTGGAAGGTCGCGTTCCTCGTGGCGGTCACCTCGGCTAGGAGGGTGTCGGAGCTGAGGGCCCTCACCTCAGAACCTCCGTATACTGTTTTTTATAAGGATAAGGTGCAACTTAGGCCCCACCCTAAGTTCCTCCCTAAGGTGGTCACGAGTTTTCACATGGGGCAGGACATCTGTTTGCCGGTGTTCTTCCCCAAGCCCCATACGGACCCTCGCCATCGTAGCCTGCATACCCTCGATGTGCGGCGGGCGTTGGCTTTCTACCTGGACCGTACCAGGCCTTTCCGCAAATCGACTCAGCTATTCGTGGCCGTTGCGGAACGGATGAAGGGCCAGCCTATTTCAACGCAACGCCTGTCGGCGTGGATCGTACTTTGCATACGCACGTGCTACGAGCTCGCCAACGTGCCTGCACCTCCGATCCGGGCTCACTCTACTAGGGCCCAAGCGTCCTCGGCGGCCTTCTTGGCGCAGGTCCCGCTTCAGGAGATCTGCAAGGCAGCCACCTGGTCGTCGGTTCATACCTTCACAGCCCACTACGCGATCCACCATCAGACCAGAGATGACGCGATGGTCGGCAGGGCGGTGCTTCAATCTGTTATTCCTTGACTCCTACCCTCCTCCAATGGTAAGCTTGTGAGTCACCGAATGTGGAATGGACGTGAACAAGCACTCGAAGAAGAAAAGACGGTTACTTACCTTCTGTAACTGTTGTTCTTCGAGATGTGTTGTTCACGTCCATTCCACTTCCCACCCTCCTTCCCCTCTGTCGGAGTCACCGGCAAGAAGGAACTGAGGGAGGGTTGGGCCAGCAGGGGTATATATACGCTGGGGCGGGGCGCCGCTCTGGCGGGAAGGGAGACCCTGCGGGCCCGACGGGAGCCGCTGAGGGAAAAAGTTTCCGACGTTCGTGCACGCGGCGCGCGTACACCTAATGTGGAATGGACGTGAACAACACATCTCGAAGAACAACAGTTACAGAAGGTAAGTAACCGTCTTTTCCTAAAAGAACAGGAACTAGGCAGGTAATAATAGGTACTATTTGGCCTAACATTATAATTGCAGCCCCATTTTGCACATAAAACAAATCAGCTATTTTTAAAATGGTCATTTCTGTAACATGAATACAGTGCATATATAATCTCTGTTTGCTTACTATTCCTTTTCCTATCATGACTTGAAAAGGGGGACCAACCGTTGCAAAATACATATAGATTTGTATAAGTGCAGAGCTATGGCTCAGCAAAGCAGTAGAGCACAGTGGAAGTGTACTTTAAAATTGGAGGGTACATTATTCCATTGGTTGAGTGTGTGAAAATCTTAGTGAAGCCAATGGAAGCCTTGTATGCATATCTGATGGCAGAGTTTGCTCCCTGGAATGCGCTGTATGATATAGAGAAATATGATTCATCCTCCATGGATGTAAGCAATCATAGATGCTTTCCTGTATTTTGAATGCCTAGCAACATTGTACGTAAATTACCACAGTTTGTTCCTGTTGCTGGTGATTTCCTGCTGCTTGCATGTGACCCTGGCCTCACCCCTACAAACTGAGTGAACCGTGGTGCTCCATTACCTGTTTATAGAGGCTCTGCAGCATCTGGGAAACCAAGCATGGAGCAGAAAGTCAGGAAGTGAAGCCAGAGCACAACTTTTCAAGCAGTGGGGTGGGTGAAGATGGAAGAATTCAAATTTTGCTCTGACTCCATAGCACAAATTTCAGATGGGACCACAGAATAAGAATCAGCGGATCAAGATGCTGGGCTCAATGTGTGTGAGAGATGAGGGTGACCTGGGAAAACAGATCAATATACACCTACTTAAGAGCATAGCCCTAACTCCGCACCTGCTGTTTATCACTCATGGTTCTCTTTCCTTTTTATCATGAAAAATTACAACTAAACTACAGATGTCAAAATAAATGGACAAATTACATATTAATATGCATTACACTTTCCCTTTTAAAATTTGTGTTTGGTTCATTTAATTGATAATTGACACGACAAAGTATTTTTCAAAGAATCTCCCACTCATTAGTGGAAATTTATCATACTCAATATTAAATGGTTGGTTATGCAATTTTACTGTGACAATTTTTGGTGGTTTTACACATCACCAACAATAAGGGCTCTGTGCTCATCAAATAAATGGCCTGTAAAAGGTCACAGAATAGGCTTCAGTCCCCAACTCACATTATCTTGTTAAACCTCTCTCCACTGCAGAATTTTATTTTTTGCTGTTCCTTGGAGGCCTCTCACTGAGAAACAAAAACAGAGAGGGGGTTTCAATGTTATTATTTCCAACTCCACTCTTGCAACCCATCTGATTCTGCACAACTATAAAAAATGTCTGTGAAACCAAGAAAGCATTTATAACAAGACAAGTTAATCAAATTGAGAGCCTGATTAGTGATGGCATATGCTCTTAGCCACAAAGACAAAAAGGACAGGCATCCATTTTGATATGTTTAACTCTTGACACTTGATCCAGCTCCTACTGAAGTCAAAGAGACTCTTTCCACTAACATCGCTGAAAGCTGGAAAAGACCCTTTGCACATATTTCATGTTCATATATGATCGATATGTAGACTCATGTAATCTTTTATCTACCACAGTCATTTAGATCTGTCTTTAAGCTTTTGGTAGCCACCACTTTTATGTAGATGATACCGAACTGTGCATGTTTTTCTAGACATTTAAGATTCCTTTCCAGGGTCACCACCTCTTTCTTTTCTGTCTTCTCAGGTATACACGTGGCTTCATCTCAACTTCTTCCAGGTAGGTGTTTCTGAGACAGAACTGATCAAAAGTGACATCTAAAATCACAAATCCATCTTCCCTATTTCCCTTCTTGAGCAAGACCTTTCAGTGACCTCCTCTGTCTGAGTTTGCAGTCATTCTTGATCCTGAGAACTCCATCTCCAATCTCTGCAGTGTCACCCTACTACCGCACTGCCTGAACTCCCCTTATGCTAGAAACCTTATGCAGGCCTTCATCTCCGTTGCCTTAACTAGTATATATCTAAGATATGCCCCCCCCCATTACCATAGTAACTGAGCACCTCACAGTCTCTGGCGTGTTTACCACACAATGCCCTTGTGAGGTAGTAAGTATTATTATCCCCATTTTACAGATGGGTCAGAGAGGAACAAAGAAACTAAAGGGCAGATTTTGAAAGGTATTTGGGATGTTAAAGATGAAGACAGGCACCTTCAATTTTATTGGTCTTTGAAATTTGTCACTGTTTCTCATGTTTTTTGTCAATGTGTATCTTTCAAACACCATTGTGTATCTACACAAAAATTGGCTGGGGGTGGAGCTGGGGTTCCTGCATGTTGGAGCCCCCGCTGATGCCATTCCAGCAGATGACTGTAGGTGGGGGGCAAGAGGGCTCTGCTAGGGTGTGGTTTGTCCTCTGTTCAAGTTCTCTGTTCAAGCTCTCGGGGATGGGGGGAGGCTATATTCCCCCTCCTTCTGACCTCAGTTCATCTGAAGACAATGAACAGTGATCCAGGAAGGTGAGAGTTTCCATGCTGCCAAAGAAGAACACTTCAGACCCTCACAAGCCCACCAGACAGACTTTCTGTGGGTAGCCCTGCCATTGCCACCCCAAGCAGGGATGGGGCTGTAGCCAGGGGAGCAGAGCTGCCGCAAAGGAAGGCCCATGTAGGGGTATGCTTAGGGCCTCAGATTGCCTTAATCTGCCTTATGCAACTTTCATATCTATAAGTATAAACTCTGCTGCTTAAAAATTATTCCCCCTTCTCTATTTTTCCTTTGAGACTAGTTACACTTATTTTCAAGGTTTTGCACTGGACTTTTGGCATTAGCACAAAGTCAAACATGATTCACATTGCTTGAGAGAATACTTCAAACATGGAGGCAGGTGGTGTCACAACAGTGCTGGATGTCACCCTCAACAAGATGTGCTTTTCTCAAAACCACAGTCTGCTTTTGTGGTTGGTGTCTCAGCAGAAGCCCTTTAGCTCTGCAGCAGGTGTTATCACATGACCTCACAAAGTGTGGGAAATGATATAACCAACAGGTGCTAAAAGACCCTAAAAGACCCTGCGTACCAGAAATTGAGAAATGACTAAAGTCAGGCCAAGAAGACACAAAAGTACCAAAAAATACTGCAAAACATTTTTAAAGTAGAAAGGACCAAAGCAATGAAGGAATATACCATTCCTGAATAGACTGGAGAAAGGTTTTATTAAAGTGTTGCTAGAGTTAAAAGGCCCACAATGACACCACGCTAGAAAATTGTATTTATAACCACTATACTCATTAGATTTCAAAGTTAACAACCCATTCCTCACTAGTCAGAGCTATTATTTCAGGATGTCTGCAGAATCACGTAGACAGTGCTGTATCTATTACTTTGGTTCACATTTGGTAGGTCTTTTCACAACCATAAAGGTAAGTAGCTCTCCCTCCCCCCCTCCCACCCCTTGAAAGCTTAGATTCTGGAGCTGAATTCTGTGGCAAATTCACAGTCTCAGAGTCACTGAATATTGAGGAGCCTGGTTATAAATGAGAGCAGGTTTTGCCCAAGGACTATTTTTTCTCTTTATTTTGATATGAAAGATATTTCATAACGCTGTGAAATCATCATATATACTGTGTCATGAAAAACCCTCAGTGCAGAGTGAATACAAACTGGTATAAAAGTATTTTCAAAATAGGCTGCATCTGCATATACAAATGAACATGTGTGTGTGCAATATGGACAACTGCCTATTTACCCATTGAGGTGTCCATTTTAATATGCAAATACATATTTAAATACGCAAATGAAGGCTATTCTGAATGCAGAATTTGCAGCTATAATTTAGGGAGGCAGTTTTGAAAGTCTGAGACATAATATCAACTCTCTTAAATATACTGGCAGAAAAGCTCAAAAGTTAAACTATAAGAATGTCCCAGAAACATACAATATTTTTACTGAAGGGACACATTTGAATTTGGGGCAAGGTCAAAATTTGCACTCAATTTATTTTAAGATATGAGTTTCAAAACAGGCACTGATAACAAAAGAGTATCTTCTGAAACAAAGGCTGAAACAGACTTTCAGTTAAAGGCTTTGGTTTTTCATTGCTATCAAGACTGGGGCACAAGTTGACATGGGGCCATCTCAGCTCCCCTGCCAACTCTCTTTTTATGAGTCAGCAAGGGATCAAAAGTCTGTCAAAAAACAAAAAGGAGATAATACAATTCTAAACCACATTGTTTCATACATGCAGTAGAAATATACTTATATAGTAGGTGAGAGGAAGCATGTGTGGCCAATTCCTCTGATCCAGCCAAATTCCACTCAATACAGGACCCAAGGGATGGGGAAGATGGGTAAAGCTGGTTTAAAGTCACTTTTGCAGCTGGGGTCCAGTTTGACCACTGGTGTAAGTTTGTGAATACTCTGCGCTGCTCTAACCTATGATAGCTGTAATGATCCCCCAGGAGCTGTTCCACAAAATGCTTCCATCACACCCATAATACACCCCATACTCCAGGGAAGTCAGGAGGGAGTGGGTGGGGAGACAGCTACTACAAAAGCTATTTTATGGATGTGATCCTGAACTCCTATGCCCCAAACTTCTATTGACTTTAGAGCGAATGTTGTGAACAGAATCAGGCCCTACATACTAAAAATGTGCTGTATCTGGGAACAAAACTTATTTTTTCCTCAGAGCTGCAAACATTTTATTCAGTACACAACTAATATGCAGCATTTAGACAGTGTATGGGGATTAAAAAGTCAGTTTTTGCTATTCACAATATTTCAAAAATATTTTTTAGTATTTAAGGAAATAAACGTCCAGAGAAATTCCATGGGGCGTGTTCAGCTCTTATTGTTACAATATGAAATAACAACAATAAATTATATTTATAAAGCATCCCACCACACTAATTGTGAAAATAATGAAAAACAATCAGAAGCATAAAATACATAGTATAAAAATAAGTAAAAAAAAATTCAAAGAAAGGGGCATCATTGCATTGGATAGTCGAAACAGAAAACGCTACCAAATATTTCTAATTGCTTTTTGAAAGTGGGAGGAGTGATCTTAGGTTGATGTCCAAAAGGAGTGAATGCCACATGCTGGAATGCATCTCAGCAAGTCTGAGTCACTTCCCTACATAAACTGCTACTGTTGAACCTCTAAAAGGTGCCAGAGCATAGATGACCACCAAAATGAGAGTCGAGGACGTCTTCACCAAAGACACTTTCTTCTGTATTAAGGGTTTTAATACTGCACCAGCACTCAGCTAAAAATCAGTTAGGCTTCATTATAGGCAATTAGGTCAATGAACAAGGTTTCTGCCACATTCTGTACAAGAAACCTGATTCAAAGCCCAGTGAAGCCAGTAGGAGTCTTTCCATCAGCTTTAATGGTCTTTCGGACAGGCCCAAGTTGCATGGGGCAGATAGGCTCTGTTGAAAGCTCTGCTAAGGGAAGAAGTCTATACAACACATATAACAGCAATCAGCAGGAAAGTGGTTCTGCATACGTATACATTTGCCTGCTCACCACACTTTAACACTAAAGTCAATTCAACTGTCTTTGTTTTGACCTGACTAGTTTAAAATTTGCAAGGACTGAGCTGCACTGGATAGAGGAACGTAGTGTTGCGTGATCAGTTAGTTCAGATAACCTGAATCTGAAGTATTCATAGTATGAACTGCTGTGGAAGTCTCAGTACTGTTAAGAAACGATATATCCTGAATAACTGAAAACTAAGAAAACCACCAAAAGGTATTCTTTGAGAAAAATACCTGCTTGATACATGAAAACTCTGACCACAGTATGACTCATTGTAAATAGTCCCTTATGATTCACTGCTAATTATTTTGTAAAAAAAAAAAAGTGATAATAATCTATACTGGTTAAAATAAACTTAACTTATTTCCAAAAACAATTTAAAAATAAATTCTTGGGGCTGTTTTCCAGATTGACAGCCCCTAATTCTGAAGTCTTTTTTTTTTTATCCCCACAACCGGTATAATCCTGAACAGCAGTAGGGTAAGTTTCTTCATACTTCCCTGGCAGTACTCCTCAGACATTGACCCTTCTCTAACTCTGAGAGAGAATACTTCAGTCTGTATGGCAGATTCAGTTCTTGCTTCACTGCTGAGACTCAGACTGTGATTTAGTACTAAATCTGGTGGCAGTGGTCATCTGTGTTCTAGGAACTGGACCGGGGCCACAAAACTCTCATTAATATGCCACTGAACATCCCAGTATAACAATATCGGTTTAAATTCACACCGTAGAATGATTATACTGAAAAAAACGTTCCTGTGTAGACAAGGCCTTAGAGGTGAAAGACTCAGTTGTGCTTTAATCCCCTGAGCCACCCAGCCCCAGCTGTGTTGTGTCCCTAGCTCTTCCAAATGATGGGTCTTATAAACTAGCCACAAAAAGTTTTATGTGGAAATAGAACTGGAAAACTTACAAGGTAAAGCTCACTCATTAGATTTCCAGTACAGTTTGGTGCCATCTACAGTAAACCAACAGTTTGGGGTGGGAATAACTCAGTGGTTTGAGCATTGGCCTGCTAAACCTAGGGTTGTGAGTTTAATCCTTGAGGGGGCCACTTAGGGATCTGGGGCAAAAATCAGTACTTGGTCCTGCTAGTAAAGGCAGGGGGCTGGACTCAATGACCTTTCAGGGTCCCTTCCAGCTCTATGAGATAGGTATATCTCCATATTTTATATTATATTTTTTATTATTATATTATATTATTAAGGGTCCTGTCCACAGTCCAGAAACCACATTTATAGTCCACTTACAGCGCTAAAACTGTTCAGTTTTGCAGGAGAGACAAGACTGACCTTGTTTAATTCATGTTTCTGAACCATGCTACAGCTGTGAAGTTTATCAGGGTTGCAGCACAGCTCAGAAACACATTTTTGAAAGTCCTGTCTACTCTGCAAGACCACTGGTGCGTCAACGGTGTAGATCAGATCAAAAATACTCCAAGAAGACCCTCTCTTACAGTATTTCTAGACCTGATCCTTTTCATGGGTAAAACCAGGAATTTACATGGTGCAAAAATGTACCTTCCTTTTTCAAAGTTCAAAAGAGTTTGGGGTTCATTTTGAGTTCTAAGTAAAGCTTCAGATTGGTTTTCTATATATCTTAACCCATTTGTCCATCCATGACATAAATATTTACTTGTTTTGGTGAAGTACTATTTTAGTAGGAGAAATAATATAATCACTCTGCACTGAGTTACTTAAAATAGCCTGCAATGACAGAGCTTCTAGCAGATTAAATTTACATACAGGAACTCTTCTTAATGAGATGGAGGATAGGGATTAAAAGGGAAATGTAAAAAATATTATTCTCACAAAGTGCAAGTTTATTCTCAAAATTAATTACAAGAGTATGTGACATCAGAACACAGTCTCATAACCCAGGCTAAGGTCTGGTCTACACATAGTTTCTGTGCCTATAGTTAAATCAGTACAACCCCTAGCATGGATGCAGTTAGCTGATATAAAGGTACTTATACCAGTATTGCATAGTCCTGTACATTTAGGGGAATACACTACAGTAGAATAAGCACCTTTATAGTTTATAACTGTATCAGTCCTAGGGAGTACTATCACTTTAACTATATCGGTTTCTAAACTGATATAGTATAAGCAGTGCAAAAATTGTGCGAGAAAGCCCTAAGGTTTCAGGCACTATGGCAAATACCCCTGACTACTCTCTATTACTTAGTCCACTGGTTCTCAACCAAGGGTACATGTACTCCTGGGGTACTCTGAGATCTTTCAGGGGGTACATCAACTCATCTAGATTTTTGCCTAGCTTTACAACAGGCTACATAAAAAGCACTAGTGAAAGCAATACAAACTAAAATGTCATAGACAATGACTTGTTTATACTGCTCTATATACTATACACTGAAATGTATGTACAGTATTTATATTTCAACTGATTTATTTTATAACTATATGGCAAAAAAATGAGAAAGTCAGCAATTTTTCAGTAATAGTGTGTGCTGGGACACTTTTGTATTTTTATGTCTGATTTGGTAAGTTTTTAAGTGAGGTGAAGCTTGCAGGTACACAAGACAAATCAGACTCTTGAAATCAGTAGTCTGGAAAGGTTGAGAGCTGCTGTCTTAGTCAATGATCCAAAGCCTATTTAAATCAATGGGAGTTTTTCTGTTGACCGTACTGGACTTTGGATCAAGCCCTTAGGCCCAGGTTTTTAAAGGTATTGAGGTGCCTAACTCCTATAGGCACCTAACAATCTTTATAGATTTGGTTCTTAGCCCCTAAACAGAAGGGGAGGGGACTATGTCCAAACACACCACAAAACAGCCACAAACAAATTTCTTTAGGATCAAAAAGTGTCCTTGTTGTTTGCTGTTTTCAATGGAATTGACTTGACAAAATGGATAATGAAAATTAGTTCCCTAAAATTATAAGCCAAGAACTCCAGTAGTTTAATCTCCTTGTTTATGCATACAGTGGTGTGGCCACTGATCGCCTCTTATGCACCCCCTTTGTGGACAGAGGTCGCTCTACCACCCTGCCTCTCTTAGCCATCTCATCTCTTCAGGGGCCCTTTAAGAATTCACAGTTCACAAAGTAATTCAAACAATCCCCAGAAAGGATCCCATTGATTTAGTCCTCAGGTGCACATCAGCCCTCCAGGCCCCAACCCTCATTCAGTGTCTCTCTCCCAGTAGTCTAACGCAAAGTCTCTCCAAACAAAATACAAATTTAAACAGTCTTTACCCCAGTTTCAGCTGGGCACAGCCCCTCCTCCCTGAGGAAGGGTCAGTCTGTCTGTCAATCTCTCCTCTGCTTCTTGGGCAGAATCTCTCCCAGCCCAGGCCTCCCTGCCTAGAGAGTTTTAGCTTGTTTCCAGTCAGGCTTCCTGCCCATCTCCCCGTCTCTCCCACTCCCATACCCCCTGCCTTCTGCCCTTTTATCCTGGGATCATCTGATTTCCCTCAGGTGGGGATCACCATGTAATCAGTCCTGGCTTAGCTCCAGGCTCTCCCGCCCAAGGGCTAGCCATGCTGTTACAATTCAATTCTTGACTAAAACTGTGACTCTGTTCAGATTATTATGGAAGGCTTTGGTACGTTGTCACCTGTCCACTACGAATACTATTCTCATTCTTCTGTGTTGAAGTTCAGTTCTTTAGGCTCCTATCATTACTACTGATTTAAAAAAAAGATGGTTTTAAGTAAGTTTCATGGTGAAAGTTGTCCCACTGCAGAAGGGCTGCATCGTGTTATGCAGCACTTATACCTTTTATACAATATGTAAGTGGTGCTTAAAACTTTGCATGAGTGTTCTACACTGGAGTAAATTTCATGTGAACAAGGCTCGATTCTCCACTGCCTGTATTTTGTATGGTCACTTACACCTGTTGAAAAGAAATATAAAATACTTACTGTTCTGAAAAACACTTGGCGTGTAAAACACGATCAGATCAGACGGTAACATATTTCACCTAATTTTCACACGTGTAAAAAGTAACCAGGGCAAAGCAGCGAAGAATCAAGCCTGTGCACTGAGTCAACATGCTAACCAGAAAGAAAAGTCCAAGAAAGCTCTTGCTAATCATGGAGCAAGTTCATTCTGTCATGCATAATGTACTGGACATTAATGTCCTCTATATTAATCAACATGATTGTGTGAATTCTTTATGAACCTTCCATTTAGGTTTCAATGTATTTGAACCCAGCAGTTTATTCAATTTCAATGACTATATTGCAATCAACGCTTCCTTGATAGCTATAGGGGCATCTGTTCACTAACACACAGGGTGGCCAATATCCCTTTAGGAGAAAATCAGCTAGTTCCTCTGTTCTACACACTTGGGAAGAACAGAGTTGCTTATAAAATGTAACAAATGTTTCCTGGATTTTAGCCAATATATTTCTGATCCTCTCTTGATCTTCATTTTCACTAATCCTTTTCTCTTTGTGTTCCTTCCTTTTGTTGATAAGCCAAAGTTCTGTCAGTCTTGTTTCCTCTCTCGAAAAACGTATTTTTGTTAAGTTTAATTAAGCATTCTGCCTTGTTTGCCAAGAGCAAATTAAGTTCCCCCCACGCTGAAATCAAATTTCGCAAAGTGTCCGGGCAATTAGCTCTAATATGTGGTTGCTGTAACTTAAATTTTCCCTTTCAAAGGTTTTCATATTCCTTAGTCTTTGTTTCTGAACAGAGGAAGTGAGACTATTTATCTTCCCTCTGGTTGTGGCCTTTGGGTTCTCCCAGGCAACAGTATCCCCTACGTCCACCATGCCATTAACCACCCATTGATATTCAGCCAAAACCTCCCAGATAATCTATAACCCAAAGGTATTTGAAGTAACAAATTGTTCATTCTCCAACTAAAATGCTCTACTGATGGATCAACCTACTTGAACTGGAACAAAACTTGAGTATGGTCTTCTGAAGAGCTGTTCCAAACAGCACATTTAAAGCATTCATAGACACTGAGAGAAATTGCCTTTGAAAACGGTACATTGGCACAACCACCCAAAACAATTCAACAGCCTCAATCTTTCACACAGAGAGTTTATCTCCTGTGTGTTTATTGTCAGGGGGTTGACTTCAACAGGTTTTAACAAAACAAAAACACAACGTGATGCAAAGTAAATGGAATAGCAAAAAGGACCTGCTTGAGCTAGCATATAACAAAACCCAGTCTTTTGTAATCTGGTGTTGTGGCCTAGCTCTAGGTTGAGCCTGTTAATTGATCCTCTTTAACCTTCCTAATGAGCTGTTTTCATAAAGGCTTACACCAGGTTGCCCTTATCCTCAGAAAGGAACCCTTCATTAATCCCCTTTGATCCTTTCCATCCAGGTAGATGTGGGCCACAGGAAACTTGAGGAAGGAGTTTACTCCCTGTTAGCCAGATACAACACTTTGTCAGGAGAATACAATTGGTGCCAGTGGAGTACTTGTTTCATCTCCAATAAAAAGTCACATTTTATAAAAAAAATAAAATAAAAATAAAAACCCTGGATTGCCTCCAAAATGTCAACTAGATAAGCATCAGCTAATTTGTTCATAAGGAATTTGACAGTTTAAACATTATGCTGTCAGTCACTGTCCCTCTCCTTTCCTCCAATCTCCATCCTCCTCCTCCATTTATTTTGGCAAAGTGATATATTGCATTGTAGAAAATGGCACTCTGTCAATAACCATCGTGGTACCCTGAACACAACACTTTGGGTCAGACAAAACTGCTCAGACTGTAGAACAAAACGTATCAGTGCACTTCCACAAATGATAGTCATTGACCAGTCACGTTGCAAGATTCCCTAATGAAGAAATAATTGGTTTTAACATATGAAACCTGTAATTACACGTAATATCCTTTTGTTAAAAAAAAGATTTTACTTCAGGCCTCAGACATGTTTTCTTGCTCCAGACACACCCCCTGCTGCTCTCAAGCCTCCTTCCCCCCAACCTACTGCTAGTTCCTTTTAGCCCCAGGCTCTAAATAGGTTTTACTGTTCATCTCATCCCCCTTCCTCTTTTCACCCTTCCCGCACCCACCCCTGTCACATTCACCCCACACCGGCAAAACTGAAAAATCTGAGACTTTCTTTTGGCTGACCTCTTTTCTCACCTCATTTTCTCTCTGCTGCTTAAATAATACAGAGGGAAGGCACAATCAGCAGTTAGATGCCCAAATCCCTTTGACTTTCAGTAGGAGCTGGGCACCTCCCTGTCTTCTGTGATTTTTAAAATCTCCCCCGTAAATAATTGGGCAATAATATAGTCTCTATTTCACATGAAATCAAACACAATGGGGCTCAAGTATTCAAGAACCACCTTCTTTATAGCCTTTCTGCACTGTAACAGACTCAGTTCTCTTCCTCTGTTGTATTCAGCGTCATAGCTGTAGTATCTGTGGCTATGACCCCCATTGTCATAATACTGCTTAAAGTCTGGGATTTTTGGAGGCAGGCCTTCGGGTCGGTGAAATCCCCCCAAAGGCTGAAGTTGGACAGTTATTTTCTGCCCCTTTCTCCTGTTTGTCTCTCACTCCTACTTCTCTATCCTTCCCCTGCTCCTCTCTCTCTCTCTCCATCTTCTCTTTTTCTACCTAACTAAGCTGCTCCTTTCCATTTTGACATCTCTTTTATTTCACACACTTTGCTCCTAAACTCCCAGATCTTCCTTGCTCCTTGTCTCCTGCTCCTCCCCCCAGTGAGAGTGATGTTTTCCCCCACTAATAGCTGGAATTAGTGACGGATTCATGATTCAGCTCTATTGCGATGAAGTGGGAAGTGGAGGTGGTCAAAACAGCATATGAAACATACTCTAAACTAAAGCACTACATTCCAGCACCTCTCAAAAGAAAACACATGGCCTTTTTTTTAAAACAGAAACGGGGAGCCTGGTTGAGCATACAAGGGAGTAAGCACTACCCAGAGAAGTTATTTTTGAAAGGTATATTATATTTGTCTTATATTTTATGATGGTTCCAATTTTTATGAGAACGTGTCTGACTTCCCCATTCCAATCCTACAACGCTAATTATTACTAACAACTGTCCGGATAGAATTCTACATTTTTGTTATAGGAATATAACACATCTTGTTAAATGCTGTTTTGCCTGCTGTAAACAAATTTTTGCTTAGCAATGTTCAGTCATTTTACTTTTTCTATAATTGATTGATTTCTGAAAGGCTAGGATTAAAGGTCATAGGAAGTTTGTATAACATTTATGGGGTAAATTCACAATGCCATATTTGTAGATAGCAGCTGAAAAACTTTGTTTTCCTTTCTGAGTCAAATGAAAAGGTTATTTGCTTGACAGAACAACGATACTAATCTCTTTCCCATTCACTTCAACTTTCATAGCTTTTGAAACTTTATTTCGGCAAGTGTGCAACAAAAGCTAACCCATATTTAAACTCATACTTCCTAGCCTCTAGTTTAGAACTTTTGCAGTTATAACTGCCACTCCTCAATAGCATATTACCATTTAGAGATTATTTTTATCCATTATTTTACACTTTGATAATTTAAACACAAGGAGCCAGATCCTCAGCTGGTGTAAACTGACTAATTTATACAAGCGGAGGATTTGGCCCAATTATTTTAATTTGTTTTGCCAGAATAAATATGTGGTGTTATTATAATTACTTGCTGAGTTTTGTAACAGTTTGTAAAAATAGGGGCAGAAAAATTAGGATTCTGGTTTATATAGGATCTTTTATCTCAAAAATCTACTAATGTTAACTTCTTTGTGCCTTACTCATTACTTGTATATTTCACAGTAAATTATATTGACCGTGTTGAGGCCTATATGTTTGGCCTACAATCATAGGTCCATTGTAGTAAGTGGAAAGACTCTCACTGACATCAGTGGGCTTTGGATCAGGCCCATAGTTTCTGCCAGCTTCCTAGGCAAACAGTCGTTAGTTTTGAATCATCTTTATTACACTATCACAGGTTGCGTTGAAAAAATACCCTGCTCATTTATGGAGCTCGTCTGAGTACCAAAGTGATGGAGGGGCCTTGAATAGATTTATCCAACTGGAATGCTAAGCAAAATATCAGTGGGGTTCTGCATCAAAGTCTGTACATGTTCCAAGGGGCCTATCAGGAGCTGCTTACTCAGGCAAAATTCCTATTTGAAATTAGGCTGGGTACGGAGCCCAGCATTAGGCCTTAGATGTGAAAATGTTGGATCCATGTTCGAGCACAAATCACCCGAGTCTTTACAAAGGATAGTCTTGTCATATTTGGTTCAGTGCCAAAGCAACTGAGCAAAACAGGGGGAAAGTAAAATAATTTCCAGGTTTGTTGGTTGAGTTTAGTAAAGGCCCTGCCCGCCGTGGATACCACTGAAGTAAATGTCATTTATGTTTCATAGCAACCACAAACCTGTAGGTGCAAGATTAAAACAGAAAAAGGGGTAAAAAAAGAAAGCAAATACTTACAGTTAAACTTTTGTACCTAGGTCTCACATACAGTAGTGATTCATTTTTACCAAGAGGGAAAGTAGGGGTATCCCTTTCATGAGTCAAATTCTTTTTCTTGTGGATTTCTTTGTTTTGTATGTTTTGGTTCTTGATTTTACTTTAATATCCGTGTAATATTGATAAGAATAGTAGCAAAAGATGCAACCACCAAATTATGTTTTCCCCTCACCAAGAAAGAAAGAAGCCAATCATCTAATACAGTATGTCCAAAACATACATTTTTATACAGAGATTTGTAAGAAAAATAGTCCTGCTATGTTTCATAATAGCAACACATGCCTACAGTTGCATACCTGATCTTGATGAACCAAACTCCAGTTCAAAACCCCTCAACTTCAATGGGAGCTTCAGGAGCTCACAAATCAAGCCATTTGTTTAGGTGCCTAACATTAGGCACTCAAGTTTGAAATTTTGGGTCATAGTTCCTTTCATCTAAAGGAATTTATAAGCATTAATATAACTTAAGATTAACTGAGTTAGCTGAGATTTTTACAGCTAGATGAACCGAGATACAGAAGAGCAAATTCAGCCCTGATATAATTCAATTGTCACTTTAATTATGCCAGAGATGAATTTGGTAGAGAATATTCAAATGTGTCCACTGATTTTGTATGCCCCTGTTCATGGTTGTCTGGCTTGAGACACTTAACAGTAGGTGTCTAAATCTGGACTTCTAAAAAAAACCCAGGGGATTTTTTTTTTAAAAAGTTCTCCCTAAGTGACTCGTTCGAGGATTTTGAGTGAGTCAGTAGCAGATTCAGAAATGGAAACCAAGGGCCTAATCCAAAGCCCATTGAAGTCAGTTCTAGGACTCGCATTGACTTAAATTAATTAATTAATGGAGATATCCTATCTCCTAGAACTGGAAGGGACCTTAAAAGGTCATTGAGTCCAGCCCCCTGCCTTCACTAGCAGGACCAAGTACTGTTTTTGCTCCAGATCCCTAAGTGGCCCCCTCAAGAATTGAACTCACAACCCTGAGTTTAGCAGGCCAATACTCAAACCACTGAGCTACCCCCATGGACTTTGGATCAGGTTCTAAGAGTTCTGACTCCTAGTCCCCGGCTCTGACAATCACACTGTGGTAATATACACAGCATGGCTCTGTGGCAGAATGAGATGCTCATTTCACATTTATGCCTCTTGTTGCTTTTTCAGCTCACAGTTATTTCATAACTAAACTGGTGTCTGAGACCTTTGAAAAAAGCTGAAGGCTTTGGGCACTGCTATTAATTGCAGGCAGCTCTTTTCTATACTTTTTTGCAGGTAACTAAAGATATATTACTCCCTCTCTCCCATGTTGACACCTTTTTGGTCAGTCTGAGTAAGCTTTAAGGATCAGTGAAGACATAGACACAATACACACTTCTGTCAAATTATGGTCTGATGCAATGTAGGGTGAATTGCAACAGAACCCATGACATTCAACTGTACCATATACTTTTGTACTATTATTATTGTTATGACTTCATAATGATAAAAATAACTTTTCTATTAAAAGTTGTATTAAAAGCCCCCTGATTCTCCTAAGGGTTGACCCCAACAGCCATCTAACATGAGTTAAAATTACAACTGCCTTGTCATCACTAGAATTTTATCACAGGTTAACATGGGTTAGTTTAACATAGTTTAAAAAGACTTTTTTTCCTAATGAAGAAGAGACTGCAGTTTCACAAAAGATGTCACTAGGAGAGTCAGTGGTAGAAAGAAAGGTTTTAAAAGATTTTTAAAAGGTGACAAATTTTAATTTAATTTCATTTTTAAACATTTTTATCAAGATGGCTACCACAAGTAGGCTCAGAAATGCTAATTATTGTCAAACATGCTTTCGATTTTAACCGTAGTGACCCATGTTTCTTAATTTAGACTTTTCAATCTGCTGGGCTAAGTAAAATGATTGTTTTTAATGACAAGAAATGCCTCTTTCTTTCTCTCTACCCGAATGAGAGAGTAAGTTGAAAATTGAACCCAGGTTGCCCACATGCCTAAATAGAGCATATCACTAGGCAGCCCTTAGGTGTGGTAGAAAAACAGCTACAGTAACTTTTCATTATCAAACAATAATAAAGTTGCCTGAATACTGAATGAAAACAGCTGGAAACGTAATGGCAGAAATCCCAGGATGTGTAATGACTTGGTTAAAGTCAATTAGAACCTGAAGATGGAAATAACAAGTCTATTACCGGTGGTTACTTATATGGCCTGTATTTCTATAGCACCTCACAATATATAATGTGTTTATTCCACAATACCCTTATGAGGTAGGGAACTGCTATTATCCCTATTTTACAGATAGGGAACTTAGGTACCGACAGACTAAGTGACTTGTTCAAGATCACAGAGGAAGCCTGGGATGGAACAAGGAATCCAACCCACATCTCCAGAATCCCAAGCCAACACCCTACCCAGCAGCCTATACTTCCTCTCTCAATCCTTAAAAACAACAAGGAGTCTGGTGGCACCTTAAAGACTAACAGATTTATTTGGGCATAAGCTTTCATGGGTAAAAAACCTCACTTCTTCAGATGCATGAAAGCTTATGCTCAAATAAATCTGTTAGTCTTTAAGGTGCCACCGGACTCCTTGTTGTTTTTATGGATACAGACTAACACGGCTACCCCCTGATACTTTCTCTCAATCCTTGTCTCTTCTAGTCAAATAACATGTATACTTTGATCAAGGAGCTAGGCCCTTATGGGGCTTGGCTAAGCACGTAAACAGTGAACATCTAGTAAATAACACAGGTCTACAATTTTTGAGAAGTTGTCTGCTTCAGAGATAAAATGTGCTATTTATTATGTATTTTGGTGTGCTGAATTCAAATATGACAATTAAAACAACTGATTGGCTACTGTTTCTAAGATATTTAAGTTTTTACATTTTATGTCTATGTATATTGTGTAGATAGTAGAGTTTTAATCATAAATTGTAAACCTAGGTCTTTTCATGTGTTTATGGTTGCTTTACATGATAATATTTCACCTGTCCTGTTTATGTAACACTTTAAAAATCAGCAAAAGGGTTATATAAATAAAATTGATTATGAAACAAAAGGCAAAAAACTATTATGTACATAGTTTAGTCCTATTCAGTGTCTACTCGGCGCTTCTTGGCTTGTCTCTTGTATTCATTAAATGGAGCATCTCTTGTCACTGTCCAGCAATAGTCTGCAAGCATTGATGGGCTCCATTTGCCCTGATAGCGTTTCTCCATTGTTGCAATGTCCTGGTGAAATCGCTCGCCATGCTCGTTGCTCACTGCTCCGCAGTTCGGTGGAAAAAAATCTAGATGAGAGTGCAAAAAATGTATCTTTAGTGACATGTTGCAACGAAGGCTTTTGTATGCCTTGAGGAGGTTTTCCACCAACAACCTGTAGTTGTCTGCCTTGTTGTTTCTGAGAAAATTTATTGCCACTAACTGGAAGGCTTTCCATGCCGTCTTTTCCTTGCCACGCAGTGCATGGTCAAATGCATCATCTCGAAGAAGTTCACGAATCTGAGGACCAACAAAGACACCTTCCTTTATCTTAGCTTCACTTAACCTTGGAAATTTTCCACGGAGGTACTTGAAAGCTGCTTGTGTTTTGTCAATGGCCTTGACAAAGTTCTTCATCAGACCCAGCTTGATGTGTAAGGGTGGTAACAAAATCTTCCTTGATTCAACAAGTGGTGGATGCTGAACACTTTTCCTCCCAGGCTCCAATGACTGTCGGAGTGGCCAATCTTTCTTGATGTAGTGGGAATCTCTTGCACGACTATCCCATTTGCAGCAAAAACAGTAGTACTTTGTGTATCCAGTCTGCAGACCAAGCAAGAGAGCAACAACCTTCAAATCGCCACAAAGCTGCCACTGATGTTGGTCATAGTTTATGCACCTCAAAAGTTGTTTCATGTTGTCATAGGTTTCCTTCCTATGGACTGCATGACCAACTGGAATTGATGGCAAAACATTGCCATTGCGCAGTAAAACAGCTTTAAGACTCGTCTTCGATGAATCAATGAACAGTCTCCACTCATCTGGATCGTGAACGATGTTGAGGGCTGCCATCATACCATCGATGTTGTTGCAGGCTACAAGATCACCTTCCATGAAGAAGAATGGGACAAGATCCTTTTGACGGTCACGGAACATGGAAACCCTAACATCACCTGCCAGGAGATTCCACTGCTGTAGTCTGGAGCCCAACAGCTCTGCCTTACTCTTGGGTAGTTCCAAATCCCTGACAAGGTCATTCAGTTCAGCTTGTGTTATGAGGTGTGGTTCAGAGGAGGAGGATGGGAGAAAATGTGGGTCCTGTGACATTGATGGTT
Source organism: Emys orbicularis (assembly GCF_028017835.1). Lineage (NCBI taxonomy): Eukaryota > Metazoa > Chordata > Testudines > Emydidae > Emys > Emys orbicularis. Next base: position 105,796,395 of record NC_088685.1, read on the forward strand.
CAGGACAAGAAGTTTCATCCTCTTCCTCTTCCTCGTCTGACTCAAGTGAGAATGATTCTGGTGCACCAGGAACCGGCAGTCCTTCTCCGTGGGGTACTGGGCGTATAGCTGATGGAATGTTTGGATAATGCACAGTCCACTTTTTCTTCTTTGACACACCTTTCCCAACTGGAGGCACCATGCAGAAGTAACAATTGCTGGTATGATCTGTTGGCTCTCTCCAAATCATTGGCACTGCAAAAGGCATAGATTTCCTTTTCCTGTTCAACCACTGGCGAAGATTTGTTGCACAAGTGTTGCAGCATATGTGTGGGGCCCACCTCTTGTCCTGATCTCCAATTTTGCAGCCAAAATAAAGGTGATAGGCTTTCTTAACCAAAGTGGTTATACTGCGCTTTTGTGATGCAAAAGTCACTTCACCACAAACATAGCAGAAGTTATCTGCACTGTTCACACAAGTACGAGGCATCTCTGCTCACTTTGGCTAAACAGAAATGTGTCCCTTTGCAAAATCAAACACTGACAATAAGAGAGCACGACACTGTATGATTTCTAGAGCTGAGATAGGGCAATTTGTTCAGCAGAGTGATGTAAGCTTCGTTATGATTGCATCATCCATGACTTCTAGGAATAACATGATGCAATTCATATCATGTATGACGCAATACCAGCTTCAGATTGCATCATTCATTGTTTTGCCTAAAAAGCAAGTACTGTCCAAACCCAGTCATAGATTTATTCATAGATCCAGTCAAAGATGTATTTTAGTCATTTCTGGTTTAAATTGAGATCCCTTCCCTTTATAACTCACTTATCCTCCGCCATTCCCAAGTCAAGGGTCGTATATAGTGACCCAATAGCATATCTTGAAAACTAGAGCCAATCAACAATTTTAAGCATCATTTTCGTTCTCAGGGTACGTCTATACTTACTTCCTGGTCCGGATGTAAGCGATCGATCTTCTGGGATCGATTTATCGCGTCTTGTCTAGACGCGATAAATCGATCCCGGATCGATCCCGGAAGTGCTTGCCGTCGACGCCGGTACTCCAGCTCAGCGAGAGGAGTACGCGGCATCGACGGGGGAGCCTGCCTGCAGTGTCTGGACCCGCGGTAAGTTCGGACTAAGGTACTTCGAATTCAGCTACGTTATTAACGTAGCTGAATTTGCGTACCTTAGTCCAAAGTGGGGGGTTAGTGTGGACCAGGCCTCAGTGACCCAGAATTAGTAAAGTTTGACTACATTTATTTCAGAAGCATTTTGGCTGTAGAGCAGTGTAATATATTCTACTGAGAGAGAGAAAGGCATTGTCTAAGCACAGGAGTTGGAGCCTGAAACTCCTGAATTCTAGTTTGGCTCATTTAAAAAATAAATTGTGTGGACTACAGGGCTTATAATGGAGAAGTGTAAAATAAGACATGGCAGTGGAGAAGCAAGGGGAAAGGGGATGATGATGATGAAGAAGTAAAAGGAGGAAGTAGGAAAAATATATATTTATTAAAAAAAAACACAAATAAAGTCCATTACCCTGGTCCCATTTCAGTTAATGGCATAACAATAACCACTCATTTGAGAAAAGTTTGCAGGTAGACATAGTTGAAATTTGGAATTTTCATCCTGCGGGAAAGTTCCAAGATTTCAAAATCTGATTTCATCCCAAATCAGAATATTGAAATTTAAGAATTTTTCATAAAACATGGGTGATGAGAAGGTCGGATGGTTGCTCTGTCCCATTTATGCCTTTAGGAAGGGGCTTGTTGATGTGAAGGATGCAGGTGCGACCAACGGACACTGCTGGCTAAAGCATTCTGATCTCTGGCACATGGGACAAATGGCCAGTACAAGAGGAACACATATAGACAAGCACTGGAACATTGTTTTTTTCAACGTTATTGTTTTTACTTATGTTATGTAACAAAAGTTAAAATGATAACCATATATATATACTGTATATAAAAAACACAATATGTAATACAATAGTTGAAACAATAACATCAAAACAAAATGCTCTGGCCTTATTGAAATGAAACATTTTGGTAATTTCCCACAAAAATTTCAATAAAATCAATACATTCCCACGAAACATTTCAGTTTAGTTAAATCAGCATTTTCTCACAGAAAACTTCCATCAGAAAATTTTTGACCAGCTCTAATTGCAGGAATTGGCACTTTGCATTCAAAATGTAGTGTGGGATTATCAAAAGTGCTCAGCGTTCCCCTAACTCTAAACCTTACTCCCACTGACTTGAGATCTTTTCCACTGATTTTAATGGCAGTATGACAGAGCCTATTACCTTCAATAAGCTTTGGATCAGGCCCTTAGAGAAGAGTCTTTTGTTACATCACTCATCACAGTCAGAGACTAAAGAGATGGAAATTAATAAAAAAAAATAATTAAAAATGTGTTCACTGCTCTAGGCATGTTCTAGTTTGTTGTTCAGCGCACTTCATTTCAGCATTTCATTTCTAGTGATTTACTTACTGGTTATGACTTAAAAAGCAATAATGAAAAAGATTGAAAGATATCTCTTTGTTTTGTTGTAGATGGCACTTCAGAACTCATGGAATATTTATAGCTAGCTAGCTATACAATAAAATTTTCAACAAAGCATGCTTTTTAATTCAGTGATAGAGGAGTATGTCATACATTTTCATTGCACACTCAGAGGCAGCATTGCATATATCTATTTGCTATCAAATAATACAATGAAATAGATATTTTCCCTAGTGGTAGGTTTATATGATGAGGACTAAAGTGCATTGGCTCACAGAGCTTCCATTCTCTCCATCATATCAATAAGCCACGCATTAGCTGGAAAACCTAAAGAAAATATCTCACCAGAATTAAGTAAGCCTGACTAAAGCCTGACATGGTTTTGCTTTTGTTCAATCTAACTAGGTTCTTATACCAGGCCCGTGGCATCTGAGCGCCTAAAGAAGGGGAGCAAACAATTATTTCAATCCACTGGCCTCTGGGTTATGGGCCCAGCATGCTCCTGTTGCATCACACTGGTGCTGATCAATACAAACTCAGAGCAGAACTACTATGATGCAGTAAGCTGGGCAGGCTGATATCTATAGCCAACACTGTATCTAGCCCCTGGATAAAACTCTAGCCTCTGGAATTTTTGGTCATCTTTCTAGAACTACACTAAAATTTACTAAAAAACCACTGAGGGCATAATTAAAAGTCTGACACAACTCCAATTTAGGTCAATAAGAGTCGTTCCAATGACTTCTGTCAGAGTTGGACTGAGACCTTAATTATGGTTCCTCCTGCATAAACAGACTAGAGTGGATGGAAGATGAAGAATGTTCTTATTTCCCCTCATCCAAACTGCACCCATACCACATACTGAGGAGTGAAAGGGAGGGAGGAATGGCTAGCACTCTTTGCATCACTGAGCAGTCCAGGGGGCAAGCTTTCTGGCTGAGGCGGGGTAGGAGTGAATTAGAGAACTGCAAATGAGAGAAGAGCAGAATATCAGAACTGAGATGTATCATGTGAAAATGAGAGGAGAATGATGTTAAAGTATGCCTTAGAGCTGGCCAAAAAATGGAATTTCTGAATCAGGACCAAAAGTCAAAATTTGCCACAGATGAAAATTTCAAAACATTTTGTTTCAGAAATAGATTAATGACTGTATCAAAATATTTATGTTGAAATGTTTCATTTTGAGAGGGTGAGGGAAATTTTTCTAGAAAGACAAAGATCTAGTTAATATCCTACAACTGTCTCCCCCTTGCATCTTTGTGGAGCCAAGTGATATCAATGGAGCTCTATGCAAGTGTAGGGTTTCTCCACATGAAGCCAGTTGCAGGACTGGGGCCTTCATTTCTATCTCATTGGTCAGTCTCCAGAGTCTAAAGAAAGGGGCATAAGCTAGGTCAGTTATTTAGATTCATACTGCTACATTGTGTGAAACAAAAGTAGGGGGATTTCCCATCTCTGAATTAGGGTGAGGGAGAGCACACACCTGTAAAGGCTGAACATCAGTGATAATTTGGCACAGAGTTAGCTTCCTGTTCCTAATCTTGCTGGAACATTTTTCACTTTTTTTAAAAAACCCTCTCCTTTTTGTTACAGCTGAAAAACAATATAAAATTTTAACACGGTGAAACCGTATTTTCCCACTGGCTCAGGTCTTAACATGACTGGACTGTTTTTGTATTTAGACAAACTGTGGAATTGCATCCACCCCCTCTACTCCTTTGCCTCCCAGTCTCGTTCTGTGATTTATTGTCTCTCTCTAATGTGTCATTTTGTTGATATTCTTTAACAACCACACCCACCGTGCTGGTACTATTGGAACAGTTTTTGCTTTTCTTTTACTTAGCTCACTTATTTGTATGTCATGTTGTTGATAGAAGGCTAGAGTGCACAAGGGAGATAAACCCCATTTCTCTTACATGAAATAACGGTTGAACAAGAGTTGCCCAAAATATATCCTGAAAGGGCCCAATCCAATGTCTGTTGCAGTCAATGGGAGTCCTTTCATTGACTTCCATGAATGTTGGATCAGGCCCCAAATGATTTTTTTTAATTGAATCCTTGGATATTTTTGTTTAATTTAAGTTGTAAAAGAGAAAATCAAATTCAGGTTTGTGATCTTTTTTGCTTCTTCATTAAATCTAAAGAAAGACACCAAGTTTCTTTTTCAAAACCATTTACTTCAATGGAACCAGTGTTCACGCAACGTTTTAATTTCTCTTTTAATTTCTGCTTTTTTATATCAGAAGCTCTCTTCTATAGCTAAAGGACTTGTTAAAGATCTCAGATGTATTTTGTGGCCTCTCAATCCTTAAGAGAAGGGTCAGACTGTTGAATATTTGACAAAGTCAGCTTTTCTCCAACTGTTTATTTGAGCATTTGAGTGTTAAAGAACAATTTTAAATAGACTGAATAAAAATCATTTCCCCACCAATTTAATCAGGTTTCACCTGCATGGCATCTCTAATATCATCATCCTATACATTCTCCAGTCTTCCAGGACAAACAGACCTGGATTTCTAATGTAAGAAAACAAACAAATATTTCAGACTCAAAATATTTATAGCTTTTACACATGCTAAAGAAAAAAAGGACAAAAATATCTCTCTCCCACTCCCTGGCAATTACCTTTTAACTGCTGAATACAATCTACAGAGATCAGAAAAGTCATGTTAGCTGGCCCTGTCCCCAGGGATCTCCTGGATCAATTTGAAAATATATGCTCTAGCTTTATATTTTTGATGAATACCTCAATCCTTATCTTTCCATAACATAGTGTGTCCAATCAGAAGAGAGATTTCCATTAACTTTATCACATATAGAAAAACTGTGGTAATTAGTTATAAAGCCAATTATATATTAGCTAAGTACAAATATTGAAAGATGAATTTTGAAAAGATGCTAGGGATGCTTCTTTTTTTTTTTTTCATCTTCAGCATTAGTGTTATCAACCAGGCACAGAAGTGAAATCTTCTGTGTATTAGAGTTAGCTTACTGAACAAGGAGAGTTCCTTTCTAGTTATAAACAGAACAGAGTAGATTTGCAAATTTCTATTTTATCTAGGTATTCATCTGGACTCCATCACCATAGAATCAGAGACCCTCTAAACATTGATGAATTAATTCTCACAACACCCCTTTAAGGCAGGAAAATATTATTATCCCCATGTTTACAGATGGGGAGCTGAGAAAAAAAGAAGTTAAGTGCCTTGCCCAAGGTCACACCGGAAGTCTGTGGCAGAGCCAGAAATTTAACCTTCTTTTCCTGAGTCCCAGCACAATGCCTTAACCACAAGATCACACTTCCACCCCAGAAGAAGTTTCAACTGTTTGATTTGTAGCTTGCTGTTGTTCTTAAAGGCATCTTGTTTAAGAAAAGCTTTGCTTCATGTCTTATGATATGGGGCCATACCTTGCTCTCATTGAAATCCATCACAAACTCCCACTGATGTCCATGGAATTTACACCAATTTAGATGTATACCCACTTTCCAATATGTAATGTGAACACCCTCACCCATCACCTCTGAATTTGGCCCATTAGGTCTAATGGAGTTTAAGATGGGGGTAATTCACATGACTAGGGAACAGAAGATAGGAGTGAAGAAAGAAAAGTAACTAACAAAACTATAAGTACATTTAAAAATTACAGATTAACTGAAAGTGAGATTTTAAACCTATTTAATTAAACCAGTACAATTCTTGTGTGGACACTCTTAATCTGATTTAAATCTGGCTCAAATCAGTTTATCTTAACTTAATGGATAAGCTAAATCGATATACACTAGTTTTGATCAAATGAAGAATGTCCACACTGGAGGTTAGAACAGTTTAACTAAATAATTTAAAATCAGATTTAAAGTTAAATTGCTGCAACTTTGACATGGACAAGGCCTAACTCTGACCCTAGTCCTCCAGAACATTTCAAAATTAAACAAACACACAGAATGCCAGGGTGGAAGGAATGCTTTCAAATTGCTATCAGTTCCTAAGAAAAGGATCGTTAAATATAGGTGAGCTCACTCAATCTGCAATGGGATGAGAGGCTGAGCACATTTTCAAAGTTTTGATAATCATGGAGAAAGGGAAACTGAATGCCTCTGATATAGTCCTCAAAAAATTCAGTTATTACTGCCTGCCTGTCATGGGGTCTTTACAACCCAGGCTGGTTTGGCAACCAAAGTTCAACACAGAAATTGCCTGCCTGCTCAGCCGGAGTTGATTAGCAGCCCCACAGCAGCTGTAAGGGTAAAAGGGTTGTAAGGGAGGAGAGTGGGGTAGCTGCCAGAGAGGCAGAGGGACTGTGGAAAGAAGCTCCTGCCAACAAATGGTGAGAAGCTGCCAGAGAAGCCAATACTCCAGAGAGAGAGAAACAGAACAAGAGGCTGGAAAGTGCACAGAGGTAGGAAGCAGCTGAGGGAACAACAAGGGACTTCAGAAGGGCTAATTTTGGCTGCTCTGAGCTGGAGCCTAGTGGAGCAGGTGGACCTGGGTTCCCCTATTCCTTCCTTGGGACAGGGGGAAGGTCAAGGACTACAAGTGTCAGACAAAGGCCAGAGGAGAGGCTCTCAGGCCATTGGACTTTGAGTTCCTTATTTTTGGACTTTTCTATTAGCCACAAAAGGGAATTGACTGCACAGTGACGTATCAGGAGAGCTAGGCCTCATAAGATAATAGACTATCTTGAAGCCAGAAGGGTGCACTAGACTGAAAGGACACCTGTAGCACCATGCCTGGATACAAGGAGGTGCTCTGGATGCAAGGGTGTCCACCTACATGTGGTACTGAAGTGGGATTCGGCATATAACCACAGCAAAGGCCCACCAATCCCCACAGAATTTTAAGATGGAGGAAGCTCTCTGATGTTTGCCCAGCAATATGCTGCACTCCTAGAACGAACGGCTGTGCAAGAGCAACAATGACAAATGCAAGCTCTGACACTACACCTTGCAGGCCCAGCATGAATGAGCTGCAAGCAGTGGCCCAGCAACAGCAACAAGAAGGCCAAACCCTGGCTCAATAGTGAAACCAGCAAATGCTAGAGATGGTATTTGCCCAGCAACAGCATCTGGACAACTTAGTTCGAGTGTTGACTGGAAGAGCTTCCCCTTTGACGGCTGAAGCTAAGATAGACTTGGGAGGTTGGTCAGGAGGCCCTATGCTATCTAAGGTAAGGCCCAGCAATAACCCAGAGGCCTTTTTGGAGATCTTACAATGCATTGCAAGTTGTGCTCACTGGAACCCTGAGATGTGGGCCATCTGCTTGGCAGATGTTTTGATGAGAGCATCACATGCGGCCTATGGGGCGCTAGATCATCAACCCATCTTCAATTATCCAATGGTGAAAGCAGCCATATTCAAAATAAGTGAAGAGACTTACTGTTACAGTTTCAGCAAACAGAATCATAGAATCATAGAATATCAGGGTTGGAAGGGACCTCAGGAGGTCATCTAGTCCAACCCCCTGCTCAAAGCAGGACCAAACCTCAACTAAATCAAGTTGGAAGTTTAGCCTGTCCACACGACCCACGCTGCTAGCACTGAATCTTAAAGACCTCAGGTGGAAGTGGATGAAACCAGAAGTCAGGACAGGCAGGCATGTGGCTGAGTTGATAATTATGGAGAAATTCCTCCGAGTTCTCCCTGCTGCTATTTGAGACTGGGTGCAGAGACACCAACTGGAGACTCTGGACGAATCAGTGAGGCTCACTGATAATTACTTAAAGACTGACACCTCACAAGACACCAGGAAGAGAGAGCCCACCTCCCCAAGGCCCATAAGAGGGGTCCATATGAGGATTGGCCACTTCAAGGTCATACACTTCCAGGGAACTCTCTTCATCCCGGGAAGACCAGACCTTATGACAGAAGCTACCCCTAATCTACTCTCTCCCACACTTTCCAAAGTCTAAACCCTGGAGGCATGGTCAGGCCAATGCTTCATACACTCTGCCACCTCATACTTCACCAGGAGAGGTGATCTGTTTCCAGTGTGAGCAAAACGGACATATCAAGAAAGATTGTCTGACTCTGGAATGCAATTATGGAGCAGAGTTAAGCTCTTCCAGCCTTAACCAAACATCTGCCAGTCCAAAGTTAACAACAGTGGAACAGGTTAATGGGTAGGAATTGCAAAAGCTTTGGTACTTTCCAGGCTGGGAGGAACAAGTCAATACAACACCCAATGTGGTATAGTATGTTCTACAACTGAGAGATTGCTTGAAGGATTTACATCATTTTGCACAGCAGAACCTACCCAGATGATTCAAGAACAGACTACAACAAAGGGGCCTGACTAAGAGAGTTTAGGCCCAGTGAATGGGTCTTAGTGCTGTTACCCACTTCAGAATCTAAGATATTGGCAGGTGGCAAGACCCATATGAGATTACTCAAAGGGTCGGCCCTGTAGATTATGAGGTTTGTCAGCCAGATCAGAAGAAGGAAAAACAAATCTATCATGTCAATCTGTTAAAACCCTGGACAGCCAGAGAAGGGTTCCTTATATCTCCGTACCCCTATGAACTAAAACTAAGACCACAAATACCAATGCCTGTTACAGGCTCAGAGATCCAGCTAGGGGAACACTTGACCCCCAGGCAACAAAGGCAGGCCAAGCTCCTGGTAAGCAAGTTCAAACCCATCTTCTCGGAGAGGCCAGGACAAATGGATCTGATATTCCACCACATCAAGACTGAGGGCATCTCTACACTTACTGGTAGATCAGCACTACTGCAATTGATACAGCGAGTGTCGATTTAGCGGGTCTGGTGAAGACACGCTAAATCAATAGGAGAGCACTCTCCTATCGATTTGTGTACTCCCCCTCCTCGAGAAGCGTAAGGGAAGTCAACGGGAGATGCTCTCTCATCGACACAGCGCAGTGTAGCCATCGCGGTAAGTCGATCTAACTACGTCGACTTCAGGTATGTTATTCACATAACTGAAGTTGCGTAAGCTAGATCGATTTATCATGGTAGTGTAGACCAGTCCTGAGCTAGGGAAGGTGGTGCAGGAACCATACAACTGCCAGCTAAGAAGATGCAGGCCCTAGTCAAAGAAGAACTGGAGAAGATACAAAAGGTACCATCGTGGAATCTCGAAGCATTTGACGCAATCCAACACTTCTGATCCCCAAACTCGACCCCTCAGGCTCTGCATAGACTTCCATAAAGTAAATGAGGTCTCTAAGTTCAATGCCTACCCTATCCCTCATGTAGATGACCTCTTCGAGTGCCTGGAGGAATCCCAGTATATAATAACGTTGGATCTGAAGAAGGAATATTGGCAAATCCTTCTGATGAGAGTGTCTTGGGAGAAGATTGCCTTCTCTATGCCCTGGGGACTCTGAGTTTATAGCCATGGTCTTTGGCCTACACAGCACAGCAGCCACCTTCCAAAACTTGATGGATGAGGTCCTCTGACTACATACAGATTATGTGGCCACCTATTTGGACAATGTAGTAATCTTCAGTCATGACTGGGAGTCACATTTAGAGAAAGTGACAGCTGTTCTATGCTCGTTAAAGGCTGCTGGGCTAACAGCAAACCTGGCCAAATGTGCTTTCAGCAAGAAGGAGACACAATACCTAGAGTACCTCCTGGGAGATGGGGTAATCAAAACCTTAACTGATGAAGGTACAGGCCTTGAAAGACTGTCCTACCCCCATGATCAAAAAACAGGTGTGGTCCATTTTAGGCCTAGCAGGCGATTATAGAAAATTCATAGTGATGTTTGCCACATTAGGAGCACCCCAGGAAGTATGATGGTGTGCTGAATGCCAGGCAGCATTCCAAAAAATTAAAGAGATTCTATGCAGCCAACTGGTCTTACAGATCCCAGACTTTGAGAGGCCCTTTATATTCCAGACTGATGCCTCAGACATCACCATAGGGGAAGTACTGTCCAAAGAATATGACAAAGAGGAGCATCTGGTGTTATACTTCAATCACAAGTTGCTTGTCCATGAAAGAGCCTACGCAATAATTGAAAAGGTGTGTCTCATAGTAAAGGAGGCCATTGAAACACTGCTATTTTCTACTATGCAACCACTTTCAATTAATCGACCATGCTCTACTGAAGTGATTGAACTGTATGAAGGACATGAGTGCAAGAATTATGAGGTGGTATCTTAGCCTGCAGCCTTACTCCTTTTTGGTGGAGTATCGCTCCAGTCATCAGAAGAAGAATGAAGATTTCTTCTCCCAGGAAAGGGAGAGCAACACTTCCACAGAGAATGCTCCCACTTAATTCCAAAGAGAGGAGGTGTCAGAGACCAGACCAGCTAGGACCAGCTGCTGGCCTGCTCCCTGACTAACTTCACTGCTAGGCAACCAAAGAGCCCAGCTGCACTGTCTTAGAACTGACAGAGTGGCCAGAGCCCTTGATTGGCTGCTAGTTTAACAGCTCTGCATATAAGCCTGAGCCTGGCCCCCACAGTGGATCAGAGGCTGCTCTAAGCATACCATGCCTGTATCTGTGCTTGCCCTTGGTCCAATCCCTGCTCCAGCCTGCCTCCAGTGCCTGCTCCCCTCTGGCTTCAGACTTCTAGCTTTGATCCACAGCTCTGCCTCTGGCTTACGACTCTGGTTTACCCTCTGACTCTGGCATTTGGCCACTGTCCCTCTGGTACTGACCCTCAGCTCATTTCCTGGATTCCGCCCACCCTGGATCCTGCTCTAACCAGTAGGCTGAACTCTTGCTTTTCCACCATGAGGCCTGACCACCTACGACCCAGTTGCCTACAGTAAATCTGTCATGGGGCCTATACACCCCATGCTGGTTTGGCAACCAAAGGGTCAGAGCTGACTGGCAGCCCCACAGTAGCTGTGAGGGTAAATGGACTGTAAGGGAGGAGGGTGGGATGGCTGCCAGAGAAGCAGAAGGACTGTGGAAAGAAGTTCCTGCCAACAAACTGGTGAGAAGCTGTCAGAGAAGCCAACATTCCAGAGAAACGAAGCAAAAGGCTGAAAAGGCCAGTAAGGTAGGCAACAGCTTCAGGAGCAGCAAGGGACTTGAGAAAGGTTAACTCTGGCTCCTCTGAACCATGGCCCTGACTGGGACCCACCTCTTCCCCAGACTCAGAAGGGAAAGGGAAAATGGTCAAGGACTACCAGTGTTAGACATAGGCTGGAGGAAAGACTCTGAGACCGTTGGTCTTTGAATTTCTTATTTTTGGATTTTTCTGTTAACCATGAAAGGGGACAGACTGAGCCGTGATTTAGTAGGAGAGCTAGGCCACATAAGACAACAGACTGTCTTGATGCTAGAAGGACTGGAAGGGGCACTAGAATGAAAAGACCCCTGCAGCACCATACCTGGACATAGGGAGGCACTCAAGAGGTGAGGGGCACTCCTACATTGCCCACACATGGCATATACAACAGGGTTTTTACCAGCACACACACACACAAAAAGACAAGGGAAATCCACTGAACCATTTGTCAAGATATAACGCTGTAACTTTGGGGCTAGTAAAAGTGAACACATTTGAGATAGACTGGTAATTGGTATTTCTGAAAAGGGCTGAAGGGAAGATCTCCAGTCATAAACAAATTGAACACTAGAGAATGCCACTGAGATGACACATCACTAAGAAGTCCAGTCAAGAGGCTGTCCAAGTAATTGAGGCAATCATTATTAAAATATTCCCAAACAACAAAAGGGCACAGACAAAGCAAGCATACACAGTTAAATACACAGAGAACTCACAAAAGCAGCACACATGTGAAGCTGAGTATACAGCCAGAAATGCAAAAATGCCATAAGAAAAAGGCCATTTTGCAGTCGTGTGCTGAACAAAAGGTATTAAGAAGTAACATGCAGAGACATTCTTCTTAGGCTCAATTACTTGTGCTGATAACACTGATGAACCCTGGAAAGTGGATTTGCTAATTCATGGTAAACTGGTGAGATTTAAAATAGACACAGGAGCTAATGCAGCTATTGTCAGTCAATATACAATGGTCTTTATTACCAATCCAAGCTAAAATCACATTTTATCCAGGATAGCCCAGTGGACAAACTGGACTTGAAAGGGCAGTTTATAAATGAGGCAATATACAATGACTATTTGTGGAGGTTAGAGTGTAAGAAGGTCATAGGTTAACAACCTGTGGAGTTGTAATGTTGTAAGAATAGAACTGATACAGAACATTGAAGGGAATATTTGGGAAATGTGTGTCTCTTTAATTGTGAGTCAATGAGGATAAAACTGGCAATTCCCTATAGTATTAACAAAGACCACAGAGACCCATTTCTTCTCAAGATCAAGGAGGAACTTTAGAAAGGTTAAAATGCAACATAACAAAACCTACACAATGGACCAGATTGGGAATGTAAAAATACATGTTGACCAGAAACAAATTACAAAACAGAGGAATGGGAGTGATACTCTCATTTAACAGTAGAAAATATAATCCCAAAGATAGCAGGTGTGCATGTTTCCCCATTAATTGATACTTCATGCAAACTTTGGTAGAACCTACTGCATCCAGATAGTGCCAAATTCACATTTGTTAATTACTTTGGCAAGTACTTTATTTTTTCTTTTCTTTTCCTTTCTTTTTTCTTGGTTGTTTAGCTTTTTTGATATTAGCAGTGCTCTCAAAATATTTCAGCAGTAAGGGCCTAATTCATAAAATCATCCTTATTCAGGGCAGTGCATAAGCATGTGCTTAATTTAAATGAAGTCAATTGACTTAAGCACCTGTTTAACTTTAAGCATGTGCTTAAGTGTTCTTCTGAATAGGATTGACTTAAGCGTGTGCATAAGTGCTTTCCTGAATCAGGGCCTAAATTACCAAAGTAATGCAGGGGCAACACATGCATGATATGATGTTTTATGCTGATACAGAGGGAAATAAGAGAAACACTTGTCTGTCCCATGACTGTTCTTGCGTGAAATGAAACATATGAAGACAATTATACTATCTGATAATCAGGGCCGCCCGGGGGGGGGGGCAAGTGGGGCAATTTGCCCCAGGCCCCGAGCCCCGCAGGGGCCCCCATGAGAGTTTTTCGGGGGCCCTGGAGCGGGTTCCTTCACTCGCTCCGGGGGCCCCGGAAAATTCTCACGGGGCCCGGGCCCCCGGAGCTTCTTCCGCTCCGGGTCTTCAGCTGCAATTCAGCGGCGGGGGGTCCTTCCACCCCGGGACCTGCCGCTGAAGTGCCGGGTCTTCGGCGGCAATTCGGCAGCTGGGGCCCCCCGCCACCGAAGACCCCAGGCCCGCTGAATCCTCTGGGCGGCCCTGCTGATAATCCTTTGAGTTTCACTGTTTCCCTAAAGTAAGGCTGTCTCTACAGTTAATTAACAGAGTAATGTTTACCTATGCCAGAATGAAAAAGAAAACAAAATGTTTATTCTTTTGTTTCTCCAAACCAACATATTGTATAATGTTCTAGCAGCCTCAAATTGTTCCTTAAAAGTCATAAAAAGAAGAGTATTCTTCGTACTAATGTCTTCCCTATAGATTGTAATATTACTCTTTCCTATTTTATATGTAATAACATGAAACTTTTATGAATCATTCTATTAAAAAAAAGTGAATAAATTGTTACGGTTGTACAGTTAAATACTCAGGTGTGAGGAAATGAGCATGTCTTATGGAAAGATTTCATAATTGCAGATATCCTAACCAACCACAACAAATTCAAAATATATTCATATGCTAGAAGAAGGAGAAGCAATTATAGGAGTCACAGAAATCTATAGGCCAATGTCTTTGGAAAAAAGTAAAAACTGGCAAACTAGATAGGCAGACCAAAAGCTCCCGCTGTAACTCATACTGGGATAAAGGGTCAATATATTAAAAATAAGCCTCAAAATATGTGTCTTCTAAACAAAGAAACCACTTACTAGATCTTGAAGGCATGCTGCTTTATAAGGACAGGATAGTAACCCATAAGCCTGGAGAAGAAATTGTAAATAAAATACAGGATGGTCCCCGGGGCATTAGAAAATCCAGATAAGACAGAGACTATCTTAGGACTGGAAGGGACCTCCATGGGGTCATCTAGTCCAGTGCCCTGCACTCATGGCAGGACTAAGAATTATCTAGAACATTCCTGACAGCTGTTTGTCTAACCTGCTCTTAAAAATCTCCAGTGATGGAGTTCCACAACCTCCCTAGGCAATTTATTCCAGTGCTTAACTATCCTAACAGCAGGGCCGGCTCCAGGCACCAGCCCAGCAAGCAGGTGCTTGGGGCGGCCAACAGAGAGGGGCGGCACGTCTGGCTCTTCGGTGGCAATTCAGCGGCAGGTCCCTCACTCCCTTTCGGAGTGAAGGACCTGCTGCCAAATTGCCGCCGTAGAATGAAGTGGCAGCGGTAGAGCCGAAGTGCCGCAGATCGCGATCGCGGCTTTTTTTTTTTTTTTTTTTTTTTGCTGCTTGGGGCGGCAAAAACTCTGGGGCCGGCCCTGCCTAACAGGAAGTTTTTCCTAATGCCCAACGTAAACCGCTCTTGCTGCAGTTTAAGCCCATTGCTTCTTGTCGTATTCTCAGATGTTAACAAAAACAATTTCTCTCCCTCCTCCTTGTAACAACCTTTGAAAACTGTTATCATGTTCCCTCTCAGTCTTCTCTGCTCCAGACTAAACACACCCAATTTTTTCAATCTTCTCTCATAGGTCGTGTTTTCTAGACCTTTAATCATTTTTGTTGCTCTTCTCTGGACTTTCTCTAATTTGTTCACATCTTTCCTGAAATGTGGCGCCCAGAACTGGACACAATACTCCAGTTGAGGCCTAATCAGCATGGAGTAGAGTGGAAAAATTACTTCTCATGTCTTGCTTACAACACTCCTGCTAATACATTCCAGAATGCTGTTTGCTTTTTTGGCAACAGTGTTACACTGTTGACTCATATTTAGCTTGTGATCCATTATGACCCCTAGGTCCCTTTCTGCAGTACTCCTTCCTTGGCAGTCATTTTCCATTTTGTATGTGTGCAAAGTGGAGTACTTTGCATTTGTCCTTATTGAATTTCATCCTATTTACTTCAGACCATTTTTTCTAGTTTGACTCTATATTAGCCTGTAACAAGTAAAGAATCCTGAGAACCTCTGGGTTCTGCTAAGCCAATAAGCCAACACAAAAGGGAAGAGCCTTTTGTAAAACACCTGGGTCTGACAGGCCATGGGAGAGGAGTGGGTGTCAATCTCTGAGCTAAATAGAGAGAAATATCTAGCTGCAATAGAGTATTACTCAGGATACTTAGATACTGCATGCTTGCTAGATAGAATGAGACTGAGTGTTATTGGAAAGGTTAAGAGTATGTTTGCTTACTGGGGAATTCCAGAGGAACTATTACAAAAACTGGGCCACTATTTATAGGGCAAGATTTCAAAGCTTTCATGGCAAGATATAATTTCCAGCACATTACCACCAGCCCTTAATATCCCCAAGCAAATGAAGGGGCTGAAAGAGATGCGCAGACAACTATAAAAATCATATGGCAAGATGATCGCTGTTTGGGACCGTTAACTTACAGATCAATTCCCCTACTCAAGTAAGTCAGAGATGTTTGGTAAACAAACACAGCTATGGTTCCCACATTATAGAAGAGTTTGCACTCTATATGGCCAATGTTCAAACAAATTCAATGCATAGATAAGAAAGATGAGGGAGATAAAAGCAATGTTATGACTAGTGTAATTGCCTGAGAACCTTCCCAGAGTTTAGATGGGGAGCAAAGATGAGCAGTATTTGCAGTAGTCAAAGAAAAAAGCATCTCACCAAGATCACATGTAATAGAAACACAAAGCAAGAGTGTGTTCTCTTAAGAAAATGATGACATTATTGCCAGGAATGCCTCACATTAATCTTAAACTGAAACAGTGACTTAGCTAGCTGTCAGCGCCAAGCATATTCTGAGATTCCATGGCCATGGAATTTGCCAGGGGATCCAACTCTCATGGAAGAACTGTACTACAAAATCCAAGTTTCAATTAAAAAAAATGTTTCTATACCATATGGTTCAGGAAAAGAAAAAACAAGAACAAATAATCAAAAAACTCTCTTGAAAACATGAACCAAATGTACACTGAGGCAGTATGTATCCTTCCTGAGTCTGTAGCAGTCTGAAGTAATAGCTCTGAGACCCACCCCATTCATTTTACTTGGTTAAGTCTGAAACCTAAAGATGATCATTTAAATGGCGACATAGTCAACTATTTCACAGCTGATCATTTTAGCAAAAACCGCCAGCTAATGTGCTTATCTGACAATCCCAGACTGCCTCCCAAACCTCTCTAGGTGCCAAAAGCTCCAAATGCCTCATATTCAACTGCCAAAACATCCAGCTTCATTCCTGACAACTTCTAGAATACAATGGCTCCAGAGTAGCAAGATGACCTTGTAGTTAAGACACTAAACTGGGACTCAGGAGATCTTAGGTCAGTTCCTGGTTCTTCATCTTTTGTGACCTTGGGCTTCCTGTATGAATTTAGGTAAGTTGAAAGGGACTCTGTGGCTCATATATACCCATTGGTAAAATGGGAATGATAATAATAATACTTTTCACCCAACTTTTGTCTGGCTTGTTTATTTACACTGTAAGCTCTTTGAGGCAGGCACTGTCTCTTATTACATGTTTGTACAGTGCCTAGCACAGTGGGGCCCTGATCTTGGTTGTGGCCTCTAGATGCTACTGTAAAAAGTAATTCTTATAAGTGGTCAATACAAGTCCCTGGAATATCAACAATTTAAAATGTGGAATCAATATAAAATATTGAATTTAATATCAGAATAGATAACACGAGGGCTATTATACTGATTACATTGTTCAATTTCATATTTAATTGATTAAAAGCCTACCATTTCAAATTTAAATAAAGCTGTCACAAAATTTCCAGTCTGCCACACCAAAGTGCCACTGAGGACCTTCCATGCAATTTAAGTCCTCTTGCAACGAAGTACGTGAGGCCTAGACCCACCTATCAGTATAAATCTGGGAAGAAGGGAAAGAACACAAAAAGAGAATAACATTGATGGCAACAATTCCAGACAGTAGACATTGGGGGACCTTACCAATCAGAAAATGTTTTATTTAAAGAAAAAATAGTCATCGCAGGAGTTCAGTCCAAAAAACAATTTTCAAAAGCACAACGGTCTTCTTTATGAAAACCATGTTGCTTCTATTTGCCTTCCATTTTCATCCACTGACCTAGAAGTGTGAGGCTCCATATCACATTTCCATTCTCTGAGTCATCTCCATGGTCCTGTGCTGTGTGCTTTTAATTGTAATTTTGATTTTCTGTGTAACCACTGCAGGACTGTTTCTGTTATTGTTCAATGTAAATGGGATAATAAACCCAAAGAGATGACATTTGTTTTGCAATTTTGTTCATGCACACTTAAAAAGTTCATTCCAGCTCTACAGATATTACCATCCTAGTTGTATTCTACTTGAATATCTCTAAAACCAGAATGAACATTTTAAGTGCAACCACCATAGTATTCCATAGAACTCTGTAAAAAGAAGCAATACACTAGGACATTATATACTCTTGAAATTGACCAAAGAATGAACTGCACATAATAATGTAAGCTCACTATTGGCTTATTAATTAACCCTATGATAAATATTTTATTGGAGACTGGGCTAAATTCTGCTTACTTTACTTATGCAAGTATTCCAACTGAAGTACATGAAGACCACTACTTAGACTTAGTTATGTGAACATGATTTGACGGCTGATCATAAAAAGACTTTGTAATTATGAAGTATAATTATGCCTTTGAACTACTGGAGAGGAATATAGATATGCAATTAGATTACTATGCAAATCTTTTCTTTGTGAACAGATACTATATATTTTCCATTTATTCCTCTTTGATAAAGTCAGTTTTTCCACTGATAATGTAGTAGAGTAGCTAGTCAACGTAGGAAGAAAAGGAGGAAGTATCTGACTTCAACCTACAAAAAGTTACTTTGAATGAGCGGTTATGGTCCAAAAAGTGTTATTTTGTTGCATTTCATTCTTTTCCATCAATGATTGCCAAATCAAATTCAAAACACCTGCCTGTACTACAAGCTCACCCTGCTACAGAATTTAAAAATGTAGCTGTGCTCTGCCAGTTTCTGCATCACCACCAGAAATAACGATTCAGGAATCAGAACCTTTCTGGTCACTCAGTTGATCATGCAATAGGCAGAATTAAAAGCAGTTCCAGCTCCCTTTTCACAGCTATATTGGCTGTGCAGTTCTGACGGTATTAGAACATGTTTTTGTCAATATACTATCCAGATATGACTCAGAAGACATATGGAGAGTAGATATCTACAGTACCATGATGCCATTTTTAAAGAGTCACTTTTCTGTTCATAACCACACTTAAGAAAAAAACACACACAAAAACTGCTAAACTGCTGCAAACTGTCATTAACGCATCTTCTCTTGGCTGTTAGCAACCACCTCCTGTCCTGTAACCTAGTTTTTTTTTTTTTTTTTTTTAGTTTTTTTTTACTGATCAGTTTACTTTATTACTATGAAAAACTTTTGTCTGGAAAAACTTTTACATTAGTAAGACTTACCACTGAGCACGGTTTATTTTATAAAAAGTAAATCTGAAATCAAAAGCTATAAAACAATAAAATTAGGAGCAAAATACAGCAGTTTGGCATGTAACCCAAACACATCATTTATCATGTAAAAAACTAGGTAAGGTGTCAGTGTTTTATGGAGAGGTTAGGCTGTATTAAAATATATTTTAAAAATAAGTGTCCAATAAATAGTGTAATATATGCTTTCTACCTTTGGATGCATTTACTGTTGGGGAGCTGTGTATGTAACATTGCAATTTGCTGTGCATTATATTGCAAACTATCTGGTGGTTTACAATCCATACTAGAAAGCAACAGTAGATGGCCTACTTCTCACAGAAAGTGAGATCTAGGGAAAGCCACCTTGTGCCATAGGGAGGGAAAGCACACACATAGCCTTTATTATTAATTGGCATCCATGAGAAAGAGCAAGCAGAAACAAGACTAGGAAAAGAAAGAGGCAACTTCTTCCCAGAAATATAAGGAAAGCACAAAAACAAAAGTAATAAAACATTAAAGGGATACAAAAAACCAATGTGATCCAGAATGTGAAATCATTAATGATGAAATAATGAAAGCAGCAGAAACGTGAACACAAAAGTTGAAGATCTTTTCTTCAAGTGTGGAAAGGGATGCATGGAAAGGTTCTGGGGTACCTAAATAAGAAACACCTGGAAGTCTTCCTAAGTATCATTTTCTATATAACTAACTGTAAAGGGGCTGTTGGCTCCTTAGTGAAACTTGGTGTTTGGTTTCATGTTTGGCCCTCTTGCAATACCAGGAGAAAGGGGAAGGGCTGAAAAGGAGTCAGGCTCCTGAAAAGGAAAGGTCCCCAGGGCCCAGGTGGAGAGGCCAGTGCTCCAAGTCAGCTGGATTGACAGGACAGGCAGGCCAATGTGGGAGTTGAAAGCCCAGGGCCCATCCCCCAGGTGAGCTGGGACTGCCAGGGCACAGCCAGGGAGAGTGCAACAGCCTCGTCAGCCAGAGCAGCAGCTGGAGACAGAGAGGCATTGGAGTGATAGTGGTGGGGTGAATCTCCTTCTCTCACAGCCGGGCTGTATGCGCTGGTCTAGGGAGAGAGGAAGAGATGGGCCTCTTTCCCAAAGTCTTTCAAGATGGCTTTAAGTGCCAGACCCAGAAGGGGATGTGGCCTGACAGGAAGGCCAGAACTGAAGGTGGAGAACAAGATCTGTCACATAGAGCCCAAACCCATCCTGGCAAATGCCACCGCCACAGCAGCACATCCAGCTCCAGGAAGAAGACACTGGACTTGTAAATTTGTTGTAACTGTAAAGTTTTTTGCACTTTAGAGACTGCTGCATTAAATCTTATCCAAGCCATGTCCTCACAGTGCTTATGCTGTAAATGCTTTTTAATCCCCAAAGAAATAATTTTAAGTGCTCTTTAATCCCCAAAGAAATAAATTGTATATATGTTTAAGTGAATTGCTGTGATTACAGGTTAAAAGGGTAACAAGTGAGTTGGGCGTATCCTGGAATAGGGACACTCGTCTCTGCCCAGAGTTGCCCATGGAGAAACAGAGGTAAACACCCAGGAATGCCTGAACTCCAGGAGAAAATTAGCAAGGTGGAGTGATAGGACCCACAACAAGTTCCAGATGGGGATCGGATCTGATCTGGAAGAAGCAGTTGGTGATTGGGCTCAGAGATGATTCCTTCCAGTGTGAAATGAAGAGGAAAGCTGAGAAGGAGCCAGATGAGAAATTCCACAATTTAATGTAAGCTGCCATTATGTGGTCTGAGGAAGAGGAGATCCTTGTGAAGGATGATGCTGGGCCCAACCCCCATACGACGAGTGGAGGGGTAGTGAATCAGCTGCCATGGACAGAGCTTCTTCACAGACACAATTAATGTAAGAAAATTTACATGAGGCTATCCAGGAACTAATTATACAGCAGGGAGAAGGTGTATACTGAAGGTGGTGATAAAGGAGAAAACATCAAAAAGTATACTGAAGTACCAGAAGTCATCTGGATTCAAACAATCCCTTCTGAAGGACAGTTAGGGATGGTACATTTGCTACATGTATGAGAAGCTTGGGCATATTAGTAGAGAATGTCCCTCAAGAAGGAAATCAAAGTCTCAGGTGCCCAAGGACAGTGAGACATTGAGAACAAGCAGCCCATCTACATTAGAAGGCCAAGCAAGGACGTAAGGATGCCTAGGCCGGTCATTGGTGGAAAATCAACCTGCAAACAGTATTGAAAGGAACTCGGACAGCACTAGTGTATCTAGCAACATCTGTGAGCGAGCTTTGGAGACTGCTTAACTGCTGAAGTATCTATAGCAGGGGTGAAGACCAGCTGTTTGTTAGATACGGGCTCAGAAGTCACCACCATTACTGAGTCACATTTTCAAAAATATTTCAAGGATAAGGAGCTGACTATGCACAACACATGGTTTGTGCAGCTAATGGATTGGCAATCCCCATCGTGGGATGCCTCAAAGCAGATATAGAGTACATGGGTCAAACACTGCCAGGAAAATGAAAATTCATACTGAAAGGAAGTCCTATAGAAGATGGAGTCCCAGCGATTCTATGGATGAACATCAATAGTGAGCTGAAGGAGCTACCATTGCCAAGAAACCAAGAGGATGAACCGGCATGGGCAGTCTAAGCAGAATGCTGTGCTGAATAGAGTACTGGCTCAAGTGGAGAGACAGAGCCAATCCCTGAGTCCCGCTGGGCAAACTGGATATGTTAAAGAAGAAAAGAAAGCGGTCATTCCTCCGTGGAGTGAGAAGATCAGTGATGCATACTGCTGGGTACCAGGAAATATCGACGGACATCAAGTGCTTGTTTAGCCTACGTCTGGGGCAAGCCTACCCAATGGGTTCCTGTGAGCCAATATACTGGCTAATGCCATCTGTAGTGGGGTGGATTGGCCGCCCACAGACCCAGAGGGGGAGGAGCCCCTCATTGAACCCTGATGGGTGGAGCCAGGCCATGCTCAACCCTCCCACTGGAAGTGGGACCGGAAGTACAAAAGGCGTGCCGGAGAACTCCGCTGGGAGGCAGCCGCCTGTGAGCTCCCGAGCTGGGAGGCCACTGCAGACCCCGAGGGAACTGAGGACTGGCCAGGACTACCAGGGCCATTTACAGACCCGAGCACGGAGGGAGGAGCCACTCCCCCCCCCCAAAGGAGTGCACCATCAAAGGAAGAGTACCAGTGAGACTCCTAAACTCAAGAGTGAAGGCTGTGGAGTTACATCTTCAAACCAGAGTTACAGAGGTACACCGGCCTGAGGAAGTGGTCCCTCAGGTGGAGGTTACCTTTGAAGAGAATGGAGATGAGCTGTGGGTGACAAGGTGGGAGAAGGGAGAACAAGTCACCTCTTCTCAAGAAAGACATGGCGGGAAAACTTCCACTTCAAGTGGCACTCCAAGGGCTGACCCCTGCACAGGTGGCCAACTTAAAGGCACTGCTAGAAAAGACTTCTTGATGCTTCTCTAAGGATGAGTGAGACTTTGATTATACCACCACAGTGATGCATTGTATAGCCACTAGAGATGCCACCCCAATGAAGAAGAGTCATCGGAGAATTTTGCCACAAGTGTTTCAAGAGGTTAAAAAGCTTGTCCAGGATCTGGTATCGCAAGGTGTTCTTAAGGAAAGCCACAGTCCCAATGCCTGCAGTAATCGTGATCTAAAAGGATGGCGGAGTGCTGTGATTTCAGGAAACTGAATGAAGTGACATGCACAGACACCTACCCACTGCCCCAGGTGGAAGAACTATTCGATGCATTGGGAAATGTGAGTGTGTTCTCAATCCTCAATATTACTTTGGGCCATTTCCAAGTAGCAGTGGAGAAACAAGACAGGGAAAAAACTGCAGTGATGATTTCTTTAGGACTGTCTGAATGGACACACATGCCATTTTGGTTGTGCCATGTGACCACTATGTTCCAGAGGCTAATGGAGAAAGTGCTGGGAGACTACATTCTGGACATCTTGTTGATATATCTTGATTATATTATTGTGTTCTCCAGAGACTTTGAAAGTCATATGAAAAAGCTGGATTTGGTCTTCACATGTTTGAAGGAGCATGGCTTGAAACTGAAACCTAGTAAGTGTTGCTTCCTACAAACTGCAGTCAAATTCTTGGACCATGGGATCTCAAGAGAGGGCATTCATCTAGACAAAGAGAAGATCAAGGCATTGAAAAACTGACCTGTCCCTAAGAATGCCAAACAAGTGAGACAGGCATTGGGCTTCATGAGTAATAAATTACAGATGATTTTTCCCCAAATCCTCACACAATGCTGCACCTTTACATTGGCTAGTGGGCCAATAAGACCAAAAGAAGGGGAAAGGCCAAGCTCTACAGTTTGTGGGATGACACATCAAGAAGCCATCAATGAGCTCAGACGACAGTTAATGACACCACCTTTACTCGCAAAACCTGATTTCAGTTTGCCTTTCATAGTGACCACAGATGGGAGCCTTCACAGCCTGGGCATGGTACTCAGTCAAAAGCAAAGGGGAGCTGAAAGTGTGGTTGTGTATGCAAGCAACGGGTTAAGGTGTTCAGAGAAAAACTACAAGAACTACAGTGCCTTTCAGCTGGACCTGCTTGCCCTTAAGTGCATGATCACAGAAAAATGTAAGGATTATTTAATCTATTCAAAGTTCATGGTGGTTTCAGACCACAATCCTCTCTGATACCTGGCAACCACCAATGTAGGTGCAATTAAGCATACATGGGTGGCCCAGCTCTCACAATTTGCTTTTGAAGTGCATTACAAGCTGGGAAGACAAAACATCAATGCTGACACACTGTCTCAACTGCTCCTAATGGAGGAACAGGAGGAGAGAAATTTCCTAGTAATCCCTGAAAATGTCATGCAGGCCTGCCTGTGGCTGGAGCAGCCTGAACCTGAGTGTAATAGAGATGTAAGGAATGCTCCCCAGAATGCAGTGTGGGGCAGGGGAGATCCTGTGTCTTCCAGGAATGGCGCAATGGTTTCAGGGTAATCCTGGGAAGAAATCTGGGGTCCTGCAGCAGCGGGGTGACATTGGACCAGTCCTAGCAGCAGTCATGAAGCAAACAAGGCATATTTGGACATTTGGAAGCAAGCACCCACAATCCAAGAAATTAATCCAGCAGTGGGAATATTTTAAATTTCACCACGGAGAGGTATTCTAGCTGATATAAGACCCAAGAGATGGAGAAGAGGTGTGGCAACTGGTTGTGCCAGTATTACTATTCAAGAAAGTTTATGAGGCTACACATGATGACAAAGAGCACTTTGGAGATATGATGAGACGATGATGAGAAATTACTACTGGCCTATGGTGGTTAGTGATGTCCAGTTCTGGGTTAAGCAATGCATGAAATGTTCCCTAGCTAAGGACATATTTCCTCATACTAGCACTCTTTTAACTTGTACCAGCGTTACAGACCCAAAGAAAGTCTTAGGAATGGATTGCACCCAGCTAAAAAGGTCTTCAGATGCATATGAAAATGTATTCATCCTCATTGACATGTCTACCCATTACCATTGCTGTTCTAACCAGAAATCAGAGAGGACAATTTCCCAGGCCTTCATAAAGCACTGGCTCATATGTTATACTTGTCCACCACCACTGCATTTGGACCAGGGAAGGAATTTTGAGTCAGAGGTTATCACCGAATTGTGTAAGCAGTATGACATAGCTAAGAGCCGGACAATGCCCTACCAACTACCAGGAGACATTCAGTGTAAGAGATTTAACAGGACCATGCATGACGTGTTAAGGATACTTCCACCCAAAAAGACGCGAACCTGGAAGAAGCATCTCCCTGAGTTAAGTATTGGCTTACAGCTGTCATGTTCACTCTTCCACAGGTTACCCTCCTTTTTACCATATGTTTGGCAGAGATCCCAGGTTGCCACTGGACATCCTGACCAAAGAAGGTTCCAAGAAGGAAGATATGACCAACATTGATGACTGGATCAAAGGTCACCATGAAAGACTGAAGGGGCTCTGTGAAGTTGCTCTCAGCAAAGCCCAAGATATAGTACAAAGCAGAAAAAGGACTTATATCATAAATCGGTGTATGTTTTTTTGTTTTGTTTGTTTTTGTTGGCCCTCTTACAATCTCAGGAGAGAGAGGAGTCAGGGTCAGACTGATAGGTCCCCAGGGCCAGTGGGGAGAGGCAAGCACTCTAAGTCAGCCAGATTGACAGGACAGGCAGGCCAATGAGGGAGCTGAGAATCCAAGGCCCATCCTCCACCCATACGAGCTGCAGCTGCCAGGGTACAGTGAGGCAAAGCAAGGGTGAATGCAGCAGACCAGAGCAGAGCCAGGAAGAGTGCAACAGCCCAAACAGCCAGAGTAACCAGAACAGTAGCCCAGAGCAGGGGCGCTGGAACAGGGAGGGCCAGGGCGCCATGGCCCTCCCACTTTTTGAAAGTGGATGGGCATGCCCCATCCACTTTTCCCCACCGGCCCTGCCCACGCCCCTCCTATTCACCCCGAGGCCCCGCCCCGCCCAGACAGTCAGCAAGCCCAGGCAGCTGTGGGGTGCCGCACCGTGGACCCTCCACCTGCCCGGGCTGGGGAGGCAAAGAGCAGCCCCTGGCCCGTGTCCCCATCCCGCAGGCCCCCTGCTCAGGGGGCTGCTCTCGCCCCCCCCTCCAGGCAGGTGGAGGGTCTTGGCACTGCACGCAGCTCTTACCCCAACCCTACTGGCTGGGGGCCACAGCCCAGCCATGGTAAGAGCTGCACGGGCAGCTGTGGAAAACCACGGACTCTCCTGCCCTGGGCGGGGGGCCAGTGCAGTGGGAACACGGGCAGGGGGCTGCTCTCAGCTTCCCCACCCCCAGCCAGGTGGAGGGTCCACATCTCCCAACCCCTTCTGGCTTTGGTGGGGCCTCCAGCGGAAGAGGAGGGGCAGTGTGGGGCCTTGGGTAGAAGGGGGAGGTGTGGGGCCTCAGGTAGAAGGGGTGGGGGTGGGGTCTCAGATGGAAGAGGAGGGGCGGGACCTCTAGCTGAAGGGTGGGGTGGGGCCGTGGAGGGGCTGGTGGCCCTGCCCCCCACTTTTGGGAAGGCTCCACTGCCCCAGCCCAGAGTCAGAGTAGTAGTCTAGAACAAGCGAGCCAGAGCTGGAGAAGCATTGGAGCGATAGTGGTGGGGTGAATCTCCTGCTCTCACAGCTGGTCTAGGAAGAGATGGGCCTCTTTCCCAAAGTCTGTAAAGAGGGCATTAAGTGCCAGACCCAGAGAGGGATGTGGCCTGACAGGAAGGCCAGAACCAAAGGTGGAAGAACAGGTTCTGTCATATAGAGCCCAAACCCACCCTGGCCAAATGTCCCCCTGCAGCATCACAGCAGCACATCCAGCTCCAGGGAGAAGACACCAAACTCATACATTTTATTGTAACTGTAAAGTTTTTTTGCACTTTAGAGACTGCTGCATTGAACCTTACCCAAGCCATATCCTCACAGTGCTTATGCTGTGAAGTGCTCTTTAATCCCCAAAGAAATAGGTTTTAGTGTAACTAAATTCCTAACAAATGAGTTAGGAATATCCTGGAGTAGGGGCACCAATGGAGGGACTGAGGTAAAACACCCAGGAACTCTTGGGCTCAGTCTTCT
The DNA here is from genome assembly GCF_028017835.1 of Emys orbicularis. Classification (NCBI taxonomy): domain Eukaryota; kingdom Metazoa; phylum Chordata; order Testudines; family Emydidae; genus Emys; species Emys orbicularis. Next base: position 105,823,031 of record NC_088685.1, read on the forward strand.
CTGTGTGATGCGAGTCCTGTTCACATGGGGCTTGGAGGGAAAGTGAAGGTGGACAGGTTCGGGGTGAAGTGAATCGGAGCGTGGACTCAGACCCCTTCATCACTCAGTTCAGCTGGGGTACTGTGAACATAGAGAAATTCCCCTACTATGATGGGACAAATCCCCTGCTTACCTAACAATATCTCACTTAACACAGATGAAAGGGAAAGCACAGAAAATTTCCATTCTGCAATCTATTCTTAAAATTTGTTTTCATTTTGACAATATATGTGTGCAACTACATGACAAACTGGCCAAAAAGCTACAAAAACCCTCCTTTGCTGCAAGAAAGTCTTCATATAATAGGCCTGATTCTCCTTTTACATATACCGTTGCCTTCACTGGAGTTACTCCTGATTTACATAGGTTGCTAAGTCTTTTGAATGACTGACTTGACTTCCTCAATCAGACACTGCTCTGAGCCAGCAAATTTTTGTCTTTTGTTTATCAACATTTACAAAAGAACTGTAGAAATATTTATGTAGGTCCCCAAAGCACTTGCAACACAAAAAAACCCACATAGATGAATGCAGATGCAATGTAACATGTAATCTGAAAAGTTATTACCAATAAATGTAATTTATTTTTACATACATGGTTTTAATGAGCATTTAGAAACTGAAAGAAAATGTGTTTGGTACTAATACTTGGAATTAAAATGGTATCTGTTCTTAAGTTGTCTAAATAATTGTAGTCGCCTGTTTAATTTCTTTGTCTTACTCTATAATCCTGAGTAGGAATAGCATATTCTTTCAAAATTAAGGGCCTGATATATGTGTAGTTCCATTGACTTCAATGGAAGTATTCATGGGCATAAGGGATTCAGGAGCAAGACATAATATTGTAGATACTCACAGCTCGATTGAACATGTCATTTGATAAACCCTTGAATATCCATACACCGTGAGAACTGCAGGTTGTAAAATGGAAGTGATGAATTTTCTCTTGGCCTAACAGGATGACTTTTCTTGCCATTCTTTTGGCACCATCTGCTGACATAATAAAAGGAGCAACACGTAGGGTCTGGTATCATAGAACTATAACAAGTAAGAAGAAGTTTGGCTCTCTATCCTACAATAAGCTCCCCAATAGTGGGATAAAAGTATAGGGAAGTAGAACAGTAAGGAGTGGGTTCATGTCCCTTTGAAAAATTCTACTCATGCACTTGTTTTGAGATTTTCTTCTTTTTAAAACAAACAAATAAAATATCACTCCACTATTTTATAATAATAATAATAATAATCATGGAAAATATAGGTGCCTCTTGTACCTGGACTAAGTGTCTATGACAGTTTTACAAGGCTGGGTTAACTACAGGTCATTTGTAAAAAGAAACCTTTAGTAAAGGCGAGGATCAGTGATTAGGGACCATGGCTAGAGCCATTTGTCACTGTTTTACAGCTAGTAAAATTTCACACATTTTAAAGACAATAGGCCTGATTCTCCACCCCATCGAGTAAATGACTACATAAACTGCAAGGCAGTGAAATATTAGACCCCATAGGTCTTTCACTTGCACTGGTGTAAATCATGAGTGGCTCCATTTAAGTTACCAAAGTCAATGCAGATTCAGATTTTAAAGCCAGAAGGGACCATTGTGATCACGTGATCTGACCTGTATAACACAGGCCTTAGAATCTAATATTGAGTTCTTCCCTAGTGATTTTCATCAATAGATCTCAAACTACTTTACAAAGGAAAGTGACATTCATTATCACCTATTATGAAACCAGGGTACAGAGATGGAAAGTGATGTGCCCAAAGTCACACAGCAGGTCAGTGGCAGAGTGGAAACAGAACCCAGGTCTCTTGAGTCCCATTCCAGTAAGCTGTCTACCAGACCACATGCCTCCCTAATTACAGATTCACCAGAGGAAAATTAGTATGAGTGGAGAATCAGGCCCTAGCAGCCAAATTCTGTTTTCATTTACACCAACATAAATTCAGAGTACCACCAATGACATCAGCAGCATTACTTTGGGTTTATTCTAGTATAAATGAGAGAAAAATTTGGACTTCTGTCCATTCTGAAGTCAGTCTGAAAGTGCACCTCAGTCAGGGAACACATTTAAAAGCAACACACAACAAAAGCCTCTCTCTTTGACAGCAGGCACACATTATAATAAGGACAGACTCCAGAATAAACCATGAATATCGATAGAGCAAATCATTTTTTGTGTGTAGTATCATTTTAAGAGGCATATTGCTATTTCTTGACATATTAATATATTTAAATGAAGCATTGGGGGGAGGGATAGCTCAGTGGTTTGAGCATTGGCCTGCTAAACCCACAGTTGTGAGTTCAGTCCTTGAGGGGGCCACTTAGGGATCTGGGGCAAAATCAGTACTTGGTCCTGCTAGTGAAGGCAGGGGGCTGGACTTGCTGACCTTTCAAGGTCCCTTCCAGTTCTAGGAGATGGGATATCTCCATTAATTTATTTATTCCATAAAAAAAAGTTTGCCCATGTTTAGGTCTATTTGTCCTGTTTACTATTATTAATCTAATTTGTCCAATACTTTTATCACATTGTGTTTCAAATCAATTAATAAGAAAATTAATAAATACAACTATTACCCTGGAAATACAAAGTGTCAGAAGCTGAGATGAAAGAAAGGAAGCTTAGAGTCTGCAGCGTGACCAGATTATGTGGGAGAGGTATTTTGAACTGTGCAGACCCTAAAGCATACAATACTAATATCCTACTATATTATTATCTTTGTATTAATCTTAAGGCTGTGATGTAAATAACCTGCTATAGGTTAGATGGATGCACGAGATGTTTCTTATTTTCTGTACTGTGCCTTGGAAAAAAAAGTATATCATTTTATTTATTTATTTATTTATTTATGAGAGCATTGTGTTTCATTGTATGCACTGTGTTTGTTCACTGTACTATCAAGCTCACACTGCTAAATATAGATTCATAGATTCTGGCAGTCCAATACACTTTCATCCTTTGCAGAGTGTAAGACTCAAATACAGCCCTGGTTTAAGCACATGCAAATTTGCTGATGGCCAAGGAATTGGTCCCACTTCCCCCAGGGTTGAATTTGACCCTACTGCATTCTGCAGAAACAAAACATAGTGCTGTTGTTTCAGAACTAATTAAATAACAGCCTTTGTAGAACACATGTTCAGCTTCTATAGTATTCTGTTTTTGCAGTTGGGAGGCCCCGGGCATAGCTCTCCCTTTATACAAACAAAGAGGGGTTGCCACAAAAAAGAACCACTGCTAAAATGTGCAGGATTTTCCATCATTCAGGAAGGATCATCATTTCATCCAGTTTATACCTCTTTCCTCCCATCCTGATATTATACAGCTGCACTCTATAGTGCTCTCCTATTGGCAGCATGAAGCACTCAGGTTACTGTTGATTTTCCCTTAGCCTTATACAGAGATCATTACTTACTTTAGACCTTATAGCAGGGTCTTCCAAGACTGGGCCACTGTGAGAACCTGAAATATAGTTTGCACTTGAATTCAACTGAATCTCTGTATTCTGCAGTCCTTTTTTACACAAAACTTCTATTGACTTCCATGTGGGTGACTCAGACCTTGATGTTTGCTACTGGCTGAGCTACCTACATGCACTCCAGAATGTGGGTGGTGATGGGAGGCTGTGAGGTCATGGCCCTCTTCATGTATTCCTGAGTTCCTCTGCATAGAGGGCTTGGCTTAGCACAGAGAGGCTCTTCTTCATTAACTCTTGAGTGGATTTCACCTAGCCATACTACTGTTCCTCTACCCACTGATGGAACTCCAGCCCATTGCAAGGTCCTCCACAGGACACTGGAGAAGGTGATAACAATGGGATGGAATTAAGTATTTGACTGTCCTTTTTGAATGGTTGTCCTTATACAGACCCTCAGTACATTGTCTGGTTTGGCCCTTCCAGATTAATTAAAATGTAAATTTTCAAGAAGGTGGCCTGCCTTTATGGTACTACTTATACCTACCTTTTTGTTCCTGCAGTTCCCTTGCGGTTACAAATCTGAGTAGTGACACCTTTAACTACCTTGATTGCAGGTACAAGTCAATAAAGTAGAAGTCTGACTGCTCAGATGTACACTCTCAATTCATTTTGCAGGAGTAAAAATGTAGGTGCAGATTTTCAGTCACAAATTGTACCCACAATTAAGGGAGCCTGGAATATAACACAAAATATGCATTCCCCTAAGTGACTTGACATGCAAGAAGTCTCTGGCATAACCCATGTTAGAATTGAGGCCTCCTGACTCCCCCTCTTGTGTCTTAACCACTCTTCTTTCCTTATTCACATAAACAAAATTATATATGAGAGAGTCTATGATAAAGAAACCACATCAATTTAAATTCTGCCTCAAATCTAAATGTTAGAACAAACCTTTTTTTATCAAATTTTTCAAAATTTCTGTCATTTAAAACCAGCTGATTTTAAGCAATAAACATTCTTCTGCAGCATATAAAACCCAAACATTACAGCAACAAGAATCCAAAAATGAAACAAACGATAAAAGTAAAACCTACTTCATTGATTTTCATTGTCCAATCTGAGGGAAATGCAAACAGCAAACAGCACAAATAATAACTATTTTAAAAATATTACTTTTGATAATCTAAGGTGTTACTGGTAACATGGGTAAAGAAAGGTGTTGGTTTATAACATAATTTTAAGTTGGCAGTGTCCCTTTAAGGTTCTATAACAAACCCTGAAAAAACAGGAACAGATAACGGTTAAGAATTAAAGCTGGTATTTGCAAAATGGCCTGAGAAAATTAAGCACCAACTCCTAGCCTTTTTGAAAAACCCAGTCTAAAGGCACAATCCTATAATCCTTCCTCCAGATAAATTCCCATTAAAATTAATGGAAGTTTTGCCTAAGGATTGCAGGACTGAACGCCAGACTTCCAGGAGCTAAACATAGCACACAACAGGAAAATATCAATGATGAACCCATAGTGCCCACATTATGGATTTCATTCTGAACTGTGGGTTTTTTTTTTACATACTTTAATACAGTGTGTGTCGGTGGTGGTGTGGGGAGTGAAGATTTAGTATTTTTGTGTATTATCCTGTATTTACAATGTACATAATTACTTTTATTGTGTTACTTATTATAGTTTCCATAAGTAAATAAAAGATCACTGGAACATGTAGTTATGCCTTTTACAATTATTCTGTCGTCTGGTGCAATTGCTGTAAATAGGTGCAGAGACATCATAAATTAATGAAGTCTGGGCAGGAAGAGGTTAACAATAAGAAAAAATGTGTCACTGCACATCCAGAGTACATGGTTTTAAAGTTCAATATCTCAGATATAAACAGGGCTTCAGCAAAGATATACAAAAATCCCCCTGACACCCAAAATTGTTTTAAGTTGTGCAAATGTGAAAAGAAAAGAAGTTCTGGCTACTTTCTTTTAGTTAATCATTATTATATTGTAAACTTTAAGGATGCAAGACATTCCCCCGTGATGTGCACAAATCCTGTTGACATCAGTGGGAGCTGCACACATATATCTTGGGAGATGACTGACCGTTAAATTAATTTTGTTACAGAATAAAAGCTTTCCCCCTGAAAGTTATGTTTTGCTTGCAGTTTCATGTAGAATCGTCATCATCATCACTCCCATAACTGCACTGGTTGTTGGGGGACCATCATTGATGAGCAATCAACCAATTGTCTCCACCCCTGACGATTGTGTGTCAGTGGTTGAGTCTCCGCAAAGTCCATTCCAGTCCACTCTTTTATGTTGTCAATCCATCTCTTCTTATGTCTACTTCTTCTTCTCTTCCCCTGCACTGCCCCTTGGAGGATGATCTTGGATAGGCCAGATGATTTTGTTACATGGTCATACCACTTCAGCTTGCACTTCTTTGTGGTCATCAGGAGGTCTTCATATGACCCAGCGCGTTGGGTGATGATGTTGCAGACCTCTTCATTAGTGAGGTGGTCAAAGTAGGAGAGGCCCAGAATTTTATGGAAGTATCTCATCTCTACCACCTTTATTTTCCATTCAAGTTCTGCCGTAAGGGTCCATGTCTCGCACGTATACAGAAAAATTGAGATGATCAGTGCATGCAGTAGTTTCAGTTTGGATTCCAGGAAGATGTTCTTGTTCCTCCAAATTGGCTTTAGGTTTGCTACTATTGCTGTTGTTTGCACAGTTCTTGCCAGAATTTCTGCCTTTGATCCTTCATCAGTGATGATTGCCCCCAAATACATGAACCGTTTCACTGTCTCCAGCTCCTGTCCACTTACAGTGATATGTGGCCGGATTCCGTGATGTCTGTTTGTCATTAGCTTGGTTTTCTCTGCACTGATTTCCATGCCGTATTTTGCAGAGGTTTCATCCAATCGTTTCACAAGGTTGGCAAGTTCATCTTCGCTACCTGCCAGGCCATCAATGTCATCAGCAAACCGAAGATTTGAGATTGTTCACCCCCCAATGCTGACTGTGCTCTTCTAGGGCATCAGTCATTATGTGCTCAAAGTATGTGCTCCATGTTGAACACAGACAGACAAATTGATTTTTTTTTTAAATTCTGGGAGGAAAAATGTGTTTGTTCGGGTTCACAATAGAAATGGCGTATTCATAAATGTAAATACCTCCAAGGAAGCTTGAACATATAACCACTCACTTACTTAACTCAGCAGACAATAACAGAAATTCAATAAATTAATTTGTGGAAACTTAGATATGAATAGACTGGGGATGAGCTGAGTTTGTCTTAGCTAACATTCACTCTTTATGTATCTGAAAGTAGTCAAAAAAGGGAAAACATCTTCCTTAAGGGAAGGAAGGACCATGAAACAGCACATTTAGGAGGTATTTCATATATATAATAGACAATATGCACATATTTCACTAAATGACCAATTTTTACTCACATTGAGTACTGTTTAGTCATGGTGAGTAATACTTAAACAAGTAGGTCCATCAAATTCAAGGTCCCATTCTTATGTTTGTCTTGGTTAAAGGCCTACCTTAGAGCCCATTTGTGAAAACCACACTCACATTGAGCAGTACTTATTCATATGTGTCCTACTGATGTAAAGAGCTTTGTGCAAAGGATGCAGGATTAGACCCTAAGAAACCAGGTGAGGTAAAATAAGTACCACCCCCATCAACAACAATGCAGCATACATTTTCCAAATAAAAGTTCTATTCTTGTGGATTGCCAACAGTTTTGATTCTTGAGCTGACAAACTCTGACTATACATGAGAATAAGTAAGGGTTACTTTGCTACAAATAAGAGATGTTCTCTCTGTAACATACAACGAGCATGACTGGGTATAATACTGAAGCTTTGATGTTTCCCTTCATGAATACCAACTTAATTGCCATCAACTTCCTATGGAACACTTTTAATAAACCACCAGCACCGCTGCTCAGTAACCAATTTTTACCAGTCCCTTAAGAACTGCATTAAGATACTACAGTATAATAAGCTTTGTCCTCTGCAGTCTACCCCCCTGACTCCAAAAGGATTTCTTTACCAGAAGAAACTCTGAGGCCATGAGTAGTTCTTGCCCTCCCTGAATTGCCAATACAACTTCTCTTGAAGTCAATGGGTGGTGACTTCAAGGGATGCTACAATGGGTCCTTGGCTTTTTAGTATGTCAGCATTTATTATTCTTATTATTCCCTTTCTATCTGAGAATTTCAGTGTACTTTACAAAAAATGATATGTTAAACCTAACAACCTTGGGAATTAGGAAATTAGACCCATTATGCAGATGGCCAAACAGAAGCACAGAATGGCAAAGGGTTTTGCCCAAGGTCACATAGTGAGTCAGTAGCAAAGCTGCAGTGAGAACACCTTACTGCTAATTTATTGAAGTTCATGTTTCCGATCACATGTCATGATTTCTGACTCCTAACAATCTAGGGAGTGCCCCGACAGACAATTCACACACAGATATTAAGACTTAACAAATTATATTATGAAATATATACAGAATTAATAGGCATGTATGTAAACATAAAATGTTGCAGTCACTAGTGTGTTAACTGCTCCAATTAAAAAGTCTACATAACTGCAAGGGCTACAGTATGTGGCTGTTTATTATGAATGACTGTGTTATATGCTTTACACTTTGCATTTTATTCATGACTACCTTGAAAGAAGTCTTCCACTTCTAAAAAGCCCTAAAGGACTTGGAGTGAAGTGAGCTCAGGCCTCTGGCTCAGCAAGTTTGGAAGGTTTTGGAGAGTGCACGCTTAGATTCAGAGGGGAACAACACCACCGAGAACTCATAAATTGTCATTCTTTTGGGTGCGCTTTCAGTCTGAGTATCCTTCCGATGATTTGCCTGGGTAATTTTAAAGTGCACATCTTAGAATGTGGATCTTTTGTGGTCTTGTTCTTTAAAAATAGCCTGACACTTTAGAGTCCATAAAACTGAAAGTGCTCAGGGTGCTTATGGCTCCATTGTCCCCCAGACGGAATGAAGGCAAGAAACGTTCATTCATAAACTAAGCCTTTCGTGGCAGGGTCCATAAACTGAGGAACACCACAGGTGTCTGAGTTGTAACTTGCAGAGTAGCCTGGGAACTTTGCATGTTTCAACATTTTCAAATTGTGACTCATTTATGTATCAAAAAAAAAGTTTTCTGGAGCTCATCGGACACCCACTACCTCTGCTAAAAGGGGGAAGGCAAGCTGCAGCAACAGGCACAGTCCAGGTCCCGGCAGCAGCAAGAGGAACGAGAGTAAAAATCCCCAGCGAGACTGCATGACAAACTCCAGCAAAAATCAGCCTCCTACACCAGCAGCAACACAAACCCAAACAAACAATGGTTCGTCTCTTACAAACTACTGGGCTTCACTCCCTTCGTTTTGGTTTTTCAATGTAAACCCTGCTGAACCAGAGCAAACTAAAACTAAACAAGCAAACAAGAAACAGGTGCACTTTGAGCCGGGGACATTTCCCCCTTCCACTGAATGAACTACTCACACACACACACAGCTCAGAGTAACCCAGTCACACACCACACATAGACTCACACGTATCACCCCCTCCCAGACACACACACATAATGATACACACACACACAGAGCTCTATCCAGCCAATCCTACTCCACCGCCACGCAGGCAGATTCAGACCCCCGGGAGATTCAGACCCACCACACCCCGCACAGGCTTGCAGAAGCAGGACCCCCGCACCCCACCCACAGCTGGACCCCCTGTCCCTTGCACCCGCGTGCCAGGGACGCACCCCAGAGGGGGTTCCTCTCAGCTCGGGGCCATTCGGCTGAGGGACATGTCACACCATTGGGGCTGTGCGCCTTGCTCTGAAATGCACCCAGCTCAAGTCCTCCCTCCTCTAGTGTGGGGGTGGGAGGGTGTTTAATTACTACACAGTTCTTTCGCATCAACCCCCCGGAGAGCTGGCGCGGGGCAGCGGGGGCTGAGAGCGGCCCCTCTTAGCTCTGCTGCCCAGGGACGACTTGTGTGTGTGTGTGGGGGGGGGAGTCATGGGGACTTGATGCTGCTGAGCGGGGATTGTGCAGCAAAAGGCGCCTCTCCTGCTGCCGCGCTCCCTCCCCCTTGCCCCGCTCCTGGCCGCCGCCGTCGCGCGGGCTCCCAGCCACGCAGAGGGAGAGGGAGAGGCGGCACGGCTGGAAGCGGCTTCTCGGCCAGCCGGGGACCGCGGGCACGGCAATAAAACCCCAGCAGCGCGGAGAGGCGTGCTCAGAGAGGCGCTTGCGCACACCGCAGGGGCGCCAGATTTGGCGGGAGGGGGAGTGTCCAAAAAGCCCTTTGTTTGATGGCATCTCTGTTTACAGAGTTTACTCTTTAATCTCAACCTGTTTCCTCCTCCTCCTACTGCTGCTCCTGAAAACTTCACTGTGCGGCGGTGGAGCACTTTTAAGCAGCACAGAAAGCAAAGCACTTCAGCCAGCACAGGTCCCCCCTTCCTCCCCCAGTGGCTAGTCCCAGGATGGCCAGGAGACCCAGGCACAGGTAAATTCTTTGCAGCATTAAAGCATTTGTGTGTGTGTATGTTTAATAGCCTACGGATAGAGAGGTTTATTTGGGTTATTATTATTTTTTTGTTAGTTTTTGCAGGAGTGGTTTGCCAGATCCTCCCCACGCCTGTCAGACTCTGCACAGGGAAGGGGAGAGGGAAACCTAAACAGACCCTGCAAGACCAAATGAATAGCATATTAGGAATCCCCCCCTCCCTTCTCTACCACCCCCACTTCCTCCCCTCCCCCCAAAAAAAGACTCAGGATGCTGGGAAGATTGCAATTTGCAGTGCATTTTGCAAGTTGCTCAGACAGAAATTTCCTAGGACCATGCATGGCGCGCGTGGCTACAAATTAGAAGGAGGGGGGGGGAAAGGGGGGGGCAGGATTCCCACTTGGACTTGTTGCCTTCAGCGATCTATGCCTAGCTGCTCTGCGATCTGTTTGGGCTGGAGGAGCTAAGCAGATGGCAGATGTAAGCCCAAAAATGTCGGACTTGTTTAGTGGCTGCAGGTAGTTCATTCCCGTTTCATTCATTCTTTGTGGAGGTGGGATGTCAGGTGGGTGGCAGACAGGCGGCGTGAAAAGGAGGCGGTGGGGAGGGAGCAAACCTTTTTTTTTTTTTTTTTTTTTTGCAGTTGCAGAGTCTTTCTTTTAATGACTCCAACTCTGCCCCGCTCATCTCTCGGTTTATAATTATGCCCTGCAAGGCTTTTATTTGTAATGCACATGTCGGAGCCCGAGCAAGCTTTTCAGCAGCGCGATGAGAGCAACTCTTAGACTTTGGCAGGAGGGGGGTGGGGTGGGGAGAGAAGAAGGAGAGAGGGGCTTTTGGCAGCAGCTGTCATGTGGCTGCTCCCGTTGCTGTTTTCCTCCTCTTGGGGAATGGGCTATTGCACGGGACAAGGGCAGGGGGACAGCAGACCCCGAGCTGTGTTGTGGTGGCGGGGGGGGGGGGGAGGGGGATGCTGGGGGTGACTGCTCCCTGCTGCTCCCTTCCCTCTGGCGGGTGGCGTGCTGCGAACTGGAAGGGAGAGGTCTGAGCGCCTCGTGGTTGCTGCTGTTACAGACACACACAGTGCAGGAGGATTGTTTTCTAATTATCTTTGGACTGGCGGTCGGACACGTGGAGAGTCTTTCTCCTTTCTGTCCAGCACCCCCCCCCCCCACTCCCCACCCCTGGCTTGCGACAGAAAAGCAAATCCCCTTCCCCCGCAGTTTTTCCCTCTTGTGACCGATCGCTGGCTTAAAAAAGGGGTTTAAATTGCCCCGAGTGTGAAATCTAGAAGGAGGCTCGGGGTGGGGGTTCGGTGCAAACTAGGTTGTGACTTGAGTATGAGAGAGCGAGTGTGTTACTAGGACGGACAGGCTATGAATTACTCATCCTGTCCTTCCAGAGAGACAGACACACAGTCACCGTGCATGTGTCTCCGCCTCGCTTGCGCCTCCCTCTTGAGGCTAAATGGGAGGTGGTAGTGCTGGGGGGTGAGAGCCTAGTGGGTAGTCTGTATTTTATTTTGACTTTGCAGAGTGGCGGAATGAGCGTGTCAGGAGTGGTGGAGGAAGCCAGGCCTGCAAAACGAAAGGGTCAGTTGCTCTTTACAGGAACTGAATGAGCGGGAGAGCCGGGAGGAAAGTGGAGCTGCTTAGCAGCTTTCAGAATGGTCCTTCCTAGCACGAGTGGTGGTGGTTCGTGCTCGCGGAGCGCCAGATACTTTCCCTCTGGTTACGAAGGGGATGTACTGGTGCGAGAAGGGAAGCTCTAGATTACAGCTCCGTGAAATGCTCTGAAAGGAGATGTCGGCAAGGTGGATTAGTCAAAACAACGAAAGTGGATTCCCCTCGGTTGTTTGTGCCCAGTTTCTTCAATCACAGTAGCAAGTCATTTCCTCTCCACCCCCACCCCCTTTTTTATCATTGCACAATTTGGTTTCCTTGACAAAAATGTAGAGTATTTAAAAGCACTGAAAACTAGCATGTGGGGCATCATTAACCCTTTCACTTAGTCCACTCCACTGGTAATTAGCAAGTGCATTTGTTGTTGGGGCCAGATTGTGTTCAGGCAGATATTTTAAAAAATGTTTCAGGTATATGCTAGAAACCAGATTTGTTAAATATGGTGCAGATCATCCTATAACCCCCCAGGCCGAATTTTCCTGCCACAGGAGACACAGAATGGGAGTTACTCATTCTGTATGCCACAATAAGGTCCTTCCTAGGTAAGGAAATAATTTAGATTATAAACATTACAATAAAATAATGTTAACCTTTTCATCACTAATCTTCTACTCCAGTTTCACATGTGCCATGTCCATTGATGTACCTGGAACATTTGGCAGCACTGGAGATGTCACCCTGCTGGCTGTACCTGGTACTTTCAATATCAGTGACACCAATTTTCAAAATGATACATGGGTATTTAGCTACAAAACTTCTTTTAACATTAAAAGCAGTCACACAATTGTCTCCATGTGTCACTTAGAAAAGAAAATCTAACTTTAAAAAAAATAAAAGCAAAGAAATAGGACCCTGCAACCTTTACTCATGTAAGTAGTCCTACTGTAGTCAGTGAGACTACTACTGTGAATAACTACTCTTTTGAGTTGAAGGATTGAGTTGAGTTGAAGTCACTAGCTATTCCTAAATAGTTCACTCACAAAGACATGTGGAATATCTAGTCCAGTGGTTCTCAAACTTTTGTACTGGTGACCCCTTTCACACAGCAAGCCTCTGAATGCGACCCCTCCTTCTAAATAAAAAACACTTTTTAAAATATTTAACACTATTATAAATGCTGGAGGTGAAGTGGGGATTGGGATGGAGGCTGGCAGCTCAGGCTACTCCCCATGTAATAACCTCGCAAGCCCCTGAGAGGTCACGACCCCCAGTTTGAGAACCCTGATCTAGTCACATGTGCCACCTTACCTAGGTACAGTGGTAGTAAATTAAGAATGGAATTAGGAGACTTGTTTTGTCAGTTTGTTAGCCATTTGGGACTTGCTCTCAGATAGGCCACATGCATCACTACAGATACTGAAAAACCTCTTAAATAGCGATTTTCCTTGATACACAACATGTGCCAGAAGACTGGGCTGAAGACTTAATGTTATTTTAACCTAATATACATTCTTTTAAGCTTTTTGATTGCTTGAAGTTTGGTGGTACTTGCATCATGGCTAGCCACCTGTACATTGAACTTCAGCTTAATGCCCCCTGCCCCCCCGCCCCCCAAAGTCTCTGAAAAACAAGGTTAACAGGAGGAATAGTGTCTGATCCATCCTTAATTGAAGTGTTGTTAGTGTGGATTTATTAATATGGCTGTTTATCAAAAAAAGGTTTTTAAAATTTTATCTAAAGATTTTTCCATATATCATGATCATTAGTCAAATACTACATTGTTTTTTCTGTAGTACTGTAGATGTCATCTCTTTGTTGAAGTTTCAAAAGTGATGTTTATATCTTAAAGTTGGAAATAATACTTTACCCAACAGAAAGACAACTCCTGTTGCAAAACATTTCAATTTTAGCTAGCGGGATAGGGTGAGTGCTGTTTGTGAAAACAGTAATAGATTCCTTTTTACCCATAGATAGCCTCTGGGGAAATCCCTTAGTCATGAATTAGGTGAGGACTGGAGTATTTCAAAAACAGTATGAAGTATTTAGAAATGGGATAGAGGTAGTAAAGTTAGCAAAATACTCAGTATAAGGAGACTTGATCATTCATGTGGTTACTATGGAGATCTTATATTGTACTTGTCTTCAGCTTTGTCTATACTCGACCATGAACTGTGACATATTTGATAAGAGTTTATTTACAAAATAGTGTGATCACTTGATGGTCTTTATTTTAATTAGTTTTGAAAAACCTGTGCCCTTCAATATTTTTGGTCTTCTAATCCCAAAATGATGACTAAGTATATTATTGAATAATTTTACTATTTTTATATTTGTACATAAAATACCATTTGGGAATTGTGTAACCAGCTACTTCATCAAATATAAGAAAACATTAAGCACTCTTCAAAATATGTAGCACAAGTTAAAGATTTTGCATATGCACTTATGTAGAGGACATAGCCTCTTGTTCTCTTTATTGTCCTAAACATTGTATTTTAATTTGAAACTTTCATTGGTTGAAAGGCTGCCAAGTGTGTAAGTTGCCACTGATCTAACAGTCTGAGCAGGTCTAAACATGTACAGTAATAAGAAGGTTGCCAGCCCTTTGCTTGTATCTGTGGATACCAAAAACAGCAGAACCAGTTCAGAATAGTAGAACAGAATGCAGAACAAAATCTTGTTGTGCAAGTTTTCAAACTTTTATCTGTATAACCTTTGTAAAGATTGTTGTTTTTCATATATTTTGTAATTCAGTAACGTAAGTCTTCATGTTCCACTCTAAGTCGCCTCCTGTTTCTTTTTGTAGTATATATAGTAGTGATGATGACGATGAAGATGTTGAGATGTATGATCATGACTACGATGGTCTGCTTCCTAAGGCTGGAAAACGTCATTTAGGAAAAACCAGGTGGACCCGTGAAGAGGTAAATAAAGGGTCACTTACTACATTTGGATTAAAAAGAGAGAGAAAATGGGTCAAATTCTTCTGTCAGATGCAGATTTCATTAGATATCAAGTTCAGCGTGAATTTCATGCATATGTATGAGGGCAGAATTTGGCTATATACATAATTAGATGTAACTTTGAGGGTTGTTGTTTTTTAAAAAACAAACTGTTTAAATACTGATCCTTGACTCCAGCAAGACTGTTATACAGGACAGGTGTTCAAACTACTGCATTAAGTTGTCAGGATATGACAATTTTAAAGTTACCTGTAGCAATGTTTGATTGTTACTGCTGGCTCTTTTGTTTGAAAATGGTTGCTATGTGAGAAATGACGTCTATTCAGTATCTTAACAGCAGCAAACAACTGTGGTGCAAACTTCTGCACTCTTATTACAAATAAGTGGATCATCTGAAGTTTGTGTTTTAATAATGGAGTTGTGATTCCATGGGGCAGTAACTAAAATCTGTAAGAAACATCTATTCTGTACCACAAACTGACATTAAAGATGTTTTCCCCTTTTGAAAGACTGAATATAAGAGAGTATACTTTGGTAGCTTTTAGTGCTCTTGTGTCTATTTTCTGTGCAAATTATAGTAATAAAAAGTTCATTTACAGGGGTGGATAATCCATGGTCATTAACAATAGTTTAATTTTTGTGTGAAATGTGTTAATTCAATTATTTGAATGATATTTGGGCTTGTTCAACACCAGTGATTCATACTGATCTATAAACATTAGCAGGCCACTTCATGTAAGGTTTTTTAAAAGCTTGAATTGCTATTACAGTACCTTTGTCCTTGATATTTTGAACTGGCTGTTTTTGGTCTTTAGGGCCTACATTACTGGACTTTCCTTTTAGGATATTGGGCCAAATTCTCTTCTGATGAAAATATTCAAAACTCCTTTGAAGTAAATGGAGTTTCACCCATTTAGGAGTTTTGCCCATTTACAACAGCAGTAAATATGGTGGATTACTTACGTTATGCATTTAGTATAGGATCTTATGCAGTATTGTGATGAACATTGCCCTTAAAATCTTTAAAGCTTTTTGTAAACAGCCTAAGGGGGTATGGCACCTGTATCCTATTGAATTTCAATGGACATCTAACTCCTTTAGACTTCTTTGAAAATACCAGCCCAAAAATAATAATTTAAATGACCTTAACTGGTAAAATGCAGATCAGCATAATTTGCATAGTCCAGAAGCCCAGAAAATATATTTAAGTTCCTGCCCATAACCAAAGAAAAAATATCTGCTGAATGAGGAGGTGTATTTGGCAAGAAAAAAAGCATTATCAGGCCAGAGACTTCCCTTTTATGTCAGTACTGAATCCCTGAAAGAAGTGGATCCATAAAAATTCAGCAACGTGGAGTATTTTCTTTTTTTACCTTAGCTTGGCTGATATATTTTAGTTGCAGCACTAAGTGATTGGAGCATTGATGATGTTGTCTTTATGAAAAACTAGGATGAAAAACTAAAGAAACTCGTGGAACAGAATGGTACAGAAGACTGGAAAGTTATTGCCAATTTCCTTCCTGTAAGTGGGCATTGTTTCTGTTTTCGTTTGTAGAGATGACAACTCTTTATCACCCATTTTCAAGTAAGGGACAGGGGAGAGGTTATTTCTTAACTATGTTTTCATGTGATATAAAGCCCCCCACAAACGGGAACTTAAGATATTCAACAAGGCATCTTACTGTATTATAGCTGCATTTCTTAACTTTTATGCTCAATTTTATTTCTCTCACTACTCATCTCAGATGGGGGAGGGGAAATGTAAAAAGACTTTTTGAGGGATTTGTTATAGAACAGATGGTTGACCTGTGAGTGAAACAAAAATGTCTTAGTACAGAGAAAAAAACCTAGCTTTGATCAATAGTAAATGCTGCTTATAAAATATGAGATCTCTTTTGTGATCTCTTACTGTTGTTCAAATTCTACAGATAACATAACACTTATTCTTTAAAACTATCTTTAATAGATATTAAAGGATAAGTTTGTTTAGTTACCATAATACAGTGACAATTATGGAAAAGATGCTTTTCTAGTTTAATGTGCAGAGTACTTACCAGCCATTGATTGCTGAGGACCCTCATTTCAAGCTTGTCTCAGTCATTCCCATATAGCTTCATTGTATTAATTGTATGAGATACATAAAGGGTCTGTTTGGGGAGCAAGTGCACCTAGAAAGAAATATTGCAATTCTTTCATATTTGAGAAGTGATTAATTTGTATATTTTATGTGCAATTAGAATCGGACAGATGTGCAGTGCCAGCATCGATGGCAGAAAGTACTAAATCCTGAACTTATCAAAGGTCCATGGACTAAAGAAGAAGATCAGCGGGTAATCAACTTTTCCTTCAGCCTCATATTTTAAATAATTCTTAATGATAGGCCCAATACTGCAGTCATAACTGAGATAAAACTCATCTAGACTTCAATGACTTCAGTGGGAGTACTGCCTGAGGAAGGATTTGAAGACTGGTCCCAATAATATTAATACTTAGCATTTATATAGTGCTTCCTGGTACAGTTTCAAAGTGCTCTACACAAATCAAGTAATTAATACTTTAATGCTGCAAATCTAAATGTACGCTAGAAATGCCTTTGATATTACCAAAGTCTTTTCCTTTTGGGTAAATATATAAATAGAAAATACGAAGCAGTGCCTACACATCTGCTCTACTACAGCGGTTTTGAGAAACTTCATTGAAAATATTGCAGCATCACAGAATGATTGCACTAATTCATTATGTAACACTAAAACATGGGCGGTTCTTGTGTGTTTCTTTGAAGGTGATAGAACTTGTGCAAAAATATGGCCCAAAGCGCTGGTCTGTTATTGCCAAGCACTTGAAGGGGAGGATTGGAAAACAATGCAGGGAGAGGTGGCACAACCATTTGAATCCAGAAGTAAAGAAAACCTCCTGGACTGAAGAAGAAGATAGAATTATTTACCAGGCACACAAGAGGCTGGGAAACAGATGGGCAGAAATTGCAAAGTTGCTGCCTGGACGGTAATGACATATAGTAGCCCTTAAATAGGGAAAAGAAGGTTTTGAGTCTGAGCAGTCTGTTTCAGATGTCATCTTAGTACACTGAAAGAATTGCATGTTATAAACCAAAATGTTTTGAGCCAAATCCTAGTGCCATTGATCTAAATGGGACCAGGTATATGGAGAAATATTTTTTAAAGTATTTGCCACTGGATGAAGAAATAGTAACCATAGCAAATCATCAGGGCTTTCCTAAGTGTGGGTCTAGTCTTGTTTGTGTTGAAGTATTTGTCAAAACTTCTGTTGACTTAATGGTGCAAGATCAGACTCTACAAGTGAAACTAAGTTTATATTCAGCTAGGGGGACACAGTCAACTGAAATCCAGTCAGTATTTTTAACAATGAATTAAAAGTTGTTTCACAAGCTATACCTGCCCCAGACAGTTTTGATGGCTTTACATTAATATTTTCCCCATATTTTAGAGTGTTTTACTCTTCTCTATTGCTACCTGAATGATCCAAATACAAACTAAGGGAAACTGACTAACTAAAACTGCAATCCTGAAAACCCTTATGTAGAATGAGTACCTTTATTCATATGAGTTGTTCTATTGGCTTCAATGGGACTACTCATCTGTAAATGTGCAGGGTTGGGGTCTTACTGACTTTGCAGGGGTAACAGTGAAAGTGCCCAAACACAAAGTGCTGTCAAATATACAAAATAAACAAGCAACATTTTTTTCCCTCTAGACTCCAGTAGTTGGTAAAACATCTCCAAGACACAACTGTGATGGCCTTTTTTGGCTGGAGAGAAGAACCACAGATAGGCTTGTCATTTGGAGAGCATTACAATCTTATTGCAGCCTTCCTTGTACCACAGACACCCACAGTTAATAACACTGGGTGATGTTGAAGTAAAGGCTTTCAGACCAGAGGAGTTATATTTGAGTTACCCCAAGACCGATTTTAATAATACAGTACAGTTCTCATAGCTTTTGTCTAATCACACAATTGAATACTTGAAACAGTTTGTTTTCTAAAATTAAAAAAAAAACTTTCCCTAATAACTGTTCAGTTGCCCAGTTATGAAATTCACTTGGAGGTTAACTGTTTCACTGCTGGTTCCTGCACTTTCTTTTTACAATAATAGAATGCAGCAAAATTCCATTGGAATGTTAATGCTTCAAAAAAATAATGGTGCATGAAGCAACCTGAAAGGTGGGTTTTGCTCCACATGCCAGTTGCTTCACCTAGTGGAGATGAGGTAGACCTCAAGTGATTAATTTCTCACAGTGAGATATAATTGAAGAGAAACATCAGAACTGGATCCATAAATTCTATTCATAGTAGAGATCCATGCATCTTATCCCATGCATTCTTATGGTGAAAATTCCCACTGGTAGTTGATTTCAAAGTGCAATGACCTGAGAGAGCTGATCTGTATTTGGAATTGTTAAAAATCTGTGCTTAAGAAGTATGGGTTAGTAGGAGGAGGGTAGAACACCTTTCTGTGTTACATGCACCATTGAATTATAACAAATTTATTGAGGACTCTTAGAAATGCTCTATGCTAACAACAGTTTCCAGTCAACTAACTTTAATTTGAATTATAGAGACAAGGTGGGTGAGGTAATATCTTTTATTGGATCAACTTCTTTGGTGAGAGAGACAAGCTTCCAAGCCACACAGAGTTCTTCTTCAGGTCCAGAACTCTGTGTGGCTCAAAAGCTTGTCTCTCTCACCAAAGAAGTTAATCCAATAAAAGATATTACCTCACCCTCCTTGTCTCTCTAATAGCTTGGGACTGACATGGCTACAACTACACTGAATTTGAATTGAAAGTTCTATTTGAAAAAGTCTTTATATGCATGTGTTCCTCTGTAGAACTGATAATGCTATCAAGAACCACTGGAATTCTACAATGCGTCGAAAGGTTGAACAGGAAGGTTATCTTCAGGAATCTTCCAAAGCCAACCAGTCATCATTAGCTGCAAGTTTTCAGAAAAACAATCACTTAATGGGATTTGCTCACACTCCACCTTCTGCACAGCTTCCAGCAGCCACCCAACCCCCAGTTAACAATGACTACTCCTATTACCACATCTCTGAGCCACAAAATGTAAGCTGCTGAAAACTTTTTGTTGAATATGTAGATCTGTGATTAAGCTATCTGCACTGAAATTGATGAAGAATGATGTTTTTGTTATCGCTTTAGTGGATGGACTGGAGGAATGAGGGTAAATAAGGAATGCTGATCTTAGACACTCAGGCCCTGATTCCGCAAGTCATTTAAGCATGTGCTTAACCTTCAGAACATGCTTATGTTCCATTGAAGTCAATGGGACTTCACATGCATAAAGTTAAGCAAGTTCTTTGCAGAACTGGAGTATCATATACTACAGTAATGGGCATACACAACCCTAAAATAGGTAAATCTGCTTTCATACCTTTGTGCTACAGCATTCTAACATCTTAATTTTTAAAACAAACTAATCAACTATAACAGGAGTACTTGTGGCACCTTAGAGACTACTCTGAAACTAATCAACTATAATGCATATGATATAGCATTTCTTATGGTGGTGAGTATTGCACTTGTTGAAATTCAACTATACGTGGGCCTGATTCTGCAGTCCATTTTTATGTGACTCTCTCATTGACTTCAATATTTGTTCTGTTTGAGTAGTTAATTATTACTATATTTTAATCCAAATCCTTTTATGCTAATAACTAATATGAAAATTATTGCTACCTTTAAACACAATTGTGTATGGATTGCAGTGGGGTTTTAGATTGTAATAAAATGTATCTGCTTCCCATTTGCACTTCAGTTTAGAAACATTTAACAAGCATAACTTTCTTTGAATTATTCATCCATTCTCAGAACTGGTGGGTGCTTCTTATTTGAACGTCTTTCCTCCTCTAATGCTGAGTGTCGTATTTACTCGTTAAAAGCAGCTCAGTTTTCTTGCAAGTTAGAAGAGAGGGGTTTTATGGATTTTAAATGTTCAGTGTAAGATGCAGGAGTAGTGCTTGAGTTTAACCCAAACACACACTGCAGCTTGCATAATGGAATTAATAACTTTGAGTGTCTTTTGTGTTTTGGCGTAGGTCCCTGGTCAAATCCCATATCCAGTAGCACTGCATGTAAATATTGTCAATGTCCCTCAGCCAGCCGCTGCAGCTATTCAGGTAGATAGTTTAAAGATCATTTCACAAGTCAATTTGTTAAACATTTCATATGGAAGTTAAAATGCAAACTTCTTACCTTGAAAAAACATTTTTAACATTCTGAGTGATGGAGAGAGAAAATGGGGAAGGGGAGGGAGTTCTGACATAGCTAATAATCAGTTCTTTCGAGGTAAATTTGAAACACATTAGCTGACATTTAGTGTAATGTCTTTCACTTTTTCTATTTCAATGTCTGTATTGAAATTCAATAGGGATTTTTACAGTGGAAAACACAATTGACATTTGTTTTACCTCTGAGGCTAATTTGGCTGTGATACCACAGGACGGCAAGCCATAAGCATTTTAGTTGCAACATCCAATCAGACCTTTATCTTTTCTTTTCCCTTAACTCTTAATTGCAGAGACACTATAATGATGAAGACCCTGAGAAAGAAAAACGAATAAAGGAATTAGAGTTGCTACTAATGTCGACTGAGAATGAACTGAAAGGGCAGCAGGCATTACCAGTAAGACCGTCACTGTGTGCTTGGATGGAGGGATAGCAGCTTTACCCCAGTGCTTGTCTTTTTACCTTTTTACTCCCCCTCTGGCTCTGACACTAATCAAGGCTCTATATTTCCGTTTTAAAAGAATGAAACATAGCACATATTTAATATGCATTTGCTTTATAAATTTATGTATGTTATGGTACTAAACAATTTGCAGGTATTTTTACTTTTGCAAAGTCAGCGGGAGCAAGTTTGGGCTCTACATTTTACCACAAGGGTGATAACACTAAAGTTAACAGAGTAAATCCCACCAGATCTGATATTACTGGAGATGTGTGTTTCTGAAAGTGTGCAATGGTTCATGTAATGAAAATGTAGTGCCTGTTCATTAGATTTTTCCTCTCTGTTGCATTCCTTACTTCAGCTGTGTATTACATACTTTGTAAACTTCAGACTTGGTGCATGTTTGATAATTTGTTTTACTTTTCTGTGAATAATGTTAGAACCTTTAGCTGCATGTGTGCAACCTGTGCTGGCTATTACTGAATTCTCACATTTTGTCATGCATAGGTGGTAAAATAGATAAGTAGCTTATTCTATGTAATAATATAGTTAAAGCAAATAAATCAAAATCATCCTAGAACGTAAGTGATAGCCAGCAGATACTTTTATGAGTAATTTTTTCTGGTTAATAATAAAACGATTGTGTGCATGATGTGTTAGTTTGGCCACTTTTAACTTTAGTTAATGTTTTGCAATTTCTTCTGTTGCATGATCACACTGGAAAGAAACTTCTGTTAATTTGCTCTTCTGCTTTCCTAACCACGTTGATTTGACAGCCTCTTCATTGCATTGGTGTAAGCTGTAGTGTTAGACAGGGATAGAAGAAGATGAGAAATGCAAACAAAAGCAACTCTAACTCTTAAATCCTTTAGCCTCTTACAGAGCTGAGTGTTAAGCAGGGAATCCTTGCCAATTCTTGCTTCACACAGCCAAAGATTTGTAGACTCTTTATGGGACTTTTGGAGTAACATAGTAGTATGAATTTATTGGATATACAATATATATGCCCATGATACCTAATACTGGATCTAAATAATGAAGTACTTTCAAGAGAAATAAAATGTACCATTACAAGGTCTTGCATTGATGAAAGGAAACATCTTGACAATTGTTTCATAGGCGTAAGTTTTTAAGATGATGCAACTACTTTTATCTTTCCTCCAGCAGCATCTGACACCTTGTGCAATTTCATTGCTAAGTTCCTTCTGCCTTTTTTCCCTCCTTTTTTTTTTCTCCTTCCCTTAGACACAGAACCACACATCAAGCTACCCAGGCTGGCACAGCACCACAATTGCTGACAATACCAGAACTAATGGCGACAGTGCACCTGTTTCCTGTTTGGGGGAGCATCACCATTGTACTCCATCTCCGCCAGTGGATCATGGTTGCTTACCTGAAGAAAGCGCATCCCCTGCAAGGTGCATGATCGTTCATCAGAGCAACATCCTGGATAATGTTAAGAATCTCTTAGAATTTGCAGAAACACTTCAGTTAATAGATTCCGTAAGTAGAACTGTCAGTTCAGGTGAATGTGTGTGCGTGGGAGTGGAACTGGGAGCTCCCTATATTTATTTCTATTTTCTGAACAACATAAATGCAAGATTTGAAACTTATTTTTAAAGTAACACATGGGTGTTTGTATCAAGTCCCAAAGAGTGATTTAATCTTCTATAATATGTGGATTTCTTTTATTTTTTTCCTCCTTGTGTGTGTGGGAGGAGTAATTTTTGGCAAACTACAACATTCAGTAGTTTAAATGGACTCTTAATAATACACTCTCTCTTAAAATGAAATCAAATTAGAGATAACAAAACCAGCTTAATGGTATAAGTGATATTCAATTATGACAAAAGTGTCAGGAGTCTGTAGGCGTATGTATGATTTGTGCACGCTTCTATATGCTTTTCTGGAATTCTTCCTTGCTGTGGGACATAGCATCAATAGCTGCCTCTTTTCAAAGCTTAACAAGCTTGCATGGCATATTTAAAGAACTGGAAACCTTAATTTAATACTGAGTGCCTTACTGCATTTAACATTGGCCTTTGTTCACTGTGATTTCTGGGTATGTCAGTTGAAATAGAGCTATTACATTGAAATGAGTTGTTAGGTGTCATCTTAATTTATAACAACTAGGGTGCACATTTCAAACTTTGCTACACTCATTCAGCATGTAGTTGCAAGCATGCTGGTTAGAGAGAGGATGAGCTTAATTTGGAGACTGATTAACATATTTTTCCATAATACGAAGGTATTATCTCTACATTGATGTAGCTAATAGTGGTAGAACATCACTTGACTCATTGCTACTTTCAGGAATTTGGTTTCCAGCACCAATGGAATAATATTCAGTTAATATACTCAGTGTATATATTAAAAACATGAGTAAGTGTTCATAATATTACTCAAAAAACTAGGGTCAAAGTGAATTAAATTGGGAAGGGCTTTTTTGTTGTTGTTGTTGTTACTGGCATATCGTAATGCTGTATTTTCATGAGGTGGCACTATACACTGTCTTATAGTTCCGTGCCTCCCACGTTGTTTCAGGATCCTTCATCATGGGGTGATCTCAGCAGTTTTGAATTCTTTGAAGAAGCAGACACTTCGCCTAGCAAAACTCCCTCAGGCAAAGTCTTACAGCTTCAGCAAAGAGAGGCCAATGCGTGTAGACCTGAAGGACACCCTAGCACAAACTTGAGCAAAATAATGTTGAGTCAGGGTTCTCTTGACTCACCAAAGTCCTTATCTGCCTCAAAATGCAGCACAGCTCCGTTGGTCATTCTTCGCAAAAAGAGAGGGCATTCCAGCCACTTAGCCAGTGGCCACAGTAGCTCCTTCATATTTGCTGACGTCAGCAGTTCAACTCCTAAGCGCTCCCCTGTCAAAAGCCTACCCTTCTCTCCCTCGCAGGTAGATCAAGTCTTCTGCACAGATGTTACTAATTCTCAAGTCACCAGAGTATTAACAGTTTAGAAACTAATCCTTTGGAACAAATGACTAATTACTGTTGCACTTGTTGATTTCACTCCATGTTTGAATCTTCTTACTGCTGTTAGTCTTCACCACTGAGTTTAGATGATCAGCAAGCTAACTGTTGATTCTCTTTTTTTATTGTCTCTTTAATTCTTGGTGGTTTCGAAGGGGAAGATGGTTGTTTGCTTTCTCCTGCTTTTAATTCCTCCAACTACCAGAGTTTAACATTTCTGTTCATTGTAACACTTTCCCATCTCTGTCCATTTACACAGTGTGATTCACTGACCCAGAAAAACCCAAACTCTGTTTATTTAAATAACATGCAGATTGTGAGACGAACTGACAACAGCCAGAAAATTCAAATGATTCTTGGGGTGGGGTGGGACAGGGATGAGGAGAAAATTTGTGTATGAAGATCATCTTGGTCTCCATTTCGAATTTCCTGTCATTTGTTGCTTTGTTTCACAGCTGTACCACTGTCAGCATGGTTTTTTTCTTTGTGGATTTCTTGGTTTTCTTTTATGATGGTTCTTAAAGAGAGAAAAATAATTTATTGGAGTTTATAAAATGCATTTTATTTATCTAAAGGTCTGCTACATTTGCATTTAGGTATATTTAAATGTATATTATTGGCCGATCTAAGTGCATATTTTGAGATGTACTATATTTTTGTATGTGCATCTTTTTAATTTGTCACAAGTAGGCCTACTGGGTAATATATATTTTGGCAAAACTTTAACTAACAGAGAAATGATGCCACTAAATTCATAGAATCATAAACATTAGAGATGGAAATGAGGTTAAGGTGACACACTCCCAATGCAGAATTTTTACCTAAATAATACAACTGTCTCCTTTTCAATCAGTCCAATACTTGCATTTCAGAACATTCAGTGCATTTGTAGCTTGCTATAATTTTCATTTTGTGCTGTGCAAATGGAGTACTCTATTTTCAGAGAGATAATGAGTTCAGTGTCCTATAATAAACACTTTATTTACTAATTTAAAAACATGCCTAATACCTTACGTAAAGCTTAATGGAATTAAACCACCATGCTTTGAGCCAACTCCTGAAGTCCTTACCTATTTTTATTGAGGCCTTACTTAGGCAAATGGTGACTGAAGTCATTTGCAGTTTATTTGATTAAAAACTGAATAGAGTTCTTAAGATTTAGCTCTGTGAATAGTGGTAAATGCTTCTTATTGGAACAGAAAGTAATTTTTGTTCATACTTCCAGCACTAGAAATGCTAATTTTTGCTTCATGATTCTCTCAACCAACTGCTCATGAGTTAACACCCTTATCCTCTAATCAGACACTAATAACCACACATACAATTATATGTGGGTCAATAAAAATAATCTTTTAATTATCGAGAGATTTTTTTTTTTCATTTTTGCTCAGCAAAACTAACTTTTAAAGGCAAAATCATCATCTAGGTGTTCATATTATTTTTTCTTTTCATAATTGCAGTTCTTAAACACCTCAGCCAACCATGAAAATCTGGACCTGGACAATCCTACTTTAACTTCCACTCCACTCTGTGGTCATAAAGTGTCTGTTACAACACCACTTCACAGAGACCAAACTTTTAAGCCTCAGAAGGAAAACAATATGTAAGTCCTTTTTATTTTAACATTGTATTTTCAGACTCACTGGGGTTTATTTTTCCAGTTGAGGACTCAGCCAGCACAAAATGCTGGATTGTTTGTTACAGTCCTGTTTGTTGATGCATTTTATTTGGATTTTCTTTAGTTTAGAAAAATACTTGTATTTTTCATTATAGAGTTTCTGAATGGGTAACAATCATGTATATACCGTCAATTTATTAGATTATTGTTTTACATTAAATTATTAAAACATGTGCTTCCTCCGTAAAAGTAAAATAGCATAGTGTGAACTCATGGCATTATCACAAGATAATATTTAATAAAATCCATCAGTCTTTAACTATAGGTCACTTTTTCCATTGAATTATAGGGTCAGAACAAAGATGCTCAAACACATTCTCTGTAACAAATTTTTTCTCTCGCTCATTTTAAAAGTTTCAGAACTCCAGCCATCAAGAGGTCAATATTGGAGAGTTCTCCAAGAACACCTACTCCATTCAAAAATGCACTTGCAGCTCAAGAAATCAAGTATGGACCCTTGAAGATGCTGGTAAGAAAGAAATGGTGATAAAAGTCACTTTGATATTAGGGTGAAGGGGTTGCCTGAGACGCAGACTAGACATTTTTTTTTCCTTTCAGCCTCAAACTCCAACTCATCTTGTAGAAGACCTGCACGATGTTATCAAACAAGAATCTGATGAATCTGGAATTGTGTCTGGGCTACATGACAGTGGAATCCCTTTGGTGAAGAAAATCAAACAAGAGGTAAGGCATAAAACTTTTACGTGGGGCAACCTAAATCAGTTTCACAGCAAACGGTTCTATCAAAGTTATTTTCAGTCAATCATATGTGCCCTTTTTTCCAGGTGAATTTCAAGATCTTAATGCCTGAGCTAAATAATAAAATACGTGAGCTAAATAATTACTAATAATAATATTAGTAAGACTACATTTTAGTCCTGGGTATTTTTTGTAAAAGTCATGGACAGGTCATGGGCAGTAAACAAAAATTCACGGCCTGTGACCTGTCCATGACTTTTACTATATAACCTGACCTAAAACTTGGAGTGGGGGGGGCTGTGGGTGCTGGGGCGGGTGGCCTGGGACCCCCACTGGTTCTTGGGGGGAGGAAGGGGAGGGCAGGGTTGGTGGAGCTCGCAGGCTCCTTACCCAGCTCCGTGTCCTTGCAGCTCCTAGGGGGAGGGGCGGCCAGGGGGGCTCCCACCACAAGCGCTGACTCCACAGGCGCAGCTCCCATTGGCCGGGAATTGCAGCCAATTGGAGCTGTGGGGGCGGTGTCTGCTGGCACGGCAGAGCCTCCCTGGCCCTTCTGCCTAGCTGTGGAGACATGGTGGTGGGAGCCGGGGACCCCTCCAAGGTAAGCGCCCCCCTCCCCCCCCCCCCGTGCACCAACCTCCTGCCCCAGCCCTGAGCCCCCTCCCACACGCAAACTGCTACTCCTGGCCCAGGGGCTGCCTGACTCAGGCAACCTCTGAGCCAGTACCGGCCGCTGCAGAAGTCACGGAGGTCAGAGTCACGGAATCCGTGACTTCTGTGACCTCCATGACAGACACGCAGCCTTAGCTATTAGTACCCAAGTCATCTTCCATTGACTTCATTGGAAGTCATTCTGATGATTCCAGTGGGCGTTGGTTCAGGCTATTATAATGTGCATTATTTGCATCTTATAAAGGTAAATTTATCCAGAAATTTGGACTAATTTTTCTAATATTGGTGAAATATATAAAATAACTAATGGGGACCAAACTACACAGAGTGACTTAGAAGTCCGGTGGTTTGAAAATATCTCATTACATTAATTTATCATTTATGTGAAGCTCCAAAATACATGTTCTGTCACTACTTTTACAAAAGAATTGCAACTTGTATAAATAACTGGGAGTGGAACTAGTGAATATCTGAATGCACATATTCAAAGATCCGTTATTTTTTAATTGAATATTTAAGAATTTTTGGATGTAAAGAGCAAAATTGCTACAAAGGGCTAAATTGTGTCTTTGGATACCTGGACCCTGCAGACCAGTCCAGTTGCTGAGTAACTTAAAGGATAAATATTCTCATGATGAGCTAGACATTGCCTTTTAACACATGGTACCTTTTCTGCTTCCAGGTGGAGTCTCCAACAGGTAAAGCTGGAAACTTCTTTTGCTCAAATCACTGGGAAGGGGAAAACCTGAACACTCAGCTCTTCACACATACATCTACTATGGAAGATGTGCCCGTACGTACAAGTGTCCAAACTCTAGAACTCTTTCTTCATTTTTAATCCAATATTCTTAAGGGAAAGGGACAGAACAATTTATTTTTGAACTTCCTAACAGGAAAAGTATTGGTTCATTATGTATGTAGTGCCATCTGCGTGTTTGTGTATTCTACACATATGTGAAAGACAAGGAGCAATTCTGGTGTTAATTAGACCTTTGTGACTCCCGTTGCAGGCATTCAGATATAGGTGTGGCATTCCCGACTGTCTTTGTAAAAGGCATCCACTTAGAAGAGAGCTGTACCTCTATATAAAAGTGACTAAATCACAGAGTAGAGCTGGTAAAAGAGAAGAATTTCCACTTGCATCCCATTCTGGCAAAGCACGTGCTTAGCTTTAAACTTCTGAGTAGTTCTATTCAGTTCATTAGGATTGCTCACATGCTTAAAATAAAGCATATGCTTAAGTGCTTTACTGGATCAGGGCCTTACTCTATACTTTATAATGCTGCTCTATAATCAGGCTTCAGGGATGAGAGGACCCAAGCTCCCTATGCAACAAGGCATAGTATTATCCAGTGTGCAATTGGGGTGGGTCTGTTTTTAAAACATTTAAATATTGTTTGTGGTCTTTCTAAATTTAGTGTTATGAAAATTCCTCTAAATATTCCCTTTTCTTTTTTTGTTTAGAATCTTCTTACTAGTTCCGTTTTAAAGATGCCAGTGTCAGAAGAGGATGAAAGCATTCACAAAACATTTGCAGTACCTAGAAACAGGCCATTGGCTAGTCCGTTGCAGGTAATTGATCTTCAGCTATAAATATCTCTTTATATGTATACTAGACATCTCTTACAGAATGATTTAACAAGTTTTCAGGTGCAGAGAGGTGATATGTTAAGATTAATTGACCAAGGTTTAGCAAACTGAAGGCCTCACTTTATCTGTGCCTCACTTTATCTGATTGTCCATTCAGTGGTACTCCATACAATATAATGTAGCAGAGTGGCACAGTCAAGCTAGTCCTTTCTTAGCTGAAAATAAGATGATACCAGAGACGCATGTTTAACTCTACCACTTGAAAACCTCTTAACTCCACAAGTCTTTTGTCCAGCTTTTTGTATCGGTCTCTCTTGACTGTATTAAATGTTTGTATGTTTTACTGTAATTCGAATAAGGCTAGATACATTAAGTGTTTACATACGTATGTTATGCCAAATTTTAACAAATAAATTTTTAGCCTTTTAACATTCAAAAGAAACAACATAGGGCCTGATCCAATTAGGTCATGGGAAGTCTTCCCACTGATCTCTGTGTCGTTTGAATCAGGCCCTAGAAAACAACAGTAAAATGTGAGGAAATTGAATAAAACAAGAATAAAGCACTTTACAGATACTGACTAATTAATCTTCCTTCACAGCGTTCATTTTTAAGGTAGATGGCTAAATAACATTATTCCCCTTTTACAGTGGGGAAAAATGAGGCAGAGATATTTAAGTGATTTGCCCAGTGCCAGAGAGTGCGTCATTGTTAGAGTGGGGATTAGAACCCCATAGTTCCTAGTTCTCAGGCATGTGTTCTACAGTATACCACTAATACTCCTCCCCTCCCTCTCTAGCCGGTAGTAGAATGATTCAGCCTTTATGAATCACCTTTACTTTAATAAATACAGATTAAGAATAGTTTTACAGATAAACAATCTACTTTTGAATTTGCATTAATAGGAATGTTGGTTATTTATTACAGTTCAACAAAGCAGCAAAATCTGCCTTTGATTAATCAGCTCAAACCATGGTGTATAAAGCAGTACATTAAAAGATCATAAGTCTGTCCATGTTTCTACATTTCAAACATTAATAATATGTTAATGTCAGTAGTAGAACTGTGTGAGAACCAGAATTTCTATTTAGCAGGAAATTCCACAGTTTCTAAATTTGTTTTCTTTCCAAATTGGAATGAAACCAAAGAATTTAGAAATTTCCCACGGAACCAAATTTTTGAAAATTTTTTGCTTTGGCCCAATCGAAACAGTTTGTTTTGAAGCTGAGTTTTAAATATATATATATATATATTTAAATATAAAATAAATTCCTAAGTGAAAATTTGTTTCAAAAAGAAAAAAGTGTTCCATTCCAGCAATTAAATGGAACATTTTCACTGTATCAGAATGCTTCTTTTCCATATTCTTTTCTAAACCCAATTTCTTCAAAATCCACACATGCCAGTGCAGAGTTTCAATATGAACCAGAGGTTCCCAAATTTTTTTTGCTGCACCCCCCTTCTCCATGGGAGTCATATATAGGCCATCCGGGGAAGAAAGTGACTCACTGAGGGTAGAGGGCAGCTCATGTACAGAGTGGTGGCACGACCCCAACAGGCTTCATCTCTAGAGGTGCCTGTGGCAGCACAGACTGGAGCAGACCAGGGTCCTCACCCTCCTTGCCCAGAGCCTCTTGTTCCTGCAGGCTCCAGAGGATTTAAAATATGCGGGGCTGTGACCTGCCAGGTATCCAGGACAGGACAGGGCAGCAATAGGAAGAGCACACAGGGAGTCAGTCAGTCCGCAGTGGCCAGGAAACTGAGGAAGGGGAGAACAGCAGGCTGCTGCTGGGGCACGGCAGGACTGCGCTTTCTCTTCCCATCCCCAACCACTGGGAACTTCCTGCCTGCTCCCCCTGCTGCAGACAGCCAGCCACCGCACCTCTGATAATCCCGTCACGCCTTTGGAATTGCATCCCCATCCCCAATTTGACAATCAGCAGTTTAGACAAAAGAGCATTTTCTGGTGAAAAAGCATTCTGTCAAAAAAAAAAAAAAAAAATTCAGCACGCTCTAGTCAATATGTATAAGATCAGGTTGCGTTACTGAGAGTTGTCTAGCTAAATCCCGAACACTTCTATGGAAAAGTAAACCCTCATTGAATTTTAAGGTTCTAGGGTGATATTTTCCAAAATGCCTAAATGAAATAGGAAACCTGCACAACACTTTCTAAAGACCAGCCTGGAAACTTAAATTCATAACTTTGTTGGACACTAAAAATCATGGACTGAATAGAGACACTGGATTTATGGCTTATTACAAAACTCTGTAATCCACTAACCCCTCTTTTTGTCCTATGACTACAGGGGTGTTAATGGGCCACTCTATATTGAATGGTCCCTTAGAATATGTACTAACTACTTATGCTAAACAATCTGTTTGCTCTTGCACTTAGCTGTGAGGCTGTTAGTACCTTTCCCAGACCTGAAGAAGAGTTCTGTGTAGCTTGAAAGCTTGTGTCTGTCACAGCAGAAGTTGGTCCAGTAAAAGATATTACCTCACCCACCTTGTTTCCCTAAATCATAGAATATCAGGGTTGGAAGGGACCTCAGGAGGTCATCTAGTCCAACCCCCTGCTCAAAGCAGGACCAATCCCCAGACAGACTTTTTGCCCCAGATCCCTAAATGGCCCCCACAAGGATTGAACTCACAACCCTGGGTTTAGCAGGCTAATGCTCAAACCACTGTGCTATCCCTCCCCCTATGATACAGGAGGAGAAAGCCCATTGAAAATCAGCACTTGTGCTCCTTAAGAGTTTTTTTGAAAATCCCTCCCTTAGTGACTTACAAAACATTACTGTCTGGTGAATAGGATATTTTGATCTTTGGAAATATTAAATCAAGTTACATTTCCTATTTTGTCAAAGTAAATTTCTTTATAAACTGTTATCAACCAAGGGCCTCATTCTATTTTTTTCTCCTTCCTCATATCAGTATCTGTGGGGAGTTTTGCTATGTCCACAGATTTAATATATCAGCCTAACTTTGGCCTAATTTCTGTACAAAATCTTGACACATTTCCTCAAAAATGCTATTGACTTCAGTGGGCAAGAAGGATGCTCAGCAAGTGTTCAGCACCTCTCAGGATTTGACCAAAAGGTCATTTTACCTAAGTAGGGAAGGAATAAAAACTGACTTAATAACTTAGCCTAATATTTAGTAACCGGGAAACTGAAAGAAGAACTAGTAATAAAAAAACCAAAAACAAGTAGCTGACACAAGACACCTTGGTACAATAGTTCAAAGGTTAAATTCTTCTCCATACTTGACAAAGAGACATTCATTGTTCAACCCAAATATAAAATAAAAATGAAGAATGAGGCTACAGGCTGAAATGCTTATCAATTATGACTCCTCTTATTTCCCCCCCAGAGGTGAAATACAGCCATTTTATAGTCATGCAGCATCAGGGTTTGACTTTGTGTCTCTCCTAACAAATCCAAATTAGCATTAGTGACCTGCAGATAAAGAACAAAAGAACCAAATTCATCCCTGGTGTAACTGTTGACATCAGTGGATTTACATCAGCGATGAATTTGGGCCAGTATTTCTCTCTCAAACTTGTAGGGACAATCTCATCAACTTCATTTCATCCACTACAGGAGGATCCTGTGTATGTAGAAAAACAGAATGTTTTCGAACAGGTATAAAACAGCTGAAACTCTTTAGTGCATAACTATTCAGTAAAGTATCAGGAGGTAGCCGTGTTAGTCTGTATCCACAAAAATAACAAGGAGTCCATGCATCTGAAGAAGTGGGTTTTTTACCCACGAAAGCTTATGCCCAAATAAATCTGTTAGTCTTTAAGGTGTCACCGGACTCCTTGTTGTTTATATTCAGTAAGCTTTCCCTTACATTGTTCCCCTCCCTGCTCCATTTTCTAAATGTTATCTCCCTAGGTAGGTTTACTAGTAATCATAGAATCGTAGGACTGAAAGGGAAGGTCTTCTAGTCCAGTCCCCTGCACTACCACTTACGTTGGCAAAACTTAAGTTGCTCAGGGATGTCAATATTCCACCCCCATGAGTGACATAAATTATGCTTGCATAAGCATTAGTGTGCACAGCACTGTGTCGGCGGGAGAGCATCTCATACCAACCTAACTACTGCCGCTCGTTGGGGGTGGATTAATTATGTCGATGGGAGAGCTCTCTCCCGTCGGCATAGAGCGACTATGTGAGTGAACTTACAGCGACGCAGCTGCATCAGTATAGCTGTGCAACTGTAAGCTCTGTAGTGTAGACATAGCCTAAGTATTATCTAGGCCATCCCTGACAGGTGTTTGTCTAATCTGCTCTTTAAAATCTCCAATGATGGAGATTCCACAACTTCCCTAGGCAATTCATTCTAGTGCTTAACTACCCTGACAGTTAGGAAGTTTTTCCTAATGTCCAACCTAAACCTCCCTTGCTGCAATTTAAGCCCATTGCTTCTTGTCCTATCTTCAAGAGGTTAAGGAGAACAATTTTTCTCCCTCCTTGTGACAGCCTTTTATGTACTTGAAAACTATTATGTCCCCCCTCAGCCTTCTCTTCTCAAGACTAAACAAACCCAGTTTTTTCAATCTTCCCTCATAGGTCATGTTTTCTAGACCTTTAATCATTTTTGTTGCTCTCCTCTGGACTTTCTCCAATTTGTCTACATCTTTCCTGAAATGTGGCACGCAGAACTGGACACAATACTCCAGATGAGGCCTAATAAGCACAGAGTAGAGCAGAAGAATTACTTCTCGTGTCTTGCTTACAATATTCCTGCTAAAACATCCCAGAATGAGGTTTGCTTTTTTTTTTTTTTTTTTTTTTTTGCAACAGCATTACATTGTTGACTTATATTTAGCTTGCGATCCACTATGACCCCCAGATCCCTTTCTGAAGTATTCCTTCCTAGGCAGTCATTTCCCATTTTGTATGTGTGCAACTGATTGTTCCTTCCTAAGTGGAGTATTTTGCATTTATCCTTACTGAATTTCATCCTATTTGGAGAAAAGGTCTGAAGTAATTTGTCCAGATCATTTTGAATTTTAATCCTATCCTCCAAAGCATTTGCAACCCCTCCCAGCTTGGTATCGTCTGCAAACTTTGTAAGTGTACTCTCTATGCCATTATCTAAAGCATTGATGAAGATATTGTAGAGAACCGGTCCCAAACTGATCCCTGCAGGACCCCACTTGATATGTCCTTCCAGCTTGATTGTGAATCACTGATAACTAGTCTCTGGGAACGGTTTTATGCACGCACTTTGAAGTAGCTGTACCTGAACCTTTACTGCCCAGCCTGTAGCTAGACCCCAGCTCAAACGAACACCTTTGTTTATCCGAACACCCAGTTATCTGAAAGCTTCGGATGTCCCCCAGGCCATTCAGAGTGTACTGTGCTTGGGCTTTATGTGATTGGTAAATTTCACCCAGAATCCTTTCATGGTCATAATTCAAACAAAACTCCATTTCACTGCAGATGGAGTTTTGCCTGAGTAAAAGGAGGGAGCTTGGCTGCCGGTGGGTGCAGGACTTCAAGAGATAAGACTTTGGGATAAGTCCTTACCCAGGCAAACTGATTCACGTCAGTGGGATTTTGTCTGAGTAAAGCCTGGCTCTGTAAAGACTTTAGGATTTGGCTGTTCAAGTGTAATACACATGCTTTTAAAGAACATTTATATATTCATCCAATAGACTAACATATCCATTAGTCTATCAGATAACAAGAACGATCACAAAATATACAATACCAGGGAAAGAAAATCAGGCTAAATCACAGACTGCACACCCAGTCCTGCAGTCCTCACTCTGGCAAAACACATCACCTCATAGCAGCCATTTTAAAATATAAAACTTCTAAAAAAATTGATTTGTTTAGAAATAACAAAAGGAAACTACACGTTGTACAAGCCTTGCATGTTTAAACAGCACATCTTAAACCTTTAGCTCCCATCACTTTCCTCTTTTTAACCACAGACTGACACCCTTCAGTTTGAATTTCCTGACTTTCAATGGTTTATGTCACAATCTTAATTTTCTTTTAAAGAATGAGTTTAATGCAAGTTAAAAACACAGCTACTTCTACTCTGGGGCCTTGTTAGTCTTCTCCAAGGGTCATTGTTATGAGTTTACAGGATCTTTAATTTTCTCCTTTTTCATTTTGTGGAGTTTCTTTCAGCACATTGAAGTTAGGCTAGAAAGCGAAACACATACACATGAGACAGCATATACAGCTTGCAGCAGAGGTCTTTGTGGAGAACCTGCTGGTGACTGGCTTTCTGGAGATATTGGGATCATAAGGCCATATGTTTCCCTCTGTTCCCAGAGTGAAGCAGGGGATCAGAACAGCCCTAATCCCGCTAGAAGAGTTGAAGTTTGTGTGGAAGGGAAATGTGGCCATGATATAGTATGTTTTCTGCTAGTTGGGTAGCCCCCTCTCTCTGTTCTAGGCTGATACAAAGGCGACCTTGCTTCCTTCAGTTGTGCAAAGCAGACGAGGTCAGAAGTCAGGGGACAATCAGTCTGTGCAACAGTGTTCTCTCTGGGCAGCAGAACTTAGGTGCCAAATGCATCAGAGGTGATTGCTGCCTTAAAAAGCTGTGGTTCCTTCAAACAGTTTTCATAGACCACAGAAGGGTTACAGGCACATGGCAGCAGAGAGGCCATTGCAGCATTATGAGCTAAGCTTTGAATTGAAAGAATGTAATCTAAAGGGGGAAGAAAAATCTAAAGGGAAAATCCTGAAGTCTTTACTTGGGGACAAAATCTGACAGGTGCTCAGTGTTTGTCCCATTATCCTTACCCAGGAAAACTCTCATTGGTTCCAAATGTGAATTGTGCCTGAAACAGGATTCCAGGTTTTGGCCCTATCACCACCAAATACTTGTTCCTAACATTGATATAATCAGCATAATAATAAAAGCCAAAGGGCCTTGACATTTTATTTTATTCAGCAATTGGAAGAACACCAAGTTGGGGAGGGGATTGCTCAGTGCCCCAGTAAGAGCCAGTGTCTACACTGCAGTTAAAAATCCATGGCTGACTCATGTCAGCTGACTTGGCCATGCCGGGCTTTGGCTGTGGGGCTGTAAAACAGCGGTGTAGATGTTCAGGCTCAGGCTGCAGCCCGTAGGGTCCCAGAGTCCAGGCTTCACCCAGAGCCCAAATGTCTACAGCTCAATTTTATAGCCCCGCAAGCCTAATTCAACTGACACGGTTCAGCCACAGGTGTTTACTTGCAGTGTAGACATATCCTTAGTGCTATTTTATTGCTGCTACTTAAGCAAATTAGAACTGATTATTCCCTAAGCAAATGAAGTAGAATTGGTTTACAGTAGCTTGACATCCACATTAATCTTCACATGGAACTGATAAATAGCTAGTGAAAAAACATGCCTTGGTTCCAAATACTGATGAAATAAGAAAGCTTAAGGTTATATTTGATGGGTTTTATGTTCTGTTAGGGAAATGCTTTATTATGGCATCTATTCTGCTGTTACTATTAAGTAAGGAGCTCTGCATTTCTACTGTAACCCCACTTCTAACGGAATGCTGTAACTCAGCCATAGGCGCCGACGTCCCCTCTCCCAGTGGGTGCTCAACCCCACCCACCCCTGGCCCCGCCTTTGCCCTGCCTCTTCTTGCCCCTGCACCACCCTTGCCCTGCCCCCATTCCACCCCTTCCCCCAAGTGCCTACCCCGCCTCTTCTCCGCCTCCTCCCCTGAGCGTGCCACGTCCCCACTTCTCCCCCTCCCTTCCGGAAAGTCCTAAGTGCTGCCAAACGGCTGTTAGGCGGCAGGGGGGCGGGAAGCGCTGGGAGGGATGGAGGGAGGGGGAAGGAGCGGGGACATGGCACACTCGGGAGGGGGGGGAGAAGGAGGTGAGAAGGAGAGAGCTTGGCTGCCGGTGGGTGCAGAGCACCCACTAATTTTTCCCCGTGGGTGCTCCAGCCCTGGAGCACCCACGGAGTCAGCGCCTATGAAGTCAGCCATAAAATATCAGTATAGGTTGCAATTGGTCTCAGTACCCCACATACTCTTTAAGTAAAGAAGGAGAGTAAAACACTCTCAGTAGTCTCACCCCTAAGAATGTCTTTGACAATTTCTTTAATGTCAGAACAACTGGGCCAAATGCTGCTCAGATACACCTGTGCAAATTTAGAGGAACATCAATAACTTCAGTGAAGCGATTGCAGATTTTCACTGGCCTAACTGAGATCAGAATCTAGTCCAGGGAGTTTTAAATATATCTTCCAATACGTGTCTTTGCCCAAAGATTTTTATTATATTTCCATCAGTGTAGTAGCTCTGTCTTACGTGACTACAGAAGTGCTTGTGAGTACCATTCTCAGCAGGTATAGTGTGGTAATGCTGAAAGAAGGTGTTAAAAATATACAGACAGCATAATATAAGGCAATTCATACTCTCGGTGCAGAAAGGCTAGTCCTGTCAGAAAAGCACCTTTGCACAGCCTTGTCTTGCCTTACTGTTCTGTTTTCTTCAAAGGATCCAAGTTTTTATTTAAAGTGCTTTAACTGGATATCCCAGTTAAAGCTTTAACAGTTTGTTTACAGTTCACTTCTGCCTGGGGCAGCTGAAGGCACGTTACAGGATAAGTGAGATAATTCTTCTGCCAAGAGAAGGATGTGCTGGTAGGATTACTGATGCAAAAAATGAACCAAGGAGAATGACATGGCTAGAATTGTATGGGAACTCACAGTAGCATACATATTCTGTTTTTTTCCATTATTCTAATTTAAAGAGGGAAAAAACTGTCAGTGAAAGAATAAAAATACTACTACAGAAATATTGGTAACAGAAGACTGAAAGAATTCTTACCCATATGCAGACTTAAAGGCTGATCCAAAGCCCATTAGACTTCAGTGGGCTTTGGATCATGCCTTAAAGCTTCTAATTATGGGCCCAATCCTTTAGTCATTGTGCAGCAAAACTCCTATTGACGTCAACAATTTTGCCTATGTAAGGCACTGTTAAGTGAGTTCCGAAACAGGGAAGATAATGAGGGCTCTCTAAACGGTGTATTTTAGTGTCTGGTTCTGACCTGTTTCCTTTATGTCTCTAGCCTTCTGCTCAACCCCCGTCCCTTTCTTTTAATCTTTTGATGTGAATATTAGGGTCTGCTTTCTGCACTCATGTTGAAATTCTCTTGCAACTGAGCCCTATTGACACTTTTGCTGATCTGGTGGCATGGAAAGAGCCGTTCATTGTGCTTCTCAGCCTCCAATTTGCTTTTCCCTCTTTACAAAATGGCTTCTTGGACTTTTGTCTTCAGATCCGGAAATATGCTCTGCCTGGGTTGTGAGACCTAGCGATCTGTGCCAAGAGTGGCAGTCGAGTTGCTCGAGTTCAGATGACTTTAACACATGCCTCCAGAAGTGAGCTGCAAGGCTGGCAGAGCAAAGGCATTGTGCTTTGTTAGGGGCTTGTTCTAACATTCTTAAAACATTATCTGAATAGCAAACCACAAGAGTGAAAACTTTAATAGAAATCACACTGGTACTTTGGTCCAAATTCTGTGGTCCTTATTCAAACAAAACTCATACTGACTTAAATTGGACTAAAGAATTTGGCTCTTCACTTGTACTCTGTGTGTGTGAAATTAATGAAGTCTAAATTTCTAGTACAGGTAGAAAACATATTAGAAGCCAAACTCTACCATCATGTCTATAGAGCAGAGCTCATATAAGCCACTTTAAACTGAAGCATATTGTGGATCCATTGAATTCTCCTATACCCCTCATAATATTTTGTGCCTGATCCAACTCTTCTTCCTCATTGTAGCATGGGAGACAACAGACACCAAAAGTAGGGCTTGGTACTGTTTCATTGGATTCTTCCATCTTGACACTCACTTAAATGAAGGCCAGTGTGGTGAAAATGTTATTTAATGCCTTTAAGTGGAATAACAGACATGTAGCAGCCTGCTGAGATATGGAGATGGCAGGATACATGCCTTTTTAACACATACATCTATTAATGCAAAGAGCCCACTGTAAATACCGGACACTCAAGAATAGTTTATGAAATTCGGACACTCTGCATGATTTTAGTTCCATTTTTAAATAATTATCAGCTTGTGACAGATGGAATCTCGCTGCCATATGTTTTCAGCTATTTAAAGGAAGGCTGAACCGACTTTTGTAGACCAGCACATTGAAACTTCAGAAGCTCATAAGGAAAAGGGACACATACTTTTGTCATTTAAAACATCAGACTTCTGGAATGACCAAACAGGGGAAAGTTTTCTTTCAACTGTTTACTAGAGACCAAATTCGACCCTGTAGTAAAATCAGTGGTGTTACACCAAAGATTAATTTGACCCTTTTGTGAGAGAATCCAGAAATGTGAGGGGTAAAAATTTCACAAGCACCGAAGTCACTTAGGCTAGGTCTACACTGGGGGGGGATCGATTTAAGATACGCAAATTCAGCTATGCGAATAGCATAGCTGAATTCGACGTATCCGAGCCGACTTACCCCGCTGTGAGAACGGCGGCAAATCGACCGCTGCGGCTCCCCCGCCGACGGCGCTTACTCCTACGTGGGCTGGTGGAGTACGTGCGTCGATTCAGGGATCGATTGTCGCGTCCTGACGAGACGCAATAATTCGATCCCCGAGAGATTGATTTCTACCCGCCGATCCAGGCGGGTAGTGAAGACAAGCCCTTAGGTGCCTAAATCCCATTGAAAGTCAATATAACTTAAGCTTCTAAATGACTTAGGTGCTTTTGAAAATTGTACACTGGAAGCTGTTTACCTAAAACACATGAGGAAGTTGCAGCATTTTGTGGCATGTCAAATGCATGTCTGTGAAGTGAAAAGTATGTCACACCTGCTTTTTGGCTGTGGTATGTAATCTAGACAGAGTCATACCACAAGGTGTATGACAAGATGAGGTTGGGTCAAACTAGGTGTATAACATGTCTCTCTTCACATATACATGCAGAGCCTAATGATTTCATGCCTGACCTAGCACTCCTTTTCGGGACTTTACTGGAAGTCAGTGGGAGTTTTGCATGCAAAAAGACTGTAGGATCAGACCCAACATTTGGAATCTAAAAATAAATGGGCAAAGGCAAAAAATAAATTAAAAAAGAAAAATCCAGATATAAAGAAAACAACTCTAATATGATGTGTGCC
Organism: Emys orbicularis; assembly: GCF_028017835.1. NCBI lineage: Eukaryota > Metazoa > Chordata > Testudines > Emydidae > Emys > Emys orbicularis. The sequence continues at coordinate 105,863,086 of NC_088685.1, forward strand.
AGCCTTCACCCGGATCACACTGCTTATGTGTTGTATCCCTATCCCTCCACTGGTCATTTATTCTCTCTCTTTCGGATTGTAAGCCCTTTTGGGCAAGGAGTATGTCTGCCTATGTGTTTGTACAGCACTCTGCACAGCAAGGTTTTTATTGGGGATATTTGTTAAATGTTATCTAGGATAACACATTTATGTAATCTTTCAAATTATATACTGGGTTCCATGGCTTTCCGCATCAAACCTAAATGTGTCTCAAATAACATTGTTCCCAGTTAGGATGATATTCTATATAAATTCAGGTTAGAGACTAACTAAGGAGCCTATTATGTCTTCAGTAGGCCAAAACAAGTACCTTAAACAGCACATGCTTTAAGCTAGAGTCCTAGAATTAGGGCAGATAATGACCATGTAATTGAGCACTGTGGATCTTGAAATGTACAAGATGCTGCATGTTGCAGGCAAAGGAGGATTCGTGTTTGTTTCTGCTGATTTGGCCACACTTTTAGATCTTCAGGCAATCAGGAGATCCACCAACTTGTTGTCAGCAACAGGACAATTTCCCTCTTAGCAAACAATTTTGAATCAAGTAATTATGTTTAGATGTTTGGAACACATGGAAATTTGTATGGCTAGCACTGCCTAATAATGCAGTTGTGTGTTTAGATGGTAAATTGCCCTGGCAAAAGTGTTAGTTTGAACAACAAAAATAGATCAGAGGAAAAATGTGTGTGTTAGTAAATTCCAGGAGCTGAAATTCCTACACTTCTTATGGCTCAAGGCAATGAAAAACGTTTCACCCGTATAGTGAGTAAACAAACACACTGTGCGCAGCCCTCACAGTGGATATGTTTATCTCAGTGTAACACTGTACTGAATAGTCTCCAATACCTGTAAATAATCCAAAAACTGAAATGTTTTAAATTATAATTAGCATGTTATTTCTGTTGAAAGCCAGTTCTCCCCCTCCTCCTTTTTGCTAAAGTGGATCTACGACTAGGTATGTGCTAATCACTACACATAGGTAAAAGTGGCTAAGAAGGTTGAACTATGTGTTAGCTGCTGTCATGATCATCACATCTGGTTGAGGGGTGCAGAGGCAGGTAGAATCTATGTTTATAGAATAAAAATCCAGCAGGAATTTACAGGCATCCGTAGTTTTTAATCTGTCAGAACTATTTTTAACCTGCAAAGAACTTCTCTAGTTAGGCCTTTACTAGAAAGGCAAGAGAAGGGAACTCTCTGAAGATACTCTTGTACAGAGGAAGGATAGCCTTCTAAGTCTCAGGAGATTTGAGTTCCATTCCCTGCTCTACCTGTTTGATAATAAATCATTTAATCTCTTTCTCTGCCTCAGTTACCCATCTGTAAAATGGAATAATATTTCCTTTGTATATCTTGCCTAGTTAGATGTTAAATTCTTCAGGGCAGGGGACTGTCTCCTAGTATGTTTGCATAGTGTCTAGCACCCCTGGGGTCTGATCTGAGTTGGAGCCTGGAGATGCTACCATAATACAAAAAATAAATAATATTCTACCAGACCCTAACTTCTCTCCTTGTTTTTAAAATTTAGCATCTGAGCAATGCCTGGGAATCAGCATCCTGTGGGAAGATAGAGGATCAGATGATCCTTACCGAGCAGGCACGCAAATACATGAATGCATTTTCAGCCCGGACTCTGGTCATGTAAAAGGTCTACAGACAAGCATTATGGTTTTCAAAACACTTCAAGTTGACCTGGAATTCACCATTCCTCTACATGAAAACTTTTCACGAATGGGAGAAGAACATATTTTTGTTGTGGTACAACAGTTGGGAGCAGCACAAAGTGCATTTAGTCACTGAGCATATTCTTGTTGGATTTCACCCAACTTAAAAGGATTTTTTTTAAATAAATGACACTTGCCTAAATTATTAGGTATTGAATTTTAATCAATTAATTATTATCTTAATGCAGACTTTTAAAAATCAAATGATTTTTTTGTACTTTTTCAGATCAAGCAGACATAATACACCAGTATTGTTATTTCAGTGATGAAACGTGTGGGGTTTTTATAAAGAGCAGGTACTCAGTTTTATTCTAAATCACTGAACAAAATGCATTGGTATAAAATACTGCAATAAAAAAGCATTACTACAAACGCTAGTAGGGAAAATAAAGGGGGAAAACTGATCAAGATTGTGAATGCTCAAAAATCCATACCGTTTGAAGTACTATTTGATTTTGTTATGGTTCTAGACCACTTATACATTGTGTGTTTCTGTTTTGGGGGGATTTTTATTAGCTTGCTTTAAAAATTATTACTGTATGAAACATAGATTTATGAGAACAAATTATATTTTTATTCAGTAATTTAATTTTGTAAATGCCAAATGGATACTGTGTTTTGCTGCTATGGACTTTAGCATGTAGACGTGCTGCTAGTGTAAAAGGGGCAGTAGAGCTTTATATGGAAAGAAAACAAACTTTGGTGTTAGCTAATTGACTATGCACTAGCATTTCAGACCTTTTTATTTTATTTTTTTTTATATATTTACTTACCCTTCCCCCTCCCCCCTTTTTATAAGCAATACTTTTGAACACTGTTCCTGGGAGATTTCTTTTTTATTTTTTGTCTGGTTGTGTTTTGTTTCTCATTGGTAAGAGCATGCATTGCACCTTCATATGTTTGGGAGAACGCTGTCTTGTTCATGTCGTCTGTTTCGTTCCATGTTTAGCCTAATTGTTCCCTAACTTGGGTTTCACGTACTGAATCAGGTTCTTAGAAATGTATGGTTCTATATACTGCCGTACCAAACCTCTACCGATATGGCAAGGACACTGATTTTTTTGTTTTTAATAAGACTCTGACTTCGCTGCCTTAATAGCATTTGGTGCAGCTTCCTCTGCACTTAATTTTTGATATGACAATGTACTTACTGCCTTGTAGATAAATAAAGTGTGTCCTTTTTTTACTTAAATTCGCTTAGTCTCTGAAACTTGCTCATATTAAACATTATTGTCAGAAATAATATTGCCACCACCAAGTCAACGGGACTTTTTCCATTGAGGCCAATGGGACAATTAGATGAGTAAGCATATTCTTAGTAGCATTCTAAGAGTATGACTTTGTTCTAGGGTGACCAGATAGCAAGTGTGAAAAATTGGGACGGAGGTGGGGGGGTAATAGGAGTCTATATAGGAAAAAGCCCCAAATATCGGGACTGTCCCTATAAAATCGGGCCATCTGGTCACCCTACTTTGTTCAGACCTAAAGGGCCTCATCCTGGTGCACAGTCAACACCCTCAACTCTTAGTGACCTTTATGGGAGTCAAGGGTGCTCAGCTTACAGCAGATTCAGGCCCGAAAGCTACAGCCACACCAAAAAAGATTAATCTTGGCAACTGAGGGGCTAGCAACAGCTTCTATGCAAAACTGGTGCTCTGCTGGGATATTGACCAGTTTGTGTGTCCTCCCATTTGAGATTGGCATACCAGATGCAATAAAAGCAATATATCCTGGATGCATATACTGCAGCAGGACGTCCATGTGTACTTTTTACACAGCTCAACAAACCAGAGATCAAAATCTAACCCAAAACTCCTAGTGAGTTTCATGGATAAGTGACCAGGCCTGTAAGGCCAGATCCAGGAAAGTGCAGAGGAGAATCACCCTCCCTAGATTTAGCTGGAAAATGAGGGCACTCTGCACCTTGCTCTATCAGCTTTTCAATAAATGCTATCATACAAGTTACTATTAAACCGATTGTTCATCTTACTTAACTGTTTCAGAACACCAGGCGCTAAAATTCAAGTTGATGCAGGCATTCCAGAGATACGCTGGTGTAAATGGGAGCAGAATTTGGCTCCATCTGAGAGACAATTTAACATAATTTGAGACCCAACCTACTAAGTCTCTAAGAACCAGGGATAAGATCCACACCCTGACTCCAGCCCCTTTACTCAAGGTAAAAGGGCTGGAGCAGTGTAAAGGAGCCCTTAGAGCCTCATATCCCCCTGGGGGAGGATTCTCTCAGTACAGGCACTGGGGTAGATAGCCATAAGGTTGCCATTCAAGGATGCCCCTTGCAAGCCTTGGGACATGCGTGTGCTGGGGCGGGAGGGGTATGGCAGGGTAGGCTCCTGACACCAGCGCTGCAAAGGTTGCAGGGAATGCTGCAGCCCATAGGGCAGCCCGGCGAGACTTCTCATAATTTAGACAGGTTCCCCAGGGCAGCCTAAGTTACTTTGGGGGCCCCTCCAGTCCCCAAAGCAGCCCAGTATAATAAAAGGTCAAAAGATGGCTTGAAGTGACCTTAGCTGCCTTCTTTCTGTGCTGTGACTAAGATGTGCTGCACAGTTTCTCGCCCAGGTCATGTGGTGCACCTCCAGAGGCACAGTCCAGGGAAAGGAGAGGACAAATGTGGCTTTACAGCCCCCTTTGCAGAGCCTGCATTCTTGGGTGCTTTTGGCCCCTGGTGTAAGTAGCAGCAGCCACAGGCCAGCGTAGGGCTGCTTATGTCAGCCTTACGCTGCCCACACACTGGGGGAATTGCTCATTCTCCTGCGGCTTATTTACTGTCTTTGTAGTCTGCTAGAGAGGGGGATAGCACCAACCCTCTGCCGTAGATTCGGAGGCATGAAATTGTATACACAAAATGAGAGAGGGGGCTGCAGGATTTCATGCATTAAAGCTAAAACATCCTCAAACTTATGCTAGGTCTCTCATTTCACTGAGAAGCCTACCCCTGGCCGTGAAGGTCTGCAGTCCTAACTGCAAAGCACTGCTGGTTTTTGAGAGCACGTTACTGTAACCATCTAGCCAGGGTTTAGCTAAATGGAGAATCTGGAGGTTTGCTCTGGAAATACCCAGCATTGGAACATTCTTCTTTTTGCAAAGGACTAATCGCCCTAACATGGCATGCAAAAATCCTTTTAATTGGTGCCTTATTTATGATGACATTTATATCTAATATGTAGGAAAACTCTTCCTTTTTCTTTTCATTCCTTTTATTGAAAATGCAAAACACCCAGCAGATTAAGCCTGATTTGCATAGAATTCTGCATGCATGTGGATCTTGGAATGAACAAGGGAACAGGCTTTGTTTGAATGCTGTGGCCCACATATTTGATTATTTATTTTTTCCTACCAATTTTCACTGTGCTTGCTTTGCAAAATAAGGGTTAAATCCTGCTTGCTGTGCTCACCTGAACAGTTCCCTGGGGTCAAGTTCTGCTCAAAGGGTAAAATACACCCCTTTGTAGAGGCTCAACATAAGTCCTATGCATTAGTTAAGCATCATTCAAACCCTCTCTTGAGGATGTAAGTGGTCTTGGCAAGAGGTAATTGGCTTTGTGCCAGTTCAGCTTCTGCACATGGGTGAATTTACCCCAGACTGTTGGAAATATGGAGTCACTCCAGCAAAGTCAGTAGTGTATGTGAAAGTAGAATTTGGCCCACTGAGGTTCAATCAAGTTATTCTGCATTTCTATTTAACAGAGAGCAGAATTTGGCTCAAACATCTATGAATCGTTTCACAGCCCTGCAATTATAGGTTCATAACGTCACCAGTGTGAAGGCTTTTGAATTTTGCAAAGAATTATATAGATGTATATTATTTAAGCAGGTAGCCTAATTTCAAGGTGTTATTTTGTTTCAGGTAGAAGGGGTTTTTTATTTTAAAAAGAGGCAGAGGAGCAGTGAAACAGTAACAGAAAATACCAGCGCATGAAGCAGTTTTCCAGCTGGCGTTGCAATTTTCTAACTTTCCTCAGTGCATTGTTCCACAATAGTGCATTTTCTGTGCAAGAGGTTCCAGGTTCAAATCCTGGACAAGACTCAACGTGAGAGTTACCATCTTGGACAGCGGATCTCCAGAACTAAAAAGTATAAGTCTGTACAGCTTGAGCTATAGAGCCGCTCTCTCCTAGCTAGTGGCTGTAACAGATTCACATCGGCAGTGGATCAGACACCGCAGGAGACCCATAATACAAACTGACCACTGGGTGGGTTACATCTTGCTACAAAAAGCTGGAGGAAAAATATTTCCCAAGTATTCATTATTTTTACCCTCACTCTCTTGGTCCTATGTACTCTCCCTAGTCATCCTTTTGGCATTGCTCCTTCACCCTGGCAGGCCAGGCAAGTGGTTGACTCTAGAGCAGTGGTGTTCAACCTTTTTTTTTTCATTTGTGGACCCCTAAAATTTTTGGAATGAAAGTACAGACCTCTTTGGAAATCTTAGACACAGTCTGCAGACCCCGACGGGTCCGTGGACCACAGGTTGAAAACCACTGCTCTGGAGCAAACCACAACCCCACATTGTCAATCATTTATGCCATTTAAGTTCATCCACCTTTTCTACCTTCCCCTTCTGCCAGATTAAATTCTGTATCTAAATCATTCCCCTATGCGGGGGGCAGAGGAGGAAGGATTTAGTTTATACAGTAAAGAAGAATGAAAACGTAAATACTATTAAAAGGTTGCAGCTTGGGAAACAATCAATTACCAATTAGGAATTAAGGAAAGTAAGTATTATGGTTTTTAAACACTGTTCTGCATCCTGCTTGGCTGCTTTTCCATTATTATGGGAGGAGTCAATCTGTTGAACAGACAAGCATTGCCAAGAATCAGCGTGTCTGACGTATGCTTTTAGCTGAGCAGCCAAGGAGAGGCAGCCTGGCCAAATCTTTCAATCCCTAGGACTCATGTCTTAATTCAAATAAAATTGGTCATTCCTAACTGACTGGAGTTATTGTTGGCCTCTTTCTTCTGGACTTGACACAGGCATCTAGGCAGTTTTCACTGCAGTCACTGGTGCCAGTGTGAACTCACAACCTTCTTTTCCTGCCAGAAAGGAACAGCTAGAACTTTTCCTTTGGATGACTGCTGAGTTTTAAATGAGTGAAGTTAGATCATCCAGAGCCAAATTCTGCCCTCAGAAATGCAGGCACATCAACAGGGCTGGTTATACAATTCAAACTTAGCAATTTATTCAACACATTTGATGCTTTTTATTCATGAATTGTCTGCAATCAAATTAAATTTGTTAGAAATTTGTTACGTATTTAATATGGTTCTACAAATCATTTTTACAAACATACTTGGGTCTAAGAACTTTAAGTGAATTGTTCCTAGAAAGTATTTGTCAACTAATCAGAATTCCTCATGGGGGATTGTGATTGGTCACCTAAGTCACATGGTGCTGCTATTTCTGTTCCTTAATTGAAGAGCTTAACATGTATGAACTACTTTGACTTTTGTCAGAAACAAATTTCATTTCATGGGTAAACAAATTTTGTTTTTTGATTAATCACAAATATGCAATGTTTATGAACATTTGCATTGATTTTTTTTGTCAAATGAATGTTCACAAACAGTGCCTAATAAAGTTTTTAATTCAGAAAACTGTTCATAAACAAATTCGTACACTATTTGACCAACTCTACACATCTCCCAATTATTTCCAGAGTCGCACATAATTGGAGCACTGCTGATGCCAAATACATCAGGAAGCTTGAACGGCGGAACACAGATGTGCACGAATGCATGTATACGCCTCTGTTTGTCATTTTCTTGCGATAATGTTTCACTCATTCGCAAATCAACAGACATGGGCACACTCTAAACTTGAGGGGATGGTAAGCCATGGGTTTGCAATACAGTACCTGTATTCCCAACAACCACAGGTTTTGATCCTAGAAGCACTACTCCAACTTTTGTAGGTAGAAAAAATATGTACTGTGCAATTCATCATGTAGTTGTGGGGAAGTGGTGGCAGGTCTATTGGAGGCACCTTAACAATGAGTGTCCTGTTTGCATTGCATGGACATTAGAGTTTCCATAGCCCTTTACCTATATAGGGCTTTGCCATTATGTCTTTGGCCAGCGACGTCCCCTGCATTGCTGTGTATGGATGGCTGTGTGTAAACAGTTTATGAAGTGCTTTGAGATCCTTAGGTCTGATCGATAAAGAGAGGGAAAGGAAATGCCTCTTTTGCAGTTTTAACCATAGCCCCTGAATACTGTAACATAGCCACACATGAGCACAGATAGAATATTATCAATAAAAGCTGTTGGTATTGAACAGTGGCACAAGACTGGTGTCACTAGCATAGGAGCAATGAAGAAAGAGTGAAGCTATGGCTGCTTTCCCTGACACAATCTTCACCCTGTGATCACCTAAACCCAGCAACAATGATTCTGCATCCCTCAATGGAGCCTCAACCCCTCTGTGGTGTGGTTTGTTTCAAAGAGAAAAGTAAAGAGCCAAACAAAATACAACAGGGATTACCTCAGCCAAAGAAAAGGCAAGCCAGGGCTTACTTCAGCTCCATCCAAAGTAAAGGTCTCAGCTACATCTTATTTCAGTAATGGAATAAAGAGCAATATTTTCTTTCTTCATTCTCCTTTCAGCGCCAGTCATGTTTCTAGCACTCCTTTCTCCCTGACTCTTGCTGGTAGACTTAGCCACCACAGCACATCTGTATGATAGACCCTGTGCCAAAGCCCATTGAGGCCAATGAAAAACCACATTGACTTCAGTGGCTTTTGGATCAGACCCACACAGTATTGGGCTAGAAAATATTAATTAATTGCCCACAGCTGACCCAGCCCTGCACTCAGGGAAGGCACCTGTGGTTCTCGCCATGGTATTTCTGAAGTGCTTGCTATCTTGGTATCTAAGGGCTTGTCTTCACTGCAAAGTTAACTTGAGTTGTAACTCAGGTGTTGCCCCAACTCACATCCCACCCATACACAAAAACCCTTAACTGGAATTGGCTGGCCCGTCAGGGGATGTAGGCTGAAGCTTGAGTTAGCACAACTCATCAGCTGCTAAACAACTACTCCTGCAATGTGGGCATAGGCTAGCACCATTTGAGTGCTGCCAGTCCTCCAGTGCCTTCCCACGATGCCCCCCATGTGCTCAGAAAGGGCAGACTAGTTCTCCCGCAGTTCCCTGGTAAACAATTCATAGGGTGGCTCTGTGACGGGTTGGATCACAGAAACCCCCTTGGGAGCTGCCACCCAATGTACCAAGACTACCCCTGCTCCTGTTTTCCCTGCCAGCTCAGGACTCCAGCACCCTGTCTTGCTGAATTAGACACTCCCGTCTGCTCCAACACAGACCCAGGGTCTGAATCACTTGTCCCAAAGCTGCAAGTTTACCTGAAAACCACTCACAGAAGTGTGCTTGTCTTTAGCACTCAGATGCCCAACTCCCAATGGGGTCTAAACCCAAATAAATCCGTTTTACCCTGCATAAAGTTTAAATTTGTTCGCTCTCTATAACACTGATAGAGAGATATGCACAGTTGTTTGCTCCCCCAGGTATTAATACATACTCTGAGTAAATTACTAAATAAAAAGTGATTTTATTAAATACAGACAGTAGGATTTAAGTGGTTCCAAGTAGTAACAGACAGAACAAAGTAAGTCACCAAGTAAAATAAAATAAAATGTGCAAATCTATGCCTAATCAAACTGAATACAGATAATCTCACCCTCAGAGATGCTTCAGTAAGTTTTTCTCAGACTGGACACCTTCCAGGCCTGGGCACAATTCTTTCCCCTGGTACAGCTCTTGTTCCAGCTCAGGTGGTAGCTAGGAGATTCTTCATGATGGCTCCTCTCTCCCCTTTGTTCTGTTCCACCCCTTTATATATCTTTTGCATAAGGCGGGAACCCTTTGTCCCTCTGGGTTTCCACCCCCCCCTCACTGGAAAAGCACCAGGTTAAAGATGGATTCCAGTTCAGATGACATGATCACATGTCACTGCAAGACTTCATTGCCCACTTGCCAGCACACACATATACAGGAAGACTCACAGGTAAACACAGCCATCTGCGGATAATGGTCCTTGTTAATGGGAGACATCAAGATTCCAAACCATCACTAATGGCCCACACTTTACATAATTACAATAGGCCCTCAGAGTTACATTTTATATTTCTAGTTTTAGATACAAGAGTGGTACATTTATACAAATCAGATGAGCATACTCAGTAGATTATAAGCTTTGTAATGATACCTTACAAGAGACCTTTTTCATGAAGCATATCCCAGTTACGTTATATTCACTTATTACCATATTTTTCTAAAACTATCCCAGTTACATTATATTCACTTATTATCATGTTTTTATAAAACCATATAGACTGCACAACGTCACAGGCTCAGCTTATGCAGGGCTAGGAACCATGGGACGTGTATCTAAACATCTTAGTGCCACATCTGAGCGAGTGCAGTGCCCATGGGCGGCAGGTATAAAAGGCCAGAGGAAGCTAAGTCTCCCATGGTGCAGCCGCTGCTGACCCGCTGCTAGATGCTTGGGCTGTGGTGGCCCCACCTGCACTCCTCTTCCCCTCCCTGCTCCTCCCCTTCCCCGAGGCCCCCACTGCCTGCCCCTGCCTGGTGAATCCCTCTTCTCCTTCACCCCCCGTCCCTGAGAGGTCCCCCTGCCCGACACTTGCTGCATCCCTTCTCACCCCCCCACCCCGATGGAGAGGACAATGGAGGAGAAGAGGGATGGGGGCAGTGGCGGGCAAGGGGGCCTCGCGGGGGAGGAGAGGAGCAATGTGGCGAGTGGTGGTGGCCCATGGAGGCCGGAGCGGGGAGTGGGCAGAGCCGGAGAGGGAGTGGGGGTGAGGCCTAGGGCAGAGCAGGGACAGGGCCTGGGGCAGAGTCGGGACGGATTGTGGTGGGGACATGGGGGGAAGAGGCAGGACAGGGAGCTAGCCACCCCCAGGGGAAGCTTCACCTGCCACCCATGGCAGTGCCAGTATCGACACACCAGCTGGCATGTTGGTTCACAGCGTGGCCACTTTCACTAGAGCTAGGCAAACTTGAGAGGAGTAACTTGAGTGCAGATAACTTCAGTTAACTCTGCAATGAAGACATGGCTGTAGCTTCCTCTAACCAAAATAGGATTAACCCTTCCCTTGCCAACCTCTGATTGGAATCTATATACTTTGTCACAAAACCCATAAAAATACAACTGCAGCTCATACAGTGAAAGAAAACCACCACAGAAACTAGGGTATATATATCCTATACACCTCGACTGTAAAAACAACTTGTCTCAACTCAGCTTTGGATAGTCTGCATTCGACCAAAGTGGCATAGTCAGAACGTTTAGGTTCCAAGAACAGTGTGAGGAGAAAGGGATAAATCTGACACACCTGCTCTATACTTTGGCCTTAGGCATCATAAAACAGCACCCCACACCTATTTGATGATTAAAATAACACGCTGGATTATTTTCCTATTGTTAAGATGTCACTTCTAAGGTTTGGGCGTCTATCTGACATCCAAAAAACCCCTGGTACCATCCACTTAGGCATCGGATGAATGGAACAACCACCTTTTTGATATGACAGCTTGAATGGATGGACTGTTACATTTAAAGTGATATCTTGGTTTGCCTCCCTAACTGTCAGACTGACACAAGCTCCTTTTGCTTCCTCTTTAACTGACTTTGTTCAAAGGATTTCCAAATCAAGAAATAAACTCTTGTTAAAAATATATATCTTGAAATAAAGAAATCCCATTTGAAAGGCCAATTTGTCCATGCTGTTTAAACTTTCAAGTACTTGTGTGTCGTGTCAGAGAGATTCATGATGCTAGAACTGCAGTCTTGTTAAGTTGGCGTTACCTGTCTAGGACGGGGTTGAAAGTTCACAAGGAAATTGAAATGTATGGAAGAAAGGAGAAGTCCATTTCACTACATTTAGAATAATTTAAACTTAGGTTTTCTATTAATTATGTACATCGGTGGGGACACGGCTGACCTACCTACTGCTCTAGCGGCATTCAGATAATACATCGACGAGGATGATATAAAATATTATAGAGAAGAATGTATTGTAGGATGTGGTGCTCCATGTACAACTCACCATCTCCCTGAGCTACAAAGGACTAGGATTGCTCCAGAGGCAGTCTGTATGCTGCTCTTTGAGACGTCGCACTCCATATTTCTCTTAGGAGAGCCCCCTTCCAACCAACCCAGGGGAAGTATTGATGCACCTCAGAGTACTGATGCGCCTTCTTTGCCAGAAAGACATAGGCTTGCAAAAGGGAATAAATGGAGGGAACTGGCAGCCCCCACTGCAAAACATTAAAATAATCCAAAAAGAGATTTGCTGTGTGAACAACAAAGACCATGTTTTGCTATGAAAAATGAAACTGCATGCTACCAGTTTTCATTGAAGACAAAGCAACTGAGGTTCTGAAATCAGTCGTGTCTCTTAACTGACAAGTCACCTGAAGCTTGCTGTGTTCAAGTACACATGGGTCTAGAGATTTGTACACTCCCTCCATTTGTGATCACAGCTTTCCAGGAAAGGCTGTGGTGTGCTTACAATCAAAGAAATGAATAATAATGAAAACAGAAAAGCTAGTCAAGCACTAAAGTTTTCCAAATGATTCTCTTGTCTTCCAAATGTATCTGGAGTCATTTTCAAACACCTGTATTGCAAATGACTTTGAATAAAACCATTAACATTTATTTGACCCTGTTCAGGTGTTAGGATGATAGTGATCTGTCCAGCAACACAGGGTTTTAAAGTTTCGCACATCTTAGCTTCAACATGTGTAAGTTGCAGACTGGACTTAACTGTAGAATTGTCTCTAACTGTAATTCCTGCTTGCCTTACTCAAGTAGTCCCACTGAAGTCAATGGGAGTAATCATGTGAATAAGGCAAGCACCATTTGGCCTGAAAATCCCTACCACTCTAATTTGTGGGTCAAAGTTGCTTTGCCTGAGGAAAGGCGCAATGCAATGCCAACAGTGAATGGCCTTTACGTGGTCCATTTCCAAGAGATATAATGATACCACCACACCAGTGGGACTGTATCCACATAATGAAATGTGACAATGTATTCATTTGTGAAGGATATAAGAGAGCCATGGTAGTTAGGACAGCATTTGCATAATCACATTAACTTCAAGGACCTACTTTAAAATTGACCTAACAATGCTTCTTATTGTTGAGAGCCACAGCTGTCCATGCTGATCTGGCAATACGCTGTGGCAACCTGTGTCGCAGCTATCATCTCCCTGAGGATTCAGAAACCCAAAGGGAAAAACTGTGGACTCAGAAATACCCTGTGAATATCTGGTTTCCCCTGGAGGTTCTAATGTCAATGAAGCCCTGGGTTTCAAAGCTCCATTAATGTAGTATGTTCCTCTGTGAAGTATGTGATCTCAAATACAACATTCTCTATTTTCCACAACTTTTAAGAGCACTAAGTGTGAAAGAACAAACATGAGGCTGGAAATTACTTATTAAGAATGTTGCAATAGATAGATGTCAAATATGTTTGGATAGCTGGGGGCATGTTGATTTTGGGCTTAAAAGAGGATATAACAATTTAGAACAAATATTCTATATCTTACATATCCTGGTGACATACATGTTGGCTTTAAAACATAGTTAGGGAAGGTTGGTTCATATTCATCTTAAATGTTCCCTTGTACAATGGTTCCTCTACATAGATGTAGATGGCATTCTGTCCAAAAAATGTATCTGGCAAGTACTATTTCATAGGAGAAATATTCACTTAAAGTATTGGTGAATTTCATGTTAACTGTTGATAAACATAAGTACAATAATCTAAATTCTGATGAAACAACAGCATCCCAACAGCTAGTCCCAAAGGCTACTATTTGACAAAGACAGCCTTGCCCAATCCAAAATGTGACATTTGTTTTAAATATATCCAGAATTCTGAGATAAGCAAGGTGTTTCAGGATAAGCTTCAGGTTCCCAGAAGCTATAGAGTGAGTCTTCTTTGACTAACACTAGCCACGTCACAATTAGTAAGAAGGTTAGTACTATTGCAGGTAAAGAAATTACTTAATACACCTTCTGTATTTGAAAACAAATAAAAGGGATCAATCAAAAAACAAAACAGTTTTAGCAAAAATGGTTCAGCCATTTCTGAGAATGAAGGTAGAAATTTTTTTTATTTATTTATTTTTGCTCATGTTAAAAAAAAAAAAATCTTGCAACCATTTAATTGAGAAGTTCTGGTGCCTCCATGCTTGGGATCAGGGACTTAACATTTGGCAGAGTGATTGCTCTGCAGTCTGGGATGTGCCTTTTGGGAAACAAGTTTGGCCAAATTATAACACCTGAAAATCTCAGTTCACACATGCTCAGTAAAGACCTTTTGAGTTTGGTAGCTAAATTCTCTGGAGATTCCGTCTGTACAGAGCATGCTCCATCCCAGGTTGCAGGGGCTGAGAAGGCTATCCCAGAAAATGTTCCTCCCACTACAGAGGGCCATTGTGGTGCAAGGCATCAGAACTAAGAGAAAGAGGATTGGCTTTCCTGTGCTCAAAATGCTTCCTCTTATAGCCCCAAGGCAGTGTAGAGGAGAGGGAGGAAGCAACCTGACTCAACTACTGAGGAATGAAGAGCAAAGTGGGGACAAGGATAGGCTGAGAGTGGTAAGAACTGGTGGAAGTGATCCTGTGGCCATAACAGAGTGTGATCCTGTAATTAAAGACTGTATCATAATGCATACACACAAGGGGGACCACAGCTGTGCTATCTCCTGAGAGCTTGACTTTGCAACCTCACTGTTCTTTTAACATAGTTTTTTGGATGTAACTTTCTTTATATGTAATCAAAACAAGGGGAATATTTTACACCAGAGTTCATTCAAGTTGAGAAGAGTAACTGAAAAGATGCAAATGCCTTTAATTATAGGTTATGCACTGTTTATATGTAAGCTAATTACAGGTAAAGTATATACGCAAATTTACTTAACCGGGATGTTATTTATTTTGTGCAAACGTTTTACATCATTGATGATGGGATTCTTGCTTCATCCATTCCTGGTACGCCTCTCTGAATGTCTTATTAATCACATGAGAGTCTGGGGGAACAAGTGTAATAGCATTAAAAGAGAATTATGAATTTCTACTGGCAACAGACGAATATGAAAACACTGTAGGCTGGAAGGGGAACTGGGAACAGATCTGAAAGAAAAACAACTGACTATAAAACTTCATGTATATTTTAGCAGCAGAGGGGTAGAGGAAGATACAGGATATGGACGAGATTCGGAAGGCAGTTCTTAATAAAACTGCCCATTTGGGAACTGTTAACCTTATGAGGAGATGCAGCTTCAGATCGCTTAGATTTGCAAATAATCCTTGAGTTGGGTCCTTGACTTCCTGGCAGCACCAGGGAGTGCTGCAAAGCAAACTCTGTCAGAAGGGGAGGTCTCAGTCACCCTGCAGTGACCCCTTGTAGCCAGTTGAAGGAATGATTCTAACCTTCAACACACTCCTACAGCACTATTGGGATGAATTGGGGCTATGTCTGCACAACTTATGAATTTTGATTGATATTGTGAAGTGTACTATGGAAAAACTGCTATATCATGCGGGCCTACATGTGTGTGGATCCACCACTGCCCAAAGGGCCTGTAGCAGGACACACCAGACAGGGACGATAAGAAATCCTTATTAACGATGGTACTTACTGCTCACAAAGGTTATGCTAAAAAGCAGCTAGCTCCTTAGAAATCCAGTTTTAGCGCAACCTCTCTGAAGGGAGTGGGGAAGGCAGGAGCAACAGAGAGTTACCCAAAAGATAGAACAAAGGCTGCCAAGTGACCAGGAGGAGTCTGAATAAGGGAGCCACACAGGAACAGGGAGTCGGACAGGAAGAGGAAGCGTGTGACAGGCGAGACCAAGGTCATAGCACTTGGGTAACGGGCTCCAGGAGGGAGAGACCACCACCATGTAACAACCTCATGATGCAGGGGACACCCCCACTTGCCTTTCTGAACACCAATAGTCCTGCAGGACTCCCAAGGGAAAGCTGAGGTAGACAGGGAAATGTGAGTAATGTTTATTGTTTTTTTATGATCTGTACTCTCTTGTGCTTTTGTGTGATTAAGAATAAAAGAGCATAAATGTGTTAGACTCTGTGCATAGTGTGTGTTAGCTGCTTTACAACTACTGCATGCCCGTGAGAGACTTAAACTAAACAAGAAGTGTCACACCTTGGGGCAGAGTTCTGGGAAAAAGGTGGGCAAATAAATAGAGTATCTTGGGATTCAGCACTGGTCCTAGAGTCAGTGCCCAGGAAATATGCCAGAGAGGCTAAGGGTAGAAATACGGCGGCAGCCTGCTGAGGCTTTAAGCTTAACACACCCCAGGGGAATCCAGCTCACACAGGCTTGGATTCCCCCCACAGCCATCCTAGTGGGTGGCCAGGATAGGTGCTCGCTAGGATTTGTGACAATTATCATTTAATTTACCTTAATTCAGGTGCTACAGTGGCGGGAGCATGTGGATTCATTTATCCATATATGTAACACTCATGTTGAGTATCATTAACTCATGCAGGTAGTGCCAAGGATTTCAAGGGGAGTGCTCCCCTGAGTAAACACTGCTCAGCGTGAGTGTGAATTACAGAATCTGGCCCCATGTAAATTGATTAGATATTCTACTCCTTAGAAAAATCTCACACATTGTACAGCTCAGGGAGGGGAACCAGGGAGAGTGCAGGGAGCATATGAGAAGGAGAGGGACTTGTACATAAGAGCAATTTTAATGTATTCCCATGTTGAAATCAAAGTGTGAAAAGCCTACAAAGAGAGAAGGATTTATATTCAAATAAACTAGAGATTCCATTAGGTTGCTCTGTGGGCATAGTAGCTAATCAAACCCTTCCTAATATATAGCCATAAACCCAGGACCAGCCACGCTCTATACCACCACAGAGTACATTCCCACATTCACTACAACAAAGGCTGAGATCAGGGGCCATTCCCAACTTGCTCTCAGACCCAGTCCATACACCATGGAGAGTTCTAACTCACCCCTTTCGGGAGAGTTGCTAACAGAGAAATTAACAACAATACAACACGTGATTCAGCTCAAACCTTCTTCTCGGGCTTGGCTGCTCCGAGAGTTCCTACCTCTGGACTGCTCAGCCCTCCCCTCTCTTTAGAGCACCTCTCCCACCTTTTCACTTATGTCTGGGAGAGGTAATGAGCCACCTGTTTTAGTCAGAGAGCAGAACCCAATAAATTCCATGTCTGCAGCAGCAACACCTGTTAGCAGGATGGGCTGGTTCAAGTGACAATCCCAGCCTGCCCCACAGACCAGTTAATACCAGTTATCAAAAGCTGTACATGCAATGGGAGAAGATTTTGAAATTATTTCACTCACGCATGCATAGTCCAATAAAATGGCTGGTCTTATTTATTATCTTTAGCACCGTATAAGCATATTAGAGCAAATTAATCCTAGCTGTAACACCATTGAAGCCAGGATCATTCTGGCCCAGAGAATAAGCTATCCTGAGCCTGCATGCTACAGCACCACCCAAGTCAAATGTTTCTTTTAATACACTAGGTCATGTCCCTTAATGGCAATAGTACTCTGCCAAGCATACAATAATGCTGAAGGTCATTAATGGAAAGCTGGGCAGCTTGTTCACACTTCATGCAGTCCAGAATCATATGTCAGGTAAGCGCTCATGTGCCATAGGTGGTGGAACAGTGACTCATTTACCATATGCTGTGCCCGGGAAAAGTAAGAGTTGTCCCATGACCACATATGAAACTAGTGTTGACATTTGCCCATTGACAAGCCCCTCCTACACACGGGTCTGTGGCAGCATCCACAATACTGCATCAGAATGTCCAAATACCAGAAAATGCACAAGAGCATATGATTTACTAAACCAAATAAGACACTTGGTCCCTCTATCCTGGTATCTTGCCTTTCACAGCAGGCGATACCTGTTGCTTCAGAGTAAGGTAAGCCCCACCCATGATGCAACTAATTCCTTGTGGGTCCTTTCGGGTGCTTAGCATGTCCTGAAACAAGAGATTTCATTATCCTTACATGCGGTATGTGATGTTACCTAGATAACATTGTGATTATCATGGTATACAGTGATGAATAGATTGACCTTCTAACATTTGTCTGCTACGTAGCCACTTCTAAAAGAAACCAACCCCCCCACATACTTAATTACAATATACATGTAGGTTATTTTCAGCTGCTGTAACCCGTTGATCTCCATTTAGCAACTTCTGTATTTTTTCCTCTTTTTCTGTCACTTTGGAGGCGTGGGGTCATAGAGCAGTGATGTAAAACAACAATCTAAGAAAACAACCTAAATTAAGCAGCTGTTTGTGTGATTTAAAAAAAGAGCAGATGTCCCTTGCTCCTAATAGCATTTACAAAGCCCACTCAATTGGTGCACAGCTCTTTTACATTTAACCTTTCCATCAGATCTGATAGTTCTTGCCCCTCTTGTTAATGGTTTTTCATGTAGATTCTTTATATTTCTTGTGACTTACTCACACTGAGTTCTTACATTGCTATCAGAGGATTATTATTTATTTCTATCACAGTCGCACCTAAACACTCCAATCAGGACTGTGACCTGGTGCAAGCCACATAGTCTCTCTGTGCATCAGTTCCCCACCTGTAAAATGGGGATAAACCTCACAGTGGCATTGATTGTGAAGTGCTTTAAGATCTACTGATGAAAAGCACTCTATAAGAGCTAGGTATTGTTATCATTATTACTAGGCAATTCAAACTCATAGCACAAAGACAGTTCTTGCCCCAGAGAGTTCCCAGAAGATGAAGCAATTAGATAAATCTCAGTTAAAAGATTTACTTCACAATATTACTCTCACAATCTGAGAATAGGTCTAACCCTTTTGAAAAGTCTGGACGGTAGCTTGTTTTTCCACCACAGACAATGAAGGTGCCTCCAAGAGCAGGTGGGGCTGTTTATTATATGCCAGCACATATGACTTAACTCTATAGGGTCCTTCAGAGAGCTGCTTTGTCAGACATACATCACATCATATACGTAGTGTTCCAGAGCACTTCATTTCTGTGTACTGGATTATTTGAACAAATACAACTGCTCCTTAGTGGAGGAAGTATGGTACTGATACTGCTTGGCATTGTTCTGAAGTGAATGCTTGTCCCTTCTGTGTATAGTTGCTCAGTTTGGGATTCCTTCCATGCATCTATTATGTCTTTCAAAAAGAAGAGGAATATCTCCAGCTATTTCTTTGGATAAAGTGTCCCGCACAGTAGCTAGGCATGCAGCCTGCAGACTGTTCTGTGCTGCTTTGCCATGTTATGTAGCAATACAGTAACTTTGATCCCCTGGGAGGTGAAGCGGAAGTTGGTCTTCACCATTAAATTTTTTTATAGATAGCAAAGTCCATCCTTCCACCTGCATCCAAAGCACTGAGGCAGCTGGCAGAACAAAGCGCTAGAGAAAAATAGCTGACCAGAATCTAGCTGAAATTGCCAACATACAGGTGCAGTCTTGTTTTTCATCTCAGTTTAGTAGTCTCTAGTGACTGTCAATGTTTTACTGAAACTTATTAACCCTTTTTTCCCCAAGATGGACCCAAAAAACCCCTAGCTCAAAATTGCATAAATAAATAGCTAAACTAATGACAGCCGGTCCAAAAAACTGGCCCCCAGATTAATCATAGTACTTTTGCAGTTTCTTTTCATTTCCATAGTACTTTTCTTCTTAGGCTCTTAGAGCACTTTCCAAACATTAGCCAATTAATTACAAAACTTTCATTAAATAGTTAAGCTATGCCAAGGTCACTTCACCCTCTCCCCCCTCCCCCACTGAAATGCAGCCAACTCTGGGGTGGAAGGCAGCAGTCATTTAACAGAGGACAGTAAAACTACGCAATAGTTTCAGACAAGCACTTTGGGACAGGAAGTGAATAATATAAGCAATTGGAAATAAAGGTGGGATTTATGGAGCAGATTGGAATTCCCCAGATTGAAGGTTGATTGAGACATTAACATTAAAATAAAAAGTTCCATGGGGTCTTTAAGGAGCACAAGTGGTCAGGGAGACCTAGAATTTATTATTCCTTCCAAAAAACAAAGCCCTGTTAGCTCATCCAGTCCCTGGCCCTGCCAATGCAGGATTGTTCCCTAAGGTGCAATGGCTAGTGTTACTTTCCTGTCTAGTGTTCAGAGGACCAAACAATGGGACGTCTATTACTCTCCTTGGGGCTCTATTCAAAAGTATCAAGGCCAGGATGTTCCCCCTGATAGTCTGCCTACCTTTTTCTTCTCTTAATTTCATCTAATTCTGGCTAATTATACCCCCAGCTATCATACAAAATCATAATTCTCCATACTTGGTGTTTATACATTGCCATGCCCATCCCAGTCTAATGGGCTGTCACAAAGCCAAGATATCCATATTTAGCTCCTTTAAACTTCCTCCAGGTTCCTCCAGCCCCCTGATCATTTTTGTTGCTCTGTTCTAAACACCCTCAAATTTTCCAGGTGTCTCTCTGTAACACGGGTCTCAGAAATGAATTCAACATTCCAGGTGAAGCTGCATCTGAACCACGCAGAGTGGGACTCTCGCATCCCTGCGCAATGACGTGAGGCCGCTGCATCGGCAGCCCAAAATTGCACTGGCCCTCTTTGCTGCCATATCACGTGGTAAAATCTTGTCTAACTTGTGCTTCGCTGTCACCCACACAGTTCCTCCCGCCCACTGAGTACACGTGGGCCAGATTATTTTTCCCTACATCCATATTTCCACAGTGGTGGCTCTCATCTTTCTGATCTCTCACCGGCATACTGACAGCTTCCTCCTCGCTCTCTGAAGCCAGGAACTGGCATGATTTAAGGGGCCAAACAGCCAGACTCACTTTTACCTTCACTCTTTGATGTGACCAAGCCAGGAGGAGGGGCAGGAGGAAAGGGAAGAGGGGGTAGATAGCCTCTGTGTTTCCCAGCAGGCTGTGCTCTGCATTGCTACGTTGGGCACCCCAGCTTCATTTCCTCTGTCTCTCACTCTGCAGCCCGATGGGTGGGAAGGGGAGGTGGGAAGGATGGGCTTGTGCTGCTCCCCAATCTTGCCTCCATTGATGGGAGCCAAACTTAGCCCCAGCCAAGGCTCATTAGCCGCAATGAAGCGGGGATAATGCATGGGAAAATGTGGAGATCACCAGGGCTCTGAGAGGGCAATACTGGGCACCTGAGTTGTAGTGGAGGGGGAATATTTAATAATGTTATTATTGACTGACGCTTGTACTAGCGTCAGACAGGCAGAGTGTCAGCTAATTCACTTGGATTCAGTTAAAAATAATTTGCCTCAGGCAGCTTGACCTTGCTAGCCTGCAGTTGTATTCCTGCCCCCAGAAATGCCACCTTTTCCTTTCCCCCTTCTCTTGAGCGTCACCATCATCATATAAAACAACGCCTGAGGTTTTGTGAGGTGGTAGCTGGCCATGCTGCTACAACTACTTGGGGACTCTGGAAAGCTGAGCAAGGCCATGATGCCATTGTCTGGCACTAGCCTGGATATGCTACTTTCAAGCTGCAACCCTGTGCCAGCTATGGCTTCAGTGTCCTTCATTTGGAATGCTCATGCACAAAGCCTCTCCATCGTGCAGTCAGGCAAGGGGAAACCATTTCATCTGCTGGCCAGCCTCTTTTTAACAGTGAGGCTTGGATGTTTTCTTGGTCATACTAATACATTACCTACCTCATAAATTGGGGTGAGTTTTAATTCTTCAGACACTTAGGAATCTTCAGCTGAAAGGTGTTATAAAATTGCAAAGTACTACTATTATTTTTGTATCCGTTATTATTTGATTGTAAACAATACTCTGATATTTCAGGCTCTTCGCTGGCTAAATTGGACTCTCGCTGGTCAACCTTCACTAGTTAAAGTGGAATTCCATGGAAGGGAACTCTAGCCTTGTAAAACCATTTCCTCCCACTCTTAAATCAAATCATTTTGCATATATTTGTATGCCCGCACAGCCATTCAATCTATGACATAATTGGCTGTTTCATTAATGGGGTTTAGATGACAGCCATAGGTAACAGCACATAGTGATTGTAGGTGAAGTAAAACTCCTTTATTGTGCACAGACAGCCGTCCTAGCACCATTATGATAATCTAATGATACAAAAAGTTGGCCGCCCTTCAGTGGCATCAGAACAATAGGTGCCGTCAGTATGACATAGCTAGGTACAAACAACGGAGAAATCAGAGTGTGAAGTTACACTCTCCCTCTCTATTTATGGACACCGTGTAAGTACAATATCTTACTATTTACCAAGCAAAAGTTGTACAAAGAGAATGCTAATGACTAAGGGCCTGAGACAATCCCCACTGAAGCCTAGTTATAGTAAAACTCCCACTGACGTGGATCAGACTACGTTAAAGATGTTGTGTGGTAGATAAGCCTCTCAATCCCCATTGACTTCAGTGGGACTTGAACTGTAATGAAATATTTAAATATTTATGCTTTCAAGCCCTTTATGCTTTGAAATCATTGGGCGCTTGGTCTGGGTAAGGACTTTAGAAAGTTTTTAGCATGGAAAATAATTGCAAAAGCTATTCCAGCACTTGAACTTGGATCCTGGAAGAGCTTTACCCCGGGCCCAGTCCAAAGCTTATCAAAGTCAATGGAAAAAACTCCCATTGAGTTAATTGAGCCTTAGATGGGGCCCCTAGGAAGCAGTGTCCAGCTCTTGTGGTTTTCTATCAGGCACCATGTTGTTTTAATGAAGTTTTGAATGGGGGTAAGTGGTTCAGTGGCTTTATTTGCAGCTCGCAGCATCACATC
The DNA here is from genome assembly GCF_028017835.1 of Emys orbicularis. NCBI lineage: Eukaryota > Metazoa > Chordata > Testudines > Emydidae > Emys > Emys orbicularis. Next base: position 105,885,695 of record NC_088685.1, read on the forward strand.
GCTCTGCACTTAGTGCCTGGAACATACAGCTGGGGTGAGCACATTTTGCTTAGAGGCAAAATAAATAATAGATAATAATAATAATAATAATCTTGGACTCTAATCGAGGCTTTGGAATGGATTTGGCCATGGTGTGTGTTTTGTGGGAGTTGGAAAGGGGGGGAAATACCAACAACTAAAACATTATGATCATTAGCCCCCCCTTCCCCCCCCCCAATAAAAATGGTTGCATTCACTAACTACATTTTCTAAACAGAAATATCTTTGGGTCTGAAATGTAGGATTGTTTTTTTTTTCAAAATAGACAAAACGTGATCTCATCTTGTGTTCGTTGACACTTTTAAAAAAAAGCTGGTTTCAAGTTACAAATGAACAAAAAGGAAGTTGTTAAAAAAAAAGTAGTAAGTCTTGCACTCCAATATCAAAACATCTCAGATTGGATCAATGTGTTTTTTATTTAAGAATTTGTTTAATGAATGAGTCAATTGGAGTTGCACACATCAGTACCACTCAGGATTTGGGCCTATGATTACAATAGTAGGTGACATATTTTAAAGAAACGACCTGCTAGGTGGAGCCTTTGTTAGCCATGTCCCAACCCGAAGGAACTCCCTTTCCCCTGTTACAAAGCCCTGAAAATAGAGACTGACGCTGGAACGGCTGGATCATCCTTAGATCTTCTGATACCACTTTCATACCTGACATAACGAACAGATCAGCTCTTTGCTCCTCATCACTGTTTTTGTAAAATAAACACTTCATCCAATGTCATATGCAGTGTCATTATAGCCATGCTGGTCCCAGGATATTAGAGAGACAAGGCGGGTGAGGTAATATCTTTTATTGGTTCCACCTTGTATCTAGCAGTGACAGTCTGAGTTGGTTTCCCAGATCTAAAAAGAGCTCTGAGTAAGCTCGAAAACTTCTCTCTCTCACCAATAGAAGTTGGTCCTATAAAAGGTATTACCTCACCGCTTCATCCAGTGTGATATACAGACAGTCCCAGACTTCTTCCCTGCCAGCATCTCCAGCATTCTCCTGATCACTGATTTAGGAGTGCAAGAAAACCTGAGGGAAAAGGCAGCCCCTTTGCCTTTAAATGGAACACGCTTCAGGGCTATCAGCTGTTCTGTCCCAGCTGCATCCCAGACTTCGGGAGCTTCAATGGGGCCTGCTCTGGAGTCTGTTGTGACTGCCAGGGGAGACTGTGTTGTAATAGTGGGATAGTCTCCAAGTACAGCTGAAGAATCCAATCTTGCAAAGCAATGGCTCTTGCAGTGCTTCTCTAGGACTTTTCATCCCATGTCCAGTTCTGCCAGCCCCAAGTGTACAAAAATTCAGTCAGCCCTCCAAAATCATTAGACTGATTTAAAAATCATGAGGTTTTTTAAAATTAACTAGTTCTGGGTTCCTTTTATTTGTCTTCTGGTTTTTGAGCCTTTTGGCTTCACTCTGGTCATGTTTTCTAGTCTCTCTGTAATCATGAGGGCTAGAAACTATTTTTTTATATAAAAGCTGAAATGTTCATGCAATCACTTGAATCCAGGAGCTGGGACTTTATAAAAAAGCACCAAATATTGCAAGACTCATGATAAAACTAAGAATGTTGGCACCACTGTTTGTCTGCAAGGGGCTTCACGTGGCCGTGCTCTGCAATCCCCGCAGATGTTTGTGGGGAAGGAGAGAGGACTCCACCAACAATTAAAATAGTAATAATGGGCACCATATAATGTCAAAGTGCTATATGCCCATCAACTAAACAGCCCTCCAGCAATACCCGTGTGTAGGGTGACCAGACAGCAAATGTGAAAAATCGGGACGGGGGTGGGGGGTAATAGGAGCCTATATAAGAAAATGACCCAAAAATCGGGACTGTCCCTATAAAATCAGGACATCTGGTCACCCTACCCACGTGAGAAGTGTTAGTGTCCCCACTTTAAGATTAGGGAAACAGAGACAGAGATGTTTGACTTACCCAAGGCCATGCAGAGAAGCAGTGGAAGAGCAGGGATACAACTCAGGAACTGCTGGCCTCTGAGTCCCTGAAAAAGTCTGAGGTGAAAGCCTAGGTCCATTAAAATCAATGGGAACTTTGCCATTGACTTCAAGGGGGGCAGAATTTCACTCTTGGCAATTAAAATGTGTTGAAATAATAGATTTATGACAAAGTAATGAAAAAACTTTCTTATCAGCATGTCCTAAGTTTAGTGATTAAGCATCAAGATAGACTTGGTGGGAAAGTATAGATCCTATTTTACAGTGTGAAATAGGGTACTACATGGGACACTGGAACATACAAGAGGAAAGGAAATAGATAATCTGTAAACTGCCCCACAAGAGAAAGATTTAAGTATTCAACGGAGGTCAATATTTTTCACACACAAACATTTTTTTCCATTGAAAAATGTCCTTTTTTAAAAGAAACTTTCTGTAAAAAACTATTAACATTATCAACATTTTGGTAACAGTTTTTAATCTATATTTTATCGTCATTTTCAAAAGGACACTGGAAATTTTTCCTCTTACCAAAAACTGCATTGATAAGAAAACCTGGCTTTGGGTATAGAAAAAAATGGGAATAATGATTTTAACAACAGTTAAAAACAGCATGAAAAACTTCATGAAAAACAGCTCAGGTTCAAACCCTGCAAAATGGAAACATCCTTTCAACATGTTTTGTGACATTGCTGGTTTTCAACCAGCTCTAGGATTCTACAGAATAGCTTTAGGCTTTTATTCAGCTGAATACTTTGCCGCCTGGTACACTATCATACTGCAAACAGCCCTCTTCTGCATTCCTTTACCTTCTTAGAAAGATACAATGATAAATAAACCAAAACACCCTCACCATCCCCTCACACAAACAAAGCAGCAATATAAATATTTGCATAAATGCATCCCGGACTGAATAAATGACCTGTGTGACAGAAGGCATGAGCGTGTGAAGAAGCTTGTCAGCCCATGGATGCTTGGGTGTCTGTCAAAGGATGTTTGCTGCATGGATGCCTGGCATGTTGCCACCCAATTGGAGTTTGGAATTTTAAAGAAGCTGCAAAAAAATTGAAAGCAGATGAGTGAGAAGGGGAGCAAAATGACAAAGTGCAGGTACTTCAGAGCACCCTTGACTTAATGTGATACCCTTCACAAACATATAATCGGATCCTCCCCTTTCCCAACACAATCCTTACTGTCGTAAGTAGACTGGGCTAAAAACCAGGCTTTATAGCCCTTGGCTGGGAGCTCATCAGGGGACTTTAGTCTTAAAACTTTCTTCCAGCAACCTCCCTGTTCTCCTGTGCCCTGAGGCAATCTCAGTTAGCAGTGGTGGGTCCAATTCCAACCATTTTAGAACAGAAAGTGGTGCTTTACTGCTCTCCATTTTACTGGCACTAAAATCCCAGTGCTAAGTATCCTCAGGGCAATACCACCCAAAAAGCCTCAATCAAGATTGGTACTTTTATCTGGATGCAACCTATAAATACATTGGGGGTAATGGTTAGAGCAGAAGACTGGAAGTCAAGACTCCTGTTCTACTCATGGCTGCCACTGCTTTGGTCTGTGAATGTCGGCCCATCGCCTAGGCCAGGCTGTTAACCTTGGGTAAAATCAGACCTAATTTTAGGCAGCCAAGTTTGTCAATTTTGGCCCAGGTGACTTATTTAGAGTGACTTGGTGGCAGACCCAGGTCTCCTGACTCCCAGTCCCCACTGCTCTAATCATGACACTGTGCTGCCTCCATCAATAACTGCAGCCAAAAAGATTTGTTTGTACTTTCCTCACCCTGCACAGGTGAATAGAAAATGCATATTTAAATTCACCATCAATTAAAGCCTGCAGTCATCAGCTACGTCCTCACCATGTGGTTGGTTAAAAGGGAGTGTGGGCAGGGGCTGACTGGCTCCTTCTGATGCACCTTCCACCCCTGAATTAGCCCATTAGATATGCAGAGTCCTGCACTTAGGATGGAAGAATCCCATGCACTGCTACAGGCTGCGGACTGACTGGCTAAGCAGTAGTTCTGCAGAAAAGGACCTGGGGATTACAGTGGACGAGAAGCTGGATATGAGTCAATAATGTGCCCTTGTTTCCAAGAAGGCTAACAGCATATTGGGCTGCATTAGTAGGAGCATTGCCAGCAGATCAAGGGAAGTGATTATTCCCCTCTATTTGACACTGGTGAGGCTGCATCTGCAGTACTGCGTCCAGTTTTGGGGCCCCCACTACAGAAGGGATGTGGACAAATTGCAGAGAGTCCAGCAGAGGGCAACGAAAATTATTAGGGGGCTGGTGCACATGACTTATGAGGAGAGGCTGAGGGAACTGGGCGTATTTAGTCTGCAGAAGAGAAGAGTAAGGGGGGATTTGATAGCAGCCTTCAACTACCTGAAGGGGGGTTCCAAAGAGGACGGAGCTAGGCTGTTTTCAGTGGTGGCGCAATGGTCTCAAGTTGCAGTGGGGGAGGTCTAGGTTGAATATTAGGAAAAACTATTTCACTAGGAGGGTGGTGAAGCACTGGAATGGGTTACCTAGGGAGGTGGTGGAATCTCCATCCTTAGAGGTTTTTAAGGCCCGGCTTGACAAAGCCCTGGCTGTGATGATTTAGTTGGTGTTGGTCCTGCTCTGAGCAGGGGGTTGGACTAGATGACCTCCTGAGGGCTCTTCCAACCCTAATCTTCTATGATTCTATTATATCGGGGAGGGGGAATGTTGATTCAACTCATTTCATGGACTTTTTGGATGTCACTTTCTCATTATGACATAACACCAAACCATAATGAGGATTAGCCATCCACTTTTATAAGCCTATTATAGGCTTATGCATGTTGTTATACCTTAGCTTTAGACAGCATTTATTTTAATGAGGAGGCGGCTGATGCCATATACAACTACGGCAGCCGTGTGTTGTGACAAGTTATCTCCAACCAGTGAAGATTAATGCCTTACATAGAATTAAGCGGTTACAGATGTTGTTTATACAATGATGCTATTAAAATACGAATGCCAGATATATTTGTGAAATGAACGGCTGATGGTATTCTGGTGAAATAAAAGCATTAATAATATCATGGAACTGTGCATTTAGGGCCCATTACAAATAACCAATGCTAGGTGAATATTAATATAAACACATGGTGGTAATCTTCATATAATAGGTTGTATTTATTATGCATCTCTGGCTGCCTCACCTGCACTCTGCCTATGAATGCATCTGTGCTGGGACTTACTCTACCACTCGAATCTATGAACAGATTCAAACTGCTGCCATTAAAACAATAAACCAACCAAGCAAAACAGCTGGTCAAGCAAACAAGCAAAACAGCTAAACATGCTATCACATGTTGTGAGGAGAAAAAGACTTCCCCTCAGATCACACACTTCTGAGGGGCAGGATGGGCTGAATTTAGTTCTACACCAGTGACAGATTCAGGGTCTAATAGCTTGTGAGTGATCGGCTCCAGCAATGGGATTTATACCATTGGATTGAGGAAAGCCCCACGAGAAGATAAAGTTCAGTATTTCTTGGTTTAAATTGTGAACTGAGGTGAAATCAGGAGGTGCAGTTGAATAAACAGAGAGCCTCTTCAGACCCTGTTTCTAAAGTGGACCAGCCATACCCCCAAAAACCCTTTTGTAGTTTTGAGTATTATTTTTTTTTCAGCTCTTGAAACAAAATAAATGGTGTCCTCTTTCAATATTATTGAACAAAACTGAACATGTCCAACATCCAGAGGGGCAAAAACAGGCTGCTCAGCCTGGACTCACAAAATGTGTGGGGTACAGTTGCTTTTGCTGAACATGGTGTGGGAACTAGCTGACCTCTTGAAGTCCCTTCCAGCCCAACATTTCTCTGATTCTATGCTCTGAGTATCTCTGCCTGGTCTATCACTTTGACTCCTTGAGGAGCAGGATCCAAGTTTGTATATTCTGGAGAATTCTGTCTAGATAAACTTACCCAGGGCCATTCCAAGGGTTTGAAGAACATGGCTCTGGGAATGATTGCTACCTCTGGAGAAATAATGTATCAATTTAATATTTCCCTGCTGTATTTTTTCAGCTATACCTGCATGTTATGTGACTACAGAGTTTTCAAACAGCTATATCATAACAGTCTGTCGCAAGTGTATTGGGTGTTTCAGTTTGCCAGACCTGTCATAATAAATTAATTACAGGATGTTGCAGAAATGGCTAAGTTCCAGCAGCATCTTGCACAGTTTAATATAGCCCCATTTCCCCATTTCAATGTATTTGTGGTTAGATAAATCCTCAGAAAATTTACAGCTGCTGCAGACTAGTTTATTATACTCCCTGCCTGTGCAGGAGATATAAGTATAACAAGAATTTGATGTCTTCTCACTGCATAGATTTTACTGATATTTCTTTACCGGTGTGGAAACTTTTTTCCGCTAAAAGTGGCATCTGCAGTTTCTACTGAATATTCACATCTGAGCATTAGACAGGAATTGTAAAACTGGTTGGCCACAGCCGACCATAGTGCAAAGAGTATAGCGACAAAACAGTCAGGTGGTTGGAGTTTGTTAGATGAAATACAAAGTAGCCATCCACATTTGTCAGAGCACAATGAAAATGCAGCCTTTTGAACCTGAAGGATCGCAAAGTAATGTGTAAACCATAGCCCCGCATTTTGAAAAGTTTTCCAGCCACATGGAACCCTGCTCACACACTGACTGCCCCCTCCACTCTGATTTCAATGGGGTTCTACTTGGGCACAGGGGTCTGCTCACACAGAGTAGCTTGCATGATCAGGGGGCCATGTCAGGGATAGGGCTGTGGCACCACAGCGTCAGCAGTTACTGGCAGCGCCCATCTAAGTTATGACAGGTGCCTCTCCAGGCCCTGGAGCAGCCTAGGAGTGGAAGGGCACAAAGCCACCATAGCCTCCTTTCCCCCTGGGCTGAGAGTTCCATGCTGCGCCTCTTAGAGGTCCGGCCCAGAATCTCCCTCTTGGTTTCTAAGGTTTAGTCTGAAGGACCCCAGTAAATAGCATGGAACTCAGCGTACACACCACAGAAGGATGAAGAGCTTGGTGGGATGATTAAAAGGTCTTAGCTCCTAAAGATTAAAAAACATGACGGAAGCCACCAAAGCTCTGTTATAATGAGCCTTTCCACTCTCTTCTGTTCCTTCTTCTCAAGCTCCAATTCCTAGTTGCTACATTTTCCTAAATCTGCCCCAGACAGCAGTTTTCTTCTCAAGCTGCTCATTTACCGCTTTCAAACCTCCTCTCCCTTTTATTCCTTACGCTCAGTAGTTCTGTTCCAAATGCACACATTGATACTTTTAAGCAATACAAACCTTTGAATTGATGCAGTATGTTTTTACAGGCACAGTTGCACATCCATAAATTATTTCCTCCAAAACATTCTGGGTAGTTTTAGGACAGAATGTTAAGCAAAAAATATGAAAGACCTGTAAATTAACCTTTCATCTCCTTTAACATTCAGCAAATACTTCTCTTCCCCCCCCCAACTTCCAGACTACTACAACTGCTTTTTTTAAGACTGTACCATATGCATTGAAAGTGTGCCCAGTTTTATACTTTGTTACTGATGTAACTTTTTCTGGCACTCTAGGTTACCCCTTCAATTGGAGAGAGTAGGTATTTTATAAAATGAATAGTTAGGATAAGCTCTAAATTGGACTTTAAGTCAATGGTGGAAAACTAGTTAAGCTGTTACATCAGCCCTGTGTAAAACTGAAACAGTTTAGTTGGTGATTCAGTTTAAAATTATAGCTGCTTAGTTTTAAGCAGTTGGAGGCTGTACACTTTTAAAAATATAATACTACACTAGGACAGAGCTAATGTCTAACACCCATTGTACTTGGAGACGAAACTTTGAACAGGCACACATGCTAATGCAAAGGTAAGTATGAAACTGAAGTTCATACTAATTTCATAGATGCAAGAAAAGAATAATTAAAAAAAAACCTTCTGTGTTTACCAAACAAGTGTTTTTGCTTTAGCCTGTTCCCGCCTTAGATGAAGTATTTCCTATTCACCTCAGTAATTAGAGCAGAAAGATGTGGTGAATGAAGTGCCTCATTATCAAGTTTGCATCCACGGTCTCTGCAGAATGGCTACCATGCCGGCTATTTTTCATAGCTGTCTGCTTTTGCTTGTGTTGGACCATTGTTAACCCTAAATGATACTGACATTCAATTCTTCATCAGACAATCGGGTCCAGCCGGCAGATTTAGTTCACTAGTCAACAGAGACTTTCAATTGTCATGTTCTTCTGTGTTCTCATTAGCCCTTATTTGACTGTGATCCATTGCCTATTGCCTTTTGAGTTAAGTGATGCTACAAATACACGACTTGTGTTTTATGATGTCCATTCCTTAAAGCATTAAGGCAAAAAACAAATGCAAGCTGATGGTTATGGGGGAATACAAGGAAAAAATGAGTTGTCTCTTCCTTTCCATTTTAATTGTTCACATTTGTGTATTGTTCAACATTTCTTTGCTGAACCACAAACACGTGTTACAGCTGGAGAAATGTATGTATCCAGAAAAAAATATACAATAAAACCCCAAAACAACAAACCACTATACTATCACTGGTCAGGTAGTTATAAACTTTTGTAATGTTTCATCTCTTTATATAGATTTCTACCTGCTTTGTTCCACCAGTGATTGCCATTGTCATTATTCCAATGACACTATTTGTGCCAATAGATCAAGGTTAAGTTTGTGTTTCCTGTAGAAACCCCTCATGCAGGTATTTATAACTCTGCCATTCTGGGCAGTAGCTTAGTGAACAAGGTCTCAGCTCACTCACATTTTGGGATGTTTAATGTGCAGCTCTAAAAAAAAAAAAAAAAAAATAGGGAGGAGGAAAATTTTTTCCGATCATTTGTGCAGTATGCATTCTGAAATCCCCCTCCCCCAAATTAAAATTTAGTCCCTCTAAATGTCTAGAAAGTTGCCACCAAGTGTGTGAAGTTCACCATTTTTTATAACTTTTTGTGTGTGTGCTGCATTATCATGAAAAAAGCACCATGCTACACAAGGACACAAAGTTTCATTTCCAAGATTAGTTTACTAAACCATCCCCTTGCTACTACAAATTGACTTGACAAATAGAAAACTTATTCTTCGATGGTTGTATGTATATTTAAAACATAATCTGAATGCCTGGGGGGAAAAAGCATTGCCATTTCTCAGACTTCAACACCACTGAAAAGAAAAATGAGATTTTTTTACAGGAATGTATTAGCTACATTTCTAAAGACAGGTAAAAACTACAAGTCCTTGATATTATCTCCTGATATGTACTACTTTAAAAGATTAATAATAATCTTAATCTGAATCTCCTAATTTGGATATTGAAAATGGCTCAGAAGTGTTGTTTTGTTAAATGCAGATCTTTGTTCTTTCTCATTTCCTCTGAAGTAAATGCAGTTCGCTCTCACACTGCACTGAAGGAATACAAAGCAGTAAAAGAATCTAACCTCCATGAGGCGGGGAGAAAAGGGTAATGCAAATAAAGCCAGTGATTCTGTAATAATGAGAATAGTAACAAAACAGTTTTTTAAAGTATATTTTCAACTCCATAAATGTTCATGTTGGGTCTTTTATTTGATTTCTCTGCTTAACTGTTATTTGGAACCGTGCCTTGAAAGACGTGTCTTCTGCCTCTCCTCTCTCAATTTGGAAAGTGTGGCAAAGCAGCTCTGTTCAGCTTCAGAGCAGTGAACATAATTGGAGCCCTAGTTCGCAAGCATGAAAGGAGGCACTGTGCCTTTGATTAGAACTACCATTTCTCTCTGGTGTGTATCTGAAGTGTTATTTTTATCTTCAGCATCCACAATGCCAAATTAACATTTTACTAGGCTTTCCAAAGGAGCACCCAGCTCTTGGCTATGGCTCCACTCACCCTGACGTGTAGCCTGATGTCATGCTTTGCCCTTATCTTTAAATGTGACCGATGACATTTTAAAGTAATAAGATGCTGACGTTTTCCTTTCATAAACATTAAATCCCACACACCTCACTGAAGTAGCAGCTGGGCTGTATTTCAACAGCAGCTAGACAAGAAGTCAGGCTCAAATATTAAGCAGTTTCACTACACAGGAATAATATGCTTTTATAATATATGGCTAGGGAAACATACACACAGGAGTTCATTATCACCCCAGTGCACACATGTAACTCCAGTTTAGGAGAATATGGGATTTGCATACACACACACGCATTGGGCAAACAGAGCCCTTAACAATGCCCCTGAATAAAGGATTTTTTCCTGGGGAGTTTTACCCAACAGAAACATGTTTACATATTTTTATGCCTTCAAAACATGTGCAGGGATGATACTAGAATATATGGCAACTAGTCCTTTGCATCTGGGTGCATTTCACACATCAGTGCCCAACATGGTTATTCTCACTTCTTTTTTTAATGGAATCAAGTGCCTTGTCTACTAAATAAGGGTTTTCTAATTTTATGTTATTTATTGCTTCAGAGGGGGAGGGGGAAGATTTTCCTAGCAGAGTAAAAATAAACTGGACGCCATCAGTCAGAAAAAAATACCAGCATTAACTGATGGAAAGTATTTCATTTAATGTCGAATGTAAAATGATAGTATTGTAAGAAGTTATTGAAATAATTAATAATGGTTCACAACATAGTGCTATTAATTTAAAAAAGAGATAAACTAAACATATAAAGGAAATAAATACTACACACAGCATAAAATAAACTACCCATTTTGATATGAAACATTTCTTCAAAATAAAGTAAAATATATTTGGCAATGCTGCTCTGAGTGCAGCAAAAACTGAGTTTTACAAAGTTTTAGTGCACATTTATATATTTATAAAAAGCCTTCGTTTTAAAAATCAATGTACCAAAAACATGAATTTTCCAATCCATACTCATGTTGGTGAGCTTTATCTACAAGTAGTTCCACTGAAGTCAATTTACTTGCATGAGTAGGTGTTCACCAATATAAACAAGGATTGCAAAATCTAGTCCAAAGTGAATACTCAACAACAGGAAAACATAAAAAGTGTATGTTTTCATGTAGACCTGTGTAAAATTCTTTCAGAGTGCTCACATGCTAAATACAGAATACGGTCTGTCTTTTTACGTGCAAGAAAATCAAAATTGCTAACACAAAACCTTCTATCCTGGTCAAGCTTCTTTCATTTTAGGTCACAGAGTACTAACAACTTTGGACTTCACTCTACCACCTTTGCCCATGCTCAAAAATGGCTTGGATCCAACGCCCATTGAAGTCAATGGGAATCTTTCCAACAGTAAAATTCTAGTCAGAATTCTAGTCAGAAAGGTAGCAGAATCGGGACTTAGATTATTTCAGAATGCATCTGTAAATGCTGCTCTTGGGAAATATGAAAGTCAAACTTCAGGCTTGAACTGTCCAGGAGCCCAATCCTGTGAAGTGCTGGATACTCAAGTTTCGTTAACCTCAGTAAGAGCTGGAGGTGCCAGGTTCCTTGCAGAATTAGGTTCCATACCACATGGCATGTCTTGAAAGGAGTATGGGGGAATTTTGTGTTTGTCTATGTTTAATGTTTTGGTTTTCAATGTTTTTTTATCCTGAAAGTGAGATTATCATTTCAGCATAAATCCCATTCAAATCCATTTTTTTTGTATATAATATTCTGAATGCAACACCTATATCTGGAGTTAAATGATGACTACACTTCAACTGTCGGGCTCAAAGGCAACATTTGTCTTTCCACTTGCACTTGAGTTTTTCACTGCTCTTTTCTTCTTCTTCAGTTCTAACCCATGTGTTCTAGGCTTGTTTTCAACACTGTTAGTGGTAATTGATGATACAGGGGTGTCAAGAGCCATTAAATTTGGCGGATTTTCCATTGTTTCATTCTTCAGTATCCTTTTCTTCTTCTTTGTAACTCTATTGGGGAGGGGGAGAGAAGGAGGATAAGAAACATACAGAATTAGCTAAAGTTTAGAGCTATTTCCACCCCCAGCTGACATGCTAAAACAATTGTCTGCCTTCCCCCCCGGGTATAGTGGTGAAACAGCTGAAAGTACTACTGTGCTACTGCAGAACCAAAACAGACAAAAGCACTAGATCCAAGTATGGTGGTCTCTATTCCAAATCCACTGGTTTGCTTTGCAACATATGTTCTAACAGTCCTGTTTGATGACAGCTGCCTATGATTTTTAAGACTAACTAGAGCCTTGAGTAATCAATAAGTTTAATTATTTAAAAATGTCAAATTACCAACCCTCTGGCCTCCTCCAAAGAGCCATTACAGAATATTTTTCATCCTCCAACTTTGATTTCCACAATATTCCAGTCAAAGAGAGATTCCTGGTTTATTTATTCATTCACCCACTCCAGGAAAATCATGCAAAGTGGAGTAACTCATTTGATCATTTAAAGTATCTGAACTAGGATGTATTTACAGAAATGCAAGCTGCTTTCATTTCCACTAATGGACTGGGCACGTCACATAAGCACCAAACACACCATGAATCAAGTCAATTTCCTTATATACCCTCCCCAACTGCTGCCACCCAATTATGGGTTGTGATGGCCATCTGCAGACCCCCAAATAGAGCAGGAATTTGAGTGCATTATAGTGCTACAACCCTCATCAAGGCAAAGTCATGGACCCTCTGTTCTGGGCAGAAGTTGATGTAACCTTACTTAAATAATTACTTAGTTTAGACTGTAAGCTCTTTGGGTCAGGGACCATCTCTTTGATCTGTGTTTGCATAGTGCTCAGCACTATGGGGTCTGGGTCCATGACCAGGACTCCAAGTGCTACCACAGTACACATGAATAAATAATAAGCATGGATGACTGAAGTCCAAAGTACATAAAGAGCTTCATGGAGCTGCCCTGGAAATTGCAAGGCAGAACAATAGTTGATGTTGGAGATACTGCTCTAGTGCAATAAGCTTTCATATGCAAGCCCTTCAAATGGTAGTCTTGCTGAAGAAATGAAGGTTATTCTCCTGTAAACAGAGTTCTTTTGAGATGAACTGTGCACATCCACACCCCTGGGATGTGCTGGCAGTGCAGCTCCGAGCACAGGCGCTGACTTTTGTTTTTGCCAGTGGGTGCTTTCCGCCTTCACTGTGCGCCATGTATATACTCATGCCACCTACTGGTGGCTTGTGGGTGCTGAGAACGTCCTCCCCCCCTTTTTTTTTTTTTCAGTGGGTGCTTGAGCCCCAGAGCACCCACAGAGTTGGTGCCTATGGCTCCGAGCACGAAATGTTCGACAGCAGTGCCTGCTGGAGCACCCTCACTGATCCTGAACATTCTGGGCGGGAGGCTATAAAAAAAGGGGCAAGGCACTCTGGCCACCACAACTCTTTCCACCACCTCCTCCTCAGGTCCAAGATTACATTAGGACTTTGGGGAAAATAGGAAGGTAGGCAGGGACTGTGAACGTGCAGGGCCCATCTTTAAGATCTCCAGTTCCAGGTGAGTGACCTTCATTTTTTCCTCTTCTTCTAGTGGCCTGTGTACATCCCCACTCATGGAATAATTTGATATGCAGTTCTGACATGTGAGGAAGATGGGACGTGGTGTCCTAATTAAATAATGACTGAAGCACCATTGTACCAAAGTGAGCATCTGAATGGGAGGCTAGGTCTATTGCATAATGTTTTGTAAATGTATATAGCATTTCATGTAGCATATCTTCACACTCCTGCAATTGAGAGGTGAAGTTGAAGCCATTGTGACCAACAGTTCATGAAACTGAATGACATCCTCTGATGGGGAAGATGCTGAAGCAACTTCTACGTTATCATCAGGAAAGGTCTCATCAGCAGGCTCTAGATGTGTGTCCTGGAATTCCATGGGTCCCATTGGTTCTTCCTCTGAAAGGGTTTCTGGGACTACTGATGGGAAGTGGTCCTGATAGCCCAGTGATGCAGATTGATATGGGAGCAGCAGATTCAATGTATGAAGCTTCCCCTGACCTCTAGGAGGGGACTGATCCTGTAAGGACAAGTGTGTTCACTATCCCCATAACACCTAGGTGAGGACCAGTAAGTTCATCTGACACAAGGAGGGAATTGTCAGTCCTGCCAATATTTTGCTTCAGGTTCCCTATCATAGTACCTACTGGGGTAAGAGCATGGTCTATATATACATGAACTGTGTAGAGCATCTATGTAGCATTTGCCCTGATACGCTTTCTTGTGAACAGAAATGGTAATTTAACCTATCTGTCACAATCTAATTCAATGTTAGATTGAGGATCTGATCTCTGTTGATGGCACCAAGGAGTCAGAACCAAGATCCAGAACTGATATGGTTGTTGCATTAGGGGCATGACACTTCTATAGGCATTTGCACTGTGCCATGACCTTAACCTTTGGCCCAGGGTGTTTTCATAACTGACCTAAGGATCCAAGAGGGATTGGGAATGGTGCTCCGCCCTCCTAACAGGTGCCATATCTCGCACCGTAATCTTATCTGGAACAGAGGTACTGGATGTGAAGGGGTGCTCCCACTAGGACTGACTCTGCTAACACATATGGGGTTCCATTTGTGTCTTGAACTGGGATCTGATGGCTTAGGATCCTTTGACAGTACCTTCAGCAGCATCTTGAGCTTTTTATTGCCTGAAGGGGTAGGAGCTGACATGGGCCTCTCTGCACTCACAGAGGTGGGTAGGGTTTGGCTGCTAGCGCCTCCAGAAGTACTAAGGCTTGGTGCTGGCTCTGACACTCTTTGTGAGCTCTTGGGATGAAGGTGCTGCAGACTGTGTACCATGCAGGAGAGCATTCCTTCCCCCAAGCAAGCCAGACACCTGGTATGGGCATTCAAAGTGGGAATACAGCACAACAAGAGGCACAACTCTTAAATCCTGGTCTCTTCCTCTTCAGATCTGCCACAGACACCTGAACTGAGGTGTTGGAACGAATAAAAACTAAAACAAGAAATACTTTTAAGAAAGAAAACAAATAGTATTAATATTAGAAATTTTAGCTTAACTAAAAAAATCTATCTAGGGCACTGAGTCCTCAAAGAGGATGGATCAATCTGGAGAGGTTCTTGGTCTTTCTGCTGCTGTGTTTGGAAGGAACTGAGGTGGCTGGAATGCCATGACTCCTTTTTATAGCCTCCCGCTCAGAATATTCAGGAACAGTGAAGGCAGGGAGGAGGGGGCATGAGAGCGCTCTGGAGGAAACTGTTCTGAAATGTTCCACCTCAGGAGCTGCACTCCAGCACATCCCATGAGTGGGAACATGCAGGGGCTAGTCGAAGAACAATGGGAAATGAATGAATGACATTATCCTTCCGTGCTGTCTCAATAATGTAGGCACTGCTGTCTTAAGAGATCATGAATCTTGGCATCCAGTCCAGATAATGTATTTTCAAGGACTCTGACCCACAGATCAATCTCCTGAATCCTGCCTGTGTTTTTATCTCTTATGACTGAACTCTTGTCTACGACGGGAATTTTTGTGTGGAATAACTTCTCAATCTCTTTCTTTGCAGCTATATTTACATGCACAACTGGCTGCTTTCCTGTTTCTTTCAAGATGGCACAGGAGCTCGAGAAGAATGTTGTTTTAGGCTCAAAAGCAGCTCTCCCCATGATGTTAGAAAAGGCAAAACATCAGGAAGAAAACTAAAGGTTTAAAAAACCCTAATGTGTCCCTGAGAAAGGAGCATTGTACAAAACTTGCCTGCCCATCTTTTGATTTAATCCCCTTCCCTTCTAAATTAGTTCCTTCCTGTCAAGGTGCAGCAGCAGACTTTGAGCTGGAGTATCTCTCCCTCTCCTATTATCAGGTTCAAATGGCCTCAGCATCCTCAAAGCCTGAGAACTAACCTTCTCTGCAGCACTGCTGCCTGCCCAAACAGGACAGTAATGACATAGAATCATAGAACTGGAAGTGACCTTGGAAGGTCATCTAGTCCAGTCCCCTGCACTCAAGGCAGGACTAAGTATTATCTAGACCATCCCTGACTGGTGTTTGGTCCAACCTCCTCTTAAAAATCCCCAATGATGGAGATTCCACAACCTCCCTAGGCAATTTATTCCAGTGCTTAACCACACTGACAGTTAGGAAATTTTTCCTAATGTCCAACCTAAACCGCCCTTGCTGCAATTTAAGCCCATTACTTCTTGTCCTATCCTCAGAGGTTAAGAATAACAAGTTTTCTCCCTCCTCCTTGTAACAACCTTTTATGTACTTGAAAACTGTTATGTCCCCTCTCAGTCTTCTCTTCTCCAGACTAAACAAACCCAATTTTTTCAATCTTCCCTCACAGGTCATGTTTTCTAGACCTTTAAGCATTTTTGTTGCTCTTCTCTGGACTTTCTCCAGTTTGTCCACATCTTTCCTGAAATGTGGTGCCCAAAACTGGACACAATACTTCAGTTGAGGCCCAATCAGCACAGAGTAGAGCGGAAGAATTACTTCTCGTGTCTTGCTTACAATACTTCTGCTAATACATCCCAGAATGATGTTTGCTTTTTTTGGAACAGCGTTACACTGTTGACTCATATTTAGCTTGTGATCCACTATGACCCCCAGATCCCTTTCTGCAGTACTCCTTCCTAGGCAGTCATTTTCCATTTTGTATGTGCGCAATTGATTGTTCCTTCCTAAGTGGAGTATTTTGCATTTATCCTTATTGAATTTCATCCTATTTACTTCAGACAATTTCTCCAGTTTGTCCAGATCATTTTGAATTTTAATCCCATCCTCCAAAGCACTTGCAACCCTTCCCAGCGTGGTATCATTGGCAAACTTTATAAGTGTACTCTCTATGTCATTATCTAAATCATTGATGAAGATATTGAACAGAACCGGACCTAGAACCGATCCCTGCAGGACCCCACTTGTTATGCCTTTCCAGCATGACTGTGAACCACTGATAACTACTCAAGCTGCAGTCACACCTCTGATTGTCATGTGGAATTACCCTAAATGTACATCTATACTGCAGCTGAAAGTGGTAATTCTGGGAACGATTTTCCAACCAGTTATGAAACCACCTTATAGTAGCGCCATCTAGGTTGTATTTCCCTAGTTTGTTTATGAGGTCATGCAAGACAGTATCAAAAGCCTTACTAAAGTCAAGATATACCCGCTATCCACAAGGCTTGTTACTCTGTCAAAGAAAGCTATCAGGTTGATTTGACACAACTTGTTCTTGACAAATCCATGCTGACTGTTATTTATCACCTTTTTATCTTCTAGGTGTTTGCAAATTGATTTTTTAATTATTTGCTCCATTATCTTTCCGGGTACAGAAGTTAAGCTGACTGGTCTGTATTTCCCCAGGTTGTCCTTATTTCCCTTTTTATAGATGGGCACTATATTTGCCCTTTTCCAGTCTTCTGGAATGTCTCCCGTCTTCCATGCCTTTTCAAAGATAATTGCTAATGGCTCAGATAGCTCCTCAGTCAGTTCCTTGAGTATTCTAGGATGCATTTCATCAGGCTCTGGTGATTTGAAGACATCTAACTTGTCTAAGTAATTTTTGACTTGTTCTTTCCCTGTTTGAGATTCTGATTCTACCTCATTTTCACTGGCGTTCACTATGTTAGACATCCAATCACCACCAACATTCTTGGTGAAAACAGAAACAAAGAAGTCATTAAGCACCTTTGCCATTTCCACATTTTCTGTTATTGTCTTTCCCCCCTCTTGAGTAGCATGTCCTTCAGTCCCTCTCATGTTTGGAGTGGCATCTCTGTGACACTCCTACTCCCTGCTGCGCAGGAAGAGGGACTGCTAGAATTTAAATTCCAATGACTCAGGCATCCAACATCTTTCTGAATTGCAGTTAAAAGGTTTCTTAGGCTCTTTATTTCCCTCATATGATTCAGCATCTGAACCAGATTGCTAATGTGACCTACTCTCATGACGTGTTTATTTCTCATTTAAATGAACATTTTATACCTAGTAATGCCCCCCAAACCCTGAATTAGATCATATTCTTTGTGAATTCTATATTTTATAAATCCCTGCTCCTACACTACTTTGAAGACGCTAAAAAAAAAAAAAAAATCACCTTTACTGAAGTTTTAACTATGCAGTCCTGTCATACTGTGGTCCGAGTCCTGTTTTTAAAAAATTGTATCAAGTTTGTGTGTACTCCTACTAAACCATGCATTTTCTTCTTGAACACAATCCTGTTAATACAATTATGCTCAAAATGCAACCTCATATTGTGTCACGGTGCAGTTTTACAGCCCCCTTTCTTATGGCACATGAGCGTTAAGCAAACTTTCCCTTCACCATTTATTTCTGAATCTAGACACAAAGATAGAACCCTAGCAATGAGGGTTTTGAGACATGGTTAAAATTAGAGATATAAAACCATCTCTAACACTCAAGGATAGGTTATTATATGATCAGCTCTTTAATGACAAGGAAGGTAAGTATTTTCTAGGTATTCTTCAAAAATAAATGAATGCAAATACTTCAAATAATGGTTAGGATAACATGAAGATGACATGGAAAAACAAGTATTTAAGCATCCATATGGAAGATCTTGTGCAAAATGTTTAGATCTTATTTATTTCAAAGTTTCACACATTGTATAGCTACATATATATGTGTACACAGACACACACACACACACACACTTAAAATACAAATGTAATAATGAAAGATGCTGGCTGGCTTGTCTTCCTTACATGTGACAAACTCATTCAATTTACATTAATTAATTCTTAGAAGGTGCAAAAAGTAGTTGGCAGCTCATAACAATATGGGTTAATCAAAAGAGCTGAGGGATGTTTCATGGCAATCCTGCACCTCTGGATTACAGCTCAATTCCCTTACACTATATTCCTTACAGTATCTCTGTAACATACTTATGCAAAAAAGTACAACAAACCATTATTTCCTTTTCACTTTATTTTTCTTAAACACTTCTCTAGACCAATTATCCTAAATTTAACTTCTTTTTTTGCTGTCTCGCTTAAAAGAACAAAACAACCTCCCCCTCGCCCTCCCCCCAGACAATATCTCAGTTTCCTAAGAGCAGTTGTAGAAGTAACACTGCAAATTGCTTTGAATGATTTGTTGCTTACTGTGTCACAGGTGAGTCTATATTTGTGTCATGCTCTGAGATAAATTTCAGGTCCCCTGACTTGGTGATGACTGCTGACATCTGCAAAAGAAAACAAGCAGGAAGGTAGAAAGAAGAAAGACAATGGGGCTAACACATGTACATTGAAAAGCCACCAGCTTCCTGAATAAGGAGAGAATATACCCAGTCTGAAAAAAGAATGTCTATCAGCCATGAAGTGTTCACTCCTATGTGGTTAAAAACAAGGAAACAGCCCCCTGCTTTAACAACTCCTTGCAAACAAAGACAGTTTTCAGGTGTGTGGCAAAAACAACGGGTTATGATTCTTTGCTTGAATGAATCTTAAAATGCACATAGTCTGTAAGGGATTAAATTTATTTCAGATATTGAATTAGTAACTAAAGAATACTGAGGAGTCATCCCATCACACCCTTAACTAGTGAAAAAGCTGCCTGCTTCACTTCATAGGGGTTTTGTTAACCTAGCCTTGCAGATTTTGTTCAAAGTGGTTCAAATCTCTTCAGGTTTGTCTAGAGGTTAGGGTTCGGACAGACTCAAAACTCAAAGTGAATTCATGCAAAATTCTCTAGTTTTCTATGAAACCAGTGAGTGTCAGCTCAGTTTGCACTTCACATCCATAAACCTCCTCTACTCTAATAGGACTGGGACACTCCTTTACCACAAGAACTCCTCTTAGGCTCAATGTGGCTTGCAACTTCCTCCACCCAAGGTCTGAAATCTTCCACGGCAGAGGACTCTACTGCCTGCTCTTCCTCCTGGAGTCTTCACAGGCCTCTAGCGGCCATTCTTTACTGTTGAATTTTCATGAAGGAGAGAAGAGGGCACAACCGGAAAGCCTGCTGTTTCACTCTCTCTCCCCAAATCTTACTCAGAAAAGCTGTCCTGGTATGCAACACATACATCTCACCATGCAGCACTTACTCCCACAACTGAAGTACTGACCTTTAGGCTAAGCCTATACCACAGCTCAGGCAGATGTACACACGCTAGTTCTGATCAAGCTCGTGTGCGAAAAACAGCAGCATGGTCATGGTAGCATGGGCAGCAGCTTAGGCTAGCCACCTGAGTATGTACCGAGGATTTCAGATGGTACTTGAGCAGCTAGTTCGAGCCACTGCAGCCACATTGCTATTTTTAGCATGCTAGCTCCAACAGAGCTAGGACATGTACATCCACTGAGCTCTGAATTACCACTTTCAGCTGCAGTATAGATGTACACGTAGGGTAATTCCACATGACAATCAGAGGTGTGACTGCAGCTTGAGTAGGAATACCCTCACTAGCTTGAATCTAGCAGTGACGATGCACTGGCATGAACCCTGGCACAGGCTAGCAACGTGAGTACATACCCAGGGTTCCAGGCGGGGTTGTACACAGTGAAGCTAGTGTGGGTATGTTTACCGCAGCTGCAATTGCACCTCTGTTTGCAGTTAGACACATTTAGGCCTAAGAAGCTCCACAGTGCCTTACATGGTTAGCTAAAAAAACCATGCAAAGGAGTTTGGGGCATCTCTTATTCCACGCGTAACACCACAATGGTGGCAACAGGAAGCTTTCTGGTCTCTCTGCTGCAGGTTGACAGGGCTCTGCACCCTAGAAAAATCTTTCTGGGATGAGATGGGTCTGCAGAAAGACAACAGGAGAATCTCTGAAAATTGGATAGTGCTCTCCATGGAGATTTTCAAACACTGGAGCCTGAAGGAGGGTGAGGGGTTAAGTTGAAAACATGATATTTTCTAAAGCTAAGAAGTTTTTCCAGGTAGATTATGAGAAGCGTGGACTTAAAGTGAACTCATCCAATAAAACCTGGACCAAGCTTATGATTTTTTAACAGAACTAAGTTACGTTTTGAGTTCAAAATGAAACTAAGTAAAACCCATTCCATTGGGTTTTATTGGGGCATTTCAAACAACTCTAGTTCTTAAATTCACCCCACCACACCCCGTGATTTACACTAGAGATGGACCTACCCAGCAACTCTTATCTGCTCGTAAATCACACATTTCACTCTCAACCCTCATCTCTCCAGGAAATAGCCAGGTGCCATTTTCTCTGACATTACTCTCTTTGAAATCCTCTCTCTAGAAACACCAATAGTATTGAGAGGGAAAATGCCCTTCAGATCCTCCTGAGTGGCTGACACAGTGATGTAACTATTGGAAACAGCACTCTCAAAGTCAGCAAGCACCTTCTGGGAGAGATGTCAAGAAAGAAACGACAACTTCTGATAGCCTGCCACTTGGTGATTAACGTTTATATGGGCTAATAGGTATATCATGGCCATGCCATCTCTAATTTAAACAAATAAGAGAAAACAAATATTGCCTTCAAGGCAATATGATCTTCTTATAAAGTACAACTTAGGCTAGCTTCACTATTATAAAATGAAATAATAATAATAACGCTTTACTCTTCAATAATTTCATAGCATTTAAGACAAGAGGAGAACATTATATCACCAAGTCTGACCTATTGTATATCACAGGCCCTTAAATGTCACCCTGTAGTGAGCCCAATTACTAATGTTCGGCTAAAGCATATCCTCTAGAAAAGGGATTCAGTCTTGATTTGAAGACATTAAGAAATGGAGAATCCACCTTCCCTTGGTAATTTGTTCCAATGGTTAATCACTCTCAGTACTAAAAATCTGTACCTTATTTCTCATTTGAATTTGTCTGGCTTCTGCTCACCATTGGCTCTTGTTATGCCTTTCTCTACTAGACTGAAGAGTCCTTTTGTAGTTAATATTTTCTCCCCCTATAGGTACTTATTCAATGTAGCCAAGTAACTTCTCAATCTTCTTTCTGATAAGCTAAGCAGATTGAGCTCCTTTAAGTCTCTCACTGTGGGGCATTTTCTCCAGCCCTTGAATCATCTTTGTGTCTTTTTTCTGCACCCTTGCCAATTTTTCAAAATCCTTTAAAAATGTGGATACGAGAGCTGGATACAATAGTCTAGTATCAGTCTCATTAGTGCCATATACAGGGTTAAAATCACCTCCCTACTCCTACTCTCTTGCTTATACATTCAAGGATCACACTAGCCCTTTTTGCCACAGCATCACACTGGAAACTCATGTCGAGTTGTTTGTCTTTTATGACTCCTAGATCCTGTTCAGGGTCACTGTTTTCCAAGATACAGTTCCCCACTCTATAGATCTGGCCTGCATTCCTTGTTCCTAGATGTATAACTGCATTTGGCTGCATTAAAATACAGTTTGTTTGACTGGGTCGAGTTTACCAAGTGATCCAGATAACTCCATGACTGTGCTGTCCTCACCATTATTTACCACTCTGCCAGTCTGTGTGTCATCCACAAGTTTTATCAGCAGGGATAATAAAGCTTTCCATCAATGATCTTAAAGTCCTACACAAACATTAATGAATTAAGCCTCACAACTCCCCAGTGCAAGTATTATCATCCATATTCCGAAGCTGGGGAAACTGAGGCATGGATGTTAAATGACTGGCCTCACGGTAAGTCTGTGGCAGATCTCCTGGGTCCCAGTCCTGGACTTTAATCAAACTACTAGATCATGCTTCCTATAACATTAATTAAAGCAAAGTAAACAAAGTAAACAGACGTGTAAGCTCCTACTTCTACGGCTTGATTCTGCTCCCTCCATGTCAATGAGACTTTTACTACCGACTTAAATGGGAGCAGTATCAAGCCTCTAATGGCCAAGGAATTAATGTATGCACGCTGTTAACAAAAGCCATGTTCAGACATGAGCCATCATCACACATGACCTGTGAAGAGGTTCTAACAGTTTCCTTGGCCAGTGGAGACAGGATCACAGCGTTAGAAAATACCATACCCAGCCAGTGTATGAATGTGTAAGAGTACTGCTTATGACAGAAAAAAACCTCTCTGTGTTAAATTCACACATAAATCTACATTAACATAATATAAAATTTGGGACTGTACACAAAAGAAGGAAACATACTGTCACTGTCTGATAACGATATACAATGGAGTGCAACCATGAGTGATTACTACATTTTTCAATGTTCACACCTTCCTGATTTTTATTTTTTCCTTTTTACACTCCCTTTTCTTATAGTCAGAACTGGGCCAGGTCATTCTCTTGGAGTTTCCCACATGAAAGTAGTTAAGGCTTTTCATCTTCCATATTTTCAAAAAAGGAAAAGAAGACAACAATCTTTAATACCGGAATCTCTCTCCTAACTCTGTTAATACTGCAATCAAACATCTCGCTTTACAAGACAGGAGACCTTGACTAAACTGCACTGCAGCAAAATGTGAACCTAGTCCAAAAACTGAATGTTGAGTTTTTCAGAATGAAACAGCCAAGTGAGATTCTGCCAGAGTCACGACTGGTGTGGGTAACATCTAGTTCTCCATGAGACATGGGGCAAGACCCCCATCACCTCTGGTCGCTCCCTGAAATACATTATAAATATATATTAATTCTAATTAGCCCTCAATGCTGATGTCTCTTCCCCAAACTCAAAACTCTCTAGTATAAAACTTCACCGATCTACAGTGGGTCTTTCCCCCGAGTGTTGATCAGTGACGTTCTATCATTCTTCTGTCTGATACAGTATTCTTCATATTTTTAAAAATCACATTTTTGTTAAACTTAAAAATGGAGTAATCTGGAAGCGAGTGGTCTTCCTGTTGTTCCTGGGGAATTAAAAGGGTTCTGTGCTGGTGAGGACTAGCTGATGATACAAAGAAAACAGATAAATCCCGTGATAGTAAAGATTATAATGGGATATGCAAATACACTCAGATACTCCCACTTGCCAGTGGAGTGATCCTGAATTTGTTTAGTGTTTACAGAATCACAGAAATTCTAAATGGAGTGTAACACTAGAGCAGTTCCTATTTTAGAAAGGAAGTTATTGGCCATGCAGAGGAAGCACATAATGAAAACTTGTCTAAGGAATAAGCTGTTTTTTATTCTCCTTACAGAAACAAGGCGGAAAGCATCAATAATCAATTAAAGCCTATTCCTTATCACAGACAATTCCAATAAGATACCTTTAAGTTTTCTTCCAGAAATAATAGTGAACGGTATTGTGGAAGCAGAAAAAGGAACTGTCAGAAAAGAACTGCAATGCATGACAGTTTGTTAGCAAGAGTCAGGCTAACTGTAGGCCTGATAACGCGAGATTTGTAGAAGCGAGGATTGTGAGAGGCGGGTGAGAAAGTACTGTGTGAGGAGTTATTGTGACCTGTGACCTTGTATAGATAAGGTGTAGAAGACCTTGTGTAGATAAGGTATAGAAAATATTGCCTGTCGGTAGGAGTCAAAACAATTAAAAAAGTAAAATACCAAGATGACATATGTATAACAAGATACAGCTGTCCCTCATTATTTTTGTAATGAAAGGTATAAATGCTTGTTGTAATTAGGTACCAGAGAGAGACCTGCTTGGCTCTCTCCCTCTGCACACTGTGAGAGTGAATAAAGCTTCTGACTTGCTGCACCCAAACAAAAGAGTGAGAACTCAGTTTTTCTCCGACAGTATTAAAGTTGTAAAGTCAAGTACTCAAGGGTTAGGAAATGCTAGAATGAAGCCTTAATTCCACCCCCTTGTGCAAATGCATTCAGGTAGATTCATTACATGCTCACGTACCATTTTTTCCAACAGGACTCCTGCCTCATTCAGTGCACAGGCTGGGCAGTGCTCACTTAATAAGCAGCTATTCAACATTTTGTTTTATCCTCATTGTTCAGTATGTGGCCTTGGGCCTTATTTACTGCATATTATTCAAAGCCTGCTATGAAGTCAGAACGATTAATTTCCTCATTGGCTTTTCTATGGTTGTCATCACTATAGGATCCAAGTGCTTCATAAACACTAATTTATTCATCTTCACCAAACCCCTTGAGGTGAGATGGTGGTGTCCCCATTTTACAGATGGGCGCTGGGGCACAGGGAGATTAAAGTATCAAAAGTATCCACTAATTTTGGGTGCCCAATTTGAAATGTCTATGACCTAATTTTTCAGAGACCTTACTGTTATATGGCACTTTATATATTCAAGCACAGCTCCCATTGACTTCAGTTGCAGTTGTGAGTGCTCAGCATTTCTGCAAATCAGACCCTCGAGCCTCAGGTCAGGCACCCAGAAAATGAGGAACATACATTGAGTGACCACCAGTTGGAAAGTTTGGTTTAAGTGTCTTGCTTAGCATCGCAAAGGGACTCTGGCAGAGGCAGGGATAGAATCCAGTTCTCCCAGGGCAGCATTCAACTGCCTTAAGCATGAGACCATCTTTCTTCTTCCTGCAATACTCTGCCCCATTTGTTATACATCTTCCAACTTCTGAAATAAATGAATACAGGGCCCACAGACAACATCCATCTCCAGGGCACATCCATCCTGTGCAGTAAATATGGCTGGAGTCACGTGGAAAAAATAGTATAGACTAATAAACTGTAAGGCCAGAAGGGACTTTTGTGATTACCTATGATTAGTCTGACCTCCCGCACAGTGCAGGACACAGAACCTCACCCACTCACTCCTGTAATAGATCCATAACCTCTGGCTGAGTTACTGATGTCCTCAAATCATGATTTAAAGACTTCAAGTTACAAAGAATCCACCATTTACTCTAGTTTAAACCTGAAAGTGACCCATGTCCCATGCTGCAGAAGGAGAAAAAAAACCAACAAAAAACAAACAAACAAAAAAAACCAGGGCCACTGCCAATCTGACCAGAGGGAAAAATTCCTTCCCAACCCCAAATATGGTGATCAGTTGGACCTTGGGCATGTAGGCAAGACCTACTAGCCAGACACCTGGGAAAGAATTGTCTGTCGTTACTCAGAGTCATCGCCATCTACTGTCCCATATTTAGCTGTTGGGGATATTTGTTACTAGCAGTAGCAGATCAGCCACCAGCCATTGTAGGCAGTGTCATCATATGATCCCTTCCATAAATTTATCAAGCTCAGTCTTGAAACCAGTTAGGTTTTTTGCCCTCACTGCTCCTCATGGAAGGCTGGTCCAGAACTTCCCTCCTCTGATGGTTAGAAACCTCCATCTAATTTCAGGCCTAACTTTGTTGATGGTCAGTTTATATCCATTTGTTATTGAGCCGATATTGGTGCTTAACTTAAATAACTCCTCTCCTTCCCTGGTATTTATCCCTCTGATGTATTTATTGAAAGCAATCATATCTCTCCTTAGCCTTCGTTTTGTAAAGCTAAGCAAGTCAACCTCCTTAAGTCCCCTAAGGTAGGTTTTCCATTCCTCTGACCATCCTAGTAGCCCTTCTCTGCACATGTTTCAGTTTGAATTGGCCTGTCTTAGGGCAGGTTTACACTACAAATTTACATCAGTGCAGCTGCGGTGCTGTAGTACATCTGGTGAAGACAGTCTAAGCCGACGGGAGAGAGCTCCCTTGTCAGCTTAATAACTCCACCTTCACAGGAGGCGGTAGCTATGTCAGCTGGAGAAGCTCTCCCACCGACTTAGCGCTGTCTACACAGGGGGTTAACGTTGGCATAATTATGTCGCTCAAGGGTGTGGATTTTTCACAGCCCTGAGCAATGTAATTATAACGAAGGTCTCACCAGTGTCTTGTACAATGGTAATAACACTTTCCTATCTTAACTGGCAATACCTCACCTGATGCATCCTACGATTGCATTAGCCTTTTTCATGGCTGCATCACATTGGTGGCTCATAGTCATCCTGTGATCAACCAATACACCCAGGTCTTTCTCCTCCTCTGTTGTTTCCAAATGATTCGCCCCCAGCTTATAAGAAAAATTCTTGTTAGTCCCTAATTGCATGACCTTTCACTTTTGTACTATTAAATTTCATCCTATTTCTATTACTCCAGTTTTTGAGGTCATTCAAATCTGCTTGTGATATTCCGCTCCTCCTCCACATTGGCAATACCTCCAGCTTTGTCTCATCTGCAAATTTTATTAGTACACTCCCACTTTTTGTGCCAACATTATTAATGAAAATGTTAAATAAGATTGGTCCTAAGATTGATCCTTGAGGAGCTCTTCTAATAACCTCCCTCTAGTCTGACAGTTCACCTTTCAGTATGACTTGTAGTCTCTTTAACCAGTTCCTTACCCACCTCTTGATTCATATATTAATCCCCATCTTCTCTAATTTAACTAATAATTTCCCATGTGGAACTATATCAAATGCCTTACTGAAATTCAGGTAGATTAGATCTACTGCATTTCTTTTGTCTAAAAAAAAATAAAAATATATCAATCCATCTTCTCAAAGAAAGAGATCAAGCTGGTCTGGCATGATCTACCTTTTGTAAAACCATTTTGTATTTTATCTCACATACCTGTATGTTCTTAACTATTTTCTCTTTCAAAATTTGTTCCAATACCTTGCATACAACTGAGGTCAAACTAACCTCATGTAATTAAAGACTTCATTACTGTCTCCACAAAATGCTTTCAAAACTGAGTAATCTGTAATCAGTCTCCCTGTTGTTCATGATAAATTAATGAGGTTCCGTGCTGGTGTGCACAGGTAAAAAATAGCAGTGAAGATGTGGCGGCATGGAATATGGCATGGGCTACCAATATGAGTACGTACACAAACTGAAAAACAAATTCCATCATATGGTATCATAACAACACTCCTGTAGTTCATCAGCAGGTTTGGGACATTTAGATACAGAGCAAAGGCTTCTGCCACTTCAGCTAAGGGTGTAACTGATAGCAGCACTACGGTGTCATCTTTTATGGAGACCAGCACTAGAGCAGGATAAGACACACATTTTGCCAATGGGTTTCACAGATAGTTGCTGAGAGCAGAGGAAGACAGACTCAGGGATCTTAGGTTCCATTCCAGGCTCTGTAGGGGAACATCCTCTAGGGGGCACAGATTCTTCTGCCTGTTTCCCCAAAGCTTGATTTCTTCTGTCCTGTCCCCTCCAACCTGTCCTTGTCCCAGTCTCTCTCTCTTCTCCATACCTGGCACCTTGTCCCACTCTCCACTCCTCAGGTCTCTCATCCCACCCCAGTGCAAGTCTCCTTGCCCAGCAGCCCCATTTCCCCCCTTCTTGGCTCCTCATCCAATCTGTGGCTCCTCTCCCCCTATTGGCTTCCACGCCCAGTCTTCCTCCCTGGGCTCATCTAATCTCAGACTTTCCCCTGCCCTGACTCCATGTCTCAGTCTCGTTGCCCAGTCTGCGACAGTTCTGCCCCCATACTACAGCTCCTTGTCAGATTCTCCTTCCCCTGCCACCACCTCCCTTCCACAACTGGTTCCTAGTCCAAGTCTTCTTCTCCAGGCCTTCCCAGTCTTCACCTCTCCCCAGATCCAACTCTGATCTCCTCATCTGGCATGAGTGTTCCTCCTATCCCCGCCAAAAGCCAAATAGCTCTTGGTCCTACCCCCATTTCCTTCACTAGCTCCCAGTCTCCCCCAACACAGCTTCCAGTCCCAGCTGCTCCCCCCTTGGCTCACAGTCTCTTTGCCCAGCCAGTCCCAGTCGATCCTCCTGCTCCCAGTCCACTGCCCGACCGCCAAATCTAAATCACTGTTTCTCTCCCCCAATCATCTAGGAACATGGAATGCAGGCCAGATCCCTACTGATCAAATTTGCAGATAACACAAAGCTAGGAGAGTTGTCAACACTTTCGAGGAGAGAGCTAAAATTCAGAGGGATCTTGATAAGTTGGAGAACTGGGCTATAGACAGCAAAATGAAATTCAACAAACACAAATGTAGGGTGCTACACTTAGGGGAGAAAAACCAAATGCACAAATACAGAATGCGGGCTAACTGGCTTGGCAGCAGCATTGCTGAGAACGATCTGGGAATTGTGGTGGATCACAACCTCAACATGAGTCAGCAATGTGATGCTGTTGCAAAAAAAGCAAATGCAATTTTATGGTGCATTAACAGAGGGCTAGCATGCAAGTCACGGGAAGTGATAATACCACTCTACTCAGTGCTGGTTAGACTTCAGATGAATTAATGTGTCCAGTTTTGGTCAGCAGTGTATAGAAAGGATGTGGAGAAACTGGAAAGGATCCAGACGTGAACGACAAAGATGATCAAAGGGATGGAATACAAGCTATATGAGCAAAGGCTGAAGGAACTGGGTATGTTTCATTTGGAAAACAGGAAATTGAGGAAGGACATAAGACCATAAGAAAGGCCGTACTGGGTCAGACCAAAGGTCCATCCAGCCCAATATCCTGTCTACCGACAGTGGCCAATGCCAGGTGCCCCAGAGGGAGTGAACCTAACAAGTAATGATGAAGTGATCTCTCTCCTGCTGTCCATCCCCACCCTATGACAAACAGAGGCTAGGTATGATAGAGGTTTCCAAATACTGGAAAGACTGCCATAAAAAGATGGAAAAAAGTTGTTCTCTCTTGCCACAGAGGGCAGGACAAGGGGCTCAAACTACAGCATAGCAGATTTAGATTAAATCTCAGGAAAAACTTTCTAACTGTAAGAACAGTAGGGCAATGGAACAGACTGCCTCGGGAGGTTGTGGAAGCTGCTTCATTGGAGGTTTTCAAAAGGAGGCTGGAGCCATCTGTCTTGGATGGTTCAGACACAACAAATCCTGTATTTTGGCAGGGGGTTGGATTAGATACCCTTGTGGTCTCTTCTAATCCTATGATTCTGTCCCAGTCTTATCAGACTTCTTGTCCCAAACTATTTCCTCCCTCCCCCAGTTTGGCTTTTGTCCCCTCTATATTTGAATCAGACAGCTTTCTTTTTCTCACTGCCTGGGTGCCAGCAGGGGGTCACTGAGAGCACAGGATGCTTTTCAGTTCCAGTGCTCAACCCCACCCTAGGTCAGAACAACTGGGAGTAGCCATTACAGGGAAAGTCCTTCTAAGCCTCCATAGCCCTGGGCTGGAGTGTATTCTCTGTTGCTCTGTGGGGATAGCGCATGCACAGTCTGATCAGCACTACAATATGTGAGAGGCTCAAGCATACTCAGTGAAGATGGAATCATCTGAGGTTTTAGCTGTTAAGCTCTAGCAAGTCTCTACTAAGCAATTTTTAACATGGGCAAAATAATATATTTTTCCTTAGTCTCGTTCTCCTTGTTGTCAGAAATAACTGAACTGTTTTGGTTGAAGTAAAATATTATATATATATCAGCCTGAAGCAGACATCGAGCATGGAAAATTTCAACCCAAACAGCTAACGTTTGGCAAAGTCATAAACAACTGAAAACAAGGTTTTATAATAGGAACATAATGGCTATACTGGGTCAGACCAATTGTCATCTAGCCCAGTATCCTGGCTTCTCACAGTTGCCAGTGCTAGATGCTTCAGTGGGAATAAAGAGAACAGGGCAATTATTAGTAATCCATCCCTTGTTTTCTAGTCCCAGTTTCTGGCAGTCAGAGGTTCAGGGGCACCCAGTGCATGGGATTGGGTTCCTGACCATCTTGGCTAATAGCCATTGATGTACCTATCCTCCATTAACTTATCTAACTCTTTTTTGAAATCAGTTATACTTTTGGCCTTCACAACATCTCCTGGCAACGAGTTCCACAGGTTGACTGTGCATTGTGTGATGAAGTACTTGTTTATTTTTGTTTTAAATCTGCTGCCTATTAAATTCATTGGGAAGTTTTAGGCAACCTTAATAATAGGTGGTGCTACCAGTCCTGACTATAAGAAAGACTACCTTCATTCATCATAGGCCATTAAAGGCAATTTTCCTTCATAACTTGAAGTCAATTGAGACTCATTGTGTCCAACGTTCTACCATACTTAGTATTAGTGATCAAGGCAATCCAGATTCCAACAATCAAATGGGTAATTTGCAATTGCTGGGGCTGGGATTTTCTTGATGTCAGATTGCTAACACAGGTGTCTGAAGTTTTTCTATCCACAGAACACATACCATACGATACGATACAGACAGCAAGTTCCCTCATTCTGCCCTCCCTCAACCAGTGTCTCTGTGCCCATTTAATCCTTTGCCTATTGACAGAGATTGACAATAGGACTGCCAATTAGTGCCAACTGTAAAGGGATATTTTTTCCTTTTATTTACTTTTTAATTTAATGATGTGGCCATTTGTTCACTAGGAGAGATCACCCCCAGTCTAGTATGATGGAATAATAATAAAAAATACTTTGCACTTCTATAACACCTTCTATTCCAGGATCAAAAATGCTTTCCAATCCAATTAGCCTCATAACACCTCTGTGATAGGTATTATTGTCCCAATAATGCAGATGGGGCAACAGAAGTAAGATACTTTCCCAAGGTCACACAGAAAGCCCATAGCACAGACTTAAATAAGAGGACCTAGGTCTCCTGGCTCACAAACCTATACTCAATTATAAGACCATCCCTTCCTCCCCTAAACTACAGTTTAAGTTTTATGAGTTGCAGATTGTGACCTAGATCATCTCCCAGAGATCTAAGTGTGTGTGGGGGTCCTCTGAGTGCAGATCCCTCCATGCCTGCTTGGAAGGGGAAGAAGTTTTTCTCTCCATGGCAATATATTCTTTCTGCCTAGAAGCAAGTAGATGGCTCCTGTGGAAAATGCTGTCATGAGTTTTGGAGACAAGGTTGGGAGGAGTCCATGCCACCACTTCCTGCTAATTCTGCCTTATTTCTCCCCATTCTCGGCCCCTCCAAACAATTTCCCATTGAATGGACAATTGGCAGGGAACTCTGTAAGGTGAATCATGTGGAGTTTTCTTGTCCCTCTGGTCTCTTTATTGGGATGTAGTATGGCCCAAAATTACTTGTATAGACAGCTGATGTTTTAAAATTAGACTTACCCTGGCATATATATTTCTGAAACTATCAGTTCAGTTTTGTATATCTAGTAAAGCACAGGGCTTCAAACACAGTGGAGATGTGGAACTCAATTTTTTTCTTCCCTGTAAAAGATATTTTTATGATGAGGTTTTGTTTAGTGCCAACCCTAAGTTAGCACTTAGATTCTCCAGCTATAAATGCCATAGCATTTACAATTCAAGAGGCAGGGAAGCAAGACACTCCTGACTGGAATGAAATGGGTTACAGTAGCTTCTGTCAGCCTGGGGGTCACAGCTCCAAGTCATTTCTCATCTGGTTGTAGATCTGCAGAAAAATCTCCACAAAATAGTTCAGCCCTGTTCAGTAAGAGGCTGCAAGGGCCCAGGAAGCAAGCAATGGGGAGGGAAGGAGAAGCTGGCCTGTTCCTGTCTGCTCTTGCTACTGCCATCCAAGCCCTGCAGTAGCTTTTCTTTTCTTTCATCTCTCCTCATAAAATGAGGGACTTAAAGATGGTGAGGATCAGGCTGCGTAGACTTCATGGTCTCAACACTTAACAGTGAGTGCTTATCAGTTTCACACCATCTGTAAGTGGCACCTTTTCACGGTACCCTCCCTAACTAAAGCCAGATGCAGTTTCCTGTTGTGACTCAACTAGCATTGTAGGATGCAAGCACAAAGAATTAGGTAATGGAATATATTAAGGCCATGTCTACATGAAGACACTCGGGTTTCAGGGTTTCAGACCCAAAAAAGAAAGTAACAGAACACCACTAGCCGTCACCTTCAGCCCCCAACTAAAACCTCTCCAGCGCATCATCAAGGATCTACAACCCACGATCCCTCACTCTCACAGATCTTGGGAGACAGGCCAGTCCTCGCTTACAGACAGCCCCCCAACCTGGAGCAAATACTCACCAGCAACCACACACCACACAACAAAAACACTAACCCAGGAACCTATCCTTGCAACAAAGCCTGTTGTCAACTCTGTCCACATATCTATTCAAGGGACACCATCATAGGACCTAATCACATCAGCCACACCATCAGAGGCTTGTTCACCTGCACATCTACCAATATGATATATGCCATCATGTGCCAGCAATGCCCCTCTGCCATGTACATTGGCCAAACCAGACAGTCTCTACGCAAAAGAATAAATGGACACAAATCAGATGTCAAGAATTATAACATTCAAAAACCAGTCAGAGAACACTTCAACCTCCCTGGACACTCAATAACAGACCTAAAAGTTGCAATTCTCCAACAAAAAAACTTCAACAACAGACTCCAACGAAAAACTGCAGAATTGGAATTAATTTGCAAACTGGACACCATTAAATTAGGCTTGAATAAAGACTGGGAATGGATGGGTCATTACACAAAGTAAAAACTATTTCCCCATGCTAATTTTTCCCCTACTGTTACTCACACCTTCTTGTTAACTGTTTGAAATGGGCCATTCTGATTATCACTACAAAAGTTTTCTTTTCTCCTGCTGATAATAGCCCACCTTAATTGATTAGTCTTGTTAGAGTTGGTATGGCAACACCCATTTTTTCATGTTCTCTGTGTATATATATCTTCCTACTGTATTTTCCACTGCATGCAGCCAATGAAGTGGGTTTTAGCCCACGAAAATTTATGCCCAAATAAATTTGTTAGTCTTTAAGGTGCCACAAGTACTCCTCGTTTTTTTTTGAAGACACTCAGGAGACTTAAGGCAAATTAGCTAAAGGTGTGAAGTCAATGCACATAAGTTACAGCACATTATTCAGGAGTGAAGTGGCCTTAGTTTGCTGTAGCTTAATTCTCAGGTACAGTTAGAAAACAGTTGAAAACACCAGATTAGAGAGAAAAGTGTGCCCCTCCCCCACTTAAACCTAGTGAGTGAATAATCTAACTGGAAAAGTTCAAATTAAAATGTTTAGTAACAGTGGCTACTTTTGAATAGAGACATTTCAGCATGACAAGAGAACTGAATATCTAAAGATAGCGTCATAACAGATCAAAAACAAAAGGTGGAGTGTGTTAGGGTCTTATCTTGTCCATCAGAGAAATACCATTTACAGGTAACAAAAATGTCTGTTCTCTCTGGATGGATCTTAGTATCATTTCCTTCAGAAAAGAGTACAATTTTTCCAAGAACAAGAGATCTAGCTATTCTGTCAAGAACTGGATTTGCTGATGTGTGTCTGTCATTGGCAATGTCTAGTGGTAATTTGTGTGCAATATCACTCAGAGGCTTTGCAGATCTATTCTAGGGAAGCACAATCTCTCTCAGCCAAGGAGGTGGCATTGCTTCTAGAAGAACAGAACTGTAAGAGTACTGGACAAGCTGGACCTTGCATTATAGGCATTATTGAAACACATTCTGATCTGATTGGATAACACATTTTTGTGGGGCTTCAGCCTCTTCTTTGGCTCTTCAAAATGCATAAACAACTTCCATGAACTTCCAAATCTTTTGTTCTGTTTAAACATGAATGTTAGAAGGCCATGAAGTTAAGTCATGGAGGTACTTCCTTGTTCAGCTGAGAAAAGGCACAAGGGAGGGAGAATTATATTCTATTTTTGATGAAATTCAGTGAAAAACTCCAGCCATAATATGTCAAAATAGTCTTGAACAATGTTTCCAATCACTCTCAATTAGGAGGCCTGATGCACCCAGGAGGATGGACCCTACACCATGAAGAGCCCCAGAGACTTCAGGGGTCAGCCCACATGGACTCAACTGCAAGACTGGGGCCTTAGAGAGTTGATGGGAATACCTGCTTCTGGTGGTGGGGAAGGGAAGAGTATTATTTATTTTTGTTTATTTAGATTTATAAACATAAAGAGTGCTTATCCTAAGCTCTGGTCAACCTCACATAATTAACTTTCAGAATAACACTAACATAGATTTAGAGAATGATTGGTACTGCCCCTCTCCTCCCACAAGAGCAGAGCAAGTTCACAAGTGCTTATAAAAAAAGGGGTTCCTAACTAAATTTTAAACTTTGTTTAATAAAAAGAGCCCTGTAACCGTAGGCCATGAAAATTCTGAAAGGATTTTATATTGGCAGTTAGATGTATGTTGTAAGTAAAGATGAATATGAGCTAATTTTGTGGCTCAGGAGTTAAGTAATTCAAAAGGCAGGAAAACAAAGTTTTACATCAAGTTGTTATATTATTTATACAAAGTGAACAGTAGAAAGTGATACCCTCCCAAAAAATACAAGTGGATCTAAGACTGCAACAAAATGGTCCATATTTGCAGGACCCAAAGTGGTCTTTAAGAAGTAACATTCTTTGCCACTGATGTGATTGTATTAGTTAATTCTAAAATTCTAGGGCTCAGATTGATGATTGTAATACATTTAAACTGTCTCTTGCCAGCAACCAAACCATCTCAGTAGTATTTTTTTTGAAGGGTTTAGCCATATGTGGAATCCTGTGTGACCCAAACCCCATTAATCTTCATCTGCTTTTTTTGAAGGTGCACCCATCAGTCAGTTAGGACTTAAAAATATCAGAGAACAATCACACTTATGACAGCTCTCATATTAACAGTACTTGTAATCAGAATTGATTTATATATTTGAGCATTTCTCAAAAAGCACATAAATGGTAGAGTTGGTCAAAACTCTGTCTAAACATTTTTGAAATAAGGTGTTTTTGGGGCCAAAACCAAAAAAAAAAAAAAGTTTTGATCATATTTTTCTAGTTTTCAGTGAAAAAAAAATCAAACGGTAATGTAAACATTTCAGTAAATATTCAAATGTCAAAATTTTTCACATAATGGTGGTAGTTTTTTGTTTGGGTGTTCGTTGTTTTTATTTGTTTTGGGGTAAAATTCATAGGATATTTACAAAGTTTCCCCCAAAAATTTCCCATGAAAAATAATTGGCACTATTTGAGCTTCTCTAATAAATGCTATATTTATTGACTTATTTAGAAAGTTTAGGGGAAAAAATAAAAAGTAGCCAGAATAACTGCTGTGTACTTGCTATTACATAGGGATTCCCATACTAGTTCAGGACATCAAGCTGTGATCAATCTAGTCCAGTATCCTCTCTCTGACAGTGGTCACTACCAAAGGCTTCAGAGGAGCATCCAAAAAACTCCAGGAACAACAGTTAAAGCATAACCTGCCCATAGAGAAGTTTCTTTCTAGGATTCCCTAGTTAGTGGTTGGCTGATGTCCTGAGGTATGATGGTTTAGGCCATACTTACAGGATGGGGGACTCTATCCTGGGAAGCAGTGACTCTGAAAAAGATTTGGGGGTCATGGTAGATACTCATCTGAATATGCTCGCCTAGAGTGACACTGTGGCCAAAAGGCCTAATGAAATCCTTGGATACATAAATGGGGGGGAGCTTGAGTAGGAGTAGAGCGGTGTTACTACCTTTATTACCTCTTTTGAGCTTACACTGAGCTCAGACCTGAAGAAGAGCTCTATGTAAACTCGAAAGTTTGTCTCACCAACAGAAGTTAGTCCAATAAAAGATATTACCTCACCCGCCTTGCCTCTCAAATATTCCTGGGACCAACCCAGCAACAACAACAATGCAAACAACTTTCTGAACAGTTTACACAATCTCCTAACTCATAATTTTCTCCATTTAACCATTTTTTAAATCTCTGAACTTCTTTTCTCTCTGCTGTATCTTTTTTGAGACAGGATGACTAGAATGGAATGCAGTGTTCCAGGGAGGGCATCAGATATATAATGGTACACCTCTACCCCGATATAACGCTGTCCTCGGGAGCCAAAAAATCTTACCGTGTTATAGGTGAAACTGCGTTATATCAAACTTGCTTTGATCCGCCGGAGCGCGCAGCCCCGCCCCCCCCGGAGCGCTGCTTTACCGCGTTATATCCGAATTCGTGTTATATCGGGTCACATTATATCGGGGTAGAGGTGTATTATAATATTCTCAATATTGTATTTTTATCCCATTCTTTATATATATATATATATATATATATATGCTAACATTTTGTTTGTTTTTGACCATCACTGCACACTGAATGGTCCACAATGATGCCCTGTTCATTATTGTACATGCTTGGTAAATTTAATTTTGGAGTAGAATCTAAAGATTAAACACACACACACACAAATATTTCCCCCTGAAATATTACTGAAACTGCTACTACAGAAGAAATTATTAGGAAGATATAAAAATGGTTTCCTTTAAACAATATGGTCTTAAAAAGAAGTAAATGACCCCTCAGACTGTGGGTGGTGCTCCTTTACCAAGTTGGTTATTTGTTACAAATTGGTTGTGATTGATGTTCACTTTTATACCAAAAGGTTGTTGTTATTCAATAATCTAATTAGATTTACGCTGGATAAAAAAGACAAACACAAAAATAATCTTTATTAAAACTCTAACTACGACAGATCTTTTCCCTTTCTAATTTCTGTGTGTCTTTGATAAACAGAATCTCTAAAGGTAACACTGATGATCTGATTAGGCTATCTACAGCTGGAATAAGAAGATAGTGGAAATGGGCTAAGGTTTTCAAATGTCTGTCAGTGTAATTAAGCAACAAAATGATAATGCAGATATTGGGAAAATCCACGCTAGTCTAGACTATAAACAGAAATTATTAACCATTCAGTCATATAATACCTTTTACTATATTTGTGCCACTATGCTTTACAATAGAGTATACATTTGTATTTAATTTATGTTTGCCATTTGGAATACTGTTTTGGCTATGCGTTTCTCACACATTCTTATAGTGGATCAGCTATGAAGTAAAGAAGCAACAGAAATATTTCAGTATTGTTGTTTCTGGTCAATATACTGATTAATTTTACAAAAATGTAATTAGAAATATTCAGTAAGTGGATTTATGATAATTGTTGGGTTCAGCAGAGCTGAGTGAGTAATTTATAATAAATAATTTGTTAGATTTCACCTCTCTCTTCCCCTACATGAAATGTTATTTCTACATGAGGAGGTTCCAAACAGCTCTTCGTGAATATCTGAATCTCAAAATTTGCAATATGTTGGTAACATAAGTTACATGATATTTTCTTTGTTTGGATGATTTATCTAACTAAGCAATACAGTATAAATTTTTGAATCTTACAATCAAACAAAACTTGAACTTCTTGTTGGAAAAATATTTGAAAATTCTAAGTTAAAATTATTTTTTTGTAAGTATTTGTTAGTGAAGTTTGATTACTTGAACATTTGTGGAAGCAAACAAAAGAGGGTTACAAACATGTTCAATTCAAAAATCACTTTTAAATTCTTACTAATATTCACTGAACTTGTTTCCACTATTCATTTAGTTTTGCTAACAAATTATCCTATAGTTTAAGACTGTAATTTTCACCCATTCTTCAGAGAATGTGAATATCACTTATTGAAAGGTTCTAATTTACATTGTATGGAGATGCGAAAGTCACAGTCTGTTTTACACATATCCTTCCCATATATTCTCATATCTTATTGTCTGTGATATACCAACATGGTATTTCGTTCCCTTCTTATACAATACATTTTCTCTACTTTGAGCTGGGACAGGTATTTGTGCCTTTGTTCTAGTTTCTGCACGCTGAATTCACTTTGTTAAGCCGCAACATTGTGCAACAGCATGGAAACAAGAATGCCACAATGAATCAAACATATAATAGAGAATGGGATATATAGGCAATGATGCACAACGTGATGAGAACTTGCCAGTCGTATATACACCTTGGGAATGCTTATCTAAGAGGTACAGGCAGGATCGTTAACACACCTCTATGGTAGGATATCTATATATTGGCTGGTGAACAACAAGGAGTTATTTTACTTATAAAGTGGTTTAATGATTAAAAATTACTTTTATAAATGTAAATTTCAGAAATGTGTTAAATATTTTCAATAGAAAATAGGTTTCTTTGGAACTAAGAAAATGGGATGAACCTGCAGAAAGAGGAAGGGACCAAAATAAACAGTATTCTGCTTCTGTTTATGGATTTCCCTGCATCTCTGTCCTTCACTCCCCAAAATGAGACATGTAATGTAATAGGCCAAGTCAGTGTAGATTCCTCTTCCCAAATCACCTGGAGGGAGCAGGGACTGACAGGAGGGACTTAACTCCTTTTGAATAAAAATGTCTGTTGCTCAAGTAAGGTTTGGATGTGGCATATTGCTCTGTTTGGTGAAGAGGCTTTATGGTACCAAACGTGTATGCTAATTAGGAAATTATTACATGGATTGAAAACTTCTTCCACCAGTTATATCACAGGTTTTAATCTAAGCCATTTGATAAATAAGAAATTTTACAGAACTAGGAGTTTTATTTTGAAGTTATATATACACATGCGTTGTGGATGTTGTGTTGCCCAAGACTAAAACTGAATGCTGATATCTAAAAAGTAACTAAGGGGGATAGTTCTCTATAAATTCATCTTCATACTCATGCTTCAATATCTATGTGCCTATGGTTATGTTCCTGCCCCCTTTGAAGTAAATGGGAGCTTTGTCATTCATTTCAATAACGCTTTGCTATTGACTTCAAAGAGAGCAGGAACAGGCCCAGCATTTAATTGACAAATCATGGAGGTAACTGGATCTAGGCAACAAATTTGCATTGAACACCATCTGAAAACACAGTTGTTTGCCTAGGGAAAGGTTCTGAACGTTCTGTATTTTATAAAAAAAGCAGGAAAATTATATTCTACAGCTTATGGTCCCCTCCTCTCAAATAATTACCCCATGTGGCGCTGGATATCTTACTTCTGCTTCTGTTTGTTCACGGTGTAGAAGAGGAGTAGAATCTGGTACTAATTCAGAAGACAGTTCCTTTTCATATTCAGCTAAAAATATAACACATGATTCAATTCACCATTATGTTTGTCATGAAAATGATGTAATCAAGAATGAAGTTAATAAAAATGTGAATGGTAGTGATATTATTATCTAGTTAACACTGAGACATTAGCTTTGCCAGTCAGAAAATATTTTTCACAAATTTTTTTCATTAGAACTTTTCCTTTTTTTTAATTAAAATTTTCCAATAAACTCTAGTCTTTAGCATAGTTATGACCACTACAATCATAAATGCTCAGCAAATATTAAAAAAGGATTAGACATTTATATGAGTAAAGAGTAGCATGTGTGGTTATAGCAACTATATTTCAAAGGCTATCAAAAAGTACCATGCTCACTGCTAGTAATGTATAATACAACCGAATAATATAAGAGGGTCACCAGATGAGGTAAGGACAGATCTCCTGAAGTTATTTTGCACAGCTCGTGAGGTTTGTTATGAGATTTATTTTTCACCTTTCCCAAGCAGTCAAGGTTGCTGCTGAAGATTAGATCCCAGATATCAACCTTTGGGCTGTTCTGGTTAGGGAATTTCTATGTTCTAAACACCAGTATCATCACTTATTTAGAAAAGAAAAAATAGATAACTGTAATTCTTATTCTCTGAAGAGATAATCCCAGTAGATTTCTACCCTTGAATCCACGCTTCCAGCACATAGCAGACAGATATCCCATAACTGGAAAGTTCTGAACCGATAGGGAACCCCTAGCAGCACTGTGTGCATCACTATGCCAGAGGGGCTCCCTAGGCTGCTCCCTATGTTCTACAATGAGCTTTTAGTTTAGTTATGTTTTGAGATTCAGGCTGCATCAGTGTTCTATAGAAGTTGTTTTTAATGGCTAGGACCAAGTGGCAAATTCAGAGTTTGTACCTGGGACTGCTGTTTTAACTGGCATTCCTCTTTTAAATCCTTAGAAAGAAACTGAATTATTGGGGAATGAGACATCTCCACCGGAGTGGGGAAAGGTTGTGTAACTTCAACAGGTAAGTTAATGTTTAGGAGCCTGAGATGGCTGAGTCCAGGAGCTATTACCAAGTGGAAGTCTCAGATGCCTGTGAACTATCTCGACGCTGTGGGAGCCCCAAAGAGCTGCCAAGATACTATGTGAACCAGGTGGTTGTGTGCGGGGGGGAGGGAGGAGGCGGTGAGTGAGGAAGGAGGTGGTTGGTAACTGCAAAGATACTGTGTGAACTGGAACGTGAGACTGCAGTGTTGATACTTTTGAAAAGTACAAAGTACTACATGTTAACA
Source organism: Emys orbicularis (assembly GCF_028017835.1). Taxonomy (NCBI): domain Eukaryota; kingdom Metazoa; phylum Chordata; order Testudines; family Emydidae; genus Emys; species Emys orbicularis. Next base: position 105,926,547 of record NC_088685.1, read on the forward strand.
TGCTATTTTATACATAATTTCTGCATCACAGTAAGTTCTTGATATGTCATGTGTATTGTATAAACATATGTATTCAGACTAATAAAGCATAATAGCATGGTAAAATCTTGGACCATCAGTTAAACCCACACCGGTATACCAGGAAGAGAGCAGTAAACTTACTTTCACCAGCCACATAATTAGCTGGAAAATAGCCTTGCTGTCCATTTGCTAGGCTGCCAAACCACCAGTTATCATTATCTTTGTATAACACTTGGATAATGTCACTGCGATGGATGGTTAGCTCATCTGATCGATGCGCTGTGTAGTCATAAAGAGCCACTACCTAAAAGAGAGATAAGACCACCACATCTTTATCACAACTGTGCCACAGAGAAAAAAGCCCAACATTCACTTCCTCTTGCAGAAAAGCAGCTGAAACCAAAGCTGCACTTTGGTAAAAGCTGAGGCTGTCTCAATTTTTGCTAATGGGATCAGGGGTGGTGGGAACGCAGCAGGAGAAGCAAGATAAAGGACTGTGGGATTGTAGAAATGGTTAAGAACATTCAATACACTAAGATTAGCTTCAAAACAGCAGCTGCTAGTTTTATAAGCAATTGACTTGTTAAGCAAAACCAAAAAAAAAACCCTTAGTACATTCACTTTCTCAGAATTGTTACACCACTTTCAGATCCAATTCTGTGTGTGTGCACACTAAACATATATGTTTGAATAAATACTTCAACAATGTGACTGTTTTACTAGATGGAAAACTCCAATGGAACAATTTCATTATAAAGCTTTATTTTGATCCTTTCATTTATTTGTAATGTTTTGTTTTGAAACAAATATCTGTTATAAACATTTGTACATTGGGTCCACATATTATCTACATAATAAAGCCATTTGCCTTTGAAACATACTGCACTGCTGCATCAATACTTCCACTAGAAAAAATGTTAATAGGCTTCTCCCATCTTTCATAATACATAGAATACACAACCACCAATCACAGCCTTTCCGACTGCCCTGAAAATAAAAATACCATGGATCATTTCTTATTTAGCTTCCACAACTATATGATCAGGGAGTGATTTCTGTCCCATTTTGACCAACAAAAGGTAGAAAAGAGTAAAAACAATAGAAGATGTTTGAACAGATAGGAATCTCCACCCTCCCCAAGACATAATTATGTTATATTTTATACAAACTATTTTTGCCACCAAAGCATACCTGTATATCACAAACAGCAACCAGGTATATTAAAGAAATTGAAAAGGGAATGCTTCTATAATCGTAAGTTTAGCATGGTACTTTGTGATTTGGCCAGCCTCAAAGCATTAAGATCAGCTTAGCTACTATTAGACAGGAATCCATCCAAACTTTCACTTAGCTGCCACTAACATATCTAAGGCCTGGTCTACACTACGAGGTTAGGTTGAATTTAGCCACATTAGGTCGATTTTATAATGAATGTGTCTACACAACCAACCCCGTTCCGCCGACCTAAAGGGCTCTTAAAATCGACTGCTGTACTCCTACCTGACAAGGGGAGTAGCACTAAAACTGACCTTCCTGGGTCGAATTTGGGGTAGTGTAGATGTAGCGCTGTGCAATTCAATGGAATTGGCCTCCGAGAGCTATCCCAGAGTGTTCCAATGTGACCGCTCTGGACAGCACTTTCAACTCTGATGCACTAGCCAGGTACACAGGAAAAGTACCGGGAACTTTTGAATTTCATTTCCTGTTTGGTCAGCGTGGCAAGTTCAGCACAACAGGTGACCATGCAGTCCCAGAATCGCAAACGAGCTCCAGCATGGATCGAATGAGAGACACTGGATCTGATTGCTGTATGGGGAGAAGAATCTGTGCAGGCAGAACTCTGAACCAGCAGAAGAAATGCTGATATATATGCCAAAATCACACAGGGCATGGTGAAGAGAGGCTACACCAGGGATGCACAGCAGTGCGCGTGAAAATTAAGAAGCTCAGGCAAGCCTACCAAAAGACAAAGGAGGCAAACGGTTGCTCTAGGTCAGAGCCCCAGACATGCCGCTTCTATGATCAGCTGAATGTCATTCTGGGGGGGAACCATACCAGTACCCCAACACTCTCCGTGGACACCTGGAAGGTGGCAGCCTCAGGCAACACGGATGAGGATTTTGTGGATGAGGAAGAATGCGCAGCAAGCAAGTGGAGAATCCGTTCTCCCCAGCAGCCAGGACCTTTTCCTCACCCTGGAGCCAATATCCGCCCAGGGCCTATTGTTCACGGACCCTGATGGCGGAGAAGGCACCTCTGGTGAGTGCACATTTGTAACGACACTACAGGGGTTAAAAGCAATTGTGTTTAATGTTTGATTTGCCCTGAACAATTGGGATGCATTCGCAGCCAGTACAGCTAATGGAAAAGTCTGTTTACGTGTCTGGGGATGGATCGGGAATCCTCCAGGAACATCTCCATGAAGATCTCCTGGAGGTACTCTGAAAGCTTTTGCAGAAGGTTTCTGGGGAGGGCTGCCTTATTTCGTCCTCCATGGTAGGACACTTTACCACGCCCAGCTAGCAGCAAGTGGTCTGGAATCATTGCAGCACAAAGCATGGCAGTGAAAGGTCCTGGGTTTTGGTTGCATTCATGCAACATTCGGTCTTTATCTTTCTGTGTCAGCCTCAGGAGAGTGATATCATTCATGGTTATCTGGTTGAAATACGGGAAGTTTTGTAAGGGAACAGTAATCCCCTCTGTTTGGTGATCCCCGACACATTAGACCCTGGGCATGCTGGACTGTTTGTGCTTGGCTAAAAGAGGCACTATCCCAAAGTAGCTCTAATACGGATACCTAGGTGTAAGTGATTTCAGTTCTGCAGCATGTAACAAGACTCTTAATTGAGTCTAAATTAGCTCTTATTATACCATGGAGAGAGGAAGGGTCAAATGGTGTCTAGGACCCTTAAACAGGGCCCACACCACCAGGTACAAGTACCTGTCCCCACCCTCTCTCAACTCATTGGGCTTTGGAACCCATGTCCCCTGCCTAGCGAGTGCTGTTCACTTGAGGGTGAGTCCCTCCATTGGGGTATGCCAGGTACAGTTCTGCTGCCCTCGGTTCACACAACAAGGATAGCAGCCAGAGATAGCAATGCTGAGGGGAGGGTTGTGCTGCACATTCACCCCAATACCGCAGCCCCTCCTTTTAAACGGCAAATACAACCGGCACTGGTTGCTATGGGGCAGGAGGGTGCTGCAGTTTGAAACCATTCCCACGTTATGAACGCAGAAGAAGCCAACCCCACATCCCCCGAATTCTGTTGCCCAGCCGTGTGTGATGTGTCACCATTCCGGCAGGCGCTCAATATAAAGGCAAAATGCAACCTTGTTCCTAAAACACGTGCTGTCTGCTGTGAATTGCTTGATTCACTGTGAAAGAGTCTCCCTTTTGTTCTCAGAAAAGTATCTTCTGTAAACTCTACTCTCCCTTTTTTCCAGCTGCAAATGTTTCTATGCTCCCCGCATCAACTCAGTCCCTGAGGTTATCGCAGATTAGAAGGTGAAAAAAACGCACTCGCAATGACATGTTTTCAGAGCTCATGCAATCCTCCTGCCCTGATAGGGCACAGCTGAATGCATGGAGGTATTTGGTGGCAGAGGCCAGGAAAGCATACAGTGAGCGTGATTGTAACACACAGGAGGAGATGCTGAGGCTAATGGGGGAGCAAACAGACATGATGAGGCATCTGGTGGAGCTGCAAGAAAGGCAACTAGACTACAGACCTCCGCTGCAGCCACTGTGTAACCACCTGCCATCCTCGCCAAGTTCCATATCCTCCTCACCCAGACGTCCAAGAATGGGGGGAGAGGGAAGGCTCTGGGCACCCAGCCACTCAACTCCAGGGGATGGCCCAAGCAACAGAAGGCTGTCATTCAAACAGCTTTGATTTGTAGTGTGGCTACAATAAGCAATGTAGCCTTGTCCTTCCCTCCTCCCCCACCCCGTTATCAAACCCTTTGTACACTCGGGCTTCCTTTTACTAGTCAGCGTTGCCAGTCATCTCAAGTTTTTTTTTTTAATAAATAAAGAATGAATGGATTCAGAACAATAGGGACTTTATTTCCTGTGCCAGCTATGGTCGAAGGGGGGACAGGGATCGGCTTACAGGGAAGTACATTCACCAAAGGGGGCAGGTTTGCATCAAGGACAAACACACACAACTATCACACCGTAGCCTGGTCAGTCATGAAACTATTTTTCAAAGCCTCTCTGATGCGCAGCGCGCCTCCGTGTGCTCTTCTAATTGCCCCGGTGTCTGGCTGTTGAAAATTAGCCGCCAGGCGATCTGCCTCAACCTCCCACCCCACCATAAACGTCTCCCCCTTACTCTCACAGATATTATGGAGCACACAGCAAGTAGCAATAACAATGAGAATATTGCTTTTGCTGAGGTCTAACCTACTCAGCAAACTGCGCCAGCGCCCTTTTAAACGCCCAAAGGCACATTCTACCACCATTCTGCACTTGCTCAGGCTATAGTTGAACTGCTCCTTACTGCTGCCCAGGCTGCCTGTGTATGGCTTCATGAGCCATGGGAGCAAGGGGTAGACTGGATCCCCAAGAATAACTATTGGCATTTCAACATCCCCAACGGTAATTTTCCAGTCTGGGGCCTGGTCTACACTGGGGGGGGGGGGGAGAGGAGGTGGGATCGACCTAAGATACACAACTTCAGCTACGAGAATAGCATAGCTGAAGTCGACGTATCTTATTTCGACTTATCTCGCGTCCTCACGGCGCGGGGTCGATTTCAACGGCTCCCCCGTCAACTTTGCTTCCGCCTCTCGCCGAGCTGGAGTTCAGCAGTCAACGGGAGAGCGATCGGGGATCGATTTATCGCGTCTACACTACACGTGATAAATCGATCCCCGATAGACTGATCGCTACCCGCCGATCTGGCGGGTAGTGTAGACGTACCCTGGGAAGAAAGTCCCTTCTTGCAGCTTTCCAAACAGCCCTGAGTTCTGAAAGATGCGAGCGTCATGCACCTTTCCCGACCATCCCACGTTGATGTCGGTGAAACAGCCCTTGTGATCCACCAGTCCTTGCAACACCATTGAGAAGTACCCCTTGCAGTTTATGTACTCTTTGGCAAGGTGGTCCGGTGCCAAGATAGGGATCTGCGTTCCGTCTATCGCCCCACCACAGTTAGGGAACCTCATTGCAGCAAAGCCATCCACTATGCCCTGCACATTTCCCAGAGTCACTACCCTTCTTAGCAGAAGGGTATTGATTGCCCTGGCTACTTGGATCACAGCAGCCCCCACGGTAGATTTGCCCACTCTGAATTGATTCCTGACTGACCGGTAGCAGTCAGGCGTTGCAAGCTTCCACAGGGCTATCACCACTTGCTTCTCAACTGTCAGGGCAGGTCTCATCTTGGTATTCCTGCGCTTCAGGGCAGGGGAAAGCAACTCACAAAGTTCCATGAAAGTGGCCTTATGCATGCGAAAGTTTCGCAGCCACTAGGAATCATCCCATACCTGCAACACTATGCGGTCCCACGAGCCTGTGCTTGTTTGCTGGGCCCAGAATCGGCGTTCCACTGTATCAACATGCCCCAATGCCGCCGTGATATCCCAATTGCCACATCATGTGCTTTCAGGAACGTCTGTGTCCATGTCCTCCTCACAATCTTCCTCGTGCTGGCAGCTCCTAGCTAGGCTCTGCACATACTGCAGGATAATGCGCGAGGTGTTTGCAATGCTCACAAAAGTAGCGTACAGCTGAGCGGGCTCCATGCTTGCTGTGCTATGGTGTCTGCACGGATAACCCAGGAAAAAAGGCGCAAAATGATTGTTTGCTGTTGCTTTCAGGGAGGGAGGGAGGGAGGGAGACTGATGACATGTACCCAAAACCACCTGCAACAATGTTTTTGCCCCATCAGGCATTGGAAGCTTAACCGAGAATTCCAATGGGCAGCGGGGACTGTGGGATAGCTACCCACAGTGCACCACTTGTGAGACAATGCTAGCAACGGTATTGAGGACGCACTCCACTGACCTAATGCGCTTAGTGGAGACATGCACGATCGACGTATAAAATCAGTTGCTAAAGATCGACTTCTATAAAAATCGACCTAATTTCGTAGTGTAGACATGCCCTAAAGGACCAAAGAAACCGAGTAACTGAATACCTCCCTCTCAATTATACGTCTCCTCTCCACATCAGGAAAGGCAATAATATGATCAAAACCAACACTGCCAGTGTAAAATTTAGATGGATGCAGCTTGCACGATCACATCCAGCAAGGGATGCTCTCAAAATATCAACTAACTGAGAAATGCAAGGACTCCTTGGAGAGAATACTGTGAAAACCAATAGGTCACTTAAGGTAAAAGGAACATAACTTGAGGTAAATATTCAGCAGAATGCACAAAATGAAAGGCAGAACAGAAAGTGCTGTGTATTTTTGCAATATCTTATAGTAAAATGTTCAGTGGTTGTTCAATATCTGAAAAAAATTACAAAAATCTAATGACCTGACAAACTTGCAACACGCTTAAAAGAAAAGCAAGACAAATCAAAAATTTAGGTACCATTGTACCTTGAATTGTGATTGGTTTAGGGAAATTAGGGAATCACTGATTAAAAATAAAAGTGGAAGCTACCATTATTTTCATTATCCCATTAGAGATATCTGAATTAGAGCTGGGCAAATAACTGATTTTTTGGTTCGCTGGCAAAAAAAAAAAAAATTATGAACCAGACCCCAAAATTCCAAAAACTTTCAGGAAATCAAAAAATATGTTCTGGGTAAAACAAACAAACAAAAAAAACCCCATGTCCCTCAGCCAAAATGTTTGTTTTCCAGGCATTTTTAAAGGGCTAGATTTACAAAACAGTCAGAGACGGAGGAGTGATAGTGGTGGTGTAGATTAACATTTCCAAAATTATACATACAGTGTGGCAGGTATTGAAACAACAAACAATTGCATAATACGTACTATCTCTTGCACTGGTGTAGAATTATTTGCTCCTCTCATACATGATGTAACCAGAAGGTCATCACTCTAAAAGAAGAAATTATTTTAACATTAGCATGCAAAATTTTGGTAAGGATAGTTTTCAAAATGAGCACTTGTCATATACTGTAAACACAACAGTGTACTGTAATAAATATTAATTTTTGTTTTCCCAAGGCAAAATACAAGTGATATTGGATAATATTCGTAGCAGTATTGATTAAAAGTTATTTAGGAGAAGATTTAATTAAAACTCCTTTGCTATATGCACCCCACTAAAGATAACTCCTTATGGTAAGAAAAAAGGCTGTTAATGAGTACTCATTCTGAGCTTGCCTGCATTACAAACTACACAATGGTGGTTCATGGAGATCATGCAGTGAATTTCACCTCTGATTATTATGCTGAAACTGATATATATATATATTTTAATATAATGGCTCATTTTTGGTTCATTTGAAACAAACAACCTTTTCACTGCTGGTTCTTAACAGTACTTTGCTGCCATTATTCATGATCATTTCACTGAAATAAATGGAATATTAGATATAACTAACATTTTAGCAATGCTACAAGTGTGCTTAAATTTGGATGTACCAGTACCTGGAAAGTTTGATATAATTCAAGTAGCAGAACTACAAACCTTTGGCAGGTTTCTCCAAATTTAGAAGCATTCACTGAAGGTACATTTAGAATTGAATAATTATGAAAAAACTATTTTTCTCCATTATACTGAAAGCAGCTCCCTCATAGTAACTGAGCCGATACAAGGCATTTGTCAGCGCTACTGAAATAGCGAAGGTGTCAATTACCTAATTTATTAAAGGAGAAACCAGATTCTCTGCGTGCTGAAGAGTGCATACTACAACTCAGAATAGAAACATTGTGCACACGTACGCCAGCATGTAACCAGGATAAAAGGGACTACGATATTTTAATGGGAGAATCAACTATGGGCATTTGGAAGTGATGTTTTTCACCCACAGCAGATTGTGCTAAATTATAAACCAGTTTAAAATTTATGAGAAATCTCATTCAACCTCTATTTCTTCCATCTCACACTCACTTCAAATGTTTTCAGCACCTATACCTTTTTCTCTTTCCTTTTCTCTTAAAAAAAAGTCTTTTAACTTTTTTTCCCAAACAAATGAATGCACATCTTAAATTTGATGCTGCTTTTATTTTCCCAGTACTATTTCTATTAGGCCATCACCACGTATTTTTTAAAGGACCATCATTATAGCAATCTTCAGCAAGGAGAGCAGAATTTGTGGTCTCCTCTAAAATCTCAAGTGACCTGCATTCCTCTCTCTGCACAAGTATAATGCACTTTCACATGATGACTAGTTTTAACTCATCTAGGAGAAGGATACTTGGTAACCAGGAAACTTAAGCTTCTCTAAACTCATCTCCAGCTCATTTATGAGATGCAATATATAATATGCAATATGGCGTTTACCAGATTAACCATACATTAATAAAGTATCAAAGCAAATGGCTGCAATCCATTCTTACATTTTACTAGCATATCTATCCATACTACCAAAGTGCTACTGAATTTTTGTAGAGTACACACAGAGTAATAAACCTTTAAATCTCATCTGATAAATATACAGGCTCTGAACACATCACATCTGTATTACAGTACAATTTAAGCGGCTTGTAAATGGCATACTGGTAGTTAACACAGCCATGCAGGTTTCAGCCTATTCCTCATCTTTCATTCTCTGAGCAGAAAGAACTCTGCAGGCAGTGTGCTTAGCCTGGAGGGTGGGAGTTGTTGCTCAACAATGATTCATCAGGATTATTATTAATATTATCTAGGTAACTAGTTAAGGAACTTATATAGCCCCCATTACAATATTGAATGTTTCTCTCTCTTTTTTGTAAGGTATTTGTATTCTATAGAAGGTCTCATCAAGTTCTCCTTATAGTTAGGTGAGCTGTTAGGAAATAATATTCTCAAAGCCATGAGCCACCCCCCGGAATATTTTGAATGTACTCCGATGTTGTGCTAAACTTTTATTACAACATGAACCCAAGGAGTTTCCACTTGAAGGAGTATGCGGTATATTTTTAAATGGTATACGTGATAGTGTGTGTACAGATCCCATCCAAGAGCGGACAGAGTGAGAGTTCAAGCAGAGTTATGACCACAGCTGCATGCTCCAAACACAGGGATTGGTAGCAGGATAGGGTCTGCTGTGGTGAATAAGTAATTTCCCCAGTACACTTAAGCTCCCATCTAAATTTCAAAATTATACCATGGAGATATAACTGGCTCCTTCAATACTTTTAAAGCATGACTCCTTTTCACAGTGTCACTAAAACATAATTTTTTCAGAATTGTCCTAAAGCCTTGGACATATCTGGCTCTAGCATGATTCTTAACACATCTCCTCTTTGCTGTAAAGTGAAAACAATTCAACCATGTTGTATTCAGATTCCATGATATTACTATTTTTGGAGTGTAGGATGGATGTGTTCAGAGGAGTTGGAGCTAGCACACTAGGAGTCAGCCCACCTGAGAGAGACAGGATGAAAAAGCTAACTGGGAATGCCCTCTTTTGCCACATTAACCTTAGCTGAACAAAGCCTTTGTGAATATTTAAGCCCTTCCATGGAAGAACCCCCATAGATGTACCAGTTGGTTGGATTTCAAGACCGTTAAGTATTAGTACTTCATCAGACTCTAGCTTACCTGACCAATCACAGTGTATTCTAAAATTGAATTCTGCCCAGCAGATCAAGGGGAAAAAAAAGAGGCACTTGCCAAATGACAACCAAACTTGCTGGCGGCCATTAGGCGTATGTGTGATGCCTTTTCAATTGTTTTGCATACACCCTACACTTCCCATTCTTGCACCAGGGCTCAGTCAATCCTAGAACCAGCACTCTATTTTATTCTTAGGCACTGGAGATACGGGGGCCACAGGGCTATTCCCCCTCCCACACTTTTTAAAAGGGGATGCCATGCCCCCTTCTTTTTAAAATGTAGCTGGGGGGGGGGGGGGGAGAGTGCCCTAGTCTGGCCTGGCTGGCTGGCACCTGGGTCCCACTCTGCATCATGCCATGTGCCAGTAACTAGGCCCTTATCTGCCAGCGGCTCATGTGGCATTGGCTCCTCTCGGTGCCAGGAACTGGGAAGCAGGACAGACCCATCCCTCGAGGGCTTTGGGCTCACCAGCAGGGAGGGTAAGGTAGGAACTGGGGGAAGGGGCTCTGGGGGACTCAGACTGTAGTGGGGGGCACCAGTGACCCATTTTCCCTCCCCCCAGGTTGCAAAACCAGGCTCTACTGCTTTATTCCTAAAACCAAGAAAACTACATTGAGCACATGGTCAGTAAAATCATGGAATCACAGAAGTTGGAGGTAGAAAACACATTAGATCAGTGGTTTTCAAGCTTTTTTTCATCTGCGGACCCCCCAAAAATTTTGAATTGAGGTGCGGACCTTTTTGGAAGTCTTAGACAGTCTGTGGGACTGCCAGGGGTCCACAGACCATGGGTTGAAAACCACTCCATTAGATCATCCAGTTCTTCTCCCTGCTAATGCAGAATTTGTTCCCTACTGTACATATTCTAGTGTTTTGCACAGTGCCATTTTAAATTCTGAAATGATGGGGATTACACATCAGTGTTCTTAGGAGCCTATTCCACAGTCTACAAAAATTTCAGTCAGAAAGTTTTGCCAGATAGTCACCCTTTCTTAATTTCATCCCATGACTTCTAGTTATACCTCTGTGCCACTCTAACTCAATTTTCTTTGGTATCTACACCCTCCAAATATTTGTAGACAATTATGACCCCTACTTTGTCACCACTTAGTCAAGCTGTATATACACCATTCTTAATCTTTTCTTCTATGTCAGACCCCCATTAGCTTTGATATTTTTGTATTTGTCAGTAGTTTTCTGGTAATATGATACCCAGAACCAAACACAGTATTCCAGATGTGGTAGCATCAGAGCCAAATAGAAAAGAATTAGTACTTCTCTGCTCCATGATGTCATCCTAAAATGGAACTGATTTTTTATTTTTTTGCAGCCTTACTGCACTTCAAATTTAAATCTAATTTGCTATCAGGCCTAGATCTTTTTTAGCATTATTACTTATTATGGATATTGTGGTAACACAAATAAATATTATATTGTGGTGTCCAAATATATTGGGATTTGCACAAACATATAGGAAGACACAGTCCCTGCTCTAGAGCTTATGGTCTAAAGATTCAAAAAACGGATGAAGAGTCAGGAAAAGGGCTGCTACATACAGGAAAAGTGTTAAGGGTGATGATGAGCTCTAGTGATGGGAGAAGGTGTCTCATTAGTTCCAACCTTTTCTCTTTGTTTTAATTATGGAGAGGGGAAATGAATAAGAAGGAGCAAGGAAGCATAAGGAGGACACTGAGGTGCAGAAGATAAGAGGAAATGGTGAAAGGAAAGAAGAGGGAGGGAAGGAGGGAAGAATGGAGGGCAGAAAGAACAATGCTGGTGGCTGATAGACTATGAGGTAGAAGGGTGGGAGTATGTTGAGGCAAGCAAGCAGTTAGCAGACAGAAAATAATGTTGGAGTCTGTTGGTGACATGGCTATCTAGGAGGTGTCAAGATTTTTAGGATGAAGAGGGACAAAGGATCCCACTTAGCCCACTCTAGCAGCTTGTTTCCTGGGAAGTCCTTGCCGCTCCCGAGAGGTCCTACTTGGCCTCCCTTAGACCATATAACTGGAGAAGGGGAGCGTAGCTGAGGCCCATGTACCTGAGGATTAGGGGAAGGTTTCTCCTCCTAGACCCTGAAGATGGAACAGGTGCCCAAGCTGGGTATTTCTCCACTACTACTGCTGCAGTTCCTTCAGATGGTTATGATACTTCCTAGATTTCTACCTCCCACTCAGTATGTGCATTTAAGATTACTTTTCCTCAGGTGTAATAAGCTAGTATTTTTCAAAACAGATGATAATTTTTGTTATTTTCTACCCATGTTTCTGATCTCTAGACTACTTTGAGTACCATCTGCAAATTGCGTTACTATGCTATTCACTCCCTCTCCTACATTAACACATGTAAAATAAGGCTGGTTCTAACACCAGTCCCTCAGTATCCCACCTGGATTCTATTCTATTCTATTGCTAACCCTCAAGCATTTAAAAACTATGAGTCACACTCTCCATCACGTTTTGATATTGGCTTAAAAATCATGAGTTTAAAAAAAAAAACCCAATACATTTTGGGTTCTTTTTATTTTACTTGAGATTGCTGAGACTTTAGGATGCATGCAAGTCACATTTTCCAATTTTTCTCCATAACCATGAGGGCTAGAAACTTACTTTAAAAAAAAATGAAAATTGTGATTTTAACATAATCATATGGATCCTGAAGCCTAGGCAAATATTGCAAGACATATGATAAAATAACGAGAATTGCCAACACTGCCGGACACTCCCTCCCCCAACTCTTTTCTATCAAAACATCCCTTATTATTTTTAATATGTTTTTGGTATACAAGAGTATAGCAATCTAAACCAATTTGTATTATATTTTTCATGCCAGATTTTGTGAGACAGTATCAATTTACTAAATTCCAAATATAGTAAATTTTCTGCATTCCACAGGTACCTATATACTCCTTATGTACAACACACAGGGACGTTCTCTTGAGTAAGGAGCCAGTACCCTCACACTAGGTGTATGTTTGTGTCTGAGGTGATCCCGAGCCATAGGAGGAGCCAGAAGAAAAGTAAGACACCCTTAAACTTGTAATCTCTCAAAGTACAGGGAGCAGATGCAAAAGAGAAGTAGCCTAAGGAGGTATCAAAAGTAGCAGTCTTACAATACAGGCAATGCACAACCAATTACTTAACCCGAGTAACCAAATTACACATCCGACATGCCAGAAATTCACATCCAAAGAGAAAAATATAGTGAAAGAAATGATTCTTTACCTGTATCTTTCACATAGTCTGGAATCTGGCGCCTGATTCTCCACTTTTATACAATGCTTGCTTTACACTGCATATTTCTGATAACTACGATGATGTTAACTCCTATTTCACACCTATGTAAGCAACAGGAAAATCAGGCCCTGGATGTCTTGCTGGGTGACTGGACTATTTGCATTTTTGCTGAGTGGAAGAGCAACCAGTCTCCTTTCAAGATGACCCAAGAGGCCAAGGGAAATTGGCATCAATAACTCCCACTTGTGTTTCCCCATCTTAGAAGTCCTTTAAATTTTTCCCCCCAGAGTTTCTGCCAGGAAAAAAAGATGGTTACCTACCTTTTGTAACTGTTGTTCTTCGAGATGTGTTGCTCGTGTTCATTCCAACAGGTGTGTGTGCACGCACTGCTGGGACGAGATGGGAAGCCCTTTCATCCTCTCGGCAATTGCAATAAAAAGCGGTGGTAATTTACGAAACGGCTTTGTGCATTCAATGTAGAAGGCTAGGGCATGCCTTACGTCCAGGGAACGGAGTGTCCACTCTTTGTTGCTGGCATAAGATTTAGTAAAGAATACTGGTAGAAATATGTCCTGGTTAACGTGAAATTGGGATACTACCTTGGGTAGTGAGAGCGTAGCTGCACCTTGTCCATGTAAAAGACCATGTAGGGGGGCTCGGAAGTCAGGGCTGTGAGCTTGGAGACCTTCTGGTCAAGATTATGGCCACCAGAAAGCCTACCTTTCCTGGAAGGTGGCCTAAGGCGAAGGTTGCCAGGGGCTCAAAAGGAGGACCCATGAGTCGGAAAGGACCAGGTTAAGATCCCACTGAGGAAGGGGCTGCCTCACCTGGGGGTTAAGCCTATCCAAGCCCTTAAGAAATCAGCCCACTATGGGATTGCTAAAGACTGACCTGCCCACCACTCCCGGGTGGAAGGCCGAGATGGCCGCTAGGTGTATCTTAATCGATGATATCACCAACCCCCGTTGCTTCAGGTACAAGAGGTAGTCTAGCACAAGGGGAATAGAGGCTTGCTGCAGGGAGGTACCTTTCTGTAGGGACCAAATGGAGAAACGCTTCCACTTCGCCAGGTACATTGTGTGAGTGGAAGGCTTCCTGCTCCCCAACAGAACTTCCCTAACAGAGTCCGAGCACTGCAGTTCAAGCTGGTTCAGCCATGGAGTTTCCATGCCATGAGGTGGAGGGACTCCAGGTTGGGATATTGTACTTGGCCGTGATCCTGTGTGACGAGGTCTGGGAGCATAGGAAGGGCCACTGGCCTGTCCACTGATAGATTCAGCAGCGTGGTGAACCAGTGCTGTCAGGGCCACACTGGTGCTATGAGGATGACTGAAGCCCTGTCCTGCTGGATCTTGAGGAGGACCTTGTGTAGGAGGGGGAAGGGCAGGAACGCATTAGCAGGCGACTCATCCACGGTAGGTGAAAGGCATCCTCCATGGCTGTGGTTCTGAAAGGAGCAGAACAGCTGACACTTTCTGTTGCTCCGCATCGTGAACAGGTCCACATGGGGATAGCTCCACCTCCGGAAGATTGAAAGGGTGATATCCACTCTGAGTGCCCACTCGTGAGTGTTGAACGAGTGGCTGAGGTGGTCCGCTAGTTCATTCTGTGCTCCCGGCAGATATGAGGCCTGTAGTTGGATGTAATATGCGACGCAGAAGTCCCACAGTCGGAGAGCTTCCTGGCACGGGGAAGAGGAGTGAGCACCACCCTGTTTATTTATATAGAACATTGCTGTGGTGTTGTTTGTCAGTACTGAGATACATTTGCCCTGAAGATGGGCCTGGAATGTCTGGCAAGCCAGGTGAACCGCTCTCAGCTCCCTGGCGTTGATATGCAGCGATAGTTCTGGTTGTGACCACATGCCTTGAGTTCTGATACTGCCCAGGTGCACTACCCAGCCCGTCTGTGATGTGTCCGGGACCAGTGACAGCGAGGGCTGAGGTTTGGCGATGGGTACTTCTGCACAGACCACATGAGGTTGAAGCTACCAGCTGAGGTACTCGAGAATCTTGGGCGGAAGGGTAACAAGTCTGTCCTGAGAGTCCCGGTTGGGTCTGTATACCCTCACCAACCAAGCCTGGAGGGGGCGAAAGTGCAACCTGGCATGCTGCACTACATACGTGCAGGCTGCCATATGCCCCAGAAGCTTCATGCAGTTTTTGGCCGGGGTAGTTGGGAACCGGTGGAGGCTGTCGATGATGCCCTTGATGCTTTGGAACCGGGACTCGGGTAGGGAGGCTCTGGCCTGAGTGGAGTCCAGGAGAGCCCCAATGAACTCTATCTTCTGGGTTGGGACCAGTGTAGACTTAGGAACATTCAGAATGAGCCCCAGCTTGCTGAAGTAAGTTGAGGGTGGCATACCAGTCCCCCGGATCCAGGGAAGGAATGATGATGGCTAGAGAGATCATATGAAACTTCAGCTTTCTTAGGAATGTGTTGAGGTTTCACAGATCTAGGATAGGGCTGAGCCCACCCTTGGCCTTGGGAATGAGAAAATATCGGGAGTAGAATCCCCTGCCCCTGAACTCCTGAGGAACCTCCTCTATTGTGCCCAGCGCGAGGAGCGACTGCACTTCCTGCTCATGAGAGGGATCTCTGAAGAGGGCTGGGGAAGGCAGGTAGGGCCAGAATTGGAGAGAATATCCCACCCCGACCGTGCTCAGGACCCAGCGATCTGAAGTAATCGGGGCCCAGGCATGGCAGAAGTGGGACAGACGATTCACAAAGGGAGGGCAAGGATCCAGGATTTGGGCTGGCGCTCTGTCCCTAGGCGCAACTTCAAAAGTTGGGCTTACAGCCGGGAGGCTACTTGGAGGAGCCCTGACTCCAGGGGAGGAGGACGACTGCAGGGAACACCTCCCGTTGTTTCTGCCCCTCCTTCAATTATAGTCCTGCCTGGGGGGACCTAGAGAGAATCATGAGGGGGGCTTAGGCTTGAAGGGTTTTCTCTGGCATGCCGGTGTGAATTCCCAGAGACTTGAGGGTTGCTCTCTAGTCCTTGAGACTGTGCAGTCTCGAGTCTGTCTTGTCAGCAAACAGCCCCCCACAGTCAAATGGGAGGTCCTGTATGGTATTCTGGACCTCTGCCAGGAGTCCCAAGATCTGTAGCAATGAGCTACACTTCACTGTGATGCCCGTAGCCATGGTTCGCGCTGCCGAGTCAGCGGAGTCCAGAGCAGCCTGGAGGGAGGTTCTAGTCCCCACCCTGCCCTCTTCCAGGACTGCAGTGAATTCCTGTTGGGATTCCGATGGAAGCAGTTCCTGAAATTTAGAGAGGGCATTCCACGGGTTGTACACACAGCAGCTAATTACCCTCTGCTGGTTGGAAATTCGAAGCTGGAGCCCCCCTCATACTTTTCGACCAGAGAGGTCCAGCTTCTTAGCGTCTTTATTCTTAGGGGCAGGCCCTGGCAACCCCTGCCGCTCTTTGTGGTTTGCTGCATCCACTATCAAGGTCCCTGGGGGGGGGGGGAGAGGAGTGAAGAGGTGCTCGTACCCCTTCTGAGGGACAAAGTAGCGCCTCTCTACTTCCCTGGCCATTGGTGGTATAGAGGGTGGGGTTTGCCAGAGCACCTTTGTGGTGTTCTGAATGACTTTTATAAGTGGCAGTGCCACCTTGGAGGGACCCTCCAGGGAGAGTATGTCCACCATGCAGTCTGAGTCTTCCACCACCTCCTTCGTCGTCATGTTGAGGTTCTGGGCCACCCTCCTAAGGAAGTCCTGGTGGGCTTTCATGTCCATCGCCAGAAGGGACGTGGTAGTGCCCACCACTGCCTCGTCCTGCGAGGGAGAAGACGAGGCTCGAGGTGGGACGGGGTCTTCCTGCCCCTCTGGTTTCCTGGTGATTTGCTCAGGGATATCCATCGTTGCTGCTACTGGTGGTATGGGAGCCACCATCATTGGCATCTCTGACCTTGCACTCAATACGGGAGGCCCAGGGTCTGAACCCTGTGGTGGGTCCTCGGGAGCCCATGACTGATATGGGGAAACAGACATCACAGAAGGTGTGGCATGGGCAACGGAGACCACCAATGCTGCCCTGGAACCATGCCATTAGTCCTAGTGGTAGGCCCATGGTGTCCAAAAGGGCCATTGTACTGGTCCCTGCCACTGGAGAGGCCAGGACACCATCCGTAACGAGTGTTCCTCCACCTTACGGTACTGAGACTGGTGCTGGGATCTCGACCAGTATCAGCTGTGTCGGGACACGTGCAACTCCGACTCTGATTCTGATAAATAGTCCAAGCCCAACCAGGGAGGTGCGTATCCCGAAGGTGCCGGGGAGCAGTACTGTGGTGATGGGGAACAGTGCCGCATCATGGTGGGCTTGCCCCAGTGCCGGATAGGAGGTGTCGCCATCGGTGCCGCAGACGGTGCCGGAAGTAGTGCAGCAGCTGGTTCTTGCACTGCCTGCACCTGAGCTGGTGCATGGGAATAGGAGGCTGGGGACTGTGCCGTCATTGCAATTAAGTCCGCATGGCCTCAAAGGTGTCTGGTCTGGAGGGGAGGTCCAGGTCCTCCTCCAACACTTCCTGGACCGGAGAGTCCACTGACACTGGACTTGACAGACCCCCCCCCTTCGAAGCCGGAGTCGACAGTGCCGGGACCGATGGACCAGCCTTCTGGTGTCCCACCTTGGGACGCACCATGCTGGAGTCCTGTCTGCTCTTCTTGGCGGCGGAGCAGCCCCGTTACGCCTTCTTCTTCTTATGCAACACTGGGGATAGCGATCGGTGCCACACCGATGAGCTGGTCTTTCGCGCAGGGGAACGGTGCTGATGCTCCTTATTCAGGTCCTTCCTCGGTGCCGAGATGTCCCGCACTGAGGCTGGTGCGCTGTGCACCGATGCTGCCGGTGCTGGCTCTTGAGCTGGTTGGGGCCAGAGAGCGGACTCCATCAAGAAGAGCTTGAGGCGATAGTCTCTCTCCTTCTTAGTTCTGGGCTTGAAGCCTCTGCAAGTGGTTCCCTTGTCTTGCAAATGACCCTCTCCCAGGCACTTCAGACAAGCGGCGTGTGGATCCCCTCTGGGCATAGGCTTACCACACCTATCGCATGGCTTGAACCCCTGGGGCTGCAGCATGCCCCGGCAATAGGGAAAAATATTGGGGGGTGGAGGGGAAATCCCCCTACTTAAACTTACTAACGAACTAAGATAGTGAAGGATAACAACTATATACAGGGAAAACCACTATGAAGCACTTGCTAAAGCAAGAGACCAGTTGCTCCAACGACCGTCACTGGCGGTAAGAAGGAACTGAGCAGGTGGCGGGTCGGCAGAGACCTATATACACTGCCACAAAGGCGCAACTTCAGGGGGCTCCACAGCCAACCTGACGGGTACTGCTAGGGTAAAAACTACCGACGATTGTGCACGCAGCACGTGCACACACACCTATTAGAATGGACATCAATCATTCGAAGAAGAATACAATAAAACATAGGATTAGGAATCAGTGAAATATATTTCCATTTCTTTATTGCCTTTCTTTTAGTCCCACTCTCCCTTTCATTTTATCCCTCTTTTCCATTTCCTTTACTGTCTAGTTTGCTTTCTCCCTCAAGCATTTATAGGATGCCCATTATAGTGGTATCAAACATCAACATCAAACCATATATTGCTTCTCTCCGTTAGACAAAAAGGATTCCTTTCTTCAGATCCTTCCTCCTATATTCTACATATGTGAAATATATGGTCTCTCCCCTTTTAGTCTGTTTTTCTGTCCTCTTTACTTGCTTATGCTATTCTTTCATATCTCTGGTCACCCCTGTTCTGTTCACACATCTTTCACTCCTTCTTTGACCCTCTTCCATGTTGTGTGCTCTTTCTTGCTCACTTTTGAGACTATTGTTAAATGCTCCTCTTGCTCACTTCCTGTTGTTTCCTTCCTTCTGCCCACACACTGAATCTCTCCCCAACTTTTTGCCTCTTAATATCCTCTTTCCCTTCACTTTCCAATTCTTCTTTAACTTCCCATGTTCCTAACATTCCTCTTGCTGTCACTCCAGTCTCTGGAACTGTAATGGGATGAGCACCAATGGATTTTGTAGGCTGACTTCTGGCTGCTCCACTCCCACACATTCATGAACACACAAACAATGGCTCTGTTTGAAGTTAACTCCCCAGTCGTGCAATGAGCTTCATGCAGTTGGACACCTAAATCAACATACAGTCTTACTGAAATCTGTTGAGCTCGAGGTGGGCACAGAGGTCCACATGCATGGAGTTCATTGCAGAACTGGGGACAAAGAAAGGGGTTACAGTCTAAAATCAACATCCCTTTTCCCTCAGTTGTGGGAGAGAGAGTTGCAGTTGTGAGGACATTAGAACTGATGTTTTCTGGAGAACTTTCCAAGTTCCTCTACTGTAATTGGGAAGTTAGTTAGAACCTCATACTCCTAAAAAACTTGAGCCATAATAAAGAAACAACTAAGGGGAAGAGTAAATACATAAATAAATATTTCGCTGCTTTCCAGATCACAAAGTCAAGTGGAGAACAAATTACATCATCACCATGGCACCTGACAATGGAGCTATTTAAAGTGTTTATAGGTGCTTCTCATATTAGCAATTTCAGTGATACTGGGTGGTGAGGACTGTGCATGTGTGCACTGGATTATTCATGCACCTTTACTGAGCACACATCAAGAAGATTTGGACTTTAAATAGCATTCATTGCCTCTAAGAGAAGAAGCACTCTGTACGCATAAAGGAATTGTATATGCATTTATTGTCATCTTTCTTGAATATACTGCAATGTTTTATTTCTACTACTCAACACATATACTTTAAATCCCTATACCATAACTTAAGGGAAGAAATAGGAAAACATTTCAGGTGCCATTTTTCTTTGATTTGCGAACAGGTTCTTCACTACAACAGAGTAAATATGTGGACTGTCTTCCTTTACCAATCAACTATTAACTAACTCTTTTACACCTTCTGCCTTTCTTTAGTTGGATAAGGAGCTTTCCTCTAATTAACCTCAGTCGGACATTATATATATAATAGCCTTGCCTCTGAACAGATGCATCATGTCAGGATCATAACAAGGGCAGTGGGGACCAAAGATAAGAGCAGGGTCAAATCTGAGGCTGAGAATAGCGGAGGAGTTTGTAGTCAAGTTCCAGACCAGGGTTAATACCAAAGATCAGAGTCTGAGATAGGTTTCAGGGTCTGGGTCAGGAGGCAAGGTCCAAATCAAGCCAAGGTCAAAGCCAAGAGTTTGACAGCAGGAAGCAAAAATGGTTGTGGCAATTACAGGAGATCTGTGCTGTTGTCCAGACACTTTCTAGAATGCCCCTTAGATTTATATAGGGTAGGGAGCCAATCAGGAGCCATGAGGCTGCTGCCTGATAGAGCCTGAGGGCAGGGACTTCTTGTGGTCTTTGTTCACAGCTGGTCACAGATAGAGTGTGAACCAGTTACAACTGCTGCTGGGTGGCAGTGTGGAGGTGTTCGCTGCCTAGCAGCTCTGCAGGCCTGATTCAAGACCCGCTGGGCACCCTCTGCCAGCCCATATTTGTTTGGATGGGCTGCCATGAGGTCAGGGGCATGGATTTGGGATGCTGACTCCCAGGATCATCCTTTAGGGCATAGTCCTCCAGCCTACAAGGTACCAGAGGGAGCTGCATTTGATTTTCAAGTCCAGTATTTCACAGACTTCATACTCGTTGTGCTCTTGGATCAGCTCCAAAGGAGGCAGTGGTTGGGCCCAGTGAGTGAAGGGGTTGTCAACATAGAGGATTAGCAAGGATACGTGGAACACTGCGTGGTTTTGGTGGGATCTGAATAACTGAAGCCTCACAATCACTGGGTTGATTACCTGGCTGATGGAATATGGCCCAAGGTATTGGTAATCCAGCTATGACATAGCCAGTCAGTGTGGATGTGTTGGGCTGATAGCCAGACTTTTTGCCCAATGGTGAATGCCAGGCCTTCCCAGCACTGGTGGTCAGCATACCACTTGTAATCTTACTTAGCCTTGTCCATATGTGCCTTGAGTTCTTCTTGGACACCATGGATCAGGCACATCCAGTCAGCGGCTACAGGATTGGTGGAGGTGACAAATGCAGCTGGGTGGAGATGTGGGTGGAGGCCATAGTTTGCATAGAACGGATTCTGCATGGTGGACATATGATCAGCATTGTTGTAAGCAAACTCTGCTTGGGGTAGGAAGCTCAACCAGTTCTCCTGGTGGAAATTAATAAAGCACCACATGTATTGTTCTAACACTTGATTGCTTGCTCAGACTGACCATCAGTTTGTGGGAGATAAGCAATGGATGTGTAAGCACAGATCCTAAGCAATCGTAGGATTTTGTCCCAAAACAACAACAGAAACTGCAGACCCTTATCAATTGTGACTCGCTCTGGGAGTCCATGGAGACAGATCAGTGTGCTTGTTAGACACAGGGAGCTTGACTATAAAGTCCAGGGTAATGGCTGCCCAAAGCCTGGACGGGCTCTCAGAAGGCATTAGGATGTTGAGTGGTTTTGGGCGTGACATTGTGGTGCAGGCATGTCTCACAGAAATCAACATACAAGTGGATTGTTGTGTGCACGCAGGGCCACCAGGAGGAGTGGATGGCCAAACAGAGAGTCTTGAAGCAACCCAAATGGCCTGCTAATGGCGAGTCATGACAGAAGCCTAGTACCTCTAACTGAGGGGGTCCCAGTCGAATGTACAAGTAGCCCTTGACAGAGAGCAAGCCTTCCTGGACCTGGTGTTGCTCTTGGTTTGCTGCCTCAAAATTCCTTGGAAAGGGGATCCTTCTCTGCAGCTGAGCGGATCATTGACATGAAGTCCTGAGGAACTGCAGCATCCAGGAAGTTAGGGGGCTTAAGAATGGGGGGAGGCTCAGCATAGGGGGGCTCTTGGCTGGTGAGATTCTCCTTTTTGGGACGAGGCATTGGCAGTCTTGTTCTGGACTCTTGAGTGGTACATGATGGTGAAATTGAAGCGTGCAAAGAACAGGGCCCAGCGAAACTGCATCTGGTTAAGGGTCTTGGCTCAGCAGAGGTACTCTACGTTTTTACAATCAAAGTAAACCTGTCCTGGGTACCAAGCACCCTTGAGATAGCAGCAACGCTCTTCTAAATCTGCTCCGATGGCTAGAAGCTCCTTAGCTAGATAATTCTGTTCAGCTGCAGTGAACTTCCATGAATAATACACGCAAAGTGAGAGGTGCTATTGGGGACCACCTCTTTGAAAGAGTATTGCCCTAATTGCCACATTGGAGGTATCAGTCTTGACAACAAAGAGTCATGTTGGGTTGGGATGAGCCAGGATTGGGGTGGGGGTAAAGGACGAATGCTCATTGGGTCTTTGGAGACCAGCTGAAGGTGGTATTTTTGAGAAGTGCTGTCAATGGGGTTATGTGGCCTGAAAATCCAGAGATGAACAGCCTATAAAAGTTAGTGAACCCCAGGAAATATTGTAGCTCCTTGATATTTCGGGTGGGTACCCAGGTCTGTACTGCCTCCATCTTTTTGGAGTCCACTTAGAAGCCCTTGGGGGAGTGGATGTAGCCTAGGAACTCCATGAAGCACTGGTCAAAGCTACATTTTTCCACCTTTGCATACAGGCCATGTTGGCAGAGCCATTCCAGGACTGACCGGACATGCTCAGTGTGTTGCTTGTGATCCTCAGCAAAGTTGGAGATATCATCTATGTAGACTACAACATACTGATCTAGGATGTCATGGAAGACCTCGTTCACGAAGTGCTGGAATGTTGCAAGGGTATCTGTGAGGCCAAACTGCATTACTGGGTACTTGTAGTGGCTATAGCAGGTTTGAAAATCTGTCTTCCACTCAACCCCAGCTTGGATTTGAACCAGGTTGTAGGCCCTGTGACATAACACTCCATATTCTTTATGGAAATATACTTATGATATGGATAGGACATAACAGATGTACTTTATGCAAGATGGCTCATGTAAGGTATCATTGGAAAGGTTATGATTTACTGAATGTGTTTATCCAATTTGTGTGCATGTATCATTTTTGTATCTGAAGCTGGGAATATTGACCATGTCTCTACATTTCAAATGTGCTACGCTGGATGAGGCCAAACAATGTTAGTGGCTTATTGAATAAATGACACAAGCATAAGGATTACCCCAGGAACTGTGTGCAATAGGAACCTCTCAGAGATAGCTCTATACAATGGGAACCGTTTGACCCAGGTCATAGCAAAAAAGCTTTCCAGCAAGTTGGAGGAAGATATAAAAGAGGGACAATGACAACATGAGGGGCCTCACTCTCCCTACAACAACACACCTGAAAACACCTGAGGAACAAAGAATGAACTGTGAGAAGTGATGGTCCCAGGCTAAGATCTTTAGCCTGTGTATGAAAACCTGGGAAAGCCAAGGCTATTGGTGCCTTAAGAATCTGCCTGCTTGTTTATCACTCAGGGTGAGAATTTGCTAATTTGTATCCTACCTATCTAGTGCGTCAAGCTTAATTTGCGTGTTTTGTTTAATTTGCTTAGTAATCTGCTTTGTTCTGTTTGCTATCCCTTGAACCACTTAAAATCTGCCTTTTATAGTTAATAAAATTTGTTTTGTTTATTATTAAACCCAGTTTATGCAATTTCTTACTGGGGGAGGGAAGAAGTCGTGCATCTCTCTCTTCACATTGAGGAAGAGGGCGAATTTTATGAGCTTGCCCTGTACAGATATTTCTATACAGTGCAAGGCAGTAGTATTTTGGGTTTGTCTCCCCAAAGGGGTGGGCATGTGAGTGCTGGGGAAGCCCTCTCACACAGAGCGGACTTCAGTCTGTGTCTGCAGTGGGGTGTGGCCCTACCTGTGTGTGTGTGCTGCAAGAGACCAGAAAGCCTAATTCAGCAAAGCAAGGAGAGGGAACCCAGGCTGGTTGAGCAGGGGAGGCTCAGTTAAACCCCAGCACATCAGGTGTCACCCCGGACGAGGGGTGGGTCCAACTTGTCACAGGCCCCTCACAAGTCAAGTTTTGTGAATACCTGGGCTGATAGCAAATGATCCAGTAATTCTGGAATAAGTGGAAGAGGGGTTTTGATTCTTGATGATAACCTGACTGAGGGCCTGGGAATCCATGCGTAAGTGCGGGGTTCCATCTTTCTTTTTAAAAAACAGAACTGGGGCCCTGGTGGGAGAGGTAGATGGCTGAAAGAAACCCTTAGGCAGATTCTCCTGGAGATAAGAATGCATTGCAGCACCTCAGATTCTGACATCGCATATAAATGGCCAAATGGCTCCTTGACCCCTGGCTACAGCTCGATCAGGCAGTCATAATACTAATGGGGTGGTGGGGTGTTAGCATTCTACTTCTCGAAGACGACACCACAGTCACTGTATTTGGGGAGCAGTGCCAAAGTCACTCTGGTGATGGTCCCACCTGACCCAAGGCCAGGGCCCAGAAGCGGGAATATCTTGGTTCCAGGGTTTGTCAGGTGGTGTATATAGGTAGACTTGCTGGCAGAACTCAGACAGGAAGCTAACTTTGTGCTCATGACAAAGGACCTGTGGCTCATGAGTTGTCACCCTCAAAATGCAAAGGATTATTGGGAAGTGTGGTGAGTGGATCACCTCAAAATGAAGGGCTTCCGATAGTCCTGAATGACAACTTCTAGAGGCACTGTTTCCTGTATCATTGGCCCCGACAACAAGAGTGAACCATCTATAGTTTCCAGTAGAACAAGGACCATCTTTATTTGTACCAGAATAGCCAAGGCTTGGGCCGTATCGGCATTTATAAAGTTGTCTGCTGCACAGGAATCTATCAGTGCCCACTGGGGGGGAATTTGGAAAGGCTCTCCTGTAACATGGCGGCAGATCCAGACTTTAGGCCACAGGGAGCACTCACTGTGCCTGAGATGTGCATCAGTGAGGAGTAGGGGGGATATTATCTTGGGGTTTGCCCAGGGAAATCCCCTCTACTGATCCTGAGCATAGTCATTTCCCGAACTGGGTCATGCTACATCTCATGATGGGCAGTTGCATGGCTAGATCCTCAATAGAAACATAGCTCATGGCAGCGACGGCACTCTTTTTCCTCAAGGGTCAAATGGCAGTGGGTGGTATCCAGCTGCCTGGGTTCAAGGTCCAGGTTGGAGATGGGTACCAATGTATGCCAGTTGGGTGGTGGCCCATATCCATTCCTTTCCTTATGTCTCTTGTGGAGCCTATTGTTGATGCATATGACAAGGTCGATGAAGGCATCTAGGTTGGTTGGGGACTCCACATGAGCTAGTTCGTTCTTAATTTCTTCACGTAGTCTCAATCAGAACGAGTAGATCTGGGCCATTTCATTCCACCCAGTGTCTGAGATCTTCAATAATAAGAATGAGGGAACATTTATTTTGTGTGGAATATAGGTGACTTTGGGATTAAAATGACTGATGTGCCTCAAAATGAAAATTGTCTGAGAAATATCATCCAAGTTAGGTTATTACCTTGAAAATGGAAAGCATCCTTAAATGAACACTTAATATTGAATCTTAATGTATACATTCCGTGTATACACAAAGGAAAAAACACAAGGGAAAGTATTAATAGTTGCATTAAAATGCTATAAGCATAGAGAAAGTAGTAACATCATAAAATACTGTAGTGGGCTTTGGTCTTAATTAATACATCTAATATCCTGAAACTACTGTAAATGTTACTTCGTTGGGTTTCAAATGAATATGATCCTTATTTGATTATAGTCCTTCAGCGTTTAATGAGCATGGGAATCTATAATCTGCCTAGAGGAAAAACTGTGCCAGGCTGCACTTTATTGAATCCTACAATGTACAAACAGAGAACAGAAATGCAAACACAGCTGCCTCAGCAAAGCCTACAGGGATAAAGAAAGAAAAAAAAAGATGAATTCAGAAGTACGTGAAATAATCCAACTCCTGAGATTAATCAAATACACAG
Source organism: Emys orbicularis (assembly GCF_028017835.1). Taxonomy (NCBI): domain Eukaryota; kingdom Metazoa; phylum Chordata; order Testudines; family Emydidae; genus Emys; species Emys orbicularis. The sequence continues at coordinate 105,952,404 of NC_088685.1, forward strand.
CAAAACTATTTGATCTATTTTGTCCTTAATTGGCAACATTTACTTTCTTTCTTTAAAGAATATCACTTCCATGCCATTACGACTTCATTTATAACATCACTAGAAAAAGGGTTAACGAAAATATACTCAATCCCACCAAGTTTAACAGAAAGCTGCTAATTTATTTATAAATCCCTTCCCAAAATGAGTCAATGATACAGATACTTTTAAGGGTTGTTGTAGCAGAAAAGCACTGATATACATATTGAATAATTCATAAATTTTCCTAATAATTGGCTGACATCTAGAATTAAATATGTATAAAATATGCAAACAATAATAGTAACTTAGCCAACAGAGAAAAAGATTAGTGCAAAACTATATTTTCAGCATTGTTTTTCAAGAGAAGTCTTATTTATCATATCAGCCTGATACAAAGACACATTAAAGGATTTTGTGAAGGAAAGGTCTGAATGAGATGGAAATAAAAGGGTGGAACAGGTTCTGGGAATTAAGGGCACAACCTAATTTATGTCTCTTTCCGATGAACCCTCTGGAGGCCAACAGCTGGCATGCGATTACCGTATCACATTAGGTCAGGACATTTTGACTGCAGGCACCAGGGGGTTAACGTCCAAGTGCAATAGGCCCATTTTTTTAGGGGCCAAACACAAAGTGTTAAGAACATTACCTCTTCTACAACTAGTCCCTCCCTGGTATTTTTTTAAAAAAACATACTTTAATGATTGTATAGTTGTAATTAACTAAGTTTATAGAGTTTGGGGGTTCTTTTGTGTTGGGGGAGAAGGATCAGGACGGAGTATACATCATCACCAACCAATTCCTATATGCACAAGAAATACACAGAAGATATTAGTGATTTCACTTTGGTTACCATAAGCCAACTGGTACAAACAGAGCTTGAAATAAGATGTAGGTGAGCTAATGGTAAAAAACAGCTGCAATTGATCCAATAGCCAATTTTAAGTTACAACCACATTTTCCCCTCCTGACTTAGTATTGCCTATATTCCTGCTAAATACCAAGAATACAGGAATGTGATTCTGACATATTCATTTCTAAACAATGAGAGTGTGCACGTCCGAGAGAGAAGACTATATTTTATCTTAAAAAAAAAAAAATCTGACCTCTATATCAACAACATGAGGTAAAAGCCTACACAGCCACGAAAGTTTCCTTAAAGATACCTCCTTTTATTCACAAAAGAAGCAAGAAAGCTTTTCTACAAAGCAATTTGTGAAGAATGCCATTTTATAGTTTAATATTATCAATTTTTTTAAATGCATAAATAGAATTCCTTACCGTCTGTAGTCTGACTGATGGTGTTCGGCTAAGAGGACTTCCTACTGGGCTGAAACTCCCTGTGAAAAGACAAAGCTGTGAATTTTTGCTTGTTATCCCATTCTAATAAACCACTTTATTTTAAAATCATTATGTTAGCAGGACATGTTTCACAAAACTCTAATGAAAAGCAGCACCATCTTTCAGTTGCAACTACGCATCCTTCAGTCAGGAACAGTTGGAGGGTTTATCTAACTAATAGACCTGACACAAGGTTAGTTAATCCAATATTTCCATTCAAATGATTTGGAGCAATAGCACAAGCAATGTCCACATGCCACCTTGTGCTCAGAACAGACACTATTATCTAAGCTACACTGCCTTTCTTTTCATTGTATTTCTGAGTAGCGCATACGAAGTTTTCAGTCAGAAATGATCACAAAACCTCTCAAAGGAATTACTTCCTTATTTTATCTGAAAGAATAAGTATGTCTATTCAGTATCTCCCTTTGATCATCTGACTTCCTACCACAACACATCTTGATGTTTATTTTATTCACTCTTTATACAGTGCATTTGAAAAAGTGCTACTTGTAAATTTGTTCCTTTTGAAATTATTACATTGGCTAAACTCAAGAAAATCCTATCATCATCTATGGATTTATCTTTTTGTATTGGTTTCTTCTACTGTATATCTTCTAAGAAAACATCTTTAAAAGATAGAGACATCTGAAAATTGTTAAACATGACAATACTTAAATGCTATAGCTTTGCTCAAGATATTTCATCTTTCTTTTTTTCCTCAAGCAGGTGGAGCAGAGGGAGGCCAAATATCACAGAGTGAAGCTCACCAGCTTTTTGCCATGAGACACAAAGGTTCAAATCCTAGTTTAGGTTTCAAGTAAAAATGAGTTCTAAGGTCTCACTCTAGTTTCCAACCACAAAACCCAACTCAATTTAGCACAACAGGTAATATCTGCTCATAAGGAGCCCAGAGTTTGAATAATGGGGATTTTTCAGGTTAAGATTCAGATGCATTGGCACAGATCCTTGGGAAACCTTGTACAACCTCCACCTGCACTATACCCCTGTTAAGCCAGTGATATTAGTCATATTCATAAGTGATTTACTCGTGAATGTTTAACCATTGGAAAATATTTATATATGTAATTAAATGGTGTAATGCAAGCTCAAAGGGTTACAATTTGTTAGGCCCTGATCTTGCAAATGTAATCCAGGTGCCTAAAAGGGAGATAACTGTTTAAGAGATCTATCTAGGGAGGTAGGTAGGTAAGAATGAGTTGTGTCTGGGTCATTGTTAGGCACATGCACAATTAGCACTGCACACTCAGAAGTTTCTGGAATTGGGTGTGGTAGTTTTGGGTATGCTCAATGGGTTCCCAGTAGCTTGACTGAGTAATGGACTGAGACTCCATTAGTAAGGCTACGTTTTAGTCAAGGGTATTTTTAGTAAAAGTAACAGACAGGTCATGGGCAGTAAACAAAAATTCACGGCCTGTAACCTGTCCATGACTTTTACTAAAAATACCTGTGACTAAAACTTGGGGGGAGGTGCCCTGGGTGCTGGGGGAGGGTAGCCGGCAGGGCACGGCCCGGGACCCCCACTGGTGGTGGTGGGGTTGGCGGGGCCGACAGGCTCCCTACCCTCCCCCCCCAGCAGCAGCAGAGTTTGTGTGGGAGAGGAGGTAGAGGGTTGGGGCACGGGATGGGGTGAGGTGGACTCTGGGCAGCGCTTACCTGGGAGGCTCCCCAGAAGTGGCGACATTCCCCTCTCTCAGCTACTCTCAACCCACACAGGGAACCATGGTCAATGGGAGCTGTGGAGGTGGTGCCTGCAGGCAGAGGCAGCGCACAGAACTGCCTGGCCATGCCTCCACCTAGCAGCTGAGCGGGATGTCGCCGCTTCCAGGGAGCCCCCCAGGTAAGCGTCGCCCACAGTCTGCCTCACCCCGCCTTGTGCCCCTCTCATACCCAAACTCTGCTGGGGGGTGTGTGCGATGGCCTAAGACTGCCCCAGCAGTGGCTGGTCTGACTGGCGCAGGGGCTGCCCGAGCTGCAGAAGTCACGGAATCCGTGACTTCCGTGAAAACTCGCAGACTTATCCATGAGGGCAAGTAGCTGGGGCAGCTGCTTTGAAAAAGGCCTTGTGCCCTCTGTGGGTTGGGAGAAGCCAAGCCACAGGAGCAGAAAGCAGGCTGTTTCTCCCTAACACTGAAGCATTTTGCAGCAGGTTAGTGATATTGTTAACCTTCCTGGCAGTGCTAATTATAGAAAGGGGAAACGGGGAGGAAAAACTAATTTTTTTATTTTAATTGAATACTTGAAATGTTTGATTTTAGCCAAACTGTTTTAGTTAAATTGTCTCAACTAGTATGATTCACCAACTTTTCTCTTATTTAAATGTGATGATAGGGAAAGAGTCACTTATATTTTGCTATTCTCAGTTTCTATTTTTCTTGTAACAGAGTTCCCCTCCCCCCCGTATACTTAAAGTGAGTGGTTGGTTAGTTAGCTAGCTGAGTGATTTCAGTCGAGGAGAAGGAAGAGTCTGCATGGATTCCAGCTGAAGATTTCTACAAGCAAGTGGAGGGAAGATGTTGATGCAGTGCTTTTGATTCAGCAGACTGTAGAGATTTTGGTGATCAAAGACTGTAACTGAGACTCAGATGAACTCAACCTAAGCTTCTGGGAATTCAGAATTTCTTCTCACTGTTTCTGTGCGGACTGACCTGATTAGATTTAATTTCTTTTCTTTATGTTTATGTATCACTGTGAAGATTATGTGGATTATAAAATAGCTATGTTATGTTGTAGAAATTAAGTTGCTGTTAATAAAATTATTATTATAAGATTTTATAAAGTTGGTATTTAAGTATTAAGTTCATTCCGTTTGTACTTTTTGGACTTGATTGTGGGGAGGTTGACCCTGTGGAATCCTTGCTGAAAATCCTTAATGACTGAATTCTGGGTCTCCAGGTGCTTTTCCATGAAGTTAGGCTTTTTTAGGCACTGGAGAAGGGCAGTAAAATAAACTCTAGCCACCCAAAGGTTACACAAACACTTACGCATGTGAGAAGCCTCCAAGTCAATGGGACTACTATACATGTGGCAAAGTCATTCATGTGCTTATATATTTGCTAGAGCAAGGTCTTAGTGTATCAAAAGTAAAATGTAATCACTATTACATACACAGTCTGTGCAAAGAATTACATAGGATTTAAAGGGAAACTGTACAGTCAAATTTACCAGTTTTTGTTTTAAAAAAACAACACAACTTGTGCAAAACTCAAGACCAACAGAAATGTTTTCATGATTAAAATCCAACGGAAATAGTTTTTTTTTTTTTTAAACTTTAAACTTTCTAATGCCATTTTTTCAAATCAAACACACCAGCATTGTGCTAGTTTGTGAGAATCTGAAAGTCATATGAACTCAAAAGAGACTAAAAACAACTGAAATTTATTACTTCATTTTAATTCTCCAAGATGAGAGAACTGCAGAATGTAAACATGAAAAGAAACAGATTTGAAAATTCTTTCAATTTTAGTAATTTAAGACATTTTTTATAACAGATATGGAATTTTAATTACTTTTTTTTTTTAATCTCACAGTGCCCTTTTAAGGAAAATATATATTACTTGTCAGATCTAAGGCAACCCTCTTAGGGCCCGAACTGTACATCCTTACAAAAAGTGAGTAATCCTTTTCAGTTCATGTGCATAAGTGTTTGCAGGATTAGGGATTTAGGGCCACACTAGCATCTTCCAATCCAGCCTGAATAGGGGGCAGCACATAACTGCACTGCCTGAAGAAGAGGGCAGGGCTCAAATTGTGACTTCGAAAGATTTTACTCCCTTATTTAAATGGATTTATTATAAATTTGCTGTAAACCAAAATAACTGATTGAATCTTAGCTTTAAAAGTCTGAGACAAGGAGAAATCTTATTTAGAAAAATCCTTTTAAAACAAAGTTTTTTTGGTTTAAAGTTATAAAGTTAAAAAAAATAAAGTGCAACAATGTATATGTTTAATGCTTTCGTGATTCAAGAATAAATGAGTTAAAAATAAAATCTAGGTTGATTAATCCAAGAAATTATAATAAAGTAGGACTCTGTTTTGAAATGTAGTGAACCAGATGCTTATTCAAGGGATGGTTGGAGAGGCACAGCATACGGAAATGTGGAGGGAAAAGCCTGATATATTAAAAAGAAATGTTTGTATTGATACAATTACAGCCCTATAAATGGATAAATCTACTAAAGAAAAAAACAAAACAAAACACACTGAGACAGAGGCAATGAAAAATGGAATATTCAAAACTAGTGTATGCACTTTAAAAATGTTACATGTATCTTTATGGGTTGCCTAGTGACTGTATTCCTCGCTCAAGTGGGGAACTAAAGGGTTTCCTGCAGGAACTAAAATCAGCTGGGCAATTAATGCGAATCCCTACTGCAAGTAACACCTCTGGAGACGCTTAGCCCTCTGGGGAGATAGCATATATTGGTTTGACCTGGTTCAAAAAGCCTGGCAAACTGAATTGTAAACTGTATAGAGTTTCTCACCCTGACATAGGGAGAAAAGTTGCTCATCATCAATCCAACAACAGAGGTGAGACTGTGACCAAGAGGGACAGGTCCCGGGGAGGACCTGAAGTACTTGGAACCTGCCAGAGTCTCCATGTGGAAGATGGGTGACACCTAGTAAACTAGGCAGATGTATAAGCAGTTTATTGTTTTTAAGGTGTTTTCTCTAACACATTTGTTCTGAAAAATTAGTTCTTTGCTTTATGAAAGCTGGTTGGTCACTGCTTAACCCTGTCATTGCCACTGAGAAAACAGGACTGCAAGTGTTGATCTAAACTAAAATTCTGCTGAGATGAACGATTTACAAGTGTCTGCAGCCCAGGTCTAGAGAAGAGACTCACGGGACTCTGCCCTGAGGGCAATGATGACTAGAGGCCTGAGACCTAAGAGAGCACCTTTAAGGTGGCCATGAAGGGGTAAGAGGTGCAGTTAGCTCAGGAACTATGACACATGCCACAAAGAAATTTTCCTGCTGTTTTGTAACCTTTGAAGAGAAAGTCAAGGATTGAAACAAAAAAAAACCGATTACGTACCTTTTGTAACTGTTGTTCTTGGAGAGGTGTTGCTCATGTTAATTCCGTTCTAGGTGTGCGCGCGCCCACGTGCACAGTCGTCGGAGATTTTTGCCTTAGTGGTATCCATAGGGTCGGCTGTGGTGCCCTCGAGTGCCGCGCTCATGCGTCGGTACATCAAGTGCCACCAGCCCTACGCCCTCTCAATTCCTTCTTGCTGGCAACTCCGACAGAGGGGCAGGAGGGAGGGTAATGGAATGGATATGAGCAACACATCTTGAAGAACAGTTATGAAAGGTAGGTAACTGTTTTTTCTTCTTCGAGCGCTTGCTCATGTCGATTCCATTCTAGATGACTCACAAGCAATATCCCTGGAGGCGAGCTCAGAGTTCACGGTAGTGTAGCTTGCAACACTGCTCTACCGAAGCAGCATCGTCTCAGGCCTGCTGGGTAAGCGCATAATGAGATGTAAATGTGTGGATAAACAGGTAGCGGCCCTGCAGATATCTTGAATTGGCACCTGGGCCGGGAAGGCCACTGACAAGGCCTGTGTCCTCGTTGAGTGGGCAGTTATGACATCCAGAGTGTGCACCTTGTGCTCCTCTTACGATTTATAAGGCTTCGGAAAGAAGACAGCTAAGTACATGTCCTGGCTGGTATGAAACTGTGAAACTATCTTGGGTAGGAATGCTGGGTGAAGCCACAGCTGGATCTTGTCTTTGTAGAACACCATATAGGGTGGCTCCGAAGTAAGCGCCCTGATCTCAGAGACCCTGAGGGCAGATGTTATTGCGACCAGGAAAGAAACCTTTCAGGAGAGAAGAAGAACGGAGCAGGAAGCCAGAGGCTTGAAGGGAGGACCCATGAGTCGCGACAGCACAAGATTCAGGTTCCAAGGAGGGACAGGGTCCCGAACGTGGGAATAGAGCCACTCCAGACCTTTCAAAAACCAAACCATCATGTCATGAGCGAAGACCAATCTGCCCTGGAGTGGAGGGTGGAAGGCCGAAAGAGCGGCCAAGTGGATCTTAATTGATGACAGGGATAACCCCTGGAGCTTGAAGTGCAGAAGATAGTCCAGGATTGCCTGCAGCGAGCGAGGCCTGTTCAGCCCAGATACCTTGGTCTGAGGTCCAGCACGTAAACCTTTTCCATTTGGTCAGGCAGGTTGCTCTGGTGGAAGGCTTTCTGTCACCCAACAAGACCTGTTGGACATGGGGCAAGCATTCCCGTTCTTCTGCATTGAGCCATGCCATCAAGTGCAACGCTGCCAGGTTCGGGTGCAGAAGACTGCCGTGGTTCTGTGACAGCAGATCCAGCCTCAGAGGCAGCTGCAGTAGGGCAGCCACCGAAAGGTTCATCAGCGTGCCGAACCAGTGCTATTGAGGCCACACGGGGCTATCAGGATCAGCTTCACCCTGTCCTGTTTGATTTTCACGAGAACTCTGTGGATCAAGGGCACTGGTGGGAAGCCATACATCAGAGCCCCCGACTATGGGAGCAAAAAGACATCTGACAGAGAGCCCCTGTCCATCCTCCAGAATGAGCAGAACACGTGGCATTTTCTGTTCTGATGAGATGTGAACAAGTCCACCTGGGGAGTGCCCCACTTCTAGAAGACTACACTGACCGCCTCCGGATGGAGTGACCACTTGTGAGGAGATGAGAAGGTCCTGCTGAGGCGATCCGCTAACATGTTCCTGGCCCCGGGCAGATGTGCGGCTACCAGATGGATGGCATGCTGTACAGAGAAGTCCCAAAGGTGGAGAGCTTCTTGGCAAAGGGCCAACGACCTGGCTCTGCCCTGCCTGTTGATGTAATACACCGTAGTGGTATTGTCCGTCAGGACCTGCACCACCTTGCTCTCCTGGTGGGGCAGGAAAGCCACATTTATGTGGAGGGACAGATCGTCCTATGACCAGTGCATGCTGAGCTCGCCCAGGTGGGCTCCCCAGCCCAGGTCCAAGGCATCGGAAACCAGGGTCAGTGATGGGGATGGGGCTGCGAAGGGAACACCCTCCAACACTGATACAGGGCTCAACTACCAATCCAGGGCGACTGGATGTGATCCAGCACCCTTACTACCCAGTCTAGATCATACCTATTGGGGATGTAGACGGATGCCAACCACGCTTGCAGTGGCCAGATATGGAGCCAGGCATGATGGACCACACACATACATGCTGCCATGTGGCCTAACAACCTCAGGCAGGTGCGAGCAGTGGTGAGTGGGTGGTCCTTCACATGGGAGATCAGGCCCAACATGGCCTGGAAACGCACCTCTGGAAGGAAGGCTCTGGCTCATGTGGAGTCGAGACGTGCCCCTATGAACTCTATCCATTGCACTGTCCATAAGGTCTATTTCTTTTAGTTTATTAACAGGTCCAGGTCGTGGCAGGTGGACGTACCAGATCGAGGAGCCTTTGCACCTATTCCCGAGATCTGTCCTTGATGAGCCAATCATCGAGATATGGGTAGACCTGGACCCCTGGCCTCAGGTAAGCAGCCACTGGCGCCATACATTTTGTGAACATCCTTGGGGCTGATGAGAAACCAAAGGGCAATGCCATGAATTGGAAATGGCACCCATCCGCCCACTATAAAACAGAGGAATCGTCTGTCCTTGGAAGATGGAGATATGGAAATAAGTGTCCTTCAAGTCAATGGCGGAGTACCAGTCTCCCGGATCCAGGGAGGGGATGATGGAGACCAGGGAGACCATGAAAACTTCAACTTCTTGAGAGATCTTTTGTGGCGCCACTGGTCCAGGATGGGTCTTAGGCCCCCTTTTGCTTTCAGGATTAGGAAATAATGGGAGTAGAAACCTTTACCTCTCACTTCCCATGGGACTTCCTCCACTGCCCCCAGCTGCAGGAGGTTCTCGACCTCTTGAACGAGGAGTTGCTCGTGAGAAGGGTCCCTGAAGAGGGATGGGGAAGGAAGGGTAGAAGGGGGGTGGGTGGCCGAGAATTGCAGGGTGTAGCCCAGAGATACAATTTCTAGCACCCATCAGTCCAAGCTGACTCACGACCAGGTCAAACGGTAGGGATGAAGACGGTTGAGGAAAGAATGAGGCAAATCCGGGGAGTTGACTGGGGTGTCGCTCTTGAGTGCACCCTCAAAATGAGTGCTTCTGGTCCCCATGATGCTTTGCCGGGCCGGGTTGCATGGGTAAGCGAGACAAGGAAGGGCAGTGACAACTAAAACTCACATCTCTATCCTTTTTCCTTGCAGAACCCTGCTGAGGCTGCCAAGGCTTTGGCAGCGGGGGCAGCCAGAACTGCTTCCTTGCTGACTGCGGTGTATGCAGATCCAGCGAGTGAAGGGTGGCCCGAGTGTCCTTCAGTCCATGCAGCCTCACATCCGTCTGTTCTGCAAAGAGTCCATTTCCATCAAACAGCAGGTCCTGGATTGAGGACTGCATTTCCTGGGACAGGCCAGCAGTCTGAAGCCAGGAGCTGTGCCTCATGACCACTGCCGATGCGACCACCCTAGCTGCTGAATCGGCTGCATCCCATGCCATTTGGAGGGAGCACCTTGCAGCTCCCGTACCCACCTCCACAAAGGCCCCAAATTCCTGGGCTGAGTCCTGGGGCAGAGACTCCTGGAGTCCTATAAGTTAAAGATGCATCTGCCCAAAAGAGCCTGGTGGTTAGCCATCTGGCCATTGAATAAATCTTTCTTCCAAAAAGGTCCAGCCTCTTGATCTCCTTATTTTTGGGGGTCAAACTGGTTTTGCCCATCTGTCTTTCTTGTTGGCTGCAGAGATGATGAGCTAACCCGGAGGTGGATAGGTGTACAAGAATTCAAAACCCTTGGCAGGGACAAAATACTTTTTCCTCAGCCCTCTTGGAGATGGGAGGGATGGTTTGCCAGAGGGCTTTGGCTATTTTTAAGACCCCATCATGTACCGGTAGCATGACACGGGTAGGGGTAGATGCCGAGAGTACATTAAACAGGGTGTTCGCATATTCAGCCATCTCCTTAAACTCCAGGCCCAAGTTGGTGGCCAACCTCTGAAGCAGGGCCTGGTGTTCTTTAAAGTCATCTGTGGGATGGCATGAGAGGGCCTCGCCACCGCAGCATCCAGGGACAAGGATGACGACTGGATCACTGGGGGAATAATCCCCCATGTGGAAAGGGGACTTTGGGGTGGGCACTCGCTCCTCTATCCCAATGTCCAAAGGAGCTTTGCGCACCGAGCCCGGTGCCGCTGGTTGTTGATCTGAGGCGGCAGCCGAAGAATGGTGAGAAGGGGGCATCAACATCACAGGCATGCCCCACGCACTCCAGTAGGGCCACTGTGCCGGCCACTGGCCCTGCTGCAAGATGACATTGTGGAGGTCGACGCAGCCTCAGGTGCCCAGTCGTGCCAGTGCTGCCTCGGTGAGGGGCTGAACTCCCTTTCCATGCCAGAGGAATCCCCTTCCGGTGACTACGGTGGGGCTGTTGAAGCCTGTATCTGATGGCTAACGGTTGCCACGGGTGACCGATGTCTTGAGTAGGTGCATCAGTGCTGGAAGGGAGTCCGGTACCGTGTTGGAGACAGTTCCCACGGTCTAGGAGATGGGGATCTGAGGAGACGGTTGGCGGTAACCGGTGCCGGCGATATGGTGACCGACATCTCCCCTGGGCGATCTGCGTTGAGAGAGCAGAGACTGTGATCGCGGTGCCGGCAACCTGGAACATCTTGCGGGAGACCTGGGCTGAGAAGCTGGAGATTTGGGGCACGGAGACAGAGAGCGTCGTCTTGGCTCCGGAGACCAGCGGCAATCACTTGCCCTCTGGGAGGTCTTTACGGCTGGCCTGCCCTCGTAGAGAACCCTTGCTGTTTCCTGTGATGCGCACGGTGCCAGCGGCACTGGTAGAGGCCTTTGCTCTCTGGGCGCCGAGAGGGCCTGGGAAGGTGTCGGCCCTGCCATGAGTCTGGGTCCCCTACTGCTCCCGGGAGTCGGTGGTGGATCCCCAGGGTGCTAGGGGGCCCCATCGGGGAGGCACCCCCATGTAGCTCCAGAGTGGGCGAGCAGCCCGAACTGGATCCTTTACCCAATGCCCCTTGGCCCTTCTTGCTTGGTGCCGGTGAGTCGCGCTTCTTTGACTTCTTCTTGGGCACCAGCCACGGCAAGCAGTGCTAGGTAGAGCCCGGTGCTGGGAGTGCACTATGCATAGAGGCCGAAGTACTGGGACTAGAGTCCGGCTGGGATGGCTTTGAGGCCAGGCAGAGAGCAGCCTCCATGAGAAGGGCCCTCAAACGGATGTTGCGCTCCTTCTGTTTTCTGGGGTGAAGTTCTTACAGATGTGACACACTGTCCTTCACATGTGATTCTCCCAAGTACTTCAGGCAGCTACTATGGGAGTCACTAACAGGCATAGGCCTGTTACAATCAGAATAGTACTTAAAACTCAAATACCGGGACATGCCCCGCCTGGGACAAAGTCCCCACTGGGACTCTAACTTCTAACTACACTCCTTAACAACTACATACAAACAAATTTACTGTTCTAAGGCTCAAAGACAGGAGAGAGAGAGAACTGCTAACCCTTGCTAGGCAAGGGAAAAACGTTCTCCAACCAACCATCACAGGCGGGAAGAAGGAACTGAGAGGGTGTAAGGCTGGTAGTGCCTGATATACCGATGCACGAGTGCGGCACTCAAGAGGGCGCCACAGCTGACCCTACGGATACTGCTAAGGCAAAAATCTCCGATGACTGTGCACTTGGGCGCGCATATACCAAGAATGGAATCGACATGAGCAAGCATCAAAGAAGAAACTATTATATAAACAAAATCTTGGCTTATTATTGATAGTTTTAATGTTGATACTTCATTTTATCACAATACTGTGGCACCTGTCACCTCCAGTGTCGTCATTGTATATTTTAACAATAATGAAGCAAACAGCATCTTTAAAAACAGTGTTTTAGCCTTATAAGTACCACAAAACTATATTTAGGTTAATGAAATTGTGTCTTTTAACAGAGTTTACCTTTTAATGAAAGTCAATACTACTAAGCTACTATAGGAGCATAAAACAATACACTGCCAAAAAACATTTCCAATTACTCTGTGATTAAAAGCATTTTCTGAGTTACTACAGTCCTCTGCCAAAGTAATCAGTTAATGTCATTTTTGCTTCAGAAACAATGATAAACTGTACACTGCACTTTTGCAGTGCATTCACTACTCCATGGAGCCAACATTATTTGTTGGCAGTGGTCAGGGCTTGCTATAGCTTCTGAAATAATTATTCAATTTCCTCCATCTAATCTTTAGTTTCTTTGGCTACCTCCACCTCTTTTCTCTAGATTTGCCCTTGGGTTCTTTTTGTCTGTTGTACATCTCTTATTAGTAATTTCATCCACAGGATTTTCTTCTACATCTATATTTAAAAATTTGTTAAAAAGTTTGGTCCATTCACAAAGGAAGGTCCATTCAGCAAGTAGGTGAATATCCAACTCCCCTTCCTCATATAGTGCTAAGCAGAAACCTGATTTTTTTAAGCAGTTCTGCGCAGTGGTTGGTTGACAGGGTTCCATTCTCGATAAAGCACGTAAACTACACTGAGCAGGTATGTGACTATCTCAGAAGGGCTTGGTTTGGTTGCCCCCGATACCTGTACAAACTTTCCAACTACTCTAGTTCAGTATTGGAATTTAGCAGTCAGAATTATGGAAGGACATTTTCTTTTTATCTGGTGACTTACAATAGAGAGACTGGAACATGTCCCACTGGGTCTGTCATTTAGTCAGAGCCTGTATAATGGTCACTAAGTCTTTTATAGGGCTGAACCTGAATAAAATGCTTAAACCAGGTTGCCTGTCCTAAACAATCTCACAGACATTTCAGGATCACTCAGAGAACAAGTTTTATAATTCCAGATGATCATCCACATGAGTTCTCCCCATCAATTTCCCTCCTTAGCAACTTCTGCTGCCTTCACCTTCAGATCCCTATATGCCTTGTGAAGCCAGTTTTCTCTGTGAAAGGACTACATCCTAGATTGCTGTGCTCTCTGTGGCTCTGCATTGGTTCTTCCAGGACCTTTTTTACATATATAATCTCACATGAGAGGAGTAAATAAAGCCAGTTCATTCTTTAAGAGTATGTAGGCTAATGCCTAGAAATTATTACAGCCTCTCAAAATGAGATGTACTGCAGCTCCTTCCTGAACTACTAGGACTCCTCCTTGGCATATTTCCAACTCAGGTGCAGTGTTCCTCTGTTCTGTATAACCCTTATGTCCATTGATTATGTTAGCTATGAGAATAGGATATCTACTAACTTTATGTGGCATAGCTTTTCTTTAAGGTTTTTTCCTCACAAAGAGTAATTTTTCACGATACATGGCAAAAAACAAAAACACCCCAATCCCCCTGTTATACACATTCCTGACAAAGTCCTCCAGTTATCCAAAAATTTGCTGAGTTTATGTAAATCATTTGGAAAGGATGGGTATCTTTTCATAAATATTTTAGTCACTTTTTCAGACAGCCAGAAACCACACTACCTTATTCCTGATTGATTTGAGCACCAGAGTACTGAAAGTGTATCTTTAGCCTTCTCGTCTCCAATTGGCTATAAATTATGTGGTGGGTATCCTCAATCAGCATAACAATAGCTGGAAAAATTAACTAGAGATTAGGCAGTTTTCCTACCTTCTAAAATGTGTATCTGAACCACAGGAGCCCTGGATGGTCTTTCACCTCCTCATTCTTACCTAATTGCTTCTGTCTTCAGGGAGAGTTAGTGTCTGTGCGTGTACCATTCTACCAGAAACTGCCCTCTGTTCTGACTAACCCTGCCACAGTTTGGCCACACTGAATTCATCCATTGTATCTATATCCAGAGTGTCAAGCAGAATAACCAACAAAGAGAGCAACTTTTGTTTCACAGCCACGATAACATTGCCACAAAATGGTATTCTCCATGATCAAATTAAAAAAAAAGGCTTTGAAAGCCACTGCATACACATATTTTCAGGTGTGATTCATATATAATAAAAAGTTGGAATCACTCAGTTGACATCATCTAACAATTTATTTTGCCAGAGAAGAAAGAGAGTGTACTCTAATGCCCAATCCTTACTACAGGTGGAGATCAGTTTGAAAAATAGTGGCAATATTCAAACCTAGTTCAAACCTAGTTTTCTTGTAACATGGTTTTGGACATAGTCGTTTGTCTGGCCAGGACCAAACTATATTCAAAAACTGTGTTTCAACAAAATTTACTCTTTATTGCAGTTTTTGTAATTAGTTTTTATCACTGTTAGTCTGCCACAACTGCTGGATCTCTGGGTTCAAAACTAATCTGGGGTTGAAGTGAGGGGTTGAGCTGCGTTTTTAACCACTATTTTAAAGTGTTCCACATGTAGCAAGAACGAGGACAAAGACAGTTCCAGCAAACCATTTAAAACACGTTTGTTGAATTGTCTTCAAAGTCAATGGTACTCATATGCTCAATGTTAAGCATGTCCTTAACAGTGTATGCTTAAGTTCTTTGCTAGATCAGGACCCCAGCCTGACCTAAATAGATCAAGGTGCTAATAGGTGCTACTTGCACTCAAAAAACCCAGAATATAGTCCTGCGAATTTGCAGAATTCTTTCTACCATTCTTAGGCTACCTCTACAGCACACAGTAGGTCATTTCACATCATTACTATCCCCTCCTCTATATTCTTCTTCCCCCTCTCATCCCTGGAAACCTCTACAGCAGTTTGAAAAGATTCTACTGTCTCCCCAAGGACGGCCATGTCTTTCTACGCTGGGTTCCAGTTTATCATATAAATCCCACAGTCTGTCCACTAAAACAAAACACTCAAAATAAAAGACAAAAAACAATAAGCTCTTTCTTTTATCTTCAGTACTAATTTGCATGAAATATACAGAGAAACTTTTCCTTCAATTAGAAATCAGATTCCTGTGAGCTGCCCTAATGGTATATACATAATGAAAAAACATAGCTGTCAGCCCCACTACTCCCAGTTGTCACAGCTCTAGATCGAGTGTGCTCTGTCTGATCTTGTTGGCAGCCCCAATAAAAATCCAATAAGCCAATGCAAGGCCCTACTTAAACTTGGTAAAACAGAATTTTACTCCTACTGTTTTCCCCTCAGCTTCAAGGCATCACAAAATCTTTAAAGAGCAAAGTTGACAGTTTATGTCAATTATATCAGATTGTATTGGCTACTCGAGATATTAAACCAGTCAAAAATCTACATGGGAGGGTATAAACTTCGAATAAAAAAAAAATCAGCAACGCTTGCTTTGTCCAGTAGTTTATTAAAGTTAGATATTGGCTTCAAAAAGGGACTTTTGTGTGGGTCAACCTACGTATACACTTCAGCCACTACAGTGTCACAGTTGCACCACTACAGCTGTGCTTCTGTAGTGCTTCAGTGCAGACACTCACTATAGCGCTGTAGTTAATCCACCTCCCTGGAACGCTTACGTACATCGCTCAGGAGTGTGGTGAGTGAAGTAGTAGGGTCGACCTAACTTTTTAGTAAACCAGGCTGTGACGGGGCAGAGCGGCCCCGCACTGGTACCGCAGGGGTTAAGCCTTCCTTCCTAGTAGAGGAAGCCATGCTCTTGGGGCTCTGCTGGGCATGCTCCAACTGGAGAACAGGTATAAAAGCCTGCAGAGCTGCTCAGTCGGGGCTGACTGCCGGAGGGGAAGGAGGCACACCGCCAGCTCTCGAGGAGGGACAGCCTGCACTCCAGGATCTGGAGGCCAGCCAAGCCAGGATGCACCCCGACACCCAGATGGAGTATGTCACAGAAGGGGAACAGACCAGAGGACCCCCTGAAATGGAGAACCCGGAGGTTATGGTAGGAAGTGACTCAGGGGAACTTTAGAGGAAAATGGCATTAAAGCTGCATAGAGGCTCGGCGTGTTTTGGGCGGATCCCTGCTGAGCCGGTGGCAAGGGGAACTTGCCACTACCAGGGCCCTGGGTCAGGACCCGGTGGAGAGGTCAGGCCTGGGTCCCCCTACCCCCGGCACAGGAATCATATGGACCCTGGCCATTGGGCCACACTGCTCGGACATTTGGTGTGAGTTACCCGGACTCTGGCCGCTAGGCCGCACTACCCCACTTGAGAGGGGGATTGTATGGACCCTGGCCCTTAGGCCGCACTGCTCCAACGTGGGGAGCGGTTTATATGGACCCTGGCATTGGGCCACACTGCCTGGACATTTGGGGTTACATGGACTCTGGCCATTAGGCCACACTACCCCGACCAAGGGGTGATTGCGTGGAGGGAGGCTATTAGGCTGCATCGGGCCGCTCAGAGAGAGGTGAGCATGTGAACTTGGGAGTGGCGAGGTTCCGACACCCTATCTCCACCCTGCTCCAATGCGGCCGTGCGGTTCGGTGCCAGGTCCGCCACACAGGCCTTAGGTAAAAAGGGACATGCAGTGGGAAATAACATCAGTATTGGCATATTAATGCTTCTACTACCAGCTCAACAAGTAATTTTCCATTGGATTCCCAAACACCAATGACTGGGACAACTTCCAGCCCCTCACAGATCAGTTCTCTCAATCAGCCTGCAGTGACACCATAAAAAAAATTGTTACTGTGCCTTCCCCCAAAGGGGCCAGAAGTTGCCCCAGTCGCTGGTGTTTGGGAATCCAATGGAAAAGTGCTTGTTGAGCTGGTAGAAGAAGCATTAATATGCCTGAAGTTCTATAATAAGGAAGTTATTTCCCACTGCATGTCCCCCACTGATTATTCCTACCATAAGTAGGGAAACGTCCATTGCTGGATCAAAGGTGTACATGCAAATATAAGCAGACTATGATCCGACCCCTAGGTTCTACACCACAGTAATCCTTCATAACAGAACCATGGACAGGTCTCCACGGCTTTGTGGAGAGCAATATTTGAGCCAGAAAACTTCAATCCTGTGCTTTCCCTCTTCTCATGGATTTACTGGCATTGCACACAGGCACAACCAATATGAAGAATTGGGCCCAAAATATAACTAAACTACGCCTGCAGTATCACAAATAAAAACAATCCCAACATTTTAATTAGAGATTAAAATCAAATCTACGCACCCAACCATTATTTCTTGGTAATCTTATCAAAATGTCAGCTAGTGTGATGTAGTTTTTCTTGCAAATGTAATTTCCCACAATATATAAAAGACTACAAGTAATAGCTCGAGTCCAAGACACTGTTTTTAAGTAAAGAGCAGGTACAGAATATATTCGAATAAGATCGATCTGCATTACCCATGGCCAAACACAGACTGACCTGATAGGCAGCAGGCAGAAATTTGAGGGCTGTTCAGCATATTTAACCATTCTAAGGGATCTCCTTCCTACCAACAGTAATTTCCAAAAGAGTTGGGGGGACTGGATCATTGGGAAACTGAGAAACTGAAGGAGAGTGCCACAAAAAGACACTCAGGTGATGTTTTCTGTAATATTTCTTCCACTTCAGGAATGTGTGTTCAACATACACTACTCGGACCCAGCCCTTTTTGACTTTACCTCTTTTTGGAGCTCTGAATTCCACTAGTGCACAAATAAAATGCACTATTTTTCTCTCCTTTTTTTTTTTTACACTTGCAATTCTTGAAAAGTTATACCCAAAATACTATCTTTCCCCCCACCCTGACAGGGCATGTTCTGCTTTTAGCTATATACTGTTATTAAATAAAAAGGTCTTACAAAAATATATCCCATAAAATTCCTTCTTGTGGAAAAAAAATATATTTGACATGTTTGCACAAATGCCTGTTATGTTACATAGGACAGTCACATCTTTGAAACGTCCTTCATTTCAAGGGATGTCACTCATTCATGTACCACACAAATGTGGTGCCTTTCCAGTTTTACTGTTGTAAATTATTTGCATAAAAATACAGAATCTTAAGTTAGGTTATGGAAAATGTGCGTAATGTGCACTATGAAACTTTTAATGGGTCAGTTACTGTGCAACACATTGTAATGCTTCAGAAGTCACATCCCTGTAGTGCACATTACTGCAAGGTGTAGACAAGCCATTGAGGAAAGTGCCTCACATTGTTTTAATCTTCCTGTGATAATAGTTTTTGTGCGACCCTTATTGTGGGTCTTTGTCACACACTAAACCTCAAATTGGGCTAACCAGATTGCGAGGTATAAGTCATAAAACAAAATTAAATCAAGGAAGGAGAAAATTAAAATTAGGGAAGTACTGGTAGCTTTGATTTAGTTGTCATACAAATAGCTGAAGAGTAGCACTTAATTTGTTATTGGTGATTAAATGCCCTTAAGTTTAAAAAAAAAAATCAAGAACATGTTAATTAATGGTCCATACCATTACATCATTATGGCAACAGACACTATGACCCCTGTAGTTTTCAGTTGTTTCTTTCCACAAAGTGGATAAGGGAAAATGAATGCAGACCTCGTGTCAGTAAGCCTGGGTAAGGGTGCTGAATGGATAACATCACTGTCATAAAGGCAATGGTTTTCACAAAAGGTTTAAAGAAAAACTGGATTATGCCACATAATTTATTTTTAAACAACTGAAAATTTCCCTTCAAAATTGCAAATATCTTGAGAAAGCAATTATCCTTTTGCAAGGTTTACCAAGGTTAATAAAAACGGGGGAAAAGTATGTTTATATGTGAAGTAAAAGGGTACGTCTTCACTACCGGCCGTATCGGCGGGTAGCAATTGATTTATCCGGGATCGATATATCGCGTCTCATTAAGACGCGATATATCGATCCCCGAACGCGCTCACCGTCGACTCCGGAACTCCACCAGAGCAAGCGGCGGTAGCGCAGTCGACGGGGGAGCTGCGGCCGTCGATCCCGCGCCGTGTGGACCCCAGGTAATTCGATCCAAGATACTTCAACTTCAGCTACGCTATTCGCGTAGCTGAAGTTGCGTATCTTAGATCGACCCCCCCTCCCCCGTGTAGACCAGCCCAAAGAAGAAGCTAGTTTTGTATTACACTGACTGTAGGCTTGTGGAGAGGAGATGCCTCACACAGAGGTTATAATTTCTGGGTGTGGTCATATTGCTGCTTCAGCTGCACTGTTTTAAAGTACCCCCTACTGAAACTGAGTAAATACCATTTACTGGAACCTTGAAACAAGCTTTGTTTGGCTATTACAAGAAGAATGTGACTGTGACCCAGATCCAGCAAAGTACTTAAGCACATTCTTTAAGCATGCGAGCAGCCCTACTGATTTCAATAGGACTATTCACATGCTTAAAGTTAAGCAAAAACTTAAGTTGTTTGCTGGATCAGGGACGAGATTAGGAAGAGATATGGAAGAATGAAAATTAGATAGAAAAGAAAGTCCAAAATAATCTATTTTACTGGTCCCACAACTGAAAAGAAAAATTATAATGGGTAGGTAACATTTCAGCAGTCAGGGTAAAATTTCAACTAGTCAGTATCACTCTCACACTTATGATAAGCAGTTTAGTGATCTTGCTTTACAGATGAGAAACTGTAACTAAAATCCAACACCTTGTCTGAACTTAGACCACCTTGATTACTTTACAGATTCACCCATTAAAAGATTTGCAATGCAGTCTTCTCAGTAGAGAAACTGACCAGTCACTGCACGCAGTAAACTTGTAAGTTTCTGTATTGCTCACCAGCTTTAGTTTGTGAATTGAGTGTTGACTAAAAACAAACAAAAATGATGAGCCTTTCAACCAAAAGCACTTGAAGAACATATACAGCATTTTCATCTCATCTTTGTTCAAGGAAAATATTTCCAGCAAACCCACATGCAGTATTCTGGAAAATATAAATCAGCTTTATCTTTCAGATCTTTACTGTGACCACAATAGCCACTGTTCGCACTTCAGCCTATTTTCCTTCTTGAGTTAGCACTTTCAGCAAGTACAGAATATTCATTTCCAGACAACACTACCAGGAAATCCTATGACATCACAGCTTGACAAAAAATCCAGACCAGTATTTTACAAACCCTAAAAAATGCAAAACCACGAATCGAGAACAAGTCAGCCATAATATACTAATTGTAATATCTCCAAGAGTAACTGAGTAAGAAAATATCTGTGCACAGTAGATATGCCTTATTACCATATATTCAGAAAATAAGGCCACAATTTTTAATGGACTTTTAGCCATGTTATTTTCCAGTATATGAAGCTGTTATGTTATCAGATATTTTGAGTACAGAAATGCAATGCAACTTGCATTATATATAATCATATGCAAGAATTAACACGTTTTCAAAATTTAAGATGTTTTACAACAAACTCTGGTATTTTAAGGAGATCCATTCCCATCATTGAAGCATGCATTAAAAAAAAAGGCGCTTTCTAATTCATTTCCTTTTATATTTGGAAATTATAGCGCAATTTTTTTTATAAGAAAATCTCAAAGCACTTTACTACCAAACTAACTGTCAACGCCACCCTGTGAGGTATATTAGTATTGTTATCCCCATTTTAGAATAAAATGAAGCACAGAGAAGTGAAATGGTTTGTCTCAGGGGTGTAGTCACAGGTGGGCTTGGGTGGCCATAGCCCATCCAATTAGCCCCAAGCCCACCAAAATCTGAGCCTTTATGAACACCCCACTCTCCTCTGCAACAAAAGCAGCAGATTGCTCCAGGGACTGAGGAAGGAGAGGGAGAACCTTCATTTCTGGGACTGTCTTCACTTCACACAGCTGTTCCAGATCAGTCAGTAACTGTTCTTGCCCTGTCTCTCCCCCCCACCAGCAACATGGAGGAAGGGTGCACACAACTAGGGGTTAGGGGAACACAATCCTCTGCAGGGACCTGTATGGGCTCCTCACAGCCCACACAGATTGGGGTGGGGGGAAGGGCTGCTGCCCAGGGCTGCAGGGGTCAGACCCAGGCCACTGCAGCTACAGGACAGAAGGGAACAGGAGCTGCTGCTTCTTCAGTGTGGGGAACAGCACATTACAGAAGCGGTACTGGAAAAACTGGGTAGCTGGGACAGGAAATGGGGCAAGGTGCCAGAGCCAAAGGGCCCAGCCAAGCTCTCAGGTCATTGCCTGTCCACCATAAGCTGGGGCCCACCCAAATTTCCATTCCTAGCTATGCCACTCATTTGTCTACTGTCAAAGCAGCAGGTTATTGGCAGACATGGGAATAGATTCCAGGAATTTTGATTTCCAATCATTTTATCTAGTTACAAGTCCACGATGCCTTCAGCCTCATCTTCATAGAGCCCATGGCCAAAAGAGGTAGTGTTGGGAGGCAAGGGTGGATGTTGTTCTCTTTCTAGAACTTACGTTTTTAAAACTGTGAATCTTTAGTATACCCTGTGAAAGGGAAGAAGAGTCTTTTTTTGAACCACTTTGTTACATCCACCAAAAGGGAAGATTTGGAGTTTAGTTTTGAGGAGGAAAGTCTGCACAGTGATAACCTGGTGCCAGAGAAATGGAATGTCGAATGCTCTGTCAACAAAAAGAGAGGCCAGGGAGGAAGCTGTGGTATAGGATCAACAGAAGCAGTTGCCCTGCTTCAACTAATGTACATACAGCACCACTGAACAGTAAGCTCCGATGGCTGCACAGCAGATGCAATGGTTTTAGCCTTTCAAGACTCAAGTCCAAACCTGTCAGCCAATCCGATGCCATCTGGCGATTTCACTAGTGGCTCTAGCCCCATTCCAAACTGGGCCTGTCTCCATTTTTCACTAGAAAAGGGAAAGTTCCTTACCAAGTCCTGAATGAAGAAGAGTTGAAGGACTATAGTTTTGTGAAGTTTGCCATGCTTGAATGGTTTGAAATAGTGGAAGAACTCTATCAGCATTATCATCAGACCAAGTCCATTTCTGGGCTGTTTCTCAATGATCACGAGACTTTGTTGCATAGACTTATAGACTTTAAGGCCAGAAGGGCCTTCATGATAATCTAGTCTGATCTCCTGCACATCGCAGGCCACAGAACCTCACCCACTCACTCCTGCAATAGACCCACAACCTCTAGCTGAGTTACTGAAATTCTCAAATCTTGATTTGAAGATTTCAACTCAGCAACCTGAAATCTTTAAATCAAACCAGCAAGAAACCCCTACCCCATGCTGCAAAGGGAGGTGAAAAACTCCAGGGTCTCGGTCATTCTGACCTTTGGGGAAATTCCTTACTGACCCCAAATATAGTATCCGCCCAGTTAGACCCTGAGTATGTGGGTGAGACCTACCAACTCAAAACCCTCCCCATCTGGTGTCCCATATCCGGCAGTTGGAGATATTTGCTAATAGCAGATGCAGATGGGCCTTATGCCATTGTAGGCAATCTCATCATGCCATCCCCTCCATAAATTTATCAAGCTAAGTCTTGAGACAAGTTTGGTTTTTTGCTCCCAGTACTCACTTTGGAAAGCTGTTCCAGAACTTCACTCCTCTGATGGTTAGAAATGTTCATCTTTAGAAAGCCTAAACTTGTTAATGGCCAGTTTACATCCATTTGTTCCTGTGCCAACATTAGCCCTTAATTTAAATAACTCCTCTCCCTCCCCGGTGTTCTCTCTCTATAAATACATCAGAGGGATAATCATATCCCCCCCTCAGCCTTTCGTTTGTTAGGCTAAACAAACCAAGATCCTTGAGTCTCCTCTCGTAAGGCAAGTTCTCCATTCCTCTGATCATCTTAGCAGCCCTTCTCTGTACCTGTTCCAGTTTGAATTAATCTTTCTTAAACATTGGAAACCAAAAATGCACACAGCATTCCAGATGCGGTCTCACCAGTGCCTTGTAAAATGGTAATAACACTTCCCTATCTCTACTGGAAATACCTCGCCTGATGTATCCTAGGATTGCTTTAGCCTTTTTCACAGCCGCATCACATTGGCAGCTCATAGTCAGCCTGTGTTCGACCTATACACCCAGGCCTTTCTCCTCCTTTGCCACTTACAACTGGTAAATCCCCATCTTACAGCTAAAATTCTTGTTGTTAGTCCCTAACTGCATGACCTTGCACTTTGCACTATTAAATTTCATCCTATTTCTATTACTCCAGTTTTCAAGGTCATCCAAATCTTTGTGTATGATATTCCACTTCTCCCCCACATTGGCAATACCTTGCAACTTTGTGTCATCTGTAAATTTTATCAACACATTTCCACTTTTTGTGCCAAGGTCATTAATAAAAATGTTAATGAAGTTTGATCTTAAGACAGATCCTTGAGGTACTCTTCTAGTAACCTCCCTCCGGCCTGACTGCTCACCTTTCAGTACGACCTGCTGTATTCTTCCCTTTAACTAATTCCTTACGCACCTTTTGATTCATGTATTAATCCCATCTTCTCCAGTTTCACGAATAATTTCCTTGCCAGTCATCCAGCTAGGGGAATACAAGGACCCCATAATGCCTGAGGTAGGCCACCATGATGGAGAAAACCTTGGTGAAGACCCTTGGAGCAGTGGTGATTCCAAATGAAAGGACCATGTATTGAAAATGGTGCAAGCTGACTGTGAACCTCAGGAACCATCTGTCGGTCAGATTAATGTCTGTGAAAATATGCATCCTGCGTATCAAGAGCCATAAACCACATGCCTTCTTCTAATGATGGGATGATTGCTGCTAATGTGACCATACTAAACTTGGGTTTGCAGTTGAAGCGATTATGGTGGCGGAGGTCCAGAATTGGCTTCCACCCGCCTTCCATTTTGGGTATCAGGAAGTAAGTTGAATAGAATCCCATCCCTGGGCATTCCAGAGGAACCCCCTCTTCTGCTCCTCTTTGTAGTAAGGAGTTCACCTCTAGGTCAGGATGCTGTTGCGAGAGGGGTCCCTGGATGAGGTACCATGATGAACTCTATCATATGACATTTA
The DNA here is from genome assembly GCF_028017835.1 of Emys orbicularis. Taxonomy (NCBI): domain Eukaryota; kingdom Metazoa; phylum Chordata; order Testudines; family Emydidae; genus Emys; species Emys orbicularis. The sequence goes on from NC_088685.1 coordinate 105,976,600, forward strand.
GCAAGCACTTGTCCATCGTTATTAGATTCCAACCTGGTAAGAAGAGTGCTAGATGACCCCAGAAGGGAGAGGGGTGGTTGTATGGCAGTTGGCAAGGTGGTTGAAGGCTCTCTAGAGTTCCTCAGAAATCTCTCTCCTGTGAGGGTTGCATCTGGGAGGAGGAAGGCTGTGAGGGCGGACGCTGAGGATGAGATCTTTGAGTCTTTTGATGCTTCCATGGTGGTTCATAAGGCCTCTGATGGGAAAACTGGGAGATTCTGTAATGCTGTGTGGGTGGTAGAATTTACATTTTGGCGCAGGTGTGTAAATACCCAAAGAACAAAGTGTAGCTCTTGAATAACTGAGGGTTTGAAGGGAATTGTCCATTTTCTGTTTGAAAAGATGGGATTCATCAAAAGGGTGGTCTTCAGCGGTATTTTGTATCTCCCTGGGAAAACCAGAAGAATGGAGCCACGATTGCCTCTGCATGATTACGCCTGTGGCCAGAGAGCGCGATGAGGTATCTGCCGCATCCACTGGTGATTGAAGTGATGTCCTTGCTACTAATTTCCCCTTTTCTATTATTGCCTGGAAGCAGGCCCAGTCTTCTTGTGGCAGTTTTTCAGCAAAGTCCTCCAGTTTGCTGTAATTCAGGAAATTGTATTTGGCAAATAATGCCCGATAATTCAAAATCCTCAATTGAAGACTGGCTGAGGGGAAGATCTTGCGGCTCAAAAGGTCTAACTGCTTGCCCTCCTTATTGGATGCGGTGGAGCATGGGTGCTGTTGTCTAGCCCATTTCACTGTCGCCGGACAAGTGAATTGGGAGGGAGAGAAAAGAAACTCAGCTCATTTAGCTGGTACATAGTAGTATTTTTCTGCCCCCTTGGCATGTGGCCAGCATATGCCAAACCGTTCTAGCTGGCTCAAGGACGGCATTGTTGATAGGCAGAACAACTCCACACAGCACCAATGAGTGAAGTATGTCCAGCAGCTTATGCTGAGTGTCTTGGATCAGGGGAATGTGCAGCTGCCACTCTACGCAGGAGAACTTGGCATTGGCAGTAGTCCTCAGGAGGTGGGGGAGATGCCGAAGCCACTGCCACATCAGATGAGGATGATAGGAATCTTTCCTGCTTCAATGGCACTGTCAGAACCAGACTGGGCAGCTCTTCTTTTATCATTGGTTCCAAGCATCTATCTGAAGGTGCCTGAGACAGGGAGATAGGCAAAGTTTCCCTTACAGAACAGATAGGTTCTGAGGGTGGGTATTGGGGCCAGGGTTCCCAATAGGGCTGAATGACGGATCCAGAGGACGTTGTAGCGGGCCGCATGGTATGGGGAACCAGTGACTCCATGGCAGCTGGAGTGGAATATATTGCCATGATATAGAAGACCTCCATTGGTACTCGTATGGACGGGAGGGGATGGATGGTCCCTGCCTCTCATCCAACTTCTCCGAAGACAAAAATTCGGAGACCAGTTCCATCGGCAGTAACAGCAAAGCCGGCGGAAGTATGTACATCACAGGAGCAGGGGGCAAGGGGTGCTTCAGCTGTGGTATGTCCTGAGCAAGAGATATATTCTCTTGGAAGTAGACGGTCACAGAAGGCGTAAAGACTTCGGCTTTCCCAGGGCAAACAATTCCTGGGGCTCTGGCCCTTTTCCTGACCTCCCTGGAGTGAAGGGTACTCTTTCTGTCCCCAAAACCAGTAAAGGAGGGTGGTCTTCCCCAGAGTGGGTGGCTTTCGAACTCTGAGGGACGCCGATGTTGATGGTGTGTGCAGTTTGGTACCTGATACTGGTGGATTGGTTGGACTGTGCGGTCTTTTTTTGTGTTTGTGTGCTTTAGAGTGTGCTCACTCCCCATGACTGGAACTCGTCGAGGGAGCGTCCTCTTTCTTAGGTTTGGAGGAATAGTTACTGACATGCTTATGTGCATGCTTCCTTACTTACCAACTAGGCCCCAGCGTGGGGTTAATAGTGGTGGTACTGCCAGTGCTGGACTCTGACTCCGTAGCCGGTGGCACGCTCCTGGCTGTCTCAGGCTGATGTACTGGGGGGTTGCCCTGCCTGGGTCCGAATGAGGTCTCATGGTGACTTCCATAAGGTGCTTCCAGATGCGGAGAGCGTCTACTTGAAAGCGTCTGAGATGAGGAGATATGGGTATGGCTGGGGAAGGACTGGTAGATACTGCAGCTAGATGCAATGTACGCTTCTCCCAAGCAGTAGAGGCAGTGTTGATGTTCACTGCTGACCGAGAAGGAACATGGGCAGGAGGTGCAGATTTTAAAGCCTGGGGTCTTCCGCATAGTCCAGAACCCACACGTGGGTTGGGGGGAAGGAGGGGAGTGTTTACTCAGAAACAAATCTCCCAAAGTCCCAATACTACTCCTACCATAAACTACTAAAAACTACTATATAAACAGTAAAATACTCTAAAATTAACTATGTACAACTATGTATTTTTAGAAGTGTGTCACACACAAGAAGACACTGATCAAGACCATGCAGCAATGAGAAGGAACTGGAGACGTGATCAGTCCACCCTGCCCTTTCTTACCTCAGATGAAATCATGAGGTGAGCCATGGGTGCGTGCGTGGACCAATGGACTATACTACTTTCAAATTCTCTGGCTCCAGACACATGGTGTGCATACAAAAACCCTCAGTGGAATATAATAGGTACCATCACTTGAAGTAGTAGTAGTAATGGTTCAAAAATGGAGAGACTGTAAAGGGACATGTTAATTTAAGGTATGGGCAGCTGCTGGTGAGGAGAAATCTATTACTCTATTTCCCCCTCCCCCCGTGTAGGTTATTCCTCCTATATCTTTTGTGTTTACAGTGTAGAGAGGTAAGCCCACGTGACAAATATGTAATTACAGACAGGAGAACAGACGCATCAACTTTTGTTGGAATGACTGACCAACTACCATCCTTTGAAGGAACTGGAAGCACTTCTGTGCCATCCTTGATGTAGAAACAATCCCATCACTCCTTTCAACGAGCAAAAATAGACTATTTGGCAGCATAAATAAATCTTCCTTATAATACAGTGTGATCTCTCAGAAGTTCTGTCAATATCTGCCAGTCCAAAAACCACAGATGAGAGGCTAGGAATGCATGGGTTTATCTAGGGAATGCCCCATGAGGAGGTATCCGAGAATCTAAAGAAATGGAAGCAGTCAGAATCAGCCTTTGACCTCAGGGTTTGAGACCAGATCCTATTGATCAACAAGAACCACCAATAAGCTCATTACAGCCTAGGGTGGATTTGGAGGACATAGCTGGAGTCCTTGTGCAGGTATTCCATTGTTTCAGACCCTAAAAGGCCTGGTGGTTGGGTTCTGAGCATCTTCAAAGTGAAACTTGCATACCATGTGGAAAAGGCAGGGGTTTCTAAAAATGTTGCTTCATTCCTTCAGTTATAGTCCTGACAATAACAACATAATGGTGAAAGGTGGTGAATAAAAAATTCAAATTCTGAGATAGTTAAAGAAAAAAGCAAAATTACATGTTTACTCCCTATAAATGAGAGTGTTTTTCATCTTTTTTATACACACACACACAATCAAATATCCTTAAAATGACATTTTACCATTATCAGCAATTGCCTATAGATAACCTTCAGTTTCTCTCACTGCTAAGGTTTAGCACACATGCTACACTGCCCACAATGCATCACAACAATGAAAATTAAACAGCTTGGTTTTTAAAACAGTGGCCTCTTCATGTGCAATGCTCTATAAGGAAATACATGAGCATGCATTTTTCAAGCACTCACATAAAAGAGCAAATGGGTTTTACATATGAAAAGACCATCATCTTGGCACACAGATAAAAGAATCCATAAAATGCATATACAGGTGTTAGGGTTTGAAAAATGTGTGCACAGACATGTGTGTATACCAGGGACAGATGAGGTCCCTTTAAAAACTAGCCGTAGGTGTACTTTGTTGTTTGCCCAATTTCAAAAACTAAGGGCCAAATCCAGGCATCCAGCACGCAGCCCAAATAGTAGGCATCTCCCATACCAAACTGACTACAGCCCTAATATACTCTGCCTCAGGTGGTGGCGGTGGTGGTGGTAAGACTGGAGGGAGCCATGCAGAAGTGCATCCTCTTTCCCCATCCACCTTATGCTCATTCCCATGAAGGGAGTCCCCGTTCAAACCTGAAATTTATACTGTGCAGAGGGTGTGTACTCCATTGCAGAGCCCCTGGGCAGTGAAACTTCACTGCTTCCACTGCCAAGAGCAGCTGGATTTGTCTCAAAGCATTATCTTGTATTTCCTGCCTCGTGGCTCTCTAGCTTCAGAAAATGTATAGTGGCTCTATTTTCAAAGGACTAAAAGTAGTTAACAGGATCTCTCAGTTAAGACCGAATTAAATTTGGTTCTTTTAGTATAACACATAATTGAAAAAATAAGGGCATTTTCAGGCCAAATAATTTTTGGCAGATTAGTTCTACAATGCTACGTCATACCCTGATTTCGCAACCTACATCCATTGCTGCCAAACAGAGAGTAATGCTTCATTTAATCCGCACCCTTGTATAATTTTGGCTGAGAGTACTTCCTTTACCCTGAAGGTACAGCAGTAATTATCCTAACATATACCAATTTCACATAAATATAAATGATGTTCTCTTGATAAAGTTTTTAGAGTCTTCAAAGACTGCTGTTATTGTGCTCTGTATTTAGTGTAGTTTTCAGTCAAAGATTGTAATTAATATGCCTAGGAGTAACATGAAAAAGAACACATAATAGAGGAACGTGCATACCCTTGATCTCAGTATAAACAAATACACCGAGCTACACTGAGCTGAACTAGAAAATGCAAACTATTCTGACATTTATATTTATAACATCTAATCAATCAGCCAGAGGAAACTGGATAAGCAACTTTTTAAAACAGAATAAACAGATTGTTCTCATTAGTACAGTAACAGACACAAAAATAATTAACTTTATTCTTATTGGATGTCAAAACATTTTTGTGGTTAGATAAGTCTACTTATGAAGATCTTGGGTTTTCAAATTAAATATTATATAATTCATTTTTACAATTCTTTTTATATATTGAAACACTTATAGTGTTAATTTGTTAGTCTCTAAGGTGCCACAAGTACTCCTGTTCTTTTTGCGGATACAGACTAACACGGCTGCTACTCTGAAACTTATAGTTATAATACTCCAGAGCTAGGGCCTGTATTCATGCCCTAGGCCAGATCCTGGACCCCAATATAGCTATTTTGTGCTGCTCCAGGGGCCACAGAGCAGGCTTATTTGGCTCCCTGGAGACTCTCACTCTTGGCCATTCCCACTCAGAGCCCCTGGGATCAGAGGCATGGCAGGGGAAGAGGGTCATGGCCAGGGCATTTGTCCAAACAAATTCTTGGGAGCCATTAAAGCTGGATATAATTCAGAGAATCCCAGAGGCTGCTCTAAATTACACTAGGCACTGAACCGGCCCTCAGCAGCTTCAGTATCAGGGTAGCATAAACAGATCTTGGCTGCATCTGAGGATTAATGTGTTTAATTCCCCCTGAAATCAATGAGAGTTTTGTGTACAAAAATTCTGCAGGATGTTGCCCCCAAAATGTAAATGGTATGGGAAAAAAGGGACTAGACATACATTAACGGTGGGAGGCAGTATGTGGGCAGGGAGAGGTTTTAAGAAAATTAAGTTTTCTTTTTGTTCAACATTTTCAGTTTTTTTTCTTTTTGATGAAAAATTCAAAACAAAATTTTGGACTGAAACAAAAAAGTTTCATATGTTTAGGGAATGGGGTGGGTGTGTCTCCTTTCTCTTACTTCTTTTCCTGGCAGGAAAAGTGAGAGAAAAGTTAAAATGTGAAATAAAGTAACACTTCAACAAAGAGCCTGATCTTCAGCTGAGGATATTAGCCTTTTAATAAGTGCTTTATGGCTCTACTCAATTCTTTTTATAAAAACATAAGAAAAAAAACATGATTTTTTGGAAGACACATCAAATTTCTTATCCAAATCCTTTTTGAATGAAAAGTTTAAAGTGACTTGGTGCAGTTTTACAGTTAAAATTAAAATCCAGTCTATGTAAAGAGTTGGAGAAGGATATTATCTAAAATAGGTTGTAAATCAGGGCCAAATAAGCAACTGGAATAATATTAACAAAAGCGTAGAGACTAAAGTGGAAATATATGCTTACTAACATAATGTGATTGTTTTCTAACTAGCCTCTCTGATATCAGGACTGTATTTATTTATTTAGGTTTAAACCCTGAAAAGGAAGAAGAGACAGAGAGACGCCATGAAATCAAGTAGGGACTTCACCATTGCTACTGGTTTTATGTGGAAGATCTCACATACTACAGAGATGGTTAGCAGTATAAATCTCTAAGAGAAGATAAAATCATGAGAGCTGGCAACACTGCAATAATCATCAAGGATTCTAACATACATATTAGTTATGAACGGTAAGCATATTTGCATAGGTGTGGGATTTTGTAACAAATCTTTCACCTTCCCCCTACAAGAAAGAGAAAATTTGAGATTTGGTGGGTATTTAAATCAATGTAGAATCTGAATGTTCTTTTCTGGTATCCTTTATTTATAGCTGTAAGATTTTGATTTTACAGTTTATCTGAGACCATAATAAAAAATATATTTTTTAAGTAGTCCATCAAATATAATGGAGGGTTTAACTGCAATAGTCAGCTCTGCTAATATCTTCAGAGAGAAAGAAAGAGTCCTTTGAAGCTGCTTTCGCTTTCTTTAGCTGGAAAACCCCCTTGACTATCAGCTGTGTTAACTGAGAGAAACAGTCTAATTGTTCTCATCTTTGCCAACGTGTTTTTTTTAAATACAAGAACCATCATGTTCCTAACACAGATGTAATTTATTTTTAAGAGCAGGTTTAATCCATTGTTTTCAATGAAGACGGTATTTTAGTGAAACTATCTGGGCAGTATTTTCAGTCAAACAGCGATCTCTCACAAAGCCAGTGTTAATTATTAGGCTAATTACTAATTGTAATAGGCCCAATTTTGATGTTCTTATATAGTCTTTGCTCAGCAAACTCCTGAACTGAATGGAAGGTATAGAATTCAATGGGGGATACCTGAGGATATCAAGATTGGGCCCATTTTTTATTTTTAAAATTGTGCTATAGACATAAAAGGTACTTTAGAGGTCAATAGGAAGGTGAAGTCTCTGTCCAGAGATGCTTACAATTTAAAATGAGACAGGTAAATAAAAACTATTAGGGAGTTAATTGTTCTCTAGGGAGTGAAAGTTTAAAAGCTGGGGGCGTTGTTTCTTTCTTAGTTAGTTTTTTAAAAGTAATGACCAAGATAATGGGGCAGCATGGAAGACAGTACAAAGATGAGAACATGATAAGGAAATGAAGGGTGTGATTAAGAGGGAAGGGCTTGGATAGTACAAAGTGCAGGAAGGTGGGATGAGATAATATCAACACTGAGATATGTGGAGGAGCAGAGTTGTGCAGAGTGAGGAAGGCAAGTAAAAGGAGTCTGCACTTGACTGCAAAAGGCAGGCATTAAAGAAGTTCTTTAAAGCTTTCATGTACATCTAGCATAGTTCACGGAATCTCTCTCCTATTACTCAACAAGGAAATTCCATTTACTCTGCACACAGCAAAGGCCCAAGAACAATAAGAAGCTTTACTCCATTGCTACTCTGTGGATTTGGAGTTGGGGAAATCCCCTTCAATCCAGGCTACTTGCGCCTGGTGAGAGAACAGAATTTAGCCATGAAAAAGCAGCTGCTTTAGTAGTGTGCACATCTTCTAGGGGCTCTTATAAAGAGTTTTTGGCAAAAGTGTTAAAGTACATGGGTATTTTTTTAAAAAAAAGATAATTCACAGGCCACTGGAATAGCCATCCATGAAGAAGTCAGAATTGCTGTGCAACAGACCGTAGTCCCCCACGAGATTAGCATGATATGGCCAGATAAATCACATATCAGAGAACATAATCTGACTGACAAACTATGGGGAAGGAAGGAAGTCACAGCTAAAGTACAGGACTGGGAGTCAGGAAACCTATGTTCTTTTCCAGTGGTTCTCAAACTGTGGGTCCAGGACCCCAAAGTGGGTCACGACCCCGTTTTAATGGGGTCACCAGGGCTGGTTTAGACTTCCTGGGGCCCGGGTCCAAAGCCCGAGCCCCACCACCCGCGACTGAAGCCCAACGGCTTCAGCCCTGGACGGTGGGGCTCAGGATACAGGCCCCGGGGCTTTGGCCTGCCCACACGGGGCGGCGGAGCTCGGGCAGGCTCAGGCTTTGGACTCCGCTCCTGGGGTCGTGTAGTAATTTTTGTTGTCAGAAGGGGGTCGCGGTGCAATGAAGTTTGAGAATCCCTGTTCTATTCCTATCTCTGACAAGCTTCCTGTTGAATGTAGGGAAATTGCTTAATCTCTCAGTGACTCTGTTTCCCCATCTGTAAAATAGAATAATAGGACTGGATGGGACCTCGAGAGGTCATCTAGTCTAGTCCCCAACACTCATGGCAGGAACTAAGTATTATCTAGACCATCCCTGACAGGTGTTTGTCCAACCTCCTCTTAAAAATCCCCAATGATGGAGATTGCACCACCTCCCTAGGCAATTTATTCCAGTGCTTAACCACCCTGACAGTTAGGAAGTTTTTCCTAATGTCCAACCTAAACCGCCCTTGCTGCAATTTAAGCCCATTACTTCTTGTCCTATCCTCAGAGGTTAAGAAGAACATTTTTTCTCCCTCCTCCTTGTAACACCCTTTTATGTACCTGAAAACTGTTATGTCCCCCATGTTTTCTCTTCTCCAGACTAAACAAACCCAGTTTTTTCACTCTTCCCTCAGAGGTCATGTTTTCTAGACCTTTAATAATTTTTGTTGCTCTTCTCTGGACTTTCTCCAGTTTGTCCACAACTTTCCTGAAAGGTGGCGCCCAGAACTGGACCCAATACTACAGTTGAGGCCTAATCAGCGCAGAGTAGAGCGGAAGAATTACTTCTCGTGTCTTGCTTACAACACTCCTGGCTAATACATCCCAGAATGATGTTCACTTTTTTTTGCAACAGCGTTACACTGTTGACTCATATTTAGCTTGTGGTCCACTATGACCCCTAGATCTCTTTCCGCAGTACTGCTTCCCAGGCAGTCATTTCCCATTTTGTATGTGTGCAACTGATTGTTCCTTCCTAAGTGGAGTGCTTTGCATTTGTCCTTATTGAATTTCATCCTATTTACTTCAGACCATTTCTCCAGTTTGTCCAGATCATTTTGAATTATAACCCTTTCCTCCAAAGTATTTGCAACCCTTCACAGCTAGGTATTGTCCGCAAACTTTATAAGTGTACTCTCTATGCCATTATATAAATCATTGATGAAGATATTGAACAGAACCAGACCCAAAACTGATCCCTGTAGGACCCCATTCGTTATGGGAATAAGAACATTTACATACACCATATAGGTGCTGTGACATTTATTACATTAATGTTTGTGAAGATCCACAAATATTAAACATTACTTAGGAGTCAAGTATATTACATTATATGTGAGGATAGAGGAGAGAAACTCTCAAATACTGTATTTGCTGGCTAATCAACAGATGGATTAGTTTTGAATGAGACCTTTCTATCCAGCCCTATGACTATCATATCCATGACACAGGTTAGGGACAAAAGACCATAATCAAGGAAAGTCTCTAAAATGGTTACAAGGACAAAAATTATTATTATTGTTGGTTTGGAATTTTTAGCAATGCATTGTTTGAGAATGTTTAACCTAAAATATGACACTAATTGCTTATTTTTCAATAGTTATGCACTGTCTGGGGAATATGGAGCAATTTCACAAATTTAGCAATAGACATTTCACAAATTTTTGACCAATACGTGTAAGGAAGAGCTACAGCACAAAAGGAAATCCCCAATTAATGTAAAATAATGAAGAGAAGGAAAAAGGCTGTGAAGGGAAAAAAAACTGGCAAGTACAAGAAAGGGATCTTTCCTCTTCATTTAAGAAATGTTCAGGAAGGTATGAACACAAAGATAAGCTTACGTGACATTTCTAATAATCCAAGTTAGCTCTTACAGCAGTAGATTTAGTAAAGGAAAAGGGATATTTCAGAAGATAAACTGCATTGAACAATATTTTCAGTGTCTTATGAACAAAGACTTGCCTTCAATGGTAGAGATATATATCCTTTCTGTGTATCATTGTTCTTGCAAGAACATATTTACTGTGGCCAATTCAAGAATAGAATTGTTAAGTTTTTGTACAAAAGAAGAATTTATGCAGCTTCTCAAAATTTTGATAAAATATGAGATGATCTGTGTGAGGGGTATACAAACCCCCCAAAGGGCTGGAAAGGGTTCAAGGACAGTACTGGGCCCAGGTAGCCCCATCCCTCCAGCCCTGCAGAGCATGCTCCAACTGGAGACATGGTTGAAAAGGGAGCAACCCAACTCAGAAGGGAGAGGCTGGAGAGAAAGACAGACCTACGCTGAAGGCTCCTGGCAAAAGGAGCCGAAGAAACCTCCCTGTGGGAACAGGACTATATGCTGAGGCTGATTGGGGCTGATGGTTTGACTTCTATTTCCTTTTCCTTATCTGGGACCAGAAGCTGAGGGAGAAAAGCAACAGTAGGAAGTAACCCAGGAAGGGTAACTCAGAGGGCCCCTTGGAGGCCAAACACTGCTGACCCTCCTAGGGCTCTGGGTCGGAGCCTGCTGGAATAGGCAGGCCCGGGCTCTTGTACCACTGCCTTCACAACAGGGTGAGTGTTAACCACTAGGCCATCCAGCCCACAAGGACCCTATTACAATATCACATACTCATGTCACTATATCCATGACACAGAGTATGTGGTAGGGGGTTACTGATATTCTCTGTTAGTGTGACTTTTGGAGGAGAAGAGGGGAGGGAGACTAATGCATATTTTTATTCTTATTGTGGCTTGTAAAAAGCTTCAGAGTGTCCTCCTTTGCCTCAGCTCCTGACTCTAAACAAACATGACATCAAGTATGGTAGCACTAGAAGCTCCAGCATGCCAATTATTTCCAGAGCAATAATGTAAACACTACAAAAACTGACTTTCCGCCCAGAAGGGTATTAGGGTTTGTGTCAGAAAAGGCTTAAGATGACCAAATGCATGTGGAAAAAAAGCTGAAATTGCTACATGTATGGTAACTTGTTGAGTACATCTACTAAAATTGCTAGGGGACACTTGGATAAAAAAACTGTAGCAGTACTAGTTTCCTTTTTTACAGCAATAAAAAAGAATATTCATAGCTACTTCTGCAAGATCTTGCAAGCTCAAGACAAATCCTTAGTATTACCTCCATTGTCACTAACCATAAGGTGGAACACCCAGCTGTTTTCTACTATCGGGAGCAACTGGATGGTCTTCAAAGTAGAGATGGCTGCATGTGCCAATGCTGCAATTTGGTCTTCATCACAAAACATCTGAATAACATTAGTAATATATGTAGTAGAACATGCAGCTACACTAACCAAATGCTTAAAAAGAACTCTTTGTCAATGTACTTAAGCATGTACTTAAGTGCTTTGTTGCATTGAGGCTATAGTGACCATCAGGAATTCTTCTTTGAGGATTACATCTCCACTGTCTCAAAAGGGAGAGTCCCCCTGTGTATTCTCAGTACTAAATTCAAATCTCATGAAGGTCTGTTTGTCAAGGAGTTCTGGCGGAAAGAGGAATACTGGAGGGGAAACGTGGACTAGGCCCTTGAGCAAACTTTTCATAGTCAATGAACACTAAGGATCCCTGTTATAAGAGGATGATTTGCTGCTCCAAATAATTTGAGTAGCCAGAGTAGATCCTGACTTTTAAAAAGATAGTACACAGTCAGGAATACAAGGGAATCAGGGAAACACAGGTTCTATGAGCCTGCTGCATGCTCATATCTCCATTTTAGTCCAAATTCCAAAATATTCAAAACTAAAACTAAACTAACAGTAAGAGCTACACTGAAAGAAACTAGTATCTTTCTTCATACTTGCTAGCTGGTGGTGAAAAATAAACTACATGAGTGAAACTTTTTCCTTATACTTCTATGAAAATAATTCTAACATAGTGCTACAAACATAGTAATGCAGCTTTGAAACTGAAAATATGGGTGTCACTTAGGATTCTCACGGGAAACTCCATTTTGTCTATGCAGCCCATAATCTTTCTAAGGTGGTTTTTCCAGGAATCTTTATTTTTTGGTTGTTCCAATTGTATATTTGAAAGATACTTTAGAAGCATATCTTCTGTAGTGTTGTATTTTCTCAGCTTTACTTGCCTCACAAAGAATGTTCTGCATTTAAGGAAGGTGCTGAAGCATAGTCGGTTTTGGAAACAATAGGACTGTTGACAAACATGCATGCACAGTGGTAGCACACATTCATGGTTTATCGTTCTATGTAAGAAGCCATTGTCAACACATTTATCTTGTGTTTCTGTCTAAAGGAAGATACAGGACAGTATAGTTTGGGTGCTATTATTTACTGAGTTTCTGTCTAAAGGAAGATACAGGACAGTATAGTTTATTATTATTATTATTTACTGTGTTTCTGTCTAAAGGAAGATACAGGACAGTATAGTTTGGGTGCTATTATTTACTGAGTTAATTACAGCCTAGATTTAAAGTGTATGCTTATTTTCTTGAAAGGGCCATTCTACTAAATTTAAATGTTCATTCCATGAGATGAAATATTAATACTTACTGCTTTTATGAGATCTTCATATTTGCAAAGCACTGAACAAATATTAATTAGCCTCACCATATACCTGTGAGGGAGGTAGTTATCACTGTTTTACTGATAAGGAAACTGAAAGCTTAACTGACAAAGCCAAAGTCACACAGCAAATCAGTGGCAGAGGCAAATTAGAACTTCATCTCCCAGTTCCTACACCTGTGTGGTCAGTCCTTTAGTTCACACTAGGAAAAAGCATATCAATCAATATTCTGACTGGAAATATTCTGATTCAAGCCATAATTATTAGTGCCTCTTTTTTAGCTAATTTTATATAACAACGGAACCCATTTATCTTACTCTACCAAACTACATTAAACATTTTTTTTAAAAAGCTCAATTTCCTGTTTCTATCTCATTATATGGTACCCTTTTTTCTTCTATCTCCCAAAGTTACAAAATAAAATCGCTTAAACTAACATACTTTGTGTTTGTACATTACCTAGTACAATTGGGCCACATTCTTGGTTAGTCCTTAAAATAGGATTAATAACAACAACCACCACCTAACAGTTTTATATATCATTCTAACAGGCACTCCAAACAAACATCAAATATGCTGTTTTGCAATAAATTATTATTGTGATCACAATTGCAATTTGAAACCAAGATGTAAGAATTTCAGGAAGCATACAATTCTGTTGCTTCAAGTCTTTTTTCTGAAGTCTGTAGATTCATTTAAGCTTTTTTTTAAAATGCTGTTTTTAAACCTGATAGGCTTTGTATTAACACCCCTGTAAATAGTCCATTCCCAATTTGTAGACAAAACTGTTATTCTCCCTTCTCCTTTTTCAACAATTATGCATTTTAAAATGTGATTGCTCATTTAATAGTGTTTGTTGTGTTTAAAGTACTTTGACACAAAAGATGATAAAAACTAACTCTTTATACTAAAAACTTAGCATAACAATAATAAGTGTCCAACTGACGAAAAACAGTTTGAGGTAATGGTTTAAATATTGCATTGTATAAGCAATGGTACATATGACATCTTGACTACTACATGAAGTATTGCATACTAAACTTGATTAATATAACAAAGGAAAAAATACTCATCAACTAAAACAGTACGCATACATTAGAGACAGTAATCAAATTAGGAACGAGGCTCACCGTTTTGAGACGTGAAAGGACACTGAGGAATCAGTGAAGTGCCCAGAGTACTTGGCAGCCTTAACTTGGAGTGTGGCGAGAGCAGTGATGGAGCCGGAAGCATGAGATTTGAGCTGGTCTGTAATAGGAAAGGCAAATCAGAAAATAAGTTGTAATTTCCTGGGTTACTTACTGATGCAAGAACTAGATGAGAAGTATTTACTTACCATAAATAATTATTAAATTCTAGATAGAATGAGTGTCACATTGAGGGCAAAAGAGCAATTTAAATTGTTTGCTTTTTTGGAGAAAAATATTTGGGAACAGAAAGTTGAAAAACTATTGGTGGTTTGAAATGTAAATGAAAGCTTAAATGCTTAACAAAAAAACTGAGTAGTGAAAAACTGATAGAATAAAAAAATCCTCCACAATACAGAAAGAAATATAATGTACAGTTGTTTATATGGGTAATAACTCTTATTCATATTGGCCTATCAAACTATCTGTATGCTAGACCAAATTCAGATATGAAAAAGAACACTTAATTTTAGTATTTTAAATTACATTGTGTCTAAATAGAGTACTTATGAGGAAAGGGTTAAAACATAGTCATAGAGAAAATTATTCTTTGCAAATTGTGCAACATATTTAGACCAAAACACCAGTTACTTCCTTTATGAAGACTACACAAAAGCCACCTGTAGCACACATACTTATTTCCATAATGACACAGATAACATAGCTGAAATCTGATTTGCTATAGAGGTTCTTTGCATATATGCAGTTACCACAAATACAAACCCTTCTCAAACTATTCCTAATGTGTTATCCTAGATAACACATGTAAAATATATTAAGACAATTTGAGGCATTTACATGATCAAACAAAACATTTTCTTATAAATTACACCTATTGTCACTGACTGCCTTTGATCATACTGTCAAACTGGTGGGAAAATATAGTCATAAAATATCTGCAACAAAATTCACTGAGTTTCCTTTAAATAAAATCAGTGTAATTAGCTGAAATTGTTTTTTTCCCCAGTAACATATATAAAAACAAAAAACAAACAAAAAAGCCAAGAAGTATGTTATCAAGCATGTTCACTTAGGGTTTAATCCAAAGCCCATCACAATGGAAGGCCAGGTAAATGGAAATCTTTCTTGTGACTTCTGTGGGTTTTCGATCAGGCACTTAAACTTTAGTTGTGGAGAAAAATTATAACATATTTAAGCCTACTTCTATTTTAATTAGTCTCTAAATTCTATTTAAAGAAATGAAGCCAATTACAAGAAAGGGCAAGTTTTCGCTTGCTTTCAGAAGTAGTACAGTGACATAAGCACTGGTTGTATAAATTACAACATATGTTCAACAATTCCCTAGGCCTCGATCCTGAAAAAATATGTATGCATGGATTTAACTTTGGACTTGTCTATATAAACAATTAGTTTGCTGCAAGCTGGGGTGTAAATGTATCTAAGGCCAGGTCTACACTACCGTGGTAGTTCGACGGCTGGCAATCGAAGTTCCGGGTTCGATTTATCGCGTCTGGACGCGATAAATCGATCCCGGAAGCGCTCGCCGTCGACTGCGGTACTCCAGCTCGGCGAGAGGAGTACCGCGGAGTCGACGGGGAGCCTGCCTGCCGCGTGTGGACCGCGTCTGAACCGCGGTAAGTTCGAACTAAGGTATGTCGACTTCAGCTACGTTATTCACGTAGCTGAAGTTGCGTACCTTAGTTCGAATTTGGGGGTTAGTGTAGACCAGGCCTAAGTGTCCATGAAGGAGGGACTATCTTTTATTATTTGTCTGTACAGCACCAGTGAAAATGGGGCCCTGACTTGGCAACTACATACTACTGTAATAATGAATATTTTCCAAAACAGGCTAATCTGTTTTGCTCAGTTTTGGGTTAACTGCGACACGCAATGCACAAAATCAGGCCAACCAATGAACATTATCCAAGAACTCTAAAGCATCTGCATTTTACTGCAGTATGAGAATTCAATTGTATGTACATTTTAAGTAATACTTCTGAAATCTAAGCAGAGTGAAAACAAGTTCTCCCCTCCTTACAGCCTGACTTCTCTCCAAATGAGCCATTTCCAATATTATGGATCTTTTTTCTAAACTTCGCAAATATTTTGTAAAGTCATAACCTAATGTGTGTAATAAATCACACAAACAACAAATAAAACTATTCAAAATTGGGACTTTCTATAATCCCTTTTTTTGTACATCACAGGAAAAATTAGGAGAAATTGATTTTAAAATTTCAGATATCAGAGATGTTTCAATAACCTGTCTCAGTTGTGGTGACCCTACATGGAGTTTTAAAGATGAAGTGAAATATGTCACATGTAAAGTTATTTCAGTACAGTATTTAATTCACTTCTCTTTTTAAATCCAGGTTTCCTTCTGTATGACCAACAACCTTTGTACATGCCACACTCTATTGCTTTGAAATCCAGTCCACAAGACTGGATTTACATTAGAGAAATAAATTCTCCCTTTCAGTTTTTCTCTTAAGAAAAATGGCCCCTATTTAAAATACAAACAAAAACACAAAACAATTCATGCCCCCATTGTCCTCCCTCCAAAAAACCCTAAAGCAAGGCACTTACTTTTTTGTAAAAGACTGATATTCTTTTTTAATTTAAAAGCTTTCATTTGAAAATAAATCTTACAGCAATGGTCCCAATTCTGCAATTGACTCCATGTGGGAAGACCCCCTAGAAGTCAACAGAGCTCTATGCAGGCATAAGAAGTACCACATGAAGTACCTGCATAATCAGGGCCTGCATTTTCTTCCACGCCATTAGGTTTCTGATATTATTTTAAATCCCTTTTTAAAAACTTATTAAATAGTGAAGAACAGCACTACAAAGGGCTAGAGAAGTCAAATGTGGATACACAATAATGACTTTTTTATTAGTGTTTCAAATTTGAAACATGAATGTGTTAAGAAAGCATATTTGAAAAAGCACATTAATACTTATGTATTTTCTCTACTTTTTCCAATAGACAAACATGTAATAATACCTATGGAACCAATAGAGTGAAGCAATCACTATTTCTGAAATGCATGCTGTGGGAAGGGATTGCTAAATACCTTTACAACCACAAGTAAGGTTGGCTAAGATAGCCAACACCAATCTACTCATTTTTCACAACATACTTTGCTTGCTTCATGCAAAAACCACAGCTTTATCAAAGACACAGTTTACTACCACCCCTGAGTTGAGTAAAGCTAAAAGTTATAAAACTCAAAGTTTTTGCAGAGGTAAAAAGAAACCCACAATAATTTTTGCCAAGTTTAAACAATGCTACTTTGTATTCTCTTTTTTGTGTTAGGGCAGCTCTATGCAAATTATGCAAATATACATTTTCAATGGTACTAGTTTTCATGGTAAAAAAGTGAACTGCATGTGACAAAAAAAAATACTGCAAGATTTGACAAGCTAACAAAAACAATTTCTCTTTTTCCCTTACAACTCAGTTTTATGAACTTTGCAACTGATATAATTAAAATTTCCATATGTACTTGCAAGTCAAATTAAGTTGGCCAGGTCTGTTTTATTTCTTATCCGTTTAGGTTTGCTTTTTGAGGTTTTGTGCCTTTAGGACACTCTATTTTTAAAGAAGACTTTTAAAGTAGTTTTTAAATCATGATTTTGTGGGTCTAGAAAGTTGACAATGCAATCAGGTAAAAAAAATTTTTTTTTACCATTTCTTTTGTTCAATACTAGAATGGATCCATATGCAATAACACTTCAGTATAAATAAAAATATACTGCCACAATTTTTATGTGAATTCTGAGTCTCAAGTTTACATCTGATATATAATTTTTTATTATTTGTATTACAGCCATACATAGTGTCCTCAACTGAGATCAGGGCTCCATTGTATTAGGCATGGTACAAACACATAGTAAGACAGTCCTTGCCTCAAAGAGCTTCCAGTCTAAGTAGGCAAAACAGACACGAGGTGGGTGAAATGAAGTGTCTTCCCTGGTATACAGATCAGGCTCTGAGATACAGAAAGATCACATGACTTTCCTAAAGTCACACAGGAAATTTATGGTAGAACCAGGAATTGAACAAATAACTCAAGTTCCAGTTCAATGCCTGAACATCAAGGCCATTTCTCCTCTCCGTGTTCTGTTAAAACAAACATTTCTATAACCATCTGAACTAACAGGCTTCTTCCTTGGAGCCATAAGAACTTGTGATTCCCTTTGCAAGGCATACAGAAAAACAGTGATCTTTCTTGGATGAGGTTTAATACAGATGTGTCTACATAATAAAATGCAGAGATACTGCCATTTTAATGGGATTGGTCAATGCCATCACCAACAGCAGTGGGAAGTATATTTGTCTTGCTTAATAAAGGCTATGAGGATTATGTAATCTTTGTCTCTCTAGAGGTTGGTTATTTTTCTTGCTATTGAAGGGTATAGGGGGGAAAAGTACATGACATTTCTTCACCAATTATGGGATAAAGCTTCCATTGGCTACAGTCCAGTTTCTTGCAATGAGATATGGCAAACAGAGCATTCAAAGTTGTGTCCCACTTGAACATCTAATCCAGAGGGTTTTTTGTTTTTAACTGACTCAGTGAACCTTTCTTGTGATTGCATTTTCCCTCCTGACCGATGTTCTCTTGCATACCTCAGGGGCTTCCAGACAAATAATGCAAAACCCTATTCCTGGTTCCTTCCTACCTGTTGACAGAAAACATTGTGGCATGATTGTCTGTTTTAATTTAAATACATTTTCAGGAAACCAAGCAAAAGCCTGAAATGCATACACAAAACCCTCTTCCTCCGAGACATCTATTTGGCACCTGCATTTCCCCCCACATATAAAACCCTCTCTGTGTGTGCCCTAAGCCAGACCAGACAGCTTAATAGTGGTTATGTTAAAAAAAAAAAAAAAAAAAAAAAAAAAAAAAAAAAAACAGGACAACATTTTTGTGAAATTCAATTAGAAATCAGTTTAAACTAAACCAGTAAGTCATTGTCCACACAAGAGTTTGTACTGGTTTAATTAAATTGGCTTACAAAAATCACATTTTCAGTTAAACCACTGCAACTTTCTTATGTAGACAAGGCCTAAATTGCCTTGCCTGCTGATTCATTACAAGGCAGCTTGGAATTGGAAGAAAGTTAAAATAAACTATCCAGATTCACGCAGAATGAGCTACACATTCCATTTTTGGATGCAAAATACGTAAGATTCTTTCTAGTGGGTTTTTTTTGTTTTGGGGTTTTTTTTTTACTCTAATGAGAGGTGATCATTTCAGGGTGTTTCTTTTTGTTTCAAGTGAATGTATAAACACTAAAAGGAAACTGTGAAACAGTGTTACCAAAATCTGTAAGCATTTTCAATCTCATCTGCTCTTCCTTTACTTTTAATCTATAGCACCTTCAGCATCTGAGCCATGACCAAATTCACACATGGACTCTGCAGCAGAAATAGATGGAATCAAGTGGCATGAGATGCCCTCAATCTTCCTTTACATCATGGGGCTAACAAGTGGCTAGTGCAGCCCCAATAAAATAAAAAACAACAAGTGGGTAGCATTGTCTGGGGGCACTGCTAATGTACTAATTCAATCCATCTCCTAGCCATCTCCTGTGGGGAGAGTTCCCATGGGCTTATATTATAGATTAAAACTGCCCTCCCCCAACAGAAACACCACTGCTTGCCCTCCCATGGGAAACTTTCCCCACAGCCAGATGACACACAGACATAATTTGCTCCTCCTTGCACCTGCAAAAGTGAGTCTGGCCCCTCTGCTCTAAATATGACAATCAAATATAGCATTTTTCAGATGCCACAGTTCACTTTGTTCAGGAGAGAGAGAAAAACAAACAAACAGTGAAAAACTTTTCTTTGTTAATCTTGTACAAACATGTACAGGGAGAAACAAGAAAGAAGACAAACAAAGAGATAAGGAACAAAGAAATAAAATGACAACACCAATCTGTAATATGCATTGATTAGTGAGGTTGTCCTCAAAGACAGAAATATTCCTTGGATCTTCTTTAGTAAAATATAGCACTTGTGTGGGTTACAGGATTATGCTAGAGTATGGCACTACTGCAATACATTCCTCACACTGAGGTAACCTCAACTTAAACACAAAGCACAGAGAGAAAGAAGAAATAAAGCAACAAAAAGAAACAAACAAGAAATCAAACAAGCTTATGGGTTTATAGAAATGAGCAGGGCCGGCTCCAGGCACCAGCAAAGGAAGCAGGTGCCTGGGGCGGCCAATGGAAAGGGGCGGCACGTCCAGGTCTTCGGTGGCAATTGGGCAGTGGGTCCCTCAGTCCCTCTCGGAGCGAAGGACCCGCTGCCAAATTGCTGCCGAAGAATGAAGCGGCGCAGCTGAACTGCCACTGATCGCGGCTTTATCTTTTTTTTTTTTTTCTTTTGCTTCGCCGCTTGGGGTGGCAAAAAAGCTGGAGCCGGCCCTGGAAATGAGACAAAAGAGAAAGTTACTCACCTTGCAGTAACTGAAGTTCTTTGAGATGTGTGTCCCTGTGGGTGCTCCACTCTAGGTGATGGTGCATCCCGGCGCTGTTGATCGGAGGTTTTCAGTAGCAGTGCCTGGTCGGGACGCACGCACTCAGTTGGTATCTCCCATCTCGTTGGAATCTTCCTGAGTGTGTGCATCCCGCACTCTCCTCAGTTCCTTCTCTACCGTGGAGAATCATACTAGTACTCCAAAGAAGAAGGGAGGAGGGCAGGGAGTGGAGCACCCACAGGGACACAAATCTCGAAGAACTTCAGTTACTGCAAGGTGAGTAACTTTCTCTTCTTCTTTGAGTGCTGTCCCTGTGGGTGCTCCACTCTAGGTGAATGTGTAGCAGTACCCACTATGGTTGGTGGGACTTTGGAGATGCGGCAGTGAGTACTGTAGATAATACTGTATGGCCTACTATGGTGTCTGCCGTGGTGTCTTGCGTGAGAGCATAGTGTTTGGCAAATGTATGTTCAGATGACCATGTAGCCACTTTGCAGATGTCAGGAATGGGTACATTATGTAAGAAGGCAACGGATGTCGTCATAGCTCGAGTGGAATGAGTTCTAATGCCTTTGGGTGGTTGAATATTTTGCGTGCGGTAACAGGATCTGATGCAGTCAGAGATCCACTTGGACAGACGTTGTTTAGAGATAGCCGTACCTTTCAATCTTGAAGTAATGGAGACAAAGTCGTGGGGACTTACGAAATGGCTTAGTCCTGCTAAATAAAAGGCGATTGCTCGCCTGACGTCGAGAGTATGCAGGGTTGCCTCGTGCGGAGTCTTGTGAGGTTTGGGATAGAAAGAAGGTAAGTATATAGGTTGGTTGAGGTGGAAGGTAGATACCACGTTAGGGAGAAATTTAGGATGTGGTCTCAGAGTGACTTTGTCTTTGGAGAAGATTGTGTAGGGAGGATGGGCCATCAGGGTGCTTATTTCACCTACTCTCCTTGCCGATGTTATCGCAACTAAGAAAGCTACCTTCATGGACATATGGAGAAGAGAGGAGGTAGCCAAGAGCTCGAATGGAGGTTTCATGAGAGCGTGAAGAACGAGGTTAAGATTCCAGATAGCCGCCATTGGGTAAATTTCAGGGTGGAGATTTTGCAGGCCCGTGAGAAATCGTTTTATGGCAGGGTGAGTAAAGAGTGAATAACCTTCTAATAGGTCATGGAAGGTGGTAAGCGCCACCAGGTGCACTTTGATGGAGCTGAGCGAAAGTCTGTCCTTTTTTAGTTTCAGGAGGTAGTCTAGAATGTTAGGGAGGGTCACCATATTGGGCGTTAAGTGATTACGTGAGCACCAGAGGGCGAAATGCTTCCACTTTTGCAGGTAGGTTTTACGAGTGGAGTCTTTTCTACTGTGCAGGACGACGTATCAGACTTGCTCGGAACAGGCTAGTTCATGGGTTTGGAACCATGAAGGAACCAGGCTGTAAGGTGGAGCTTTTGGAGCTGGGGGTGAAGAACCCGTCCGTTGTCCTGGGAAAGGATATTTGGCCTGTTGGGGAGAGCCTGTGGATGACGGGAGGATATGCGGAGTAGGTAGGGATACCACGTCTGTTTCAGCCAAGCCAGGGCAATAAGGATGACCCGGGCCTTGTCGTCTATGATCTTCCGAAGAACCCTGTGTAGCAGAGGGACTGGTGGGAAGGCGTACAGGAGAGAGTTGTTCCACGGGATGAGGAATGCGTCTCCTAGGGATGCAGTCCCGAGTCTCGCTCTGGAGCAAAACAGGGGACATTTTCGATTCTGGGTTGTGGCAAAGAGGTCTCTTGATGGGGGGCCCCAGAGGGAGAAGAGCTGTTGAAGTATTGCGGGGTGCAGCTCCCATTCGTGTTCTGTTGAGAAGTGCCTGCTGAGTGCGTCGGCAGTAGTGTTGTGGCAGCCTGGTAGGTAGGAAGCGATGATTTGTATTTGATGCTGTATGCACCAATTCCATAGTCGGATGGCTTCCATACAAAGGGAATGTGATTGGGCTCCCCCTTGTCTGTTGATGTAGTTCATATATGCTATGTTGTCTGTTAAGATCCAAATAGATTTGTTCGTTATGAGGGGAAGAAAGTGAAGGCATGCTCGCCTCATTGCTCTGAGCTCCAAGAGATTTATGTGTAGGTGCGTCTCTGATGCGGACCACCGGCCTTGTGCCCTGTGTACCCCTAGATGCGCTCCCCAACTGATTAGGGAAGCGTCCGTGGTGAGCATGAGCGTTGGGGATCGTTGCTGGAAGGAAACCCCCGTGCAGAGGTTTTCTGGTCTTCTCCACCAATGTAGGGAAGCTATAACATTGGGAGGAGGAGTTAGCGGCGTCCCTAAGGTGTGTCTGTTGGGTTTGAAATTAGAATTGAGCCAGCCCTGAAGACATCTCATGTGTAGCCTGGAGTACTGAACCACGAAGGTGGTGGCTGCCATGTGACCAAGGAGCTGTAGACCAGGGGGTTCTCAAACTGGGGGTAGGGACCCCTCAGGAGGTCACGAGGTTATTAAATGGGGGGTCGCGAGCTGTCAGCCTCCACCCCAAACCCTGCTTTGCCTCCACCATTTATAATGGTGTTAAACATATAAAAAAGTATTTTTTAATTTATATGGGGGGGGAAGGTGGGGGTCGCACTCAGAGGCTTGCTATGTGAAAGGGGTCACCAGTACAAAAGTTTGAGAACCACTGCTGTAGACAGATTCTTGCCTGCGTCCTGGGACGAATAGAGAGCGTGCGTATGAGCTGTGTGATAGCGAGGAATCTGTGATATGGGAGCGAGGCCCTGCTCTGGATTGAGTCGAGATGAGCTCCAATGAACTCGATCTGTTGTGTAGGTGTCAGGGTGGATTTTTGGATGTTTATTTGGAGGCCTAGGCTGTGAAAGAGGGAGATGGCGAAACGGGTAGCTTGTAGTGTCTCGCCATAGGAGTTGCCCTTGATGAGGCAATCATCCAGGTAGGGGAACAGCGTGATACCATGTTTGCGGAGGTGAGCCACGACCACGGCTAGAGTCTTGGAAAAGACTCTCGGCGCTGTGGAGAGGCTGAAAGGAAGAACTCTGTATTGAAAATGGTCGTGACCGATTATGAATTGTAGGACTTGTCTGTGAGCTGGATGAATTGATATATGAAAATAAGCATCCTGTAGGTTGAGGGCTGTGAACCAGTCCCCTTGATCCAGTGCAGGAATTATCGTGCCCAGTGTGACCATCTCGAATTTTTGTATCCTCACGAATTTGTGCAGTCGGCGTAGATCTAGTATAGGCCTCCATCCCCCGGTCCTTTTCGGAGTCAGAAAGTAATAGGAGTAGAAACCTTTACCTTGATGTTGCGTCGGCACAGGTTCCACTGCACCTAGCTGTGCGAAGTAAGTGCTCATGAGAGGGGTCCCTGAAGAGAGACAGGGAAGGGTAGGATATAAATGGTATAGAGTAACTGGACTGAACTATTTCGAAGACCCAGCAGTCCTGCGTAATCCGCTGCCAGGCATGTTGGAAACTCTGGAGGCAGTGGCCAAATGGGCAAGTAGGCAGTGGAATCAAGGGGTGGTCGTGCAGACCCTCGACCAACATTTCAAAATTGTTGTTTATTCCCCGATGGATGGGAGATGGTTGCTTGAGTTTGATTTTGTCTGCACTTAGGGGGTCTAGCGCGATTCCTAGTTATGTCGTATGGTCTGGGTTGAGGACGATAATACTGTTGTGTGCGTGGTCTTTGGTATGGTTGGTATCGTTGTATCCTGGGAAGAGATGGGTGAATGCCCAGGGTGCACAGTGTCGCTCTAGAATCTTTCATGCTGTGAAGGAGTTCATCAGTTTTTTTGGAGAAAAGTTTGTCCCTATCAAAGGGGAGGTCCTCCACTTTGGTCTGCAGTTCTTTAGGGATGCCGGATGCAGAGAGCCATGAAGATCTGTGCACAACCACAGCAGTTGCAGTAGTACGGGCTGCTGTGTCCGCCATGTCTAGAGAGGCCTGTAGGGCCATTCTGGACAGGGCCGGCTCTAGGCACAAGCAAACCAAGCACGTGCTTGGGGCAGCACATTTTCAAGGGCGGCATTCCACACATCTTTTTTTTTTTTTTTGGTTCGGGCGGCAAAAGCCTAGAGCCGGCCCTGGCAGCAGCAGCGTGTCATGTGCGGGGGGTGCTGTGGGGCCGCTGCAGTTCGTGCCGCGGGGGAACAGTGCCAGCACCTTGTGGCTGGGCTGGGCAGGCTCCGAGCGGGGGATACTCGGGCTGGGGGCCGCCCCACGGGGCACATGGAGCCGCCTGCAGGTGCCGCAGGGCGACCGCCCCCCCAGCGCCACAGCCAGGGCTGGGCGAAGCGGCCCGAGTTGCCCAGGGGCTGTGGCAGGGCGACCAGAAGCAGCAGCAGGGCCATAGAAGGCGGGGCGCAGCCGTGCAGGGCCCGCGTCCTGCTCTCCGGGGCTCCGCTCCTTCTGGGGCTGCCCTGCCCTGGCTCTTCAGCCCCCTGCCGGGCGGTCCCCAGCTCTGCCCTCCAGGGTCCCGGCCAGTCCTGGAGGCAGGAGCCCTGGCTGGAGGGACCCTGGGCTGAGGCGCAGCCCAGGAGCCCCGCTGCTTACCCCGACCCTGCCAGCGCCGGACCGGCTGGAGGCGAGGGGGGAGTGGGCGGAGTCAGCACTGGTGGGGGGGAGCCCAGTGCTGGGGTGGCAGGAGGTGCGGGTGGGGGAGGGCACTGGTGGGGGAGGGTGGTGGTGAGAGCCCAGGGCTGGGGTGGGGGGCAGCCAAAAATTTTTAGGCAAAAAACCTAGAGCCGGCCCTGGTTCTGGAAATCAGTTTGCCCTCAGTCAGGATTGATCTGAAGTCTGCTCTCCTATCCTCTGGAATGTAGGAAGCAAATTCAATACGTTTATTGTAATTATCAAAGTCGTAGCTGGCGAGGAGGGCAGAATAGTTCGCAATTTTGAATTGTAGAGTGGATGACAAATAAACCTTGCGACCCAAGACGTCAAAGAATCTAAGGCCCTTGTCTTGCGGGGTGGGCCGATATTGTGACTGTTTCGTCCTCTTTGTGACTGCATCCGTGACAAGAGAGTTCGGTGGTGGATGAGAAAATAGGAAGTCAGCGTCCTTAGCAGGGACATAGTATTTACATTCGGCCTTTTTGCAAGTTGGTACTAAAGAAGCTGGGGATTGCCAGAGAGTGTCAGCTGGTTCCAGGAGCACTTCGTTTATAGGGAGCGCGATCTTTGGGGGCACAGACGGTTGAAGGATTCTGAGGAGTCTGTGTTGTGTCTCCTGAACCTCTTCTAAGGGGATATCTTGACTGAGTGCCACCCTCCTGAAAAGTCTTGAAATTGTTTACAGTTGTCCACGTTCTGTGGAGGCGGAGGGAAGAGGGCTCCGTCCGGGACTGATGGAGAGTTAGGGGTTGGTGAGTCAGGATATGGTGCGTAGCTCACAGTCTCAGGAGGGGGCTCAGGCACCCTAGAAGTGGATGGAGCTGGAGATCGAGGCACAGAAGGAGGATGATTAATACGAGGAT
The DNA here is from genome assembly GCF_028017835.1 of Emys orbicularis. Lineage (NCBI taxonomy): Eukaryota > Metazoa > Chordata > Testudines > Emydidae > Emys > Emys orbicularis. The sequence goes on from NC_088685.1 coordinate 106,002,439, forward strand.
GTGGCCAAGGGTACCACTGAGGCCAAGGCATAGGGTAGGAGAACCCAGGTTCCGCCCACGGGGCGTGGGGGTGAAGTAGGGAAACTGAGGCTGGTGGCCTTGAGCCATGACCTGATGTGGGAGAGGTTCCAGTGGAGGAGGAGAAGCAGGAGAGGAGAACTCCGCCTGCTGCTGTAAATCGAGTTCGCTGTCAGTAAAGGTAGCCAGTTCAGGTGGAGAGAGCGGCTGTTCGAAGAGTGAGCCCTGTGTATCTAGGAGCGGAGAGTTAGGCTCAGGTGGCACTGAGAAGTCACATTGAGTGAGAAACTGTTGCTCCTGCTCCCTGGGCTGCGCTGAGGCTGCTCTGTGCTCTAACCCATTATCGAGAGAAAGTGAAAGTGACAGCGGTGCTGCGGACCGCTTGGACGTGCCCTGCAGGGGGTCCACTGCTGGTGCCCAGGCGGAAGACAGGCTCGGTGCCAATGTTCTTCACGGTGCCGAGGAGAGGCGCGCTGTCGGCACCGCGTCCTTTTTCAGTGCTGTGGAAGAGCGCGCTGTCGGCACCATGTCCGTTTTCGGTGCCGAGGAGCGCGCTGTCGGCACTGCGTCCGTTTTCGGTGCCGAGGGGACCGGTGCCATGGGAACCTTCCCGGCATGGGAGGTCGGGTCCCTGCCTCTGCGCTCTGTCGGAACCACGGCTGAGGCGTTAGAAAAGGCTGAGGCGCATGACTTTGGTGCTGTCAGCACAGAGGGTAGGGATCTCGCGGGAGACCCCCTACCCTTGTTAAAGTCTCTCCTGTGAGACTGAGGTGCTTCTTGCCTCCGTTCCAGGGAGGGTGAAGCAATGCTCCCAACTGGTTCAGATCTGGCCGGGAAGGGTGTGGGAGCAGGTTTAACTTTCCCCATCTCCGAAAGCGGCTGTAGGGATTTTTCCATCAACAACATTTTAAGCCACAGGTCCCTGTTGCGTCGAGCCCTAGACTTGAGGCTCGTGCAATGGAAGCACTTCGCGGGGACGTGAGTTTCTCCGAGGCACTTCACACAACGTGAGTGCCCATCTGACCTTGGCATGGAGTCCTGACAGGAAACACACTTTTTGAATCCTGAAGCCCCTGGCATTGTGAACTCGAAATGGCAGGGGAGAGTGTCTCAACGGGAGACAAGCTTGAGGCGAAAAAGTTTTTTTTTTTTAAACTAAGTAACTAACTATGTAACTATACTAAAGGAAGGGAAACAACTGGGATGTAACTAATAACTATTTCTATGTTCTTTGTTACTGTTTCCAATAGAGACCAGGGAAGAAAAGGCAGCACTGCCCCGAGTCCCGTCTTCAGCTGAGGACGGTTGAGATGGAACTGAGGAGGGTGCGGGATGCATGCACTCAGGAAGATTCCAATGAGACGGGAGATACCAACTGAGTGCGTGCGTCCCGACCAGGCACTGCTACCGAAAATCGGAGATTTTCTGATCCTACAAGTGAATCCACATGGGTCAACTGAGCTCTATAGGGGTGCCAGGGAATGCCCATGCATATTCAATTCCAGATTCAGGACCCATATGCATAACTCCTGTTGATGATACTAGTAGTTAGGTCATCTTGCAAGGGGAAGACAACTCCTTGAAAACTATTTTGACATTACAGAAACACCAGCGTAACAGTGGAGGAAGAGTTGCTTAATGGATAGAGCACCAAAATGGGAGTCAGGAATTCTGCATTCTGTTATCATCTCTGATACTGACTCACTGTTTGAGTCTGGCCAAGTCACATCTCTATGCCCCAGTTTCTCCATTTTCAAAACAATGATAATGTTTTTCTACCTCTCAAATTTGCTTTCATAAGCTGTAAAACAACATTAATTAATGTTTGTAAAGCATTTGGAGATGCACATATAAAATCTTTTGTTTAAGTGCAAATTATTATTAATTATTATTATTAATTATTATTATTATTATTATAGGGAAAAAAACAGTTGAGACTTCAAGGGCCTGATTTTCAGGAAGAGGAGACCCAAAGTTCCCTCACTTTCTGCATACATGTAGAAATTGTTCATTAAATTGCTTTTGAATGGAGGTTATCATAAGAGAAAAACTATAGGAAAAGCAGCAATTAGCTCTTTGCTAATATGGGTAACCAAATATAAGAGCAATTTATAATCCTGCCCCTGCTGTGGGTAGTAAAGTATCTTGGAGTTAAAGCTCGACATACTTAATGAACTGGCAAGAAAAATAAGCACATAACCATTTCCAAAAGGCTTTTCTTTTATTACACTATTTCTTTAGGAAATATAATGGAAAATTCTGGTAAAGCATTTTTATACTGTTAAATACTTTACTGATCAACAGGTTTTAATAATTCTTCAAGCATTTTATGTTAGTGATCATGTTTTGCGCAATGTTGACTGCTCAACTCTATTTACTGGCAAATGGAGGTAATAAGGTTTATATGAAATATATACTGCTTTGCTTTGCATTTTAGGACTTCAGAGCCCAAAGCCCTTACAATGTGGCTCATACAACATATCCTTACGATATTATTCTTTGAGCAGCTTGGTCAAAAGTTATCATCTGAATAGAATTTACTAGCAAAGTAACGCAATTTGTATTCTAAAAGGAAAATTGTCTGCCACAAATCAAGTACAATTTTCAAAAGCCTAAGGAGCCTAAATCCCATTGACTTTCAGTTACCACATTTTGGAGGCGATCTCAAACAAATACCTGCATGTGCCTCTATCTATTCCTTTATACCATGCCTTCCCTATGGTATCCGAGCACCAATAATACCCTCAAAACAACACCTATGCCATATAGTTGGACACATGGCAACTAAGGCAGGCAGGCTTTAAAGGCAGAGGTATAGGACAAGAAGCTCCAATACATTTTATTAGAAGCACTTAACATTTCAAACAAAAATGTTTATAAATACAGTTGGTGTAATGTAAAGGTTTCCGTGTTGTTTAGAATTACCTGCATCACCCACTAGTGAGTAATGTAGCCATCCCCAACACAGATCAATATAACTTTTATACGGTGACACATATTCCCTAGATTTTACAGCCAGAATGGGCTGCTGTGATCTCCTGACCTCCTGCATTGTGCAGGTCCTACAACTTCCCTGAAACAATTCCTGCTTGAACTAGAACATATCTTGTAGAAAAAAAAATCCAACCCTGATTTCAAAATTACCAGTTACAGAAAATCCACCACAACTCTTGGTAAATTGTTCAATGACTAATTACCTTTACTGTTAAAAATATATACCTTATTTCCAATCTGAATTTGTCAAGCTTCAACTTCCAGGCATTGGGTCATGTTATACCTTTTTCTGCTAGCTTAAGGAGCCTATTATCAATGTTTTGTTGCCCATGTAAGTACTTACAGACTGTGATCAAGTCACCCGTAACCTTCTCCTTGTCACAATGAACAGATTGAGGTCCTTGAGTCTCTCATTTGAGGCATGTTTTCTAATCCTTTAACCATTCTTGTGGCTCTTCTCTGAACCTTCTCCAATTTATCAAAATCCTCCTTGAATTGTGGACACCAGAACTGGACACAGTATTCTAGCAGCAGTCGCATCAGTGCCAAATATGGAGGTTATAACACATATCACCTCCTACTCAATGATCCCTGTTTATACATCCAAGAATCACATTAGCCCTTTTGGCCACAATGTTGCACTGGGTGCTCCTGTTCAGCAGATTATCCCCCATGACCCCCAAATCTTTTTCAGTCACTGCTTCCTACCACAGTCCTCCATCCTGTAACTACAGCCTACGACCTTTGTTCCTAGATGTATACTTTTACATTTGGCCATATTAAAACACATTGTTAGTCTGCGCCTAGCTTTAAACAATCCATATCACTCTGTATCAGTAACTGTCCTCTTCATCATCTATCACTCCCCCAATTTTTGTGTCATCTGCAAACTTTATCAGTAATGACTTTATGCTTTCTTCCATGTCACTGATAAAAACGTTAAATAGCATAGGGCCAAGAACAGGACCTAGTCAAAGATGATTTCCCATTTATAATTACACTTTGAGACCTGTCAGTTAGCCTGTTTATAATCCATTTAACATGTGACATGTTAATTTTGTATATTCTAGTATACAAGCCACAAACAAGGTGCTATTGCATTGCAAACAACTAAATAATGGAAAGCATATGCAAAAAACCTCTCCAAAATTACAACCAAACCAAATCATATTTTCAGCACAACTGTATCCTATCAAGGTTAGCTTTCTAACAATGTAACCTGTGTAAACAAGTTCATATTCTTGTCCATGTACCTCTAACACAATGCTGCTCTGCTCTTTGGCCTCAAAACTCAAAACACTTGTGCATAGCTGCAAACAGACCTACTTTGTCTGGGACAGTCTCAGGTTTGCAAAATCCCTCTCTGGTAATTGGTGTCTCAACCAAAATCCCTACAGCAGGATTGTGGCAGCACAGGAGATTCTTTTTCTCTGAGCTGTTCCTCTCCCAGCAGCTCAGTGGCCCCCCACCAACAGTCTGACTTGTCCAAGCCCCCCTTCTGCCTCTCAACAGCAATTAGTTCTGTTCTCTGCAGCTACCTCTCAGTTGTTTACAGAAGGATGATAGAGCTGGAGCCAGCTGCTGCTGAGAGTGGCGGCCAACAGGGAGCAAAGGAGGGGAAACAATGAGCTGCCGGAAGAACAGCCTACATGGAATAGAGATCAATCCCATACCATGGGGAGGAAAAAATTGGGGGAAAGCAGCTGGGGGATGGAGGATAACTTTTTCAAGGAACAACTTTTCAAGTAAGTTGAGGGACTGTGGAGGGTTGTGTGTGTCCACTCTCGGCCTCTCTTTTCTCATTTTTCTAAAGGTTAGGTTTAGGTAAAGTAAAAACCACCAGAGTGGGAATAAAACCCTCTGGTGGTCTCAGTCCTTTGGTTTATTTGGAGAACGGTCTCTGGCAAATTTCCATGACATGCGAACACCTATGTGTCTGCTGTCATGCAGGGCCCAAAAGCAGTTGTGCTGGTATTGTTCTACTGCACACAGGAGGGCAGGCTGTGAAAAGCCTACACAGGAGAGTTAACAACCCATAGGCATGCTCCTGAGCTGTGCTACATAAGATCATAAAGGGGTTGGATAACATAAGAGGTGGAGACAGTGGATCTACTTGTCAAAATACCCTCCCCATCCTAATGGAAACCACCTTGATCACTTGGCATTCATAGCATTTCTAGCATAGTCTGTCTACCAACCCACAGGACAATTTCAATCCTCTTCCTCTAACTTCAGTAGAGGATGACAGAGCCCATTTATTCAAGCTTTGAACAGAGAGAAGGATTTGGCCCTCGATGCACTACCCTAGTAATCACTCTAATTGTGTTTTACAATCAGTTAAATCCTAGATGCAATGGATCAGAGCACAATTCAAGTTCTCATAGCTATAATGTAGCAGAGATAACATTAAAGACCCACTTCTCTCTCTCTCTCTCACACACACACACACACACACACACACACACACACACACACACACACACACACACACACACACACACACACTGTAATTTCAATTTTCAACTGAAAACATATTCCTCACTTCTTCTACCTAATTTAGCTTTCCTTCCACTATTATTTTACATTTATAATATTATTTAAGAAGCATATTCTCTTGTATGCTGAGATATACTTGGCACAGGAGAGTGGGGAAATGGAGAACTGGTTACAGTGTATGCATTCTGCAGGCTGATTTGCGCTAGTCTCAGTAGGAGTTACAGCAGTCTATGCAGCACACAGGAGCCAGATCAGAGATAAAAATCTAGACCTAACTGGGATATATTTGGTATGAAAAACAAAGTAAAGATGTACCATGTTGCGCTGTACTTTATGGTAAAATGCAAGGATGAGATGTCAAACAAATAAAAGTGAAAACATAAGTTGGTTATTTAGTTGTTAAATTAAACAACACATGGTTTTAAAGTAAGTTTGTGCCTTTGTGCTATTTTTGTACAGTTACCATTCCAAAATTACATTTGGCTGACACCTTAAAAAAAGAACATGATGCTTACAGAATTTTGTAGCTATAAGAGTCCTGTACATCTCACATATTGACTAATTAAAAATAAATTTAATCTTATTATATTCACAACATATCTTTCCTGTGAATATTAAAAGAGTTGGGTTCTATTAAATCTATATTAGCACAATAAACTATATTGCAATAAAGTGTTTAATTTTTTTTCTAATACAATATTTCTTTTCTGTTTACTTTAGCACTTCAATTCATGTTTGAAGTGCATTGCCTTCTCTGCACTACATTGCATTCTTTTGTTTAATGGAAACTATTTGGGAAGGAAAAGTTTAAGTCATATCCTATGTGGTGTTTCCCCTTAGTTGAAAGAAACATTTTCAGCTTGTTTAGGGCTCCAAAAATTGTATTACATATCACAGGTTGCATGGACAAGATCCGCAGCTGGTGGGAAAAAAGGCATATATACTCAATTTGCATACACACACCCCTTATCAATGTTACTCTGCAAAGTGCTTCTGCATCCTACTGACAACTGGAAACACGCAGATTAGAAATATAACTAGTAAATGACAAAAAAACCACAACAAACACAACACCTAAAACCACAACCAACTACACAATGCCTACATAGTGTCACAGTCTGTACCTTTATGTTAATCCCCTTTTCAGGACTATGATACATTTTGTACAACGTATGCCTTGAAATATCATTTGAAAACTCGTAATCTGCTGAACTTTATTGTCCTGGTAAAATATGTGTGGCACCATTGTATGTAAAGTTATAAAATTCTGCTGTGTAAGACATGTTCCAAGTTTAGGAAAACAGCTTCAAACCAGTTCCCCAGAGACTAAAGGCTAGCCAGCACCTCAGCCAGGTGTCAGTGTAATCAAATGGACTATCACCTGGCTAAGGGGCCATTCTTGTCAGGAAAAAGAGTGCAAGCGAGAAGTGTACATGTTGGTAAAGAAACAGCTGGAAGTTCCCATCCCACAGACTTTCTGTCTCCTGAACCTCAGCTGGAGATAATTTTCAAAGAGGAAAATAACTATAAGAAGTGAGAACAGAGGACACAAATCATCTCTCTTCCCTTTCTCTCTGCCCACAACATCCACAATGCCTGAAGGACAAGGTAAGGAACACTGGACTGGGGGAGGCATTTTTGCTAAAAGGCATCCAGCCAGTAAGAGTGTAAAAGAACAGGTGATGAGAGAGATCCTTTTGCTTTAAGTTCACTTAGTTTATTAAGTTAGGTATTAGTTTGTGTTTTACTTTTTATTTCTTCATAACCAATTCTAACTTTTATGCCTCATTACTTGTAATCACTTAAAATCTATTTTTCTGTAGTTAATAAACTTGTTTGTTTTACCTAAAGCAGTGTGTATTTGGATTGAAGTGCTTGGGAAACTCAATTTGAGATAACAAGATTCATGCTTATAATTTTCTAATAATGGAATGGCAGACTTCCTATGAGCTTGTGTTGTCCAGGAGAATACTGGGCAGTACAAGATGCACATTTCTGGGGACAGGTCTGGGACTGGGAATTTGCTGGTGTTGCTCTGTAATATAATTCAGGAGTCACTGGCTAGAGCACTCATATATAATACAGCTGGGAGTAATTTACATGCTAGAGGCTGTGTGAGAGCAGACCAGAAAAGGTCACTTTTACAGCACAGCAGTGTAAAAAAGGTATCTCAGGTTGGAGAATTGAGGGGATACAGCTGTTCAGCACATAGAATGTCACACACAGAAATGCTTTCCCTCTCCAACCTATTATCAATTACAAAAAGTCTAATTATAAATAAACTCTGCAAGTCTCTCATAAGTCTTTTCTCTGTCTTTTTGTTTTAACACCTCAGGCTTTCCCCTCTACCTATATTTATTTTACTAATTTAGATATTTGAGTGTTTGCAGACTATATGCAGTATGTTTGTAGAGTATTACCTTGTAATTAGATTGGGTGCCAAGAGAACCTATTAAGGCAGAGTTGTCCCATTACAGTGTTTGTGTGTCGAGGTAAAATAAATTTAATAAATGTGTGCATTAATCCTTTTAGGTGTGGGAATCTATTGAAATCCATTTTACATCCTGTTCTCTACTGAGGGAGCATTTAGAAGTATTTAAACTATGTCGGAGAACAATTTTTAAAAATTAAAAGATAAACACATCTTTACAGTAGGATTCCTCATCCATATCTATTTACACCCTTATCTAGCAAAACAGAAACGTAGAAATAAAACATATGAATTTAGAACATAGTTCTCATAATGCATTATAAACATGAGTTTAATCCAAGATCTATCATATTGTTCAATTACCTTTAATAAGTAGTAGGGTACTATTTTTACTATTGTACTATTTTTGTGGATTTAAATGTTTTAAATTTGGGGTGAAAACAGTTTATTATTTCTAATTACAAATAGCATTCGATTTATGATCCTACTTCAAACATGGGAAGTCAGGTTTAATAAAAATGGCTCACTAGAAATTGTACATGCAAAGTTATTTTGGAGGAAAGTTAAAGCTTCTTTGGGAAGAGAAAGGGGGCAACTTCAGCATAGATTACAGAAGATCAGTACCTCATTTAAGAGGTGGTAGATGAAGATTTTTCTAATATTGAACTGACTGAGTGCAGGGATTCCACTCCTTCTGCCTATACCGGTACAGAAATATCCACAAGACTCACATTGCTTTTACAAAGTTTTGATCATTTGGTGTATACTCATCTTGAGATTTTCTATTTCCACATGGAAACCTGTAATAGCTGTTACAGGAACCCCTATCGTTCTGATCTGAATTCAAAGCCAAAGTTGTTATGCAAGGTATTCCAGGATGTACTAAATGAGAGAAGGCCTTGAGGGGAGACGGTGTGGAGAGAGATCCTCAGCAAACTGGCAATGGAGCTATGATAATTTACACAAGCTGAGGATCTGCCTCTTAGTCTTTAATGCAGACAAAAAGGACAAGTTGCCAGCTTCTTCTACTTGATCACTTAGATCAATGGTTTTCAACCTGTGGACCCCTGGGAGTCCGCAGACTTTGTTTATGGGGTCCACAAAAGGTTGTCATTACCATAGAACAGTGGTCCACGGACCCCAGGAATCTGCAGACTATGTGTAAGGTTTCCAAAGGGGTCCGCACCTCCATTAGAATTTTTGTAGGGGTCCGCAAATGAAAAAAGGTTGAAAACCACTGGCTTAGATATTATCAGTATCATGTTTCACCAGTGCTTCAATTTTTGTTCAAAAGGCTACGTACTCTTTCAGAGGCATACTGGCACAAGTTCTGTAAATTTTTGGTTTTTACCAGTAGGGATTTTACATCTCAAGTATATTCTGTAAGGGGATAATTTGAAGGATTTTCCAAAATCAGATTTTGTAGTCATATAGAATAATGTGCTAATTCATAGCATTATAAGTGATTAGAAGTCACCTGAAGTAAAAAGCTCCTAGTTTCTCTCATACTAAAGATTCTCTGAGGTAAGTATATGTTGGAAGACCACAAAAACCACAATGATTTTTACAGTTTGTACAAAGGAGAGATCTCTTAATTTTAAATCCTAACCTTCTGTTGTCACTGCTCTTAAAAGCCTTCAAACCTGTACTGGTTGCAGGTTTTCAATAAATGAAAATTTTCAGTTATCATTTTAACAATTTTTTTCAATAAAAATTTCCAAAAAAAATAAAGTATTGAGAAAAGTGCATTTAAAAAAAAAAAAGAAAGAAAAAAAAAAGGGGGGGGGTAATATTGCTCAGGAGTATTTGGGCATCAGAGGTATCTCAGCCAATATATAGCTGACTCCAGCACTAAGGAAGAAAAATGGACTTGTTACAAGTGCTGTAAAATACTAGGCTTTTCTTACTTCTAAAATAATATCAGTGAAGTTAGTAGTTTAATTCTGGATATTTTAAAAGTGTCATTTCACAGCCCTAAGGTAATAGTATGAAATCTCCTCCCCACAACCACATAGTGAGAAATACTACACAATCTTCTGATAATGAAAATGCTAAATTGGTATTTTTGCCGCTAGCGGACAGTGGGAATTTTACTATATAAATAGAGAAATCCAATACAAAGGATTTTTTAGTGACTTGCTATGTTAGGCAAACACTTAGGCATTAAATGTTTTGTCACTTAAGTTTACTTTGAATTGAGAGAATATAAATTATCAACATTAATCCCCTGAAGCACAGATAAACAGTAAGTGCTGCCAAGATTTACTACAGTGTATTTCAATCCTATTTCTCTGAGAGGCAGAGACCAACCATCAACACTTGATTCACAAAGAAAATTCCGGTGTCTCTTTTAAGCTTAAGAGAATATACAGTAACTCATTTTACTAAATATAGCCTGGCTTGATCCAGTATAGTGCTGTGCACTACTAAAGCTGGGACCAAGATTCAGTTCTTTGCTCTAGTCTCCCATTCTCTGGGCTAACAAAGGATAGGAATGCTTCCAAGGCTGCATGCTTTGCCATGGGGAAAAGGGGAGAAAAGGAAGTTTCTTGCTTTATCCACTAATGCCCCCCTCCTGACAGGAGAGAAGCAAGATGGACTGGGTACAAAGAGAGCGGCACAGAAGGTAGTGGCCACAACATGACTGAAAATGATTCTTCAGAGCTCATGCAGAAGATATTCCAGGAATGAAGAAGACACAAAAAGGAATAAAAAGGATATATGCTTATATATCAGGGGTTGGCAACCTTGCAGAAGTGGTGTGCCGAGTCTTCATTTATTCACTCTAATTTAAAGTTTTGTGTGCCAGTAATACATTTTAACGTTTTTAGAAGGTCTCTTTCTATAAGTCTATAATATATAACTAAACTATTGTTGCATGTAAAGTAAATAAGGTTTTTAAAATGTTTAAGAAGCTTCATTTAAAATTAAATTAAAATGCAGAGTCCCCGGACCGGTGGCCAGGACCCGAGCAGTATGAGTGCCACTGAAAATCAGCTCGTGTGCCGCCTTTGGCATAGGCATAGGTTTCCTATCCCTGTTATATATAATCAGATCAACACTGAGCCCAAGTGGTTAATTTTTTCAATGTAGATGCCTAATTTGCACAGGCAAAATGCAGGTGTGTGCAAGTTATGTATGAAAAGCTCATTGATGTATGAAAACTGGGTAGTTTGTGTATGCATCTGCAAAAGTTGTAGATACAATTCAGACATATGGTAAAAAATTTAGCCTTTATTGCATACATAAAGTAGATTATCAGGATACACATGGACTTAATCACATTTAATGATATTGATTTAAGTAATAATGAGATTTAATGATAGGAAACATCCAACCATAATTATTTTAACTTCCTATCACTCAAGTAAACATGATCTTATGTGCAAATGTATGTTTGAACAAGTTTCTTCAATTTAATGATTACTAAAAGAAAAAGCAGGTGAGATAATAGTAAATTTTCTATAACAAGCAATTATTTTAAAATTTAAGTACTAGTGATGTCAAACTGGCAAATGCATCTTAATTAAAAAATGAAACCTCCATAAAAACTGTTTAATAATTACATGAATATTTCTGAATTAGTATTAGTCATGTGAGTTTACAGTTTTGAAAGATATAGCATAAGTATGTAACTTGTCAGAGACATAGTATAAACATTTGTCATTTTTAAGTAACGCCAAAAATTTTAATTATGTGTGTTCATTCAAGACTTGCAAAGTTCTTTTCTTGATTCTGATACAAGGATGTCATTCGCTTTTGGCAGAGATATATGGTAGCTGTATAATTTGTTTTTTTGCCTCCAATTACATCAGAATATTTACATATCGGTAGAACTTTGTTTTTCAGATTTAATTATTGATCTCTGATTAACCATAGTTGAGTAGAAGTGTGTCATATATATGTATCTAGGCACAGTATTAGATTAAAATCTGAAGGCACTGTTACCCCATACAAGATTAGGTATTGTGTGTCTTGAAAAGTATCAAGCACACAAGAATTGCCTCTAGTTAGTATTAATACTCCTTGTGTAACTTAGAGACAGGACTATTTTTTGCCTATACTTTAAGTGGAAATATTATTATTATTACCGAGGTTAGGAAAGGATTTTTTGGGGGTGCTGTACATCTTAGACATGACTAGCTGAATTGTGAATGCCACCAAATGTTATCTTCTAAAAAGCAAAAATATGATGAAGATGGATCCCTTAAAAACAGTCAGGATATGTAGATATGTAATTCACATTAATGCTAATGGGTGTTGCCAAAAGAACCTCTAGTCACTGATGGGTGGTTAAAAAAAGAGATACCAAAAATAACTTATATTTACATGATCTAGTCTCTGAACAGACACAATAAGTGCATTGACAATAATGGGAGTTATATTCATTTATCAAAAGGAGAATAGATCTACAAACAATGTACAGATGTTTTGTAATATGTGCTTGTGCTATATAGAATATAGGCATTGTATGAGAGGACTTTACAATTTGCTTGGAAATATAAATAAATTTGACATACCATAACAGAGTCAAGTTTCTGCTTCACTTTCTGCATTCTCATAGATACTCTTGCAACACTGACAAATTGATCTGCTGGAGACATTGTTGAATCATTCTGTGCAGAAATATGAGAAGAATTGCTAAGAATTTGTGGCCCTCTGGGTGTTGTTGATGTGAGTGACCCATTGAGATCTTTTACTATTTCAGCCTCCTGCTGTGCAACTGCAGAAATAATCAACATTAACATTTTAGGTCAAGTCTTAGTAGTTCCATGAAACAAACCACACTGAGTTCATAGGTCATATTAAATCTAAGACTTTGCTGAACAAGATAAAGAAATTATATACAAAAACCCTTCATTAAAAGAAAGTTATTTAGGTTACATAGTTGAGTTAAGAGGGAAGGATAGCTCAGTGGTTTGCGCATTGACCTGCTAAACCCAGGGTTGTGAGTTCAATCTTTGAAGGGGCCACTTAGGGATCTGGGGAAAAATCAGTACTTGGTCCTGCTAATGAAGGCAGCGGGCTGGACTCAATGACCTTTCGGGGTCCCTTCCAGTTCTAGGAGATAGGTGTATCTCCATTTAAAAAAAAAAAAAAAGGCCAGTTTTACAATTGCCTAGGCAACCTTAATTCTGTCCTTTGGTGCATGCAATGAGGCAGAGATCTTGTGGCAAAAGAATAGTATGTGATTATTGCCATTAAAGACTATATCATAATGCATACAAGAGTGCAAAACTGAAGTTGCATGGGCAACCATAAATCTCTCTTGACTTTGAAATCTAAATGACTTATTATCTTAGGGTTGTTTGTATGTAATTTAGGGTTTTTGTATTTTGAAAGGAATACAATAAAACTAAATCTCATTATGTCTCACTATGTAACAAACCCTATATCACATCTCACTTATCAGGGCTGAAACCTGAACTTTCACTACTGGACAGACTTATCACTTGAGCTACAGGTCTAATTACAGTAGCTGTTAAAAGGAGTAGGTTGTTCTCCCTGGGAAGGGAGAAGCATTGATGACCTGATGGCACCATGAGCTGGGTCCAAGAGAAGCCTGCCCAACTTAGCACTCTCTAATACTCCCTGCACCCATATGGTGTGGGTTACTGTCCAACATGGTACTCCTAGAAAGGTGGACAGATTGCCAGGGCAATGTGCTGGGTCCCTGGGATAATCAAAGGAGGGTGACCCCAGCCAGAGTCTCTCACCACCCCATTTCTACAGCTGCTCTGGCAGCTCCGTGGTGTTCCCACTAACAATCTGCTACTGCTGCTTTACCAGGGTGTGGGCCTAGTTCTTTAGAAAATTAAGGTTCAGTTATTTTGGTATGCTGTGAAAGTTCTTCTGAGGAACATAAGCAAGAAAAGGGAAGTAACAACTTTAAACAGTTTGCAACTCAGCAAAACCCAAATGGGATTTCATGGGACAAAGAAAAGGAACTTTTCTAGCCTGAGGGCTTTTTCCCTGCCAGATTTCAAAGTCCTTCTGCAAACAATGGAGATGTTCGGAGCTTCTCAAAAAAGAATCATAAGAATCTTTAACAATGGAAAGTGTTAAGCACCCTAAATATAGGGATCACTACCAGCTCCCTCTAGAAATACAGGGCATCAGTGCATACAACATATGAACAAGAAAAAAGAATAAATTATATAAAACTCTCAGCAAAATAATTTTAAAAAGTTAGGTATTCTGAACATGCCAATCCTATGGATGTGATGAATCTACAATTTAAGTTCAGTTAGTGTAGGAATATAAGGAATAGTGCAGTATTAGGGTACGTCTATACTTACCTCTGGGTCCGGCGGTAAGCAATCGATCTTCTGGGATCGATTTATTGTGTCTTGTCTAGACGCGATAAATCGATCCTGGATCGATCCCGGAAGTGCTTGCCGTCGACGCCGGTACTCCTGCTCCGCGAGAGGAGTACGCGGAGTCGACGGGGGAGCCTGCCTGCCGCGTCTGGACCCGCGGTAAGTTCGAACTAAGGTACTTCGACTTCAGCTACGTTATTAACGTAGCTGAAGTTGCGTATCTTAGTTCGAAGTGGGGGGTTAGTGTGGACCAGGCCTTAGTATTCAGTTACCAAAACACAAAGAATTCAGCTGGCTATTGTTACGTATGCCTGCTCTGGTTCCACTGAATCTCTATCAAAATTTATGATAAAGGTGCTACCAGGAAAGACAAATGTAAAGTTTAGAGAAAATCCCCTCATGCCATGCTTAACAATGCAAAAAAGACTCTGGCCCTATGTGCCAGGTTCCCCACTGCCACTCTTTCCCAGTGCTAGAGTACACTTCTGTAGGTCTGACTCCTCTCTCTCTCTCTCTCCCCCCCTCCCTCCCTCTCTCCATCATCCCTGTTCAAGGATCTCCAAAAAGAGCAGCTTCTCTCATGTCTTGATTCCAGAATTCCCTCTTTCTCCCTCTCCCCACACACAAGTCTGATTTCCTCCCACTATTGGTATTCACCATCCTCTAATACTGAGCTGATTCATCACAACCCTTAGTCAGCAGTAGTTTTCTCTTGATAAAAATATTAGTAAAATATGACCTTAATAAGGCTGTCCTACACAAGTCAAAAAAGTAGGTGACTGGCATTGAATTCAAGCGAATCATACATTTTCTAACTTCCGCTTATATCTTTTTTGTTTGTTTGTTTGTTTTTTACACAAATAAAATAGATTACAACTGATTAACGTAACTGCAAGTAGCAATAGGGAAGAATACTGTTTTTCCAAATGGGAAGAAGGGGATAAAATTTATTCAAATAAACCCAGGTTGAGATAAAGGAGAGATTATGTACCAGTAATTAATTCATGTCTAGGAAACTACCAAGATACACGAAAAAGATTAATAGATTCATAGATTCTAGGACTGGAAGGGACCTCGAGAGGTCATCGAGTCCAGTCCCCTGCCCTCATGGCAGGACCAAATACTGTCTAGACCATCCCTGATAGACATTTATCTAACCTACTCTTAAATATCTCCAGAGATATTTTGAATGTTTTCAGAAATGGGTTTGCATAAGCAAGGGCTCTATTGCAGACTATTTTTATTTTAAAAAGGTCCATTTTCCATACAATTAAGGAAAAGTAAAACTGAAAACACCAAGTACATTTGAAAACACAAACTAAAGGATAAAGTATGATGACTAAATTAAAATGCAGGCTTCTAGTTCAGTTGAGGTTAGTAACTTGCTGGGTCCAGTCCAGCAGGTGCTCAAGGAGGTCACCAAGTGGTAACTCTTGGGCAACTTAGACTGAAGACCCTGAGTTTGTAATTCAGTTACTTCTTTCTGCCACTAGACGCTGCTATTTCTTTCTCTCTGTAGCCTCACTGCTTCTTCTACTAAAGTTGCCTGGAGGTTTTTCCAGCCCAGTAGCGCTGAGCTCATCTAGAGAACTGTCTTTGAGAAAAATTTCTAAAGTTGACAACTGAACACATTTAGGCACAGGAGATATCCTGCAGGAGCAGGCCTAGTCATGCAGAGTGAGATATTCAGCGAAACAGCTTAGGGGCTGGGAACCTCAGGTTTTGGGAAAAGGCTTTTGGCAATATTTATTGCAGGGCCATTAGGGTCCAATTAGACAATCACATGGGCTAGCTGCCAGGTACCAGCGTTAACTGGTATTAGCTTGATAAAAGTTGAGCCCAGTTGCCTTTTAACCACGCACACATGACTTTTACAGTTTCTAGATTGTCTTCCTGATGCAACAAAGGATTTCAGCATTCCTTATTTAAAATTTGCCCATTGTAAACATTAAAGGGTGTTTTTAAACCAGCTGATCTAAGCCAAACTATGGAACGATGGGAATCTTAAAAATGGTACCAGTGACTAAAATTAATATTACTATATGATTAACTCCTTAACACCAATGCAATAAAACTGTCTTCTGAAAGCAAAGCAAATATTTTTAACCAAAAAGGAACAAAAAGTTAGTAGCAGACTGTGTCAGAACGTACCCATGTCCACACCCTACAAATTATTGTAATAATCTTTGTGCAACATGTGCCTTGTGAGGTATTATCTGAAAACTCATAATTTGCTGGTCATTACTGTTCTGAGAAAATGTGTGTGGCAACATTGTATGTGAAGTTATACGATTCCACGGTATGTTGTTCTTCACACATGTTCCAAACTGAGGTTGGCAAACAAGTCTGGCTCAAACAAAGAAATATGTGCTACTTAATTTGCATTTAAGCAATAAACAGAGCCATCAAGCAGGAAGAGAAACAAAAGAAGCTCCAACACATTAGGAAAAAGCAGCAGGGAACATCCTTCCCTATAGACTGTCTCCTGAATCTCAGTTAGAAATGTTTTTCAGGAGAGGGGCTAACACTATAAAAAGGAAGGACAAACATCCCTCCTCTCCCTCTCCTTCGATTCACTGCACCAGAAGGGACAAAGGAAGCAGCCACTGAACTGTAAAAGGGGTCCTAACCTAAGAAGTTTGGTCAGTAAGACTGCTTAGTGCATGTGATGAGAAAAAACTGCTTTGAATTTAACATAGCTTGTTAAGTTAGGCACCAGTTGCATTTCATCTTTATTTTCCCTGTAACCGTTTCTGACTTTTATGCCTCATTACTTGTATTCAACTAAAATCTTTCTCTTTGTAGTTTATAAACTTGTTTCATGGTTTATCTAATCCAGTGTGTTTACATTGAAGTGTCTGTGAAACTCCATTTGGGGGTAACAAGGTGCATGCATACTATTTCTATTAAAGCAATAACAGATCTTATATAAACCTGTATTGTCCAGCAGAGGGCTGGGAAGTACAGGATACACATTTCTAGGAGGAAATCTAAGACTGTGGATGTGTTGGGTCATCCTGCAGTATAATCAAGGCTGGTAAGAGCGAAGGTGTGGCTGGCTGAAGCACATACACAGACATAGCTGGGAGTGACTTGCATGCTGGAAGCTTTTTGTGAGCAGACTGTAGGCTATAGCAGCAAAGCATTTTAAAGGGCACCCGAGGTTCGAGGGCAGAGGTGACATGGCTACTCAGTCTGGATTGTACCCTGGTATGTCATACAGATTATGCCCAAAAGACCGCAACCTATGAAATGGCTTACTGATGAGAAAAGATCAGTAACTTTGTTAATACAACCAATGACTTTAACTACCAATATAGTCTCAGTGTGATCCTGTTTGATTGTTCAAGACTCAACCACGTTTTCCATTAAATAGAAAATGAATTTCCACTAGGTACATAGTTAAACAGCTATGAAACCTGTCCAATTCAAGAATGTAATTTTGTTTAGTGATTTCAAATAGCTAATTTTCTTCACCTTTATTAATATAATTTATATGCATATTAACAAATATCTATGTCGCTATAATGCAAATTAGTTCTCAGCTTTAATTTGACATGATAGAATATGAATTACTTGCAGGAAATAATAGTTTTTGTTTCTTTGTATAGACAAAGCAGAGTGCTTTCCAGAACTGTGATGGGCCCCAATTTAGGAAAACATCCCTGTTGAAGAAAATACTAAAGCACATGCTTAAGTGCTCTCCTGAACTGGGACAGATTTGAGAACATGCTTAAGTGTTTTCCTGAATCAGGCCCACAATCAATTTTTAATAAAAGAGACAATTATCAGTGGTTCTCTAGTCAGCCAAACAGAATAGATTTATTAGTCGACTAAAAGTTAGCATTTAATATTGACCATTAATTCTTTCAATGTAATTAGTTCAGTAAAATCATGTCAGTACAGTAGATGGAGGATTTGAACCTTAATATAAAGTTAGTAAGTGTGTTGCATTTTTTTTTTAATTATTCACTCTATATTATCAAGACAAAAACTAAATGGAAATTTTAAAATTTTCTGTTAACAATTCATCTTTATCAGCACAAAATGCAATTATTACTACAGCAGATGTAAACGGAAAAAAAGTAAATATATATATCTGCATAATATATTATATACACACTGTGACAGACCCAGACCAGTGGGGTACAGGAGTCTGGTAGAGGGCAAATATACTGGTCACTGGATGAGTAGTTTTCTGTTCCCTGAGTGACCAGAGAAGGGGCTGCACTAGAGTAATCAGGAACCTGCTAGAACTAGTTAAGGCAGGCAGGCTAATTAGGACACCTGGAGCCAATTAGGAAGAAGCTGCTAGAATCAATTAAGGCAGGGTAATAAGGGCACCTGGGTTTTAAAAGGAGCTCACTTCAGTTTGTGGTGCGAGTAGCTGGGAGCAAGAGGCACAAGGAGCTGAGAGGGAGAGGGTGTGCTGCTGGAGGACTGAGGAGCACAAGCGTTATCAGACACCAGGAGGAAGGTCCTGTGGTGAGAATAAGGAAGGTGTTTGGAGGAGGCCATGGGGAAGTAGCCCAGGGAGTTGTAGCTGTCATGCAGCTGTTACAGGAGGCACTATAGACAGCTGCAGTCCACAGGGCCCTGGGCTGGAACCCAGAGTAGAGGGCGGGCCCGGGTTCCCCCCAAACCTCCCAATTGACCTGGACTGTGGGTTCTTCCAGAGGGGAAGGTCTCTGGGCTGTTCCCCAACCCACATGGGGAATCTCTGAAGCAAGAAAATCCGCCAATAAGCGCAGGACCCACCAAGATAGAGGAGGAACTTTGTCACAACACCTTTGACATATCTGCCATTAAGATGAAACGTGACAATTGAAACAACATCCTCAACAAAGAAAACAGTGATGCTACTGAATAGTAACCAACAAAATTTAAATATCAAGAAACCTACAAGTTTAAAAGACTAATTAAGTCTACAATTAACTCTATGCTAGTGATAGCCAGGGATCTCATTTTCTGTGATAAAAATCCCAAAATTCTCCAATAAAAACCCATACAAATCCATGTTGTTCTGCGATTAAAATGAAACTCTGAACTTTTAGCTTCCCTAGCCACAATAGGGAGTCCCACTGCTGGGGCTGGCCGCCCAAACCCCGCCACCCAGGGCTGACAGCCCCGGTTTGCTTAATACAGTGAGCTGTACAACAGAAGCTCCGATAAACATGGTTCTACAGTATATGTTTTTGTTTTTTCACAAAATGTAAAAATTCAAAGATTCTCTGTAAAAACACAAATTCCATGTTTTTCCAAAACAAACAGATTTCTAGGATCCCTGATGATAACACACTTGCCATGGAATTCCACTGCAGATGCGAGTTTGCCCACAGAGGACCAAGTGAGCCTAGATTTTCCTCAACAATTAAACCATTTTTATACAGCTTTAAAAAATTATTTTATATCCCATCAAGCGTAAAACATTAAGGTTTTTATTAAACTATGTGTATTTTGAGAAAATGTAAGTTTGCCTGACTCCATAATCCAGCCCAAGACTGACATAAGGTTCTAATGATTGACATGACATCACTAGCACAATATAGATTGCTGATGATGCTGAGGGTAGGATCTGGAGAGGGAAGTGATGGCAAGTCTGGAATTCAGACATGCAAAATCGTAACAGAAAGGTAAATTTGAAGCTAATTCTGTACTGATCTTAAACTGGTTTAGAGATTTCAGCACAATTCTTGCATGCAGGTTTTGATTTTTTTGTTTTGTTTGTTTGTTTTTAAAAAAGAACCTTTGCAAGTCACTTCTAAAAAGCTAAACAAACAGCTACCAAGATTCTTATGCATTGAGAAATGCTCTACAGTACCTTTATAATCATAAATGTACACAAGTATTGGCTGATTTTGACCAAAGGCACAAAATGACACCATGTGTTCATGTGGATGAAAGGCGACATCTCGAACTGGAAATGTGAAGGAGAGGTCAGAATACATGGCTACTTGGTCACCTATAAAAGGAAAAATAGAGTTCTTAATTTGTACTGTCATAAAAATTTGACATGATAATGTTGCAACTTTTTATAATATCCACTCATCTCTCTATATTATATTTATGTTACCAAAATCTTAGAGAAGAGGACTTCAATCTTTGTATTTTAAACTAGTTTATAACTTGGAAAGCACTATCCACTTAAAAAATATTAAATGGCACATAACCATAATATGTGTTTGTATCTTTCTGGGAAAATGCTTGTTACATTAGTCATGGGCTTCAGTCATACTGACCAATGGGAATGGAAGTTTTGCACACCACTATTTCATGAAAGTTTTGGCCCTGATCCTGAACTCAATGGAACAACTTATGTCTATAAAGTTAAACACATGCATAAATCTTTTTAGGCTCAGGGCTTTTATTTACAAATTCTCTCTCTTCCTACATTCCACCTATTTTTGATAGGTACTGGGAAAGTCGTGCAATGATGTGTAGGTAGTTTTGAACCCTGGTTGATGAAGATGCCTTCAAAGCAAATCTTCAGAACAGACCTGCCTGCCTAAATGCCAGTTTTTAAATGTTTTAAATATCTAGGTTGTAACTTCATATAAAAGAACAAAGCAGAAAGTCAACAAAACCAAACTTTTGCTACTAACCACTACATTTAATTTCCTCTCTGCTACACACAGTACAATACGGTTAATTTAGACAAGAAATTCTCTAGCTCTTATTTGTGCTTTGCTTGTGCTTTGTCCAGCAGAGTTCTTTTGTATTTTAGTGGTTATGTGGGAATTATCCAGTTTTGAGGGCAATTTATGATGAAGCCTAGTACTCCTACATCCAGGTGGCTACGTATACTGATCATTCACTTATTAAAGGTCTTCAATCAATCGTGCAAGTAAAATAAACAGCTCTTGATAACAGCCTGATCCAAAGCCCATTGATGTTAACAGAAAGACACTCATTGACTTCAATGGGCTTTGGAACAGGGTCTTAATCTGAATACACAAATATTTTGGTATCATATATGGAAAGGACAACTTAACAAAAGACCAAATTAGAAGTGTTTAATTACTACTAGAAATCTGAGATACTACCTGTGATTGAGATTTATTCCCGTATGAATATAATTTTTAACTCAGAGCATATAACTAATAACACTGATATAGAAGGTGGACCTTGCATTTATAGACGTAAGGACATCAGCCTAAATTTTTATTTTGCACCAAAGTTATTACATGAAAAAGGGGGTTTTGTTGTGTTTTTTTTGTTTGTTTTTTGGTTTTTAAAGAAGGCTCTTCCAGAGAGCTTGACAACCTGGCCTAATATTGTAAAATAATTGATTGGTTACCTGTTTCTGGATTCCAAACATATGCTATCCCATCTTCACTTCCAGAAAAAAGAAATGTCCCACATGGTGTTAAGGTACTGTGAATCTTCTCTCTATAGTTTGTGGCACCTATGTATTTCTTTGTAGCCAAGCTAAAAATAAAAAATAGTCTGAGTTTGGCAATTACTTTCATAACAGACAAAATCTCCCATACCTCACATATGAATTTTCTGCTGAATAAATAATACTAGCTCAATATCTTGTATCTAAAGTAGGCATCAGTGCACTGCGCACTTATTCACTGCATGTCCCATGTTCTCCCTCAAACCCTTCCCTTTCCTGGCTTTCATAATGGCACTTTTATCTCTGATAGTACAGAGAAATACTTAAGCCCATACCTTTGGAAATGGCAAAGGAATACCCAGGTCTGCACAGTGGGTACAAAAGCTGTCTTTGCATTTCCTTAATTCTGGGCTGATTATTTGCTGGGCCCAGGGGGTTGGACTGGAAAAAAAAGTGGTGGTACTTTTCCCACCTCTGCCAACAAAATAAGCTCTACCCATGTAAATTGCCAAAATGAGGTGCCCCTTACAGTAGGATGTGTAGATATTCAAAATATGATTGTGCAGCTCTCAGAGCTCAGCTCCTCCTCCCCTCTGTGAGGCTTAAATATGCCCATGGGATTTGCTGGATTCCTTGGACTTGGCTCCTTCTTGACTGGGGGAGGGGTGGGAAGGTGGTGGTACTCTGAAACATCACCCATGTATGGCACCAAAATTGATTTTTTTTTTAAATGGTATCACCATAGCACCTAGGAGTCCTAGTCATGGGCCAGGACCTCATTGTGCTAGGGGCTGTACGAACAAAGACCCAAAAGCCGGTCCCTACACCCAAGGAGATTACAATAGAAGGCCATGCCTACAAAACAAACTGGTCGATTCAATTTATATTGGCATACAGTCACCAGAGTTTGTATATTGCTTCAGCACGTGCATACTTGGCTACTTGCGTTGGCACTGCACATACTGAGCAGGAGTGCCTGTGTTGATGCAAAGTATGATCTATTTCAGGTAGGTATCACAGTGCGCTACACACTGTGGTTTGGTCCAAAGCCTTTTGGGAAATTTTCGCAATGTGTTATGGGGTAGAAATTACTCACGCAGGGATCTCTGGGAGCTAGTGGCCAAATTCCCAGCATGTAACTTACTCCATTCCATAATGCCATCCGTATTCCATAATTTTCACACTTAAAAAAAAAAAAAAAAATCCCACAAATCCAGGTGGCACTTTTCAGTGTCTGCCACCTCTGACTGAAGCACAGAGCCACAGAGCTCTACACTATTCCCATGAATGTTGCAAATACAGAACATGTGATCCTCTGGTATTTGCAGACCCACAGAAAATGCCACAATAATGGGGGACATGACAGTTTCTTCTAGGACAGATTGCTGTGGGACATAGTAAGAACCAATTCAAGGTTGTTGATGGCATTCATGGAGCAGCAGCTGACAGTGGAGCACCGTTTCTGGCCCCAAGAAACGAGCACTGATTGGTGGGACTGCAACATAGGCAGGTTTGGGACAACGAGTAGTAGTTGCAGAGCTTCAGAATGCGGAAGACCACATTCCTGGATCTGTGTGCCAATCTTGCCTCAGCTCTCCAGCGCATGGAAACCAGAATGAGAGCATTGACAGCTGAAAAGCAAGTGGTGATCACATTCTAGAAGACTGCAAGACCAAATGGCGACCAGTCAGTGGAAAATCATTTTGGAGTTGGACAATCCACGGTGGAAGTCATCATGCAATGGTGCAGGGAAAAGCGGCCATGGAGTTCTCCAAGGATTGAAACAGGTGGAGAGTCTGGGATTTTTGGACCTGGGGGATCAACTGGTATCTGCAGTATTTAGGTGTCATGCCTGAGAAGACTCATTATGTCCTGATGCATTTCTCTCTTCTTATCCTGAGGGGCTTCTCTCCTGTTCTCTCTTTCCCTTTCCATGCTGTCAGTCATCCTGGCCCTGCCAACCCTTTATTCACGGTCCAATGCAGCACTGGCTTGTAGAATTTTGCTGAACATGTCTTCCCTAATCCTCTTCTTTCTCTACTTCATCAGAGTCAGGCATTCTATGGGTGTGGAGGGGGCATCCCTCAAGGCCGCCACGCCTGAAGCTGCTGATAACAGACAGATGTACCATTGGATTTACAGTCACAACGGAAAGAGAAAGTTAAGCTTAAAATTTCCTTCCCTTACCCGCATAAACACTTTTAATAAGAAATGCTTATTGACACTTCAGCTACGGAGCGCCTCAGCATAGCACTGCGCTCCCCCCAGCCATGGTAAGTATGGCCCACTGAGATGAGTGAAGAGAAGAATTTTCTGCTGCATGAAGCAATAAAATTTCAGTCCCTATTCTTCCATGGGTACGGGTATAGTGAAATGGCACTGAATATTGGCACTATTTTCCATAGGTGGTGGTGGTTTTAGCTGATATCGCACTTGGGAAGGTAATTAAGGCACAGATAACACAGCTGCTTCTGGCATCCCATAGTCACACAGGCCTGTATGCTGCTAGCCTGTTTCTTGCTACGGTGCCAGTCAAACTCATTGAGGAATGGCATGGGAAAATGTCCTATTTCAGAGGAAGAAATAAGACAGCCATTCCTAATCTTCAGAAGAGTATTGCAGAGTATCTCCATGAAAGTTTCATCAAGATCTCTCAGGAGGATAAAAGGAACATCCCTCTGTAAATAAACGAAGTGCTCTGCACAGCCCATCCACCTACCTAACCCAATAGGAGAATAAAAAGCACATGAGAACTCTGCCTCTGTTTGTTGTTCCTCTACCTTTTCTCGTATGAGTGAAACAGTGAAGGGTTGATACCTGTGTCTTATTAACACAGGGATGGGCCAAGTGCCCTCTTTAAATTTAAAGATTGTAAGGAAAAATGCATACACACTTACCCAACGCCCCTTCCCCTTCATCAAACTCATCCATGCTTCTCAGGCAGGACTGGCCAGACTGGCAGAGTTTTGAACAGGTTCCGGCTTGTAGCATGGCTGCAGCCCCTCTGCCGCATCTCCCTCTTCTCGCTGTTCACGGCAGGGTTCTCTGTCTCAGGGTTCTCCAAGCTATCCACAGTGATCTGCAGGCTGCTGGTGGGGTTTCTGCCAAGAATGGCATGAAGCTCATTGTCTCACCGGGTCTGTGGTGCATCACCAGATCTATTGTTGGCTTCCCTGGCCTTGTGATATCCTTGGCAAAGTTCCTTGGCTTTCCCACGGCACTGATGTTGATCCCTATCATAACCCTTTGCCTGCATGCCCCATATAATCTGTTTGTAGATCTTCACTTTTCTATGTCTGGTCCGTAGCTGCGTCTCCAAAGTCTCTTCTTCCCACAGGCCTAAGAGATACAATGCTTCCGTGTCTACTCCAGGCAGAAGCATGTCTAGTGTGTGGAGCCAGCATAGTCCACTGGGCAGTTGCACACAACAGGGATGAGCTACTAGGTGTGCTCACCAAGGTGGGCAATCAGGAAAAGGCATTTTTAAAAACACACGTGAGTTTTAAAGGGGTGGGGTGGCTTCCAGGCTCTGTGACCCCCAGAGCAGTGGAGTTCACAATGGTAACCAGATCAGTCACTGTTGCAGAGATGGGAGCATTGTGGAATAGCTGCTGGAGGACTGTTAGGGTTGACACAGGTCACACAGTGTCTACACTTGTACTGTGTTGGCCTCAGTAGGTCAACCAGGGCTCCATGCCATTCAGCAAAATGGTTTTACTGCATTGCTCTAACAGTGTGCTTATGCTGGCTAGAAACAAACTTAAGTGTAGACCAGAGGTGGGCAAACTACGGCCCACGGGCCAGACCGTCCTGCCCAGCCCTTGAGCTCCCAGCCGGGGAGGCTAGTCCCTGGCCCCTCCCCTGCTGTCCCACCTCCCCCGCAGCCACGCCGCCGCACGGGCAGCCCTCTGGGCAGCGGGGCTGCGTGCTCCTGCAGGGCAGCGCAGCAGCGTGTCTGGCTCCGTCCGGGCGGCGCAGCGGCCAGACTTGCTGCTCTGAGCGCCATGGTAAGGGGGCCAGGGGGTTGGATAAGGGGCAGGGGATCCCGGGGATGGGGAGCAGGGGGCGGTTGGATGGGGCAGAGATTCTGGGGGGGGCAGGGGTTGGATAAGCGTGGGAGTCCCGGGGGGGCTGTCAGGGGGCAGGGGTGTGGATAGGGGTTGGGGCAGTTAGGGGACAAGGAGCAGGGGGGTTGGATAGGTGGTGGGGTCTCTGGCGGCAGTTAGGGGTGGGGAGTCCCGGGAAGAGGTGGTTAAGGGACAAGGAGCAGGGGGGTTGGATGGGTCGGAGGTTCTGAGGGGGGCAGTCGCCAAGCTGTTTGGGGAGGCACAGCCTTCCCTACCTGGCCCTCCATACAGTTTTGCAACCCCAACGTGGCCCTCGGGCCAAAAAGTTTGCCCACCCCTGGTGTAGACACATAAATTCGTTGAGACAGGTTGATGTAAATCACCTTAATGTTCTGGCGTTGACCAGACCAATGCGTACAATGAGAGACAGATGACTAGACTGACAGACCGATGGGGGAGTATTAAGAAACAACGAGGTCAGAATGATAGGCAGTCATCTAAACACACCAAAACCAAACAAACGCTTACAAAATCTGTTGTCACATTTTTTGTAGGCATTATGGAAAAGGAGAATTTTAAAGAGGATAATGAAATAGCTTTGAAGATGTTTATGGGGAGCTTCTCACACATGAGGGGCACTTGGGAGAAAGCACAAAGGTGCCTGATTGAAAACCTAACAAGTGGACGATGGAGACTGATATCATGGTTGATCGGAGTCAGGAGCAGAGATTTTCATAGTGAATGAAAGTTGACAGGTAGGCAGGGATAGGTTTTGAAAGTGAGGACAAATAGCTTATGTTTGATGCACTTGAGAAGGGGAGTCAGTGGAGGGATACAAAGAAGGGTGACGTGGTCAAAGCAACAGGCTAGGAAAATTATCTTCATAGCACCGTTCTGAATGGATATAAGCAGGGCAAGGATGCACTTGTGAAGGCCAGCGAGAAGGATGTTGCAGCAGTACTTGAGACGATGAGAGTCTTAGCCGCATGGACTGATGGCACATGTTGTATCTTAGAGATGTTAAGCAGATAAAGTTGGCAAGATTGAGACATAGCCTAGACGTGAGGACCTAGAGAGAGAGGTCCAAGTCAAAGAGGATGCCCACGTTTCAGACCTGAATGATGTGCAGAATGGTGCGGTTGTCCAGTGATCAAAGAAGGAGGTAGTGGGGAGGACTTGGGGGTAAGAGTAAGCTCTGTTTTAGCTTTACATGTCACTCACAGCAAGTTGTCCAGAACTGTGATCCCCTCCCTCTCTCCTTTCTTTCGTGAGGATTCAAATGGTTAATAGTGTAGACATTTAAAAGTATAATTGCTGGGAATCCAAATTAACACCTCATGGAGATGAATAGAGCAGTTCAAACCTCTCAGAGCTACTATTTCATGCTCTCTGCAGACTCACATAGACAACTTCATATTGGTGACATTCAGCTCACATTTTTGAAGTTTGCTTCACAGTCACAATAACTGGAAACTTTTTAGTGACAGTGGAGATTCTGAACACAATAATAGCTCCAAGGGGATCGACTACAGCACATGGTACATACCCGCTGTTTCTAAGTCTTGGCTAGCTGGTTTTCCAATGTAAGGTTCTTTGGCTGCCAGTGGCTCCAGCAGTATGTGGGGAAACCCTAGCCATGCCCACTTTTCCTCTTCCTCCCCCAAACACACTGCCATGCCAGTAGCAGGAAGGGTGTTAGTATAGGAACTATAATGCTGGCTCTACACCTCTGTAGGATCCCCCTACATTCATATGATCCTCAAAGGGCCCATTACAATGACTCCACACACAGATTCTGTGGATGGTTCAGTGAAAAGCAACCACATTGCACCAAGGTTCTGAGCTTTGGCCTCTCCACCAAGACCATTCCAAGGATCCTCCCACTTCTGGCAAGAGGAAAAGTGCTGTAAAAGAGCTAAGTCTTTTGGTAGCCCAAAACATGATAGTCCAAGAAATTTAAACAGAGTGATATGGGGAGAGAGCTACATTATAAATAAATGTATATTTTGAAAAAATGTCCCTAGACCTTTGACAGTTCCTTGTGCTGTCAGTGCTTGGAAAGTATTTTCCCCAAGCATCTTTTCTTAACATTGGGGAAACTTTGAGTATCTGTGTTTGTGAGGGGGTGGGGGGAAATTAAGAACAAAACATCAGTACAGATTTTATGCTTTAATACTACATTCTCTTGTTTTTCTGGATTTAAGTTTTAGCCTTAGCGGTACATTCACTTAGAGCAGTTTTGCTTTTTGTAGTTTAATTTCTTTATTTTTATACTAATAGTTTAAAAATATTAATAAAGGGGAAAATAATAATCTCAGCTTATATTTAAATGTCTCTCCACCCATCCATCTCATGTACTTATGTGGCCCCTATTACCATAGTATCTTGAATGTATTTAACCTGTGAGAGTGTGAAGTGCTATTAGCCCCATTTTACTGAAGGGGAACTGAGGCACTGAGAGACTAAGGGCTTGTACCCACTAGTGCTTACTTCAGTATAACTTAAATCGCTCAGGGGTGTGAAAAGCCACCCCCGAGCGACGTATGTTACACTGACCTAAGTGCTGGTGTGGACAGCATTATGTCAGCATGAGAAACTCTCTCCTTTCAGCATAGCCCATCTGCACTAGTAGCGCGGCACAGCTACACTGGTACAGCTGCGCCACTGTTGCAATTCTAGTGTAGACTAGCCCTAAGGCCTGGGTCTACACTAGACACTTACATTGGTATAGCTACATCAATCATGGTGTGAAAATCTCAGTGCAGACAGTGTTAGGTTGATAGAAGAATTCTTCTGTCAACCTAGCTACCACCTCTTGGGGAGATGGATTGCCTATGCCAATGGGAGAATGCCTCCTGTCAGTGTAGGTAGTGTCTACACTGAAGTGCTACGGCGGCATTGCTGTAGCGTTTTAAAGTGTAGACATACCCTAAGAGTAACATTTCCAAAGGTGCCTAAGTGACTCAGGCTCCTAAGTCCCACTGAAAGTCAATGAACCAAGCTAAGTAACTAAATATTTTTTTTAAAGGGACTTGGGAGACCTGGATTAAAATCCCTGCTCTGCTGCAGACTTCCTGTATGAGGTTGGACTTCCTGAGTGACACTGAAAAGTCAATGACACGGGGTAAGCGGCTAAATATTTGTTTTTAAATAGGACTTAGGCACTTTTGGAAATTCTAACTTACAGGACATGCCCAATGTCACAAAGGAAGCCTGTGGCAGAGCAAGGATTTGTATTGAGGTCTCCCAAGTCCCAGTCTAGCACTGTAACTATTGGACCATCCTTCTTCTTAAGTATGTATTTAATAATTTTAAAACATTTTATTGCCACGATGAGTCGACTTTAGACACAGAAATCTATGCATTGACTACAAAAACCTACTTACATTCTGAGATCCATAATTCTCAGAGCACTGTCTTTGGCATGGATTAATAAACGTCTTCCATTTGGATGTACCTCTAAATGATTTATTGGAGTCCCTTTAATATCATTTTCTTTTATTTCCTACAATGAAAAAATGAAGTTTATTGTAATGCAAGACTAATTTGATAGGAAACAAAGGTAAGGATGTCACGATGGTATTAACTCATGAAATTGGCAGGGGGCAGTACAAGGAAAGATTAAATGCAGTTTAAAAAAAACCCAAGCCAACACTGGTTCCTAGACAAGATACTATATCCCAAATCAAGTTTCCACAGCCAAATGACGGATCCTATTATAACGATGAAATCCTGAAAACCAGGATTGTTAACAGAAATGCTGACGTTAACCATAGAAGTGTGAACAAAGCTACTTTGACAAGATACATAGGCTGTTATTTTAATTCTATCTATGGAAGTACAAACAACACGTTACTGTGTGCAATTACAATGCTACCAATTCTCAAATGTTTGTTGTAGAAGCTGGTGCTAGGAATAAGCATTTACATTCTCTACTTACAGTATCATATCTAAAACAGTGACAAAAATCTAGAAATCCCCAGCCAGTGAATCACAGCATGTTTTATCAGCCGTTTGCAAAGTGTTAACAAGACATTTAGGGGAAATTTACTTTCCAACCACACAAAAGTGACATGAAAAAGTAATTAAATGGAAATTGGATTGCTAGATTTGAAACCACGTTACATAAAAGTTATCTTGCTAATTAAAAATATTTATATACCTTATTAATACCCCAGTGTTGGACTGGATGTTGTGAACTTCCTTTGACAAAGGTATTCCAAACTATAATCAGCCCTGAGCTGTCTCCTGAGAACATGTGAAGTCCTGTAAAATAATAATTACACTTATGTAGTATTAACAGCAAGATTTTGAAACCATACTAAATGAACAACAGGGAATATGTGAGCTAGAGACATCTCCAAAACTAAATATACATTGGAAATTCTGTCTTATCAGTGCTATTAACAGTTTTATAGTCATTTCCACATTCATGGATATATTATAAACTGAATTATTACAGGCAATATTTGAACAGCAATGTTTTGTTTCTATTTTCTCCACTTAATGCAGGGATTGTCAAAAAGCCTAAATTTTGCTTATAATACATCACAGAAGTCAATATCGTAAATTCCAAACAGAATAAAAATGTAAATACTGTAATACTTACAATTAAATACTTTGACTGTTTTTCACTTAGATGCTAAGTTGGTTTTATTCAATGTCTTTGCTTTTTAGTATTGTCTTCCAGGCCTTAGATCAGACCCCTAGTGCATAACTATCCAGTGAAGATCCTCGCTGAGAACAGGTTGAGCAAGAGCAAATGCAAATTTCCCTCCAATTGCTGCCTTTCAACAGCTGCTCTTAAACCAATAGTATACATCATTGTAAAAAATGAAGTAGAAGGTTTCAGAGTGGTAGCCATGTTAGTCTGTATCAGTAAAAACAACGTGATTTTTCCTCCCTTGGTATTCTACTGTTAATTGAATTGTCTCATTAGACTGCCCCCCCCCCACTTGGTAAGGGGTGTGTGTGTGTGTGTGTGTGTGTGTGTGTGTGTGTGTGTGTGTGTGTATATATATACATACATACATACATGTATATATATTACACACACACACACACACACACACACACACACACACACACACACACACACACACACCCCTGCTACTGTATTTTCTACTCCATGCATCTAATGAAGTGGGTTCTAGCCCATGAAAGCTTATGCCCAAATAAACTTGTTAGTCTCTAAGGTGCCACAAGGACTCCTCGTTGTTTTTAAATGAAGTAGAAGGTTCTTTTCTTTCTATGGTAAGCTGCCATGCCTATCACAGAAATAACCCATCTACATTTTCATGAAATACCTATCTGAAAAACCCAGATTCCAAAATACAAATGACCCATCTTTGGGGAGCTCCTCCATTCACACAGCATCAACTCACATCTCCATCCAGTTACGCATTTTAGAATATCTCTCCAACACCTCTTCCTGGATGTCTTGCCACCAACACAGTCTTAATACTGCCAAAATTGAACTCCTTATCTCTCCTTCCAAACCCTCTCCATCCTCTGTCATTGTTGAAAAATTCACCATCCTCCTAGTTCCCAAAGCTGTAACCTAAGACTTCGTCTAAGCTACAGGTTACTTCAGTATAATTTATGTTGCTCAGGGGGTTGAATAATCCATACCCTGAGTGACATAAGTTATACTGACCTAAGCGCTGGTCTAGACAGCACTATGCTGGCGGGAGAGCTTCTCTCACCAACATAACTACCACCTATTGCGGAGACAGGAGAGCTCTCTTCCGTCGGCTTAAAGCGTCTCCACCACAAGCGCTATAGCATCGGTGCAGCTGTGCCACTGTAAGTGCTGTAGTGTAGAGGTAGCCTAAGAGTCATCTTAGTCTCCAGTCTCATTCTCTCTCTCTTTCTCCCCCCCCCCCCGATAGACACACACACACACACACACACACACTCTCCTTCTCACAACCAGGCAAACTTTAAATCTTACCGTATCTTCCTCCACACCATTTCTAAAATCCAATCTTTTCTCGGTGTCCCTACAGCTAAAATTCTCAGTGACCCAGATCATCTCTTACTGGATCATCATCCTCTTTGCCCTCCCTATATTATACTTACTCATCTAATCCACACCAAAAGTAGCCACTAAGATTTTCCTTGCCTGTTGTTCAGATCAGGTCATCTTCCTCCTCTTTGACTCCCTGCACGGGTTCTCTCCTTCCCCACCATATTAGATTCAAACTTCTGGTCTTTGCCTTGAAGTCACTACATCTTTTTACCTCTTCCTACTCAGGGCCGGCTCCAGGCACCAGCTGAGCAAGCTGGTGCTTGGAGCGGCAGCTTGTAGGAGGCGGCATTCTGCCCAATCCTAGGGCGGCACGGCCGCTTTTTTGTTGTTGTTGTTGTTGTTCCGCTCCGGCCACCCTGTAGGGGGCAGCAGCGTGGAGGACGGGAGCGCCCTGCAGCAAGCCCGGCAGGGCAGCCCGCGTCCTTCCCTCCCAGCCGACCGGAGCGGTGCGGAGCCCTCCTGGCAGGGGGCACGGCGGGAGGGGCCGCGTGGCAGCGCCCCGCTGAAGCCCTGGCCGCCCCCCTTCTCTCTCTCCCCCCGCTCCCTCCCACCGCTAGCCGGGGCACATCTGCAGTGCAGGGAGTCCCCCTGCACCCATGCTCCGGCCGCGCCGCAGGTTTTTTTTTTTGCTTGGGGCGGCCAGGAAGCCAGAGCCGGACCTGTTCCTACTTATCCCACTCTGTCTTTTTTCTAGGGCTGTCAATTAATCGCAGTTAACTCAAGCGATTAACTCAAAACAAATTAACTAGATTAAAAAAATTAATCGCAATGAATTGCAGTTTTAATCACACTGTTAAACAATAATAGAATACCAATTCAAATGTATTATAAATATTTTTAGATTTTTTTTCTACATTTTCAAATACATTCGTTTCAATTACAACACACAAAGTGTACAGAGCTCACTTTATATTATTTTTATTGCAAATACTTGGACTGGAAAAATACTATTTTATCTTTTTAAATTCACCTCATACAAATACTGTAGTGCAATCTCTTTATCATGAAAGTGGAAAATACAAGTGTAGATTTTTTTTTGTTACATAACTGCACTCAAAACTAAAACAAAGTAAAATTTTAGAGCCTACAAATCCACTCAGTCCTACTTCTTGTTCAGCCAATCTCTAAGACAAACAAGCGTGTTTACATTTATGGGAGATAATGTTGCATGACCTCTGGAATGGTGGTCAAAGCATGAAGGGGCATATGAATGTTTAGCATATCTGGCATGTAAATACCTTGCAATGCCGGCTACTAAAGTGCCATGAGAATGCCTATTCTCACTTTCTGGCAACATTGTAAATAAGAAGAGGGCAGCATTATCTCCCGTAAATGTAAACAAACTTGTTTGTCTTAGTGATTGGCTGAACAAGAAGTAGGACTGAGTGGACTTGTAGGCTCTAAAGTTTTACTTTGTTTTGTTTTTGAGTGCAGTTACGTAACAAACAAACAAAAAATCTACATTTCTAAGTTGCACTTTCACGATAAAGAGATTGCATTATGGTACTGTATGAAGTGAATTGAAAAATACTATTTCCTTTGTTTATCATTTTACAGTGCAAATATTTGTAATAAAAATAATAATATAAAGTGAGCACTGTATACTTTGTATTCTGTGTTGTAGTTGAAATCAATATATTTGAAAATGTAGAAAACATCCAATAATATTTAAATAAATGGTATTCTATTATTCTTTAACCATGCAATTAAAACTGCGATTAATCGCAATTAATTTTGTAATTGTTTCACAGCCCTATTTTTTTCCACATTGCCTCTCCACATCTCTGCTCAGCCCAAAATACCAGCCTTGCCACACCATTTGCCTACTTCTCCCACAATAGTCTCCATTCTTTATTCCATACCAACTTCTACCATGACACTTACAAGAAACTAGCCAACTAAAAATAGTTAGGAAGAGGGTCAACTGTGGATAATCTATATATCTAAAATATGTATCATCAAGACCTTGCCAGACATCACCTTGACCCTTTTACATCTGTTGTATCCTTTTTCCTGTCTTTTGCCTGCTTATTTATCTTTTCGGCCCAGGCTATGTCTTCCTATATACGTTTGCACAGTGCCCAGCATATTGTAGACATGCCCAGATTACAGATAGTAAACAATAATTTAATACATCAACACACAGGGTAGTAGTAGATCTCAGTGACACATTTTAATAAAACAACAATTGTAACAAAATAAAAACATCCTGTTTTTTAACAACTATCTCAATGAAATAAACCAAACTGAGCATGCTTGAATTGCTCTTTGTTTGAGATGCAATTATGACATAATGAACATACCTTCTGCATCAAAACACAGTGTATTGATGAAACTTTTGTGACCATCAAACTCCTGTAGCAACTGACCATAGAGCTCTTTCACTTTTGTATTCCATACCCTAATTACAGAGTCATAACATCCTGTCACCACAAGATAGTCAGCAACTGGATGGTACTTTGCAGTGTAAACAAATGAAGGATGAGGGAAAACTCTCACAGAAGTTGTAGCCTGGGTCTCAATTTTCCACATTCTTTAAAAAAAAAAAAAAAAAAAAAAAAAGTTAGGATAACTGTCTCATAACGTAATTACCATATAAATTAATACCAAATTTTGTGCTAATGGTTCTAGATGTAAATACATGCAAATACTTAAGGGTCTAATTGAATCTACTGAATTTTTGCAGCTATACTCAAAAGTTTGTTGTGGAACATTCCAATGGGAATTAAGCTTCACATGAGGGACAGGTTTTGAACGCTGGAAATTTAGCTTCCACCTTGTTTCTAGCATCCCTGTACAGGCACGGGGTCTAGCTTAAACTGAAACTTAGGCCTGGTCCACACTAACCCCCCACTTCGAACTAAGGTATGCAAATTCAGCTACGTTAATAACGTAGCTGAATTCGAAGTACCTTAGTTTGAACTTACCGCGGGTCCAGTCGCGGCAGGCAGGCTCCCCCGTCGATGCCACGTACTCCTCTCACCGAGCTGGAGTACCGGCGTCGACGGCGAGCACTTCCGGGATCGATCCCAGAAGATCGATTGCTTACGGCCGGACCAGGAAGTAAGTGTAGACCTGCCCTTAGTTTTAAAATATTTTTTTCTTAAATATCTAATTACATGAACAAACTAACTAGTAACTAAGCAGTAAGACTACTAACTACCTACACTAACACTGCAGAGAGAAGAAGGAGGGCACTGCAAGGATTCCATCTTGCTGCTACAGAACCAAGGGGCAGCTGGGCCCACTCTGCCTTTTATGCCCTCAGGCTTGGATGAATAGTGCGAAGATGTCCAGGGCAAAGGCATGACCCCAATGTATACAGCTGGCCAAAAAAACCCAAAAAACCTGATCTCACACCCAAGCATACTAAGAGTGGAAACAATGTGGACAATCACTTGAAGAACTTTAAATTTATATCCCCTCTACCCCATAGTAAAACCAATTAAATTAACACTTTCAACACATATAATATGGCAATCACAATTCTTTGGGGATTTTAATTATGCAGCTGCCTGTAGCACTATGGAGTTGGCCAACAAAGGCAATAGCTAGGAGGTTTTTGTGCATCTACACATCAGTGAAGATTAAAACCTATGAGGTTACCCATAACACATTTGTGGAATACTATGGCCATATTTTTTCTTGCTGTGTTTTAAGTGTTCTGTGTTGGTTTTTTTGGAGGGATGAGGGAGCTTTAAGTACCTCAAGATTTGCTGCTTAAACGCTGCATTAATGTAACTTTTTAAATTTATACACAAGAGGGGAAAAATTTCAGAGTTAAGATTTTATATTCCTGATACAGTGATTTACCTTGAGTTACATATTTAACAGCCTAGCCAAGAATTCAAACTACTATATATAATTGCAATGTGGTAAAGTTAAAGTTGCCATCTGAATTCTAAATTTGCAATTTCCTGCCTTGTGTGTTCAAATTTGCAACCTTAATATGGTATTAAGATTGGCTTTTGCATCTAGAATATGGTAATTTTTGCAAGGATTAAATATTCCAAAAGTCCTATTGATTTCTGTAATAGCTGCTGGGTGCTGAACACTTTTGAAATATAAGGCCATTTATTTAGGCGGCTAAACATGGATTTAAGAGCTTATACTTCGGCAGCTACATTTTAAAATCTTGGACCAAAACCACCATATATTTTAAACCAAACATAATAAAATTATTCCGAAAAAGCTATAATTCTATCATAGCTTTCCAATAACATTAACAAATAACTCAAATTACACTCAAATCCATGGTTAAAAGTTGTCCAGCACAGTTTATGATAAAGACACAGCTGGGTTCACTAAGCCTACTTATAATTTTGACAACAGTTGCTATAACATATCACTCATACTGACCTGACAGTGCCATCAGAGGATGCAGTAAGGAGGTACTCATTATCTTTTGACCAACAAAGATCATATACAATATTAAGGTGGCCATAAAATTCTCTCAAGTATTGTCCAGAAGGAATCTCATATACTAATGAAAATGTAAATAAAAAGGTTAAATTTGAAAACATTTGAAACTGCTTTTCCAATAATAAAGCATCAATACTCAAAAGAAAACCATTTAGGGCCAAGATTTTATATATAGGACTTATAACTGCATGTTCCGACACAAATTAAATCTTCAGATATGGAAGATGTTGATGCAACCAACATCTGGAATATAATTACTACAAAGCTAGACATATTCCTAGGGCCAAGTCATTGCTGGCATAAGTGAATTCAATTCCACTAGCTCCTAATTTCCATAATTCAAAATCAAATAGCTACTGGGTATGCATTGTTAATAATTTAACACAAGTTTGCAAGCATCTACTTCCATCTAGTGGTTCATGGATGTGTCACAAGTGCATTAACCCCTTTAAAAATTAGACTAGACAGTTTAAGTTATCAGGGATGAACCTAGGACATTAAGTAAATACTCTTTATTTATTTTTTTTAAACTCTGATTGCTACTTGGCCAGCTACATAAGAATATTAATGGTGAGGTCAATTTTTTGGTGATCAGCAAGTTTTGTAGAGAAGCAATATAAATGTGATAGCTACTATTTAAGTACTTGCATTTATAGGTTTTGCCTTTTATTCTGTGTGGAGATGGAACATTGTTCCCAAGAATCTCAAAAAATCGATTATATTCTGTTTCAAAATGCAACAAGTGACATTTTCATGCACAAAAGCAGCTCAGGATATGAATAGCATTGCTAGTCATTAGTGAGTTGTATTGGGGATTTTTGTGAAGAAGACTAGAGCCAGGCATCTCCAACATTATGCCTGGCTCTAGTATGTATTATTGGTTACTCACTTTCATGAAAACTAAGTTCATTCACAAATCCCTTTTCCCCTATAAAAACAATCTACGAAAGGGGCAAGTTATTTCACTTAAAAACTTATTATCAGAACTTATATTCCTGGCACATTTCAGACTCTCAGATTTCTACTGGATGCTGAAATACTGTAATATCAAGTCCTTAAACTGGACATATACATTACCACATATGAAAAATCATACTGTCTTCAATCAGGCAGACACTTTGCTAAATTGGCCTTACAGCAAAGAATATTTACAATGCTGAATTACTAAATAAATCTACTAAAAGAACATAACTGTTAATATAAAACCTTTATGCTCCAAAAAGTAACACTTTTTTTTTTTTTTTAAAGTCCAATCTACACACTCTTCAAAATAAAAACTAAAGGGAAAAAAAAGAGCTCTTTGCATATGTTATAGCTCTATGTTAAAATAGAAGTAATAAATTTGTAACTTACAAATAATGGGATAACCATCCCTCCCTGCACAGGCTGCTGCTAATGTTTTTCCATCTTGAGAAAAACGAATACAGAAACATCCCATATCTCCTGCTCTCAGTGAAAAGAGATGCTTGTTTGGTATACGACAAGCCTACATTTCCAAATAAAAACAGTTATTGCACAGTTGTGAATGTTAACAAATACACAAAACTTAAAAGACGTTATGTATTTAACAACTCTTACACTGCTGTAAAAATATAAGCATTTTTACGGTTTTAAAAACAACAAGGAAAAACAAAGCAACTTTCTGCCCATGCATTAGTTATTTTGATTTTGAAAATCTTTCTTCACTCCATGACTTCAACAATAGAACTTAAGTAAGTAAAAGGATTCTTTCCGGCAATCCCATTAATGCATGTATAAAATGTGCATTTTAACTGAACACTGATTTTTTTTAATTGGTCCTCTTATATTTTAATAATCTGAGGAAATAAGGTTTATGTATTCCCGTGCTGATCCTTTTGGAACTTTTCCACAAGCCAAAAATCAGCAAAATAAGTTGTTAGTACCTGGATCTCTCAAAAACACAATTTCTACAGTGTTTACATGGACAAGTTTAATAGTAAATAATTTAATATTTGAGGATGTCTAGACAATATTCTCAAGATTATAATTCACTTAATTTGGCTCATGCATTTATTTGCCTTTCTGCAAAAAGGCAAAAATTAGTTATAGAACATTTTGAAAAATAATTTAATCTAAATTTACACTATTTTTATTCATCCTAAACATGTCAAAAACAAATTTGTTTCCATACCCTTTTCATCTTTGGACAATTTGCTGTTTTAAAACAATTCGTTGATTTTTCTAACATTTCCTTGTTACTACTTAAATCACTGGTTGTTATTAAATAGAAATAAAACCATTGGCAGTTTTTAAGACAAATGATATATAATGTCACAAAATCAAGGTACATAATCAAACAAAAGTCATTTACATCAAAGATTAAATTGGGATTTTCTTTTGAACAAATGCACTCTGTGTATTAGTTGTGTTTCTTACATGGCATCCAACAGTGAAATAAACCCTATTCCCATTTGGAGAATAAATGGAATGATTATATGCACAATAATAGGCTCACAGAAGGTCCCCTTTCCTACGTGTGGTGGGGATCCGTGACTGAGGAGTGGGCAGGACCAGAAGCACCAAGAGTCGAGCTGCATTACTCCTCTTGATCCCCACTAAGCTGGTGAAACATCCTTTGAATGAGGAGTCCCAAGAATCATGTTGTCAAGGAACTGGAGAGTGCTGCACAGGTCCCCAAGCTAGGATGGGAGCCTAGGGCCTCCATGCAAAGAGCCCCACCCTCCAGCAGGTTCCTGAGACCCACCCACACCCTCAAAACCAGACTTGTTTCACAATACTTATACCATAAAATAACCTTATTAGCAGAAAGTGGATTTTTTTGGTACTTTTAAAAAAATCTTCACCTGTCCAGGCAGTCTTGTCCATTTCAACTGCTCCTTTTTCTCATGTGGACTATATACAGTAGCTTTTTTTGATACCTCATTCTGGAGCTCACGGAATGACGTGCTACCTTGTTCCTGCTGAACAGCCATCATAGAACGGAAAGAAGGATCTACCTAAAGGCAGACAAAATATCAATAGCAAAATCAATTATATCAGGAAAACGCAAAATGTTTTAAGTACAGTAACATATTTCACAAAATTGAAATAAGTCTCAAAATGTTAGGATCTAAACATATTTTGTGTAAACACTGAAAGAAAATTAAATGGGGGCAATCCTTGTATATGAAAAAATACCTAATAGTACAGTGATACATGCAGTTAAACAGTAATGCATAATACTTCCACAAGAAATAAGTGAAATTCATCGTCAAATATAAATGAAGTGCAAAGAAAGTAGCCAACAAGCCTAAACTGGTGAAAAGTAAATTGGGATGGTAAAATTCTGTCAGATGGTTGATAAATCTTTTACTTACACGATTCATGCTTTTCTGTTTTATTAGCCTTTTCCACAATTGGGCCCAATTCAGTTTAAGCATGAGTTCTCCCACTTAAATCAAGTTAATCTACCCACCCCAGATCTAGTGGACACCGCTCTTTACTGAAATTCACAGCTGGTGCCAAGGGCCAGCACAGGCTCACTGCATTAGTTAAACCCTACTGTTTAAAAAAAAAAAAAAAAAAGTGCTGCACAAGTGGATTGCACCATGTGTGGAATTAATTGTGGAGGGAGACTGAAGTTATAAGGGATTGAAATTTCACAAAGAAGACAGAACATCATATAGCACATGAGAGCAACCTACGTGATCTCTGTCCAGCCTGATTGCCATAGTGGCTACTGAACTCAGGCCCCTCTTTTGACAATTTTGATAAGGAAAACCATAAATATCTTAATGAAATGCACACTAAAATCCCTCCAAGAACATGCCTTAATATCAGGGAGAAGCAAGTCACTTCTATTCTCTGTGCCTCTGTTTTCCTTCTGCTCTTTGTCTGGCATGTCTATTAGATTATAGTTCAGGCCAAGGACCGACTTCTACTCTATGTTTGTATGGTGCCTAGCACACTGTGGCCTTCGACTAAATTTACACCAGTGTAATTCAATTAACTTTAATGATGTTTGGCCCAGTTTTCACCAATATGAGAGGAGAAAGAGATCCAAGATGATACATGATGTTTTATGGAAACCATTGGCCAAATACCAGGAAAATCAGAGTAGTAGGAGAAACTGATTTGAACATTTTTACAGAAAGTTGTAAAGTGCTAAGTAGATTAAAAAAAAAAAAAAGAGGGGGCATGTTAAGATGTAATATGCTTAGTATAGCAAGTTATAAAGGACAGTTACAGAAAAAAACTAAAAATGTAAACTGTCATCTGATTTCGGTTACAAATAAATAGCTTGAATGGATCTTAAATATTTCTGTTTATATATAAATATGTAAATGTACTTAACTTACATGATCTGGTAGTTTTATGCCTTTTACAGTTACATATAATGTTGATGGGTAACGATTTCTAGGACCTTTTGCCCACCAATCAAAAACCTCAACAACATTTGACTGTGTCCTGGTCCTTGGAGGTGGATAATATAATTGCAGACGTAGTTTCCCATCAATGTTTAGGACTCCGTTTGCACCTACAAGCTAAAAGAGTAATTTAAAAAAAATAAAAGAAATTTGCTACTTGTGTTCAAAATTCATACAAGTCATTGATGACACTGACACTTTTGACCAACTAGGGGCTCAACTTACTACTGGGGATAGTTATTATTCCCACAAGTGATGTCCCCACTCTACTCAATGGATTACTCTTGAGAGTAAGCAAGCACTACCCTAGTATGTTTACAGGATCAAGCCCTACTATAATTCAGAAAGCACTACCATTTTTGACATGTCTCTTCAAACTGGCATTCTTCTGGAGTCTTTTTCTTGCAGCAATTGAGGCATTACAAGTTACATTTTGTTGAAATGATTCAGGCAAATAAGAATTTGCAACGAATATTTTATCTGTGTCATATTGCCACAAAAATAGAGAAAATTTGTTAAAATAAATTTTGTACGTTTTTAAAATTTTTTTTTGGTAAAAGCACATATAGCGTTTAAGAGAAACTAAATATTTCTGTTACTTTACTCCTATCCGGCCTCAGTCTTAAATGGTGCAAAACTACAATACCTTTAAGTGACACAGACCCACGCAACATCTACTTCCTGAACAGACACAAGAAACAAATCATCATATCAAGAGGCCTCACCATCTATAACCCTCTGACCACTACATAAAACTCCAAGTAGGATGAACAGCTCTGCGGAAGGACCTCAGAAAAATTGAGGAACCACCTCCTCCACCTTATTTCAGAAGGGCCAACCTCAAACAAGAAATCATCACGTGTTCTCACACACTGGAATAAAAAAATAAGGAAACATACCCGGAGATCTTGCAGGAAACCTGAAACAACTATTAAAAAGCCTCTGATGACAGCCATCCAACATAAAAACAAAAAATGAAACTAACTACAACAACTCCACAACAGATACCACACCTTTGGGAGAAACCATGACACCAGGACCCACTAAATGGACACTACATGACACCTCATCATCATCAATCTATCAAAACCACCCCTAACTGGAACTGAAGTATCTGCTCTCTCCAAGGGACTGAACTTCTGCTCCCCTGCAGAACTGGATACCATGCTAACATGTGAAGAACTAGAAGAATTCTTCCACCGATTCTGCCTCAAGGAATTATTTCACAACAAAGACAATACTACCCAACTACCACACCCCCACTGACAGTCAGAAGAAAAAAAAAATCTGACTGGACACCCCCCAGCAGAAAAACACACCATTGGATCATTACATTGATTGCTTCAGGAAAAAAAATTGACTGGGACATCCTCAACAAACATTACATTCACCACAACCTCTCTACCACAGAAAAGATAGCCATACAGTCCCTGAAGTCCAAATACCAGATAGCGATCAAAGCAGAAGACAAAGGGGGTGCCACTGTGGTCTTTAATCATGATGACTATGTCAAGGCCAACAGACAACTCTTTCACACCCCCTGCAATAAAGAACTCAAAGATGACTCCCACACCACAATTCACACTGGAATTTAAAGACACCACCAAATCTTGTCCCAAATAACTCCTGGAAAAACTCTACAACCTCATCCATCACAAACCCACCCCAAGAACCTTCTACATGCTTCCCAAGATACACAAACAAGGGAGCCCAGGCAGATCCATCATAACTGGCCACAGCACTCTTACTGAAGGAATATGAGGACACACAGAAACCATTGTCAAACCACTCATCACACAAAGGCACTACCTCCAAGACACTACCAACTATTTCCAGAAACTCCACAACATTAACAACCCTCCCCCAGACCACCATCTTTGCCGTCATGGATATCACCTCATTATACACTAACATTACTCCCCCTGATGGCATTGCTGCCTGCCTCAAATATCTACAAGATCATATAAAACACTCAGGAATTCATCCTAAACACATTTCCTAACTCATCCATTTCACCCTCACCCACAACAATTTCACACCTAACAAACATACATTTTGTCCAAACCACGGAAACAGCCATGGGTACTAGGATGGCTCCCCAATATGCCAATCTCTTCATGGGACACCTCAAGGAAGAATTTGTGAAAAAATGCATCATGAAATGAATGATATACCTGAGAAACATAGATGATATTTTCATCCTCTGGACAGACGACCTCAACTCCTTCATAGATTTCCATCACAACTTCAACCACCATCACCCATCCATCAAACTCTCTCTAGAATACTCCATACCTGCATCAGCTTCCTGGAAACCATGATGAGCTTCAGCAATAGAACCCTACAAACAACTATATACAAGAAACTCACAGATCACTTTTACCAACCGAGGTACACTTAGAAATCTGTTATTTACAGCCAGACACTCAGATACCACAGAATTTGCTCCGAAGAGTAAGTCCGGGATACACACCTAAAGTTCCTTAAATCTGCCTTCATTAAACAAGGACACTCCACCAGAGAAGTAGATCACATCATGGAAAGGGCCACCCAAATACTCAAGGAGAACCTGCTTCCATTCAAAAAAAAAAAAAAAGAAAAGAAAGCCTACTGACCGCACACCCCTAGTTGTCACCTGTCACCCCACATTGGAACCTATACAGGATATCATCAAATAATTACAAGCCATATGTTATGCTTATAAGAAGCACACGGAATTTTTTTCAAGGGGATAAGGCAATACGCCGTGTTTATTGAGAGTACAATTTAAGAATTAAAATCAGCATCTGCTTCCATTCATTCATTCATTCATTCATTCATTCATTCACACACACACACACACACACACCTCAAAAGGTTCTGCAACTGGATCTTATAGTTACCAGTCCTTAGTGTTGCTCTGTCAGTTCCAGTGGACAGCTGAAACTGCACATGAGGGAGGGGAGGAGCTGGAGCTGGGTCTCTATTGGATGCTTTGATGTTGATGCAGAACAAACCCAAAGTCCCATGGCAATACACCCTTCTTTTATAGTAATAAGTTCCCATACAAGTCTATGGGCCTTGCTGTGTCACACCAGAGCTGTTAATCACGAGGTAGTCAAGGTTGCTGTCAATCAGCATTATTTTGGGTTGTTACTGGGAGTATCCACAGCTGTTTCTTATCTCGTCCCTCTGGCTCCACTCTTTATCTTGTCCTTGGGGCGTATGCCTTTGTTTTAGGGTCATCAATCTGCCATCTGGGTGATTCTGATAATAAGGTTGGTGCCTCTCGACTTTTCCACTCCCCTCTTGACCATCCGGCCCTTCAGTACTAGCACCTCCTGTGTCTTCTTTGTTAGCATGCCATATATTCTTCACTCACACACAAAACAGTAAATAATTTCAAAAGCAAGAATTACAGCCATAAAACTTCTATCCTTCTAAAAACAACCATTAGCATGTAAAACAAAGACTAAAACCAAAACAATTTCTTCTTACTAATTCAAAGCTAACAAAATAAGCAAATGGATTACAATTTCCTCGAGACAATTTCTCCCCATTAGGCTTTTCGAGTGGATTTTATTAAAGATACAACGGCTCCTGTGTCAATTAGAGCTAGCGTAGAAGCATATCTACCCTGCTGGACATAAATACATGGTCACCCCCCGGTGACCCAGGTGATCTTATCTATGAACCTCCACTGCTGTGCTCCTACATAATGTAGGGGTTCCCTGTCCAGCAGGCCTGCC
This sequence comes from Emys orbicularis, assembly GCF_028017835.1. Classification (NCBI taxonomy): domain Eukaryota; kingdom Metazoa; phylum Chordata; order Testudines; family Emydidae; genus Emys; species Emys orbicularis. The sequence continues at coordinate 106,046,673 of NC_088685.1, forward strand.
TAGTTGTCTTCTGGAGGAGGAGGGAAAGGAGGAGCGTTAGGGGTTATGCTTGCTACCTCCTTCTGCTGCAATTGTAATTTAAGGGCCTCCCAGTCCATGCTCCATCCCACTTTTCCTGGCTCTCTCCATGCTGCATTAGTGTCCATCAGGCTAGCCAGGGAACTTCGTTCTCAATGGAATTGTATTTCTTCTCCCCCTGTTGTTGGCACCGCTTAGTGCCCTCTGGGAGGTATCAGGGATCCGGGTATTACCCTTTGTCTGCAGTTACCCAGTCCGTGGGAGCGGCCTCATGTGAAACCTCCACAGGGTCCCAATATCCCCTTGAAAAAGATTCCGTGTGCTCTTATAAGCATAACACATTTGATGGGGACCACATCCTGAAAAAAAAATCTTTCCCAGACCCATTCTTCTGGCCTTCAAACAATCCCCCAACCTTGCTATAAGCTCATCATCAGAAGCAAGCTCCCCATAGCCCAAAACACAAAACTCAAAGCAGCACCAGACCCTGCCAGAACAACAGATGCAAAACCTGCAGACATGTCTCCATCACTACAACCATCAATACTTCGCACAATACAACTTTCAAGATTCCTGGGTCCTACACAGGCCTATCTCAAAATGTAGCGTACCTCATCCAGTGCATCGAATGCACCACCAATGAGGGATAAAACCAGACAATCAGACAATAAGCTCTTGAATAAACTCATACAGAAAAATGATAAAAGACAAAAACACCTTCTCACCTGTGGATGAATACTTTTCACAAAGCAATCATTCCATATCTGATCTTTCAATATTTGTCCTCAAAGGAAACCTGCACAGCACCTTCAAAAGGTGAGCCTAGGAAATTAAATTCATATCTCTAACAGACACCACAAACCATGGACTCAACAAGTTTCATGGTTCATTATGCCAAGTTGTAACACGCCTCACTGCCTGCTAACCGGTAATTGACCACTTCATTTTAAGTGGTCTCCTACAATGTGTGAATCCCTTAACTATCTGTCCTAACTTATATTTAGCTTGGGCTCTCGGATTACCTTCCTCAGACCTGAAGAAGAGCTCTGTGAAACTCAAACCCTCCACCAACAGAAGTTGGTCCAATAAAAGAGATCACCTCACCTACCTTGTCTTTCCCAAGAGAAATAGGGCATTCATGAATTTATTACAATTTTTCACAAGAAGTAGATGTGTAATATATTGTACTTGGGAAAGAATCCATATTTGCAACATCACCAACTCCTTTCCAGAGGGAAAAGTCAAAAAAAGGTTTCGTTTTAAGGTGGTTGTTTAAGACAAAATATTATATTTTTAATGTTATTAACAGTTGCAGAAATACAGTGAGTCTCAATGGACAGTGCCACAAAGAGCAGCTAGGTCCCTACTCCTGCCCCCACTTTTTCCATGTCCCAGTGAAGGCGCTTCTGGTGGAGGACAGAAGGTGTAGCAGCTCTCCCACCTTCCCCAAAGTGAAAAATTCATACCCGAGAGATGAAGTTGAGCCGACCTAAGCCTCTACATAGACACCACTATGTCAACAGAAGAATTCTTCAATCGACCTAGTTGCCTAACCTCTCAAGGAGATGGATTTATTATAGTGATGGAAAACCCCTGTCACTGTAGCAAGTGTCTATGCTAAGGCATTACAACGGGGTAGCTGCAAAGCCATAGCTTTACAACTGTAGCACCTGTAGTGTAAACATCCCCTAGTAGCATAGCATGACTTAGGGTAAGAGGAAATAAGTGAGCTCTGGAACTTATCCCTTCCATAAGTTAGTTTTTTGCCTACTAGGAGCAGGAGATAGACCACTCTTTGTCAGGATGCTTCCCCTTTTGTAGGATTAAGATGGGTCATGACAATTTCATTATTTCAAGGGTGGAAAAACCCACAGTGCCCCCTCAATATTTGGATTCAACTAAAAGCTCCACTAGAATTTTGAATAGCACTTAAACAGAAGACACTAACTGCTCTTGAAGTAGTATTTCTGGTCCCAGGTGTACAGAGAAGCCACCCATGACATTTATCAATTGATTAGCCTTTATTCAGAAGCTTCTGATTTTTCTGCCAAGAGCTGCGCTTGAAAAAGAACATGCATTTTTCCACGCATTTTGTTCATTTAGTTGAGAAATATCAATTTTCTCTATTGCCACACCTATTTTCTCTGTATATCTACATGATCTTTTAATAGCATGAGCTCTGTCTGAATCTGCCTCTATACCTGTGGTTTAAAATACTTTTTTAAAATTTTTTGTTTTAAAAAAGTTTCTCACTAAGTAATTTGTTTATTTGAAAAGCTGGCTTTGTCAATTTATTTTAGATACTTTATGCAGGCTTTTTAGTCTTCTTTTGGTTTTATTTTTTTGTATGTTTAAGTTCACAATACCTTTAGAAATGCCCAAGAGATTTTGCGAAAACCACTTTCCTTAATTTGCACTTCAGAGTTGGCTCTTGCTTCATCCATGCTTAAGAAATCAAGGATCTGCAGATGTTAATTAGAATATATACATACATTACCATTGAGAATGCACTTCTTGGAAGTAATAACTACTACTGAAGGTATTTTAGATAGGATTCATGGATTTAAACAAAATTCCCATTTTACTTATTATAAAAATGTAATTTACTAACTATCCAGTGTCCACATCTACCCCAAGTGATATTTAAACACACATACCACCACATCAGTGTTATGATCTTCAAACATGTCATTTTTTTTTTTTTAAGTTTCTTATTTCACATCAGTCTCTTTATATTTTTTATAAACAATTGAACAAAAGCAACTCTTCACAAACCCTTTATATGTCCCCAAACTGACTGCACATTTAATCCAGATAGAAGTATGTGGTCAAAAAGATCATTTTCTTTTCCTAGCTTCATCATTTTGGTATACAATTCTCTTGATTTTCTTGGTCTGCAACCAGAATCTCCTCATATCCGACCACTTCTGCATCTTTACATGACATGCATAATATTAGTGTTACAATCCATCTTCGGATTTGTGGCTAAGTAACGCCAGTGAAATCAATAGAAAATGCCGGCTTTCATTTGACAAAGATTTTGTCTCAAACTTTAAAACTGTTTCCATGAAGAGCCTCTATACACTACTGGAATCACTTTTGTGATAAACCACCAGGATCCTCTCTTAGTAATTCGAATATACTTATTTTATGAAAATTGCAGACCATAAAGGAACATCTGGCACTGTTATTAGATTGTGCATATGCAATGTATTTAGAAAAACATATGATAGGGGTATAAAAAAATTATTGATTGTACTAGGTCTCCATTTCCACATTAACACTATATAAACTCTCTTGTATATAGAGGTCTATAAATACCGGCTACAGTTATGCTCAAAAACATGTTCGGAACATGCTTTACAATTTTTCCTATAAACATAAATGTATTTGAGGCTGAGGTAGTTATTGCTGTGTGAGTAATGATGAAGAAGAAACAGATGTCTACTTTTTTTTATGGCAAACATGCAAAAAATCTGTGGGCTACATGTTGGCTAGCCTTGCTTACGTATACAAGTAGGAGGTGGCAGCACTAAGGAGGCAGCCACTATCAGCCCCTGAACTGATGGTGTTAGGAACCCAAAAAAGGACAGTGACCCTACCCTATTGGTCTGTCAGTCAGCAAGAAGTGCTAATTCAATGAGAGGGTATCATAGCTCCCAGTCTGGCATGCCCCTTTCAGTCCTTCCTGGAAGCGTTCGGATTGTGTCAATAAGACACAGTCGCCAAAGTATTTATTTATTACCCAGAACAAAATTTTGCTGAGGGAGGGATTTTCAAAACTGCTTAGTATTGGCCTAATTTTACTTCCATTGGCTTCAATGAGAGAACAGCTGGCCAATGCTGAGTGTTTTTTAAAATCTCCATCATAATATATATTCTCTTAATATAACTGTAAATCATAAATAAAGCGCTTCCAGAAATACATGGTCAGAAAACTGCAACCTGAAAAATTTACTGTAAAATATTTCATCTGTACCTCAAAAAACAGGACTACTTTGGGGCTTTCTTCAGCATCTTGAAGGAAATAACTAAAACGTTCATTAAATATGATTTGTTCCTCCCATTCTGGAAGTGTTGATTTAAATTGTCGGAAATCGTAAGGCTGGGTCATAATAGGAAGAATGTGCTCCACTCGCTCTTGTTCATAAAAAGATGAAACCGCCCGGCTGCTGTTTAAAAACAACCAAATGCAATTGTCAATATTTTTCAAAAAAGTAAGCAAAGAACAAAATACTACGACTACTTCAACTACTGTAAACAAAAAAGTACAAGACGGCCATTCTCTTTATTTTAGAAAGAATATTCAATAACCACTGGAGATCTTAATGCAACTGATGATGTACAGGGCAATAAGCAGAGCTGGAGTTCCAAATCCCAATAATCAAGCATTTTGATTGGGCCTGATCCATAGTCCATTGAAGCCAATACAAGTCCCATTGACTTCAATGGGCTTTGGATCAGGCCCCTCATGAATTACTAGCAGAGCTGGGAATAGGTAAGCGAAACAGTAAGAAGAATGGAGAACTCAACTTCATTTCAATATTCTTATGGATGTTTTGCCAATAAGCAAAAAGAAATCTCTTATTCATGCCTCAATATGTTTGTTTGCTTATTCTCAACAAGGCTTCTAATGATTCTGCCATATCTCTCTCTGTTTTGGGAGAAGAGTCAATCAGCCACATGTGTCTGATCAGCTACACTGCTACTCTGATAATACATGTGCTCCAAATGTGAAAGAAAACAATGGCCCCATTCCTGCAAACACTTACACATGTACTTTATTTAAGTATGCAAGTTGTGTGGGGATTTGCAGTCAATAAGACTACACTCATGCTTAAAGTTAAACATGTATGTATATGCTTATTTAAGTAATTATTTCCCGCAGAAGCAGGCAGGTGAAGGGTTTTGGGGTGTTTTGGGGAGGGGGCTGGGGGAAACAAATCAGTAAACTCACCTATGCTCTTTCTTGACATACAAACCAGTTTTCTGATCAATCACATGAATCTTGACCATGGGATGCGAAACCATGAGATCAGTTTTAAGTCTATCAGTTCGATGGATGTAAACCCCTAACACAAGGCTGTCATCAAAAGCAAGTTTGGATTGAGTACAAACTTCTGGACTGTTCGTTTCCTGTACATTTTCTGCAGCAATTTCTGTATTTTCTTCTAATGCTAGAAGCAAAGAAACAAAGAAACAAAAAGATCTTCAAGCAGAGATTAGTGACAAATTATAAGGATTAAAAATCTATCACATTTTCACAGCAAACTTTATATTAAGCTAATTATATTTAGTTCTGTTCTTTATGCAATAGAGTATTAAAATAAAGTCAGTGGATTTACAGCATTATACATATGTTTGTCTATATGCATATATATTTTAATACAAGCATTCTCTACCAGTGTTTATTACCAAATAAAAATTACTGAACCACAACTCTTGTTCTTGATTTGCATAGGCTCTTCAGACTTCAATATACAAGTAGTTATCCACAGTGATAAACTACAGTATGTACGCCCGTTGTCTTTTATGATTTCAATAGCTAAACAATATGCTGTTGAATGGTTATATAATGTGATTAAAAATACCTTACTATCCAAATTGCAAGAACAGCACAAGATCATTTAGCACAATTAGCTGAATCCCCTAGACTATAATAGGCACTTATGGCTTTTAATTTGGTGCACCCATCTAATTCTCCATGAATTCAACCCAAAACTAGGAAACAGAAAATATGACATATGCCTCCTTAGCTATTTTATAGTATTATAATGGCACAGGAGCAGCACTACAGTTAAGGCTGCATCACATCATTTGTTTAAAGGTTGACCTTTCTAAGTCGGGGTGGGCAAACTTTTTGGCCTGAGGGCCACATAGGGGTTGCAAAACTGTATGGAGGGCCTGGTAAGGAAGGCTGTCCCTCCTCAAACAGCCTGGCCTCCGCCCCCTCCCAGTTCCCACCCCCTGACTACCCGCCCTCAGAACTCCCGACCCATCCAACCCCCCCTGCTCCTTGTCCCCTGACTGCCTCCTCCCGGGACACCCATCCCTAACCGCCCCCCAGGACCCCACCCCCAGTCAACCCCCAATGCTCTCTGTCCCCTGACTGCCCCGACCCCTATTCAGACCCCCGCCCTCTGACAGGCCCCCCAGGACTCCCACACCTATCCAACCCCCCCTGTTCCCCATCCCCTGACCACCTGATCAGAACCTCCACCCCATCCAACCGCCCCCTGCTCCCTGTCCCCTGACTGCCCCCCACTACCCCCTGCCCCTTACGATGCCACTCAGAGCGGCAGAAACTCGCAGCCCCACCCCCCGGCCGGAGCCAGCCACACTGCCCACGCGGCGGCATCACTACAGGGGGACAGGACAGCAGGGGAGGGGCCGGGGGCTAGCCTCCCCGGACGGGAGCTCAGGGGCTGGGCAGGATGGTCCCGCAGGCCGGATGTGGCCCGCGGACCGTAGTTTGCCCACCTCTAAGTCCTCTAGAGCAGCGGTTCCCAAACTGTGGGTCAGGATCCCAAAGTGGGTCTCAATCCTGTTTTAATGGGGTCACGAGGACTGGCTTAGACTTGCTGGGGTCTGGGGCCAAATTTGGAGCCCAAGGGCTTCAGCCATGGGTGACAGAGCTCAGGTTACAGGCCCCCTGCCTGGGGCTGAAACCCTTGGGCTTTGGCCCCCCTGCCCAGGGCGGTAGGGGTTGGCACCCCCTACCACAGGGCAGCAGGGCTTGGAGGGGAGGGGGGAGGCGCGCAGGCTTCAGTTCCCTCCTCCTGGGGCCATGTAGTTAATTTTTGTTGTCAGGAGGGGGTCACGGTGCAATTAAGTTTGAGAAACCCTGCTCTAGAGTGAACATGCTTAGTCAGATTTCTTTGAAATTTGGTGTGCCTCATGTGGGTGCATGGTAGGGTTAGTGATCCAAATTTGGGGTCATTTGAGACAGGGGTTCTGGAGATATATGCTCTGGGGAAAATAGCCGTTTTTAAAAAAGTTTCTAAGTGGGTATTTCTTTTGCCCAGAGCTAGAGATTAAACTATTGATGTCATGCAGAGCAAAATGGTCTCAATCTGTCAAGTTTTACCCAAGGCAGTGCACAGCACCCACTAAATCTTTGGGGGACCCAAACTGAGAACAGCATTTAAGAAAATGTACATTTTTTACACTGCGCATGCACCAATACAGAAAAACGGCTAGAGAGTTTCCAGTCCCACCATTTTACGTGCTTTGAAGCTCGATTCTTGTAAATGGTCTAACATCTGAACAGCTAATCAGATTATTTTTAAATTTATTATGCCTCACAAGGTGCAGGGTAGTGGGAGACCACATTTGGGGTCATTTGACAGAGGGGCTCCTGAGTTACAGGCCCTCCCAAGAAACTGGTTTCCTTTTGATGCCTTGTACTGTTAAACTGAGAGACAATTATGACTGGATGAACCACAGACCTCACTGAGACCCATGGCTGTGAACTCACAATTCAGTTTAACATAACTGAGGATAAATCAATCACAAACCCCTACCTAAGACAAAAGGAGTTTTAGACTGAGGGGCTGGAGGTTGCTACAATTTGTGAGTCATGGGTGTCAAAATTATTTTGGGGGAATGTAATTAAAGTCTATGGGGTGGGAAGAGAGTAGATGTGTGAATGCTTCTTGGGAGGGTAGGAGAGGGGCATTAGGGAATGGAGGAGTGGGGGACTGGGGGAGAGATTTGGAGATTGGGTTTAGGACTGTAGTGAGGGAAAAGGGGTCATGGTGATGGATGGTAGGGGAGGCAAGAGAGGCTGGGGGATCAGGTAAAGGAGGCATGGAACCCCCCCAGCTCTGTCAGTGTACCCCAACCTCAATAGCCTCAGCTCTGTCAGTGCAGCCCAAACCTCTGGAACTCAACCCCTCCGCATCCCACTGCTCTGCCAGTGCACCCAAATCCCCTTGCACCTCCCAGTTCTGCCAGTTACACCAACCTTCCTGCACCCCAATCTGCCTATATCTCACCACTGTCAGTGCACCCCAACCTCCCTGAACCCACCAGTTCTGCCAGTGCACCCCAATCCCCCTGCATCCCAACACTATTCCACTGTAACATAGTTGTCCTTCACTCCAAGCACGGAATGTGAGTCAAGTTATAGGAGGGAGAAAATAACAGCAACAGAAACATTTGTAAACCAGGGAGTGAAGACATCAGGGAGATGCACTGCAGTGGGGAGGCCTAGGTACAATAGTGGAGAGGGGGGATGCAGTGAATGGGTCAGTGACATGGTTTAGATAGAATCCTGTGGGTGAGAACGAATGAAGGTGAAGAGCTTGTACATTTCAGAAACTGTGGGGGTGGCAGAGTAAAGATGTGTCTGTTAATGAGACGTAATGGGTATTACTGAAAGAGGGCAGAGTTAAGATTGCATGGGCAACCGTAACTGTGCATTTCCTGGTTTTCAGAAATTTGAGTTTTGCTTAACGCAACACTCTGCAACGAGATGACATACCACCAACCAACATTAACTCTGAGTTAACAGTTTTTTGCTACTGAATATTTTTATAATATTCTAAGTCACCTTTGTCTCATTGATAGGAACAAGCAACAGCAAAGGAACTTAGCAGCAGCAAAGTCTTCTGATATGAAAAACTTTGACTATAATATTTTGATTGCACAAACCTTTTGGGGATTTCTTTTTTGCTTTCTTTATTTTAGGTTTCAGTTTTTCCACATCTTCCTCCTCCTTGTGTTCCTCTGTGTTCATTTCATCTTTAAAATATGATGCAAGCAGTCTTCCTGATGACTTCTTTTTTCTGGTATTATCTTCCAGTGGGTTATGCTGTAGTTCAGCAAGGGACATCGCACTGTAATGCAACACACATCACTGTCAGCAAGTACGTACTATTTCTGTTGTTAATCCACTAAAAAGACTTGACTTCTGAAACAGCCTCTTCCTGTTTCTCAAATTCATTAGCTCTCCATCTTCAAAATCCCATCAAAAATATATTTTGTCTTGTTTAGCTATTACAGTGATAATGGTGGCACACATTCTTGAATGGTCTATCCTTAATTTCTCTCTCCATTTTATTATCCTAAGTCTTACCTTCTAAAAATTTTCATGTGGGGATTTGCACAAGTAGTCTTGTGACATAAATTTAAACAAGATCTTTGCAGGATCAGATACACAGTTCACATGAAATAAAATATAATAAAGAATGATGCATTCTGTTAGCTGAGTGTATAAGTAGTTTTGACTTGAGACAATATTTTATTAATGCCTGATTTTAATCAGGGTTGAGCCAAAGGCCACACAGTCAAGGAGTGGAGTCCACAGTGAATAACTGGCAGGTTAAATGTAGTATTGCAACATTAAAAAAAAATTAATTCAATTTTGTAAGTTCTTACAAATTAGTATGGATCTTGGCACCATTTTTAGATCATGCAGTAGAAGGGTTTTTTGTGTATATGGGGGAAGAGGTTCCCTCCCCCCAACATATAATCATCTGGCTAGTTCACAGTTAAAAAAAATTCTTGCAGCTCTATCACAGGATTCTTTCCCCATCCTAAAAATCAAACATTTTGTTTAAGATGTATACATGCACTGATTACAATTTACCACTATACCTTGTTTCAGCTTCAGATACAACTGGCACTTCTTTCTTCTTTTTCTTCTTTTTGCCCACTTCATTGTTCAATACAACTTTTTGGCTTTGAACACTGGAGGTGAATTCAGACATCTGTTCTTTAAGTTTTTTTCTTATTTTCTCCTTAATTATATTTGCCTCATCCTCAGCCACTTGCAGCTGATAGGCTTGAATTAGCTGTTCTTCCTCTTCTAATTCAGTAACATCTCTCGCTTCATTCAAGGTACTTTTTATCTTGTTGTTACCTTTTTGACGAGATGCATCTGTTTGTGATTTACTTTTTGTTTTTTTCTTTGGCAAATCAGTAATCGGTTTTTCAAAACTCTCCAATTTAGTTTCATATACCTTTTCCTCCTCATTAAATTGTTCTTGTAACACTGCTTTCTTTTTCTTCTTGTTAGACTTTGGTTGCTTGTTTTCTTCTCCACTAACAACATCATTGTTTATTTTTTCTGCAACTGAGGCTTTGTCTCTTAGTTTGTTTTTTGTAAACCGGGGGCTCTTTTCCTCAGGATTATAAGTGTTGTTTATAATTACCTCATCATTTCCACTTTCTTTAGCTAGATCAAGATTATTTCTAAAGGTGTCAAGCTAGAAATAAAAACAGAGAACATAATTTTAAGTATATATCATATGTAATGTTACAATAATAAAAATAGTTTAGTACATTATCAGTTTACACTATATGGTGAAATATAAAAGTGATATTAGTCATCTAATCATTGTCTTGTTTAAATCTAACAAGTACCAGATGGAACAGATCATTCATGCTTAAAATAAGTGTTTGTATTTGGACAGCTTGAAATCTGTACTTCCAACATTCTTTTTAAACAAGCACCATACGTATATATTCACCACACAGTAAAATTCAAAACTACCTCAATGAACAGGACTACTCCATAATGATATGTCAATGTAATACATTTTGAAAGATCTGCAGAAATGAAATGCAGAACCAAAACATGTCTCAAACGGATATAAATATTAATGTTAGAGGTGCCAATGCCTGTCTGGACTCCTTTTTACCATGAGCAGTGTGCCAAAGTTTGGCAATGAAAATCACTTTCCAAAAGACAGACTTGATAAAATTTAACAACTGACAACTCTTAAGATGACAGCTCTTATAAAACTATGGAAAAAATTCTATTAATAAACAACTCTTATTAAAGGGACAGAGTCAACCTGAAATCTAGTCCACTTTCAAAAACGTAGTTAAAAGTATTTTCAGATAATACTCCCGCCCTTTGATTCCCTCTGTCAATTTTTGTGGTTTTGCAAAATACTTTTAAGGTTTCACTTCCTTTATGGATGAATGAAAAACCCATACAGACAACACAGCAAACTTAATACAGGCCTGATCCTGCACTGAGCTCCACATAGGTACGTCCCTGAGCTTGTGTGGGGCTCCTATTAAGTCAGTGGGGCTCCATGTGGGTTCAGGGGGTTGCCAAAGTGAAGCTCATTGCAGGATTGGGGTGTTACTAACTACACAGGGGGAAATAGTAGAACTAACTATACAGAAAGAGATTTCAGATGCGCACACACAAAAAAACCAATAACTAAAATATATATTTTCCCCTCTGATTTCTTCCAGTACAAATATTTTATTTCGGTGCTTTTCAACCTTTTCCTTGCCATTACCCTATTTTTCAATAGCAAGACAATCCTGGGACTCCCTTCCCATCTAGCTAGGAAGGGCACAGTGGCGAAAGCGCCCTTGACACCTTTTCACAAACCCCAGGTTGAGAACCCCTATCACAGGTGTTACTTGTAAGAATAGCAGATAAAAAAAAATCGAAGACAAACCAATTTTAGATTGATAGGGTTCCTTTAAGTAATGTTTTTTTTTTTTTTTTTTTTAAATACCTAAGGACATTATATAAGAACATGACATTTAAATATTCATCTGGTCTGTCTAGATAATGCCACTAAATGTCATCCTGAGGGGTTGTGAAAGGGGTTCAAGAAGGAGGGAAGGAAGCAGGAAGGCCCAACCCTAGACAGGGGCAAAGCATGTAGCTACAAAGGCAAACACACTTTTAGAATCTCTGATTTCTAGAAATCCATCTCTGAAGAGTGAGAGAAGGATACGGTTGACCTTTCATGTGGCTAACCAAGAAAAGTTGATTACTCCCTATCTGCCAGCCATCTGCGTCCATCACAAGTTTCACCTCAGCTATCTTAGCTGCCAAACCTTCCCCTCTACCCTTGAGATGAGGAGGAAGTCTGTTTTGGCCATGACTGACACTGGGGGTGAGGGAGGGAAGAGAGATTACAAAAAGAGGTAGAAAAGGCATTGGAGATGTTGAAGAAAGAAGGGAGGGGTTGAGAGAGAGAGAGAGAAAATTATTATTCATACTAGAAAAATAAATTGGAGAGATAAACAGAGAGTGGGAGAAAAAATGCACCAACATAGAGAGTCAACATAAAGAAAAAGGGAGTGAAGGAAAGGAAAGAGAAGCATAAACCCAGACATAGTAATGTAAAAAACGCATGCTAAAATATTAAATTAAGCAATTCTATTAAAAGTGGGATGTAAATGAATGGAAGGATAGAGAATGGGACTGCATGCAATGATGTTCATCTAGGGTAGCAAAAAACCTAAGGCCAGCCCTGTATTCACACATCTTGTCAGTAGGTGTCTGTATTTTTAGTTACATAGAGAGTACTTAAAACTATGTAGTATTTAATCATGAAAATACTCATCATCATATGAATTTAACCTTTTCCTGCTAGTTAGTCCAATAACATCCTTTCCATACAAAAGCCAACAATCTAAAAGGATGTGGCAGATTATGTACAGGTAACTTTAAGAGTGACAGATAAAGGAAAGAAAGGAAAAATATTTTCACAGTGGCTAAAAAATGCAGCAAATTACATACAAAACAAAAAAAGGCAAAGCATACAGAAACATCAACTGATTTTGGATGGATTACCCCACCTCCTTATCTGCATTTTTACTGAGCAGGTTTTACCCATGAAGTATAATGGATGAAGTTATTTATCAGACAAATTATTACAGAGGAACAATAGGGACACCATAGTCAAGGTTATGTCACTGTTTTGTCTTTGACAGGACCTTACTCCTTCTCTGTAGCTGAGGAAGCAGTTTTCTTTCAGAAAATAAACTTGGAATTAATAATTTACACGTCTGTGATTTTCTGAAATTATCCTGATATGTAAGAAGTGTTCCATTGAAGAAATCTCAAAAAAATCACACCTGAGATATTTTGACTGGTGTGTTACATTTTTTGTAAACTTTGTGCAGTTCATCATCTACAGCACCCACACACACATATATCCCTAATTTGAACAACAAACCCCTTTGTCCACTTAAATTTAGCCACAACTCTTAGCAAAACAGAAGCTCCTCTTAACTATATCAAACACTGTCCCCGAAAAGCTGGCAAATTACAGGAACATCAACACACTCTATTGGTGGCACAAAAAGCTACCTGTGGGTGAGCTCAGACCGCGCCAGTCTGTACAACCTGAATTCATGTCACTGGTATGTATGCATTATGATACAGACTTTTATTACATGATCACATACTATTCTATTCACAGGACCCCTGCCTCATTCAGTAAGAAGGAAGGATAGTGCTTTGGGGCTGGATCAGGATTATGCAGTGAAGAAAATTGTTGTCTGTAGGACCTCTGCCTCATTTGTTGTAGAAGTTGGAAGGTATGTAATAAAAAGATGGTGTCACGGTTAAGGCACTTAATTGCCACACTGCTTAAATGGATTCTATTCCTGCCTCTGCCACAGAATTCCTGTGTGTTGCTGGGCAAGTCACTTGTGTGTTCCTAATTTTCTCAGTGACCAACTTTAGACATCTGGGGCCTACAACTGAAGTCAATGCAAGCCGTACTCTAAACGGATAAAGTGCTATAAAATGCTAAATACTCTGAAAAAAAATCAGTCCTTAGGCCTTATTGGTAGATGCATTCCAGTTGGTCACCCAAAATTAGTGGACACTTCTGATCTTAATCTCTCTGTGCTCTGCTCCCCATCTGTAAAATGGGGATGATAACTTACCTCAGAGGGGTATTTTGAAAATTAATTAATTAATTAATATTTGTGAAGCACTCTGATTCCATGGTGATAAGCACCAAAAAAGGCCCACGAGGAAATTAATAATTTTGTATTCAGAACAGGCTCTGAAAGGTATGCAATAAGGTCTGGTCTGAGGCCACACACACAGTGCTGAGAATGAAATGAAATATTGACCAGCTACCAACTGAGTGAGTACCATCCATGCTGTGCACTGAATGAAGCAGGGGTCCTGTGGAAAAAAATAATATGTGATCATGTAATTAAAGATGGTATCATAATGCATTCGTACCAGTGGCATATATTAAGGTTGTACAGGCTGGAGCTGTCTAAGGAACTAAGGTCTGAGCCCTGCCACGGGCAGCTTTTTGTGCCACCAATAGAACATGTTGATGTTCCTGTAATTTGCCAGCTTTTACTGGCTGGACAGGGAACTCAGCAACAGAGAGATAAATGAGAGCAGTGGTTGGTGGAATCCAAGTCAAATGAGTGGCCAGTTTAGTGAGTGGGAGTGTTGATCAGGGTTGCAAATTGAATGAAGAGGTGATGGCGAGCGGTTTTCAACCTGTAGTCTGCGGACCCCTGGGGATCCGCAGACTATGTCTAAGGAGTCCATGAAAGGTTGTCATTACCATAAAACAGTGTTTTTCACCCTGGAGGTCCACAGACTAGGTCTAAGATTTCTGTTCAAAAATTTTTTAGGGGTCCGCAAATGAAAAAAGGTTGAAAACCACTGAGCTAAGGGGTCAGATGGACCATCACCATGGAAGCTGAAGAAAACAGGGGGCGGATAGCTCAATGGTTTGAGCATTGGCCTGCTAAACCCAGGGCTGTGAGCTCAATCCTTGAGGGGGCCATTTAGGGAACTGGGGTAAAAATCTGTCTGGGGATTGGTCCTGCTTTGAGCAGGGGGTTGGACTAGATGACTTCCTGAAGTCCCTTCCAAACCTAATATTCTATGATTCTATGAACACAAATGATTGTGAGAAGAGGAAAAGAGAGCGCCATGAATCAAAATCAAGAGAGGAAGGCTGTTGGGGAAGAGTTGGGTGGATGTTAGATGACAACAACCTGGAGGGTGGGAGGAGAGAAGAGCCATATTCAGTGCTGTTCAGAAGCAGAGAAATAAGTGGGAAAGAGGAGAGGGAGTTCTAGTTTGATGTCATTTTGTTTGCATATTCTTATCTTCATGATACTAGCTTTGGAAAATTTAACATTTACCTCTGTTACCAACTAGACAACTGATAAGCATTTGTAAAATTCACAGACATGAGGTATTTGCTCTAAGAGCTAACTACCAGTATTACTGTGGGAATGATCCTGCAAGCCCTTCACACATGACACTCTCACTGAAGTTAATGTGAATTTGGAAAGCTTGAAGGATGGCCTCCAAAATTCTACTGAAAAACGTGGTGGATCAGAATAGGTTGACACAATTTTAACTATAGGCATGCCAAGAGGCACCATTTAACATTAACCTTGAATTACATTACTAGTATATCAAGGTCACGGTAAGTTGTAAACTACTGGGGTTTACTCTTATTGTTCAGCATGGACATCTATATTGAATAAAATACATTAAAAATGAAAGGTATCTATTATGAAGCAAACACCATGTTTTCTTTTCATAGTGCTTGCTGAAGCATCTCCTTTTTGTGGGGAGGGATGAAGTATACTTCCTTTGCTGAGAGATGAGATTTTTTTCCACCAAAGCAAGCAGAATCACTGTTCTCAGATTATCAAACTCACCACAATATTCTCATGAGAGTGAAATTTTTGCTTCTTTGATTTCTTTTTTTCTGTTAGCCCAGAATGACTCCTGAATATTTCCTCAAAGCGAACCTTGGTTTTTGCCTTTGCCTCACTCTCCGCTGGAAAAAAAGTTAAAATAAGATTAATTGGCTCAAATAATTAGGTTAATTACAACAGCACCTGATTACACTTTTAGGCACAGAGGGCAGCATTTTCACCGTAGATGAATTACACTAATCAAGACTTTTATTTTACCTCGTGAAACTGAGAAAAAGTTCCCATTTACAATGGCAACCAGATGAAGATAACTCAAAGAAGCAATATATGTAGAATCATCTATCTATTGTACATGACAAGACAATTCTCAAATACATTGCTTCACATATTAACTATCAATTTTATAAACCCTACAAATGTTAAATAAAAAAGTTCATAAAACAAAACAAAACATAACATAACATAAAAACAGCTGTGAGCATTGACCAAGAATTAATCCAAGACATCACTAAAGATCAACTGGTGGAAGTAACTGAACATTAATAGCCAATTCTAAGAATAAAATGCATTTTGGAAATTAAAAATGTAGACGTTCTTACCTGGTGGCATTTTCAGTCCTATATTAAGAATGGCTCAATACACTACACTTTTCTTTTTCAAAGTTCAGCATTCTGCAAAACACACACCAGCACTCAGAATATTTTAATCAACAAAACTAAGTTACAGAATTTATACTATAAATTTATGCTGGCCTGAATGGACTGGGTTAGTAATACTGAGACTAAAAAAAAAACAAAAACGCTGATCTGAATAAATCTAAAATTCAATTCAATTTATATGGAACAATGCAAGAAATACTCCTCACCATATAAACAGAGTGAATGAAATAGACTCCATTTCCCTTTAATTTATGGCATGCTCTAAAGAGAGATTTTACAGATTCACTCTTTAAAAAAAACAACAATTAAGAGTCAATCCTGCACACCCTCCTCACTCAGATGATTCTCCAAATGAAGCCAACATTAGCTTTGGTGGAGTAAAGATCATAGGACTACATTCCTTTTTACAAAATGTGAGGTATATTAGTTCTAAAAGAAACTTGAGAGGATATGCCAAGCATAATTCTAGCAATTACTGAACTGTCATAATGTACTAAATAGGGTTGGGTGAAATTTATTGGCCAACCACCTCCCACCCCCGGGCGCGCGCGCGCACACACATACAATATGCAAATTAAGCAACACTAAAACACTTATTTTTTTATTGAAACAATTATAAAAAAAGTCTGAAAAATATCAAAGCATTTTGTTTTGACATTTTCTAAATAAAGTGTTTTGATTTTTCAGTTTGAAACAACTTTTCATTTCAACATTATTTTTATTAATAAAAAATAAATTAATTAAAATGCTCATCATGCTGAAATGAAATTTGACTTTTTGATATGCACACAAAAAAATTTAAAGGGTTTTTTTTTTTTTTTAATTATTTTATTTTTCAGAACTGCCAATGAACCAAAATTCCAATATTTGCGCAGCTCTAGAAACCAAAAAGAGAGAAACAGAAGCTACGCATTAACATCTAGTTATACCAGTTCTACCTCTTGCTGATAGGCAGTCTTTTGAGGTGGAACCATACCAACTTCTTTACATTCTGAAAGCTGTTTGAAATTGGCAGGGATGACCAGAAGTGGCTTTACATGGGAGGGCTGCGGGGAGCATCTTTTGTTGTAAAAATGTAGCTTGTCATTTCTCAGCTAGTAACAATATTTTCCCCCCAACAGAAATCATTTATTTCCAGCTCAGAAACAAAACTACTTTAATGTCATTGTTAAACTATGCATCCCTATGGTCATAACACTTAAAAGAAATGAAAACAAGAGAAAATGTTTTTTTAAATAATCATGTCTTAGGGGTTTTTTTAGTTACATAAAATCAATTTTAATATTACTAAAGTTAGATTTATTGTCACTATAAGGCACTATAAAGTATGTGTCTCAACAGGATACTGCTGCTTTGCAGACAATTCAAATTCAGACTCAGACAGAAATAGAAAACATTTATTACTTTAAGGTAGAAACCAAAACACTGTTAAACTATAATATGCTGGAGTTTATCAATTACTTTTGTCTTTTGGAGAGTAGGGAAGGATACTTTTTGTGATTGATTTTGTCCTCTCAAGAGACCGAGCACTAAGAAAGCGGGTACTCTCAACTTTATAAAAAGGAACAACTGAAGTAACACACAGGACAAAAAACAATAAAATATGCATAGCGCATACCTGCTTCGTATCTGTCTAATGGCTGAAATACCTTCATTAGTATCCAAAAATACACAAGAAAAAAGGGCCACTAGCAAATTAATTTTGTCCACAGCTGATCATCTTCTCTACAGGCTAGGCTAGTATTCTCACTTTTTTGTTTTGAGTGCTATAAATTGCACAGATCCACCAGGCTTGACTGAAGACCACACATCTCTCTACACACCACTCTTCTCCTGCTAAATAAATTATCCCTTTCATGACAACAAAATTAAAACCCATAATATTTATAGTTATTTTTATCCACTGTAGTCTGAAGGAAGAATTACATAACATTTGACACAGAGCCTTTAATCAACCCGGTATCAGAAGTCTAAATATAGCCCATTAATCAACATGGATAAGAACAAGGATGTTCACCCTGTATAATCTCATTTTAAAATAGGAGAGATTTAATCTTGTGTTAAAGTTCAGCAATCAGAAAATCCCAAAATGACTAAAGCTAGAGTTTTCCTTAATCTATTATTTTTCTAGCACATAGATTAATAAAGCAGTTTTCCACCAACAATGACAACACCACATAATACAGTACAGTGTTATATTCCAGACACCAGGATATTACCAGGGAAACAGAAGTCTGCAGCCAGAGATTTTTAAAGTGTCCTGTATTTCTTCCTGCAGATTTTCTCATTTTCTCTATCTAAACTATCATTTTTAAACTACATTTTTCAAATTCATCGGGTAGCAAAAATAATCTTCAGAATGGCAACTAATGTATTGTCCATCACTGTCTTTTGTGTCTATAAACAGATAGTGTAGTATTGCTGCTTCAGTATTTCATACTTCTGTAACATTTTCTGTCCTGAAAGATCCCAAGGGCTGTATAGGTTACGCATCATAGAAAAAAAAAATACCTGCAGCCACCACAGAAAAGCAGCCACACCTAAGGTATAATAAAGCAGAAGTGTGTGTCTATTGTTAAATGCTACACTACCGAAACTGAAGAATTCCTCATCCAATATGAACCACAGAGGAATTTAGGTAGGTGGACCTTATTACACAATTTAGAATTTGATCAGACTAGCTCCCTTACCCTCTTGCAAAAAGTGAAATGAAATTTTTAGTGATCACAAATGGTCATGACTTCAGATTTTGTTTGCTTACATCTCACCTGAAATATAGCATCTGCACAGCAAAATGCTTCCCAACACTGAACTTGGACACTGATTGGCCAAGCTGCTGAAGCTCCAGCACCATCTTGAGGCACACCATGTTTTCCTTGGAGGTTTCCCATCCAAGGATTCACAGGGGTAACTGCTTAGCTTGAGATTTCACAAGACTGCAACCCAGAATTACATGACAAAATAGCTCAAAAATACAAACTATTCCTATTCATCACCATTTATTATTTATGTAAAACCAAAAAGTGTGTTAGGTTTTTATTCATTTGCCTCAATGGGGTACTTTAGTCAAGAGAGTAATTAACTAGGCATCATTTCTGAAGCCTTATTAATATCATGCAAAGGTTAACTTGGCAACATCGGCTAACATAATTCTCCATGCCAAAGAAAGCATAGACTCAAATATAGTAAAATATCTTAAATGAATCACACTGTACCACAGAATCTCTATAGATAAAAATTTTATGCTTGAATAATAAGAGTACTGCAGCAGAAACATACTGCCTATGGCTGACCAGGACGGTGACGGTGACTGTGCAAAGCTCAGGGAGATTTGAGAGGCTACAAAATTGAACACGCAATAATAATGGAGGTTTTCAATTATCCCCATATTGACTGGGAAATGTCACCTCAGAAGGGGATGCAGAAATAAAATTTCTAGCCACCATTAATAACTACTGCTTTGAACAGCTAGTCCTGGAACCCAAAAGGGGAGAGGCAATTCTTGATTTAGTCCTAAATGGAACACACGAGCACATCCAAGAGATGAGAATAGCTGCACCACTCAATAACAGTGACCATAATGTAATTAAATTTAACATCCTTGTAGAAGGAAAAATACCAAAGAAACACACCACAATAGCATTTAACTTCAAAAGAGGGAACTAGACAAAAATGAGAAAGCTTTTTGGGGCAGAGGCTGTCTTTTTGTTCTATATTTGTACAGTGCCTAGCAAATAGGGTCCAGGTTCTCTAGGTGCTATGATAATACACATTTATTATAATACTACTACTAATAATAATATGGACAAATGTAGTCATACATCTAGGAACAAAGAATGTAGTCCTACTTACAGGATGGGGGCTCTATCCTAGGAAACAGTGACTCTGAAAAAGACTTGGGGTTCATGGTGGAGAATCCCCTGAACATGATCTCCTAGTGCAATGCTGTTGCCAAAAGGGCTAAATCAATCCTTGGATGTATAAACAGGGAAATATCAGTATCAAGATTACATTACCTTTTTATTTGGCACTAGTGCAGACCATCATTAAAATACTGTGTCCAGTTCTGATGTCCACAATTCAAGAAGAATGCGGATAACTGGAGAGTTCAGAGAAGAGCCATGAGAATGATTAAAGGATTGGAAAACATGCCTTATAGTGAGAGACTCAAGGAGCTCAATCTATTAAATGGCAAAACACTTTGTTAAAGCAGAGTTAAGGTTACCTGGTAATAGCTCATGCCCTCCCAGAACATTAAGTTCAGCAAAACTCAAACTTCTGAAAGCCAGTAAATGCCTATGCAACCTTAACTCTACACCCACGGAGGTGACAATAGCACTGAGAATGATCTGCATGCACTCTTGCTGCATTCACTGTGTTAGGTGTATATTCATTGGAAGAGGAATAAGGTGGAGCAGCTTGAAAGAGCTGTGACTGTGATATTAGGAGACCTGGGGATTAGTTTGAGGAGCATCACAGAGCTGCGAGTGCAATATGAGAAGATCTGGGTCTGAGTCCTCTCCCCCGCATGTGTTTTATGAAAGGAAAGAGGTGTATATATACCTTGAGTTTCCACTCTGCATCTTTTCAATACAGAATTGTATAGGTTGTGTCAGTGGCAGGGCACGGATACTGTTAGTAGTAAGGCCAGATACGAGAGCCATCTGTGGCTTTAATGATGGGTAAGGGAAAATAGGTTAAGGTGGTTCTTACGTGCAAGTGTGAAGGGGCTATAAAAAGAGTATGAAGCAGTTTTTAAATATTACAAGTGTTGTATTCTGCAGGCTGGGTGTTTGAGTTTACAGCAAATGCAGCTGTCCATTACAGTGAAAAGAAAGAGTAGGAGCATGTGTGTTATGGACATATTGGGGCATCGCTCAAAGAGGGCAAAATTAAGGTTGCATGAGTTTACCTTAACTCTGCCTTCCTGACTTTCAGAAGTCTGAGACTTTACTGAAATCAATGTTCTAAAAGGGCATGAGCTATCACTGGGCAAATGTAACTCTGTGCTAATGAAGTATTTTGCCATTTAATTTCCTAGGTTTTTTTAAACAGAAAGTGAAATGTTTGCTGGTAGGAGTTAATGGTCATTTAGACAGTTGTAGTTCTCACCTAGGTTTGCCGCTTATATGCTCCTGTGTGTAGGTAATAATTAGACTTGGCACCATTAATTTTTTTTTTTTGTAGGATGACTAGATCGCAAGAGTGAAATATCAGGACACATTGGGGGGGGGGGCGGGGGGAGGACGACATCAACAGACACAGGTGCACAGAGCCATGAGAGGGGGCCCTAGGAAGCTGCGAGAGGGGGCCCTAGGAAGCTGCGAGAGGGGGCCCTAGGAAGCTGCGAGAGGGGTTGTACGGCCCCTGCTGCAGCCCGCACCACAAGCCACAGGGCAAGGACTCCTATTGAATTCAATGAGAATTTTGCATGTGAATTGATGTACCTAGTTCTGAGATTATAAAGCCAGAAGGGATCCGGTGATCACCTGGTCTCACCGCCTGTATAGCACAGACATAGAACTTTCCCAAAATAATTCCTAGAGGATAGCTTTTAGAAAAAGCTTTTAGAAAAACACCATGACCCTTAGTATATTGTTAATCGTTAATTACTCTCACCATTGAAAAGGTATGCCTTATATCCAGTCTGAATTTGTCTAGCTGCAACTTCCAACCGTTGGCTCATGCTCTACCTTTCTCTGCTAGACTGAAGTGCCCATTATTAACTACTTGTTCCCCATGTAGATACTTACAGTCTATAACCAAGTCACTTCTTAACCTTCTTTTTGTTAAGCTAAATAGATTGAGGTCCTTGAGTCGATCACTATAAGGCATGTTTTATAATCCTTTAATCAGTCTTGTGACTCTTCTCTGAACACTCTCCAATTTATCAATATCCTTCTTAAATTGTGCACACCAGAACTGGACACAGTATTCCAGCAGTGGTTGCACCAGTGCCAAATACAGAGATAAAATAACCTCTCTACTCCTGCTTGAGATTCCCCTATTTAGGCATCCGGTCACCCTATTTCTGTATGCATTTCCCCAGGTTTTTTTGTAAAAATCAAAACTGAACTGCCCCAGAAATTCTGTCATGTGGAATCATCGTGAAACTCGCATGGCTCCAACCCTGCCGATGAACCTTTAGATCCACTGCACAGACTTCTGCCACTTGAGCTAATGGAGTAAGTGATGGCAGAGGCAGTAGGTTGTCATCCTATATGTGATAGATCAGCTCTATAGGGGGATGAGACACTTTTTTTGCCACTGGGTTTCACAGATATCTGCTGACAGAAGAGGAACTATGAAACTCAGGAATCCTGGGTCTATTCCAGGCTCCTGAATGGAGTGGTCTCTAGTAGTCAAAGACCCTTCTTCCCCGTCCCCTCCAGTCTATGTCTATCCTATTGCTGTCTAACCCGCCCCAGCTCCTCATCTGATTTCAGCTGCCCCCCACTACCGCTCTGGATTCCTTGTCCCAGTTTCCTGGTCCTGTCTCACTCTCCTCTCTCCCCGCCCCCATCCCTCAGATGGGATGTTCGTTCCAGACTGGCAAAATTATAAGGCTTCCCAACATTTCAACACTCCCATTCTAAATTTTCGGTTGCTTAACTATAGGCTAGCTCTCTCTGCCTACAACAAAGCATATTCAGAACCTCTGATTAAAGGGATTATAAGTGTAACAACCTCCATCATAGCTAGTCACCAAAGATTGAACCCGAGCCATCCAGACTTAAAAGTATGAGCTTCTACTACTTGAGTTCAAGATATAACTCCCTTAGCTGGTAGCTATACAGTTATCCTCTAAAAATCCACCAGAGGAGGGCACAAAACACATGTTGGACAGTGAATTACAAAAGTGCCAAATATTATTATTAGACCTGCAATCCTTTTCACAATGAACATCAGCGGGGGATAAACTGGGAATTTAAGAATATTTGGAAAACAATTTTAGAAAAACATTCAGTGCTGTGGTTTAAAAGAAAAAAAAAACAAACCTGTTAAAACGTATAACTTAGCAGTATTCAGTGTTTGGAAAAAAAAACAATAACTTCTAGGAGCTCTGGGATACAAGTTAAGAATGTTGAAACAGGAAGATGTTATGCTTAGTTACCACTTGGGCAAGGCGGCGTCCTATGTAATACTTGCAAGATTTCACTGTAATGTTTTACAATATATAGCAGCGCAATGCTGATTCCATTGATATTGTTGAGCAATTCATGTTGATTTTATTTCAGCCCACATCTTAATAGTTTTGAATACTATAGATCACAATTTTCAGCTCAGTTGGTCTGAACATGCAGAGCTTTAAAACTGCTATGCTCTAAACTGTATATTAACTACAATTTTATAAACCTGCATGTCAGAGAACTGTGTGCCACTACTACTAGACAGTGGCACAAGGCAATTCAGTGTGAATCACAGAAATGTAGGACTGGAAGGGATATCAACTGGTCATCTAAAACCCCTGCACTGAGGCAGGACTGAGTAATAACACTAGACCATCCTTGGCAGGTGTTTGTCTAACCTCTTAAAAAACTCCAATCACTGCTATTCCATAACCTCTCTAGGTAATTTGTCCAGTGCTTAACTACCTTTACAGTTAGGAAGTTTTTTCCTAATGTCTAACCTAAATCTCCCTTGCTACAATTTAAGCCCATTGCTTCTTTTTCCTGCATGTCCTGAGTGGGACGGGGGTGGGTCCAGGCAGTGGGATTGGGGGGAGGGAGGTCGAGGAAGTCGGTGGGTGTGTGGGGATGGACCAGGGGAAGCAGGGTGGAGGAACTGAGGGGGACAGGACTGGGGGAGTCGGGAGGGGCTGAGGGGGATGGGACAGGACTGGGATGGGGGGAGTAGGGTAGGGGCTGAGGGGAGCATGAATGGGACAGGGTAGAGAGAGCTGTGTAGAGTGGGGCGGGGGAGACAATGGGGCTGGGCTGGGGAGAGGAACAGGGTCTGGAGGGGATGAGACAGAGGGGAGCAGGACTGGAATGGGGGGGAAGTTGAGGGGGTGGGACAGCAGGAGGAGCGATGGGGGTGGGATGACGGGAGAGGCTGAAGAAGAGATTTGGGGTAGGGCAAGGCTGAGGGCAGTGGGTAGGGGGGAGCAGGGGGACTGTGGGGGAGGCTGTTGGAACGGGGCAGGGACTGAGGGCAGTGGGTTCAGGGTGGGAGGTACGGGGGGACTGCGGGGGAGGCTGAGGGAACAGGGTCAGGGTGGGGGCTGAGGGCAGTGGGTCGGGTCTACACTGGCACCTCTCAGCATTGCTGTGCCGGGCGGCAGACCTGCACCAGCGCTACCCTGGCGATGGAAGAGTCCTCAGTGGAAATGCAGACGTCATGACACAGACCCTCCTCGTCACTTCAAACCTGGTGCTGCTCTGGTCAGTCGCTAGGCTCTTGTCACTTTCAAACCCATGCAGGGTATCGGGCTCTTTTTCAGTTCTCAGGTTAAGAAAAGCCTCTGCATTTTGTGAGGGCTTCAGCATTCACTTTCCTACTTGACAAACTGTCTGCCTGGCACATTGCTCCCAGGGCATTCATCTTTAATCATTATCGGCAGGTCCATCAGATTAACGAGCAACACAGGGGGAAGCAACACAATGGTGTCAAGGATTTTTAATTTTTCAAACCACTTTGGCCTCAACAGGGATAACAGCAAATCTGGACAGAGCAGATGGGTGTCAGGATGGGTTTGGGTATTTATTTATTTTTTTAAGTGAAAATGTTTGGGTCTGAGCAAAGGCTGCAAACTTCCCTTTGGAAACCTCTGCTGATCTTTTGTCCCAGGGGCTAACAACAGCCTGGAATCCGGGACAGATTTCCACATCCAGCAGGGTGAGATGATGGGGGGGGTGGGAGGGGAGGGGAGGGACTGTGGGGGAGGCAGAGGGAACAGGGTCAGAGGGGCTGAGGGCAGTGGATTGAGGGTGGGGGGCACAGGGGGGACTGCGGGGGAGGCTGAGGGAACAGGGTCAGGGTGGGGGCTCAGGGCAGTGGGTCTGAGGGGAGCCCCCCCCAGAGGGACCTGCCCAGGGGCCAGGTGAGCCCAGCAGTGCTTACCTGGAGCGGCTCCCAGGAAGCATCCAGCAGGCACGTCCCCCCAGTCCCTCTGGCCCCTTCCTAGGGTCGGGTTGAGGGAAGGGCTCTCTGCCCGGCGACCGCTGCCTGCTGCCGGAGTCTACAAGCCCCGCCCTGCTGCAGCACACAGGGGAGCGAGACCTCCGCGCTGCCTCTCTGTGTGCCCAGGGCAGGGGCAGGGCTGCGCTCTGCAGGCTCCTGCCGGCCTGGCGGCGGGCCCCGTGGGCTGGCGCCGCCGCGCCGGGAGCTCAGCTGCGCGCTGCCCCAGGGCCCAGGGAGGAAAGGTGAGTGGCGTCGGCGGCGCCGGCTTGCCGCGGTCCCCCTCATGTAGGGTGACCAGACGTCCCGACCAATGTAAGGTCGGGACGCGGGACAAGTCCCCTAAAGTCGGGACTGTCCCGATAATATCGGGACGTCTGGTCACTCTAGCTTATATGCTCCTGTGTGTAGGTAATAATTAGACTTGGCACCATTAATTATTTTTTTTTAACATATATAATTTTGACCAAATATCAATGTTTATTTTAGGCATTTTTTCTGTTTTAATTGATTTAATTTCCTGTAACTGTGTACATTTGGGGGGGGGGGGGAGAAGGTGTCAGACAGTAATTATTCAATGACAGTAGAAAGGTGAAGTGATTTCCCCAAGATCATCCAGCAGGCCCAGTGGCAGAGTAAGGAACAGTTACAGTACAGTGGTCTTTCCGCTAGACCATAGGGTCACTATGTAATTCTCCAGTGCTTCTTCTCCACTCCTACAATTTTGTTATAGTAGAATTAGCATAATGTTTGCAATGTGTAGTTGCTAATAGGGTCAGTGAGAGAAATCTCATACATGGTCTACGTCCCAAACCCTTCACAGTTTTATTACATGGTTGTTCGAGTGCCACTAAACATGTGACAGAAGATTAGTGTGTCTCTGCCGCACCATTCTGTCACAGAGTTTGAGAGCACCATCCAGACTCCAGTAAAGAGTTGTGTCACCACTTGCCATGCAACCCTCGGTGCCTTACAATGCTTTAGCTATAGCTACGAGCCTGGGATGCTCACAGCTAGCCTACAAGAATGCAGGTGACACTCTGAGTGTCTATGTGCTACACAGGCCTGGTTCAGCAGCTCTGATCCCAGCAACCTATCTACACCTCCATTCTAGCTCCTACCAGCCCTGGTTATAACCAGCAAGATGACCCTACCGCACTTCCACTCCCAAATGTCCCCCAAACCGTGTGTCCTGGAGTGTCCAGTCCTCTCCTGGACAGCTCAGAGAGCTGTTGTGCCTTTAAAGAGACAAAAGCATATTACAGCTTATTAACTCAACTGGGATAAATACACCTTTCCCCTCAAACACAGCACTGAATTGGTTTATATTAAAATAAAACAAATTTATTAATAATAGGACATAAGTTAAGTCAGGGGTGGGCAAACTTTTTGGCCCGAGGGCCACATCTGGGTGGGGAAATTGTATGCAGGGCCATGAATGTAGAGCTGGGGCAGGGGGCTGGGGTGCAGGAGGGGTGCGGCAGGGGGCTCAGGGTAGGGGGTTGGGGTGCAGGGGAGGTGCGGACGGCAGGAGGGGGCTCAGGGCAGGTGGCTGGGGTACAGGAGGGGGTTTGGGCTGCGGGCTCCAGCCCAGCGCCACTTACCTCTAGCCACTCCAGGGTGGCAGCGGCGTGCCTGCCTGCCCTGGCCCCACGCCGCTCCCGGAAGTGGCCAGCATGTCCGGCAGTGACTCCTGGGGGTGGGGTGGGGCAGACGGCTCTGTCACGTGCTGCCCTCGCCTGTAGGTACCACCCCCAAAGCTCCCATTGTCCGCAGTTCCCCATTCCTGGCCAATGGGAGCTGCGGGGGGCAGTGCCTGCAGAAGAGGGCAGCGCACAGAGCCCTCTGTCCCTCCTCCCCCAGGGGCCACAGGGACACGGTGCCAGCCGCTTCCGGGAGTGGCACGGGGTCAGGGCAGGCAGGGAGCCTGTCTTAGCCCCACTGCACCAAGGGGCTAGCAATCCAACGGGCCAGATTGAAAACCCTGATGGGCCGGATCTGGCCCACGGGCCATAGTTTGCCCTCCCCTGGGTTAAGTGATGCCAAGTAAAAAAAATAAAGTTAGAAAGGATTACAAGCAAATAAAACTGAAGATATGCATCTAAAAGTCTAAAACTTAACTAAACCAAAGAAGCCGTCTTTGGCATCCAGCACTAGTCAGACTCAAGTGAATAGAGTTCTTGCAAGGTGAGAAAGATGGGGTCCTTCTTCCCTGCCAAAGCTGTCTTTTCTTCAGTCAAGACCTTCCACAGAAGTACAAGGTGCTGGCTTTCCTTGTCTTCCTAGGCAAAAGATCTTTGCCTAAGCAGTTATTTCACCCATATTCAGTTTCCAGCAACTTCAATCCCCCCTTGGTTGAAGGACCCATCTTTCTCACCTTGCAAGAGCTCTGTTCTCTTGTATCTGTCTAGTAATGGATGCCAAAGATGGCTTCTGTTCTTGCTTATATCTTCCAAATTTCAATTACCTTTATCAAGAGGCAGGATGGCCTCATGCTGTTTCTCCCCTTCCTGTGGGCTTCCCATCAACCTGTATGTAAACTGGGCTTCCAATCATTTTAATTCCACCATATTTAATTTACATAGGAGGAAACATCACAGCTATTTACCTGTCTCTTGTCTGGGAGAGGCATGTTTCTCCCTTTACTTAGGCACAGACTGTAAAGTCTAATATCAATGAGTACCCAATTCCACATATAGTGTTAACACACACATTTTACAGCATTAACCAGCAATGTGTCATTGGCTTTCATAAAACACCTTACTTGATAAACTTTTATATAATCAGTTGATTCAATTGCTTATCATTTGAAGTTCAGACCCCCATCTTTATAGCCCAAAGTTTCTCTTCTCTGCTGCCTCTGACCCCACTTATTAGGAAAACAAAGCTATGAAGCTAATATGCAAATAGACCTTCACCGTATGTGCCTGACGCTTGGGCTGATCAGAGAAGCAAATACATATTCCTTTGTCTAGAGCAGACCTGTTTACCAACTCCCCTGACATGCCTGGCTTAAGCACGTTAGTCATCATTCCAGCATATATCCATAGCTCTCAGTACAGACTGCATACATACATCACGCGAGAATATTAATGATCAGTGAGTTATTAGCTTTCCAAGGACATCTTACATGACACCTTTCAGACACGGATTATAACCACCGTGAATTGGGGTATACTGAATTGGGCAGCGAGCAGAAACTCATTACCTGATACAAATGAGCCCTTTGCCCTCTGGCACTGGGATGCTCTTAGGGTCACACCTCCTCCCTTACACAGTTGCAGGAAGGTTAGCCACTGGGTGACCCAGAGGCAGCAGGTCAGATCCCTTTTTCCTGGACAGAGCATCTGCTACCATATTTTCTTTACCCTTTATATAGAAGAATCTGTTTTGTCACCTTTACAGTCTCCAGGACATAATATCAGAGAGTATTCATAATTCCAGCTACAAAGTTGGTACAAAAATTCACAGTGACATTAATGCCCAGTGTGTTTAGATTTCAAACAATATATTACATCATCTTTTATATAGTATCATGACACCAGTGCGTGAGGTGTAGTGAAGATGTCAGGCCACTATTCTGTGAACACAAATAGTGACAGAATAGTGAACCACAAATTGGCCTCTGTCTCACACATTCCCTGCAACACGTAGCCCCACCACCAGCAAGTCCAAGGCCCGCCCCCACCCTTTCCCATCCAATTAGACCACTACTTGACGCTGCAGAAGACCCATTAACATGCAAGAAGTAGCTCCTTATTGTCTCCTGCCCTATGTTGCTGTGGACACATATCACAGGCAGCAGCTTATTGAAAGGCCACACGCTACGTTGGTTATATATAGGGCCCTACCAATTTCACGGCCATGAAAAACACGTCACGGACCGTGAAATCCAGTCTCCTCCTGTGAAATCTGGTCTTTTGTGTGCTTTTACCCTATACTATACAGTTTTTTATGGGGGAGACCAGCATTTCTCAAATTGGAGATCCTGACCCAAAAAGGAGTTGCGGGGCAGGAGAGTCACAAGATTATTTTAGGGGGGTCATGGTATTGCCACCCTTACTTCTGCACTGCCTTCAGAGCTAGGTGGCTGGAGAGCAGTGACTGTTGGCTGGGTGCCCAGCTCTGAAGGCAGCGCTCCACCAGCATCAGCGCAGAACTAAGGGTGGCAATACCATACCATGCCACCCTTATTTCTGCATTGCTGCTTTCAGAGCTGGGCAGCTGGAGAGTGGCCACTGCTGACTGAGGGCCCACCTCTATAGGCAGCAGCGTAGAAGTAAGGGTGGCAATACTATACCATGCTATCCTTTCTTCTGTGCTGCTGCTGGCTCTGTCTTCAGAGTTGGGCTCCTGGCCAGTATCCACCGCCCTCCAGCTGGCCAGCACCGCTGCCAACAGCAGCAGCGCAGAAGTAAGGGTAGCAGTACTGCAACGCCCCCCTACAATACCTTTGGCAACCCCTTCTCCCCAACAACAACTCCTTTTTGGATCAGGACCCCTACAATTACAACACTGTGAAATTTCAGATTTAAAGAGCTGAAATCATGAAATTTACAATTTTTAAAATTCTATGACCGCGAAATTGACCAAAATGGACTGTGACTTTGGTAGGGCCATAGTTATATAATCTGAGCTGCACCGAGAGCTGGACCCTCATTCTTACTACTCACCTCCAGCTGAGTGGGGTCACATATGGGGATGTGGGAAAAGGGGTGCAGGGTCACATGGGAGGAGGGGGCTGGTTAAGGGGGTGCAGGGCCACATGGGGATGAGGGAAAGGGTGCAGAGACATATGGGCATGGGGGGAGTGGGTGTCTGAGTGGGGATGGGGGGACACACGGGGGTACAGGGACACATGGGGCAGATGTGCCTGACTGAATGTGAGAGGCTAGAGGTCAGCCAGAGTCTGCATGGGGGAGGCTTCCTAACAATCCATTCCTGCCCCGCAAAAAACCCTGTTCCATATTTCTCCCACCCATACCCATCAACCCTCCAGGTTCACTCCCAGGCTCCTTCCCTCTCCCTCAGCTCTCTGTTACCCCTGACTCCCCCAAGCTTTTTCACTGCTTCTGAGGGGGGCGGGAAATACGGTTCTGCATTGTAGTTTAAATTAATTATTCAAAGTTCTGTATTTATATGCCTAGTAAGGAATCTATTTGACAAAAAACATTTCCTGAATATTTTTTCATTGTCTGTATTGTTACAGACATACTTGCTGACAGGTATTTTGAAATAAATTACCAAAATAATTGAAATGTGTGTGATTATACTGTGTTATTTTGGCCAATAAAATATGCAGAATATTGCAGAATTTTAAAATATGTGCAAATCTTTCATTTTTTGGCACAGAATTCCCACAAGAGTAGCCCCCACGCAGGAGTCTGCCCAAGCCCAAAGACAGTGGCCAGTGTCCAGGTGGCTGCTGCCAAGTGGGGTGAACGACCCATCTCACAGCACCACCACGCCCCTCCCATGCGGTCTCAGCCCCCCTGAAACCCCCAGGTAGGGCAGTGGTCAGCATAAGGTTGCCAGGTGTCCAGTTTTTGACCGTAATGCCTGGTTGAATAGGTACCTTGGTGGCTCCGGTCAGCACCGTTGATCGGGCTGCTAAAAGTCCAGTCGGCGGTGCAACAAGGCCAAGGCAGGCTCCCTGCCTGCCCTGGCTCCACACGGCTCCCAGAAGCAGCTGCCATATCCGGCTCCTAGGTGCATGAGTGGCCAGGGAGGCTCGATGAGCTGCACCCACCTCGAGCCCTGGCTCCACGCTCCCATTGGCCAGGAACCGCAGCCAATGGAAACTGTGGGGGTGGCATCTGTGGGGGCAGGCAGTGCACAGAGCCCCCCGGCCCCTCTGCCTAGGAACTGGACATGCCGTCCGCTTCCGGGAGTTGCCTGAGGTAAGCGCCACCTGGCCGGTGCTCAGAGCCCGAACCCCTGCCCCAGGTCCGAACCCCCTGCTGCACCCCAACCCCCCTCCCAAATTCCAACCCCTGCCCCAGGCTCAGCCCGGAGCCCCCTCCCACACCCCAAACTCCTCATCCCAGAGCCCGCATCCCCCGCCCCCAACCCCGGGCTGCAGCAGTGAGGGTGGGGGAGAGCGAGAGAAGGAGGGAGGGGGAAGGAGGGGGCGGGGCCTCAGGGCAGGGGGCGGGGCAAGGACGTTGGGTTTGGTGTGATTAGAAAGTTGGGGACACAAGACCAGCAGCGCAAGGCCAGTGTCACCAGCAGCCAGGGACCCACTGTGCAGTTACCGGGGCACAGGGAATGGGGGCTGGAGAGGCGGCCGGGCGGAGACGCAGTTTCCCCGCTCCCCGAGCCTCCTCCCAGTCCCGGTGCCTCAGCAAACGGCAGCGCGCACGGGACAGGGGCTCTCACTCACTTTGACCGGGTCTCCGGCACCGCCTCGAGTTAGGGCCGCTGTTGCCGCGGCTGCCGGTTCTCCCCCCCGCCACTTGGTTTCTTCCTTATCCCCCTCCGCGGCCTGTTACGGTACTTTTGCCGAAAACAAACAACAGCTGCCAAGGAAACAACGCTCCGCAGAACGCGCATGCGCCTAAAGCGGGGCGAACAGCTCCTTTAGAAGCCGGGCGTGGAGAAGCAGCGTACATCCGGGACTTCTTCGCAGGCTTCCCACCTCAACGGCAACGGAAACACATGCGCCACTACTGATTCCCGAAGATGAAACGCGCGTGCGCTCCTTAGAATTAAGGGAGGCCGTTGGGGGAGGAAAGGCGCATGCGCCAGAGAGTGATGCAGTGCACGCGGAGAGATGCGGGCAAGACGTGATGCGCATGCGCGGCGCATGAGGTTGGGGTTTCTGATGCCTGCCGCCTAACTAGGCGCGGCAGTGTTAAGGGCGGCGGTTGTTGGATGATGCAAACGGCCAATTCTGCACTGGTTTAATGCCCCCGCAGCCGATTCCTGGTGGCGTTGGCGATTGGCCGCGGCAGGGGTCTGCTCGGGGCATCGTGGGCCTGCCCCAAAGCCCAGGGGCTCCGGGCTGGAGAAGGGGAGCCTCACACTCCCGATCCCTCAAGTGACCTGGGCAGCCAGGAGCCCGCCGGGCACAGGGGAGGGCAGTGCACGCCCCTCTTCCCCAGCCAGGGCGGGGCCTAACCCTATGGGGCGGGAGGGGGATGACATGTAGGAAGCATGCAATAAAGTGAATTATTATTTAAAACGTTCCCTCGACCTCAGCATCTCACTGTTAAAGCAGGGACAATATTTTGCAAAACAGGAACGTCACTGTGTTTCCACCAGCTATACTGTTGTTATTTGGGAAGCCCCAAATCAGTGTCTGTTGTTGCCCTTGTAATGGGTGATGGCCCAGTAAAATTCAAGTTCAAAAGCATGAAACTGGAAGTCAAGCAAACCAACAGAAAAACGTTTGCCAAAAAATGCAGAGAACAGTTTTTTCAATATTAAGTCATTGGTTGATGAAAAAAAGTTAAATTTTTACAAGCTCTGTGTGTGCATTAACTATGAAAATTAACTTGTCAAATGAAAGTCTTTGAATGAAATCCTGGTCCCCACTGAAGTCAGTGGGAATTTTGCTATTGACTTCAGTGAGGACACAATTTCAGTCTTTGCCTCAGTTATAAATGGCAGCACAAATAGACTCACATATGTCAGTAAGTGCCAAAGTTTTTCAGTGTACCTACACTGGGAATCTGGAAACTCCATTTTCAGTGTAACCTCCTGTCAATCAGCATGACGTTTGTTCTAATAGGGAATAAATCCTTTCTGGAGTCATATCCCCCAAAAAATCAGCGCAATAAATGATTTCATTTCTCATTTGTAGAAGTTTTCTAGAAAGGTCAAGACTTCCAGTACTAGAAGCCCAAATTCATCCCTGCTGTAATTCCACTGAAGTCAATAGAGTTACATTAGGGATGAATATAATCAAATCTTTCCAAAAGCCTGGTTAAATGAAATCACACACCCTTTCAATTCCAAAGTCAGTTTTCAACTAACTCCATGCTATTTGTATCACTTCAGAGATGCCACTAAAACTTGTATTCCTGGATGACAGTGTCATCATTCACTGTTCTCAAGTATACGGCTAAAATTCAGTTCCAGGAACACAGAGTGAAACCTATAGCCAAGTACATATGTAAAATATGCATATAAAGGCTTTTTCCAAGTCTTTTTTAAAAATTGGCAGTGTTGAGTAAATCAATTGTATGAAGAATCCCATCTCCCCCTTTCCTGCTTCCTTTCCCCAATCTAGGCTCATTTAAGCAGGCAGAAGAATTAGGGTTCTAGTTTGAAATTAAGTAACTTACTTACAGATGACAGAAATTGGGGCAGTGGTAAATAATGAAGAGGACAGGTCACTGATTGAGCTAACTAGATTGCTTGCTAAAATGCATATTGTTTGTGTCCAGCTTAATATGGCTAAATGTAAATATCAAGGAACAATGAATGTAGGCTGTACTTATAGGATGGGGGACTCTATCCTGGAAAGTATTGACACTGAAAAAGATTTAGGGGGCTGAATATGATCTGTCAGTGTGACACTGTGGCCAAAAGAGCTAATGTGATCCTGTGATGAATAAACAGGGGTCTCCCAAGTAGAAGTAGAGAGGTTATTTTACCCCTGTACTTGGCACTAGTACAACTGCTGCTGGAATACTGTATCCAGTTCTGGTGTCTACAATTCAAGAAATATGTTGGAGAGGGTTCAGATAAGGGCCATGAGAATGATTAAAGGATTAGAAAACATGCCTTAGTGATAGGCTCAAGGAGCTCAATCTATTTAGCTTAACAAAAAGAAGGTTAAGGAGTGACTTGATTCTAGTCTATGAGTTCCTACACAGCACTCAAAGAACTACTCACATGAGTAGTAAGGATTGCATGATCAAGTCCATAAGATTTCTGAAAGCTTAGGCCCTACATTTGTCAAAGTTATATGCAACTATTAAAACACATTTTGTTAATCTTAGTACAATTATGACACTGTGACATTACCCAGAGTACAATCTGGACTGATGAACAGCTTTGTTCCCTCAGTTCTTCAATCTGGGATGCCTTTTACATTGCTTCACAGTGAGAGTTACCACTCCTGGTCTATTCACAAACAACCTCCAGCATGTTAATTGCTCTCTATGAGCTGAGGGGTGAAAACATTAACTGCTATAGCCAGCCACTCTTGAATTACACTGCAGAGAAACACCAGCCAATTCCCAATCCCAGACTTTCCCCAGAAATGTAGGTCTTGTACTGCCCAGCTCTCTTCTGAACAATACAAACTCATATAAAGTCTGCCATTTTATTAATAGAAAATGATATGCACAAATCCTATTATCCCAAATGGAGGTTTCCCCAGACACTTCAATCCAAACACACTGGTTTAGATAAATCAGTGAAACAAGTTTATTAACTACAGAAAGATAGGTTTAAAGTGATTACCAGTAATGAGGCATAAAAGTCGGATTTGTAACAGAATTACATACTAGGTTATTTTACCTTGATAATAATTTCTTCTTCTTCTTTATAATATATTATAAAGTGGGCAGGTTTACAAGGCCCAACCAGTGTGATTTATATGGCAACAGCCACAGTGGAATTTGTTAGTGACATTGGCCTTTTGAAGTAATACGCCAAGGGGAAAAAATATAAGAAAAAATGTTTTAGCTTTTCCCCTACTATATTATACAGTTATAATTTTTAAATGAATTTATAAGAGCAATGAAAGCCTTTAAAAGCCTAAGATTATCACAAAATTATGGTAAATTTAGGGCCCAATCTTGCAAGGTGCTGAGCACCCTCCACTTCTTGTACTGTGCTCTGCAGGGTCAGGTTTCTAGTGCTCTGAAAGGAGCAGTCCTGGACTCTGGCAGTCTTGTAAACTGAAGTCTCTTAAAGAAGAAGAACAAGTACAACACAGTAATTAGCAGTGCAAGCTTACATACACCTTCCTACCCATGTGCTTCAATGCCTAGGGGTGAAAAGATAGGTTAGTTTCCATACCAGTTCAATCTTTGTGGAGATGCTAATATTAGTTATTGCAATTCAGGAAGGCACTTAAGCACTTTCCTGAGTAGGGTTGAAATTAAGTACATGCTAATGCATGCATAACTTTAAGCACATGCTTAAAACCCATTGACTTCTATTGGACTGACACATATGCTTAAATTTAAGTACATGTGTCATAAATATAAAGGGAAGGGTAACAACCTTTATGTATGCAGTAACATAAAATCCCTCCTGGCCAGAGGTACAGAATCACTACCTGTAAAGGGTTAATCAGTTCAATTAACCTAGTTGGCACCTGACCAGAAGGACCAATGGGGAAAGAAGATACTTTCAAATCTGGGGCGGAGAAGGTTTTGGTGGTGCTCTTTTTGTTGGTTCCCTTTCAGGATAAAGAGAGAGACCAAGCAGGTAAACCAGCTCCTCACAAGATCCTGAAATGATACATCTAAAATTACAGAAATTGTAAGTAATAGCAAGGAAATGCGTTAGATTATCTTTTGCGAACAGGGGCTGCTAACAGGGAGTTTCGCAAGGGAGTTTGGAAGGGGAGTGGGAAGGGGCGAGGGTCCCTTGCCGGTTCTATCTGTTTTCCCTTTATTCCCCTTAAAACTTTAAACTTCTTGCTTAAACAACCCTTTCAGCGGACAGGGGGCTGCAGACGGGAGTTTGACAGAGGGAGGCTTACGATGGTTAGGAAGACCCGCAACACCTGTGCCAGCACTGCTTCTGTCTCCTCCACCTGCGCCTGTAGCCAGACAGAGCGCCTGAGCATGGATGCTTCTACCCAGATCCTGGTGTGGTTTTGCAGAGACTGTAACTTGCAATTTCCACTTACTGATATCCAGGCTGGGGGGACCATCCAATGTGAAAGGTGCCTGCTGGTGGAATCTCTCAGGCAGCAGGTGGGAGAGCTACAGGAGGAGGTGGCTAGGTTGAGAAGCATCCGAATCCACGAGCAATTCCTGGACAGTGTCCATGTGGAGACAGCTGAGGTAGCTGTCCCAGTACACAGGACTGCTGATACACCACTGGTGGAGGAGGAGATGGCTCAGGGTGGACACTGGCAGCTGGTTACTTCTGGCAGCAGGCAGTGCTCCACCCCTGCTCCGAACCCTCCCGCTGTGGTAATAGGTAACCGTTATGCTCTTCTTGATACAGGAAAGAAGGCATCACCCCCTACAGTAAAGGAGGAGAAGCCTCGTACCCCTAAGGCTGGGAGGTCTGCTGCCACCACTGCGAATAGGAAACGTAGGGTAGTGGTGGTCGGAGACTCTCTGCTGAGGGGGACGGAGGCGCCCATCTGTCGCCCTGACATTTCATCTCGGGAGGTATGCTGCCTGCCGGGAGCCCGTATCCGAGACGTTATGGAGGCATTGTCGAGGATTATCCAGCCCTCTGACTACTACCCCATGCTACTCATCCATGTGGGCACAAATGATACTGCGCGGTGTGACACTGAGCGGATCAAGAGTGACTACAGGGCTCTGGGAGTACGGGTGAAGGAGTTTGGAGTGCAGGTGGTATTCTCTTCGATTCTTCCTGTCAAAGGTAGGGGCCCGGGCAGAGACAGATGCATCATGGAGGTGAATGCCTGGCTGCGAAGATGGTGTCGCCAGGAGGGCTTTGGCTTCCTAGACCACGGGATGCTATTTGAGGAAGGACTGCTAGGCAGAGATGGCGTTCACCTTTCGAGGAGGGGAAAGACCCTATTTGGACACAGACTGGCTAACCTAGTAAGGAGGGCTTTAAACTAGGTTCGACGGGGACAGGTGAGCAAAGCCCGCAGGTAAGTGGGGAACATGGAGACCTGGGAGATGGGTCGGAAA
Source organism: Emys orbicularis (assembly GCF_028017835.1). NCBI lineage: Eukaryota > Metazoa > Chordata > Testudines > Emydidae > Emys > Emys orbicularis. The sequence continues at coordinate 106,083,700 of NC_088685.1, forward strand.
CGAGAGGGAGTGTGGGCTATATTGGCAGAGAGAAAGGAGGGTCAGGACAAAACTGGGAGGAAAGATCAAACCAGTATCTTAGATGCCTATATACAAATGCGAGAAGTATGGGTAATAAGCAGGAAGAACTGGAAGTGCTAATAAATAAATACAACTATGACATTGTTGGCATCACTGAAACTTGGTGGGATAATACACATGATTGAAATGTTGGTGTGGATGGATACAGCTTGCTCAGGAAGGATAGACGGGAAAAAGGGAGGAGGTGTTGCCTTATATATTAAAAATGTACACACTTGGACTGAGGTAGAGATGGACATAGGAGATGGAAGTGTTGAGAGTCTCTGGGTTAGGCTAAAAGGGGTAAAAAACAAGGGTGATGTCATGCTAGGAGTCTACTACAGGCCACCTAACCAGGTGGAAGAGGTGGATGAGGCTTTTTTTAAACAACTAACAAAATCATCCAAAGCCCAAGATTTGGTGGTGATGGGGGACTTCAACTATCCGGATATATGTTGGGAAAATAACACAGCGGGGCACAGACTATCCAACAAATTCTTGGACTGCATTGCAGACAACTTTTTATTTCAGAAGGTTGAAAAAGCTACTAATGGGGAAGCTGTTCTAGACTTGATTTTAACAAATAGGGAGGAACTCGTTGAGAATTTGAAAGTAGAAGGCAGCTTGGGTGAAAGTGATCATGAAATCATAGAGTTTGCAATTCTAAGGAAGGGTAGAAGGGAGAACAGCAAAATACAGACAATGGATTTCAGGAAGGCGGATTTTGGTAAGCTCAGAGAGCTGATAGGTAAGGTCCCATGGGAATCAAGACTGAGGGGAAAAACAACTGAGGAGAGTTGGCAGTTTTTCAAAGGGACACTATTAAGGGCCCAAAAGCAAGCTATTCCGCTGGTTAGGAAAGATAGAAAATGTGGCAAAAGACCACCTTGGCTTAACCACGAGATCTTGCATGATCTAAAAAATAAAAAGGAGTCATATAAAAAATGGAAACTAGGACAGATTACAAAGGATGAATATAGGCAAACAACACAGGAATGCAGGGGCAAGATTAGAAAGGCAAAGGCACAAAATGAGCTCAAACTAGCTACGGGAATAAAGGGGAACAAGAAGACTTTTTATCAATACATTAGAAGCAAGAGGAAGACCAAAGACAGGGTAGGCCCACTGCTTAGTGAAGAGGGAGAAACAGTAACAGGGACTTGGAAATGGCAGAGATGCTTAATGACTTATTTGTTTCGGTCTTCACCGAGAAGTCTGAAGGAATGCCTAACATAGTGAATGCTAATGGGAAGGGGGTAGGTTTAGCAGATAAAATAAAAAAAGAACAAGTTAAAAATCACTTAGAAAAGTTAGATGCCTGCAAGTCACCAGGGCCTGATGAAATGCATCCTAGAATACTCAAGGAGCTAATAGAGGAGGTATCTGAGCCTCTAGCTATTATCTTTGGAAAATCATGGGAGACGGGAGAGATTCCAGAAGACTGGAAAAGGGCAAATATAGTGCCCATCTATAAAAAGGGAAATAAAAACAACCCAGGAAACTACAGACCAGTTAGTTTAACTTCTGTGCCAGGGAAGATAATGGAGCAAGTAATTAAGGAAATCATCTGCAAACACTTGGAAGGTGGTAAGGTGATAGGGAACAGCCAGCATGGATTTGTAAAGAACAAATCATGTCAAACCAATCTGATAGCTTTCTTCGATAGGATAACGAGTCTTCTGGATAAGGGAGAAGCTGTGGATGTGGTATACCTAGACTTTAGTAAGGCATTTGATACGGTCTCGCATGATATTCTTATCGATAAACTAGGCAAATACAATTTAGATGGGGCTACTATAAGGTGGGTGCATAACTGGCTGGATAACCGTACTCAGAGAGTTGTTATTAATGGTTCCCAATCCTGCTGGAAAGCATAACGAGTGGGGTTCCGCAGGGGTCTGTTTTGGGACCGGCTCTGTTCAATATCTTCATTAACGACTTAGATATTGGCATAGAAAGTACGCTTATTAAGTTTGCGGATGATACCAAACTGGGAGGGATTGCAACTGCTTTGGAGGACAGGGTCATAATTCAAAATGATCTAGACAAATTGGAGAAATGGTCTGAGTTAAACAGGATGAAGTTTAACAAAGACAAATGCAAAGTGCTCCACTTAGGAAGAAAAAATCAGTTTCACACATACAGAATGGGAAGAGACTGTCTAGGAAGGAGTACGGCAGAAAGGGATCTAGGGGTTATAGTGGACCACAAGCTAAATATGAGTCAACAGTGTGATGCTGTTGCAAAAAAAGCAAACATGATTCTGGGATGTATTAACAGGTGTGTTGTGAGCAAGACACGAGAAGTCATTCTTCCGCTCTACTCTGCTCTGGTTAGGCCTCAGCTGGAGTATTGTGTCCAGTTCTGGGCACCGCATTTCAAGAAAGATGTGGAGAAATTGGAAAGGGTCCAGAGAAGAGCAACAAGAATGATTAAAGGTCTTGAGAACATGACCTATGAAGGAAGGCTGAAAGAATTGGGTTTGTTTAGTTTGGAAAAGAGAAGACTGAGAGGGGACATGATAGCAGTTTTCAGGTATCTAAAAGGGTGTCATAAGGAGGAGGGAGAAAACTTGTTCACCTTAGCCTCTGAGGATAGAACAAGAAGCAATGGGCTTAAACTGCAGCAAGGGAGGTCTAGGTTGGACATTAGGAAAAAGTTCCTAACTGTCAGGGTGGTTAAACACTGGAATAAATTGCCTAGGGAGGTTGTGGAATCTCCATCTCTGGAGATATTTAAGAGTAGGTTAGATAAATGTCTATCAGGGATGGTCTAGACAGTATTTGGTCCTGCCATGCGGGCAGGGGACTGGACTCGATGACCTCTCGAGGTCCCTTCCAGTCCTAGAATCTATGAATCTTTTGTTTTAGCTTGTGAATTTTCCCTATGCTAAGAGGTAATTTTATTCCTGTTTTGTAACTGGGAAGCAGAGTCAGAGGGAAATCCTCTGTGTTTTAAATCTTCTTATTTACCCTGTAAAGTTATCTTCCATCCTGTTTTTGCAGGTGTGATTCTTTAATATTTTTTTTTTAATAAAATTCTTCTTTTAAGAACCTGATTGGTTTTTAGTGTCCTAAAAACCCAAGGATCTGGTCTGTGCTCACCTTGTTAACCTATTTGGTTGGTATATTATTCTCAAGCCTCCCCCTAGGAAAAGGGGTGAAGAGGCTTGGGGGGGATATTTTGGAGGGGGAAATAGGGCTCCAAGTGGCCCCTCCCTGAATGTTTGTTTAAATCACTTGGTGGTGGCAGCAATACTGTCCAAGGACAAAGAAAGGAATCTGTGCCTTGGGGAAGTTTTTAACCTAAGCTGGTGAAATATAAGCTTAGGGGGTCTTTCATGTGGGTCCCCACATCTGTACCCCAGAGTTCAGAGTGGGGAGGGAACCCTGACAACATGCTTATGTGCTTCCTGAATAAGGGAAAGTATCATTTATCATGGCGGGGTTGTTTTTGTCATCTTAATGTGGACACCTTTTCTCCATAAGCTAAAATTCCTAAGATCCAGAAGCCCTTCAAAATTTGCTACGGTGTTTCACCTCAGCCAAAGCCATATAAGCTACCTTTGAAATCGCAGTTTTTTGTATTGAAAACTTCAGAAACAAACATCTGAAAAAACTCTAGTCCATTTGAAAGCCTTTTCTAGAGTCTATCCAATTTCTGGCTTTCAAGTGCTTTAAGAAGTTCAAGCCATGGCTTCTTTAAGGGTACCAGTTGTGGAGACTTGGACTGAAGCTGAAACCAGAAGTTAGCAAACCACTGAGATCTAGTATTTTTAGGGATTTTAAGGCTTCTAGAATTTTAATTGGTAATTTTATTATTCATTTTAAATGGACTTCATTTAAATGAATTTAGTCTCTAAGGTGCCACAAGGACTCCCCGTTGTTGTTGCTGATACAGACTAACATAGTTACCACTCTGAAACCTGTTTAAATGGACGGTAATTAAATAAAAAAAAGTTGTGAAAAATCCCTTATATTAGTTTGTATTCCAGTACATTAGCAGTGTATGGCATGACATAATATATACAACTTAAACATAAGGAATTAGTTAAATCTATTTGTTTAATTGCCAGAGAATTGGGGGTCAGGAGTCGTGAGTTCAGGTCCTGCCTGAATCTGACAGCCTTACTGGGTGAAATCCTGGCCCTGTTGAAGTCAATGGAAGTCTTTCCATTGACTTCAATGCGGATTTCGTCCACTGTTTCTCCTGGGGCATGTATTGTAACCTCTGTGCCTCACTGTCATCATCAGTAAAATAGGACTATTATACATTAGCTCAGGAGGCTGTTGTGATACTTAATTAATATATGTATAGCACTTTGATGTCTCAGATGGAAGGTTTTAAGTGGCAAGTACAATTATCCACCTCAACACTAGGTGGCAGTGTAGCAACACATCTCATCTAATTTCTCAAATATTACCATAACGTTGGCTCTTAAATTTTCCGACAGTAGGTATAAAATGACTGTGTTTGATCTTTTTAGCATATTACTATTTCACTTATACAATTAACATGTCATACTGCCAGTGTGGATACATTTTAATTATTTTCATCTTACACTGCTTATGATACCATTTTAAGGGAGACTAATTATGAAGAAAGTTTATCTCCCTATTGTAATTAACTGCAATTAACATTTCCTTTCCAGATTACTTTCCACCGAACAGTCTTTCCTTAGACAGTCCTAGGAAAGATATTCTTTTATTCTGTTATATTTGTTTGTTTGTTTGTTTGTTTTATCTTGCCAGACATCTTCCTTTTTTTTTTTTTTTTTAATCCTCTTGTACCTGGGATGCATTTGGAGTTGTTAGTTCTTAAGGAGTTTTTTCTTTTCTTTTTTTTAACAGGTATTCTTTAATATAGTCCTCCAAACCTTCTATCCTGTCTGTTAATTGCATGTTGGCTATTGCACTGGAATATTTTATTCTTTGGTATTTCAGTAAGATGTATTTTAAATTGCCACCTGCATCAGAATGACTATATGTCCAAACAGGGGTCCCATTATTTAACTTTGAAAGCCCTTTCGCATTTCTGTTGTAATGCAGTCTTGTCTTTGTTGGATTCTTACTAATTTTTGGTGAAGTCTGATTAGAGCAGGGGTAGGCAACCTATGGCACGTGTGCCGAAGGCGGCACGCGAGCTGGTTTTCAGTGACACTCACACTGCCCGGGTCCTGGCCACCGGTCCGGGGGGCTCTGCATTTTAATTTAATTTTAAATGAAGCTTCTTAAACATTTTAAAAACCTTATTTACTTTACATGCAACAATAGTTTATTTATATATTATAGACTTGTAGAAAGAGACCTTCTAAAAACGTTAACATGTATTACTGGCACGCGAAACCTTAAATTAGAGTGAATAAATGACAACTCTACACACCACTTCTGAAAGGTTGCCGATCCTTGGATTAGAGCTTCACAAAAAAAGTGAATGATGACACCTAACACTGTGAATTTACCTGGTTTCATTATGATCTCCATACTCGGCCTACATTTGTTGGAAGGTATGCTTATTGTCCAAGATTTATGGTTTCACACTGAAACCATTAAAAATTCTATGATTTGATACTGACAAGGGAGTAATGAACTTGTGGACCTAGCTTGTTAACAGTTGTTCCACCTGGGACAATCTGAGTCCTACTGACTTTCTTGCAGGTGTCTCATGAACTCCATCTGGATACAACAAGGGAAGAATAGTCACTCCCAGCACTCCCAGCTATCTTCAAGCCACCACTAACTTCCTGAGGAAGTGATCTTCCAGAAAACACCAGATCTTTGGTGATCTTCCAGAAAACACCATCCTAGCCACTATAGATGTAGAAGCTCTCTACACCAACCTTCAACACAAAGATGGACTACAAGCCGTCAGGAACAGTGTCCCCGATAATGTCCCGGCAAACCTGGTGGTTGAACTTTGTGACTTTGTCCTCACCCACAACTATTTCAGATTTGGGGACAATTTATACCTTCAAGTCAGCGGGACTGCTATGGGTACCCGCATGGCCCCACAGTATGCCAACATTTTTATGTCTGACTTAGAACAATGCTTCCTCAGTTCTCGTCCCCTAACGCCCCAATTCTACTTGCGCTACATTGATGACATCTTCATCATCTGGACCCATGGGAAGGAAGCCCTTGAGGAATTCCAACAGGATTTCAACAATTTCCACCCCACCATCAATCTCAGCCTGGAACAGTCCACACAAGAGATCCACTTCCTAGACACTACAGTGCAAATAAGCGATGGTCACATTAAACACTACACTATACTGGACCTACTGACCGCTATACCTTCCTACATGCCTCCAGCTTTCATCCAGACCACATCACATGATCCGTTGTCTACAGCCAAGCTCTAAGATACAACCGCATTTGCTCCAATCCCTCAGATAGAGACAAACACCTACAGGATCTCTATCAAGCGTTCTTAAAACTACAGTACCCACCTGGGGAAGTGAAGAAACAGATTGACAGAGCCAGAAGGGTACCCAGAAGTCACCTACTACAGGACAGGCCCAACAAAGAAAGTAACAGAACGCCACTAGCCATCACCTACAGCCCCCAACTAAAACCTCTCCAGTACATCATCAAGGTTCTACAACCTATCCTGAAGGATGATGCCTCACTCTCACAGACCTTGGGAGACAGGCCAGTCCTCGCTTACAGACAGCCCCCCAACCTGAAGCAAATACTCACCAGCAACTACACACCATACAACAAAAATACTAACACAGGAACCAATTCTTCAGCAAAAAAACCTTCAAAAACAAACTCCAATGAGAAACTGCAGAACTGGAATTAATTTGCAAACTGGACACCATCAAATTAGGCCTGAATAAAGACTGGGAGTGGATGGGTCACTACAAAAACTAATTTCCCCCTGCTGATACACACCTTCTTGTTAACTGTTTGAAATGGGCCACCTTGATTACATTAGCCTCATTAGCACTACAAAAGTGATTTCCACCCCTTCTTGTCAACTGTTGAGAATAGCTCACTTCCACCTTAATTGAATTGGCTCATTAGCACTGACCCTCCCCCCCGCCACTTGGTAAGGCAACTCACATCTTTTCATGTGCTGTGTATTTATACCTCTCTACTGTATTTTCCACTCCATGCATCTGATGAAGTGGGTTTTAGCCCACGAAAGCTTATGCCCAAATAAATTTGTTAGTCTCTAAGGTGCCACAAAGACTAATCATTGTTTTTGCTGATACAGACTAACACAGCTACCACTCTGAAACCTTTATAGACAGTAATCTGGGTTTGAACAGGTCTGAGGTAGGAAGCACCAAGTTTGGGGAGAAGGCTTGGGCTGGAGATTATTGGGTTTTTATATTAACTTGTTAGTACAGCCAACCCCCCAAAAAGCCAGGGTAAGTTTTGGCTGAGTTTCATGGTGTTTTGGAGCAGCCTGGGAAACCAGGTGAAACTCAGCAACTTGAACCAAGTTTCACTTTGAGATGTTGAGTTCATTTAAATCTGAAACTCAGCGTGAAAACTGAACTCCAAACTTCATGTGGCCAGGCTGTACTGTGACTCCAGTGGTGCAACTTACCTCTACAGGATGTGGGGTGAGCTAAACCTGTGCAGCAGAGAGCCTTTACTGGCATTGTCTACATTAGAGAGGTTTGTGGTGGCACCATACTCTGGTGTCTGGCTGCCAAATTTGAAAACCCCAGTTTAGCCAAGGCTTCATTTCACAAGTGATTTACTTAAAACAACTGATCCTGCTAAAGAAACAAGAGAATTGTGAGGATGTGTGTTTGGCACCAGTTCAAATGAAATCAAAATCTCAAAGTAAAACTTGGTGAAGACTGCATCCAACTTACCAGAGGACTTCTTTATTTTTTTTAAAAAAGGAACCAGTTAGATGAAACAAAGACTCAGTGAGTATAGAACTAAATAAAATTCATCTTTTTTTAGGGAGGAATGTGCAGTGGAAAGCATTTTTGATAATGATTATAGCCTTAACTCCCCCCTCCCCCACCCCCATAACTAGTGTACATCCCCACTGTAGAGAAGATACACTCTCTTTCTCTCCTCCTCCTCCTCTTGCTTTATCTTGAGCAAAAAACTTGTACTCATGTGGTTGGAAACATACTTATCTAACTGCTTACTTTTCATTCTTTTTCAGAAGCTTTACAACTTCCCATCCCCTTCTCCTGTATGTACAGCTTCAAGGCTCTACCCTTGGCAGGCTTCCCCATATATCCTGGTCCTCCGTAACATCTTTATTACTAGTATCTATGGTGTACATCATTTGTGTGCAGATATTGCTCAATTCCATAACTCTTTCAGTATTTTCTATTACCCACTCGTGTCTGCCTTGACTGTCATCTCCTGAATGCAACCATAATTTCTTATTATTTAATCCTTCATAGAATTAAATCCTTCATGGCAAAAAAGAAAAATCTTCTCTTTTCCAGTCTCTGATTTCACTGTTCCCTGTGCTAACTCAGACTGCTTCTAAAGCCAGAAATCTAGGAGGCATCCTTGATCCTCCCACCTCTCTTTATCTTCTACATTCCATTTGTCTGTAAAACTCTCTCTAGCCTCTTTTGGAAGACTGTCTAAATTTGTCCTTGCCCCTTCTGAAATTCTTGGCCTTGCCATTATCACTTTCCTTCTTGACTAACACAGCTCCTTTTTTATGATTTTCCTAAATCTCCACTTTGTAAACATCAGATAATCTAATAGGAGCAAGAGAATAGTGAGTGAAGTGAGAATAGTGTTGGACTTCTCACTGCAGGAAGTTGAATCTTATTACCATTGTCCTCTGTCACTGTTTCCATGTCAATACAAAGCAGGGGGAAAACAAAAACAAACAAACAAAAACAGTGTGGGACAAAGATACAGCAACCAAACCACAAAGACAAAAGTATAGGATGCAAAAACATTGTGACCAAAACCCTATGTATGCAAAAACAATGCAAGTGGAAAACTTAGTTTGCAAAAGCATCACCAACCATAGTATTGCAAAAGAGAAAATAGCAACTTTCATTGACTTATTACTGAGTTAATCTATTATGTTATTTTACTAGTTTATCTACCAGATGTTTCTATTGGCGACGTTTTTGCAAAGTATGTATGATTTTTATATGCTTTGTGTCTTTGCTATGTTTTGGTTCCTATACTCTTTTTTGGCAAATGTTTTTTTTCTCCTTGCTTTCTACTTAGTTCTTGTGACCCAAGAACTCCTTAATGCCAACTGGCAAGGGAGTTACAGGACTTTCCTTATTTTATGCACATTCTGGTTCAAAGAATGTCATGTGAGGTCTTAAATGAAAGCTGGAGTCACTCTGGTCATTAATGTTGTTGTGAAATGTATGTGCAGATACTATGTAAGGAGTTTTGTATATACACTGAAAATACATTCTCCGAGCCTATATCAAGGTCTGAGTCACCAGCAGAGGTGACAAAACAGGTTTTCTGTGAGACAAATGTTTATTCACCTATCTCTTGGTCAAGATGTAAATTAAGCATTATAAGCTTACACAATGGATGTTCTTTTGCATACAAGGTCAACAAAGAAGTGAAGTCAGCAGGAAAGCAGCACACAGGAAAAACAGCCACAGGTGGTTATCCTGTCTCTGAGTAAAGACTATGAACTTTGGGGGTATAAGTAGAAGGCAAAGAAGACACTCCCCTCATCCTGCACCTAGAAAATAGGGAGGTCATGTGTTTACATCCATGAAAACAGCATCTCAGCCAACATTGGTTGAAAAGCTGCAAAAGGTTTTGGATGAGCAACTTCTTTAGACTAGAGGGTAACCTAATGTTTAGTCCAGGGATCGGCAACCTTTGGCATGGTAAGCACCCTGGCAGGCCGGGCGGGTTTGTTTACCTGCCACATCTGCAGGTTCGGCCGATCGCGGCTCCCACTGGCTGCAGTTTGCCACTCCAGGCCAATGGGGGCTGCGAGAAGCCGCGGCCAGCACATCCCTCGGCCCGCGCTGCTTCCTGCAGCCCCCATTGGCCTGGGACGGCAAACCGCGGCCAATAGGAGGTGCGATTGGCCGAACCTGCGGACACGGCAGGTAAACAAACCGGCCTGGCCCGCCAGGGTACTTACCCTGGTGAGCCGTGTGCCAAAGGTTGCCAATCCCTGGTTTAGTCTATAGAAATAATGTTATGATTTAGTTTTATATCTAACATTTGTTCCAATATCCTTCCACACTATCACTTGAACCTTAAATCTTTGATAATAAACTTATTCTTTTTTTCTACTATAAATATAGTGAAGGGCTGTGATATTCAGGAAAGTGCTGGTCCTGAGTTGAATCTTGCAAGCTGGTGAGTTCTCTGGTCCTTTGGGGACAGCTGTCCTGGTATTTCTGTGAGTAGCCAGTGATATGGGCTGGATATCACAGGAGAACTCTCCAAAGGGATTCAGGAAGTGGGGTGCACCTATCGTTAACTTGCAAGGCAAAGTAAGGGCTGGTTTAGCCCAGAGGAGAGTGCTTGAGTATCTAAAAGGCTGGTGGTGTTAGGAAGCTGACCCCAGCTAAGCACAAGCTAGACTTGCTCATGCTGAAGGCAATGGATAACAAGGTGACTCACAGTCCTGGATACTCTGAGAACCATCACAGTTCTACCTGGTTTCAATAGCTTTCTGTCCCTCTCCATCTCCATTTCAAAATTGCCCTGTTGGTTTTAACTGTCTGTTCACTCACTCTAGTCTTCCAATCTTGGTCTCCTGTCCATCTCCCTCCTAGAACTTTCCACAGTTGGAGGAATTCTTTTGTATTGCCCCTTTCCTGAGTCTCTCTTCCACTTTCTGCTGAGTCACCTCCTCTCTATCTCTTTTAAAGCCTTTCTTTCCCTCTTTAGTCTACAGATGACTTTCTCTGTGGCACATGTATGTACTACAGTTTGGCTACTGTAAGTTGTACCAAATAAGCCATTTGCCAGTATTTGAGTTGGCAAACAACACTCATCTACAAGGTGACTCATCTTTGATATTCCAGTATACTGATACATAGAGTCCCTTTGGCCACCTCTCACTTTCCCCAATTTTTTTAAGTCTGGATTCTCTTGCCAACTTGCTCTCACTTTCTCTTTTTCAGTCCATGTTGTCTTCCCTGCTAAATGATTTACTTGTGAATTTTTGGGTGATTCTAAAGAATATCTGAATCCTCACTCACATGTAACTCTTTGGAATTCCTGTTATAAATGATGGCTATGATATGACTTATTTTTCACTCTTCAGTGTACATTGCCATGAATGGTATCAGTGATTTTACATGGCTTTTGCCATTTGCTTGTATTGCTCGAACTTAGCTCTCTGTGACATGGAAGAGCCTGACTAGCATCTCCCAACCACTAATCAAGTGAGTTATAGAACAAAAAGACTATTGCTATATATATCACATCTGGCAACCACTTCTACTGTTGTCTGAAATCATATTCTCCTTGTTATCAAACACAAGACAAAATGATATTTGGGACCCAATTCTCCACTGCATTGCACCTTGTGTAGTCATTTACACCAGTGTAAAATGCTATTAGATCAGAAGAGTAGCATTTGTACCCACTTTGCACAGGTGTAAACAACTATACAAGGTTCATTGTAGTGGAGAATCAAGCTCTTTAGTTTCTGGATAAATTAGATTATTCTAGATGTTTCCTCAAATTGTATCATGAAACTATCCTTCAGATTTTCTGTTTTCTTGGTTTTTTCAGCATACATAAAAGTGTGCTTCCTCTGATAATCTTAGTCCAAGTTAAGATTGTTAATGTAAACTTCATACAGTAACAACAACAAACACTTAACTGTAGCCTCCAAAATTGAGGTTGAATAATGATCTTGTGTACAAGCATTGCTGATTTGGAAATTCCTTCCATAGCTTCCTACAACACACCATGTTATAGGCAGAGAAGAATTTAGATTGACTTCTGCTGCTCCACAGTCAATTGGGGGACATGTCAGTTGATCTTCCTAAAATATCTACAAAAAGAACAGGAGTACTTGTGGCACCTTAGAGACTAACAAATTTATTTGAGCATAAGCTTTCATGGGCTACAGCCCACTTCATCAGAAATATCTATTTAGCCCAGATGTTTTTCACATAAAAAAAAAAAAAAGTACAATAGAATCACTGAGTGACATAGTAAAATATAATTGGATTAGTTGTAAAATTACATGCCTGCAGATATATACACACACACACACACACACAAAATAATAAAGGTTCCTAGGCAGTCTAAGTGCAGTAGTACCTTCAATGTAGATGAAAGCTATTCCATTTGTTTCTATCTGCTAGACTATGTTTGATCAGATTTGCTGACCAAAGGCTGTCAAAGGCATTCACTTCCATCTAGTAATGACTGCATTGCAGTTGTGAACTTCAAAACCCTGTTTGGAGAGGAAGAGAGATGGCCTGTTCTCCTTTTAGAGTCACCCTGTGAAGGAAGACTTGTGCCAAAAGCACTTTATGATATATGAGAATAAAGCAGTCAATCCACTAATCAGGGCAGACATTTCAGACAAGAAAATCACTATCACCTATAACTTAATAAAGATAGGATACTTCAATTTTATGTATTATCAAGGGTCAGAGTTCTGATTTCTGTTTTTAAAAATACCAGTATGTATTTACAATGTCACCATGCCCCTTAGCCAGAAAGGAGGAAAAAGCTCTTTGCCACCATATACCTGTTGTTCTTAGGGCCCATCTATAAGGTGTTGTGCAGTCATCACTGGAATCTATGGAAGCTGAGAATGCTCAATATTTATCTCTCTGTGGGAAAATATCAGTCTCTTCTTTTGAATGGAAGCATTGCTGAACAATTCAAAAGGAAAGTTTAACAAAGAATGGTAAAGGTCTACTAGGAAAATATATTTTGTTATAGCATAAAACACTTTTAGACTTATTCCTTCATCATGCTTTTTGGCTTACTGTTTTTAATGAGTATCTGTATATTTGAAGGTCATGTCTTTCTCACTTTACTCACACGGACAGTCCATTGACATCGGTAAAGCTACTCGAATGACAGACATGGAAGACTTGGCCCTTTATGTCAGATTGGTTACATTGGTAAGGTTCTCACATTTGACCCAGAATTTCATAGCCTGTACAAACCCTGCCCTGGACCAGGGCTGGAAGGGTTCATGATCTGACCTGTAGTCATCTCTATGCAATGTCACCTGCCCAAAATGCTCCATCTGGAAGGTATGAACAGGAGGGAAACAGCAAATATAAGGGAGGAAGTAGGCTTTAGTGGGCTGGCTGCTTTGGCAGAGAGAGGATCTTTAGTCTGTGTGACTGAGCAGCGTTGCGCCTGAGGGGCCTGAGGAGCAAAGCCTGACTGGAGAAGTGGAAAGGAGCAATAGAGCTTCCCTGAGGGGAAAGGAACCATGGTTATTTGTCCATTTCGTAAGTGGGAAGATTGGTCAGGTTTCCTTGGGGCAAGGAAAAACCTAGTGATTGGCTGCATGTGGGTTTTTCCCTCTGCTGTGTACAAAATGTTTATAAAAACCGAAGGACATGAAGGGCCTAAGAATGAACTAGAGAGGGAAGGATTTCTCCTCCGTGCCTCCTGCTGAAATATGTTTGTTTGTGGCTCCTATGATGGCTTGTTGCTCCTCTACAGATAGGGTGCAATGCAGCTTCTTAACTCTTGCTGCTTCAGTTAATGGATTTGTGCAAGGCTTTTCCTCCAGTTTTGGCTCGTGTGATTTTTATCCCCTGTGTTTTGATTTGAACTCCCTGTTCACATAAACTGCAAAGTTAAAATTACCTGAAGATACAGAGTCTTTGCCTCGGAGTCAGTTATACAAACAAAGCCAATGAGTTTCATGTGGCTTTTACCCCAAACTGACCCTTATGAATCTTGCTTGTGTTCTGGGCTTGCAAGACTGTGTTTTCATTTACACTAAGGTTCCTTTACACCACTCTGGCAGTGTTAATTACATTTGTTCCCAACGCTGCCAGAGTGGTGTAAAGGAACCTTAGTGTAAATGAGAACCGAGCCTTGTAAAGTTCAGAGTTTTAGGGTAGCTTTGTATAGCTCCACCCACAAACCAGTATTAATGGTGATCCTGTACAGGACTAAAGGGAATGCTGCATTGTTAAAGGTGTTTTCCTTCAGGGTAGAGTGTCTAAAGTCTCTGATGGCTGTGTTGTAGACGGATGTTAAAGGTCCAAAGGCACTCTTTGAAAGGAGTAGGCAATGATCTGGGATATGACTCTCAATTGTTCTCTCAGATTTTTTTCTCATGTCCAGAACTGTGCTGACCATGTTTAAAAATAGACAAAAGGTTTATGTCCAGAAATGCACCTGTGTAGCTAACTTGTGCACACACATGACCAGTTATTGCATTTGCACATGCAAATGCCTGCACAAATTGAGCATGAGTGCATATGTATATAGCATGTGCATGAGCACTTATAACATTGAATGGATGCTAGATGACTTTTAGAAATCAAACATTTTAAGACTAGAACTTCTGAATCATCTCTGCCTGCAGTCACTTCACTATTGATTTCTAACTCACTACCATTTAGAACACTATAAAATGTAATTAAGTATGACAGGCTTTACAGAAATCAAAGTAGTAGTCTGTTTTTATTTTAAAATGTCACTTTACTGCTTTCTTCCTACATCATTGGAAATACCATACTGTGGAACAAACAAGCTCTTTTTCTTTCCTGGTTTAGGACACTTGATATAAGTTAAACTAACAAAATGCCAGACTTATTTATTTATTTACTTATTTATTTATGCACGCTGTGCATGGAACATGTATATTTTCAATTTAAGAATATCACTGTAATTTTTCTCCACCTTTCCAAATCGCAGTTGGGATTGCGTCTCTGTTATCCTAGACTAGGGAGCACTGGTGCTGTGAATCAATCTGACTGTATCCTTCCTGCAAGTTACTCACTAGATTTGTCATATCAGCTGTGTCACTTTATTTCAGAGGTCGCACGATTTTGGCTTGCATGAAACTGCTGAGGGTTTTTATTCTGAAATGAAATATCTATTTATACAAAAGAGAAAGCACTTGGCTTTAAATGACTAACATTTAAAATCTGCAGTACCTCTTGAAGTAGATATTGAGTACAGTTTTGTATGAATGGGGATTATATAAATGGTGTGGTGAATTTTATTTTCACCTTGAAAGGAGAAAAACTTAATTTTTGATGCAAGAATCAAATTGTTGCACATCTCAATAAATGTACTTTTTCGATATTCTCAGTGTATAACCAGACATACAAAATAGATACTCTTGAATCAGAAAAGAGAATAACATGTTGCATGTACAACAGGGTTTGGATTTTTTCCCCCCCTAATGTTATCTCAGACTTGTCAAATTAGACTTCCTCACTTGTCAAGTTTAAATTTTGAAAACAAAGTCATTTGTGACCTAGACACATACAAAAAAAATTTCTGAACTTCCTTTTAAATTTTGAAGACCACTTCCACCCTCTGCCCCCATGCTCAGATAACTATAATATGGCCAAACTAAATGTCCATGTTAAATATTAACAAAACCTTTTGGCCAAGAATCAGTAGGAAGATTTCCTTCTCTATGGGACTCTTGGACACTTATAAGAACTTGAAAAGAGTCTGTTGCAAAGGTGTCCAGTTGCTTACAGTTCTCTCTATATATAATTCTACATGTTAAACAGTGAGGCAAACTAGAAAACTTCAATACTGTTTGCACTTTCAATGAGATTTACAAATAGTAGTTCCCAACCCAGTTTAGTGCACTGGGAATTTGTCTAACTCACACGGCCTTCAAAGGTCAGATGAGCTGTCAATACTTTGACTACAGGGAACAAACCAAATATTGAGACCAAGACTCAAATAAAACAGAGGACTGCTGCTGGCACAAGGCTCGCACACTCTATAGTAACTGAAATCCTCCCTTTTCCCCCCCCCCTCCAGAAGTGAGTATTTTTATACTCCGATCTCATGGTGAAACATATTGTATAAATACACACCCTCTGAAACACCCTGGTCCAATGAACCCACCTTGCAGTCACACTGAACTCTTGCTAAAATGTATGGGAAATGTAAAAGTGGGTAAGGAACAGCTGTAATATTTAGCTAAATCCGTACAGCCCACGTTCTTTTTTCAAATTGGATGATGTCTAGATATTACAGTAACCGGAACATTATAAATGGATGGATGTGTTTGTAACTGGGCCTACCTATTAGGGATATGATACAACCCACATACAGGTAACATTTAACGCTCCACTCTGCCTCCTGGAGCTCCTTAGCATACAACCAGTGGGCCAGCTACTATATTTCTTTGTGAATGGTTAGTTTACTACTCATGCAATCAGCTCGCTCCATTGGCTGGTGCATAAGGAGTGAGGCTGAAGGAGTAAAGATGGAGCAACCCGGAACATAAGGACAGTGATTCTGGCTGGCTCTTATGGGGCACACAGGAGGGTGGGATGAAGACTCCTTACACTTTGCTTGCATACACTGCATGCCTATGTAAGGGCAATGCAGAATCTGGCCCATAATCATTATCCATCCTGCCTGAAGGCTGTCTTCTGTTATGTTGCCAGTCATCTTACTGACAACATAATGAAATTGGAAAGGGTCCAGAGAAGAGCAACAAGAATGATTAAAGGTCTTGAGAACATGACCTATGAAGGAAGGCTGAAAGAATTGGGTTTGTTTAGTTTGGAAAAGAGAAGACTGAGAGGGGACATGATAGCAGTTTTCAGGTATCTAAAAGGGTGTCATAAGGAGGAGGGAGAAAACTTGTTCACCTTAGCCTCTAAGGATAGAACAAGAAGCAATGGGCTTAAACTGCAGCAAGGGAGGTCTAGGTTGGACATTAGGAAAAAGTTCCTAACTGTCAGGGTGGTTAAACACTGGAATAAATTGCCTAGGGAGGTTGTGGAATCTCCATCTCTGGAGATATTTAAGAGTAGGTTAGATAAATGTCTATCAGGGATGGTCTAGACAGTATTTGGTCCTGCCATGCGGGCAGGGGACTGGACTCAATGACCTCTCGAGGTCCCTTCCAGTCCTAGAATCTATGAATCTATGAATCTATGAATGGATTTGCAAAAATGCGTAGCCTATTTAAAATGATAGTAAAGTTCTCACTGACTCTCATGGAACAGAGTTAGGCCAAGGGTGAATGCACAGCCAATGTGTGTAATTTCTCATTTAAAACATTAATAAAACAATGAAATTACTTCGTATGACCACTGTTTAGCAATAGTATAATTCTTGTTAACTAAATTGAAGAACGCTGGCTTTTCAGAACCACCTACGGAGATAATAGGTATATGCTATGATTATCTCCTCTATGTTCAATTACTGATTACAGTTTGTCTGCAAAACTTTGTTTCTCAAGTTTGACGACAAGGACAAATTTTCAGCTGTTGTATTTTGTGAAAGCAGATATTTGCATATGGAAACTGAGTAGTTGGGTTAGTTGGGTACCCTGCTTCTCAATTTGTTCATAAGAAAAGTAATTGTGGCACAGATGAAAAATTGAAGGCCATGACTAAGACTGACTAAAAATATGGACCACCACAAAACATAGGGCACGTCTATGCTGCAGGAGGGGGAATGCTTCCCAGTGTGGGTAGACAGACACATCCTAGCTCTGCTCTAGCTAGTGCACTAAAGATAGCATAGGCCAGGAATCGGCAACCTTTGGCATGCCGCCCGCCAGGGTAAGCCCCCTGGCGGGCCGGACCGGTTTGTTTATCTGCTGCATCCGCAGGTTCGGCTGATTGCAGCTCCCACTGGCCGCGGTTCGCCGCTCCAGGCCAATGGGGGCTGTGGGAAGCAGTGGCCAGCACATCCCTCGGCCCGTGCCGCTTCCCGCATCCCCCATTGGCCTGGAGCGGTCGAAAAGGGACTCCGGTGGCTCCGGTCAGCTGGTGACTGGGCCACTAAAAGTCTGGTCAGTGGGGCTAAGGCAGGCTCCCTGGCTCCGCGTGGCTCCGGGAAGTGGACGGCATGTCTGGCTCCTAGGCACAGGGGCGGCCATGGGGGCTCTGCATGCTGCCCTCTCCCCGAGCGCCAGCTCTTCAGCTCCCATTGGCTGGGAACCGTGGCCAATGGGTGCTGCAGGGGTGGCTCCATGGATGTGGGCAGCATGCAGAGTCCTCAGCCCCTCCGGCTGGGAGCCGGACATGCCAGCTGCTTCTAGAAGCCACCTGAGGTAAGCACCACCCGGCCAGAGCCTGCACCCCAACCCTCTACCCCAGGTCGGAACCCCCTGCTGCACCCTAACTCCCTCCCAGAGCCTGCACCCCTCACCCCCTCCCACACCCCAACCCCCTGCCTCATTCCTGAGCCGCCTCCTGCACCCTGAACCCCTCATTTCTGGCCCCACCCCGGAGCCCGCACTCCCAGCCGAGGGTCTCAGAGAAGGGGCACGGGGCAGGGCAAGCGTGTTTGGTTTTGTGCGATTAGAAAGTTGGCAATCCTAACCAGAAAGTCAGTCCTCATTCCAGACCCCAGAAAGATATAACTGTCTTTCTAGAATAAAAACAAAATAGATCTGCAGAACACTACTTTGCTTATGTTTCATATATATATATATATGAAATATAGGAAATATTTGTGGAAGTTGACCAGACAAAATCTTTTGGCTTAATTTCTGTAACATGGATCACAGCATTTAATCTGCTATACTTTCAGGATCTCTTGGTTCCATCAAACCACCTGAAAACCAATTATACATTCTCAAATAACTTCAAAAATAAAGGTTATCATCTTGTATCTAAGTCACTATAAGGCATTTATACTATAACATGTTTCATTAGACAGCAAATGCTGGTCATGAAGGTTTTATACTATAGCTTTGATTACTGAACCCATTAAATAGTATTGACTGAGCTCCTTTGGTACTAATGCTGATTTATTGAAATCTGAAAAGATTTGAGAACAGGAAAGAAGCCTTGCAGATCACTGATGTCATCAGGGTAGGCAAAATTAGACACGTTGCACTGAGGCTGCATGATCCGATGGATTTGGTTTCTGTCTCTGTTTATATAGAGACTTTTATGGGGAAAATATTGCATATTATCACAAATAGAAGAGAGCCCTTGGGGAAACTATTCCCAAAGTCAGATAGAATGACTGTATTTGCTATCTTTAAGGTGAATTGTTTCAAGTTAATTATAGTTAATAAATGGGTATAATGGCAACATATGCTTTTAAATCACTAAGTACTTACTAATTCACTCATTACAGGGCAGAAAAGGTATAAATGCATATGAAGCAATCATTGTCAGTTTGCTGCATTTTAAATAATACATCTCAGGAAATCATGGACAGTTGGATGTTGCTTAACTTATTTCCTTTGGTAAATACAAGTCAAAATGCAAACTGGGACTTAGACTGAATTCTGAAGGACTTAATGCAAGCAAAGTTTTTAAGGACCCTTAGAGTCAGTGAAAGGGAGTGTAACCCATACTAGGGGGGAAGATATAGATAGATAGCTATATTTAGACTGTTTACCAGTTTGCAACTCCGGATCGTGTCTTTTCCTTTGCAGGATTTTTCTCTCAATTTTAGAATATATTATTCCCCTAATCCTCTGAACCCCAAATAAAGTTGCACATTACTTATAAACCAGCCTCTGCAAGGTAGACTGTAATAGGCAAAGCTGTGTAACTGCTTTGTGCTGACAGGCTAACATTACCCAAAAGAGCTGAGACAGCGGAGTGCAGAAAGTTTCCAGGAGCAGTATTGCTCAAAGAATCTCTCACAAGTCAGTATGTTCCCTAGCACTAATAGGAAGTATGGGTTTTGTTTTCTCTTCTCCCCTCCCCCCGCCTACCTACTCATTACATGCCTAGGGTCAGGGCTTCCACTCTGCAAGGCAGTGGTTTTCATCCAATTGTACTGGGCATTAGGAGATGTCACAGACTTGGTCAAGCTCCCTTTGCTGGACAATGACTGGGCTCCTGTGTTAGGCTCCTTTTTTCCCAGCCCACTTAGTCTGAGCAGCATCGAGGCTTTGGTTTCCCAGGGCGCAGACTCGGTTGGGTAACCCTTGTAAATGAGACCCAATGGCCCAGCTGCCCTGGGACCCAAACTACTGGTTAATTCTTTGGGGATGTCTGAGATTTACAACAAGGAACCTAGAGGCTTTACAAAGTAACTTCTTAAACACACGCACTTTATTCATAAAACTTGCAGATCTTGCAGATCTTGCAAAACAAAATGTTTATGCAAAACCCCTTCCTCAAGTGTTCTCACCACTCCAGGAGACCTTTGAGCTTTTAACCACTCCTTTCAGGGTCCCCAGACCATCCTCTCCTCTTGCTCAACCTTCAGGTTTGCTCTCTCTGCCCCTGCAACAAGCTCTCCTTCTCTCATTCAGATCTGGCTGTCAGAAGGTTCCTGGTAGCTCACAAAATATATCTCTGTGTTTTCTGAACTTCCCAGAGTCTGAGGTTTTTAAAAGGTTAGTTCTATCACTTTCTGACAGCAGAAAGTCCACCTTTCTTTATTGAGATTCACCCATCTCATTGCAAACTTTCTGTTTTGGACCAATTAATTGTGCATAATCCAGGGTTTGTTTACTTTGCAAACACTTGTCATTGTGTGTTTTGTACACCTTGTATGGACACTTTTTTGACATAATTATCTATAGTCTTGATACCCTTCATGTACAACTAATATGAAACAAATAAAATATCACAGTGCTAACCAAGGTATCGGTTTCGGCAAAACCAAGTTCCCATTCTGTTTTGGCTCTGTCTTCTCTACTTCCTGGACTTACATATATATATTTTTTTCTATTTACTTGTGTATTTTAGTGCTGATGAAGTGTGGGGCTACTGTTTCTATCTGGAGCCAAGAAAGCATCTCTACCCAACCCGTATTGTGCAGGCCCTAGATTCAGATGGCATATGCCCAAGTGTTCGGAAGAATTTAAGAATAAAGTAGCTAAGCTGCTGACAAAACTATGCAATCTCATTAAAATCAGCTGCTATATTAGATGACTGGAAAGTAACAAATATTGTACCTATCCCCAATTTAAAAAAAAGGGGGGGGGGGAAAGGTGCCAGAGCATGACTTTCTGGGAATGAAAGAACAGTAAGCCTTACTCCAGTAGCAGAGAAACTGGTTGAAATAACTAAATGTAAACTATAAAACAACTAAGTGGTTGTGACAAAGGAAGGGCAAACTCACGCAGCTTCTGTACAGGAAGAGGACGCCTCTCCAAAGTACTTGCATTCTTCAGGCATGTCAACAGAATAGTTGGGTAAAGGAGACTCCATAACAACATCATCCAACAATTCAAAAACGGATACAGACCAATTGCAAGGGCCTGTTGAGCAGCCTATGGCTATGTCTCCAGGTCAACTGCAGTGTAATCAAAGGTATGATAGCAGCTCGGTTAGACATACCGCCTTACTGACTTCTTTACATTTCCCCAACAGGCTAGTGAATTCCAGCTGGCAATTGTTGCATACAATGATATTCTGGACAAACAGCCATTTAAAAAAAATCTAGCTCTGGGGCAGATTACATAATAAAACAATATTTAATTTTCTAGTTATTTCTTTCCTATATCTCTACCATGTCAACTATTTAAAATTAAGTGGCAATACTCAAAATACTCGTTTGACTTTTTTATACACACCTGGTTATTTTAGAAGTATCCTAGGCCTGGTCTACACTAGGAGTTTATGTCGAATTTAGCGCCGTTACATCGAATTAACTCTGCACCCGTCCACACCACGAAGCTATTTAGTTCGACATAGAGGTCTCTTAAATTCGACTTCTGTACTCCTCCCCAACGAGGGGAGTAGCGCTAAATTCGACATGGCCATGTCGAATTAGGCTAGGTGTGGATGGAAATTGACGCTAATAGCTCCGGGAGCTATCCCACAGTGCACCACTCTGTTGACGCTCTGGACAGCAGTCCGAGCTCGGATGCTCTGACCAGCCACACAGGAAAAGCCCCGGGAAAATTTGAATTCCTTTTCCTGTCTGGGCAGTTTGAATCTCATTTCCTGTTTGGACATCGTGGCGAGCTCAGCAGCACTGGCAACGATGCAGAGCTCTCCAGCAGAGATGGCCATGCAATCTCAGAATAGAAAGAGGGCCCCAGCATGGACTGATCGGGAAGTCTTGGATCTGATCGCTGTGTGGGGCGATGAGTCCGTGCTTTCCGAGCTGCGCTCCAAAAGACGGAATGCAAAGATCTATGAGAAGATCTCTAAAGCCATGGCAGAGCCGGGATGCAACGCAGTGCCGCATGAAAATCAAGGAGCTGAGACAAGGCTACCAGAAGACCAAAGAGGCAAACGGACGCTCCGGATCCCAGCCCCAGACATCCCGTTTCTAAGTGGCACTGCATTCCATCCTAGGTGCAGCCGCCACCACTACCCCACCACTGACCGTGGACTCTGAGGATGGGATATTGTCGACGGCCGCTTCCTCAGACATGTTAGCGGACGGGGAAGATGAGGAAGAAGAGGAGGAGGACGAGGCAGTCGACAGCGCTTACAACGCTGATTTCCCCGACAGCCAGGATCTCTTCATCACCCTTACAGAGATCCCCTACCAACCGTCCCCAGCCGTTAACCTGGACACAGAATCAGGGGAAGGATCACTCAGTAAGTGTTTAAAACATCTAAACATTTATTTTTAACAGAACAGGAACATTAACGATATTAACAATGGGTTTTGCATGATTACTTTGCCCTAGGCGCTTAACGGTTCAGTCCCTGGCAGTGCAACTACTGAAAAAAATCTAACAATGTCCGGTTTAGCATGATTGTTCTGCCCAAGCCGCTCTACTGTTTAGTCCCTGCCAGTGCAACTACAGTAAAATCCGGTCTATGTGTCCGGGGATAGAGGAGAAATCCTCTATGGACATCTCCACGAAGCTCTCCTGGAGGTAATTGGAAAGCCTTTGCATCAGGTTCCTGGGGAGAGCGGCCTTATTGGGTCCTCCATAGTAGCAAACATTTCCGCGCCAGGAGACAAGCAAGTACTCCGGGATCATTGCCCTGCAGAGCATGGCGGCATACGGCCCTGGTCTTTGCAGGCTTTCCCGAAGCATCCTTTCTTTTTCCGTCTCTGAAATCCTCATCAGAGTGATGTCGCTCATGGTGACCTGCTTTGAATTAGGTAGGTGAATGTTAGTATTGGGACTGCTTGCCTGTTCCTTTACAGAACTGTAACCGGCGGTTTACAGCCATGCGGTGGAGGCGGGAGAGGGGCAGCATACAGGGATCTTTCCCTGGGACAGCCGCAAGGGGGTGGGACAGGGGCAGAGTTCATGCTTGCCGGATTGCTGGCAGCAGGGACTGGCATTGCTTTCAATGTGAAAGGAGGCCAGTGCTACTATTAAAGCTTTAAGCAGCCACAAGTATACAGCTTACCATGTCGGCCTGCTACACAAATTCCGGTGTCCTGCCCCGCTTCTCTGATCTGCACTGCAAGACCCCAGGCACTGAATGCGAAGGCCGAAAATTCGACCTTGTCCTGAGTGCGCATGTGATAGGTGCTGTGCATGGTCTTGTTCACAGAGAAAGACTATGTTCTTTGTTCACAACTAAATTTATCTTTCTGACGAATTCACTCCCTTTTTCCCATTCCCACAGCTGTGACTGTCTCCCGACCTAGCCTGGCATCACACTCCCAGAGGCTAGCGCAGATTAGGCGTAGGAAGAAGAGGACACGGGAGGACATGTTCACGGAACTTATGGGCTGCTCCTGAGCCCAGGCAGCCCAGCAGACCCAGTGGAGGGATAACTTGTCCCAAATGCACCGATCACACATGGAACGGGAGGAGAGGTGGCGGCAGGAAGACCAGCAGGCGACTCAAACGCTGCTTGGACTAATGAGGGAGCAAACGAACACACTCCGGCGCCTTGTGGATGTTCTGCAGGACCGGAGGCAGGAGGACAGAGCCCCGCTGCAGTCTATCTGTAACCACCCTCCCCCGCCACCAAGTCCCATACCCCCCTCACCCAAAGTCCAAAGAAGGAGGGGCGGCAGAGTCCGTGAAAACTCTCACTCCACCCCTGCAAACTGCTCTAGTACTAGAAGGCTCTCATTCCCCAACATTTGACAAGTCCTTTCCTTCCCGCCTCACCCAAGCCCCCGTCCAAGTTTCACCCCCCAGTTTCATGTGTAGTTGCTAATAAAAAATACGTTTCTGTTAATTACTGTTTCCATCATGTTCTTTTAGAGGAGAGTCTGTCTGAAGGGGGGGGAAAGGGGGTTGGTAATTGGACAGGACAGTCACCTTTACCAGGGTACAGAGGCGGGGGCAGGTTCAGCAGCAGGGCACACACACAGTGCAGTCACTAGTTACCCTGGTCAGTCTGGGAGGTGGTTTTCATGTTCTGTGGTGGGGGGGTGGGGGTTGCTCTGTGACTTTGTGGCGGGGGTGGGCAGTTAGAGATCTTATGCAGCGGTCCTTATCCTGGATCACAGAGCCACGCAGCAGGGGATCTGTAACCATCCTCCCCCTGCCACAAAGTCACATAGCCCCCACACACACAGAGTCCCGAACAGGAGGGGTGCCAGGCTCCGTTGAAACAACCAGTCCACCACTGCGGAGCCTGTCATTCCTGGAGTTTAGAAGCGTCATTTGCATCACTACACTACACCCGCTCCCCACCACAGTCTGCGTCCCAGGTTCAACACTTTCCCGCGAAAACAGTAATAAAGAAAACGGTGTTCATTAACAAAATTCAAGTGATTTTATTTTTAAACGTGTGGTGGAAGGGGGGGAACGGGGTATGTAACTGGAGAGGATACTGAACATTTAGTGGGTAAAGAAACGGGGGCAGGTTCAGCTTCTTTGTACACAAACTTAAAAGTCACAGGTTACCCTGCTCACTCAGGAACCTAGCTTTCAAAGCCTCCGGGATGCACAGGGCGTCCCGCTGGGCTCTTCTAATCGCCCGGCTGTCTGTCTGGGCATAATCAGCAGCCAGGCTATTTGCCTCAACCTCCCACCCCGCCATAAAGGTCTCCCCCTTGCTCTCACAGAGATTGTGGAGCACACAGCAAGCTGCAATAACAATGGGGATAACAATGGGGATATTGGTTTCGCTGAGATCACAGCGAGTCAGTAAGCTTCTCCATCTCCCCTTGAGACGGCCAAAAGCACACTCCACCACCATTCTGCACTTGCTCAGCCGGTAGTTGAAGAGTTCTTTTTCAGTGTCCAGGGCGCCAGTATAGGGCTTCATGATCCAGGGCATTAGCAGGTAGGCTGGGTCCCCGAGGATGACTATAGGCATCTCCACATCCCCAAGAGTTACTTTGTGGTCCGGGAAGTAAATACCTTCCTGCAGCCGTCTAAACAGACCTGAGTTCCTGAAAACACGAGCGTCATGAACCTTGCCCGGCCATCCGACGTTGATGTTTGTAAAACGTCCCTTATGGTCCACCAGTGCTTTCAGCACCATTGAAAAGTAGCCCTTTCGGTTGATGTACTGGCTGGCCTGGTGGTCCGGTCCCAGGATAGGGATGTGAGTTCCATCTATAGCCCCACCGCAGTTTGGGAATCCCATCGCGGCGAAGCCATCTATGATGACCTGCGCGTTTCCCAGAGTCACTACCTTTGAGAGCAGTACCTCAACGATTGCGTTGGCTACTTGCATGACACAACCCCCACGGTAGATTTGCCCACGCCAAAGTGGTTTGCGACTGACCGGTAGCTGTCTGGCGTTGCAAGCTTCCAGAGGGCTACTCGCTTCTGGACAGTCAGGGCTGCTCGCATCTGGGTGTCATTGCGCTTCAGGGCAGGGGACAGCAACTCACAAAGTTCCATGAAAGTCCCCTTCCGCATGCGAAAGTTTCGCAGCCACTGTGATTCATCCCAGACCTGCAGCACTATGCGGTCCCACCAGTCCGTGCTTGTTTCCCGGGCCCAGAATCGCCGTTCCACAACATCAACATGACCCATTGCCACCGTGATGTCCTCGGCGCGGGGTCCCGTGCTTTCTGACAGGTCTGTGCCACTCTCAGACTTCAGGTCCTCACCGCGCTGCCGTAGCCTCCTCGCCCGATTTCTCAGCATCTGCCTCTGGGAAAGGTGGATGATAAGCTGCGAGGTGTTGACAACGGCCATAACTGCAGCGATGGTCGCAGCGGGCTCCATGCTCGCAGTGCTGTGGCGTCCGCGCTGTCACTGACCACAAAAGTGCGCGAACTGATTTCCCACCGGCGCTTTCAGGGAGGGAGGGCGGTAGTGACGGACGGATGACGACAGTTACCCAAAAGCACCCTCGACACATTTTTTTACCCAGAAGGCATTGGCGGCTCGACCCAGAATTCCAATGGGCAGCGGGGACTGCGGGAACTGTGGGATAGCTGCCCACAGTGCACTGCTTCCAATGTCGACGCTTTCCCCGTTAGTGTGGACTCACAAAGTCGAATTACTGTCCTTAGTGTGGACACACACGTTCGATTTTGTAATATCGATTCCACATATTCGATTTAAGTAAAATCGAACTACTCTCGTAGTGTAGACATACCCCTAGTTATCAAATGTAAAATAATTAAGTACATGTGCATATTTTAAACTGTATCTTAAAATAAAATTTAAAAAGTCAATGGCTGAAGAAACAAAATTAATACTACATAGTAAATATTTTTGTAATCTCTCCTTTCTGTGGCTGTCATGATGACATGCAAAAAGGTGTGGAAATGCATAAACTAGATGTTATACTAAATGAAAAACCCTTTCCTCTTGTTTTAACTGGCAGCCTTTAACCAGCAATGAAAATTGTGTCCAAGGTTTGACAGTTCTTTGTTACTTTTTTGGAAAAGTAAAGCATAACAACCACATTGGATTATTACTCCAGAATGCAATCCAAACAGAATACAATCCAAATAAACCATTTCTAGATTCCAGGTAATCTGTTCTCCTCTCATGCAACATCTTCCAACACTTCTTTCTTTCAGATCTATAAATTGTTCTACTATGTCCCTACTATGCCCAGGGGCATTCTTTTCTTGAGTGCCTCTTGCTCTTTGTCATTTTAAATAAACCCACATTGATTAAAAATATCAGTTGAGACTAGCTTAGTGGATGCAAATTTGGATTTCAAGTTGAGCATCTGCCCCCCCAGCAGCCCTGCCCTGTGCTCATTCTTATTGACTGTGACATCTGGAGTAGAAGCTAGGGTTACCATACGTCCGGTTTTTCCCGGACATGTCCGGCTTTTTGGTAATCAAACCCCCGTCCGGGGGGAATTGCCAAAAAGCCGAACATGTCCGGGAAAATGCCGGCCGGGCACTTCCCCTCCCGCGGCTGCTCTGCTCCTCCCCTGACTCTTCGGCTCTGTTTAAGAACAGAGCGCTATGGGCTTCAGGCAGCCCCCTTGCCTCCGGACCCCGAGCCGCCGGCCGGGCACTTCCCCTCCCGGGCTCCGGCGGCGCAGGGTCCGGAGGCATGGGGGCTGCCCGAAGCCCGTAGCGCTCGGGCAGCTCAGCTCTTAAACAGAGCCGAAGAGTCAGGGGAGGAGCAGAGCCTCCGGCCGCGGCGGCTCTGCTCCTCCCCTGACTCTTCGGCTCTGTTTAAGAGCCGAGCGCTATGGGCTTCGGGCAGCCCCCATGCCTCCGGACCCTGCACCGCCGGAGCCCGGGAGGGGAAGTGCCCGGCCGGGGGCGCAGGGTCCGGAGGCATGGGAGCTGCCCGAAGCCTGAGCGCTACCGGCTTCATGGTTTGCCGGGCAGCCTCCAGACCCTGTGCCCCCGGCTGGGCGCTTCCCCTCCCGGGCTCCAGCTGCGCTGGGGAAGCGCCGGCCGGGGGCGCAGGGTCTGGGGGCTGCCCGGCAAACCGTGAAGCCGGTAGCACTCGGGCAGCCCTTTTCGCGTGGCTGGGAGTGGGAGGGAGGAGGGGGCGGAGTTAGGGCGGGGTTGGGGCGGGGAAGGGGCGGAGTTGGGGCGGGACTGGGGGTGGGAAATGGGCGGGGCCAGGGCCCCGTAGAGGGTCCTCTTTTTTTATTTGTTAAATATGGTAACCCTAGTAGAAGCTGCAAGAAGACTCTCCATTTAAAAGCCCTTGCATGTGTAAAAAATGCTCCAAGAGGCATTTCATTAAGCATATAAACAGCAGCCATCTTAAACAAGGGCATATAGCTTAAAAGTTAATCATAGCATCTGTTGTGTGTGCATCCTGGTGTATTGTGAATATTTCACAAAGTTTGTGTCTTACAACTGAACTGCCTATAGTATGTGGTTGTCCTGGACAACAAACTAGCCAAATTTTCCAGTTGAAATATTCAGTGACTTTTTTGTACTGAAGTTAATTATAGTGATTGCTCCAAATTTAAAAATCAAAAACCTCATTGCACATAAAAGAATGTAGCACTAGGACATTTGTAGTGGGAACTTGGTGAGGGTGGAGGAATGTTTAATATTTGGTGTACTAATTCTTAAAAATCACTACATATTTTTTAAAGTCAGTGCAATTTTTCTGTTGAGGGGCAGGGGGAGGGTGCACAAGGGAGTCCTCTTTATCTAAAGAACAGGAATACTTGTGGCACCTTAGGCCTGGTCTACACTAGGCGTTTATGTCGAATTTAGTGCCGTTACATCGAATTAACCCTGCACCCGTCCACACCACGAGGCTATTTAGTTCGACATAGAGGGCTCTTAAATTCGACTTCTGGACTCCTCCCCAACGAGGGGAGTAGCGCTAAATTCGACATGGCCATGTCGAATTAGGCTAGGTGTGGATAGAAATCGATGCTAATAGCTCCGGGAGCTATCCCACAGTGCACCACTCTGTTGACGCTCTGGACAGCAGTCCGAGCTCGGATGCTCTGACCAGCCACACAGGAAAAGCCCCGGGAAAATTTGAATTCCTTTTCCTGTCTGGGCAGTTTGAATCTCATTTCCTGTTTGGACAGCGTGGCGAGCTCAGCAGCACTGGCAATGATGCAGAGCTCTCCAGCCGAGATGGCCGTGCAATCCCAGAATAGAAAGAGGGCCCCAGCATGGACTGATCGGGAAGTCTTGGATCTCATCGCTGTGTGGGGCGATGAGTCCGTGCTTTCCGAGCTGCGCTCCAAAAGACGGAACGCAAAGATCTATGAGAAGATCTCTAAAGCCATGGCAGAGAGAGGATACAGCTGGGATGCAACGCAGTGCCGCGTGAAAATCAAGGAGCTGAGACAAGGCTATCAGAAGACCAAAGAGGCAAACGGACGCTCCGGATCCCAGCCCCACACATCCCGTTTCTACGAGGGACTGCATTCCATCCTTGGTGCGGCCGCCACCACTACCCCACCACTGACCGTGGACTCTGAGGATGGGATATTGTCCAGGGCCGGTTCCTCGGACGGGGAAGATGAGGAAGGAGATGAGGAGGACGAGGCAGTCGACAGCGCTTACCAAGCTGATTTCCCCGACAGCCAGGAGCTCTTCATCACCCTTACAGAGATCCCCTACCAACCCTCCCCAGCATGTAACCCGGACACAGATTCAGGGGAAGGATCAAGCGGTAAGTGCTTTAAACATATAAACCTTTATTTTGTACAAAACTTGAATATTAAGAGTAATAACAATCTGTGATTCATGATTTCTTCCCCCTGGGCGCTTAAGTAATCAGTAACAACTATTTATAAAAAAATCAAACAGTGTCCGGTTGTGCATGATTGTGCTGCCCAAGCTGCTCCACTCTTTAGTCCCTGCTACTGCAGCTAGATGAAAATCCTGTCTATATGTCCGGGGATAGAGCAGTAGTCCTCCACGGACATCTCCACAAAGCTCTCCTGCAAGTAATGGGATAGCTTGTTCATCAGGTTCCTGGGGAGAGCGGCTTTACTTGGTCCTCCGAAGTACGAGACGTTCCCGCGCCAGGAGACAAGCAGGTACTCTGGGATCAGTGCCTTGCATAGCATGGCGGCATAGGGCCCCGGTCTCTGCAGGCTTTCTCGAAGCATCCTTTGGATCTCGGTGTCCGGGATCCTCATGAGGGTAATGTCGCTCATGACAACCTGCTTTGAATTAGGTAGGGGACTGTTAGTATTGGGACTGCTTGCAACAAGTTCCTTTACAGAACTGTGACCGCTGGTTTACAGCCACGCGGTGGGGGCAGGAGAGGGCCAGCATCCAGGGATCTTTCCCTGGCACATCCGCGAGGGGGTGGGACAGGGCCAGAGTTACTGCTTGGCCGATTGCTGGCAGCACAGACTGGCAGTGCTTTCAATGTGAAAGGTGGCCAGTGGTACTCCTAAAGTTTTAATCTGCCACAAGTCTACGGCTTACCATGTTTGCCTGCTACAGAGAGTACCGTGTCCTGCCCCGGTTCCCAGATCGGCAGTGCAAAAGCCCAGGCACTGAAGGCGAGGTTTGAAAATTCGACCTTGTCCTCAGTGCGCATGTGATAGGTGTGGTTCATGGTCTTGTTCACAGAGAAAGACTATGTTCTTGATTCACAACTACATTTATCTTTCGGAGGAATTCACTGCCTTTTCCTCATTCCCACAGCCACATCTGCAACTGTCTCCCAACCCAGCCTGGCATCACACTCCCAGAGGCTAGCGCACATTAGGCGGAGGAAGAAGAAGACGCGAGAGGACATGTTCTCAGAACTAATGGGCTGCTCCCGAGCCCAGGCAGCACAGCATAACCAGTGGAGGGAGAATTTGTCCCAAATGCACCGGACACACATGGAACGTGAGGAGAGGTGGCGGCAGGAAGACCAGCAGGCGACTCAAACGCTGCTTGGACTTCTGAGGGAGCAAACGGACACGCTCCGGCGCCTTGTTGATGTTCTGCAGGAATGGAGGCAGGAGGACAGAGCCCCGCTGCAGTCTATCAGTAACCGCACTCCCCCGCCATCAAGTCCCATACCCCCCTCGCCCAAAGTCCAAAGAAGGAGGGGCGGAAGAGTCCGTGAAAACTCTCACTCCACCCCTGCAGACTGCTCAAGCACCAGAAGGCTGTCATTCCCCAAAATTTGAAAAGTCCTTTCCTGGCAGCCTCACCCAAGCCCCCGTCCAAGTTTCACCCCCCAGTTTCATGTGTGGTTGTTAATAAAAAATACGTTTCTGTTCATTACTGTTTCAGTCATGCTGTTTTGAGGGAGAGTCTGTCTGCAGGGGGGGAAGGGGCTTGGTAATTGGACAGGACAGTCACCTTTAGCAGGCTACAGAGGCGGGGGCAGGTCCAGCAGCAGGGCACATACACAGTGCAGTGACTAGTTACCCTGGTCAGTCTGGGAGGTGGTTTTCATGTTCTGTGGGGGGCGGGGGGGGGGTTAGTTGCTCTGTGACTTTGTGGCGGGGGAGGGCAGTTACAGATCGTATGCAGCGGTCCTTGTCCTGGATCACAGAGCCACGCAGCAGGGGATCTGTAACCCTCCTCCCCCTGCCATAAAGTCACATAGCCCCCACATACACGCAGTCCCACTCAGGAGGGCTGGCAGGCTCCGTTGAAACAACCAGTCCGCTACTGTGAATCCTGTCATTCCTGGAGTTTAGAAGGATCATTTGCATCAGTACACTACACCCGCTCCCCACCACAGTCTGCATCCCCGGTTTCAAAGATTCCCGCGAAAACAGTACTAAAGACAACGGTGTTCAATAACAAAAGTAAAACTGATTTTATTTTTTTGGAAGGGGGTGGAGGATGTCTGTAACTGGAGAGGATAGTCATCCTTAACTGGGTAAAGAAACGGGGGCAGGTTCAGCTTCTCTGTACAGAAACTTAAAAGTCACTGGTTACCCTGCTCACTGTGGAACCTGGCTTTCAAAGCCTCCCGGATGCACAGGGCGTCCCGCTGGGCTCTTCTAATCGCCCGGCTGTCTGGCTGGGCGTAATCAGATGCCAGGCTATTTGCCTCAACCTCCCACCCCGCCATAAAGGTCTCCCCCTTGCTCTCACACAGATTGTGGAGCACACAGCAAGCAGCTATAACAATGGGGATATTGGTTTCGCTGAGATCACAGCGAGTGAGTAAGCTTCTCCATCTCCCCTTGAGACGTCCAAAAGCACACTCCACCACCATTCTGCACTTGCTCAGCCGGTAGTTGAAGAGTTCTTTTTCAGAGTCCAGGGCGCCAGTGTAGGGCTTCATGAGCCAGGGCATTAGCGGGTAGGCTGGGTCCCCAAGGATCACTGTGGGCATCTCCACATCCCCAAGAGTTATTTTGTGGTCCGGGAAGTAAATACCTTCCTGCAGCCGTCTAAACAGACCAGAGTTCCTGAAGACGCGAGCGTCATGAACCTTGCCCGGCCATCCAACGTTGATGTTGGTAAAACGTTCCCTGTGGTCCACCAGTGCTTGCAGCACCATTGAAAAGTAGCCCTTTCGGTTGATGTACTGGCTGGCCTGGTGGTCCGGTCCCAGGATAGGGATGTGAGTTCCATCTATAGCCCCACCGCAGTTTGGGAATCCCATTGCGGCGAAGCCATCTATGATGACCTCCACGTTTCCCAGGGTCACTACCTTTGAGAGCAGTACCTTGACGATTGCGTTGGCTACTTGCATCACAACAACCCCCACGGTAGATTTGCCCATGCTAAACTGGTTCGCGACAGACCGGTAGCTGTCCGGCGTTGCAAGCTTCCAGAGGGCTATGACCACTCGCTTCTGGACAGTCAGGGCTGCTCGCATCCGGGTGTCATTGCGCTTCAGGGCAGGGGACAGCAACTCACAAAGTTCCATGAAAGTCCCCTTCCGCATGCGAAAGTTTCGCAGCCACTGGGATTCGTCCCAGACCTGCAGCACTATGCGGTCCCACCAGTCAGTGCTTGTTTCCCGTGCCCAGAATCACCGTTCCACAACATCCAGATGACCCATTGTCACCGTGATGTCCTCGGAGCTGGGTCCCGTGCTTTGTGAGAGGTCTGTGCCCCTCTCAGAGTTCAGGCCCTCACCGCGGTGCCGTAGCCTCCTCGCCTGGTTCATCTGCATCTGCCTCTGGGAAAGGTGGATGATAACCTGCGAGGCGTTGACAAGTGCCACAACTGCAGCGATGGTCGCAGCGGGATCCATGCTCGCAGTGCTGTGGCGTCCGCGCTGTCACTGACCCGAAAAGTGCGCGAACTGATTTCCCGCCGGCGCTTTCAGGGAGGGAGGGAAGGCGGTAGTGACAGACGGATGACGACAATTACCCAAAAGCACCCTCGACCCTTTTTTTTTACCCAGAAGGCATTGGCGGCTCGACCCAGAATTCCAATGGGCAGCGGGGACTGCGGGAACTGTGGGATAGCTGCCCACAGTGCACCGCTTCCAATGTCGACGCTTTCCCCGTTAGTGTGGACTCACAAAGTCAAATTACTGTCCTTAATGTGGACACACAAGTTCGACTTTGCAATATCGATTCCACATATTCGATTTAAGTGAAATCGAAATACCCTCATAGTGTAGACATACCCTTAGAGACTAACACATTTATTTGAGCATAAGCTTTCGTGAGCTACATCTTGATTATCACTTCAAAAGGTTTTTTTCTCCTGCTGATAGCTCATCTCAATTGATTGGCCTCTTACAGTTGGTATGGCTACTTCCACCTTTTCATGTTCTCTGTATGTATAACTATCTTCTTGCTGTATGTTCCAGTCTATGCATCTGATGAAGTGTGCTGTAGCCCACGAAAGCTTATGCTCAAATAAATTTGTTAGTCTCTAAGGTGCCACAAGTACTCCTGTTCTTTTTGCGGATACAGACTAACACGGCTGCTACTCTGAAACCTCTCTTTATCTAAAAGAATCCAGACTGGTCAGCACCATGCAGATATGTACTTCCCTTAGGTGTCTTCAGGAACTTGCTAGGGTTGTGTGTGTGTGTGTGTGTATGAGAGAGAGAGAGAGAGCAACATTGGGTTATGCTAGCTGATCTCAATATGCTGAACTGTTGTGGTGACTTTCTTCATGCACCAGGGTGTCCACTGGGCCACAGACATAACCACAAAGCCAATCCAATGACGCAAATCAGCAGCTGATATAAACAAGTTGACACAAACCAGAAACTAAGCTAGCAATAAACCTCAAGGGACTATAAGAAAAAATAAAGAAAGAAAGGAAAACATCTTATTTTATAACTGTAAAAATGCAATTGAAAGTCCGTGCATCCAATTTCATAAACAACTTAAACACATGCCCTGTAATATGTGTGTTTAAGAGTGAAATGGTCCTGTTTGTACAAAGGGTGTGTCCAAAGCCTAGCACGTGGGTTGACTTACTATTTAAAAGTACCTGAGGCTGTGGTAGGGGAGAATTGCTCCTTTGTTTATCGTTCTGTCTTTCATTTAGATAGGCCATGAAGATGCATGGCAGCAGGTATCCCCAGTGAACTAGAGGGGTAACTATCTCTCCATCTCTTTATTGTTAACCAAAGTCCATTCTTCTGTAAAGATGGGCTCACTTGCTTTTGTTACTGAATTACATCCCTCTGTATGTTCTCTTCTCTTCCAAACTCCATCCTTCTGTCAGGACATGTTACTTTATTGTTACGGTTCAGTCCTATACCTTTCTAAGCACAAGCACATTCTCTCCTAGGCCAGGTGTACGCTAGGAGCCCCTGCCCTCCCCCTGCAAGTGAAGTAAACTAAAGCGAAGTTTTACCAGTATAGCTGCATCTGCACTATGGCTTTTGCTGGTACAGTTATCTTGGTCAGAGATCATACCCCTGACCAAAGTTTGTAGTGTAGATCTGGCCCTAGTTAATGAACCCTATCCTTCTGCTAGGATGAGTTAGTCCCCTAATTGCTAGATCAGTTTCATTTTCTGCCTTGATACTATTGCTTTATTAATGAATCCTAACCAGTCACAATATTAGCTATACTTGTCTCATTACCATAAAACCACTACAGAAAATATAAATGGGAAACATTTTAAATTATTTTCCTCCTATGATTCCTATAGATTCTAGTTCACTATGTCACACTTTGTCTGTCTTGTTTGTTTATTTGTTTGGCCCTACTCATTATGGATAGCAATGAAGAGTGCAGCATTGCATTAGAACACTATTAGGATGCCAAATGATACTGCTATCATGGGAGCTTATACAAGGATTATAAAAAGTGTCCACAATCTTATTTTTGGTCAGTGCTTGATTTCATAATAAAGTGACAGCAGAAAAATACATTAGAAATCTGGATATGTACTTTGCAAAATGTAAATAATGTCAAAAGGTTGAACTATCAAACACGTGGGAAAGGGTTGAAAAACAAAAAGAACCAAGGACATCTGAGAGAGGAGAAAGAAAAGGAAAAAGTCTTGAATGGTGACAGGGAGGGAAACAATGAGTCTTAGAGCTTCTATTCTGATAGGCAGCCAATATTTCCAGTGCCTCTTTGAACGTGACCCAAATTATCTGAAACTTTTGGGTCTGGAAACTTGAGCTAGAGGTCTCATGAGAACAAGCTTTCTTGTCATTTTCTGTAATTCTTGTTTCTGGTCAATCAAAGATTTTATGGGAACAGTCTTTTTTCCATATTGACACATGCATCTGACCAGAACTAAAAAGTAGAGATATGGATGAAAATGAAAATCATTTGGTGAAACAAAACCATTAATGCAGTCTTTCAAACTTTATAAGGCTTGGTTCAAGTTTTGGCTGAAAACTTCTTAGATTACAAACAAGTTTAGGTAAATGGCAAATCAAGTGCTCCTATAGGCCATCTTTCATAATGCAAGAACACGGGCACATTAAAATAGTATTTTAAGGTAGTAAACTTAAAACTAACAAAGGAAATGTTTCATAGTTAATAGTTTACATGTGAAACTCACTGCCAGAAGGTATCAGAGGCTAAGAGCTTAGGAGGATTCCAAAAAGGCCAGACACTTCTAGAGCATAGTTATACTAGATAGGACTTCTAGCAGTTTGAAACAGATGTAAATCCTCATACTAACTGTGTCACATTACCTCCCCCCTCCATATTTCTTCATAGAGATATGGTTATGATATGATTATGGCATAACTAAGATGTGTTTTATGCAAGATGGGTCATGTGAGATATCATTGGAAAGGTTATGATTTATTGAATATGATTATCCTATTTGTATGCATATCACTTGTGTATCTGAAGTTAGGAATATTGTCTATGCATCTATTACAAATGTGTTTACACCTGGGGAATGCCCACTAGACAGAATGCAGTCAGTCTGGATGGCCAGTTGGGAAGGACCATTAGGGAAAACAATAGGTCTTTGAAGATGCTAATCTCCCACCGGGAATGCTTCCTGGGGATGCTGCAAACAGACTCTGAATTATGGCTGCAGGGATATGTGACCAAGTCACCTGATACTGGACTCGATGATAATACTAGTATTTTTCCACTGACCGGAGGTGGGAATCACACTGGGAGACAAAGTATTCTTGCCATATGCAAAAGCTATTTAAGGCTTGGGAATGACATCATCGAGGTTGGTTCTTCATTGACTCCCCGCCCAAGAAAGAGGAGGACTGCTGGAAACACCTGAGAACAAAAGGATTGGACTAGGGGAGAAGGGCTGAGCCTAGGCTGGAGCGTTGTCTGGCCTGTGAAAGAAATAGCTGGAGCACGGTTGCCAACTTTCATGCAGTAAATAAGCTCCCTGAGTTTTACAATAAGCCCAAAATCAAGCTAATTCCATTTCAAAACAAGGCCAAAACAAGCCAATCCCTAAGAACCCCACCACTCTATGTGACTAGATCCCCCCCCGGCGTGCAATCTGGTGGGCCCACTGTGCACCCCTGACTCTCTTTCCCCCCTTGCCCTGCTTGCCCCTACTTGCCCCTGCTTGCTGGGAGCCGATTTAAAAAAAAAAAAAAAAAAAAAGCAACAAGCTACAAGCCAAACAAGCTACAAGCAAAAAACTTTCCAACAAGCAACTCACAATCCAAT
This sequence comes from Emys orbicularis, assembly GCF_028017835.1. Classification (NCBI taxonomy): domain Eukaryota; kingdom Metazoa; phylum Chordata; order Testudines; family Emydidae; genus Emys; species Emys orbicularis. The sequence goes on from NC_088685.1 coordinate 106,120,532, forward strand.
TAAGCCAAAAATAAACCCAATTTCTGGGTTTCCCCTCCCCCGGGTTTGGCATGTCTGATCTGGAGTTTTAAGCAGCAAGCAAGTGCAGCTTCCCTTCAAGCCTCTCTGCAAATAGCCTAGAACATTTAGGGTGAGAATTTGCTGCTCATATCCAATTTCAGTAGTACATTAAGCTTAGACTGTGTGTTTGTTTTATTTGCTAGGTAATCTGCTTTAATCTGTTTGCTATCCCTTATAATCACTTAAAATCTGTCTAATAAACTTATTTTTGTTTTGTCTAAAACCTGTGTGTGTGGAAATCATAACTTGGGGCAGCAAGCTGTGTATATTCCTCTCCATATTGAGGGTGGGGGCTAATTTCATGAGCTTACGCTGTACAGTTCTCTGTGCAGCGCAAGACGGTATAATTTTGGGTTTACCCTCTCGAGGGGTGTGTGCACTGGAGTACTGCGCAATTCCTTAGCTGAGCCTTCCCAAGCAGCGCTGATATCAGCATCAGTGTGTGTATAGCTGCAGCTGGGTGGGTCCCTACCTGTCTGTGTGCTGGTTAAGTGCAGTCTGAAGCCTGACAGAGGGCTTGGCTGGCTTGCCTCAGCAATACAGTGTAAAGGGAGCCTAGGCTGGTGGGTCAGGCAGGCTCAGTAGTACCCCAGTTCCAAGTGGCACCCCAGGGTTGGGGGGAACCCATCACACTAACCTATAGATAAGGAGGCTAGGAAGAAATTTCCCTATGGCTAGTTTATTTTATAGTTGTGTATTACAACAACTCTTGCTCCTTCCTTGGAAAAATCTGGTACTGGCTATTTGTCAGACAGGATACTAGATGTAGCACTGGTCTGATCTGGTATGGTAAATTCTATGTTCCTATTCCAAAATTTGAGATTAGGGCTGGCCAAATTGGTATTTACAAGGGCCAGTTTGAACCTTAGCCTAATTCCAAACTAAAGATGACGGTCCCAAGGTTTGGGATAGTTTCAGTTAAGGAGCAACCCTTTTGTGATGTGTGAACATATAGAGTTACCATTCAGGTGGCCACTAGGGAGCACAAAGCCAGAAGACAAGATAGTGAGAACAAGCAATAAAGGCAGTCTTGCATTCACCCTGACCACTGTGTCCTGGGTCTCTTATCTCTACTTCCCCAGCTAAGGTCTTGGTTCTTCCTCACAACCTTACACCCATCCCACACTGCTTTTATCTACTTCTCATACTGGAATGTCTACAACCAACCACTTCTAGGCTTCTCCACATGTCTAACACTATGCCATTCCTCCAGGGCTCTCCACTCCCTATGTCATCTCTCTGTCCATGGCACCAGGTCCTCTTATTCCATTAAGTTATCTCTTAGATCTGCAACTCTCCTTTTTAAGAGCCAGTCTAGCAGCCTTTCTGCTATACGTGCTCTCCTTCATATTATACAACTTTAGCACCCCCTCCTGCTGTGCTGCCTATGAGGAACCTAGTTGACTAGTCTTATATCTAGATCATAGTGTGGCCATGCACCACCTTGATTGCTCTGCTTACTGTATATTTTGAAGCCCCTTCCCCTAACCTTTGTCCCTCTAGCTTGTAAACTCACTTCTCATCTGCCACCAGAAATGGATAATGACAATAGTAATATATGCAAAAGAGGACAGAGTTAAGGCTGCACACATAACCTTAGCTGTCTCGTGACATTGAGTGCTTTACTTTGCAAACTTAACATTTTGCATGTAATCTGTTTTTGGGAAACAATATACATATAGTGCTGAATATTTCAGAGCAATAAAGTGATATTGTTGTGGGCTTCACTTGGGGCCAGCAGGCCTAGAAGGCATGGTGCACCTGAGTCTTGGGATGGGCTTTCCGGGCAACCTGAGGGCCTAGTAGTTGAATTTCAGTCGACCATCCCCAGCCAGAGGAGGGGGGAAAGGGTAGGGGGATCCAGGCCCTCCCTTTCCACTGGGTCCTGGCCCAGAGCCGAAGGGGGAAGGAGAGTGTCAGGCCCCTCTAGCTGGTACAACAGACCAGCCTCCCCTGGGCCACTTCCTACCTCCTCTGTTCTTGGTTCAGTTTGGGACATGGTCCCAGTACTCTGTTTCCCTCTCAGTGGATGGTTGCTCATAGTCTCAATAATGCAGACAGTCATTTGGGGCGTCCCAGTTTATTTGGGTTATATGTAAGTCCTCTGCTTCTGAGGGCCTGCAAGACCAATGTGACATGCTTTAGATGTTGGCTTCAGGACTTGCTATAGATAACAATGTCACTGACATATGCAGCTGCATATTGATGGTGAGGCCAAAGCACCTTATCCACCGGCTTTTGAAGGTGGCTCCTGTGCCATTTAGGCCAAAGGGCCTGTTTCAGGTCCTGCCAGACTTGCCCTCACCAGAGCTTGGCAGCAGCCATTAACTCTTACGGGCATTAGTAGTTTCTGTGGCTCCTTCTTGCAGATCCTGGAGTCGGGCCACCCATACTTGGTCATAAAGACAGTCCATCTACACTCTATATCTGGCCTAATTGTCCTCATCCTCAAAGGAAACCTGCACAATACTTTCAAAAGATGAGCCTGGGAGCTTAAATTCATAACTTTGCTAAGCACTAAAAATCATGGACTGAATAGAGACACTGGATTTATGTCTTATTACAACAATCTATAGCTCACTAAACATCTCTTGCCAGCTGCTCCCCCATCCCCTTCACTTTCCTCCCTATGACTGGAGGCGCGTTAACAGACCACTTCACCTCAAATGGTCCCTTGAAATATGTGTTTACTTATGCTAAACTATCTGTTCCCCCTTGTATTCAGCTGGGACATCCCCAGACCTGAAGAACTCTGTGTAAGCTCAAAAGCTCGGCCTGGTCTACACTATAGAGTTAGGTCAACGTAAGGCAGCGTACATCAACCTAACTATGTAAGCATCTACACTACTATGTTCCTCCCGCTGATTTAACTCGCCCACTATGTCAACCTAATAACTCCACCTCCACAAGAGGCATAGTGCTTAGGTCAATGTAGTTAGGTTGACACATTGTCTTTGTAGACACTGCATTGCTTACATCACTTGTTGCTGCTGCTGACAGCGAGAATCCCGCCGCCCCGGGCAGGGCTGACAGCTCAGGCTGTCAATGCCCCATAATGCCCCACTTAAGCTGGTGGAAATGCTCTTGGGGAGGGAGGATGCACAGCAGTGGCTGTAGGTCAACCTAACTTAAGTCAACTTAATTCTGTAGTGTAGACATGCCCCTTGTCTCTCACCAACAGAAGTTGGTCCAATAAAAGATTACGTCACCCATCTTGTCCCTCTGCTTGATTGTCATCGTAGGTGGCACATGACTCTTGTGTTTGGGGAGTCTGGGCGCAAGCACTGGAAGCTCCTTAGAAGTGGGGGGGCCACCGGCTCCCGGACTGTGGCCTCACTTGCACTTGGCGGCTTCTTCCCCTCCCCTGGGGAAATGTTGAGCAGGAGCAGGGCCTTGGGCCGGACCATGGGCAGGACCACAGTCTGGGCACCAATGTCCCCCCCTCTTCTCAGGAGCTTACGGCGACGGCACTCCAAAGGTGGCGGGCTGACGCACCTCCAGAGGATGGTGCCCCATATCCAGCATTTCTTGCCCCGTTTGGAGAGGCTTTTATACCGGCCGTCCATGATTGTCAGGGCCGGCTCCAGGCACCAGGCACCCAAGCTGGTGCTTGGGGCGGCACCTGGAGGGGGGCGGCGCGGCGCTCGGGCCGCCGGGGAGAGCGGGGCCACAGCCGGGCTCGCCGCCCTCCACCCGGCGCTCTGGCCGCCCTCCCCCCCGCCGCCGGGGGGAGAGCCGAGCCCCAGCCGGGGCTCGCCGCCCTCTGGCCGCGGGGGTGGGGGGAGAGCCGAGCCCCAGCCGGGGCTCGCCGCCCTCTGGCCGCCGGGGCTCGCCGCCCTGCCCCCGCCGGGGCTCGCCGCCCTCCACCCGGCGCTCTGGCCGCCCTCCCCCCCGCCGCCGGGGGGAGAGCCGAGTCCCAGCCGGGGCTCGCCGCCCTCTGGCCGCGGGGGTGGGGGGAGAGCCGAGCCCCAGCCGGGGCTCGCCGCCCTCTGGCCGCCGGGGCTCGCCGCCCTGCCCCCGCCGGGGCTCGCCGCCCTCCACCCGGCGCTCTGGCCGCCCTCCCCCCCGCCGCCGGGGGGAGAGCCGAGTCCCAGCCGGGGCTCGCCGCCCTCTGGCCGCGGGGGGGGAGGGGGAAGAGCCGAGCCCCCACCGGGGCTCGCCGCCCCCCCCCCCCCGCGCCCTGCTCCCGGCCGCCGGGGGGAGAGCGGAGCCCCCGCCGGGGCTCGCCGCCCTCGCCCCCCCCCCCCCGGCGCCCTGCCCCCGGCGGGAGAGCGGAGCCCCCACCGGGGCTCGCCGCCCCCCCCCGGCTCCGCCCCCCCCCAAGGGGGGGGGGGGCGGCGGCCGGAGGCTTTTTTGCCTGGGGCGGCAAAAAAGCCAGAGCCGGCCCTGATGATTGTCATTGTCCCCTTTTAAGCAGGTCCTCCATGTGGAGCATGTTCTGCAGCTGCTGAGGTAGGAGTTCTTGTCCCAGTACTGCTCCACAGCTCCCTTTGCTTTAGAGTGGGGTCTGTAAACCCCATCACAGATGGGGGGAGGGGGGAAGTACAAGATACACAAATTTTATCTTATGCATTTGGGAATGTAAATAGTTTTAAAATGAAAGCAGTCAAGATAAGGGGAATAATGTGCCTGATCTTGAGGGGTGCTGAGCAGCTCTCGTTGACTCTATGTGGAGGAACGTAAGATACAGATGTGGCTTAATTAAAAATTATAAGATATAGTGATATGTGAATTGGGATTTTTTAACCATGTAAGTAATAAAGCTTCAAAATGTATGAGAACTAGGTTATAATTCTATTCTGTGGTATTTAGTGACCGGGACTTCACTATGACTTGATATTATCCAAACCCTGGCTGAAATTTCAGCCTTATGTCTAGTTTAGGGTACGCCATTCCTTTATGTTGATACAAATCACAGATCACTGCAATGGATGAAAGCATTAGCGAGTTGTAGCTCCGGTAGTTAAGAGTCAGCTAATTATACAGGTAATTCTTATTCAGATTAAAATTATTTCTTCATCAAAGCCTTAGAACCCACACTTGAGCTAACTAAAACTTTCAATTTTAATTTTGACTTGGTCCTCTGAATCCATAATAATAAGCTTCATATACATCAAAGCTGACATGCCTCTGTCAACTTTACCAGCCATTCGCTACCCTGAAGAATTCATCTGCACTTTCCTTTCACTGTAACTTTGCTGTTGGCATGCCCTCCTGGCAGCAGCAGCGCCAGGGTTTTTGCCGCCCTAGGCGGAAGCGCTCCTCCTCTGAGCATTCGGCGGTGGGGGTCCTTCCGCTTTGCGTCTTCGGGGCACTTTGGCGGCGGGTCCCGGAGCGAGTGAAGGACCACCGCTGAATTTCTGCCGAAGACCCGGAGCGGAAGGACCCCCCGCCGCAGAATTTCCACCGAGGGCGGCAAAATGCCACCCCCCAAATCCTGCCACCCTAGGCGACTGCCTAGGGTCACCTAGTGGAAGCGCCGGCCCTGCCTCCTGGTCTAGCAGACCCCTTTCTAAAGGCCTAATCCACAGGAACTTGGAGAGTATGAAAGAGCCTGCATACATTCCTCTCTAAAAATATACAGATTAGTCTGGTTTACCTCTTTAATTTCATTTCATGAAGCTTTTTTAAATCTGTAGTTGAAATCCTTGTTCTTTCACACAGCTCTAAGTGACAAAAAGAGTGACTGAGAGCATCTGTCTCCATTGACAATGCATCTCTAACTCATGCTGCTGGATAAGGCAAACCTGCTAACTCAGCTAATGAAGTCTATGTGCAATCTAGATGCGGACTATTCTTTCCACATCACAATGCTTACAGGACCATGAAAGCAGGGATTCTAGAAAAAATCTTCCTCACACCTCCAGCTCAGTTCTCTCTGGCAACAGAACTGAAATTATAGTTTTCTTTATAATCCTTATTACCTTTTGAGAATTTCTAGATTAACAACTTCAGCAAGGAAATAGCTTAAATGACATTTCATTTCACAGGGATGTTTTTTAATGCATATTCATAAACAAAAAGTAGTGTCTCTTAAGCAAGGAGATCTAGGGCCTGATCCAGCTTCTGTTGTAGTCTATGGGAGCAGGATTCAGCCCTAGGTTATGTTAGCTAATCATAAGGGATTGATCACTTGTTCTGCTTTCCACAACTTGGTTCCTTCCCACTCCTTGTCTATTCCCAAAACCCCATGCCTCTTCACTCAGCCCAATATGTTTGTCTGATTGCCTTTTGGGGCCTCATCAAAACCCCACTGAACATAGTGGCTTTGGATCTAGGGTCCTTTATGCCCTCAGCCTTTCTCTGATACAACCTCTATGCCTGGGACTGCCTTCCTGATCCCGTCTGTCACCTTTTCCCCCTTTAAGCTTTTTTAGAAAACACTTCTTCAAGGAGTCTTGTATAAGTACATATGACAGTAAAAGAAGCAGTTGCTTGGGAGAGTAGTACATGTGTATTGAGGATTACATAGGGTATCTTCAGAAAAAATATATATCCGTGTCTTTGTTTTAATTCTTCCCATACCAATCCCTCCTTGCGTTATCTTCTCTGGTTGTTCTTGACTTAATGTAAATGGTAAACTCTGGAGGTGTGGGGAAGGGGGGAGAGGATTCTGACCAAAATTTTCAAAAGTAGTGACTCCGGGTGTCTGAAGTTTTATGTGCCCAATTTGAGAGTCTCTAAAGGTGCCTGATTTTTTTCAGAGTGCTGAGCACCTGCCCTCTGAAAATCCGGCCCCTTTAAAGTATCTCAGATTGGGCACCCAAAATTGTTAGTCACTTCTGAAAATCTGCACCTTGAGCTTTGTTTTGTAAAGGGCCAGGTACATTTGTGGCCTTTTTATAAGAGCCACCAACCATTGTCATTCAGCATTTGTCAAGTGTGTCCTTGCTGCAGGGAGCTCTGTCAAGCAATAGTGCTTATGACCATAACTGAATCATTTTATATTTTTAATGATCAAGCTACTGAATTCCTGCAATGATTTTCATCTTCCCATTAGCAATGGGCAAACCTCAAAAGGTTCTGCCGTTCCGATGGGTTCCTATAATCATCCAAAACTGGGCTGGAGATCTTCTGAGAACAGAAACTCTCATGAGACTCCTGGTATTTCCTGTTGCTCATCAGGCCAGAAATACAGTACCAGAGGAACAGCCTTTCTCTTCGTACTGTATTATGATATTTCTGCTTATGGCTGAAACCAGGAAGTGCCACAGTGCATAAAAATGAAAACAAACAAACAAAGTTAATGGAACCTTTTCAAACCTCAGAAAAGGTTCATATTTGGTTTGAGTTGTGGGCGAAGGCTTGGGTCAAGTGCCTCTTGATTTATTTAAACCACTTCACCCCTCCCTAGTCCTGTGGTGTATTTTTGTGCACAATTAAAGACTAACGTGCTGTTTTTTGAAGTCAAGCCCATGTTTTTTATAAAGCTCTCCCTTATAAAACTCTGACATATACTCTGTTATATTGGTTCTCAACAAAATAATCATAATCCAACACCTCTTTGCAGGACTAAAAATACTTGCATCCCCTTGAAAGTGGTAAAAAAATGAAGTGTCCTGTAGGTTAAATTGGGGCCTACGACTTTCTCTTGCAAACTATTTTAGTGATTTTTATTAAAAACCGTTTCCAACTCCATAAGCTAGGTAAATGTAAGGAATTTAATAGAACAAATGACAAAAGTCAAAGATCCCAATCTCAAGCCTACCAAAAAATACTTTTAAACATACAGTAGCACTATACGTACGTGTGTGTGTGTGTATACATATAATACATGTTTATAAACTACATAGAAATGTATTTAAAAATGCCTACCAAAAAGTGCTTCTAGGGGTGTCTTTTTTTTTTTTTAGGGAGCAGAGTTTCTCTGGCTATTTATATCACAAGTGTATTCCAGCTGTATCAGTCTGTTATTTCCACCTTGCTGCTCACGTGGTTTTGCTGTGGTGAATATGTGCGTAAATGAGGTTTCTCTTGTGGCTTTCCTGCAGATACTGGTAAGTTACAGATTATGCAAAGGTAGCAAGACAGTTTGCATTCCGGATGTAGAGAGAACTAGATGACCTCTGAAACGCACTGTTAAAATCTTTCTTTCCCTGTTGCAGAAGATCAGAATCATAGAGAAAACCTAGTGAGTGTTCCAAGAACCTTGCCCCCAAAGAATTTTGTCCATGAGTGTATGTTTTGCTACACAGTATAAAGCTTTCCTGTAAGAAAGATCATCAAACAGAGTAATAGCCATAGCTTAATCTGCTGCTGCTAACTTGAAATTGCAAATTTAAAAGAAGCGCATTCAACCCTATCCCCAAATAAAACCTAAATGATATTTACCAGTCTTGTCTCCGACTTCTAGTGTTCTTCACTAGTTTTGTGAGCTTGGATCCTTTCCCATACTGAGTCTACTGCTGTTGGTGGGAAAGCTTTAATGTCTGTGTGAGAGTTACATTTGTCAGAAAGCAAAAGAAGGGGCTTACCATACCTAATAAGCCTGCTCAGACCATTGAAGTCAATGGCAAAACTTGCTCTGGCCCAAGGAGACAAATGCAATGAGGAAAGGAAGTTTAGGGGAGAACCTTGGTAAAGCTAGTAAACAATATATACTTTGGGGGTAAGATTCTGGCCTGCATTAAGGCAGATTTGTCCCACTCCCCTGATGCAAAATTGCTCTTTTCTACAGTGTAGCATCTTCAGTGGTGTAAAGCCACTTTGATTAGCTTCTACTTGGTTTTCTTTGCAATCTGCTCCTGTTCTAACAACTTTTTTTTCTTTTAGGCCCCAATCTCACAAGGACTTATGAACGTGCTCATCTTTAAGCACACAACTAGTCCCATTCTAAGTCAACGGGGACTACTTACTTTGCTTAAAGTTGTGTGTGTGAATAAGTCTTTGCAGGATTGGGCCCTTAGATTGTATCAGTCTCCTCCTCATCACCTAGGCCCAGATCCACAAAGGGATGTAGATGTTACAACTCTAAAAGTTAGGTGACTAGAAAAATCACAGGAACAATACCGCAATCCCCAAAGCCTGAGTTCGGTGCCTAGGCTCCCAATACAATGAATGGGGAGAAGTAGGCACCTTAGAATGTGATCTACAAAGCCAGGACACTGCGTGGGAAGCCACCTAAGCTAGCCAATGCGAGATGCTGACAATAGGATGTGTACTGAGCCCTGCCCCCTCACCAAGATAGGCATCTCCCTATAGCAGGACTTAGGCGCTTATCTCTGCTAGCAATCCACAAACAGAAACCCCTCTCACAAAATCAGGTGGCTTATCTGCCTAAGTAGTTTCTTGTAGGAATGAGTTAGGCGCCTGCCTCTCACCACACAAAACCTCCAGAGGAGGTGGTGCTGGTGGTGGTGCTCACTTTATAACTTTTAGCGCAGAGGTTAAAGAATTCACCTGGGATGAGAGAGACCTGGGCTCCCACAATCTTCCTGTTGAAGCTGTTCCACTGTGGATAAATAAACAGGAGAGACTGAAGGACCACCACATCTGAATATCCCATAGCTCAGTAGACAGAGAGCTCTCCTGCGAGGTGGAAGATTCATGTTCAAATCCTTTTCTTCCCTTCCCTGCAGCTAAGGGTGGAACCAAACCTGGGTCTACCATGTCCCATGCTCTAACCACTAGTCTACAAGTCATAAGGCGGGGTAGTGGCACTACCTCCTCCAGCCAGATTTTGATTGAGAACTGATCCAGTTGGCAGCCTCTGAGCACACTTACTGAATTGGGCCCGGCATGTAACTTAGGTGGACGAATGCCTATTGACCCTTTGTTTGTTAACGGCTCTGAGACTTAGGCATCCAGATGCCTAGAGTGAGGCAGCAGTGTCCATGTCTAGAGGCAGAATTAGGTGCTGAGTGAGTTTAGGCACCTACAAGATTCAGTGTAGGGTGACCAGATGTCCCGTTTTTAAGCCCTTCTGCAGGTGTCCTGACTTTTTCTTAAAAACAGGCAAATTGTCCCGTATTTTCTATCTTCTCCCCCCAGCCCCCATCAATACTTGCAGGTCCTGCTGCTGGCTAGATCCCTGCTTGCCAGCCACTCACCCACCAGCGGTGAGTGTAGGGGTCCAGTGGCTGATGATAATGGTGGATGTGCAAGGCTGGTGGCAGGGCAAAGCTGCAGCGTGTGGGGCTGGCTGCTCTCCCTGCTGGTCCATCAGCGCAGTCCCTGCTGCATGCTGGCTCTCAGCCAGCAGCTGGCACTGGGTGCACGCTGCAAAGCTGTGGTGGTTGGTGAGTGCAGTTAGGCGCCAGGCGGTGCCAGTTATGTGTCGCCTCTGCTGCCCACCCATCAGTCCTTTTATGTGCTCCCCCTCTCGCTGTCCTCTCCCTGCTTTGCCCCTTCACCCCCCCCAGCCCCGCTGCTCCTCCATAATTCCCCCCCCCCCCGCGGGGCGTGTTCTGCTCCCAGCACTGTGCAGAGAACCAGCCCTTGGTCGGAGCACTCAGCTCACCAACAACCTGGCCAGCAGGCTCCTTCCTTCCCCCACTGCCTCTGGCTGGGCTGGCGCCCCAGGAAAGCCCAAGACCCTTTGGATCTGGAGTGGCAGAGAGGGGCGGGGGGAGGAAGCAATTTCCAGCCTGTTCATGCCCCAACCCAGCAGCCTCCCAGCCAGGGGCTTAGCACCCTCTTTGCCCCCCTCATTGCACTGGGTCCTGCCCCCATGGAGCACGGGGCTGCTCCATCCCCTAGGCACCCTCCTCTGCTGAGCCACCTCTCTGGGCGAGTTTCTGGGTGGGTTCGCTGAAGCCCCTGCAGTCAGGTTCCCTGCGCCCTGGTGCACAATGCATCCTTAGGGCTTAACCCCTCCCTGCCCACGCTGTAGCCAGGGGACAGGAGGTGGCTGGGTTATGTCAGTGGCCAGCAGCAGCCTGGAGGTGTTAGCTGCCTTTAGACACTGTGCGGGCAGGAAGGTACAAGCTGCTTCCAGCCACGGGGGAGCGGGGGCAGGAGCGGGGAAGAGATGAGCTCTGCAAAGACTTGGGCCAGGTCATCCTTCCCCCCCTCCCCCATTGAGGCTGGAAGCAGCTCCCATCCCTTCTCTCCTGCATAGTGCTGAAAAGCTGCTGCTGGCAACATTCTGCTCTGAACCCTGGCAGAAATCGGGGGGGGGGGGGGGTCGATGTGACTTTGCGTGCCTTCCCCACGTGTTGCCTTGGGAAGATGCGGTGCCAGATACTAGGAGAGGCAGGTCTGTCCTGTGGGCCCAGCCAGGCATAGAGGGCGGAGAGCACCAGGTAGAGAAGGTCGGGTCAGTCAATCACCCCCCTGTGTGAGAGAGGTGTACGGGAGTGTGTGTGTCACCTCTCCCCATGTGAACCCCAAAGCCTTAAGGATAAGAAGGTAAATAAAAAGAATCCAGCTATGCAGTATTTCTTTTTAATAGGGTCTCAGTCAACTTGATGTTAATTTGCACGTTTGTACTGCATAGTTCTGATTGATTGCAGTTGAACTCGCTTGAATATGAGTAATTTTACCAGGTGTCCCGTATTCAGCATAGGGAAATATGGTCACCCTAATTCAGTGGGAGTTTTGTGGATCACAGTGGAGCCAAAACTGGGACTAAGGTGCCTAAGTCTGAGATTTAGGTACATAAGTACCTTTGTGGATCTGGGCCCTAGAGACTATGAATTAATTAGCATGCAAGCAATATATCTTACAGAGTTTTTTATGTGAGCATATTTTAATGCACCAGCAGATTTAGGCAGATGCCTGAATACTTCATTTGACCTCTTTGGTGAGGGCCCTGGTAATTTTCATAGGACATTTTTAGACTGTAGCTCTAAGGGAGTGAGAGGTTTCAGGACTGGAGTCCTGAACAAACATGAGAGGCTACCAGCCATCTGAAAAATATGAAATAATAAATCTTTATGTAATTGAAAAAAAATATTTTTAAAATAATTAAATTACAATTCACAATTAGACATCTCTTGTGAATCTTGCCACTCTGACATGGATAATTGCTGAATACCTGATAAGCAGTGGTAGATTTTTGGCTCTAACTTCAGTGACTCTACATTTGGCATCCCATGTAAATTGCATATTGGTGGAATGAGATGACTTTCTATTATGGAAAAATCATTTCAAAATTGGGCGGTATCCAAATGGCTATCACTTTAGTCAGCATTTCCTAGGACGGATGGATAAAGTGCTAATCCATAACATTCATTTGTTTGCTGGGGCTCTGTGTGTGTGAGGTGGGGAAAATATACAATCATTCCCTTTAAAGCGGCAATAAGAAATTGATTAGTATAACTTGTTTTTCCATGTTGTGTCTCCATAGATGTTAAGAAAGATACTGTAGCTAGGCAGCGAAGTGCAATGGTGACTTTTTTAATAGTAGAGCAAAACATAGCTTCTTTTTACTGAACTTTTTAAATCCCCTTCACTGTATTTTAAGTTTGTCACAGACATTAAATAAAGTTAGTTTTCCAACTTTACATTTGGAAAACTTGGTCTTCTGTTACTGTTTGGGTTTTTTTGTTCTGTTTTGGTGTGTTTGTTTTGTTTTTAAGACCTATCTCAGAATCCTGTTAAAATGCTAAATCTTTCTCATTCCTTCCTGGTCATCATTTTCTGTCTCCAATAGCAGAGCAGCATATGTCCTAGTTATAAGGTATACTTTGCCTTTTTTAAGCTGAGAAAATCAATCTGTCCCAACAATTATCTGTGTTTTGTTGTATGCTGCCAGTTCAAATTCATCCAGATTGATACTAACGAAAAGTTATTACAGTCCACAGCTTCTATGCAAGGCAGGAAGGGGTTAATGAGCTACTGAAGTCCCAGTCAGCCCAAATCAAGAGGCCTGGAGCAGGAGGTAGGCTTTCCCGGGAGGGGCTTAAACGGAAGAACTCTGTTTAGTTGTGGGCAATGTCTGCTTGCTGACATAGGGCAAGACTGTAGCAGGGCTCCTGGAGGAAAGGGAAGAGGTTGTTTGTGTTGCTTCATGTCCGAGACCAATGCAGGTTCGAATGAGTATTTGAGTGAAGGAGGAAAATTGAAGCAAAGACAGATTGCAATTCAAAACAGGTGGTTGTTTATTAATGGGGAATGAATTACAACTTGGGCTGGGGAGGAATACCTTTACCACTAGCAATACTATCAGAGCAAAAATATTCACACAACTCTAACTAAAAGAGAAACAAGTCATCAATCAAAAGTATCACCAGAACAGTAATATATGTAACTTGAAACAGTCTATTTACATCCAACAATGAAGAACCGAATGATCTATAATCAACTGCTCACTAAAAGCCAGAACAGACATACAAAACTGAGTAAACCGTACATACATTAATCGAATCCTATACCACAACAGCAATTAATACAACAATTCGTCCCCTATATACTATACACGAGATTTGGTACCAAGTAAGGGAGGAGAAAGAAGGAAGAGGCCAAGCAGGCAAAATATTTACAAAAATTAAAATGCACATACCACACTCCAGGTGCAGCTGACCAGCAGTACAGACACCAGGGGCATGACGGGATGTAATCTGAAACGACATGACACGAGCCGGCTAAATCCGGAGGAGACCCTGGCTGAAAGGGTGATCAGGCCTTTCAGCTAACACGCGGACACTCCCACAGATTTTGGTGCGGGACATAGTTTTATTCGAAGACCCTTACTTGTGCCAGCATTCGATTGGTCCCCCGCTCCTACACCAACCGGGTTCCGAGCTGGTGCCCTCTACGTCAACAGATACTGCACCCAGCACACTAAGTTTATGCACACGACACGCCGGTATTGTAGCACACGGTACCAATGTGACCTACAATTGACCAGGCAGAAGGTTCGAGAATAGGCACATGGCACCACGGTGGTGCACACAACACCAATGTGACCTTTTGACCGACAATTGGCCATACAGACATCATGTCTGAGCATAGGGTTGCGACACTTCATACTTGTTTTGGACTTTGAGTGCTCTTGGAAGGGGTAGAACTGTAAGTAAGCCAGTTGGAGGGCTTATCCTCTGCTACCCAGAAGTCACTGGTGGCTGGGTGGAGCAGTGGAAGACCAGCTAGGAAACTGAGGCTGAGTAGCTGCTGCCCTGCACAACAGTGCAAGGAGGTGCTCCAGTAAGGATGTACTCCAACATCATGGCTCTTGGGGTACTTTGCCATAGCTCCCAGTGGGTAAGCAGCAAGCTGAAGGTAAGGGGCCTTTTCAGGAAAGATATGTGAGGGGTTCTGCTGAAGGCTAAGGATTTGGAAGGCAGAATGTTTCCCACTCCACACACCCCATACTCTCCCTGCTGGAAGAAACTTCCTTCACCCAAAGGAAGAATTCCAAAAACACTATCCTTGTGGCATCTGAACAACTTTCCTGTATCTCACTATCTTGTTGGATCTCCTATCTCCTTTAAAAATGTACAGTAACTCCTCACTTAACGTTGTAGTTATGTTCCTGAAAAATGCAACTTTAAGTGAAACAATTTTCCCATAAGATTTAATGTAAATGCGGGGGGTTAGGTTCCAAGGAAATTTTTTGGGGGCAGACAAAAGGCATTATATACTGTATAGTACTGTACTGTGGTGGGGAGGTGCCCCTGGCTTACCCCTGGGGCTCAGGGCTGGGGGTTCAGGGTCTGGGAGGGAGTTAGGGTGCAGGAGGGCGCTCAGGGTGGGGTGCAGGGTCTGGGAGGGAGTTAGCCCCTAAAGCCCCAGTGTTCCGGGTGGCCCTGCCTGCCGGGGGGAGGGCAGCTTCCCTGCTCCCTCCCTCCCTCCCAGAAAGTCCTAAGCACCGCCAAACAGCTGTTTGGTGGTGGGGGAAACGCTGGGAGGGAGGGAGGAAAGGAGGGGGAGGAGGCGGAGAAGAGGAATTTGTGCAATGCTCCCTTGTAAAGTCCGCCAAACGATGTTATAAGGGAGCATTGGACAACTTTAAACGAGTATGTTCCCTAATGGAGCAGCGACGTAACTTCGAAACAACGTTAAGCGGGAGGACGGTAAGTGAGGAGTTACTGTAGTTGAAAGCAAATTTTTCACCTTCTGTTATACCTCTTAATTTCTCTCACCCTCTGTTGTTGTTGAGGTGTGTCAAGTGTCTTGAGATACACTACAGCCTTATGTTGCATAGACTGTGTGAAAAGATAGAAAGGACTGAGCAGAAAGTCGAAGGGCCATAAATTGGAGTCACACTGTTGAGAATGAAACTGCTGTTGAAATTTCTTGTCAGCATGTAGTTCTGATGACATCCCAATGAGTGAGTCTCTGCTCTCAGCCTGCTTGTAGACTAACAAGTGTGTTTTTAACAATGAATCAAAGTGTGTGTGTGTGTGGTGAGGGAGTGTGGGGAAAAAGAGAGAGAGAGAGAACATGGATAAAGTTCAGTGACAAAACATTACTGCAACAACATTAACCAACAGTGACTATTTCACTGTAAACAAATACCAGAACAGCATCCACAGCAATTAGAGAAAACTTCTGCTGGCTTATTTGTGTACCTTCCTATCCTCCTGCCTCATCAGTGCTTTACCTCTTTATATGTTTCATCTTTCTTTATCCTTCCTTCTATATCCTGAAGTGTGCTTCTGGTCTGAAAAGAGACTATAAAAGTGGCTTCTTAATCAGCAGATCTTTGCCCTCTGTGTATTCAGAGTCATACATACTCATTTTAGTGACAAAAATGTGGTTATTATAACCAGTCTCTCAAATTCCTTTAATAGTATAGAACCAACACTGCTATAAGAGTGTGAACTGAATTCTATTCTGCTTGATTCAATATCAGGTATGGCAAGGAATTCCTGGGAGTATAGAGTAGCCGTCCATGCAGGATGGCATCTCTAGGGCATTAAAATACTAGTCCTAAAACATACAAAGGTTAGATTGTCATTAGTCCTGTGCAAGTGAGTCAGGGGGAAAGGTCATTAAAAAAAAACATCTTTCCTTCCTCCTTGCACTTCTAAGCAGGATCTAGTAGCTATTCTAGTCCTGGTGCTCAAAGGATTACTCTTGGCTAACACCAAAGAGGGAGAAGGTGATAAGGCCATGTTTATGATGTGCAGGTCTGCACCCGCCACAGGTTGTTCCACCATAGCTCTGGTGTAAAAATTGGGTGGCACTTCACTAAAACTGGTGGTGTTACACTGGCATGAATGAGTGAAGAATTAGGTCTATTGAGCCTATATCTGAGATGCTGCTTCCTGAAGCTCCCACTGACTTATTGGGCCTGTACATTATCCTGTACTTAAAGCTGTGACTTAAAGCCACAGGCTCAAGTCTCACCTGCAACTGAACTCAGTTTGCTGTAGGGGAGTGGAAGGCTCATCAGAGAGCCAATTACATCTGTCTGAATCTGCACCAGCCCAGCCTCCAGAATTAGAGTAGCCCTTGAACTATTATAACTAATTCTTACTACTAGAATAAGGTCCCTAAGGAAGAAAACAAAATCATTAGTGAAAGTTTGCAGATGACCCAAAGATTGGGGGAGTGATAGACAAGACGAGCACAAGTCACTGATACCAAGCGATTGGGACCACTTGCTAACCTGAGCACAAGCAAACACTATGTGTTTCAATAAGGGTGTCATGACCCACGGGCCTCAAACCTGGGTCTGCAGGGTTCACAGGAGCAGCCATGCTTCAACCCTCTACTTGACAGACTGCTGCCAACTGTTTATCCAGGACCCACAAAGTCCAGCCCCAGTTTCAGGCTCCACCCTTCAGGTCCTATTGGTGGAGTCCCAAAGCAGCTGATTGGCCCACTGGCCCTACTTAAGCCAGCAGCATTCTGGAACCAACCCATGTTCTCAAGTCCCATAACTTCCGCAACATGCCCAATTGGCAGCACCTGCTGATGCTCATCCACTCTGCCTCTGTCTCTGGAATTCCACCCGACAAGATGGCCATTATTGACCAAGAGCCACACGACACCCAGGAGGGTATTGCATTCGTAAGGAACTACATCTGTGTTTCCCCTGGATCTGCAAGAGTGGGGGTTCTTCAGTTGTGCCATGACTCTACCCTGGCAGGCCATGTGGGGTGATATAAAACCCAATGATTAACATCCAGATTCATCTGTTGGCCCCATATGTGCCCCACAATAGAGACTTTTGTTGCTTCCTGCCAGGGGTGTGCCTGCACCAAGATCCCATGCCAGAAACCCTGTGATCTACTCCAACCTCTGGACACCCTATCTCAGCCTTGGGAGACCATTTCCTTGGCTTTTATGGTAAAACTATCAGAATCCAGTGGTTTCACAACCATCCTGACAGCGGTGGATTGCTTTTCAAAAATGACCCATTCCATTCCCTGCATGGATTTACCTTCCTCAGGAGAAACTGCCTGGCTCTGGATAAACAATATAGTCTGTCTTCATGGCCCCCAGGATCATGTCTGACCAGGAGCCCCAGTTCAGTGCCTGCTTCTGGCAAAAGGCCCTATGTCTATTACGGGTCTACAAGCACCAGTTCTGCCTACCATCCTCAGTCAAATGGCCAAATGGAAAGAATCAACCAGATCCTAGAGCAATACCTACAATGCTACACCGACTACCATCAGAATGACTGGTTTACACTATTACCATATACTGAATTCTTGTATAATAATTCAGACCACGCACGCACAGGCCAAATCTCCTTTTTCAACTATGAGTACCACCTCTGATTTCACCCACAACTGCAGACATCCTCTCCCAACCCATCGGCCTTGGACCTAATACAAAACATCCATTACATCCAAAAAGAGGTGAAGGGACAGCTTGAGAAGATAAAGGAGGACTACAAAAATTATGCAGATGAGCATAGGCAACAAGGCCCCACCTATTTTATAGGACAAAAAGTAAAGTTTTCTACAGAACACCTCCATATAGACAGACCTTGGAAACTAGACCACCGGTTCCTTGGCCTGCTCTGGATTTGGCAACAAATCAACTTTGTCCCTTTGAGCTCCAGCTCCCTTGGAGTCCACCCCATATTCCATGTCACACTCCTAAAACTCTACACTGAGAACACATTTCCCAATACAGCCCAATCACCACCCCCACCAGGGTCAAGTAAAAGGTCAGGAGGAATACACTCTCTACAAAGTCCTTGATTGCAAAGTCAAGTGATGTAAATTTGGTACCTGACTGAACCGTAAACTTCCCAGTCAGAGGAACACACTTCAGAGCTAGCTGAGAATGTTCACACTCCTGCCCTGGTGTGGGCCTTCTATAGGAGCCACCCTGGACCTATGCTGCCTAGAGGGTGTGCCTAGGGAAGGAGGTTATGTCATGACCCATGGGCCTCAAACCCGGGTCTGCAGGAGCAGCCATGCACTAACTCTCCACTTGGCAGCCTGCTGACAACTGCTTACCCAGGATCCATGAATCCCAAACCCAGTTTGAGGCTCTGCCCTTGAGGTCCTATTGGAGGAGTCCCAGAGCAGCCGATTGGACCTCTGGCCCTATTTAAGCCAGGAACAGGAAGTTGTCTGAACAACTGGGCTGTGTACCTTATGCTTCCTGCTTCTCCCGGTTGACTTCCTGGCATCCCAACCCGGCTTGACTCCTGCTGTCTGACTTGCGGTTCTGATCTCCAGTTTGTTTCCTGCTTCTGATTTCTTGACCCCCAGCTGACTCTTGATCCTGTCTCATGACTGTGAACTCTAGCTTTGACCACTAGGTCTGGCTGCCAGGGACCCAGCCATGACAAAGGGTAAATGTTAAGTTATACATCGAGAAATAAAGAATGTTGGCCATACTTACAGGATGGGGGACTCTGAAAGACTTAAGGGTCATAAGGGAAAAAGGGCTGAACATGAGCGTCCAGCGTGGCATTGTGTCCAAAAGAGCTAATATGATCCTTGGATGTATAAATGAGGAAATATCCAGTAGGATTAAAGGTTGTTTCCTCTTTATTTGGCATTGGTGTGACCACTACTGGAATACTGTGTCCAGTTCTGAAATCAACAGTTCACGAAGGATGTTAATAAATTGGACACGGTT
Source organism: Emys orbicularis (assembly GCF_028017835.1). Taxonomy (NCBI): domain Eukaryota; kingdom Metazoa; phylum Chordata; order Testudines; family Emydidae; genus Emys; species Emys orbicularis. Next base: position 106,139,528 of record NC_088685.1, read on the forward strand.
CAGAGAAGAGGATTAGAAAACTTGCCTTTCTAGTGAAAGACTCAGAGCTCAATCTACTTACCTTACCAAAAAGAAGGTTAAGGAGTGTCTGAATGGTGAACAGAAATTTAATAATAAAGGGCTCTTCAATCTAGCAGACCAAGGTATAACAGGATCCAATGGCTAGAACAGGGGTCGGCAACCTTTCAGAAGTGGCGTGCCGAGGCTTCATTTATTCACTCTGATTTAAGGTTTCGTGTGCCAGTAATACATTTTAACGTTTTTAGAAGGTCTCTTTCTATAAGTCTATAATATATAACTAAACTATTGTTGTATGTAAAGTAAATAAGGTTTTTTAAAATGTTTAAGAAGCTTAATTTAAAATTAAATTAAAATACAGAGCCTCCCGGACCAGTGGCCAGGACCCAGGCAGTGTGAGTGCCAATGAAAATCAGCTTGCGTGCCGCCTTCGGCACACGTGCCATAGGTTGCCTACCCCTGGGCTAGAAGCTGAAGAGAGACACTTTCAGATTAGAAATAAGGTACAAAATTTTAACAAGGGTAATTAACCATTGGAACAATTTAACAAGGATTGTGATGGATTCTCCATCATCTGAAATCTTTAAATCTTGATTGATCTTTATCCAAAAGATATGCTCTAATTCAAACAAGAATAAATTCAGGGAAGTCCTATGGCCTGTGTTAAGCAGGAGCTCAGACTAGAAGATCTGACCTTCTTAATTTATGAATTTACAGTAGTGAAGAATGAGTGTGACATCTGTGCCCTGCCCTACCCCAACCTACCCCTGACATTCGCTGGAGTGCGGTGGCTGGCACAAGAAGGTAGGTCTGCTGTCTCTACCAGCTTTATACCAGTTGGGAATTCTCCTCTGTAAGAGGATCTCTCCACAGACCATTTGCAGCCTGAATGTATCTACTTTGCACTACAAATGAATGGATCATAATGCAGACTCTGAGTCACCGTATTTCCCATAGGATTGTTAATGACTGCTTAACTTCAAAACACTAGTCACAAAATATTAAAGCTCACTTAAACTTTATATTTTGAAAACGTTCAATGACAAGGGACATTTTTCTAATTAGTAAAACTTTCACCCACAATTTAACCCCTTTTCAACCCTCTCTAAACATTACACATATAAAATATCCTTTTTGGGTAGATCTAAGCCACTGTAAAGCTGCATAGTATGATGCAAAAAACATGTATCTGAGCAGAGCGATGCCTACTCATTACAGGAAAGCCTTATGGTTTACCTTCTCTCTGTAATGGAAAGTTGTCTTAGAGCAGGCTTTCATCCTGCTGCAAACTGAAATTCAGAAAAGGTAGTCTGTTTTAATGCAAGTATAATTCTCATACACTCCACATTCTCTCTAATCCTGTAAAGCATAGTTGTATTTTGTTGGTGACATCCTTGGGAATGGGGGTGCAGAGAAATGGGGATTCCCCGTGATACAAAATATACCAGGAGCTGAAGGGAAAGAGCTTCCAATTTTGTTTTGTCCTTTTTTGTCCTATCCTCGTACTTTCTTTCTATTCCTGGCTAGAACCTGGAAGTGCAGATGTGTGAGGAGATGAAAACAACTGAACAATCTTACTACACTTCCGTTTGGAATCTCTAAAAGGTTGGGCTCACTTTCAGTCCAGGCTGAAGGTTTAGGCCAGTTTTTATATGTACAAGTTCATTCCCCACTAATAAAAAGCTTTGCTCTGTGTGTGTGGATATATTTATAAATATTTTTGTGAAGTAGGGTTTTTTACCCACAAAAGCTTATGCCCAAATAAATCTGTTAGTCTTTAAGGTGCCACCGGACTCCTCATTGTTTTTGTGGCTATAGACTAACACGGCTACCCCTCTGATACAAGAATATAGGGTCAGCTTGACCCTGCCTGCCGTAGAGCTCCCTTCAATGGAATTTGTGAGAGGAAATCTCTCTCAGGAGACTCCTGTGTAGATTTCACAATATTGTCCAAGTGGGGGTGGTGGAAAAAGGGTGCAACACCTTATCCTCAAACCTGGCATTGAGCACAGGGAGTGGCTCTTTCAGCCTGCCAGGTCCCCACCTCGCCCCTGTGCAGCTCCCCCGACAAGCAGAGAGAGGTCTCCGTGTGGCAGGGGTGTGATGCTGAAGAGGTGACTGAAACCTCCTGTCATGCAGGATGGGGAGATCTATGCACAGAGGTCTCCCCCATTATGGCTATGAGCACCACACTTCCTCACACTATTCTTTTAGAAGTGGTCTAACTGTGAAGACTAAAATATAAGGGTGGGGTATGTGAGAGAGAAGTGAGGGAAACCTAGTGGAGTGAGTGTGTTCAGTCTCCTGTGTGTGAGAGAGAAAGCGTACATGTTACTGGTGAAGCTAAAGACACAGGATAAGAGTGATATTTTAGCATTCCTAGAAGAGTTTTTTTCAGCAGGAGCATCAGTCTGCAGAGTACACAACTTTCCTGAGATCAGTTAACTGTACCCACACCCAGCTCATCCACCTCTGGAGATTGTGAGTGAATAGAAGGATTTCCTGGAATAAATTTACTGAATGAGCATTGACCAAAATGTTAATAAATGACTACAGGGCAGTTATTGAACATATATCAGCTGTTAAAGTCCTCACCAGCCCTGTTCATTGTGCAGTAGGACAATTATAAAGGTTAGTATACATTTGTGTTCTTTCTATGGAGGGGAGGGTACAGAGGTACAGTAAAGAGGAAGTTTCAGAGAGAGGTCTAGAGTTCAAACAACATATGCTAGATTAGGATGTTAGCTGCAGCTAGTATTCCATCACTACTGAAAGAAAAGTTTGTGGCTCTCCATATACCATAATTTGAAAAACATAGAAGAGCAGTATGGGTCTAGTGTACAGAGCACTAGACTGGGACCCTCAGACCAAAGTTCTATTCCCAGCTCTCCCACCAGCCTGTTGGGTGACGTTAGGCTCGGAGATAAAGCGACTTGCTGTTTTTCCCCCTCCATCCTTTGTTTTTCTTGTCTATCTAGACTATAAGATCTTTGGGGAGGAATTGTCACTTACTCTGTGTCAGTTAGCACCCAGCAGTGTGCTGTGCTAGTTCTGGTTGTAGTCTCTCAGCACTAATGCAGTAAACCCCCTAAATAATAATACACCGCAGTAGGGAGACTTGTTAACATTACTTCTTTTCCTTCAAAGAAAGGAGAGGCCCCAATAAACTCTACCTCCTATAGGGTAATATTTATTTTTAAAATGTGAACAAAATCCTATCTAAAAAAGTAATAACATTTGGGGAAGTGGTCACTTCACTAATACATAATGATCTAACTAGTTTTATACCTGAATGATGTTCCATGGCAAATATATTGCATTTGCTATATGTCATTGCATCTTGGCTCATTTTTCCCCATAGAATCATAGAATCATAGAATATCAGGGTTGGAAGGGACCTCAGGAGGTCATCTAGTCCAACCCCCTGCTCAAAGCAGGACCAATTCCCAACTAAATCATCCCAGCCAGGGCTTTGTCAAGCCGGGCCTTAAAAACCTCCAAGGAAGGAGACTCCACCACCTCCCTAGGTAACGCATTCCAGTGCTTCACCACCCTCCTAGTGAAATAGTGTTTCCTAATATCCAACCTAGACCTCCCCCACTGCAACTTGAGACCATTGCTCCTTGTTCTGTCATCTGCCACCATTGAGAACAGCCGAGTTCCATCCTCTTTGGAACCCCCCTTCAGGTAGTTGAAGGCTGCTATCAAATCCCCCCTCATTCTTCTCTTCTGGAGACTAAACAATCCCAGTTCCCTCAGCCTCTCCTCATAAGTCATGCGCTCCAGACCCCTAATCATTTTTGTTGCCCTCCGCTGGACTCTTTCCAATTTTTCCACATCCTTCTTGTAGTGTGGGGCCCAAAACTGGACACAGTACTCCAGATGAGGCCTCACCAATGTTGAATAAAGCGGAACGATCACGTCCCTCGATCTGCTGGCAATGCCCCTACTTATACAGCCCAAAATGCCGTTAGCCTTCTTGGCAACAAGAGCACACTGTTGACTCATATCCAGCTTCTCGTCCACTGTGACCCCTAGGTCCTTTTCTGCAGAACTGCTACCTAGCCACTCGGTCCCTAGTCTGTAGCAGTGCATAGGATTCTTCCGTCCTAGGTGCAGGACTCTGCACTTGTCCTTGTTGATCCTCATCAGGTTTCTTTTGGCCCAATCCTCTAATTTGTCTAGGTCCCTCTGTATCCGATCCCTACCCTCTAGTGTATCTACCACGCCTCCTAGTTTAGTGTCATCGGCAAACTTGCTGAGAGTGCAGTCCACACCATCCTCCAGATCATTAATAAAGATATTAAACAAAACCGGCCCCAGGACCGACCCTTGGGGCACTCCGCTTGAAACCGGCTGCCAACTAGACATGGAGCCATTGATCACTACCCGTTGAGCCCGACGATCTAGCCAGCTTTCTATCCACCTTACAGTCCATTCATCCAGCCCATACTTCTTTAACTTGGCAGCAAGAATACTGTGGGAGACCGTATCAAAAGCTTTGCTAAAGTCAAGGAATAACACATCCACTGCTTTCCCCTCATCCACAGAGCCAGTTATCTCATCATAGAAGGCAATCAGGTTAGTCAGGCACGACTTCCCCTTGGTGAATCCATGCTGACTGTTCCTGATCACTTTCCTCTCCTCTAAGTGTTTCATAATTGATTCCTTGAGGACCTGCTCCATGATTTTTCCAGGGACTGAGGTGAGGCTGACTGGCCTGTAGTTCCCCGGATCCTCCTTCTTCCCTTTTTTAAAGATGGGCACTACATTAGCCTTTTTCCAGTCATCCGGGACCTCCCCCGATCGCCATGAGTTTTCAAAAATAATGGCTAATGGCTCTGCAATCTCATCCGCCAACTCCTTTAGCACCCTCGGATGCAGCACATCCGGCCCCATGGACTTGTGCACGTCCAGTTTTTCTAAATAGTCCCGAACCACTTCTTTCTCCACAGAGGGCTGGTCACCTTCTCCCCATATTGTGCTGCCCAGTGCAGCAGTCTGGGAGCTGACCTTGTTTGTGAAGACAGAGGCAAAAAAATCATTGAGTACATTAGCTTTTTCCACATCCTCAGTCACTAGGTTGCCTCCCTCATTCAGTAAGGGGCCCACACTTTCCTTGACTTTCTTCTTGTTGCTAACATACCTGAAGAAACCCTTCTTGTTACTCTTAACATCTCTTGCTAGCTGCAACTCCAAGTGTGATTTGGCGTTCCTGATTTCACTCCTGCATGCCTGAGCAATATTTTTATACTCCTCCCTGGTCATTTGTCCAATCTTCCACTTCTTGTAAGCTTCTTTTTTGCGTTTAAGATCAGCAAGGATTTCACTGTTTAGCCAAGCTGGTCACCTGCCATATTTACTATTCTTTCTACACATCGGGATGGTTTGTTCCTGCAACCGCAATAAGGATTTTTTAAAATACAGCCAGCTCTCCTGGACCCCTTTGCCCTTCATGTTATTCTCCCAGGGGATCCTGCCCATCTGTTCCCTGAGGGAGTCAAAGTCTGCTTTTCTGAAGTCCAGGGTCCGTATTCTGCTGCTCTCCTTTCTTCCTTGTGTCAGGATCCTGAACTCGACCATCTCATGGTCACTGCCTCCCAGGTTCCCATCCACTTTTGCTTCCCCTACTAATTCTTCCCTGTTTGTGAGCAGCAGGTCAAGAAAAGCTCTGCCCCTAGTTGGTTCCTCCAGCACTTGCACCAGGAAATTGTCCCCTACACTTTCCAAAAACTTCCTGGATTGTCTGTGCACCGCTGTATTGCTCTCCCAGCAGATATCAGGGTGATTAAAGTCTCCCATGAGAACCAGGGCCTGCGATCTAGCAACTTCTGCTAGTTGCCAGAAGAAAGCCTCGTCCACCTCATCCCCCTGGTCTGGTGGTCTATAGCAGACTCCGACCACAACATCACCCTTGTTGCTCACACTTCTCAACTTTATCCAGAGACTCTCAGGTTTTTCTGCAGTTTCATACCGGAGCTCTGAGCAGTCATACTCCTCTCTTACATACAACGCAACTCCCCCACCTTTTCTGCCCTGCCTGTCCTTCCTGAACAGTTTATATCCATCCATGATAGTACTCCAGTCATGTGAGTTATCCCACCAAGTCTCTGTTATTCCAATCGCATCATAGTTCCCTGACTGTGCCAGGACTTCCAGTTCTCCCTGCTTGTTTCCCAGGCTTCTTGCATTTGTGTATAGGCACTTAAGATAACTCATTGATCGTCCCTCTTTCTCAGTATGAGACAGGAGTCCTCCCCTCTTGCTTGTGCTTCCTCCCAGGATCCCATTTCCCCACTTACCTCAGGGCTTTGGTCTCCTTCCCCCGGTGAACCTAGTTTAAAGCCCTCCTCACTAGGTTAGCCAGCCTGCTGGCGAAGATGCTCTTCCCTCTCTTCGTTAGGTGGAGCCCGTCCCTGCCCAGCACTCCTCCTTCTTGGAACACCATCCCATGGTCGAAGAATCCAAAGCCTTCTCTCCGACACCACCTGCGTAGCCATTCGTTGACTTTCACGATTCGACGGTCTCTACCCAGGTCTTTTCCTTGCACAGGGAGGATGGACGAGAACATCACTTGCGCCTCAAACTCCGTTATCCTTCTTCCCAGAGCCACGTAGTCTGCAGTGATCCGCTCAAGGTCATTCTTGGCAGTATCATTGGTGCCCACGTGGAGAAGCAGGAAGGGGTAGCGATCCGAGGGCTTGATGAGTCTCGGCAGTCTCTCCGTCACATCGTGTATCCTAGCTCCTGGCAAGCAGCAGACCTCTCGGTTTTCCCGGTCGGGGCGGCAGATAGATGACTCAGTCCCCCTGAGGAGGGAGTCCCCGACCACCACCACCCTCCTCCTCCTCTTGGGAGTGGTGGTCGTGGAACCCCCATCCCTAGGACAGTGCATCTTTTGCCTTCCAATCGGTGGAGTCTCCTTCTGCTCCCTTCCCTCAGATGGGTCATCTACTCCACTCTCCGCATTAGTACCGGTAGAGAGAACATGGAAACGATTGCTCACCTGTATCTACATTGCTGGTACATGGACGCTCCTCTTTCTCCTTCTGGAGGTCACATGCTGCCAAACTTCTTCTTCATCCTTCTGTCCCTGCTGCGCCTGCTCTGAATCTTCAGAACATTGTGGCCGTAGAAGCATCTCCTGACGTCTGTCCAGGAAATCTTCATTTTCCCTTATGCAACGCAGAGTCGATACTCGTTTCTCCAGACCTCGAACCTTCTCTTCCAATATGGAGACCAGCTTGCACTTTGTACAGACAAAGTCGCTTCTGTCCTGTGGAAGAAAGACAAACATGGCACAACCTGTGCAGAATAACTTCACAAGATGCTAAAAAGGCTTTTGATCAGCCAGAGTGGATCTATCTACCTGAAATATTGCAGTAATACAAATACAAACAATTTGTATTGTGACATGGTTTATTAACAAAAATTACTTTTTCCTTAAGAAAAACTGTAGATGCTTTCGGAGGGCTCAGAAAATGCCTTAAAATACAAGTTCACTTTTAAACTTCAAACTATCATGGAATGCATCCTCTCTGAGAACAAGTACCATTGCTGTGTTTGGGGTGGGGGTGGGGAAATGATTTACAGAATACCTGAAGTATGGAATTGGTAAGAAACATATTAAAGTACAATTGAATTGTCAGGGAAGACTACAAAACTCTTCTCTTGAATACGTACTTTTGTGTAGTATCTTTCAAATAGCAGATTTGAGGGTGCTTTTCAATTTTCCCCCCAAGTGAGTTAGGAATCTAAAGCCTAATCTACATGGGAATTTTTGGTATAACCTAAGGTGTGAATTTAAACTAATACAGATATCAATCTCTCTGGTGGGGAAATTCCTATTCTGGCTTTTAACTTATTTCTCTTAGGAAGGGGGGGGAAAGCCACTCTTACACTGGAATGAGAGTGCCTATGCAGGGGGGATTATATCCATAATGATATCATTATACCTGGAAAACTTTTCCCATGTAAACAAGAGCCTCGTCTCATTGAAAGTCAATGAGACTTAGGGTAAAACTTTCAAAAGCACTGAAGTGATTTAGGAGCCTAAGTCTTAGTAGGTCACATTTACCCATATTCTGAATATATGGTACAAAAATGTTGTTTCCCATATATGTGGTGTGCACAATAATAGACTGCCCCAAGAAAGTAACAAAAGCAACCCAAAAGCTACTGTTGTCAATAACTGAGCACTAAGGATAAGATACTCCTTTGTGCAGAGGGAAATCACAAGGCCAATACACTACTTAAGTAGGATTTAAGTTTGATGTCAAAAGTTATACTGGTATGATTTAGTAATTGCATAAAATGGTCCAAATTCTGCTTTGTTACACTTGCACTATCCCCACTGATTTCAGTGGGGTTGCATAATTCCTATTGATATCAATGGTTCAGGATGTCACACCATGAGTTAAATTCTTATCTATACATTTTGAAATTCTTATTGTCTCAGTGGTGGGCACTGGTACTACTATGTGGGGAGCATCACTTCTTCTCCCTGCATACCTCCAAAGCAAAATTTGGTCATTGTGCCTCCTATCTGACATTAATAACCCAGGCATCTGGGGTTAAGTTTAGGTGGGACATAAGTCAATGGAAAGGGCCTTGCAAAACCTAGGGTCAATTCTGGTGAGGCAAAAAAATTTGTGACTAAAGATCTGAATGGCTCAGATTGGTGAATATCAAATATATTTCTGACAAGATTGGGGAATGGTAGTATGGGCCAAAACACCATAATTGACCTACAATAGGATAAAAAGATACCCACACAGGATATACATTGCTTAGAGTCTTGGCTACTGGATATATACCTGGAGCAGTATTTGAGTACCTTTTTAATCCTGGTAGCCTCAATGCAGATTGGTGTTGCCATTCTGAATCCGTCCTGAGTGTGGTGTGGTGGTGTATATTAGTATGTCCAGCTCGGCTCCTTGAAATAATTGAAGCCAGCCTCCAAAAACATGCAGTCAGTAGAATAGGAAGCTACCCTAAAGCACATCTAAGTGCAACTGTCACTTAATGCATACATAATTAGAAATACTATAAATAAGACATAGGACTTACTTAGTCTCCCATAACTTCAGTTACAGCAGAAACCTTTACAGGTAGAATAAAATATTCCTGCACAACCCTATTATGGGAGTGGGGAATTTTAGATGGTAATTTACATAACGAGCATTTGAAAACCTTTGAAGAAGAAGTTCCAAGGGGCTGGCTCACTGGCCTTTAGAAATTTGAGGTTGGGTCCTGAACTTGTTTTTCACTCCCTGGCTAGCAGCACCTGCCATTTTTGATAGGATGTGGAAAGGAATGGGAGGTGCAGGCTTTAGAAGGCGAATAAAAGACTAGAAAAGAAGATAGGAAGAGAGACCTGGAGGTTACCTATTCTTTCCTCCCCTCCCCTCCAAAAAACCAACCAAACAACCCTCCCCCCCCCACACACCAAACAAAGCCGTTCCCAAGGTCTGCAGGATTCATGATAAATCAGGATTCTTTAGAGTTTAATCCTTTCTGGTTCTCAATAGTCCATTCCTAGCCACACAATAGTGATTTATATTTCCATGAAGAATAGTAAAAATGATCTGGTAAATGCATTATCTGCTTCTGGGAGAAACCCATGAGATAGACTCCTCTTCTGTTTCATTACACTAGGGTTTTGTCCACCCTCTTATTTTGTCTTCACTTCTTTAAGAATAGACATCATTCATATATGTAAAGCAGAATTAAAATTGTATTGCTAACTACTTTCACTTGCCTTAGCATAGTCACATACTAAGTCAGATTACCATCTTCAAACGGAGATGTTAAAACCTGACACTGTCTAATAACTTCCTTTCTGTCAAGTAACATGTTCCCAGTGATCACTAATTGAACATAGCATGGGTACAGTATCAAACATCCGAATAACAGACGGGGTTGCAAACCAGCTGACTGAGTTACACAATAACACTATCACAGCTGTCCCCAGGCACACCAGCTTTGAAACAGCAAATATCAAATTTACAACTGTCGACTTGGATACATTTTAAGCTCAGGGTGTGAAAGAAAGCACAGTTAATGAAAATGTTAGATGTATTTTAGAAAGGAAGCAGACTCTTCATAGTCATGATAGCAACTAACTTCCATTAAAACTCTGTTTAGCAATCCTATAACTTTGGCTTGGAAAAATGTGTTTATCCTGAAAACTACCAGACTTCTTCTGAAGGTAAAGAAGAATGTTTCTGCAAAGTCTGATGAAAATGTATCAAGGTCTTTGAGTTGGGTCACTATAAAAAAAAATTACCTCCATTCTGAATTCTAACATTTCTTTGTGTGCTCCCCGCCCCCTCCCCCCCAAAACCCAAACACACAAAAACCCAACTTGTGTGAATTTCCCCTTGGTTCTAAGGATATGAGAGTGGATGTCTCTTCTAAAGGAAGATATTTCTCAGCTCACCTATGATGCAGCTGATTCTGTGCCCCAGGTGAAGAGAATGCATTACATCATATGACAGATGATCATGTGATTAAACCCAACCTCTGCCAGTGGAAAAGCAGAAGTGTGTGGACAGCCAGAAGGGGGCTGAATATGAGAGAGTCTCCTGCAATAGTCCCTGAGGAAGGGAGCTGTAGCTGGGTAGAAAGTCCTGGCTCAGGCTAGAGGTTTTGTTTTGCCTTTTGGGAAGTGGCAAAGAAGGTAGGCCAGACCGTATCTTCTCCAGTGACTCAGAACAGGAAGAGACTGTATCTCAGGAAGGAGGGTGTTTGTTTGAATTTTATGCTGATGAAAGCAGACCTCAAGAAGGTTTATTATTGGAGTTGTGTAAGGGTGGTTGTTGTTTTTTTTAGTCATTGAGGAACCAAGAAGGGAAACTGAAGTAGGATACTTCTGAGCCATTTTGGGGGACACAGGCGGTGGCCAACCCTGTTACAGTGTGGAATACTGAAGGTTGGAGGAGGTCAGTGATGGACATTCTCTGTAATCATGTGTCTGACTTAATTGGCCTAACTGATAGAGAATTGGGTCTTGTTTTCAGATAATAGTAAACTTATAAACACTTTTCTATTCTTGCACTTGAAAACTGACTGTTGCATGAGCCACTGTCCATAGTTACCTAAGTTTCAAATATTGAGGAGGGTGATAGGGACTCAAATACTCACTCTGCAAACATTTTAGACTGGGACATTTTAATCTGTTAACCTCAAAGAGTACTGTTTTCCTTAAATGACATTTTTTAATTTTATCTTTTTCTCCCCCTTCCCCCAAAAGTGCAGTCCAATGAATGACGTCCAGGGTTTTTATTCCCCTCTTTCATTTTTTTCCTCTTGACACTCTAATTTTTCCACAGGCGAGAAAGCTTTGAAAAGTTACAAAGTAGCAAAAAGAGCAGGGGTGGGGTGGGGGAGAAAACATATTTATTCTGTTTATATTCATGAGAAAAAAGGGGGGAGAAGAAAAAACAGACATTCAAAATATGAAATTACAAAATTTTTGGATTTATTTTTATTTTCAATTAAGAGCTTTTTGTGAAAATTATAAGTTTGAGACCAGCCATTTTTCAGTAGGAGGGGAAAAAACTTGAGGCAAACAATTTTTGACTAGTTCTACAATGAAGCTTAACCCTGAAGCATTGAAAACATGAGTATTTTAAAGCTAAAAGGGAGATCAAAATCACTCTTATAATGAGACTGGTGTTGTAGCCTTCGTGGAGGGGCGGTACCTCTCCATAATTATGTCTCACAAACCTAGATAGCCTGGAGTGTTACCCAGGGCTTACATTTCCAAAAACACATGCCTCTACTACCGTTGATAAAGCAAGAGTGCTATTAGTCGTCAACTACAAAAGAACCTGTATGTTTTAGAGCTGTAACCAACCTATAGTGAGTATCGGACTCAAACAGATACCTTACAGTGATCTATCCAGCTCCCATTGAAGTCAAAGCCAAAAATGTTGTCCATTGATATCAACAGTATCAGAATTGGGCCAAAAACTACTCACAAAGGAGAGGGGGAAATGTTGCATATCTGTTGTCTTTAAATATAGTCAGCACATGAGTTTTCAAGTAGATTTTTCTATAAGGAAAGTTACTAAACTGAGTTTCAGTGACTTACCAAAGGTACGTAGGAAGTCTAGACTAGAGGAAGGAAAGAACCTGGGCCCCCTGAAACAACAGACCCACATCTCATCCAATAGACGTCTGTGCCTTCATGCAAATTGTTTCAAAATATCTGTGCTTAGGCCAATTATGTTGATTTCCTACCTCTGAAAGTGACTTTAAATCATTTAAAAGAAAAAGCATTATATATGTGCAACGCACGGTTTTCTCTCCTCCCCCATCCCATCTAAAAAAATCTCTTTTCAATAGCGGCCATTACCATAATACATAATAAGCACCTAACTAAGATTGCATTTCACTGATTTGCCTCAGCAGGAGAGTAGGATTAATGTTGCTTTAATGATTCAATGCCTTGCTTTTAAATGATGTGACAGATAAGTGCACTGTTATCATTTAGTAACCTCCACTGTTTTCTTTTAAATGAAGCTTTTTGGCTTTGGAATAATACTGTGAAGATAATGCTGGTTCCTTCTGGCTTTAAAGTCTATGAGATACTGTACTGAGCATGGTAAATTCATACAGATTTTTAACAAACAATACAAGTGTTTGTTACTGTAGTGGTGGGTATGAGGCTTTGCACATCTGGGGCAGAAAAGAGGAATAATGGTTGTTGGGACAGCTACACTGCCTGGAATCAAGGGTGGTAGTTACAATTTGCAGGAGGGTGGAAGGGGAATGTCTGATACATACTTCAGCTACTGCCATTGCATCTTGCCATACTGGACACTAAATCCAGCTTCCAGTAATATAATGCAATGCTGTATCCCCTGAGTGAGGTGTCAGAGGAGTTTCTTTGCATGTCTGCTCCAGTTGTCTAATGCAAAAGGTTTTTAACATACATACAATCTGTTCCCCCCCCCACCCCAAGGTACTTTAAAATTACCACAAGATGTCAGTGTGTCAGAACATTGCTATGTTTGCACTGCAGATAATTGTTAGCTAATGATACGTTTTACATTGTCAGAACTTCAGCAATGTAATATGGTTGATCTGCAAGGTTGAAGATCAGCAGTGATGCTATTGTGTAAAGGCACAATGCTACCGAAACAATGAGCTATACAAGGGAATACGAGAACCTGCAGTGATTAAAGACAGGACTGGCCCTTCAGAAAGGATTTTTAAAACTGATAGTTGCCCATTAAAGAACTCTGGACAGTTGCTCTAGTAACACCAAATTTTGTGATGCATGATGAAAATGATTAGAAGGTCAAATTTCCCATTCCTAATACAATAAATTAGGTTCCTACAGGACATGGACCCAATTCAGCTAAAATGCAGCTTCAAGTCAGTACATTTAAAAAAAAAAATCTTTGGCCAAATTCACCAGTAATGTAAGCTGCACATCTTGTGTAAATGAAGCTTGCAATGTTTTGGTATTCAGTGGGTGTGCTAAATGAACACAACTTACATAGTGAGAGGGTAGAAGTAGGGGAAGTAACACAGGAGGGTACAAGATAAAACAGGTCTCTTTAATTTATCTTCAATGCTTTCACGGCCAAAGTGAGCCCTAGACTAAGGTGGTACTAATTCCAATGAGCCAAATTCATACCTAGTGTAACTTTGTTGAAATTGCTAAATCTTCTTGATCCTAATAAATTCAGTTTTAGGCCTGGTTATGATAGTGGAGAGAGGTAGTACTTGCAAGCTATAGGAAGTAACCAGAAGATGTGGAACCATATCTGCTCCTCTGATGTAGTTTGCAACATAGGTGTTCTCTTGGATTCTCGCTTCTCTTTCAGTTGCCCAGATAGCAGTGATCAAGAATGGTGGTGGGGCTTTTGGGGGGGGGGGGGGGAGGGGCGGGGGGAGAGGGGGAAGAGGGGAATTGTTTTTTTTTTTTTTTTCCAATAAATTGTTCATGGTTAGGAGGTTGCAATCCATCAGGCCCAAATTTCACACTTGGGCCTGACTGCAGCTATCCATGCTTGTACTGCTTTGAGATGGGACTGCTGCAACACTGTCTACACAGGGCTATGCCTGAAAATGAGTCAAACTTCAGCTGGTGCAGAATGTGGATGCTTGTTAAGTCAGACTTCTCACAGAGAGCATATTGTACCTGTGCTTCAGTCAGCGTTGGCTGTCAACATTTTTCCATGCGATGTATAAGATGTTGTGCCCTAAATGGCTTGGGTCCTGGCAATTTCAAAGTCCATCTCTTTTCCCTCTGATGCTGTAGTAAGTGTGATTAACTGATGCATGTGAATTCCCATTTAAACAGGAGGGAGGCAAACAGCAGTGCATTTTCAATGTAAATGTCCATTACCTCTGCCTACTGTAGCTCTTTGCATTGTACCTATCATTGTTGTATCTAAGGCCTGGTCCACACTAGGAAATTAGGTTGGTATAATTTCATCATTGAGGGGTATGAAAAATCCACGCACCTGAGTGACTCAGTTAAACCAACCTAATCCCTGGTGTAGACAGCGCCAGATCAATAGGAAACTTCTTCTGTTGATCTAGTGCGTTCTACGCTGGTGGCTAGGTTGGCATAACTACATCTCTCAGATGTGTGGATTTTTTTCCCACACCCCTGAGAGGGGTAGCTATGCCAATTTTCAGTATAGACTTTTCAGTATAGACCAGCCCTTAGTATCCATCCAACCCTGGTTTGACAGAGCCTAGATCTATTAACTTCCAGGGGTAGCCACAAGGCTTATCTCTTTTCCCTGAGGGGTGGGTTTATGCAGAGAGTTCAGATCTTTTGGTGAATCTTGATTTGTTTTGTGTATGAGCTATTGTATTTTTATAAATGAAGTCACCTAGAGTACCAGATAAGGGCCTTTAATAAACAAATGCTAGGGATGAATGATCCCACTGACTGCAAAAGCAGTTGGACACATTTAGTCCAGAGATCAATTCCATCCCCGTGGAATATCAAGTTGGGGTAGGCTACCCCTGCTTTGGACCTCGCTGAATACTAAGGTCTTGATTCCCGTTTATACTGAGGTCTCTTGACACTGTTCGGCACATCAGTGTCAAGGACCCATAGTGTAAATGAGAGTTGGGCTCTAACTTGGTAAGTTACACTTGTTCCTGACATACAGCTTACATCTCCATTTATAGAGTCACTGAACTTGAACCAGATTTTCTTGTGTTAGAGCAACAGTAACTGTGTTAGGCTACTGCAGAAGTTGTTTTATTTTAATTGATTCTAAATGGATTTCATTATATTTGGATTTACTCTTCAATTAAAAGAAGAAAAATATCAAGGAGAAATACCCCATAATCAGAATGGCTCATTCAGCCTCAAGCATTTGGCATTGCTTAGTGGTAATCTCAGTAACTGTTCACCTGCTTTACCACACACTAGTTTAAAACCTTCACTGCCTATTACATGCCCTCCCTGCTGGAAATTGTGTCATGATTATTATGTGATGCCAACCCCTAGAAACCAGCAGGAAAGGCAGGTTTGTTATATGCACCTAAAATCATAGAATATCAGGGTTGGCAGGGCCCTCAGGAGGTCATCTAGTCCAACCCCCTGCTCAAAGCAGGACCAATCCCCAACTAAATCATCCCAGCCAGGGCTTTGTCAAGCCTGACCTTAAAAACCTCTAAGGAAGGAGATTCCACCACCTCCCTAGGTAACCCATTCCAGTGCTTCACCACCCTCCTAGTGAAAAAGTTTTTCCTAATATCCAACCTAAACCTCCCCCCCCTGCAACTTGAGACCATTACTCCTTGTTCTGTCATATAGCCATTAGATCAGAACAACCAAGCATCTGTTGGGCCTGTTACCAATTGATTAATCTGGTCAGCAGCTGATGGGCTTCTATTTTAAGATCACTTTGTGTGGTGGACTTTTCAGAAAAGTCCTCCTGGTGTGGTTGTTTATCAGGAAAGTTGAATAAAGAGATTTGCAGGATAGTGATGAAACGAGCTGGGTGGTCATTTACAAGTGGCCCAGGGCAGCAGGATAATCAGTTTTCTGAATCCTGAGCATCATCTGAGCATCACAAGCCTTTAGGGGCAATCCTGGGATTTCTTGAATGACTCTCTCTGTGGATGTATTTTTTTTCCACTCCAGAAGGAAGAAACAAGGAAACAAAATAATTGATTTTTGCATTATAAGTCTGAGAGAGAGCTTGCTACAAAGCCTAGAAACAGCAGAAGCTGACTGTGCAAAGGCTCCCCAAAACCCTTCACCCTTTCTGGCTCACAGCCCTCTGTCCAGAGTCTATATGGCCTTTGCCTAGTTGCTGTTGGGGCCAGGTATAGGTAGGGGAGCCCATATCCTCTCTCTATCATGAGGTCTAGGCCTGATGCTCTAAACCGGTGTCCCTTAATGTTTTCAGGCTGGTGATCCCCTTCTTTTGAAGTCAAACATTTTTGACACTGCCACATGTTTTGTTTTATAGTAAATGTATCCTTCTAGATGATGTCATGGTATCATCCTCTTGCACTTAGGATACCCTCTGGGGCAGGGGACTCCAGGTATTAAGAAGAGATAGTTAATATTAATGGGGGACTTGATAATTAGATATCTAGATAGTTGGGATTGGGATGAACAAGAGAACTAGATGGTGAATTGCCTGCTGGGCACAAAGGTTTGGGAACCTTTCAAAACATCTAGATAGATTCATATGCAGTGCTGAGGAGGAGCTGGCACTTTTGATACATGTAGTTACCAGTGACATAAGCAAAGGTAGGAGACAGGTCCTGGAGGCCAAATTTAGGCTGCTAGGTAAGACATTAAAGTCCAGGACCTCCAAGGAAGCATTCTCGGAAATGCTTCCAGTTTCATGCTCAGGACCAGTTAGACAGGCAGAACTGCAGGGTCCCAATCATGAATGAGACAATGGTTTTGGGGGGAGGGATTTAGGTTTATTAGGAACCTTTTGGGAAAGGAGGAGTCTATACAGGAAGGATGGGCTCAACCTAAAGCAAAACAGAACCAGATTGTTGGCATGTACAATTAAAAAAAATCATGGAGTTTTTAAACTAAGGGCTGGGAGAAAGCTGACAGGTGCAGAGGAGCACACAGTTTGGACAGATGCATCCCTTTGGGGAGGATTTATTCAAGGGGATATCTATATCCTAGTAAAGAGGAGATGATAGAAGTTTATAAAGTACAGGTAGGAACTGAAGAGAAACAGTCAAACAAAGAATCCCATTAAATTACATCACATGAAGGCAGACAACTAAATATTGACACATTTTATGAGTGCTAGTATACAAATGCTAGAAATCTAAATACGAAGATGGGTGAACTTCAGTGTGTGGTATTAAATGAGGATATTCCTATAATAAGCACCCCAAACTTGGTGGAATTATGATAATCAGTGGAACATGGTAATACCAAGATACAAAATATAGGAATGACAGAGTAGGTCGGGGAGTGGCACTATCGGACAGAAAGCAGAGTCAAATATAGTAAAAATCTTAAATGAATCAAACTGTACCATAGAATGTGTATGGATAGAAATGCCATGCTTTAATAAGAATATATCAGTAAGAATATACTACCAACCACCTGACAAGGATGGTGACAGTAATTGTGAAATGTTTAAAGATTTGAGAGCTTCAAAAATAGAAACCCCAATAATAATGGGAGATTTCAACTATCCCCATATTGATTGGGAACATGTCACCTCAGAATGGGATGCAGAAAGAATTATGTGCATGGAGGATAGGTCCATCAATGGATCTTAGCCAAGATGGCCAGGGATGCAACGCCATGCTCTGGGTGTCCCTAGGACTCTGACTGCCAGATGCTGGGAGTGGAAGTAAAGGGACAGCTTATTTGATAATTGCCCTGTTCTGCTCATTCCCGCTAAGGCATCTGGTACCTGCCACTGTTGGTAGACAAGATACTGGGCTAGATGGAGTACTGGTCTGACCCAGTATGGCTGTTCTTAATACTTGCCCTTGAATGGTAAGGGTGTGTGGGAAGTGAGATTTTTCTCTAACTTGAAATTATATAAGATTTTTCAATACCTTATGAGTCTCCTGGTTGCCTTTCATCCCTCCAGGTTGATGTCCTATGAGTCTAAAATAGTGCTTCTCAGTTATAAAGCTTATGCCCCCTCTGTCCTCAGACATCCCACGTCACTCTTCCCTCAGGTCAAGTTCCTAGGCTTGCTTGCCTCTTGGACCTCCAACCCAGCCTTTCCCCAGGCTTCTTCAGCACAGTCCCCCTGGGCTACTCCCTTGGTTAGCTCCCTTATTAGCTGAGAAACTCTCATGGGTCTTGATCAGACTCCAGCACTAGAGTCCTCCTAGCAGCTGCTGTTCTCTGTAGGGGGTCTCTTTCAGTATGCAGCGAGAGCCACACCAGGGTATGGCCTCTTTCCTAGTCCCTTCCAAAGCCACTCCAAGGCACTTTGCTTCTTGAGACCGAATGACACCACCATTTCATTTCAGGCCTGTCTAGTCTGAGGAAAGACTGATTTTTACACTTCCCTGGCAACTTTCCCAGCATGCCTTGCTGTACCTAGAGATTCAATTACCCTTGAACTAAAAGTCCCAGGATTTTTTTCCCATCTGGGAGGAAACCAGGCACAGGTCAGGACTTGAAGACCTTTTGAAAGCTCAGCTCACCCTGTAAAGTTTAGTCACTTGTGTTCAGCTCATTGTAATGGGACTCCAGTAGATTAAAAATGGTCTGAAATATTATCCTAACTCAGACTTCTGAGGCTAGTGGGAAAAAGGTTAGTTTAATATTTCATTTTTGTGCACCTTTTCATTTTCTTTTTTGGCCAAAACTGAAATGCCACAAGAAAAATAAAATTCTTAATTCCTTACCTTGCAACTAACAAGAAGTGCCAGAATCTCATGAAATAACATGTTCTTGCAGCCATTTCAGCTTAGTTACAGGACCAAAAAGATTTGCATCAGCTGCATAGCCTAACCTGGATCTTTCCTTTGGACCCGTCAAATGCCATTGATTTAATCAGGAGTCACCGGTTGCCTTACAAGCCAAGTAGTGAAGATAGTGAATAACTCAACTGCACAAAGACTTGTTGTAGCTGCAACAACGGGATTCATGTCCTGATGTAAGATGAGCCTATCCTCACTCATACTAAAGTGCAGACTGTCAAAACACAGCCTGGAGCCAAAGCAGCGTGTTTTGAAGAAAAATATGAATAATTTCATAAGGTGTTAGATGAGAGGCACTGATAAATTTATACAGTGTGTGTGTGGGCAGAATAACTATCTCAAGCTCCATTATTTCCAAAGTTATGGAATAAACTGACAATGGATGATGCTAAACTCCATCCAGAGCAATCTCAGCTTGTTTTAATAGTAACTAAAAGACTTAAAATGGAAAAAGCATAAACACTTAAAATCCCAATAAAACCTTAGCAAAACCCGTGTCTTAAACAAAAAGCTTAGTGGTATGGTGTGTTTATAAGACTTGCGAAGCAGGAGGCAGTGTGGTTTAGGAGACTAGGCATGGGACTGAAAAACAGGAGTTCCTGTTCTTCTAACCCAGCCTCTGCCACAATTCACCCTGGGTCTCATCCAACTCCTGTTGAAACCAGTGGAAATTTTCCTATAGACTTCAATAGGAGCCTGATCTGACCCTTAGGAAAGTTACATGCAGCTGAACTTTTGAAAGTGGCCACTGATTTTTGGGTCCCATCTTTTTGGCCTAATTGTTTTTTTCCAGAGGCTCTGGCAGAGAATCATGCTGTAGATGCTTCTGGTCTGAAAAATTTAGATACCCCCCCAAATCGGTGGTAATTTCTGAAAATATTGGTCTTAACCTCACTGAGACAGATTCAGCCCTGCTCAGGTTTACCTCTGTCACTGCTTACACTAGGAATAAATTTGGTTCTCTGTTTTCCTAGCTGTAAAATGGGAACATTTAAACTTGCAACTTACTTCATTGGGATTGGGTGAGCATTAATACTTGTATAGTGGTCTGAAAATGATATATTTGGGTAGATTTCAGATGATCTGAGCTATTTGGATGATAAATATGTGAAGATAATCCAGTGTCTGACTAGATGGGGGTCAGTAGAGATACTGGCAAGCTGTTGGAAAGGAAAGTTCAGAGAGTGGGTGTCATGTTGTCTAGAGTGGCTCATGACCATGAGTGTCAACCTCAGGGCAGGCTGTCAAGAAGCAGGGCAGAGAGCCCAAACTAGTTGTGTGTTCTATAATTAGATTTCATCAGTCCAGTAACAAGAATTCCTAAAGCACTATAACAGTCTGACCATGGAGTCTCAGACATTGGGTATTCCAGTCTATCTTGCCACCCAGGCAAGCTGGACTTAGTGATAGATGCATAGGTGCCAACTTCCACTGTTCCCAGTGGGTGCTCGACCCCCCCACCCGCCCCTGCACTGCCCTCACCCTGCCCCATTCCATCCCTTCCCCAAAGTCCCCGCCCCCATTCCACCCCCTTTCCCCACGTCTCTGCCTCCTCCCCTGAGCGCACCATGTCCCCGCTCCTCCCCTCCCTCCCTCCCGGAAAATACTAAGCGCTGCCAAACAGCTGTTTGGCGGCGGGAAGCGCTGGAGGTAGGCAGAGGAGCAGGGACGCAGCGCTCTCAGGGGGGAGGAGGAGGTGGGGCGGGGGGGGGAGGAGAGCTTGGCTGCCAGTGGGTGCAGAGCACCCACTAATTTTTCCCTGTGGGTGCTCCAGCCCCGGAGCACCCACAGAGTTGGCGCCTATGGATAGATGGTTGCTATACACCAAAGATCACAAAATATTCAAATTGCTCCCAGTCCAAAGAGACCAGTCACTTACCCCAGGTCAACTGGTACCTTAAATCTCTCACCAAAAACAATGCTTGTAGCCAATCCTATAGTGAACTAATTAAGGACTTATTAACTAAGAAAAGAAATGAGTTATCATAAGGTTAAAGCACGCAAACACATACACAAATGAGTTAGTCTATGGTTTTAAAAGGTGACAGAGTTATAGTAATCTGTCAGCTCTGAACGTCTTTTAAGGCCAACCCAGGTTGACCCTGGGGATCATTGTTTCTGTTTCATAGCTCCAGCCCTGTGAGAGTCCAAGCAGTAAGAAATGAAAAATTTTCTTGTCAGCTATTTTTATTTCCTTCTTCCAGAATTCACACTAATGGGACTTGCCCTTTTGCATGTTGCCTCTTCGTGGGTGTGAGGGGACAATTAACAAAGTCTTTGTGATGTGATGTCCCATAATGGCCCGTTTAGTTTTGATAGGCCTTCTTGATGGGCAGGAGATGATCCCTCCTGACTGGGTTCACAGTTTCAGAGAAAACATTTTTTACAGTTATAAAGCAAAAACGTAACTATTACCTTATAGCATCTAATAAAGATATAAGTGAGATTAATGTATGCAGCAACTTACAAGTATTTTATAAAGTCTAAACACATTGTTATAAATCCAATACCCATCTTAATCATGCTAACACACAGGTGAAACAGACTGGTTTCCAGCAATGAATTTCAGTGCTTGGCTGAGGCCTAAAACCTTGACAAGAGCTGGCACCTGGTCTGCCAGCATCACATGGGCATTTGAACAATTATCAGAGGAGTAGCCATGTAGTCTGTATCCACAAAAACAACGAGGCGTCTGGTGGCACCTTAAAGACTAACAGATCCCAAATAAATCTGTTAGTCTTTAAGGTGCCATCAGACTCCTCGTTTTTATTTGAACAATTGAATCTTTGCTATTTTATTGCCAGCTGTTTAGAAAGACCTTTTAAGTAACTCATTCTTTGTTTATGCCACTCATGAATAATGTGGTCAGAGCAAAGTTATGGCAATAAAACATGTAATGCATAGCCCATAAAAATCTTCTCCACCCCAATACAGTTTTATAAGTTATATGCTTTGTTTGAACTGTCTGAATCTTAAAAAATGTCTCTTGACATAGTGTTTCATACTCCCAGGAAAGAAATGTTATTGTCTCATCAATAGGTAGAGTGAATAAATACTGAGTTTAATATCTGAGAATCAGCATTTCATAATTGGCTATAAAGGTTTTCATTTCTAAGTCAGGATTCAAATTCAGCCAAGGGCAGTAGTGGCAAACATCCAATGACTTGTTCAGTGGTCAACATGAAATTAGTAAAGTGGTCACTGCCCAATAACTAGTGCCTGGGAGCAGGGTCGTCCCTAGGAGGGTGCAGGGCCCGGGGCAGAAGTGATGAATCCGTCACTTCCGGGACTGACCCGTCACTTCCGGGACCGATCGTGCTGGCCAATCGCGCCGGTCCACGGGGGCCCCCAAAGCGCGGGGCCGGGAGCGGTTGCCCCAATTCACCATACCCTAGGGACAGCTCTGCCTGGGAGTGAAATCCTGTCCCCAGTGACATCAGTGAGAGTTTTGCTACTGATTGAAGTGGGGATGGGATTTCACCCCAGATGTTCACCTCACAAAAACAGAAATGACGCTCTTGAAGGCAGTTGTAATGCCCTGGAAATAACCTTTTGATATTCCTAAGCATGACTTTAGAACAGCCGCCTGAGAGAAACTGTCTCAGAGGATCCATCTTGGGTTATGCTAAGCCCGATACATGTTGAAACCAGACTTTTAGGAATTGAGTCAGTACAGTGTGGCTGTTCATACATTGCAGCTGCGACAAAATATATAGCTCAATGAAAAGTCTCAGGTCTATGATTCAAACAAAGTCTTAGTAACCTGGGATACAACAGCATTACTGGCATAAGATGTCAAGGACTTACTTCTCATGGGCACTGAACTAACTCATCACTTTGTACAGTAAGTAGTCGATCTGAGGTTGGGGTTGAGACACATTTCAGGGGCCACTGCTCTGTTGTGTGTGTGATGGAGTGCCCGAGCGCAAGTTTAAAGCATGACTGCACTGGCTTGAGCTCAGGAAGTCATTTGTTCTGCAAATGAAGAGGGAGAGAATGGGGGAGGCAAAGTGAAATGGAATGAGGGACGGATAAGAGTAAGGGAAAAACCCTAGAACTTCCTCCCACCACGTTGAAAGCAGCAGCCGGGCAAAAAGGGAGCATCAGAGCTGTGAATACAGCTTCCTCCTTAGAGATACCAAATCAAAATAGCTTCTGCTAACCCTCCTGGCCACACAGTGTAGTCTCAGTTAGTCATGAAAAGAACTGATACTGTATACAAACCCTGTGACAGTAGCAACTAATCCATCTAAAAACTCAAAATGCACCAGGAAAAAATAGCCTCAACATTTCCACAACTATCCAGTTAGTAGCAACAATTCCACACTGAACTTGACAATGGTGGTGACACCAGCCAGTTCTGTGCAAAACACTGCATTTTTAGTAAAGCATCATGAATTTGAATGGGGCTCCATTTTTAGCACTTTTATTTTTTTCTATGACTATCTTGTGCATCTCTGGTATGAAACATTTGAAGTCTGGAGCTGGGAAGAAATGCAGAAGTAGCTCTAGGACTGCAAAGTTCAGAAACTAGGAGGAATTGGAGAATTGAAAGATTCTAAATAAAGACAGACTGTAAAGGGAATTGAAGAAATGTTTAAGAAGCTGAGTTCTCAAAAATAGAGAGAACCAAGACAGTGCAACCCTTAAGGCTTTATTATTTCCTCTACATCTACAGTCCTCTCTCATTAAGCACTTCTTGAAAACAGAGTTCTCTACATCAGTAGTTCTCAAACTTTTGTACTGGTGACCCCTTTCACATAGAAAGCCTCTGAGAGCGACCCCCCCTTATAAATTAAAAACACTTTTTAATATATTTAACACCATTATAAATGCTGGAGGCAAAGTGGGGTTTGGGATGGAGGCTGACAGCTTGTGACCCCCCATGTAATAACCTTGTGACCCCCTGAAGGTCCTGACCCACAGTTTGAGAACCCCTGCTCTACATTCTTAAACGCTACTTTTTATATAAGCATACTTTCATACTATGGCATTCATTATTGTGGATCTATCTATCATAACATCCCTCTTGCCACATTTGAGATAGCAAAATTAAACATGAATACCATAACCTGCTTTACATATTTGACCCTCTATTATACTCCCTTAAAAATCTATTTCAATATATATATTAAATGGCAAAAAATAGTTAATGCAGAGTTAACGGTGCTTGATGTTATGTCATCCCCCTGCAGAATGCTGAGTTGAGGAAAACTCAAATGTCTGAAAACCAAGAAATGCAGTTAACCAAGAAATGCCCATGCAACCTTAACTCTTCCCTTTTCCAGCAATGCCCCAGTATGTCTTGTTAACACACTTACCTTTATTCTGCCAACCCCACAGCTGCTAAAATATACAAGCCCTTCACCTCTTTTTACAGCCCATTAACTCTCAGCCACAGGATTCCAGCTAAAAGAGCGAGAAGAAGGGGGGGAAAGTGTACTCCTTGATCTCCTGCAAACTTTTGCAACCTTGTGATCAGGGAATGGTCCCAAAGCTACATGTTAGCAATCCTGCACCACATTTCTTTTTCCTCAGCGATCAAGGTACCTGCGCTGTCAGTTCCAAACCTCCACATTGTCTGTTGACACAGCACATTAATCTACCCCAAGATCAGGAAGTAGTCACCTGTTTCCCCCACCCCTGCTTTCAAGGGCTAGTAAAATATAGATTTTTCTCACACAAACAATCCCAGGCTTGCCTACCACCTCTCCGCATTGCCCAACCCCTCTGCAGCCACAATTCCGTTCCCTCTCCTCCTGTCCTTCCCCCCCCCCCCACATCCCCAATTCCCACAAAGCCCTTGTCTCCAGCTCCTCCCTCCCCGATACAACAAAAATGTTAATTAGACTGACTGCTGACTCTTGCTGTGTTCACAGTAAACATCCCCATAAAATAAAAACATTATATTATAGCAGAAAACGTAGAGAAACCAAAATGAGGTATTAAATCTTTATTGCACAGGTGTACAAAAGTTTGGACTAGAAACATCAGAGGTGGAGTATTCACTAGGGGCAATGGCATCAGCACATTCCCTCAACCCACCCAGGCAAGCCAAAGTGGTTGCACAGAAACCCTCTCATGGTTTTTTTTCTCTTACTGGTGCATGTGCACCATAATCCTTCCAGACCGCACATCTATACAAGTGAAGAAGTGAACAAGTTCTTAAATACCATTGTGATGGGGTGTATTTGGTAGCTCCGTGCTGGGAGTCCCACACTCCTACTACACCCCTCCCCAGTTTTCCAATCTTGCCTACCGAGAGGGCTCTCTAGAGTGACCATTTTGGAAACTATAGACCTTCTCCTCCAAGGGCTAGAGGGGCCAGCAACAGCCAATCATAACTCCGCTGGCCCATTTAAAAGGACCTGCAGGTCATTTCCTGGTTGGGACTAGAAGGGGGAGAAAGGAGGCTCCTTTCTAGCTAAAGGAGCTTGAGGGCTAGTTAGAGTTTGTCTTCTAGCTACATTTTGCATAACTGGGTTTGCAGGAGAGAGAAGACCTAAGAACCTTAACCCTGAGGTAAGTGTGAAGGGAGGGGAGGGGAGGGAAGGGGAAGGGGAAGGGGATCACCAAAGAAGCAAACAATGAATTGAATCCAGCAGTATGTGGCTGCTGTTTGTAGGGTCCCTGGTTTGGATCCTGGAGTAATGGATGGGCCTGGGTTCCCCTAGCAGCCACAGGTAAAGTAGTATAAACCCCAAGAAGAGGATGGCGCTTATTTGGGAACCTGAGCAATAGGCTGAACTTAAAGGGCCCAGAGCTGGGGCTGAAAGTCCTAGCAAGGGTAAATAGACTGTTTGTTTGTTTATTGGACTCTTTTAATATCCTGGAAGGGGTTCATTTTGACTTTGTGATTCGGCCACAGAGCCAACCCACTTAAGACCCACCAAGGTCAGGGGGCAGCCTACAGGGAGCACCAGCAGCAAGAAAAGGACTGTGTTACTGCACTGAACCACTTGGAGGTGCTCAAGAGGTGAGTGCCCTTTTACAACTGGGTACTAGAAGTGGGAGCTGAATGGCCCTTGGAACCAGGACCGGCTCTAGGTTTTTTTGTTGCCCCAAGCAAAAAAAAATTTGGCTGCCCCCTGTCCCAGCCCTGGGCTCCTCACCGCACCCCTCGCCGCCCCAGCCCTGGGCTCTCCCCCACTACCTGCACCCCCCTGCTGCCCCAGCCCTGGGCTCTCGCCTTCTGCCGCAGCCCTGGATTCTCACCCCCCACACACACCCCCTGCTGCCCCAGCTCTGGGCTCTCCCCCCCACCACCTGCACCCTCCTTCTGCCGCAGCCCTGGGTCACTGGTAACTCGCTCCCAGGGCAGGTCATTCAGCAGGAATTTTAGGTGTGCACAGAACACAGACAGGATTTGGTTCCCATATGGTTACAGAACTGCAGTAAAGTGGAACAATTTTCAGCTTGTGTGATTGGAGGATATCTGGATGCATATTATAAGACTGTCCTACATAAATGAGGAAAAGCTGAGGTGCCTTTATTCTTTTGTTCCATTCTTTCTTTCTATGGGGAATTTGCCAATGCAATATCACTGTCTTCCTTTTAAACAAACAAACAAAAAAGGCAATGGCTGTTGAAAATAGCAATTCCAGTCCTAATAACCACTGGGAAGCATTTCTTGCTCAATTGTATCCTACTTTTTCTATAGCAAGTTACAGTGCATCAGTATATTTGATTTGGGAGAAACGAAGTAACAGCCGCCCAAACTGAGCTTGAGCACTCCTGAATTTTGAGGTGTTCAAATCTGGAAGGCAGGTGCCGGGGGGGGGGGGGGGGCGCTGTGGCTCTGCAGGGAAGCATGGCAGCATGTATGCAGCAGCGTGTCTGGCGCTGCGCGAAGCCAGACACGATGGTCTGAGTGGCACGGTAAGGGGGTTAGGAGGTTGGAGAAGGGGTAGGGAGTTCCGTGGGGGCAGTCAAGGGACAGGGAGCAGGGGGGTTGGAGGGTCAGGGGTTCGGGGGGGGGGCAGTCAAGGGACAGGCAGCAGTTGGATAGGCATGGGGGTCCCAGGGGTTTGTCAGGGGACAGGTAGGGGGTGGGGTCCTGGGGGGAAGTTGGGGGGGGCTCAGGAGGGGGCAGTTGGGGACAAGGAGAAGGGAGGCTTAGATAGGGGGTGGGGTCCCAGGAGGGGGCAATCGGGGGACAAGGACCAGTGGGGCTTAGATAGGGGGTGGGGTGCTGGGGGGCAGTTGGGGCAGGGGTCCCGGGACGGGGTGATCAGGGCACAGGGAGCAGGGGGGTTGGATGGGTTGGGGTTTCTGTGGGGGGCAATCGGAGGGAGTGGATGGTGGCAGGGTGGGGCTACCCTCCCTCCCCATGGAGTGTCCTATTTTTTGAATGTTAAAATATGGTATCCCTGCCCTTCCCAGTGCAGCTCTCCATTCACAGAAGGCTGCAGCATGAGGTCTCAGCTTCCTCCCCCCCCCCCTTTCCTGTTGGTAGTGGCCAAGGGAATGCTGGGAAATGTAGTTCTTTCCCTGCTCCAGGGCTGGCTCTATAGGCAGGGAGCTAACCAAGGAACTACAGCTCCGAGGGCCCCTGTTGGTTCTCAGCTCCCATGCTGGATCCCTGCCACCCCTGCAAATGGGCTGCCTCAAGCACGTGCTTGCTTTGCTGGTGCCTATAGCCGCCCCTGCCTGGAACAAGAGGAAAAAGGGATGGACCCCAAAGGAAAAAGAGAGCTGGAACCAGAATACAAGGAGGCCTTTTTTGTTGAGGCTGCCCTTCCTCCTTGGTGTGTACAGGGACAGACATGGACACTGAATTTCATGCGCCCATTTCTGGGGAGGACTGGATCTGTGAAGCAGATTTGGGTATTGCTTCAGCAGGTTGGTGAGAGTGGCAGGAGGTGCAGTTGGAACTACAACAGTGGCTAGCCAGGGTAGAAGTTTAGCAGCAGTACCTGTTATGGATCCTGTGGGAAAGAAGCAGCAATGGCTACAGGCACTAGGTAGACAAGAGGGATCCAGCGTCCGGTGGCCCGGCCAAAGAGATGTTACAGTTATGGCCAGATGGGATATCTAAGAAGGGCTTGTCCTTGGGTGAACCAGAGTGGGGAGACTGAGTTGCTGGGGTGAACTGCGGGAAAAGCCATAAACTCTGGCAGTGGCTGAGAGATTGGACAAGGCTTAATTTTTTTATTGTGGAGAAGTGGTCCCCATAAGAAGATTTAGCCCTTTGAAGAGGTAGACTCACAGCAGGAAGAAATGCAGGAGCCCCAAGAATGGGAAAGAGAAGAGGATGTCTGATGGGGAAAATGCCTATGAGATGGGTGCACCGGAGCTGGCACTGGAGATAGTAAATGATATAACTGCTCAGCAAACCCACCTGGGGGAAGGTGAAGAAATGTGGAGCAAACTAACTGTTGTCAGTAACACATCTCACTGAGTTGTCAATGCACATGGTCGTGCTCAATGGGGGCCAAGAGTTGACAATGAAGAGCCTGCAAGGGAAACCAGTCCGTAAAGAACAGGAGTTGTTGGTGGATGCCTTTGTGAAGTTTTGAGAAGAAAGTCCACCACATGGACTGAGCGACCATCGGGAGGGGGCATCATACAGGCAGAGAGTTGCTATGCCATGCCTGGCCACAAGGAGGTGCTTCTGCTGCGAAAGAACCCCTTGACAACCATTGATATTTTGGGTCCCCCAAAGACTTATTGGGTGCCATACACAACCTTGGGTAAAAGTTGAGTGATTGAGATCATTTTGACCCATATCACTGCACTAGATTGATCTCTAGCTCTGTGTGCAAAAAAAAAAAAAAAAAAAAAAAAAAAGGGCTATTTTTTCAGGGCTTATATCTCCAGAAGCCTTGGCTCAAATGAACCCAAATGTGGGTCACTAACCCAACTCTGCATGTCCACAAGACATAGAAAATTAAATCTGCCCAAGCAGGCAGGTTTTAGAGCACTTAGAAGTGTCATCCTTTAAACAAGGATAGAGAGAAAAGGCTCCTCTATGCATCCTTCAGTAGGGTAGGAGCCTCTGAAAGGTGTGAAGTGGCCCATTCATCTCAATGTGATGTTCTCCACTAAATGAGAATGCCCATGGAGATGAATATAGCCTGAACCAATAGTTCTGAGATGTTTGAACAGCTTCAGTCATTGCAGTGAGTGCTCCCACCCCCTTCCTGAGTTTTTTAGAGGCAGAATCTCCTCCCCTCTCAATATCACAACCCTGGCTTGCATTGGAGACAAGGAGGGGGCCTCAGACCCTCTCAAAATGACAAGCCTCCTCGACAGCGTTTCTCAAATGCGGCCATCAGGGGATTTTTGTGTGGCCACAGCCTCCTGGACTGTGATGGGGGAGGGGAGAAGGAGGGAGTGCCTCCCTGGACCTCTGCCCCCTATCCACGGCTTAATTTGTCCCCAGGCTTGCCAGGGCTGAGTAAGCCTGCTGTGAAAAATGATACGTGTATGTTTTGTTAATATCACTTTTCACAACAGACTTACTAACTAGCAATAAATAAATTACAATGATTTGGATGTGTATATTTGCATATTTGTTTGTTTTTCCTAAAGCTAATTAAGTATTTTAGGAAAAAAGTGTGAGAGGCGGCCACCAGTAAGAGTTTGTGGCCGTACCCTGCAGCCACCAAATAATTTGTCCTGAGAACCCCTGTTTAGAACCTGGCTCTAAGAGAGGGGGTAGAGAATGGGGAAATACGCACTCCATTGAGACTGGATCAGCAGGACACAGAGGGAGCATAGGCCAACGAGTGATAGATATTGGAACACTCATTCAAACAGTAGAACCAAGTGCAGGCAGTCTCCTATTATCACAAGAAAGACTCGCACTTGCTTCAGCATCAAGTCACCTGCAAGGTATACACAAGACTTTGTATAGTACCAAGGCATGAAACAACAAGCTTCCCAAACCCAGAGGAAAATACCATAGTTGCCAAGCCAGTTGAGAGTTAGGGAAGAAACAACCCTTATAGATGGGGATCAGCCCCCTATCGCGCTGCACAAACACACACACACACACACATGGGGCAGCGGGAGAGGCTCAGACACCAACAGAGGGGCAAGGACCCATCTATCTTAGATCATATGAGGAATGCAGGGAAGGGGTCTCATACCCCCCTAAAGTGGCAAGAGCTCCTCAGATCTGGCTTCATACACAGGAGGGAGAATGTGGGGCTAACATGTGCCCTCCACTCCCACTAACCCCCAAGTCTCCCTCACCGAAGCCCCCAACCCCTCTCCCCTCTCAATATCCCCTTCCCCTTGCTGCAGCCCCACCCTCCTCTCCCCCTATTGTCCCCACTCCTGCACCCCTCTCAGGAAGCATTCAGATGTCTATTTCCCACCCCCCTTCCCCAATACTTTGATTACATTCCTCCCAAAATAAAACTGCAACCCATGACTCCCAAATTGTAGCAACCTCCAACCATTGAGTGCAAAACTCCTTTTGTCTTAGGTGGGGGCTTGTCATTAACGTCTCCTTAGTTCTGTTAACTGAAGGGTGAGTTCAAAGCCATGAAGAGGTCTGTGATTCATCCAGTCATTGTGCCTCTCAGTTGAACAATATAAGGCAGCAAAAGGAAAGTGCTTTTTTGGGGGGGCTTGTAATTTGGGAACCCCTTGGTCAAATGACCCCAAATTTTGATCACAAATGCTACCATGTGTCCCTTGTCTTAAATACTGTTCACAGTTAAGGTCCTGCAAAGACTTACTGGGTGCTATGCACTACTTTGGGTAAAATTCAGCTGGTTGAGACCTTTTTGACCTGCATTGCATCAGTATTTTGAGCTCTAGTTCTGGGCCTAAAAAAACCACAAACCACCTAGAAACTTTTAAAATATTCCTGGGGGGCCCTTATCTCCAGAATGCCTGGCTCAAGTGTCTCCAAATTTGGGTCACTGAGCGTACCCTGCACCCTATTTAGCCGCACCAAATTTCAAAGAGATCCAACTGCGTGTGTTGATTTTAGAGGACTTAGAAAGGTTGACCTTTAAACAGATGTCGTGAAGCAACCTTAATTATAGTGTCACAGCCGTGCCGCTATAATATATAAACTTAACAAAACCTAACGTCAACTCTGTTTTTTCACTAACACTCAATCGCTTGGCAACTAAGGTATTTTCCTCTGGGTTTTGGAGGCTTGTTGTTTCCTGGTATTGTACAAAGTCTTGTGTATACCTTGCAGGTGACTTGATGCTTGAGCAAGTGCAAATCTTTTTTCTCATAATAGGAGATTGCCTGCACTTAGTTCTACTGGTGGAGTGTTGTTTTCAGAGTCTGTTCTCATAAGTATCAGGCACTAAGTGGCCTATGTTCCTTCTGTATTCTGCTGATCCAGTTTCATTGGAGTGCATATTTCACCATTCTCCATATCATGTTTTTATCATGTTTGCATTTGTGATTTTGGTGAAATATATGCCCATCCGTAGCTATATTATATGAAGGATTTATCTGTTCAACTTGTAGCTTGCTTGCAAGTGCATGATATGTCCTGAGGAAATAGTCTGAGCCTGATAGCATCTCTCAGGTGTAGTACTGAGAGTTCTTTAGCTTGTCAGTCTTAGTAGGCTTTGGCCTTTGTCTGTCTTCGTCTTTTTGTCTGTTGCTTCTACCACTGCCAGTTGTAGTAATGGTGGGGCTATAGACACCAAAATATGCATATGTCTTGATATCAGGCATTGAAGTGGGCTGCTGTTAAGGCCTTCTGTGGAAGTGTTTATCCATTCATTAATGGCTTTCCATATATAGCATATTTCCTCTTGCTTCTTGGAGCTTTCTTTAATAGCTTTAGCAATTTTAACTGTTGAGTTTGCTTTGTCATTTGACTGGCAGTGGTATGATGAGGATGTGATGTGACTGAATTCCCATTCCTGGGTAAATTGACCGAACTCACTGAGTAAACTGGGGTCTGAAAGTGCACTGGTTGGGATACCATTCCTGCTGAAATGCTTCATTGCTCTGTGATGTTTACTGCGTTAGTATTTGACAGTTCATTTAGTTTCCAGAAGTCTGAATAGAAGTCTACAGTAACAAAATAGTCTTTGTGTGATTTGTGATGAAAAAGTCCAAGTTCTGTAGCGGACGCAGTGTATTTTCATAGTCTCTTTTTGCTGCTTGGCTTGCATTTCCCCACATGTACCACAACTGCTCACCAGGTCTCAGATATTCTTTGTCATGTTTGGCTAGTGTATATAGCATCTCTAGCTTTCTGGATATAGGCTTCCATTCCAGAATGGCTCTCATGTATTCTCAGGAGAGTTTCTGTTCTCAATTATCTGGGTATTATGATTTGATTGCCTCAACTGTTGTATGTTCAACTCATCTGGTTAGTTCCAGTATTCTTGAGAGACAGGTGGAGTTTTTTCCCTTGTCTGTCCATCCTGACAGAATGATGGATGTGAGCACTTCATACATCTTTGTCTTATATAGTTTGCTCTCAGATTCCTTCCAGCTCCTGCCTTGAATCTGGCACATAACTGGCTCGGGTGATGCTTTCTATCAGGCTGAGGATCTCACATTCTTGTTTAGTTGCCAGCTCTTTGTGCTGCAGGGCTGCTCTGGATAAAAAGTCAGCTATGTACACCTCATCCCCTTTCTTGTAGTACTTGTAAATTGAAACATTGCAATTTCAGTAGCGTGCTCTGAAGGTGTTTTGGGGCTGCTAGCAGTGGCTTTTTAAAATGCTTTCTCAAGTAGAAACTGATAAACCACTAATGGTTTCCTGTCCTTGAACATACTGGTTGAACTTTGCACATGAGAACACTATTACGAGACTTTCCTTTTCTACTTGGGCATATCTTTGTTCTGTTGGTGATAGTGACCTTGACATGAAAGCTACTGGCTGTCCCTTTTCTTGTAGGAGTGATGCCCCGAGCTTCCTCTCACTTTCATCACATTGTATGGTTGTCCCTTCATTCACACTGTAGTATTTCAGAATGGGATAGTTGGTCAGCAGCTCCTTGATATGTGTGAGGACTGCATCACATTGAGGTAACCATGTCCTTAGTGCATCTTGGTTTGGTAGTTGCCTCAGGGGTTCACACACATCTGAGAGGCTTGTCATTCTTACAAATCCTATTGGCTTCTGAACTAATTTAATATCTTTTAGACATGGGCACCTGCAGTATTGGCTGTACCTTTTTGGGGTCAGGTGGTATCAGTTGAGGTCAGCAAGTGTCTCATGTATAGTACTACACATAACTGCAATTTCTTGGTTTTATTCAATTATAGATTTATTCCTTGGCTTTTTCTAGCAGACAGATGAAGTTGTGGCAGATCGAGGTCTGTGTATCTAGATACCAGAATGTCATCAGCTAATTCTGATTCCTGTGAGTACTGTTAATACACATTGCTGAGAGGGCACTGATATTTTTCCATTGCAGGTTTGATTCCAACCAGCATTCTCAACCATCTAGAGGTCTACCTGCTGGTGTCAAAAATGTGGTGAGATAGCTGCCTTCCTTGACCAGTAGCCCTTGCAAATATTTGTCTTTTGGTATCATATACCGAGAATATTTTTGCTTTTGCAGAGTCAGGTAAAACTTCCTCAGTTGTAGGCATTTTGATGTGAGCTCTTTTTTTAGTGGTTTTGTTTAAATTGCTTGGTGCAAGTGCTGGAGGAACCAAGTAGGGGCAGAGCTCTTCTTGACCTGCTGCTCACAAACAGGGAAGAATTAGTAGGGGAAGCAAAAGAGGATGGGAACCTGGGAGACAGTGACCATGAGATGGTCGAGTTCAGGATCCTGACACAAGGAAGAAAGGAGAGCATCAGAATATGGACCCTGGACTTCAGAAAAGCAGATGTTTACTCCCTCAGGGAACAGATGGGCAGAATCCCCTGGGAGAATAACATGAGGGGGAAAGGAGTCCAGGAGAGCTGGCTGTATTTTAAAGAATCCTTATTGCGGTTGCAGGAACAAACCATCCCAAAGTGTAAAAAGAATAGTAAATATGGCAGGCGACCAGCTTGGCTTAAGAGTGAAATCCTTGCTGATCTTAAACACAAAAAAGAAGCTTACAAGAAGTGGAAGATTGGACAATGAACAGGGAGGAGTATAAAAATATTATTCAGGCATGCAGGAGTGAAATCAGGAAGGCCAAATCACACTTTGTTTCTCAGATCTCATTGGCTCTCTATGTCAATCCACTTGGCCAATCAGGTCTTAGAGGGGCCATGGTTTGGAACCCTAACCCGATCCTTCTCCCTCACTGCATTCCCAGACAGGTCTCTGTCCTCACAAACATCCAGTTGGGGAGAGAGGGGCTCTGAGATGTCCAGAGGCTGCCTACTCACCCTTTGTGTGGGCTGGGGCTGTCCCCCCACTCTGAGGATCCTTGGGATTTCTAGGAGCCCAGACTGCCCTTGCATACTCCGAGGAGGCGGTCTCTGGGGATGCTAGCGGCTGGGGTTGCCCCCCCTCCATTTGGAGGGGTCTCCAGACATGTTAGGGGCTGGGGCTGCAACCACACAATACAATAACAGTGAGCATTCGAGAAAATGGACTTTTTATTTTATTGTAACTAGTGGCTTTCTACGTAAAGTATGCTTTTAGTACACAGAATTATTGTTTAGTTTCATGATAATAAGTTCCAGGCTCTTTGCATGCTTATACCTATTTTTTTAATAACAGTGTTCAATAAAAAATTTGTCCCTCGTTTCAGGGGCTGGGGGTTGAGAGGTAAGCTCATCAAGCACTTTCTGAAAGTAGAGCTCTCTAACATAGAGTTCCTAGGTGTTACATAAACCTACTGTCATGCTGTAATGCATCCTATTGGGAAGCTATTGGAAAACTCTGAAACGGAACATTTAATAATATCATTGGTTGTATCAGGTCCTGATTAGGCTTCAGGGAATTGATGGTTGATCTCTTCTTGAGACTTAAACTGGAATAATTTGAACTATACTCATGTTATCAGGATGGCTATAATATCGGCACGGCTATAATATCAGCACAAAGACCCTATGTATTCCAATGTAAACTAATTCCGCATCAAATCTTTAATTGATATCTATATTTTCATCTCTTCTCCCAAACTTCTAGCTCCAAGAAACTTGATTAAATTCCAAGTTTCAGGTGTAACATTTCTTGAGGAAAATTGCTTTTTATTAACAAGGGATATGTATGTGCTACTGTAAAATCCTAAACCTCAGAGCAATGGGCTAGTAGTGGATGGCAGTAGGCTACTGAACATTTCCTGTGTTTTTGTTTTGTTTTTTAACACTAAATGGACCGGCTCTGTTACCCTTGCAGACTTTTTAGGACCATACACTATCAAATCAGGGTTAAGCCCATGCTTAAATCCGCTGGATAGATGTTCCAAAATATGGTATTTGTTAAGGGATACTGCAGCATCTAGGGTATGAAAAAAACCTCTCGTGACTTATGGTTTTACTATTATTTCAGTGCTGGTCACAACACAATGAAAAGGGAAAAGAACTCTTAAGAGTATAGGAGTACTTTGGATGCTGTCAGGTGTAATATGGCAGCATCAAATTAATATGCGGTATTAGAAGGTCACATGATTCTGTTTCAGCTAACTGGAATGCCACAGCATTTAATACACTTACATGGATATTGTATAGGAAACTACAGCCAGGGCCGCCTTATTCTCCCACTGTAGGATATGGCACTGATGAAGTTATTCACCTGTACCCCAACTTTAGGAAGATCTCCTTATTCAAGTTAGCTTTTATGCTCAATAGGAATAGATTTCAGCATGTGCTGTCCTGAATCAGGGATGCTATGTGATGGGATAATCCAATCCAAAGGCTCTTGCACATTCTGAAAGCAGGGAAGCAGTTAAACTATTTACAAGGAAAGTCCCTATTCTTTTCTGTAGTGAAGATTATCAGGATTGTATTGTTGCCTCTGATCTCATTGATTAAACCCCAGGTTTTGCAAATGTGCAGCTTGGCAGTTTCATTAACAGCCTCAGTATGTGAAAGGTGTTTGCTTATTTTGCATATCCATTTTCCTGAAGATTGGTTCCATGCTTTCAAATTTTTTTATATGTTTTGATAAGGAATGAGAACAAGAAGATGAAACCTCTCAAAGAGTAAGGTTGGCGTGCTGCTTAATGTTGTCATATGATGCAAATATATGGCTTCCTTTATCAGGACAGCTGTGTTTTTATACAAATAATCTTGAATGGGCTCTCCATTTTGGCTTGCAAAAAAGATTAGCCTGACGCTAGAATGTACTATCCTAAAAGGTCACCTTGACGCCCACTGTGAGTTCATTCGAAGGCATTCAGGATGTCAGCCCTCCAACATAGAGCTTCTCAGACTAAGACATATGTGCTTGTTTATCACTCAGGAAAATAATACTGTTAATGAAAAAGGCACCTGCCTAAAAATGAAGGTTATGGTCACTCACAAAGTAACTTTTGAAATAAAAATGTGTTGATTTGGGGGCAGGAGTGGACTGTTTTGTCTCACCATTCACATTTAGTATGGGAGATGGGGGCCAGTTACACTATATTAAGTTAGGCCCCAATCAAGGAAATCTTTTAAGTAGCCCCACAGAAGTCAATGGGAATACTTTGAGGAGTAAGGCAGGGTTGGGCCCTTAATGATTCACAGCAGTTAAACATGCAACTGTCTGCAGTTTGTGTGAATTAAAGAAATAGCTGTCTTGTCTGGTTTATTAACTGGGAGGGGTCAATAATGACTGATTACTTACTCAGTGCCCAAGAGCTCATTGCAAGGAACTTTGGAGACTAGAGACACTCATCTACTTCATTCCATAGGCAGTTTTATGAAAAATTAAAGTGCAGGTTGTGATGCTTATTTTATACTTTCACATAGTAGCTTTGTGTTAATCATAGAATATGGTGGGTGTGGGTGGAGAACTTTTTAGAAGGAGTTGGACAAGATGAGTTGGCATATTGCAAACCTACACCTTTTGCAAACTTAGTATGATTTTTGTCTCTGTTAACCGGCATGTGGAAATCTCCTATTGTCATGCAAATTCTGCAGGTGTTTGCAAGGCCCAGGCTCTGGAAACTAAGTCAGTTCAAGGTATTGATGAGTGGTTGCTACCTGCATGGAAAAGTCATGTACATAGTTTCCTATGGCCCTATGTTCACAGACTGTTGTACCCTACAGAATGGCTGTGCAATGTGCATGAAGATCAGACATTCTGGTGATGGGATTTTCAGAAGTACCTAAACAGGTCAATCATTTTTGGAACTTGGGCTTGGATGAAATCAGAAGGCTGCCTGAGGCTCCGGCTTGAATTCCGCAGTGATTCAGAGTGCCAAAACATGAAGCGAGAAATGGATTTAATGAAGTGACATCATGCAGAGTGGAAAGCCTCACAGCAACTGATTCAAACTTTCCATTGAAGAGTTCAAGTTGGATACGGGTGAATTAGGCAAACATCAATCATGTCCCAGTTCAACTGAAATATTTTTTTGGTGGTTTGACTTGTTTTCTGACATTGTCCAAATGCGAACATAAAAAGAAATCTCTGTGGTAATAGGACACTAAAGCAGTAGCTCTGAACTCTTTTAGTCTAGTTTGGCTTTCTTCCTGTATGAACTGTATCTCTTCATCCATGTCTGAGACAAGAACCCACTTTCTTGTCATTCAGATCCCTTCTTAACAGTTACTATTTGAGCCCAAATACTACCCCACATTATGAAAAAGACTCTCATGCAACCTTATCTGCATCATACTTATTTAGGTCATCTTGTTTTTTGTGGGGGTTTTTTTTTTTTGCTATATCATTTGTAATCTTCTCAAGATCTTGTCTTCCTTTTGTGTCCAGGACTAAACACGCACAGAAAACTCTTCAAAAAACACTAAGAATGCATGGTTAAGGTACTCCAAAGTTCTGAAATGCCAAAGTTGAGGTGGTCCAGCCAATCAATATTTCATACAATATTTTCCACAACCTTAAGTACACATGGAGTTCTGCTTAACAACAAGAAATGAAATCAATGAGGTAGGAGCTGTTGCAGAACCTTGCTGTATTAACTGTGCACTGTACAAGACTATAGGAAAGAAATTGTTTAACTAAAGACTACTATATAATGTTGTACAATCATAGTCTTTTAGAAATATCATGATTTATTCATGTAAGGGGACAGAGCTAATGCTGCACATGCAGCCTTAAATTGTAATTCCCTATTTTTCACACCTTTTGAAATCCAGAGGAGGGAGTGTTCTTCTATATCTACACTGCAATCCAGAGGTATGACTGCAACATGTGTAGACATACATACTCAAGCTTGGATATGTCTACATCTGCTGCAATCACACCTCCCGACTGCAGTGTAGACATACCCTTTTGAAGCTTCACAGAATTTAACCTAGATTCAAGGGCCCTTCAGTGAGGCAGTGGAGTTCTGCTTATACTGTATATTGTACTAGGGATTGCTGTAAAACAGGATGTGGTCTGAATGAATCTGGGCTCCTGTGGAACCCTGCCTCATTTACTAGTAAACTTCAATACATTTTTGACTATATCGCTAACATGCATGTGCACGTTTTCTTTTTTTTAAAACATTACTCCATGTTTGTTTAAAAAATACTGCTATTCCTTTAATGCTTACTGTGCAAACTCAAAAAGTAGTTGGCAAAGACTCATGACTTGGCCAAAATAAAAATCTATGTTCACAGGAACACTCCAAGGCATATCTCCACAGTGGGGCTTTTTCTCTGCCAAATCTCATCTTTCCGCCTTCAGTCACTTTGGGCACAGAGCTGTTTTTTCGCTTAAGTGAAAGAATTATTTTATAATGTGAAATGTGTATCCATTCACTCTCCTCTGGCTAGAAAATAGCTGAACCATTTTCCTTCAAGCTCAAGCCTTCCAAAAAAGTGCTCTTCTTTAGGTAAAGAGCAAGTGTGGAGAACTTCAACTCGAGAGGTAAAAGTTTCAGAAAATTATGAGCAACTGGATACATAGGCTTAGAATGGAAATGCTTAGGTCTCCTTAACTGTGTGTCACTAGCACTTCAGCTATCTAAATTTTTTTTCTATAGCACCTATTACCGCAGTATCTAAGCATTATGGTAATATGTAAAGTACACTGACTTGGTGGTATGAAAGTATACTCAATGTAGAGCAGTAATGTAGCAGTTGCTTGTTTTATAATTATTCCCTTTTATTTGCGGTGATGCCAACTATGTAATGGGTGTTTTTCAAACATTTATGACAGTCCTTAGGCTTAGACAGACAAATAGAGGATAGGGGAAGGAGACCAAAAAAAAAATGGATTCGTTTTACACAAATGAATCAGATTCACCACAGTTAGCATATTCATTCCAGTCACCTTTAAATACTGGTTTATACTGGATGTGACATTGGACAGTGAATAAGGAGACAGTAGCTAATGTAATTACTCAAGAGGCTCTACTTTTTGACAGTTAAATGCTTGATTACATGGAGCTTGTGGAATGGGTAGTACAAGATTCAATTCCAGACTGTTTAATGGTTCTGTAATATGAACTGGGGGTAACTGTAGGATAATGAATGAAATGGAAAATGCTTTGCACACAGATTAACAGAATGGGGAGTCTAATTTAACTTAGTTTGTGAGTCCATGTATAAAAAATTCATATAAAATACCTTCAGTAAAGAGACAGGATTGTACTTCAATTGGCACACAGAATAAATATACCACATGGCAACTCTTCAGTATTCTGGACAAGTTCTCACAAAACCAAATCTTCAGCATACTGATGAGGGAGAGTTAAGTCAACTAGCGAATATTCTTTAGGTTTATAAAAGCAGATGCAATTCTATCAGGGTACAATATGTTGTTAATAAACAACAATACAAGCTGAGCTAGTTGCCCATGAAAATGGGCATAATCCTCACCAGCACAACTAAAATATTTAATGGGGGGAACTGGAAATCTCAGGGGGCTGGTGATGATAGAATCTTTCAGCTTTAAGACACCTGTACAAACATTGCCCAAAGTTGGTAATGCCTACTGTCCTCTTAATGGCTGTTCAGGAGCCTATGTGAAATGAATCAGTGATATCAGCCCAGTTCCTAGTAGACAGTTGGCTACATCACAAAACCACCATCACAGCTAGAGCTGGTCAAATGCTGCAAAACCTTGAGCTCTCAACTCCCATTCTGTGGGACCACGTTAATACCTTTCATTCGCTCTCTGACTATTTGCATGGACAGTTTGTGTTCACAGTGTTTGGAGTATATCTGTTCTTCAGATAACTACCTGTGTTCAACTATGAACAAGGATACTGGTGCATCAACAAGAGCATTTAATACTCAATATTCACTCTTCAATATTCTACTCATGAAACCATCCATTTCACTAGGAAGTGGAAGGAATAACATGACATAAGTGACCAATTGCATAACATAAATAGTTGCATTAGACAGTTCACTAGCACCCTGGAGGTGGAAATATGACATTACAAATATGCGCAAATAACAAATAGAGCAATTGCAGAAACTAGGATAAGCTCATGAACAATTCTCACCCAAAAGATGTAATGGGATAACTTATGTAATGATACATCTAGAAACAAAGAATGCAGGCCATACTTTACAAGATGGCAAACTCTATCCCGGAAATCAGTGACTCTGAAAAAGATTAAGGGGTCATAGTGGGTAATCGGCTGAACATGTGCTCCCAGTGTGAGGCTGTAACCAAAAGAATTAATGTGATTCTTGCATAAACAGGGGAATCTTGAGTAGAAGACACGTTATTTTACCTCTATATTTGGCACTGGTGCGACCGCTGCTGGAATATTGTAGCCAGGTCTAGAGCCCACAGTTCAAGAAGGATGTTGATAAACTGGAGAAGATTCAGAGAAGAGCCATGAGAATGATTACATGATTAGAAAACATGCCTTATAAGCTAAATAGATTGAGCTCCGTGAGTTGAACAAAGAGAAGTATAAGGGGTGACTTGATTACAGTCCGTAAGTATTTACATGGGGAACAAATATTAAATAATGGCTTTTCAATCTAGCAGAGAAAGGTATAACATCATCCAGTGGCTGGAAGTTGAAGCAAGGGTGGAAGCAAGGTGTAAATTTTTAATGGTGAGAGTAATTAAACACTGGAACAATTTATCAAGGCTTGTGGTGGATTCGCCATCATTAACCATTTTTAAATTCAAGATTAGATCTTTTTCTAAAGCCATATTCTAGGAATTATTCTGGGGAAGTTCTATGGCCTGTGTTATAGAGGAGGTCAGACTAGATGATCACAATTGTCCCTTTTGGCCTTGGAATCAGGGCCGCTCAGAGGGGAGGGCAAGTGGGGCAATTTGCCCCAGGCCCCGAGGGGCCCCCACGTGAATATAGTATTCTATAGTATTGCAACTTTTTTTTTATGGAAGGGGCCCCCAAAATTGCTTTGCCCCAGGCCCCCTGAATCCTCTGGGCAGCCCTGCTTGGAATCCATGAATCTAACCAGCTGTAGACAAAGTTGCCATTAATTGACATAGTTGTTACCAGTTTCCAAGAACTGAATTGGCACTGAGACTTAACTGGCTTTTCATTCCTAGAGTTAGTTCTGCAGGACTAGTATCTGAGGCATCTTGGTGCTCAACAGGGAGAGGCCTAACTACCTATATGGTTGATGGAAGGCATTTGTCTCCAGGACTGTCACTCCAGTGCTTTCCAGGGTACTAAATTCATTTAGGTTAACTTTTCTTTTCCTTTAAATTGCCCTG
The DNA here is from genome assembly GCF_028017835.1 of Emys orbicularis. Classification (NCBI taxonomy): domain Eukaryota; kingdom Metazoa; phylum Chordata; order Testudines; family Emydidae; genus Emys; species Emys orbicularis. The sequence continues at coordinate 106,181,107 of NC_088685.1, forward strand.
AACAGTTTTTTGCCTTTGTAATCTTCTAGTACTTATCTTAGACTGATGGGTCTGTTCAGCTAATTATTGCTGTTGGGAATACATTTTCATATGGGAAATTGCCACCTTCCTTTTTAGAATCTCTATTCTCCATGATTAAGCTACCATAAACTTGATGTAATTAAAGGGAATGTGTACGGAGATAAATGCAGGGGTGAGGGGGAGGAGAGATGGTGTGGCAAAGCTGGTAAAATGTGACAGGAGCTGTTTTAAAATAATAACTAAAAAAACTTGACCCTGAGACCAATGTGTTAATTTTAGTTGGGTATCAATATTTATACAGGAGCTGAAAATTTGCTAGATAGTTCAGAAAACAAGCCCAGCATGCAGCCTAAGTAGACAACATATAAGGGAGTGTGGGATGCAAGATTTTTATTTTACCTTTTTTGCCCTTTCAAGAGTAAATGCCCTTCTTGTAAGATCTCCATTAGTCAAACATACATTAGTGGGCTCAATAGAGGAGTAACTGGATGAAATTTTATGTACTATGTTATGCAGGAGGTCAGACTAGATCAGTGGCTCTCAACCGTTCCAGACGACTGTACCCCTTTCAGGAGTCTGATTTGTCCTGCATACCCCCAAGTTACACCTCACTTAAAAACTACTTGCTTACAAAATCAGACATAAAAATACAAGTGTCCCAGCACGCGATTACTGAAAAATTGCTGACGTTCTCATTTTTTACCATAAAATGATAAAATAAATCAATTGGAATATAAATATTGTACTTACATTTCAGTGTGATACTTGAGCTTGTTTTTTCACTTGTGAGCCTTGTCTGAAGCCCAAGCCCCAGGTGGCGGGGCTGAAGCATGTAACTTAGTGTCATAGGGCCCCCTGTGGCATGGAGCCCCGGACAGTTGCCCTGCTTGCCACCAATAATGCCAGCCCTGCCCTTGCAATCCCCTTAAACCTGTCCCATGACCCCCCCCCCCCCAGGTGCTGCAACTCCCAGGTTGAGAAATGCTGATCTTGATGGGTTGAGTACCCCCTGAAAGAACTCTACATACCCCCAAGGACTACATGTCCATGTTGAGAACCACTGAAGCAGATGATCTAATAGTCCTTTTGGCCTTAAAAATCTATTAATCTTTCCTATTTTCTCTATTTATTTCATTAGCTGTAGCTAAAGTCATGTCTGTCTGTTTGCTTTTTGATTGCCAGTATGTTTGCAGTCTTACCCAGTGTTTATCCTTTTACCCTTTGCTATTTTTAATTTTATTGCTAGATGTGCCCTGCTTTCACATCTTCCATTTCACCACGTCAGAAAGATGTGATGTTAGTGACTTAACTCAGACATTTCCATGAAGGTGTCGGTTACATTATTATTGCTGGAGATTTCAAAATAGCTTGCAGGTGTTAAGCGAGTTTGTCTATAGAAATATTCATGTCATGTTTTCTAAAAGTGAATGAGATGTGCTTTATAAGAGTTTTTATTACATATACATCACTCTCTCTCTGCTCTTCTTGCATATGCAATGGCTTGTATCCACCTGACTTGTAACGGTGCAGTTTTTTCATTATAATTAAAATATATTGCAAACAAAGTGGAGCAGAGGGTTAGTTAAACAAAATCACACTGTAGCCATGAAAAGTTTGGTAGCCTCATGTTGGTAAGCTTGTGTTCTATTGTCCCTCTAAATATTGAATGGGATAAGCCTGTGTGTGTGCATATATAAAACCAGATATTTGTGTGTTTATGCACACATTCACACTGGTATGGAGTTTTAATATCTGCTTGTTAAAATTAATAATGGAAAAAGCTGAAAAATCAGGGTAATAGGGTTTTGTCAGACCCCAGAAATATTCCATACAGTTGAGTTTACAGTATATTTTTCTGAGCTGAAATGTCTTGCCAACAAACAGGCTACGGTATACACTGATGGCTCGATGAGAAGGATCCATCCCATCCTATTTTATACACACTCTGGTACATTTAGCGAGGCTTATGTCCTTGTGTAATGTTGATGAAACAATACAGCAAAACCAAGTTTCTATATCAGTGAATCAGCTAAATTTACTGCCTCTCTAGATATTGAATATGTTGTGCACATGCATATCACAGAAATACTGACGATCAAGAGGGACGGGAAGAGCACAGTCTGGAACAAGCATGGCTTTGGCACAGCTGGTGTGCGTGCAACATGGATGAGTGGTTTTCTCAAGCCTATTTCCAGACTAATTAGTCCAGTTTCCAGTATTTGTGCATGAGGTCAACATACTAATTTTTCAAAATTGCCTCAGTTTGGGAGATGATGGGAGAAGGCACATGAAATTTTGATGGCCTGCCAGTTGGAAACAATGTTTGAGGGTGCGTCAATTCCTTTACTGCTTGTCCACCAAACTTTCCAGCTAGCATATTCCTGGCTGTCCAAGATTCTAACGTTTCCTGTTCAGTAGCCGGATGGAGAGGAAGCTCCATATGCTTCCTGGTTTTAGAGGTGGCACAGTGAGAAGGGCAGGGCAGCCAGTAAAAGCAAATGTTCAAAGCATAAGAGGATTTGGTGACCCGCAGAAGTGGAACTCTGTGTCATCCTGCTTGAAAGCAATCACTGTTCCCCTATTTAATTAACTGTATGACTTGATGATAAAGCTCTTCCACCCCCTTCCTCCCCCCATCCAAAAGCATTTAGAGGGTACAGACAGACTTTTTCGCTCAAAGTCTACCTTATGATTCATTTATGGACTTGGCTCAATCAAGATAGCTCCACTCACTTATCATCTCACTCAGACAACAAGGCATCTTGCTGGTTGTGGCTATTATTAGAGCTGGCCAAAACTTGGGAGTTTTGGTTTGCGAGAAGGATGGATATTTTGGAATTTGCTTTCATTCTGATTTGGAATGAAACCAATTTTACTGAAATTTCCCTGGAAACTTTGTTTTGGAAACACTGACAGGTGGTGTTCCTGAAACAAAAAATGTGAAATTGACTTTCTTGTCACTTTCACTGCTTCTATTCCCTGGATGGGAGCCCAGCTGTGGCCAGAGCCAGGGCAACCAGGGCTTTCAGGCTTGTGACCCCAACCAGTGTGCATGGACTGGAGCCTGGGCTATCAGAGCCCTTGGCTCTCCACTTCCTCTCAGGGAGCTTGGTAGTGCTGCTGCAGACTGGGTACCTTAGCAGCCCTAAGGGTCTTGGCTCCAGTCATGGCTCCAGAGCCTTCCAGGCCCAAGAGAGCTGATGCCAGGGGCTGCTGCAGTGCCATGGGCCCTGGAACATGGGCTCCCAGCAGGTTTCCAATGGAAACCCACCTGTAACTTGAACTAAAATGTTGTCAAATCTGTAATAGATTTGACTAAACATTTTGCTCTAGTGAATCAGCATTTTCTGATGAAACTAAGGTTTGTTAGAAAATTTACTACTAGTTCTAATAAAAGTTATTTTAAAGCTCAAGAAAAGCTCCAGAGAGGAGGATAGCCTCGAAGACTAAAGTTCTCCAGAATGATTCTCCTTCATGCCATGTGCTGTGACTCTAGCACTGCTGAAATCTCACTTTCTGCCCTTAATGCTTTGGTTGCCATTTTATTTTCCAACTTCCTCTGCATCTAGCAGACCAGATCCCAGCTGAGGTAAATCAGTGTAGCTCCATTACTCGTTTGAGCTATTCTGACTTATACCAGCTGAGGGTCTTGCCCAGAGAATCTAGGGATGTGGAATATCTTTTTTAGTGACTTGAATATTCTAAGTACAACAGGTGGAACAGATGAAGCCAGAAGAGCAAAAGCCAGACATGCCTTTAACTATAGATGCCCATCTATTCCTAGCTCTGCTATTGTCTTGCTGTGTGCCGTTGGGCAAGTTGAATACTCTCTCTGCCTCATTTTTTCCCCCTCATCTGTTAAATGGGATTATACTTGTCTGGCTTAATTTATAAGCATTAGTTACATGTTTTAGGTTCTCTGGTATAAGGTGCTTTGTAAAATGCAAAGTATTTATCATAAATCTGGAGTCAATTATTAATTGTCTGCACTGATGAAAAATCTGTGGTAGCTTGATTTTTAACAGACTTTGGCTGGGCCAGCAGTTTCACTTCTTGAGTTTTCCCACTGACTTCAGCTTGTTCCCACTGACTATTCAATTTATTGGCAACCTTATCACTTTTCATGGCAGCTGAGTGTATCACCATTATCTGTGGCTTCACTTATCTGAAGCATGCATATGGGTTCTCATAGAAAAGGTCCTCAGATTTTTTTTTTAACATGGGCAAAACACATTTTTCCCTAGCTTCATTCTTGGAAATGGTTTAACCATTTTCACTGTAACTTAAATAAATCAGCCTAAGGCAAACCCCCAGCATGGAAAACTTCAGCATAAAGCTATTAACAACTGAAGACATTTTTTCCAGATACACCTAAACATATTTGGGTGCATACAGCCAAAGAGAAATGTCTTTAGAGAAGTCCCCTATATCAGTGGTTCTCAACCAGGGGTACACATACCCCTGGGGGTACACAGTGGTCTTCCGGTGGTACATCAACTCATCTAGATAGTGGCCTAGTTTTACAACAGGCTACACTAGTGAAGTCAGTACAAACTAAAATATCATACAGACAATGACTTGTTTATACTGCTCTATATACTATACACTGAAATGTAAGTACAATATTTATATTCCAATTGATTTATTGGTAAATTATATGGTAAAAATGAGAGTGAGCAATTTTTCAGTAATAGTGTGCTGTGACACTTGTATATTTATGTCTGATTTTGTAAGCAAGTAGTTTTTACTGAGGTGAAACTTTGGGGTATGCATGACAAATCAGACTTCTGAAGGGGTACAGTAGTCTGGAGACGGTTGAGAGCCACTGCCTTACATGTTCAGGTGGCTTGCTGAGTTGGGTGGGTGATGGGCAATAAAAAGGGTAGAGGGAGCAGCAAATCCCTTTTCCCCCTAAAATGTCTATACTTTTTGCTGAAGTCTACTATTAAGAGTGACTTCGGTGGCAGACAACTTGTGTATCACTGACCATGATCTTTGAAAGATTCATTTAAACAGTTTGGCAGTGTGAACAGTTGATCTAATGCTCTCTCGAGGGGGTTCAAGGGTTAAATTCAGCCAAGGTGTAAGTAGGCACAACTCCCCTGACTTCCATTTACAATCAGGGCTGAGTTTAGACAATTAATTTTTAACTTAATATTGCAGATGTTAAGCGCTAAAGTTCATGCAACTAAATGTCTGATCTCACATCTCTCAGTGCTTTGAACCCCTTTCAAGTGGCTCTCTCCAAAGCAAAAACTCTGAAAGCATCATTTTCATCCCAAAGTTAAAAAAGAAAAAAAAAAGAAACCCCATTATTTCCTGGAACAGAAACATAACTGGTCAGACTCTGTACCGGGAACTGAGAGCAGAATCTGACCTATCCTTTATAATGCAATTAATTCTTTTTTATTGTGCAAAAATGTTTATTTGAAAAAGTCATGAACATGAGATTATATCCTTTGCTTTTGGGAGCCCAGCTTGGACTATTCCAATTAAACCAGAGTATCCAGATGTGAATGAACTGTTCATTCAGAGTTCACAGGATGTTCATATTGGCTCAGATCCTTCAAGACAGGGTTCATAGCAGATTTTTATTTTCTATCTATCTATTTATTTATTGCATTAGTTAGCACAGTTGGTATCTTGAAAGGGATGCATTGATCACAAGACTCCCTCTACCCCTGCAGACTGGCTGGTTTATATGTGTCAAGAGTGAGTTACTTTTTTGAGAAGAAGTGGAACAGGAGATGTTGAATTTTGAACACTATTACATTTCACTGTTAAAACAAGAAACAGAAGCAGCTCCAGTCATGTGGCTTTTTAAATTCCTCATGACCATTGGTTCCTCCTCATCACACCCCTAATTCTCTCTCTCTCTCTCTCTCTCTTCCCCCCCCCCCTTCCCAGGTCTTAGACAGAAATTTGTTGTCACCCCTTCCTCCCCATCCCCCAGGTCCCATGTTAGAGGTCTAAAGGGTGCTGGCCATCTGCGGAGGAGTGATTTGCACCCCAATGGAACTTGCCAGGTACTGCAAAAAAAATTCTACTTTTTTTTTTTTTTTTTTTTTACATTTTAAAATTTAATTTGATTGAACAAAAAGCCCTTGTCTAAGGCTCCAGCTTCAATGGGTTTGGGATCAGGCTCCGTTTGACTATATTTGTGCCATTTGGTTGGGTTTTTTGGCTTTCTGTCAATATTCTATCACAGAGGTTCTCAAAACTTTCTCATAGCTTAAACCCCATCTCAGTAGAGAGAATACTCTCGTGGGCTGCCGTTCATGATCACTCTGACCACTGCACACAACTTATGATCAAATTCATACATCATCCCTCTGGCAACTGCAGCAATTGTTTACATGGAAGAGCATCAAATGTGTATTTAGTTGTTTTTTTAAAAATGTGACTTGCCAGATGGTGACAAGGAGGACAGTCAGCTCCGTGTAACTAGCCAACTCTCCATGGACCACTAGCAAGTGCTCTGCAGACCACAGTTTGGGAACTGCAGTTCTAGTGAATAAGCTTTACTAGCATAGATGCTATGCTGATTTTAAGCCTCAGTGATCAAATAGTCACCAAAACCAAATTTCAGATTGCATGAACAGTGAAAACTTTGATTTTATACACCAGATAAAATATGCATGCTATTGTTGGTTAGTTGCATAAATCAACCAGTCCTGGAGCAAAAAACAAAACCAAAGAAAAAAAAAAACCACCCCAATGTGACTTAGGTCAGTAACCAACACTGAACATTTTGAATTTCAAACATTAGACATTCACAATGAGCTGTTCACACACCATCTGCTGACCAAGAACTAGGCCCTGAAAAAAATTCACAAATTCTGATATTGAGAATTTCACAAATTGTCTGTGGACAATTTACACATAGGAAAGAGGGGACTTTGTCAAGTTATTCAATATGAATGATTTTCCCAGATCTAGTTCTTAGCAAAAAAAAAAAGGCATTTTAAAATGTTTTTGGGGGGCATTCAAAATCCAGATCTGAATTTTTCAAAGAGGAACCTAGGAATCAGCATATAGGATCAAAACTGAAGTCTATCTATTCCAGTATCTGGTCTGTTTCAGCAACCAGCACCAGCTGCTTCAAAAGCAGTAATGGAATAATCTGGCCACAGAGAATATTTCTTCCTAAATCATATTAGTTAGATATTGGCATATGCCTTGAAGCTTGTGGGTTTATATCCTTCCACAACCTCCTGTGGACTTTCTTTAAAAGCTTGCTTTGGATGTTCTTATTATCCATATAAATGTCCACACTTTTTTGAATCTCTGCTATACTGCAGAATCTCTGGGACTTAAGATAAATGGTGATCTGTGGTGAGGCTATGCATGCTTCCTATAAAACAGAAGCAAATGGTCTTCCCATGATGCCTTTAGATGGCAATGACATTGAATGGGTGAATAGTTTTATCTCTCTGGGTAGTTGGTTGACAGCAGGATGTTCTATAGCTGAAGAAGTCACATGTTGGATCCGTCTTGCATCATTGGCATTTCAGTGTCTTCATAGGCCTCTGTCTGTGCAGCAGGATGTCTGTGTGGCAACTAAGATATGAGTGCTCAAGGCAGCAGAGATGACAGCCACTAAAAACAGTACAGGAAAAGAAATGTAACAGTTTTCAGTATCAAAAATTGCAGCATCTTCTTATCATCATTGGTTTGATTTTTGTCACAAATGAGGCGACGCTTCAACAAGCCTAGCAAGTTGCGGTCTTGCACCAGTTGAGAACAAGATGACTGCAAAGGTGGGGTCATGTCCAACATACAGGTAGGTACACTTCTACAGACGGTTTATAGAACTGATGTTGAAGGAAGTAGAGCTCAAGGCCGACCATAAATGAGGTTGGCAGATGCAATTTTGAGGGATTTAAGAAACCTGAAATCCTCCCCATTCACTCTTGCCAAAGGAAAAAGGCTTGCAAGAGATTTTTCAAGATGAATGTACATTCTACTACGCACTGCCACAGCTACATTATAGCTATATGACTCTGCTGCTGCTCATAGAGTCCTGACTCTTGAGATCTTGTGGCAATCAGTCCCATATGTGAACTATGTTTTTAACTCTCCCATTCATACTATCCCCCAACACCAGCAGTTTGGAATCAAGGTGTGGGTGGAGCAGAATCAGCTATACCAGCTTGTCACAACAGAGGCATTTTTTTTGTCCTGTAAACAGGGGAATTGCCAAACTCAACAGTGCAAAGGGGACTCACTGAATGTAAAGCAGGTTTAGGCCCAGAAGTATATAAGCACAAGAACTGTTCTTTTTTAATGCAAGCATGCCTTGGAAGGCATTCCGGTATTAAGATTGGAGGCAGAAAAAGAAATCTCAGGCCAAAGACAGATGGTGATGAGTACTGAATATGGCTGCCAGATGGAGAGCAAAATATTAAAACTGCTTCTTTGTGATTTATTTTCTATTGCATTTCTGTAGTATATACGCATAATATGCAGCATTTGTTATAGCATGTAGCTCAGAGACAAAAGACCATTGCCGGACTTCAGTGTACAAATTCCCTTGACCTTTTTGAAAGGAGAATCTGCAATGTTTCCAAAGCATATTGTACATGTACAGTACTTCAGACTCATATCCTAGGAACGTAGGTATTGTACCAAACCTTAAATGAAATCAGTGTATAGTGTATATGCTCCATAGAGTAAAGCTGACCAGTAGAACAATAAAATCTAGTTTGTGTCTTTTACACCAAAGCTTGTTACAAATGTTGGGTCTGATTCTTGCATGTTATATAGTCACCGCACAGTGTGCATCAATTGCTACCCAAAAGAATGGTAGTGTTTTACCACTACTTAGCACTCTCTGGTGTAAATAACAGCACAAGGGGCAGGGCGATGTAATGGGCTTAGTTCTTCATTCATAGTCTATGCAGCTGCTGCTGGAATACTGTGTCCAGTTCTGCTGTCAACAGTTTAAGAAGAATGTTGATCTATTAGAGAGGGTTTAGAGCCACAAGAATGATGAAAGGATTAGAAAACATGCCTTACAGTGAGAGACTCAAGTTGCTCAATCTATTTAGCTTAACAAAGAGAAGGTTAAGGAGTAACTTGATCAGTTCATGAGTATCTACATGTGCAACAAATATTTGATAATGGGCTCTTCAATCTAGCAGACAAAGATATAACATCTGATGGCTGGAAGTTGAAGCTAGACAAATTCATATGGAAATAAGATATAAATTTGAGGCTATTAATCACTGGAACAATTGTAATTATTGGGGCTACTCAGTGATGGAGTACACCAAACCCCTAGTGTGCAAGTAGTGTGCCAGGTGTATTGCGACTCAGAGACAAGCACTGTAGATGGTTCAGCAGCTAGGCCATGTAGGTACTAGCCCTGGTTAGGGTGACCAGGTGTCCGGTGTTTGACTGGAACACCCAGTTGAAAAGGAACCCTGATGGCTCTGGTCAGCACCGGCGACCGGGCCGTTAAAAGTCCGGTCAGCGGTGCTGCGGAGCTAAGGCAGGCTAGTCCCTACCTTGCAAGGGCAGAAACAGATCAAACTTCCTTACTGTGGTGTATTGAAAATTATAAAAATTACAACCTGACTGATAGTGACCCTGCTTGCAGGTGAGGGGGCTCTGTAGGAAAGTCTGTGTGACCTAGGCCTAGCAGGTGCAGCGTCCGTTTGCAACCAGCCCTCTTACAGTAAAGTGGGGTGAGTTCTTCCTCTCTGTTTTAGGCAGCAGCCTGCTTTGTCCCTCTGTCTCTTTTTAGGTTCTTGTGGTGTTAAGGTTCCGGATTTTATGCTATAAAATAGTGCTGTGTTGCAACCTTCCAGCAAGAGTACTTTTCATTTATTTCTTTGTGTGTATGCTGTGAACATCACACTTACAGTCCCCTATCAGTGCATCTGAAACTTGATTTAGAGCAGGATTCTGCTACCCTTCCTTCAGCGAGTGCTATACTGTCCATATAGTCCTGATGAAGACCGACTACTCACAGTGCCAGGAATTCATTATGAATAAGGCAGGCAGAGTCTGACCACAGAGGGACCACTTTTAAAGAGTGAGAACAAATTTCACTCTTCATTCAGTCCCTGGCATTTCTGCTGAGACACCCCACAAAAGTGCGAACTGAGGTGGCTGGTGTCTTGTGAGATGGAAATTGTTGACTGAGACTGCCAAACTCAATCAGCGTAGTTCTGGACTGAGCTCTTTGGGGGGCATGTTAAGGTTTTTTTATTCGCTGTACTAAATATCGTTTTCAAAAATAAGAACAGGAGAATCCAGATGTAAAGGCAAATAAAAGAAGATGAATTGGAGAATGAAGGTTTTGGGCTAACAAGTAGGTATTTTAAATGTATAACTTTTAGAACCACTTAACATGACAGTGCCCCTTTAAGGAAGGCTTAATACAACTTGGCACACACAAATGAGTCTAGTCGGCCCTTGGTGTAAATACACGACTCTTACTAACATCAATGGGAATTACACATATACATCAAAGGGGGAGTAGACACCTAAGTTTAAATTTACTAGGAAAATATTGGTTTATATGGTATATGTCAAGTCTCTTTCCTGCCTTTTCTCTGAATAGGCAACATTTGTAGGCCCACGTCTCTCTGTGGTCAGCCACATTGGGCCCAAGGTTCACACAGCTCTAAGGATTGCATAATTTAACAAAGCTCCGTCCTCTGTGCCTTTACGCACACTGCTGGCACATGTGTGCAAATGACCTAGCATGCTGAACTAATGGGAGAGTGGCTTTCATTCTCATTTTATGAACCGCACCTCGATTGTTACTGGGTCTGTGTGCATATGGTGGTGGCAGGAGAGGGCTTCTCCCTCATATCTTTCTGCTTCTGCACAGGGCCAGTCACAATTGGGCTTCACTAGTTTAGTGCAGGTGGGAGAAAGGAGGGGTGAAGGCAGCAACATTGTTCCCTCTTTTCCTTTTGCACCAGCCAGTAAAACTGAGCTGGTACATGGGGAATGCACACTCCCTTTCAAAGGGTGCGCTCCATGGGATCCCCCTTCAAGTTAGCCAGGATTCCTCAAGGGGCTTCCACTCACGCATGACTGCTAAATATCTATAGCTGTTTTCACATATATATATATATCTCCTTCCAGAAGAGTATCCTTGGCAGTGACCAGTGACTTTTGAGTTTAAAAATTGGCAGACTGGCTACTAATTCCAGCCTGATTTCCCCATTCTGCTTGGAAACTGGTGACAGGATACAATAAGAACATAAGAATGGCCATACTGGGTCATACCAATGATTCATCTAGCCTAGTATCTTGTCTTCCCACAATGGACAATGCCAGATGCTTCAGAGGGAATGAACAGAATGTGGCAATTATTGAGTAATCTGTCCCATCATAAAGTCCCAGCTTTTGGCAGTCAGGTTTAGGGACACCCAGAGCATGGCGTTGCGTCCATGACCATCTTGGCTAATAGCCATTGATGGACCTATCCTCTATGAACGTATCTAATTATTTTTTGAACACAGTTATACTTTTGGCCTTAACAACATCCCTGGCAACGAGTTTCACAGGTTGACTGCGTTGTGTGAAGAAATACTTCCTCACATTTGTTTTAAACCTGCTGCCTATTAATTTCATAGGTTGATTTCTGCTTCTTGTGTTCTGTGAAGGGGTAAATAACACATCCTTATTCACTTTCTCCACAGCAGTCATGATTTTATAGACCTCTATCATGTCACCCCTTAGTCGTCTCTTTTCTAAGCTGAACAGTCCCAGTATTTAATCTTTCCTCATATGGAAGCTGTTCCATCCCCCTAATAATTTTTGTTGCACTTCTCCATACTTTTTCCAGTTCTAATATATCTTTTTTGAGATGAGATGACCAGAACTATATGCAATATGGAAGGTGTGGGTGTACCATGGATTTATATAGAGGCATCACAATATTTTCTTTCTTATTATCTATCCCTTTCCTAAAGGTTCTCAACATTCTGTTAGCTATTTTGACTGGCACTGCAGATTGAGCAGAGGTTTTCAGAGAACTATCAAACCTGACCCCAAGATCTCTTTCTTGAGTGATAACAGCTAATTTAGACCCCATCAAATTGTATGTATAGTTGGGATTATGATTTCCATTATCCATTACTTTGGACTTATCAAAACTGATTTTTATTTGCCATTTTGTTGCCCCAGTCACTTAGTTTGGTGAGATCCAAACAGTTTGGTGAGTTTAGTCAGCTTTGGACTCAACTATCTTGAACAATTTTGTATCACCTGCAAATTTTGCTACTCACTGTTTACCCCCTTTTCCAGATCATTTATGAATATGTTGAACGGCACTTGTCCCAGTATAGATTGTTGGGGGAATCTGCTATTTACCTCTCTCCACTGTGAAAGCTGACCATTTATTCCTACCCTTTGCTTCCTATCTATTAACCAGTTATTGATCCATGAGAGGATCTTCCCTCTTATCCCATGACTGCTTACTTTGCTTAAGAGCCTTTGGTGTTGGACCTCGTCAAAAGGCTTTCTGAAAGCCCTAGCACACTAGATCAGCTAGATCACCCTTGTCCATGTGCTTATTGACATTCTCAAAGAATTCTAATGTATTGGTGAAGCATGATTCCCTTTACAAAAGCTGCGTTGACTCTTCTGCCACATATTGTGTTCATCTATATATCTGATAATTCTATAGTTTTACCCAATTTACCTAGTACTGAAGTTAGACTTACGGGACTGTAATTGCCAGGATCACCTCTGGAGCCTTTTTTTAAAAATCAGCATTACATTAGCTATCCTCCAGTCATCTGGTACAGAGGCTGATTTAAACAATAGGTTATTTACTATAGTTAGTATTTCTCCAATTTCATATTTGAGTTCCTTCAGAACTCTTGAGTGAATACCATCTGGTCCTGAGGACTTATAAGAGGGATTGTTAAATTACATTAAACAGTAATAAGTGTTTCATCATAGTTTTGAACAAACATATATAGGAATACAGAAAATACTTTGCATAATGACTCACCGCCACATCATCAGTGGTGAACTGAGAAACTTCAGCACTGCAATACAGACACCTACCACTTCTGTTAGCTGGGAACAGTAGTAAGATGTTATCTTCTAGTAGACCAGTAGGAAGGCAGTGTGATTTAGTGGCCAGAGCGCTGGCCTGGGACTCAGGAGACCTGGATTCTATTCTTGGCTCTGCCACTGACCTGCTGAATGACCTTTGGCAAGTCACTTTCCCTTTCCATGCCTCGTTCACTATCTGTAAAATGGGGATAATATTATTGACTTCCTTTGTAAATCACTTTGAGATCTATGGATGAAAACTGCTATATAAGAACAAGGATGGTATTATTATTATTTATTTATTTTATTTTATTTTATTTACCATCAGTGGATTAGCCACTAGAGGGGATGTAATAGCATTTGCAGTTTCCACAGTGGGCGGAGTTTTCTATTTGCTTCAAGCTTTTGTTGCACAAGTAAACCTTGTGGAAAGCTGCTGTGCAAATGATTCTGTGCAAACCTGTTTAAACTGATTTGCATATGTAAATTGTAAGAGTCAAAAAGGTATTTTAAATGTATAGTTATCATATAATTGCTCAGGCTATCTGAGTTGGGATTAGAGGAGTAATTCAGAATGAATAACTTGTTTAAATTTTGCTTCTCTTTCAACTTGTGGAATAAGCAGATATATTTGTTTCTCAAAATTATTCTAATGTTTTGCAATGTATTTTAACTCCACAGATTGGTCAAAAACAGTTCTCTGCAAGTACTGAACAAGTATTCAGGATTTGTTATTTTAGTGTTGCTTCATTACGATTGGTCAGATATCATATGGAGTTGTTTCCATTCCAAAACTGAATGAGAGTAAAAGAAAATTCTGGCACAAAATATTCTTCTTGGAATGTAAAATTCATCAAAATCTATCAACTCTGGTGCCTTCAGCTTAGATATTTGCTTTGTATGGACTTCCATTCCAGTCAAACATGATGACTTTGATGTTCATGGAAAGCAAGCACAAGAGGCATGAACATGAAGAAATTAATTGATTTAAAATTTCAACTGAACACTTGTAGAATTTCATAGTGTTCGCGCTGCACTAACTGGGCTGTATACTACGCTATCTTCTCTGCATTTTAGCAAAGATTTTGACTATAGCCTGTCCTCTGTATCAAAGTGTGTGCATCATTTGTTGGAATAGTAAATTTCTACCATATACACCTTCTTGGTCAACCTACTCTCACTCCCACATGCTGCCTCATTGGAGCTGCATTAGAAAACACTACTTTCCCCTCATACATCCTGAGCTTGATAGATTTCCCACTGTTAAAGGTGTCTCTTATATGCGTTCTGCTTGCTACTTGTTAGCCCCAAACATTTTTCATCTTAACCCTTTGAAATATCAATTTATTCTTTAAGGTTTCCTGAAACTATTTTGCATGCAATGAGTCAAATTCTTTCACCATTTACACACATGCAATCCGTTAACTTCCGATTGCATTTGGTTGGTATTTACAAACCCTATACACCTAGCACAGCCTGTACACAGGCAGAATGAGGGTAGGAGGAGTGAGGCACACAGGAATTGTTCCCTATTTCCTTGAGGGAGTGAGGGGGGCATATGGGGAGTATGCTGCAGCATGTAGCAACCTACATGCTTTCTCTGCACAGCAGAAAGAACAGGAGTACTTGTGGCACCTTAGAGACTAACAAATTTATTAGAGCATAAGCTTTCGTGGGCTACAGCCCACTTCTTCGGATGCATATAGAATGGAACATATATTGAGAAGATATCCAGCAGGCATTCTGACAACGTGAGGCAGAACACCATTCCTCCAGAGCTTTCCGTGGGGTGGGGTGGCACAGCACCACCCCCAGGGCAAAGCTCTGCTTCTATGGCACAATTTAGCACTTATGTCTAGTGTACCTAAAACACAACTCAGTGATGCATTGGGCAGGAGGGAGTTGCGTGGACTAAATTTTGACCTCTGTTACACCTCAGGAATTGTATGAGTGTAACTGAGGAGAGCACAGATTTCCTAGGCCCCCCAGGAGTTACAGCCTGTGTTTAGTGCTCAGTCAAAGGAGGAATTTGCTGCACAATTAACCTTATGTACTTGGGCAACAGAGTAGTGTACATATATCTAATTTTCTGTGAGGAAAAGTTAATATTAGTATATTCAGTTGTGGAACAAAACTATTGTGCAGTGCTTAATTACAGGCCATACATGAAGATAATTTAACAGACAAAACACTGGGGCACTGTCACAGTGTTCCGGGGTTCTTCTTGTGACCCACCCTGATAGAAACATACATAAAGCTATTGAGTAGCTTTTGCTGACTAAACGTGGGAGGTGTGGCTTGATAGCTTCACCAGGATATAAGGACGGTGAAAGCCTCTCTGGAAAGAGGACGTTAGTACCTGGGATGGGGAGGTCTCTCTAGGGAAAACTATAGTCACAGCCAAGTTTAGGGGAAGAGCTTAGACTGAGGTATGTTAGTTATTGTGTTTACTGCCACAATAGCCAAATAAGTTTAGGTTCTACACTGAGGGCACGATTCCCCACCCCAGAATAATATTGGTGTTATGGAGTGGAGAATGTATGCTCTGGTCTATGTATGCTCTGTTTAGAGCATGGTGGGAACTCCACCAGCTCAAAATACTTGACCTTGAAGTCTAGGGGAATTCTGTGAGTGAAGGACTTGCAGTATCAGACTCTGGGTGTCATAGAAGCCCCATAATGGTTAACGATCACTCTTAAAACAAAGCTGCAAAATGTGAATGGATGCTTTTCCCTTCCTTTTTCTTTGAAATCCAATTCAGGTTATAAAAGGTATTGATCTAGGAAAGTATTTTATCAATATGCTTTCACTGATTCGTATCAGCGGATTGGACTGAACTGCATAGAACATTCCGTACTTCCCCAAGGGCAGCCAGCTGAATGAGCCAACAACATCAAAATCTTGTGGGCAACGTGAGTCAGGCTTGCAAATGCTGTTCAGACTTTATATGTTTAGTCAGTAAATGGTGTAAATCACGTATCAAAAAATAGCACATACATAAAGCTGTTCCTGTTATATTTTTATGTAGATGCTTCACCTCATGAACTTATTACATAAGTGACAAAGTTCCTCCTCTATCTTGGTGGGTCCTGCGCTTATTGGCGGATTTTCTTGCCTCAGAGATTCACCATGTGGGTTGGGGAACAGCCCAGAGACCTTCTCCTCTGGAAGAACCCACAGTCCAGGTCAATTGGGAGGTTTGGGGGGAACCCGGGCCCACCCTCTACTCCGGATTCCAGCCCAGGGCCCTGTGGACTGCAGCTGTCTCTAGTGCCTCCTGTAACAGCTGCATGACAGCTACAACTCCCTGGGCTACTTCCCCATGGCCTCCTCCAAACACCTTCCTTATTCTCACCACAGGACCTTGCTCCTGGTGTCTGATAACGCTTGTGCTCCTCAGTCCTCCAGCAGCACACCCTCTCACTCTCAGCTCCTTGTGCCTCTTGCTCCCAGCTCCTCACACTCGCACCACAAACTGACGTGAACTCCTTTTAAAACCCAGGTGCCCTGATTAGCCTGCCTTAATTGATTCTAGCAGCTTCTTCTTAATTGGCTCCAGGTGTCCTAATTAGCCTGCCTGCCTTAACTGGTTCTAGCAGGTTCCTGATTACTCTAGTGCAGCCCCTGCTCTGGTCACTCAGGGAACAGAAAACTACTCATCCAGTGACCAGTATATTTGCCCTCTACCAGACTCCTGTATCCCACTGGTCTGGGTCTGTCCAATATCCAAATTAAATTACCAAAAAAAAAAAAAAAATCAAACTCTACTGTTAAAAGAATGTTAAAGTTGCAAAAATTAGAAAATTCCAGAAGGTTTCCTGTGCAATCTTAATTTGTCCCCTTTGTGAGTATGTATTATAATTGCATGGTCACATGGTATTTTTTCCACAGGACCCCTGTCTCATTCAGCAAACAGTACACAGGTGCTCTCTGAATCGGTAGCTATTAATATAATTTTATCCTGCTCATTCAGTGTGTGACATCAGGCCTTATTTATTGCACACCATAAACACACCCTGCACTCAGTCAGAATTATTTTAATTTCCTCATGGGCTTCTCTGTGGCATCCATCACTCTAGTATCTGAGTGCTTCACAAACGATCTTCACAACACCTGTATGAGGTAAAATGGTATTATCCCTATTTCACAGATGGAGGAATTGAGGCCAAAATTGTCAAATCTGAATCCTTCCCACACTGTCAGATGTCTGTTAGGGCACAAACAATTCTCTGAAGTCCCTATCAATCCTGGGATGGATTTTGCATGTCCTTTATGTTAAATCGTCCCTTTTGAGTAATATTTGAAGTACAGCACACTTAGCTAGAATGATAATGAGACTCCAGTGAGTATGTGTAATAATAACTGGTACCTGTATTAGCCATCAAGGGCTGAAGGGTCCTGGATCCTGAATTACCCGCTCACCCTTAGAGTTGCTTCTTCCAGATCAGTGTATGAAGCATGATTCCAATAACATTACACAGTGTAACATGAGAGTGGTGAATCAGGCCCAATGAGTCAGAGCAATTTTGAGCGTTAGGTTACTGGGAAGTTTTTCTCTGTTTTAGACAACCCTGCTTAATTTTTCAACTCTGCAAGAATCCAGATGGAGCCATTGCCTGCATCAAGATGAACAAATAGTTCTTTGGTCTACTAAAACTGATATGCCAGAAGCACTGCTCTCTTACTGCCTGAGTCCTGAAACATCTTGAATTAAATAAATGCAATATTAAAAAAAGAAAAGAAAAAAGCAGCAAGCCTGGCACCGGAGCCAAGTTTAGTAAGTTACTTCTATCTAAAAGGATTAGACACACTTAATTTCCACTCCACATCTGTTTAAAAATGCACAATGCTTTGTTCATTGGGGAGCCGTTTAGTTGACAATTAGATGTGGAACTGATAAAACACGTTCACAGTGAGGACGGGAGGTGGCAAAGGACAGAATAACATGCAGTAGGATGCACAGAATATTGTAAATTATACAGGGGAAGGCGCTAAATGGCAACAAATCAAACTTTTATGTGCAGCATGTTCCAAGAGGGATATAACTTATGAAGAAATAGATTAAACATGTAATAGAGTTGACATTATATGCAGAATAAATTTGCAGAATGGATATCATATGCACTGGAATGAAGAAAGCATAACATAATGGGTGCCAAGCATAGTGAATAGAGTAAAATGCTTCATGAAATTGATATATAGCTCACTGCACTGATCAAAGCCAATGAGTGGATAAAGCAAACAGAGTTGAATGAAGCCTATAACAAGCATGTGAAACATACTGAACCAAAGGGACCACAGAAACAGACTAACTGCAGCGTATATACATTTTGCTTGGCTAAGTGTTCATTTCTTTTTCACAGTGTTTTGATTTCAGCAGGAAGTGATATGTTAGTTTTCAGACTTAGCTGTGCCTGTAGATCAGTTGGGTAATTTTTCATTTTCCTACATAGCTTTAAGATAACTTCAGCCACAGAAAAATTGTTCTGTTTCCCTAGATCACAATTATGAACATAGCATATAGGTTGCCTGTAAGAAACAACCTGGAGCCCTAAACAAGTCTGACAATGTAGGTCCCATATTATCATCTAAACTTTCCTGGAGGCAGAGAGCATAATCTCATTCCAATGCACAGAAATTTACAAGTATAACTTCCAATAAATGAAAACATGAATATAATTAATCCTTTTGCCATACGAATATGCAAGAGGGGAAGCTATAACAGTAAAATGATATATAGCAGGTACACATTTAAGTTTATTTAATCACTAAATATTTTTGCAGCATTTCTTATGTATAGATTTGCATTTCAAATCAATGTCCTCTAACTACTGTGTAGCTGCTGTAAATAAGATGTCAGTAGGTGGGGTGCAGACTGCTGATTTAGATTCTGAATTTGAAATAATTATTATATTTCTTCGTGGGGGACAGGGAACAGATTCTGATACCTTTACTCACATTGAATATAATCTTTCTCCATGCGTGAGGATATCAGAATCTGGTCCTCTTTGAGAGCTCGTAAGTGTGCTAGGTGCCATACCACACACACACAGACAGGGCCCCTACCTCCAAAAGCTTACAATTTAACCAGAACCCAGGAGAGGAGACTAGGGGGCAACACAATTCAAAAACAAAAACAACCAACTAACTTTTAATGATTTAATCTTAACTTTTATTCACTGCATTTAACATTACTATGACCTTCCATCATTGCTACAAAGAAGTTCTTTCCCCCAGAAGCTTTCCTACAGTCTTCATCCCCTGCCCTGTATGGGATTTCTCCTTTCCCGCAGTAACTGCCGCTTGCTGATGTCAAAGTGTGGGATCAGTGTCCCGGGGCAGTGAAAATATTGCCTATGCTCCTATCCTATTATTGCTGCTGCTGTTCTAAGCCATTTTCTTTTAGCCTATTTTCCTATAGGCCAGCCCACTGGAGGTGTTGAAGGGGGCACCTGCCCCACAATACCCTGCCTTGAGGAAGTGTCAAAGGAATGATGCCCCACGGTTCAGATGTCTTGAAAGTGGCCCCGAATGGCCTTCTTTCTGTCCACCTAGCTCAGGGGTCGGCAACCTTTCAGAAGTGGTGTGCCGAGGCTTCATTTTTTCACTCTAATTTAAGGTTTCGCATGCCAGTAATACATTTTAATGTTTTTAGAAGGTCTCTTTCTATAACTCTATAATATATAACTAAACTATTGTTGTATGTAAAGTAAATAAGGTTTTTAAAATGTTTAAGAAGCTTCATTTAAAATTAAATTAAAATGCAGAGCCCGCCGGACCGGTGGCCAGAACCCAGGCAGTGTGAGTGCCACTGAAAATCAGCTCGCGTGCCGCCTTCGGCACGCGTGCCATAGGTTGCCTACCCCTGAGCTAGCTGCTGATGATAATCAATCTGCAGGAAGAGTTCTCCTCCTTCCCTCCCCTCAGTGTCAGTCTCTTTGATGATGTGTTGAAACTATTACCACATTTGTAACAAGGGTGCCTGACTCTAGGGCCTGGTCTACACTACGACTTTAATTCGGATTTAGCTGCTTTAATTCGAATTAACGCTTGACCCGTCCACACAACGAAGCCATTTAATTCGAATTAAAGAGCCCTTTAATTCGATTTCTGTACTCCTCGATGAGAGGAGTAGCGTCAAAATCGGTATTGTTAATCCGAATTAAGGTTAGTGTGGCCGCAATTCGAAGTTATTTGTTATTGGCTACCCACAATGCAACGCTCTGGAATTCGATGCTACTACGGTAGCTTGGACGCACACCACCGAATTAATGGTGCCTAGTGTGGCCGAATACATTCGAATTTATAAAATCGGTTTCCTAAATTCGAATTATATAAATTCGGATTAATCCTGTAGTGTAGACATACCCTTCGACTGGCCAGAAAACAAGAATTCCATTTCATGGAACATTTCTAGGTTTCCACACTTGTTTCCATTTTGCATCGGAATGAAATCAAGAGCTTTCAATTTTTTATGTGAAAATAGGATAGGCAATAGATCAGCGGTTTGGGTACTCACCTGGGAGACCCAGGTTCCAATCCCTTTCTGTTTGATTCAGAGCAGGGACTGCAACATGGGTCTCTCACAACTCAGTGGGAATGCCCTAACCACGGGGCTATTGATTATTCTGAGGACTCTCTCACACCCCACTCCATTCTCTCTGGTTTTGACCAGAAATTCCATCTTGAACTTAAGAAACCTTCCTGACCGAATTTGTTGTCAAAATTGATACATTTTTGTGAAAAGCTTGAATTTCAATTAATCTGAATTTTCTGGCCAAAAAAGTTTCATTGAAAAATTCCCAACCAACTCTGCATGAGACACAAGAGTGCTGTTAAGACACTTCTCTTTATTTCCTGGTCCCAGTCGTGATATGGTTCAGCATTACAAAAGGATATACCCCTAGCACCTGGTGGGAGTCCATGTCTATGGACTCCAGTGGCTACTGATGCATCATTCAGTATCCATCTAGTGTTTAATGTGCCTAGTTCTTTCCTGGAACCTGTGAACAAAGCATACCAACTTGCAACTGTTGCTAAAGAGTCTGTGATGCAGTGAACAGAAAATGGCATGGGAAGCTAGGTTCTATTTCCAGATTTGTCACTGACATATTATGTGACCTTGGCAAGTCAGTTCATTGTTCTGTGTCTCAGTTTCCCCATCTGTAAAGTGGGGATAATAACTACTTACTTTTGTCATGAGCTTTGAGATATATGTTTTAAAAGAGCTAAATATGCAAACGTAGCTGTTCAAGTCAGACTCAATATTATAATTCAAGTAATGTTTAGGGTCTGGTTCTTAGGACATTCACTTGAATTATTAAACCCTCTGAACATTCTTCCCCAGTAAAATGTTATGCTGCATAATATTTGGAAAAAGCATATTAAGATTACATTGCATTTTCTCTGCTTTGTAATCATTTCTGCACCTTAATTTACTGTCCGTACAGCATATCCCATTTGATCTAAAGACTGAATTTTCATCTCATACACTATGTTTAGACTGGCATACATTTACTTGAAGAAAAAGCATTTAAAACACAAAAGGAAAGCTCTTGCCAGGTTTAGTTGCTTGTTCATGCCTCTGTGTACAACTTAACAAGGCTCAGTGATGCAGGACTTCTAGAAACTGTCAAAACAGAGAAGATTTTCCTGAGGACATCATGCCAGGCCATGGATTCCTGAAGCAGAACTAGAAGTTGCTAAAGAAAGTGGTTCAGAGTTCTGCTTAAATCTGTAAGTGAAAAGTCAATGCTGGAAGCAGAGAACTATTTCAGATCAGTGAGAAGCAACTATTTGGTGCAATACTTGAGGTGTAGGTTAAAGCTTGGAGCGAGTTGACTGAATAAATAGGAAGGTCTCCTGCCCCAGTGATACTTTAAAATTTTAGGTCATAGGAGACTCAAGTCTAGTATCTCTGTCTAGATGCAAGATTCTAACAAAGTGCTAAAAGTTTAAAACCTTGAACCATGCCTAGGTCACAGGATCTTATCTTAAGAAGACATGTTTATTTTAACATTTCTATAACATTATCAATGGAATATGATATTAGAGGTGACACTTTGAATTTTTTACTTTTCAGTACCCTCTTGGCACAAAAATGCTTCAGGATGGTTATTTATGGATCACATCTTAACACAATGGATGGAATAATCCACTTGCATATTTATGCAATTTTTTGATCTAGAGGGGAATATCAGATTTTCAGGATATGTTGCAAAGCCTGTTTTCCCAGGCTTTCTCAGAGCAGTTCACTAATTGGGATCAAGGCAGAGTATTTGTTTTGTGATGGACTAGGAGACTTTTTGGTATTAACAGAGTTGTTGCTCTAAGAAGTACATGTAGCTCCCAACAGTGTGCAAGGCGCTGTACGTACATGAAGAAAGACAAAATTTTTGCCTTGATGAATTTATAGTCAAAGGCCTTGTATTGATTCTGCTATGAGTCCTGCATGAGCACAGGAGCTATATACCTGACACCCAAACAACCAGGTTGGAGGGGGAAGGAATACATTAGTCGCACTTTATAAATGTTTTTACAATGTTGAAAGTCCATACCACTAGAGAGAGTAAGCTGTACAACAGGGAATCTAATGCAACCAGTGAAACCTTCAGACCAGTAGAATCTTTTCAAGTGCATTCAACGCTACACATCCAAGAACTTTGCCCCTGGTTTTAGTAGATGCTTTTATGTTTTGAATTTGGATTTTGTAAGCAACCAGTTTGGCCCTTTTTTTTTTCTTAAGCTTTTGTTTTGCCTCTTTGATTGTCACTTTATTTGTGGCCCTTCCCTGTTTTTTATTTTAACGTTTTTGTATTTTAACCCTTGCCCAGCATCTCTCTCTTTCTTCTCCCTCCCTTCCACTCCCCCCCCCCCCCAGCTTTATTTTCAACGGTATCCTTTGTTCTAGAGTGTTTTTAACCCTTTCCTATTTTTCTGTCTTTGTTATGGCTTGCACGTTAGAAGTCATTGCTGTGTGGACACCTAGACCCTTACTAAGAAGATTGTCTGGCTTAAAGCTCTCTCTCTCCTCTTTTTCTGGTGGTTAAACCTCTGGGGTATGTATTGCAAAGCAGATGAACAAAAGGAGGGCTGATGCTTAGGCTTAATTTTTGAGGCCACATGATCCCAAAGAAGGAGCTTTGGGTTAAGGGTGTTTCCCAGGTGTAAAAGCTCAGTGTCTGGGGCAGGAAGAGGGGAACTGTGTATTAATCAGTTAGAATGGAAAGTGAGAACAAGAGGGACAGGGACAAAGAGAGCTGCTTCTTGGTGGAAGAATAGCTGAAGTCTCTTTAGCTGAAGTTTTTTTTTAGCTGACAAAGGAGTTATCTATGTGCAGTTTGTGACTACATGTGCTCCAGGAAACTGGACTTTTGTTCATTTTGTAAGTAAACAAATCATACTAAGAAAATACCTGACTCTGCATCACTGATTTCTCCTCCAAGTGGAAAATTGGCCTGCAACACCTTGAAATCTGCAAACTTGTCACATTGTTATTGCTAGTTTTCCTGGCTTTTTATTGAGCCCCTAGCTACTATTCACTTCCCCACCCTATTACAGCCATACCCTCTCCTTTGACACCCCCTTAGCCTGCATTTTAACTCCTTCCCTTGAACCTCAAAAAGATACATCCTCTCCTTTCTACCCACTCATGTAGCCCTTGATCATGTGGTAATTAGTCCCATTGTGGGGAGGAGGAAAAGAGAGAAAAATAGGTATCTTAACCTTTGGACGTGGTATATGGCAAAAGGCAGAGGTTAGTTTCTGAGCTAGCTTAGAGGTGTACATATTTCAGGGGCATGGTAGATACGACAAACTACAATTAATGGGTGAAATCCTGGCCCCATTGAAGTCAGTGCCAAAACTCCCATTGACTTCAAGGGGAGCAGGACTTCACCAAATATCTTTGAAGAATTAAAGTGAATTTGGAGGGAAAAAATTTAAGTATTTGTAGTTAAATAAAAGATTGATCTCAGAATAAGTCAAAGGTAAGATTTCATTTGTTACAAATTTTCTTGTTGGTGACACAGGCCATTGTTTGTTTCCATGGTGGAAATAGAAGAGGACATACATTAGGAACTAATTTCTGTTCACACTGAAGTCATTGACAAAATCCTCATTGACTTCAATAGGTGTGGGACTTGGCAACTAAGTCTCCATCCAGCTCTCAGTGGAGGGAATGTGAATCTATCCATTGACTTCAGTGGACATTGGATGGGATCCTTACTGAAAGGTGGTATTGATCAGTGTGCTATTGCAAACTTTTTCCTAAATGTCTTGAAATTCTGGGGATGGGGTGTGCATGTAACTGGGAGCATTGTGTCCAGTGCTCTCTGGGCAGCACAAATCCCTTCTTTTCAGCTGCATTACTGAAAATAATTCTGTTTCTTGGCATGTGCACTTTGGTGAACCACTGCTTCTATTTGGTGGAAAATGAACTTTTTGGAAAATCTAGCCATAAAGTTCTAACTTGGATTGCATTCAAGATTAGAGTTAGTGAGGCTCTCAGGAAACCTAGGTGTTTCAGGAGAGCTTGCAAAGATCTGTACCTGTAAGTCAACCTGTTATAAGAACAAATAAAACATTTAATGCATATGGCATCTTGTGCTCAAAGTCCTCTAGGACCCTAGAGGTATGTCTATATTGCATTGCAAACCTGGGTCTGTGGGATCCAAGCTTGTGGACTTAGTGTTTCCAAGCCCACACTTGAACATCCACACTGCATTGTAAACCTGGGCTTACAGGAGCTTGACCTGTGTCTCACAGCAGTGCTAACATGTATACTGTTCTATGCAGACCTTCTGACTTGGCTCTGCAGCTTGAGCTGCATCCACATTGCCAAATAACAAGGCTTGGACTGGAGTCACAGCAGGACTTGGCCTCTGACCCACCCTCCTGGCTGGGTCCCAGCACCTGCTGCCTAAGAGCTTGCTGACCTGAGTCAGACTGATTTGTGTGTAGGGGTAGAGAGACTTGGGCTCAAACCTGAGTCAGATCCCAGGCTTAGTGTGCAGTGTAGACATACTCTGACATACTTTAACTGAAAACAGATTTTTAAAATGCCAAAGGCAATGTGGTCTGATAAATAAACACCAAAAGCAGGCCCAGAGTCAAAAAATAAATATAATATCAAATATACATAAATTACATCCCTCATTCACCCTACTCAACCTAACCTCAAGCACAAAAAATGAAATACCCATAACAATAAAACAAACAAAAAAAGAAAACAAAAATGTCTTATGTTCCATTTGGAATGATCCCACAG
The DNA here is from genome assembly GCF_028017835.1 of Emys orbicularis. Lineage (NCBI taxonomy): Eukaryota > Metazoa > Chordata > Testudines > Emydidae > Emys > Emys orbicularis. The sequence continues at coordinate 106,206,425 of NC_088685.1, forward strand.
ATGTGCTCTGACATACATTGAGAGGGAGAATATTCCAGAATCATGAATTCTATACCTCTGAGATTATGCCACAGAATAAACAGCAGTTCCAGCGCTGCCACTCTTAATCATCACAACGACACATAGGGCAACAGATGGTCTTTTATATAGACTGTTCCTGTATTATTTAAGGATTTATAAATGTGGTGGGAAGACCTTGAAGGGCTCTTCATTAAAAGTCAGCCAGTGTTGTTTGTATTAAGCAGTGCAGGCATCACCCACTTTCATGGTTGAAGGCTGTGAGCAGTAGTTCTACAGTAGCTAATATTAAAGTTTAAAAATCATAACATGAGAAATAACTCTCCCTTCTCCAATGTATAATTACTGGAATTGATCCCCCTAGATCAGTGGTTCTCAAACTGGAGTATGCATGCTTTCATCGGGGGTACAGGAGAAAAATCTTGTAATGGCAGGCAATGTATTTTATTTAGTAAGACTTGGCAATCTAATCAACATTTAATCTCCTTTCAGTTAAAACTGCAGCTGCACTGGTGTACGTTTCCTTTCTGCTGTGCGACTCAGAATCAGAGGTTTTCAAACTGTGGGGTCCGCCACCCTAAAAAGTTTGAAAACCACTGCCCTTGATGATATACTGCATAAGAATACTGGATCAGTTCCTCAGCTGTGGTAAATTGGCATCGCTCTATTGAATTCATCCAGAGAGGATCTAGCTCACTGTTTTCTTTCAATCAAATCAAGCATTAATTTTGAACCAAACAATTCCTAATAAACATTCATGGTCCAGTAGCATGTAAGAATAAAAGCATCTAAACCTCCCAGGCAGGAGCAGTTTGAATAGAAATTGTTCAGTGGAGCATAGTGTCATTGGACATCTTGCAGCAAATCCTAATCAATCAATGCCAGTTACTTCAATAAATAAATCAGTCATCCATTCCATAAATCCTATTGACACTCATTTAGAACCTCATTCAAAGCCAGCTGAGGTCAGTAGGAGTATGACTTTTATAGGTTCTGGATCAGGCCTGTAAGTTGGGGGGGAAAGGTAGTAGCTTCTACCCTAATGAAACAGAAAACTAGAACAATCAGACAAAAACAACCAAACAAAAACCAAACCACCAAGCTTCAACTTCATGAGAGATATTCTTTTTCCACCATGCAATTGTTCAAACTATAGGGTATGAGGGCTAGATATATGGACTGAGGAAACAGATGGTTCTAAATTTTAATCATAGCTCTGACATTGTCATTCTTTGTGCCCTGGACAAGTCACCTAATTTTCCTGCATCGGTGTCTCTTTCTGTAAATGAGGATGGTAATATTTCCCAAGTGTCTTCTGATGATTAATTAGTTAATGTTTGTAAAGTGCTTTGAAGAGGAAAGTTTATTATTTTATGTTTGAATGACATTGCTGTCCTCAACCAGCACCCAGCTAGTTTTGCTTGACCCTGTAATGAAATCATAATTCTCTGTTTTACGGTACTACCTTTTGCTGCCATGGCAAAAACTGTGATGTCACAAACTTAGCATCATAGCTTCACCAAATGATCATGTGGTGGTGAAGCACTGGAATGGGTTACCTAGGGAGGTGGTGGAATCTCCTTCCTTAGAAGTTTTTAAGGCCCGGCTTGACAAAACCCTGGCTGGGATGATTTAGTTGGGGATGGTCCTGCTTTGAGCAGGGGATTGGACTAGATGACCTCCTGAGGTCTCTTCCAACCCTAATCTTCAATGATTCTATGATTACAAAAATGGATTAGAGAGAAACAGAAATATCTTTGATCTGCTAGCAAAAGGGGAAAGGGAAATAGTGAAAAACTCAAGCAATGTAAATGGAATATAAGTTTGAAGTGTGATATATCTTAAGATGGTTTGCTTTGGGACAAATTGAGTGTGAGGGGTGCTAAATTAATATCCACTTGAATGATGAATCCTTAGAATGGGTTTAGGGCTTCGAGACTATCATGAAACTATCCAGATGGATATTGGTTCCTTTATTGCAGTGGGATACCTCAGAGAAGATTCAGATAAATACCAGAATTTGGGAATGCTTATCTGAACTGAATTGGTGAAACTTTTAAAGGTACACTCAGACGTAGCACAAAACTAACTGGAGAGTCAGATGACCACCACGATGGACAGCGTCTCAACTGAACTGGCACTGTAACCTCTCCCCCACTTGACTTCCCTTCTGTTACAGTTTGTGATTTGTAGGAACAGTATCTTTATCTGTCAGAAGGTTTATTACTTTTAATCTCTTTTTTCATGTATCAGAAATGTTTGAAGAATCAGACAGGTTGATTTGAACTGGTAATGCATTTTTTAATCACAATTATTCACTTCTGTTCATTTTAGAAAGATTATGATTCGGGGTGGCGGGACGGTGGGAGATTACGTTGGAAACAGTGCCTGAAGAACGAACACATGAAAGAGGAACTTTTGGCTAGGGGGAAGGACTACACATACAGAGGAGACAAATGGACATACATGTGACTGTTCTGAGTCAAATTCCAGTAACACGAAGACTCTTCCTTCTGGCTGCTATTGATATTTCTTCTCTAATTCCAAAAAGTGAGTTTCAGCTGGAGTACAAAAAGGATAAGAAACTCCATCTGGAGATGAAAGTGAAAGGGTTATGTAGTTTGGCAAGCAGTGGAAGGCATGTGTGTGTGTTGAGTAGTGTGTGTGTGTGTGTGTGTTTCCTTCACCACATTGTGAAAGTAGAGAGTGAAAGGGTACTGCCTACGCTCCCCTCCCAACTGCTTGACCCTGGGGTGACTGCCTCACATTCCGCAGCTGAGTGATGTGTCTGTTTCCTTGAAGTGAACAAGATGAAAGCAGCAGCACCAGCCTCTTGCTTTTGCCTGAGGCCTTTGCTTCTGAAGGAACCCACAGCACTGTTTCACTTTGAAACGTCCTCTGGGTTTGAGTAGGTTGGCCTGGAGAAAAACTTCCACTTCTCATTGCCTTTTAGTGGAGTAGGGACAGAAGAACATGAATCTTTCAGTTTGCATATTCATTTGTTTTCATGGTTCAGTTTGTGATTAACCATGGTTTTCAGGGGGTAACATTTAATATATACATATATATACACACACATATATATATAAAATGTTACCCCCTGAAAACCATGGTTAATCACAAACTGAACCAAGCCAGAGTTTGCACAAATGAGGACAGCTTTCTGAAATACCTTATCTCAGTTCCACTGCCAAAAACAAAAAGGCACTTCTCCCTTTAACACCAGCAGTTCAGTGGCTATGGGACAGGATGGGGACTCAGAAGTTTTATTTGAATCTTTGTGTCACTAAATTGCTGTGTGACCTTGGACAAGTCTCTTCAGTTCCCTTTTTCACTTCCCACACTTTGCCTGTCTTGTCTATTAGACTGTAGGCTCCTTGGTACTGTCTCTTACTACATGTTTGCACAATGTCTAGCACAATTGCGGTTGGGACCTCTGGGCATTACCATAATGTAATAATAATAGCAGTACTCTGAAGAGATTACAATTTGTGCATATTAAGATATTACAACTCTGAGCTGTTGTGGTCTCCCTCTCCCTCCTCACTAAAGCTCATCTTTCCTTCTATATCTAGTACAACACGTACATGCAATTCAGGGTGGAAGAAAAACAGTATTTTTCTTAAATCAAGAGCTTTCCTTGAGGATTTTTTTTTTATTATTATTTTGTCTCCTGAGAAGGTAAAAAAAGAAGAAGGGGAAAAAAAGACCAAAGTAAAGTTTCATTTAGTCCCCAGTTCACTTCTCAGCTCATTCTAAAATATATTCTGTCTTCTTCAGAACCCAGCTGGAAATCTTTTATTCATTACAAAGGTCCAAGTCTGAGTCAAAATGGTTTCAGTGGTTTTTGTTCTTTGCTGGTGCTGTCTGGGAGCAATTTTCTCAAGCTTTATAATTTATTTGTCATCTCTTGCTTCAAAATCTTGATATGCACAGGGAGAGAAGGGTGATCTTTGCTTTTAAACTGAAAACAAATAAAAGACGCCTTGGAATCTGAAAACAAAATGTGACTCTTCTGGTTTCTAAAGTGTTGTATTTGAATTTTAAGGAACATATTAATGTTGAGACATGAGCAAAGGAGTGACCACTGAAGCTGTGTCTTGCAGGAAACAGAAGAGGTGATAATGGGAGCCTCCAGGGACTCTGCCATGCGTTAGTTGATCAAATAAAGACAGAAAAAAGTTATATATTAGGATTTATCATAATATTTAGGGAAAATGCACCTGTCCTAGGTGCCTTTGCCAAAATTTTAAAAACACAATCAATTAAAAGTGAAGCCAGTTCCCATACTCCCAAACTAATAGTACAAACTCCATATCCCCGAGTCAATAGACTCCACAATAAAAATCAAACCGTATTCTTTTCACCTACACAAATGTCAGTTCCTATTGTCCTTTCCTCCCCCAAAATCTGGGTAAATAGATGAACTTTGCAGCATGTTCTAAAGGTCACCAAATTCAGGCTATTTCAGACCAAGTGAGGGAAGTAGGTTCCAAAGTTGAGGGCCTCTCATGGACAAAACCCTCCATTAGCACGACTTGTTCTCTCTCTCTCTCTCCCCTACAGTGGGTGGCTCCAGCTCACATGATTCTGCTGACCAGAGCTGTCACAGCATGAGATAGGGAAAGAGGTGGTCTCTCAAGTCATTCATGGCTTTCTATGTAAAAATACACACTTGAAACTACACCTGAAAACAAACAGGCAGTCAGTGAAGATCCCGGACTATGCTTCTACCAAAATCCACTGTTCCAGCAATTACGTCCCACATTCTGCATCAGCTTCAGTTTCTTGGCTGTCTTAAGGTGTAGCTTCATAGGGTATGTCTATACTGCAATTAGACACCCACGGCTAGCCCACACCAGCTGACTCGGGTTCGTAGAGCTCGGGCAAAGGGACTGTTTAACTGCGGTGTAGACGTTTGGGCTTGGGCTATAGCCCAAGCTCTGGGACCCTCCCACTTTTCAGGGTCCTAGACCCCAGGCTCCAGCCCAACATCTGCACCACAATTAAACAACCCCTTAGCCTGAGCCCCACAAGCCCAAGTCAGCTGGCACAGGTCAGCTCTGGGTTTTTAATTGCAGTGTACACATACCCATAAAGCACAGAAACCATCTAATCTTGAGATGGAAAAGGCATGGATCACAGCAACCTGGTCTGCATCCAAAAGAATCAGATGTAATCTGCAAGACAGACAAAGATGAGGAAAAAACTTGCCTCGATACTGCTGCTGTGTGATCATTTAACTGCAGCCGGGAATCCAACAAACACCTCAAAGTGCAAACTCAATTAACTAGCAACGGACTAGGGTGACTAGACAGCAAGTGTGAAAAATCGGGACAGGGGATGGTGGGTAATAGGAGCCAATATAAGAAAAAGACCCAAAAATCGGGACTGTCCCTATAAAATCGGGACATCTGGTCACCCTACAACCGACAAACACCTGCAATAAGAGGAGCAGATATAATCCTTGCCATATCTTCTGGTTGCTTCCCACAACCTACCAATGTCACATCAATCTTACCTGGACTGAACCTTCAGCCTGCTAGCTAACATCCAAGCCCCTAGTCTTTAAAGGCAGAAACTATCAAAAGAGGTCCCTCTTGCTAACACGGTAGGTGCACCCAATCCTTAAAAATCAGGAGCTAATGGTTGGTCCATGACATTGGCCTAAATTTCCAGCTGCATAGCACTCAGTTCCAGCCCATATACTAGATCAAGAGTGTTACCAGCTCTGTGAGTTGAGCACTTTCTGATCAGGAATTCTGGAGGCTATAGCCTGGAGGAACTGGTGGAGAAAGTAGTCCTGGACTCATACAGCTGATCACATGAGCAAGACAGGAAGTAACTGGCAAGGCCTATTGCTCCGTCTGGCAGATGGGGCTCTACTGACTGCTACTGCTTGTGGGGCTCTTCCTGGAAGTAATCTGACCCTATGACACCTTCCCATTCCCCAAACCAAACAGATCTGCCTGTCTAATCTTTTTATGCCCTGCTGCTATCCAGTGAGAATGCTGCTGCAAAGATCGTTTTCTGACCCCTATCACTTTGACTATGTCACCCCTCTCTTTGTATCCCTTCACTGGCTTCTCTATCATATCAAACATAAGCTATTTGTCTTCACTTTCAAGGCCTTTATGACCTATTCACACGCTACCTATCGTCTCTCATACAGGATCGTAAAGTCGATACCCGCCTCCTATCGGCCCATGCCACCAGCCTCCATTACCCACATGTCAAATTCTCAAACAAGGACCTTTGCGCTTTCTGCCCCTCACAGTTGGGATGAGCTCCCTATAACATCTGCAAAGTTACCCCATTATCCTCCTTCAAACCCTCCTCAAAAGTCTCCTTTGCTGGGACACCTACAAAAAACCTGACAACTGTTTAGGTTGTTGGTGTGCTGAGACCACGGCCTATCATTTTGACAAATATTGTCTCATTGTTTCCTTGTAACCCCCCCCCCCCACACACACACACACACACCTCTCTCTCTCTCTCTCTCTCTCTCCACCTGCTGTCTCTTGTCTTATACTTAGATTGTAAGCTCTTTGGGGTAGGTACTGTCTTTTTGTTCTGTTGGATCCTGGTCTGTGACTGAGCCTCCGAGGTGCTATGATAATACAATTAATAACTGTGGTCATCACCATGATATCTTCCCCAGATCTAAGATCCCCTTCCCGCTCAGCCCAGCTCCCTCAAATGCACATGTTATTCTCCCTGATTCTGAACAGGCTTCCCCAAAGCCCCAGGCCCCCTGACCTCTCTTTCAACCTTGATATCATTTCCTACCTTAGTGATATTGCAGGGAAGCTGGGGAGCAGACTGTTCTGAAAGCCTTTTTACGGTGCTTTGGCCAAGTGCTCTGTTCAAAACCTAGATGCTCTAAGGCTGCACCAGGCCAGAGTCATCCCAGAATGCAATGCTCTTTCCCCCCCTCTCCACAGGAACTCCCTAGATTTGAAGTCTGTGACCAACCTAGCAGAGATTTTGAGAACTAATGGGACCCCAGGAATGATAACACAGGAAAGCCTGCAGGGGAAATGGAGAAGAGGTAGCTAACTGGAACTTTTAATTACATTATAAACAGTTTCAGTTCATCTTAGCGGAGATTATTTTTGGTTCTTAATTTTCCACACTGATTCAGTAATGTGTGTAATGTTATACATCATGCCAGAGTTTCCCCTCCAAAGCTCGAAATATTATTGGGCTAAATGTATCCACGGTATGTCACTTTAGCCCTGTTATTATGGCAACAGCTCTTCATCTAAAATGTTGTTTTTACTATCTCCTTATTTCAGTAGCTACCCTGCTTTCTCTAAGGGGAACCACTGAAATCATTTGTGCTTTCATATTAGCACCTTTTCTGCAATGAATTTTATTCCTGATGTAAGAGGAGAAATATAAATAACTTGTTCTCAGAAGAGTATGCATTTTGTATGTGCTACTGTACCTTACTTTTCCTGGTCCCTGTGATATTTGTATAACAATGGTTGTTTCTAGTATAGTTCATAATGTGCCGTATAATCAAATGATGACAATAGCTGCAGATAATGATAGATTCCCAACTAAACTTGATCATATATAGTTTCATTCTGAGATCATGCTTTCTCATACAGCCACAAACTGGGATCATTTTCAGTTTAGAGAGTCTTAGAAATCCAGATTTGCCTGTGACCATTCTATGTGAATAATAGGGTGACTGTAATATGTAAATAGTGTTTGATACCGCATGACCAGATGCAGTATAACCACAGTCACGCACACCCTTCACCCTCAATAACTTGATTTATGTCACTGGCAGCAGAAAATTATGCATTTTGGAAGAGCTCATAAAAATATAAGAATGGCCATACTGGGTCAAAGCAATGGTCTGTCTAGCCAAGTATCCTGTCTTCCCACAGTGACTAATGCCAGATTTTTCACTCCTAGCTTCTGGCAGTTAGAGGCTTAGGGACACCCAGAGCATGGGGTTGCATCCATGACCATCTTGGCTAATAGCCATTGATGGACTGATCCTCCATGAACTTATCTAATTCTTTTTTAACACAGTTATACTTTTGGCCTTCACAACATCCTCTGGAACAAGTTCCACAGGTTGACTGTGCATTGTGTGAAGAAGTACTTCCTTATGTTTGTTTTAAACCTGCTGCCTATTAATTTCATTGGGTGACTCCTCATTCTTATGTTCTGTGAAGGGGTAAATAACACTTCCTTATTCATTTTTGCCATACCGTTCATGATTTTATAGACCGCTATCATATCCCCCCTTAGTCATCTCTTTTCTAAGCTGAACAGTCCCAGTCTTTTTAATCTCTTCTCATATAGAGCCTTTTAAATACCTGTAATCATTTTCATTGTCATTCTCTGCACTTTTTCCAATTCTGATATATCTTTTTTGAGATGGGGTGACCAGAACTGCACACAATATTCAAGATGTGGGCGTGCATGAATTTATATACTGGCATTATGATATTTTCTGTGTTATTATCTATCCCTGTCCTAATGGTTCCTTACATTCGGTTAGCTTTTTTGACTGCCGCTACACATTGAACAGATGTTTTCAGAGAACTGTCCACAATGACTCCAAGATCTCTTTCTTGAGTGGTAGCAGCTAATTTAGACACTGTCATTTTGTTGGTATAGTGGAGGAGAGAGCAGTTCACTAGGGGCTCGAAGGGTGGTTTCGTTAAGCTGTTTTAAAAAAGACCGCGGTCCCAAAGCAATGTAGGTTTTCTGACATGAGGAAAGAGGTTGGCCAAGCCCTTGATGAACTTGGATGTTGCTGGTGGTGCAAATATGGAAACCGCATCCACAGGTGAGTGAAAAGCTATAACAAATTGGAAGGTGAATCTTGATGAAACTCAGTGATAAACCTGAAGTTTTTAAGCTCAAGTTGTAGTTGAGTATGTGAGTGAGACAGAACTTGAGGGAGACAATCCTCTTTGGATGCATCAAGAATGGAATTGACTCAATTTTTGCAGATAAGTCTTTCTTGTCAGTAGTTTCCCACTCTTCAGAAGTATGCTGTGTACTCTGGATGACCAGTCCATCTCTAGGCCCAAGCCATCCAGGAGCCAGGCCTTGAGATGTAGGGTGAGGTTGGGGTGCTTTAGTTTCCCTGATTTTTGTGTCTGCTGATCTGATGTCAGAGGCTGGTGAAGAGGTGGCTGTAGGGATAGATGAATCAGGTCTGGGAACCATATCTCCCTTGGCCAAACTGGTGTTATGAGAATGATTTTGGCTTTCTCTTGTTTTACTCTGTTCAGGCATTTGAGAAGTAGCAGTGTCAGTGGGAAAGCATAGGGCAATGCTCGTCACCAAGGGATTATGAGAACATCATCTGTGACTTCCCCTTAAGCAAAATTTTGCAGTATTTTGTGTTGGATGGGATTGGGAAAAAGTCTACCTCTGGGAAGTCCCAGGTGAGGAAAATTTCCCATAGGATTAGGTTGCTATGTTCCCATTCATAGTCACCAGTGTGTCATCTATGGTGTTCTGCAAACCGGATAGGTATGTTGCTGAGATCCGTGTGGTGAGCAATGCACCAGTTCCAAAGCTTTATTGCCTCTGTGCCATAGGACAAGGATTTTGTGGTTTATATAGTATATGGTTACTCAGTTGTCCCTCAAGAGCCTGACTGATTGTCCCTCTATAAAGGGCAGAAAATAGTTGCATGCACAGGAACACTCAGAGTTTGAGTAGGTTGATATGGAGGTTGATTCCCAGGGAGTCCATCTGCCTTGTGCAGTAAGGCCCTAAAAGTGTGCTCTCCAGCCCAGCAATGAGGAGTCTGTGGTAACAGTCCTTGGGGGGGAAGGATGTGAGAACGGGGTCCCTATACAGACTTTGCAGGGATCCTTCCACCAACTGAGGGAATCAAGAATCTTCTGCAGAATGGATACCCTCTTTGTCAAGCTGTAGTTGTTGGGTGTGTAGACCATCCTGAGCCAGGCTTGGAGACACCTTGAATGCAGTCTGAAATGGGATGTAATGAATGTGCAGGCTTCCATGTGGCCTAGCAGGTGCAGGAAGGCCTGTGCCATGGTTCAAGGCACCTCTGAAAGGAGAGAAGAGGTTGGTCATAGTGTTGAATCTTTTCCACAGGCAAGAAGGGTTGGGTAACTGTGGAATCCAGGGTGACCCCTATGAAATCAATGCATTGGACAGGTGTCAAAATGAACTTTTCTATGCTGAGTCTCAGTCCCAGGGAGCAGAAGAGGGCCAGGACCTTGCAGGTCACAGACTGCACCTCAGGAAGGGACTGGTCCTTGAGGAGTCAGTCATCAAGATAACAAAAGACCATTATCCCCAATTCTGGTAGCTGGACTGCAACAACCAAAAGTACTTTGATAAAGACTCCCAGAGTGGTTGAGAGTTCAAAGGGGAGCACTCAGTATTGGTAGTAATTGTTGCTAACCATGAATCATAGAAAGCATCTGTCAGGATTCCCTCCCCACTCTGAAGTCTGGGGTACAGATGTAGGGGCCCACATGAAAGACCCCCTAAGCTTATATTTCACCAGTTTAGGTTAAAAACTTCCCCAAGGCACACACTCTTTTCCTTGTCCTTGGACGGTATTGCTGCCACCACCGAGTGATTTAAACAAACATTCAGGGAGGGGCCACTTGGAGCCCTATCCCCCCCAAAATATTCCCCCAAGCCCCTTCACCCCCTTTCCTGGGGAGGCTTGAGAATAATATACCAACCAAATAGGTTAACAAGGTGAGCACAGACCAGACCCGTGGGTTTTTAGGACACTAAAAAACAATCAGGTTCTTAAAAGGAGAATTTTATTTAAAAAAAAAGTAAAAGAATTACACCTGCAAAATCAGGATGGAAGATAAATTTACAGGGTAAATAAAAAGATTTAAAACCCAGAGGATTCCCCTCTGATTCTGCTTCCCAGTTACAAAACAGGAATAAAATTACCTCTTAGCATAGGGAAAATTCACAAGCTAAAACAAAAGATAATCTAACACATTTCCTTGCTATAACTTACAATTTCTGTAATTTTAGATGTATCATTTCAGGATCTTTTTAGGAGATGTTTTTTCCTGCCTCTGTCCCAAGAGCCAACACACACACAAGAGAACAAACAAAGCCTCCCCCCGCCCCCAGATTTGAAAGTATCTTCTTTCCCCATTGGTCCTTCTGGTCAGGTGCCAACAAGGTTAATTGAACTGATTAACCCCTTACAGGTAAGTGATTCTGTACCTCTGGCCAGGAGGGATTTATGTTATTGCATACATAAAGGTTGTTACCCTTCCCTTTATATTTATGACAGCATTAGTGAGTGGGATGCATATCTGAAGGTTGAGGGCCACAAACCCATCCCCTGGAGCTAGAGATGATATTATTGCTGCTAAAGTTACCATCCAGAAGCTCTGTGTCCAGATGAAGGTGTTCACACTTCTGAGATCTAGGATTGGTCTCCATCCTCCTTTCTTCTTGGATACCTGAAAGTAACTGGAGTGAAAGGAGGGTGAACTGATTCAGTCACCTCCAGAAGCAGAAGAGTCCCGAAAAGGGAATTGAGGGGGGGTAGAAGAGGGGCAGGGGAATGGAGCTGAAGCAAATGATGTAACCTGATGCAATGACTTCTAGCATCCATCCGTTCAATGTGATTTGCTCTCATGATGGTCTGAAAAGGGAAAGATAATCCTCATAGAATGTGAAGGGAAAGAGTGGTGCAGCTGTCAGTCCAGGGGGAGTGAATCGTGGCTCTTGATCAAAGGATCAAAAGGACTGCTTGGAGGAAGCTGATGGCTGCTCGGTAGTAGTGGATGAGGAATTTTTCCTCTGGTACCTAGGCATCTTCCATAGTGGTTCTGCAGTTCTCTGATATATATGGTATTGTGCTGGAGGAGATCTCTGGACTGGCTGTGATTTGCTAAATTTCCTTTTGGTTGCAGGAATATAAATGCCCAAGGAACAAAGATCTGCTCTCAAATCCTTTAATGAATGGCAGGACTGTCCATGGCATTGCTGAAGACCTTGGGGCCTTTGAAAGGGAGATTGTCAGCTCTGTTATGGACCTCTCTGGGAAGCCTGGAAGATTGTAGCCATGAAGCACAGCACATTACTATGATGGTTTCAATAGTGCGAGAGGCCATGTCAGCTGCATCCAACAAGGCCTGCAAGGAGGCTTTGGCAACTATCTGGCCTTTGGAGATGAGGGCTTGGAATTGATCTTTCTGATCTTGTGGCAGATAATCAATAAAATGAGAGAATTTACTATAGTTCATAGAGTTATATTTAGCCATTAGGACATGGTAATTAACTATGGTAAGCTGAAGTGCAGCTGTTGAGTAGCTTTTGCAATCAAGGAATTCCAGAAATTTGAACTCCTTGTGGTGTGGTCTTGGAGCGATGTTGTCTGTACCTTTCATTTACTGTATCCACCACAAGAGAATTTGATGTGGGATGGTAGAAGAGATACTCTAAGACCTTTGGAGGGACATAATACTTTTTGGATGCCTGTCATAACTATAAAGGGAAGGGTAACAGCTCTCCTGTGTACAGTACTAAAATCCCTCCTAGCCAGAGACTCCAAATCCTTTTACCTGTAAAGGGTTAAGAAGCTCGGGTAACCTGGCTGACACCTGACCCCAAGGACCAATAAGGGGACAAGATACTTTCAAATCTTGGGGGGGGGGGGGAAGGCTTTTGTGTGTGTCCTTTGTTTAAGGGGTTGTTCGCTCTTGGGACTGAGAGGGACCAGACATCAATCCAGGTTCTCCCCATCTTTCTAAACAAGTCTCTCTTATTTCAAAATTGTAAGTAAAAGCCAGGCAAGGCGTCTTAGATTTACTTTGTTTTTCTCAACTTGTAAATGTACCTTTTACTAGAGTGCTTATCTTTGTTTGCTATACTTTGAACCTAAGACAGAGGGGGTTCCTCTAAGCGCTTTAAGTTTGATTACCCTGTAAAGTTATTTTCCATACTGATTTTACAGAGATGATTTTTACCTTTTTCTTTAATTAAAAGCCTTCTTTTTAAGAACCTGATTGATTTCTCCTTGTTTTAAGATCCAAAAGGGGTTTGGATCTGTATTCACCAGGAGTTGGTGAAAGGAAGGAGGGGGGAAGGGTCAATTTCTCCTTATTTAAGATCCAAGGAGTTTGGATCTGTATTCACCTGGGAATTGGTAAAGGTCTCTCAAGGCTACCCAGGAAAGGGAATTAACTTTGGGATGGTGGCAGCGGACCAGAACTAAGCTGGTAGTTAAGCTTAGAAGTCTTCATGCAGGCCCCTACATTTGTACCCTAAAGTTCAAAGTAGGGATACAGCCTTGACATGGTGGCAGTGGTGGGATCGTGTTAAACCCAAAAGCCAGTAAGAGATTTTTTTTTCCTTCTAGCTGCTCGGAGAGCAGAGCTGAAGGTAGATGCATATCTTATCTCTCCTTGCCTGAAGGCAGAGGTGTTAAGTTTTTTTAACAAGGGGCTTTGTTAAGAGAAGGGTTCAATCAGTGAGCAAACTTTGATCTGGTAAAGGTAATTTACAAGCTGAATTGTTTATTTTTCTTTTTACATCCTCAAAAGTAGCTAGTTAGAAAGTCTCTGTTAACTCAGCAGCACTCAGCAGGAGCCTAAGCTAAATACATCCCAGTTTCAGTCAACTGCAGAGGGTGTGACCCAGCACAAGAAAACAGGAAAATGACTACCAAAGAAGCAGCTAACAAAATAGAACTGGCCAAACTAGAAGCAGAAGAAAATGAGAGAAAACATCAGAGACTGCTTGAAATTAAAAAACTCGAGAAAGAAGCTGAAGAGAAGGCCCACAAGAGAGAAATGGAGCTGGAAAAAGCCAAACATGAAAGAGAAGAGAAAGCCAAACAGGAGGCCCACAAGAGAGAAATGGAGCTGGAAAAAGCCAAACATGAAAGAGAAGAGAAAGCCAAACAGGAGGCCCATGAAAGAGAGATGGAGCTGAAAGAAAAAGAGATGGAGCTGGAAGCAGCAAGGACTAGGCAGGGTGCATCAGACCATCCTAACAACTCCTCTCCAGGTACCACTTCCCATCCCAGGAAATTCCCCACCTACAAGGCAGGCGATGATACTGAGGCCTTCTTAGAAAATTTTGAAAGGGCCTGCCTTGGATACAACAACACTCCAACCCAGTACATGGTAGAGCTGAGGCCGCAGCTCAGTGGACCCTTAGCAGAGGTGGCGGCTGAAATGCCTAAGGAACACATGAACAGTTATGAACTTTTTAAAAACAAGGCCAGAATCAGAATGGGGCTAACACCTGAGCATGCCCGTCGGCGGTTCAGAGCCCTAAGGTGGAAACCTGATGTGTCATTTACCCGACATGCCTACCACATTGGGAAAAATTGGGATGCCTGGATATCAGGAGCAAATGTTAAATCTACGGAAGAGTTTCCCTTCCTATTGCAAATGGAGCAGTTTTTAGAGGGTGTTCCTGAGGAAATAGAAAGGTACATCCTAGATGGGAAGCCCAAAACTGTAACCGAGGCGGGGGAGATTGGAGCCAAATGGGTGGAGGTGACAGAAAAGAAAAAAGCTAGTAGCAGTTGGAGTGAATATCAGAAGGGGCAAGCCGAAACAAAACCTTATCACCGGGGACAACCCAAGGCCCCACCCACATCCCAAGGGAAACCCCAGACGCCTTCTCACCCCACCACACCAGTCTCCATCAACCAACATCGCCCCGGTGATACCTTAGCAGGGCGATGTTTTAAATGTAATGAACTGGGGCATATAAAGGCTCACTGCCCCAAGAACCCCAACCGATTACAGTTCATTACACCCCAATCACACCAAAGAACCCAAGACCCAGATGCCTCTCTCATACCCTCGGAGCGAAGGGAAACCTTGAGAGTGGGCGGAAAGAAGGTTATCGCTTGGAGGGACACTGGGGCACAAGTGTCAACTATTCACCAATCCCTAGTGGACCCCAAACTCATCAACCCGGAGGCTACAGTGACAATTCAACCCTTCGTGTCACAGTCTGTAACCTTGCCTACAGCCAAGTTGCATGTCCAGTACAAGGGCTGGTCAGGAATGTGGACTTTTGCAGTCTATGACAATTATCCCATTCCCATGCTACTGGGGGAAGACTTGGCCAACCATGTGAAGCTAGCCAAGAGGGTGGGAATAGTCACCCGCAGCCAGGCTAAGCAAGCTTCCACCCCCATCCCTGTTCCTGAGCCGTCCACCAGGACCCCGTCTGTGTTACCAGAGACCCAAACAAAGGTGGTGGAACTGGATCCCCTGCCAACGACTGCAACAGCCGTAGTGGATCCAATCCCAGAGACCCAGCCAAAGCCAGTCCCAGAACCGGAACTGGCAACGCAACCAGCACCAGAACCATTGTCAGCACTGAGTCCAGCGCTTGCAAGCCCGTCTACAACTCCAATGCCAGAGGACACCAGCGAGCCTGAACTGGCGGAAGCAGCAGATAACCTTACCCAAGAGGCTCAGCCAGAGCCTGAGATACCACATAGTGCACCAGCGAACAGCGGTTCACAGTCAATGGAAACAGCCCCAGCACCTGCATCGCTTCCAGAGGGACCAAGCCCCAGTCCACAGTCCAAGGAGGAACTGATGTCTCCAGCATCAAGGGAACAGTTCCAGGCCGAGCAGGAAGCAGATGACAGCCTTCAGAAAGCTTGGGCGACGGCATGGAGCACCCCACCGCCTCTCAGCTCTTCTAACCGATCCCGGTTTGTTGTAGAAAAAGGACTTTTATACAAGGAGACTCTTTCTGGTGGGCACCAGGAAGACTGGCATCCTCAAAGACAGCTGGTAGTTCCCACTAAGTATCGGGTAAAGCTCTTGAGCTTAGCCCATGATCATCCCAGTGGCCATTCTGGGGTGAACAGAACCAAAGACCGGTTGGGGAAGTCCTTCCACTGGGAGGGAATGGGCAAGGACGTTGCTAATTATGTCCGGTCTTGTGAGGTGTTCCAACGAGTGGGAAAGCCCCAAGACCAGGTTAAAGCCCCTCTCCAGCCACTACCCATAATTGAGGTCCCATTTCAGCGAGTAGCTGTGGATATTCTGGGTCCTTTCCCAAAGAAGACACCCAGAGGAAAGCAGTACGTACTGACTTGCATGGATTTTGCTACCCGATGGCCGGAAGCTATACCCTTAAGCAACACCAAGGCTAAAAGTGTGTGCCAGGCATTAGCAGACATTTTTGCCAGGGTAGGTTGGCCCTCCGACATCCTTACAGACTCGGGAACTAATTTCCTGGCAGGGAACATGAAAAACCTGTGGGAAGCTCATGGGGTGAATCACTTGGTTGCCACCCCTCATCACCATCAAACCAATGGTCTGGTGGAGAGGTTTAATGGAACTTTGGGGGCCATGATACGTAAATTCGTAAATGAACACTCCAATGATTGGGACCTAGTGTTGCAGCAGTTGCTTTTTGCCTACAGGGCTGTACCACATCCCAGTTTAGGGTTTTCACCATTTGAACTTGTGTATGGCCGCAAGGTTAAGGGGCCATTACAGTTGGTGAAGCAGCAATGGGAGGGGTTTACGCCTTCTCCAGGAACTAACATTCTAGACTTTGTAAGCAACCTACAAAGCACCCTCCGACACTCTTTAGCCCTTGCTAAAGAAAACCTAAAGGATGCTCAGGAAGAGCAAAAGGCCTGGTATAATAAACATTCCAGAGAACGGTCCTTCAAAGTAGGAGACCAAGTCATGGTCTTAAAGGCGCTCCAGGCCCATAAAATGGAAGCGTCGTGGGAAGGACCATTCACGGTCCAGGAGCGCCTAGGAGCTGTTAACTATCTCATAGCCTCCCCCACCTCCAACATAAAGCCTAAGGTATACCATGTTAATTCTCTTAAGCCCTTTTATTCCAGAGAATTAAACGTTTGCCAGTTTACAGCCCAGGAAACAGATGACGCGGAGTGGCCTGCAGGTGTCTACTATGAAGGAGAAAGGAATGGTGGCGTGGAAGAGGTGAACTTCTCCACGACCCTGGGACGTCTGCAGCGACAGCAGATCAAGGAGCTGTGCACAAGCTTTGCACCGATTTTCTCAGCCACTCCAGGACGGACCGAACGGGCATACCACTCCATTGACACAGGTAATGCTCACCCAATTAGAACCCCACCCTACCGGGAGTCACCTCATGCCCAAACTGCTATTCAAAGGGAGATCCAGGACATGCTACAGATGGGTATAATCCGCCCCTCTAACAGTGCATGGGCATCTCCAGTGGTTCTAGTTCCCAAACCAGATGGGGAAATACGCTTTTGCGTGGACTACCGTAAGCTAAATGCTGTAACTCGTCCTG
Source organism: Emys orbicularis (assembly GCF_028017835.1). Lineage (NCBI taxonomy): Eukaryota > Metazoa > Chordata > Testudines > Emydidae > Emys > Emys orbicularis. Next base: position 106,223,723 of record NC_088685.1, read on the forward strand.
ACAACTATCCAATGCCACGCACAGATGAGCTATTGGAAAAATTGGGACATGCCCAATTCATCTCTACTTTAGACTTAACCAAAGGGTACTGGCAAGTACCACTAGATGAACCCGCTAAGGAAAGGTCAGCCTTCGTCACCCAGGCAGGGGTGTATAAATTCAATGTACTTCCTTTCGGGTTGCGAAATGCACCCGCCACCTTCCAAAGACTTGTAGATGGTCTCCTAGCGGGATTGGGAGAATATGCAGTTGCCTACCTCGATGATGTGGCCATTTTTTCTGATTCATGGACAGAACACCTGGAGCACCTAAAAAAAGTCTTCGAGCGCATCCGGCAGGCAGAACTAACTGTTAAGGCTAAAAAGTGTCAAATAGGCCAAAACAGAGTAACGTACCTGGGGCACCAGGTGGGTCAAGGAACTATAAATCCCCTACAGGCCAAAGTGGATGCTATCCAAAAGTGGCCGGTTCCAAAGTCAAAGAAACAGGTCCAATCCTTCTTAGGCTTGGCCGGATATTATAGGCGATTTGTACCACACTACAGCCAAATCGCCGCCCCGCTGACAGACCTAACCAAAAAGAAACAGCCAAATGCAGTTCAGTGGACTAATAAGTGTCAAAAGGCCTTCAACCAGCTTAAGGCAACACTCATGTCTGACCCTGTGCTAAGGGCCCCAGACTTTGACAAACCGTTCCTAGTAACCACAAATGCTTCCGAGCGAGGCGTGGGAGCAGTTTTAATGCAGGAAGAACCAGATCAAGAATTCCATCCTGTCGTGTTTCTCAGCAAGAAACTGTCTAAAAGGGAAAGCCACTGGTCAATCAGCAAAAAGGAATGCTACGCCATTGTGTACGCGCTGGAAAAGCTACGCCCATATGTTTGGGGACGGCGCTTCCAACTACAAACAGACCATGCTGCGCTACAGTGGCTTCATACCGCCAAGGGAAATAACAAAAAACTTCTTCGGTGGAGTTTAGCTCTCCAAGATTTTGATTTTGAAATACAACACATTTCGGGAGCTTCTAACAAAGTGGCTGATGCACTCTCCCGGGAAAGTTTCCCAGAGTTAACTGGTTAACAATTGTTCTTGTAATGAAACATATTGTTAGTTTTTATATAATCAGTAGTATGTCTAAAGGTACATGTGTCTTGTTAACTCTGTTTTCTCCTAGAACTCCAGGAAGAAATCACAGCCAGTGTGGAACCGAACGTCCAACACTATCTGTGATTTGGGGGGCGTGTCATAACTATAAAGGGAAGGGTAACAGCTCTCCTGTGTACAGTACTAAAATCCCTCCTAGCCAGAGACTCCAAATCCTTTTACCTGTAAAGGGTTAAGAAGCTCGGGTAACCTGGCTGACACCTGACCCCAAGGACCAATAAGGGGACAAGATACTTTCAAATCTTGGGGGGGGAAAGGCTTTTGTGTGTGTCCTTTGTTTAAGGGGTTGTTCGCTCTTGGGACTGAGAGGGACCAGACATCAAACCAGGTTCTCCCCATCTTTCTAAACAAGTCTCTCTTATTTCAAAATTGTAAGTAAAAGCCAGGCAAGGCGTCTTAGATTTACTTTGTTTTTCTCAACTTGTAAATGTACCTTTTACTAGAGTGCTTATCTTTGTTTGCTATACTTTGAACCTAAGACAGAGGGGGTTCCTCTAAGCTCTTTAAGTTTGATTACTCTGTAAAGTTATTTTCCATACTGATTTTACAGAGATGATTTTTACCTTTTTCTTTAATTAAAAGCCTTCTTTTTAAGAACCTGATTGATTTCTCCTTGTTTTAAGATCCAAAAGGGGTTTGGATCTGTATTCACCAGGAGTTGGTGAAAGGAAGGAGGGGGGAAGGGTCAATTTCTCCTTATTTAAGATCCAAGGAGTTTGGATCTGTATTCACCAGGGAATTGGTAAAGGTCTCTCAAGGCTACCCAGGAAAGGGAATTAGCTTTGGGATGGTGGCAGCGGACCAGAACTAAGCTGGTAGTTAAGCTTAGAAGTCTTCATGCAGGCCCCTACATTTGTACCCTAAAGTTCAAAGTAGGGATACAGCCTTGACAATGCCCTTCTGCAGGTGGGAGGGAGAGTGGCAGGTTCCTGCCATATCATTTTTGATTGGTGTTAGTAATGCGTCATTTATTGACAAGGATAGCCACCAAGCTGTGTTGCAATTCTTGTATTTCCTCCAAGGGGATTTGTAAGGACCCCACTGTCCTCTTCAGAAAGTGCTGGAAGACCTTGACGTCATTTGTGTAGGACGGGGAGAGGAAGAGGACTTATTAGTTGTTGGCACCCCTTCCTTAACTCCCAGGTTCCTTAAAGTGGGACCTCCTTTGGGAGGGTGTCCTATAGTATGGGTCTCTGTATGGGGCCCCAGGATTCCAGAAGGCCCACTGTGATGGAGCATAGAGTGATGGTGCTGGACCCCCCCCCCCCCCAGGGTGCTCCTGCCAAGGTGGTTGGCGGAGTCATCACTGACTGGTTCCTGGGAGTTCCTCTTCCAAGTAGATTACAGAGAAGGGAGGTTTAAATGGGAGGATCGTGGAACTTTGGATGGAGACTCCAGAATCCAGGGAAGTATCGTCCCCTGTTTCTAGTGGAGGGGCCAGCCATTTGGGCACCAATGGTAAGATCAGAAATGGTGGAAATGTGTGCACTGGAGGGTGTGATGGCATTGCCTCGACTTGGTGCTATCAGATGATCTCTCTTGGTACCTACCAGGAGACGGGAGTCAGGTTCCTCAAGGACTAGGAGATTCTATGAGAGCAGTAATTGCTCAGTACTGATGAGATGACCAGCTGCAATATAGTTATCAGTACCAGGAACAGTGTAGCTGGGTAATCTGCATGTCCCTAATGTGCCTGGCCTGCTAGTGGGGCTGATACCAGAGGAGCCAGAACCAGTGCTTGTTTCTTCAAGGACTCTTTGAATCTAGCAGGCTCTGTATCTAATGGGTACTGATGCCAGTGCCAAATGGGCTTCTCGGTGTGGGAGGAACCAGAAGCCTTTTCTGAAGATATGTGAGATTCTGGGGGGCTTGGAGCCTGAGAGGACCTGCACTGGGACACAAGGTCTCCTTACTAACTGACCTTTGGGGTGACTTCCCCTTCCTCTTCGACTCCCTATCAGGGGACTTGTGCCTTCTCTTTTTAAAGTGCTTCAGGGATTTTGAAGCTGTCCCCTGGGACTTGCTTGCTGGAGCTGTGGGAGTCAACAGGACACTCAGATCTTCCAGAGCCAATATACGGTGGGAGGAGTTGGGCCCCGAATTGGTAGCAGGCCTCAAGGAATGCTTAGAGTAAATTAAGCCTGTCTTCCCTTAGCTTCCTAGATCTGCTGTTGAAGCCAGTGCAGACCTTACACCCTGAGGCAGCTGGAGTGTCCATCAGTGTAGGTGGGGGGGGCGGGCGAAAGAAACTTTTGCAGGTCTGGCAAGTCTTAAACCTTGCGGTTCTGGGTATATCCTGAGCAGAAAAAAAGGCTCCAAACAAAGGAACTGAGCCCCAGCAGGGGAGCCCCTAGCCAGTGAGGGTGGGGAATGGGGTGGTCCCTCTCAAAATGCATGGAAGTGCAAGAAAAACAATAACAAAGCTGAAGTAAAATAAAAAGAAAGAGAAAGAAAGAAGGGAAAGGCAAAGGATTAGCAAAGCTAACCAACAGACACCACAATGTTCCATCTCAGGCTGCAGGCAGTTGAGAAGGAACTGGAGCGGTGGTAGGTCTGCCCTTCCCTATATGCCCTTGGATCGGAGCACAAGGAAGTGCAGGGTGCAAGCATGGACCCATCAACACTGCTACCTAAAATTTCCCATCAAAGGTGCATGGGCATGCATGCACCCTTGAAATGGAGCACCACAGGGACAACTTAAAATTCTGAATTTTTGCCATCTCTAACTTTACATATCTTTGTTTTATACTTTTAATCAAGATTCACAGATTTTTTTAAGACCAAAAGGGATTATTAGACTATCTAATCTGACCTGCTGTATAACCCAAGCTCTAGAATTTCATCCCATTTCTCCGCAACTGTGCCCAGTAACTTGTTTGACTAAAGCATATCTTCCAGCGAGGCATCCAGTCTTGATTTGAAGACTTCCAGATATGGAGAATCCACCACTTCCCTTGGTAATTTGTTCCAAGATGGTTTAGTGGTTGTGATGCACTGTGACATATATATTGTTAACATGACATAGAAGCCTTTTACAAGATGCACCTGAGAGCCTTCTCTTTTAGTATATAGTTCTTGTACCTGCATATATTTACACCTCCTTGTCCTATGATTCCATTCAACCTAATAGGTACAACAGGTTTGGGTTGGGTCACTGTTGAATTAGAGATCTTTTGGAACATCTGGGTACAACGAGAAGTGGTGTTGATGATTTAGTAGGTAATATACTTTCCTCTGACTCAACACTGTACATAATGTTGTGGAACTGGTAGTGGATACTATGCTGCTGGTGCTGCTGTCCTTTGGATGAGAAGTAAAACCAGGGTCCCTATCTCATGTGATCATTAAAACAAGTGGTCTAACCCCTGTGTCTTGGCCAAATTCCAACACAAATAGCTACGTTCTACTCACTTAACTCCCTCCTAGATTTTCTGATTGATACAGTATACTTACTACCATCCCCAAACCATTGTATAGCATGTGATAGCTTACTTCGGTGGTGAATGCAGAGCTCCCTATGTATTGTAAATTATCTTTGTAAGGTGCTGCCGAGTTAAAGGTGCTATATCAATATAAGATCATTATTTGCAATGCCTCTGGCTAGATAGTAGTGGGAACTTGTGTGTGTTTACAATAGCTGACAAGTTTCCCATTTATTTTCAATGAATTCCTTTTTCTGTTTCTTCCTTCCATTGTTCTTTAATTTCTCTCTTTAATATTTTTCTCTTCCTGGTTTTCATTCATTTCTTCCCTCGGTCACATTCAAACTTACCCTGACTACCCTCCTATACTCTGTTCTCTCACTCTCTCTGTCTCTCCCTGGCTATTGCTTTTAGTGGATTTGGTAATGGTGAATAAGGGGGAAATCTCTATATAGTTAACTGTAAAATCTGAAAACTGTCCTGTTCCTGATCTACTGATGTGTGTGAAATTTGGAGTCTGCAGAGGCTGTGGATCTTGGTTTGTAGATTCCAAAAAACTGTGAGGTGAAAATTTAAAATAGGATTCAATTTTTCCTCTGATGCAGTTAGCAAATTTTTGAAAACCCCCCCACACACATGAAAATGTATTAGTCCTTGAAAGAGTTAATATGGTAACTATTGAGACTAAATACAATCATTAAAGTGTGAAATAGTGATGTATATGTCATAGGGCAGGTGAAAAATATGATGACTCTAGTAAAGCTGGCAGGAACTCCATTTTTTCATTTTGTGGGGAATTCCACAAGTTTGAATTTCTTTCCAGCAGAAATAAAATGGACCAAAAACGAACAAGCAAAAACAATTCTAAAATTCCTGCAAAAAGTAATTCTGGAAAAAAAGGGTTTCAGGTAGCTTGAAACATTTTGTTCAGACTTTGACTTTATTTTATATAAATACAAAATTCTTTAAATTAAAACAAAAAAGTAATTTTGAAATCGAAAATCAAAATGTCCCATTCTGAAAAGGTTGAAATATTGTGTTCCAGCCTTATTGAAATAATGTTTAAAAATCTTCTTTCAAAACTAACTTTAGTTGAAAGATCACGTTTCTGCCAAACATTTTGCTTTTGACACATCAGCATTTTCTGGCAGAAAGGCTTTCTGTCAAAACATTTCCAACCAGTTCTAGACTCTAGCAGCTTATGTTTGAATCGAGGCCTGTAAGAACACTACATTTTGAGAGGGTTTTAACTTCTAGTTCAGTTGCACCTAAGACATGAAGGGCAAACTCCAATGACAGATACACAACAAATTAATTAAATAAGCCACGTCAACTAGCCCTGACCCAAGCATAACAATAATGTTTTGAACCCCCCCAATCTTTTGGTGGCTAAGGGCGGGAGCAGTTTGGAGGTTAGGACTGTCAGCATGACAGGAAACATTTTTGTTGTGCTGTTTGTATTGAATGACACTTCGTACTGCATAAACCTCACTCTGAAATGACATGGCGGCATGCATCTGCCAAAAAACACATGGCAGGAACCAGTTCCTTCTCCAGATGCTTTCCTGAAGACGCAATGACATTTTTTTGGTTAGGCACCTTGAAGTATCCAAGCTTCCAAGCTACAGTTAAGCACACTTAAAACCAGCGGTAGTGGTAGTAGCTAATCATGGCTGGATTCTTGTAAATGGTTCAAAGCAGAGTTTCTTGCCAACATTACCTTTATGCCCCATGCATAAACATTCAAAGGAAATGACATTTTGGATACGTTGGGATGGCCATTACTGCAGAAAAGATATATATATATATATACACATACTAAGCTTTTCCACACAATAGCTTTTCCATTCAAACTAGGTACTGCAGAACCCATTAACTAAAAGTGTTCGGCATCCAGAACTGTTTTCTTAGTTTTGAATTTACTTACATATCATGTTTTTTGAATATGTTTGATTTAAAAATATCAAGGCTCTGTGTCTGAAGGGATTTTATTTTGAAAGAAGACTTTTGCCTGATGCTGCTTATCTTCTCATTCAGTTGCTTTATTGTCCAGGTATTTAAATCAGTCTATGCTGATTGCCCTAGTCTGCCTCCAACTTTCACACCTCTTCTTTGCTGTTTAGCTATGTGGTAATGCCTAGTGACAGAGAGTAATGTACTTGGATCCGCTTTTATATTTAGGAAAGGGGAGCAATTACTGCTTTAATACAGCTGAGAATCCTACTGCAGCAGGACTATAGCAGTCAGTGTTTGCATGAGAAAATAGTTAACAAGGATAAAGTTTTCAGAAGCACCTAAGTCCCATTTTCAAAAGCGACTTAAGCACTTAGGAGCTTAATTCTCATTGAAAGTCAGTGGGACTTAGGCGAAGTCACTTGGGTGCGTTTCAGAGTAGCAGCCGTGTTAGTCTGTATCCGCAAAAAGAACAGGAGTACTTGTGGCACCTTAGAGACTAACAAATTTATTAGAGCATAAGCTTTCGTGGGCTACAGCCCACAGATCCGAAGAAGTGGGCTGTAGCCCATGAAAGCTTATGCTCTAATAAATTTGTTAGTCTCTAAGGTGCCACAAGTACTCCTGTTCTTTTTGGGTGCGTTTGAAATTTTTACCCCAAATCCTTACCTGCTCAGAGAAGTCTCTTCTGTCAGCAGTCAGGCTTTTTGAGTTCAGTCCATGAAATTTGGAAGCTGATTAGGCTGCTAACTTTTCAAATAGATTAAGCAGCCCTTCTCCCTGCCTGCCCGCCAAATTTACTAATAGCTAGTTCAGAGCATTCTCCTTGTTGTTGAAGACATGAGAGAAATCCATTAATTCAATGTTGAGGTCATCACGACTTTTTTTGAACAGTTGCAATGATCATCAACATGAATCAATTAAATTACAGTGTCTTTTCTTCTCATAGGTGTTGATCCAGCAAAGCACTTAGCATGCACATAGCTTTAAGCATATGAATATTCTTATTGGAACCCAAATGTTTTGCTGGATTGAGGCCATAGATGTGGGCCTCCATCCTGTTCCCATTGAATTCAATGGTAAAACTCCCATTGTGCTCAGTAGCACAGGATCAAGCCTATCTCCCTCGCATTCATTGCTGCAGTAACCTGTGAAAATGTTGCATGTGATAGTTAGGACCTGTTCGAGATGAGCCTCAAATATTAACTGAATGAAGACTAAATATTGACAGGAATGTTTAGGTCTACTGTAAAATTTGGACCGAGTAATTCCTAGTGATGGGAGAACCTCAGAAGGTCCTGAAGCTCAGTCTCAGTAAGCATCTAAAACTTTGGCTACTTACTTGAAATACCTGGGTGGGTTTAGAGCCTGCAAAATTGGCCTGAAAAATCTTAGAAGAGTCTGTATTCTGGTGTGTCTGCTTCCAGTCCTGGCTGGAACCAGGAACTTCAGAAGTTAGTAAAAAATGAAAAGACACAATTAAACAGTTAATCAACCTTTCCCCGACCCCAACCAAAAAGAGGAATGTACATTTGGCATCCAGCTTGAATTCTGTGCTAAATTCTGTAGTACAATAGTTGGAATTTTATTCTATTCCTACCATTTTAGCCATCTATGAATACTAAGGCACTGGACAGCCTAGAAAGCCTGAAGATAGATATTATTTACACTCATCTACTTGTCTAAGTCACCTTGAGAATTTAAAACCTAGGGAATTACAAGTCTATCTTCCTGCCAAATATCCTATCGGGTCTTAGGAAAGTCACTTCACATGTCTGTGCCTATGTTTCTTCTTCCACCCCATGTCTGGCATGTCTGTTTAGACTAAGCTCTTTGGGGCTGCCTCTTTTACAGGGTCTAGCACAATGGCACTTCTGTCTTGGTTGAGGCTTCTAAGCACAAATGTAATACAAATAATTAAAATAAGAACATTCTGAGGCAACCCATTTTGTAACTGCAGACTCATGCTGAAATACTGATGACTTGCATTTCTTCTCTTTACAAAATTTGGATTTGGGGGGCAGAGGTGAGATATGTTTGTGTTGATGGTGGGAAACAAGGAGGAGGAGGAAGAGTATGACCAGATAGCTATTGTCACTACAAATTGTAACATCAATCTCCTGTCTTGGGAACTCATTATCTCCCTGTTCTAGGCAGATCCCAGCTCGTGTGTCCCTACTTTGGAGAGGTAAAGAAGCTGAGCTATTGTTGCCTATGATGTAACATTGAGCATATGGCTGCATATATTTGTTGACTAATAACTAGAAGTAAAGGGTCAATACTAGCTACATTACTATTAGACAGAGGGGGTTTGGGGATTTCCTCCAATACTCCCCACTCCCATTGTCCATCCATTGTATTGTAGTTTAAATAAATTACCAAAATAATTGAAACCAGTGTGATTATATTCTGTTATTTTAACAAATAAAACATGCAGAATTTTAAAATATTGTGGGCAGAATTTTTAATTTTTTGGCACAGAATTTCCCCAGGAGTACGAGATATAGTGTTGGCAGTAGCTGTGCAAACTTTCCTAGTCCACCAGTGTCTTAACCATTTCTGGAGAAATCTCCTCTAAGAAGGAGAGACTAGTTCAGTTTCCATGCTCATTCAGTCTTTAGTTTCTCTGCTGAGATTGCCAAATAGAGGTGCTAATTGTGAATGTGTTTGGGTTTTTTATTAATTATGCGAATACCTGTGCACTAGGAAGTGAATTTACATGATCTTCACAACTCTCCATCTTTTTCAAGGCACAGCTTTTTCAGTGCCTCACCGAAATCTGTATGAGGACTAGGAGCAGCTAGCTAAAGTTGAACTGAGGTAAGACTAAGGCTAGGTCTACACTACCCGCCTGAATCGGCGGGTAGAAATTGACCTCTCGGGGATCGATTTATCGCGTCCGGTTGGGACGCGACAATCGATCCCCGAATCGACGCTCTTACTCCACCAGCGAAGGTGGGAGTAAGCGCCGTCGACGGGAAGCCGCAGAGGTCGATTTTGCCACGGTCCCTACAGCGGGGTAAGTCGGCTGCGATATGTCGAATTCAGCTACGCTATTCGCGTAGCTGAATTTGCGTATCTTAAATCGACCCCCTCCCCCCCGTAGTGAAGACGTAGCCTAAGATAATACTTTAGGAAGAGAAAAGCACTTTGAAAAAATTGCTTCCTCTAGAGCAACCCCCACTATCCAGAATATCTGCCCTCAGATTGGTAAATCAGTCTGTTGCCTTGGAAACCTTTTTACCTCCTCAATGCTATTGGTTACCCACATAGCCATGACAACAAAACAACTCTCACTTCTCTAGGCAATTGGACAGAAAAGTTGTGCCCTATCTATCAAACATAGAACTTGTCACAGTGATCTGTGCATTTGCCCCGTCCAGGGCTTGCTTATCACAAGTCATTTCACATAGAAATAAAGACACAGTCTGTAAAGTGCTCTCTAAAATGGAGAACTCAGTCTTCTTAGCAACACAGTCTGGTTTGGGCACATCACTGGTGCTCTGCGCTCTGTGCTGGCTTCCCACTGAATATAAGGCATCCCAGTGCAAGATATTTGGTTTGGTATTTAAAACCTTCCAGGGGTTTGGCCCTAGCTCTCTAAAAGGAAGCCTCTACCTTTGCAACAATGACATCACATTACTGCTACATCCCACTGGAACAATGAAACCGTTAACCCAAAGGGGGTGCTTTGGAGTAAAAAAAAAAAAAAAAAAAGAACTTTCACAGTAACTTCACCTAAACTAAGGGCTTGTCTACATGGCACCAGCAAACCACACCAGGCGAAGGGGTTTGTTAAGCACCGTAACATGCTGTGCTATAAGTTTCCCGTGTAGACCCTGCTGGCACAATCTAAAACAGTGGTGGGCAACCTGCGGCCCGCAGGCCACACGCGGCCCTTCAGGGTAATCCATTGGTACTCCCATTGGTCGGGACCAGCGAACCGCAGCCACTGGGAGATGTGGGCAGCCATGCCTGCAGACTGTCAATGTAAACAAACTGTCTCACAGCCCACCAGCAGATTACCCTGACGGGCCGTGTGCGGCCCACAGGCCGCAGGTTGCCCACCACTGCTCTAAAAGGTACCTGCTTCACGTTAACATAGTTCAGTTTCAAACAAGATTATGTTAACGCGAAGTAGGAACTTTTTAGAACATGATAGCAGGGTCTACATGGGGCAGTTATAGTGCATCACCTTCATATGCTTTACAAATCACACCCCGCTGGCATGCTCTGCCACGCTGTATAGACAAACCCTAAGGGACTCCAGGCTGACCTACCCTGGAAACTTACATTGGCATAGCTACATTGCTCAAAGGTGTGAAAAATCCACATCCGTGAGAGATGTAGCTATACCAACCTAACCCACTTTGTAGACAGTGCTAGGTGGATAGAATTCTTGCGTCGAACTAGCTGCTGCCACTTAGGGAGGTGGATTACCTAGAGTGATGGGGGAACTCCTCCTGTCCATGTAGTAAGAGTCCTCACTGAAGCACTACAGCTATGCCGCTGTAGCATTTTAAGTGTAGATTTCATCCTTACATCTCTTGGGAGTGAGGCTATCACAGAACCACTTTCAGAACTAAATGCAAAACTAATTCCTTCAATTTCGTTTTCCCTCAATAATTTTTCCACGTACACTTCAGGTGTGTCGACATTGTAATCAGAAGTGTGATTGCAGCTCGGGTAGGCACACCTGCACTAGTTTTAATCTAGCTATCATGGCTAAAAATAGCAGTAAAGGGTGGTGCATGGACCCTGGCACAGGCTATTAATGTATATACTGAGGGTTCCTGGCATGCTTGTAACAGCCTATGCCACTGCATCTTCACTGCTATCTTTAGCTGTGCTAGAAAAGAAACAAGAGATTGAAAAATAGACATAAATCAGTACTTTGGTGGTGCTTATGTACTAGGAATGATGGCCACATACATACCTTGACCTGGATAGAATGATTTTTGGTCACTATAGATCTGGGCTGGATTTCAATTGGTTTTAGAGGTGAAATTGCCCCTATTATGTGTTGTTAATTTTTTAAAATGAACTTTCTGAAGAATAGCAACAGGAAATTCACGATGATTTTTCAGAATTAAGAAGTGAAAAAAGGTGTAGGGGCAGTGAGACATCTAGACTTTTAAAGATCTGATGGTTTCAGTTTTGTTCAAAATGCCTGGACATAAAAGTAGGTTTCACAGTAACACTGACGACAACGTTAGAAAATTTGACAGGTAGCAGCACCTACCTTTGATTCTTTGGAAAGAATGCCATTGTTTCTCGAACACACACACACACACTTCACTTAATTTAGAATTAAGGTTGTTCCACTGCATTTCCTATCAATACCATCACTAATCCTTCCAGGAAATTACTAATTAAGGCTACATCCCAGGCCTCAACACTGAAATGTTACACCAAATGCACTCTCAAAACCTTCTTGATTCCTCTGCACTGTGCTGAGAGCCAAGAGAGGGAATGCAAGGACAATCAGTCTCTCAGGTTGAGTGGCTTTGAGCTGTAAGCCCCGGGATCTTGTCTTTGATTCCAAAATGGGCTTGTGGGAAAAGTGATACAGCAATGAGATCACTGTGTACTTCTAGATGGTTTCCTGTTTCCTATGTATTTAAATACACAGGGAATAATCCCTCTTTTGAAATGAGGCCCTCTATGTGAAGATGGGCAGAGGTTCAACTGAAAGGGAAGAAAAATATGTTTGCATAACACCAGATGCAGAAAGCATAAATCCAGCCTGAACAAGTGGGGAAAAGCTTTGCGGCTGGCTCACTGGAATGCTAATCAACCTGGGAGGACGGATAGGTGCATGTCAAACAGACCCACTCAAATCATGAGACTCCTGCAGAAAAATAAAAGTCAGGAGAGTTTAGTTTTGTTCTGTGGTTTGAAATTATAGGAACAAACCTTAAAGGCACTTGAGTGAAGCCTTTCAAACAGACAAGTTACACTGGCCAATTCAGTTGGTAACGCTAGGCTACACACGTCTCTGAGTCTGAGGTCTCTGAATATGTTCTGTTTGTACTTTCTGTACTCTGACTCCTCAGTAGCAAAACATAGGCTAGTTCTATCACTACTTTATTAGTGTTTCTGCTCTAGAGCAGAGCAAAACCGCCAGCCCCAGAAAAAAATCCATTTAATTATATTTCCCCATTGCACCCACTGAGATTCGAGGGAATTGCTGAGCATTGTGCTGTCTCCTGGACATGGGAAAGAAGAACCTATTCAGTGTGTAACAAGCCCCAGCTAGGAAGAACTTACTGGTGTCACTTCAATACTTTGCGACATAAAACTCAGACTAACAAAAAGCAGCTAATAGTGAGCTACAACTTTGGTTGCTGATGAACGTTGAATAACTGGAGTATATGCAGGTTATGATTATTAGCAAAAAAAAGTGCTTCCTAGATGTAGCTCGTGCCTAATTTTAGTGGTGGTCTGATGGTACTGGAGATGATGTATACGCCTAAAGTCAGGTGTAGCTACACAATAAGCTGCCCTTGTCAGGGGTAGGATACTTGCTGCCCTGACCATTGCAATTCAACATTGTTTTTGCCAGTATGGCTTTTTGGTGTTAATCTGAAAATAAATCTTCCATCTTCCTTAGTTGGTGGGAATATCTCTCTGTTCTGCTTAGAATAAGTAAGCCCGCAAATCATTTTTCTTCTTAATTCCTTAGGAAGCATTCAATATGGCTAGGGCCCTACCAAATTCACCGTCCATTTTGGTCAATTTCACAATCATAGGCTTTTAAAAATCATAAATTTCAGCTAGTTAAACCTGAAATGTCACAGTGTTGTAATTGTAGGGGTCCTGACGCAAAAAGGGGGGCAGGTCGCAAGGTTATTGTGTGTGTGGGGGGGTTGCAGTACTGCTACACTTACTTCTGCGCTGCTGCTGGTGGCGGTGCTGCCTTCAGAGCTGGGCAGCCAGAGAGTGGCAGCTGCTGGCCAGGAGCCCATCTCTGAAGGCAGAGCCAGCAGAAGCACACAAGTAAGGATGGTATGGTATGGTATTGCCACCCTTACTTCTGCGCTGCTGCCTGCAGAGTTGCGACATTCTCCGGCCACCCATGAAGCGCAGAAGTAAGGGAGGCCTGGTATAGTATTACCACCATTACTTCTGTGCTGCTGCCTTCAAAACTGGGTGCCTGACCAGTTGCCGCTGCTTTCCAGCCGCCCAGCTCTGAAGGCAGCACAGAAGTAAGGGTGGCAATACAGCGACGTCCCTGCAAATCCCTTTTGGGTCAGGATCCCCAGTTTGAGAAACTCTGATCTTCCCTGTGAAATCTGTATAGTATAGGATAAAAGTACACAAAAGACCAGATTTCATGGTCCGTGATGTGTTTTTCATGGCCGTGAATTTAGTAGGGCTCTAAATATGGGGAAGGAAGTTTCCAGTTCTATCATGGGTAGTTGGGTTAAATCGTGTAACAAGGAAACATGCAAGGTAGAAATGGTTTATTTCCCTACTTCACACACTTTCCCCAACTCACATTGTGAAGGCTCACTCTACTGAGACAAAATCACTTCCTGGCTTCCACTGCCTGGATTGAGAATGAGTTAGCCTTCACCAAGAAGATCTGTAAGTTAAAAACATGGAGAAATCTTCTCAAAGCATGGCAAGATGGATGTGCCAGTTTCCTTTGCTGCTATGGTGGGTAGGCATTGAGTGCAGTGGTGAATTAGAGAGACCTTGCTCGCTTTGTGTATTATTGATTTGCACATGATGCTGCTTCCAGCCCATCCTCCATTCATCTTCAATATTGTAAAATGCCTAGGGGATGAGGCAAGTCCTCCTGTGGTACAGGTAAATGATTTTCATGGTCTGTGTCTCTAGCATATGCAGAGTCATACATGGTGGTAGAGGGTACCCACATCATTATGATTGCAGGAAAAGGATGAGAATATATTGCATTGAGAAAAATAGTGTGAGTCTGTCTGTAATTAAAAACAGCAGTGTGAAAGCATATGCACAAAGGGGCAGAGGCAAGTTTGTAGCTTCACCTTAGCACTGTTGTTCCCTGACGTTTGTGTGCTTAACCATTCAGCCTTAGCATTTTCTTAATTCAGTGTTACTGCTTTTTGATGGAATATATATTTGTGTTGAAGAGAGATGAGTGTCATATATCTCTGTACTAGATATGGACTGGCTACAGAGCTTGCTTATATACACCCAATGTGTTCATCATAAGATCCTTTAATGCTCTGCCAGATGGCAGAACAGTATAATACAGTTTAGCATTTCCATTACATCTCCCCTGTTTTACATTCCTACCATTTACAAAATGTACACTATCATGCTATCTTTAAAGTTCAGTACAGATCAGTTTGTTAAGTGCCTCTGAATCATGCTGGTTTTCTAATTACACTATCTGAATGTGTAACAACTTGGTCATTTTGGACATCCATTAGTTGCAACGATTGGCTGTGATTGGTTTGGAATCCTTGAGTCTTCTTCTTGTGCTGCATCTGCCATCTGCAGAGTTTGCTCTATCGATTGCTCTTTCTGAGGAACAAACTATAGATGGTGATGGTTTTTGTGTTGAATTCTCTACTGTCAGTCTCGATCACATATGATCTGGGCACTGAATTCTTTCTTTTTACGACTGCTGGAGTTGTCCATCCTTTTTCTCCATCCAATTTGACAGAAACAAGGTCACCAAGTTCTAGACCTGACATTTCTCCCTGATTCTTGAATTCTCTGGTGAAAACATGCTCTTTCTTAAACCACATTTCTCTGGGGTATAAAGTATGCATCAAACAGAGCCAGAACTTTTTCATAGTCATCTTTGTGACTCTCTTCAGGAAATGCAAAGGATTTAAAGATATACTCTGCATTCTTCCCCATAGCATAAATTTAAGAAGATCTCTGTATAGCTCCAGTTTCTTTGTGGAGTTTGTTTACAAGGCAAAATCTTGCAAAATATCATTTCTGTCTGTCCATTGTGAAGGTTTGTCAAAGCTGAAATTCTCTGAGGCATTGAAGAGTGGCATATTGATGAGATCCTGCAACCTTTGTTGCTTTGTACCTTCTGTCTGAAACCTTTCTTGCCATTTTCCTTCTGTTTCTGTTCTTAGCTTACTCCTGACACCATGTCACATACTTCAGTACCAGATATGGACTGGCTGCAGAGCTTGCTTATACACACCAGATGTGTTCATCATAAGATCCTTTAATGCCCTGCCAGACAGGGCTGCGATTTGTTTAAATACGGTATTTTATCTGTAGCGCCAGCTAGTGACTGATCAGTATAATAAAGTTTAGCATTTTGTTACAATGATCAGACACCTGCTTTCAGACATCGATCAATTGCATGTAGGCTGCATCAGAGTCAGAACTTCCCAATTTTTGGCTTCAAGAACACCAGCCACTACTCACTGAGCTAACTTCCATGCCTTCATAAGTAGGGCTGACATATTCCCTCCAGCTAGGGTTGGCAATTTGGGTTGGATGTATTCCTGGAGGTTTCATCACATGACATAATCTTTAATTAAAGATTAATCTTTAATTCATGAAGACTCCAGGACAATCCTGGAGGATTGGCAACGCTACCTCCAGCAGGGGGCAGCAGAGTGGCACACACATGCAAGCGCACAAATACATACACTCTAAAGATCTTAGGATGCAGTGTAAGCAGTCATTGGGGGAAAAATAGCTGAAACAAACTAGGCTAATAAACAAAAAATGGGGTTTCCATGCCCTTGAGGCCAAACGAGGACCTCTGTGGTTCTAAATCCAAAGGTACATGTTGATTGATTAGCAATGATTTGTGATGAGTAAACATCCCTGTTTTTAATCTTGGATTGGCAGAATATGAGTTTAAACAAGAGTACCCTTGTCATGGTGCCTAGTGAGAGGTATTGGTGTTAGTAAAGAGGTCACTTGTTTGGAGGCAAAGACCAAATGGGGATGGGTGGGTAGGATCAGGAAGACAGAATTGGTGGAAAACCATTTGATTTACAGTTCAACATCATTCTCATTTTTATCAAAAGAATAAGAGTTAGTAAGATTTTGGCTTACATTACTGTTCTTATTAATATTGTCCATACATAAGCCTACAAGAGTCATGTTTCTTGGTAATTAGGACAAGATGATATGGCGCATTGCAGGATCTCTGCCCTCTTATACCCCTGGCCGTGCTCCCAGCATTGCAAGAACCTAGGACAGGTAGTAAATCATATAATTTTGGGTCTGCAGTTGCCTGCTGCGGTTTAGTGATTCTGATGAATGAACAATACGTATTTCCCTCTATTGACAGCTGCTGATTGGCTCATTTTTCCTCACCAAGTAATGCCTGTGGTTTTTGGTGCAGGATATCTTAAATTCAGAATCTGATGCTGTGTAATCCGTCCTGCTGGCCAGCAGCCATAGTATCTGAATATGCAGAGCCATAAGCCACTACAAAGTGAAAGTGGTGGCCTGACCTTCTGGACTCCTGGGGCTGCTCCTAGAAATCTGTCAAGTGACATTGGCCATATCCCTGGAGCTACCATCACATCTAGCAAAAGAATGACAGATGTTCATTGCAAGGGGCAGCCTGGAGCCCTGGGGAGCAGGGCGAGAGGGGGAAGCAGCTACAAAGACAAGGGGGACAACAACTAATATAAACACTTGATGGGAATGTTTGGCAGGACTAGAAATCTGACTAGAAATTCTTTCCCAGCTCATTTTGTGAATTATGGATGCATAATTTACCAAGTATCCATTGAACATGACTCTTAAAAAAGGGCACTGCTC
Organism: Emys orbicularis; assembly: GCF_028017835.1. Taxonomy (NCBI): domain Eukaryota; kingdom Metazoa; phylum Chordata; order Testudines; family Emydidae; genus Emys; species Emys orbicularis. The sequence goes on from NC_088685.1 coordinate 106,241,007, forward strand.
AACTTAAATATTATTTGCTGACTAACTTCATCTGACTCATACAGCATGTGCAGTAAAATCTTCCCGATAATATAATCGAGAGAGAGAAGATGGAGGAGGAGTGACCCAAGACTAAGAATTTTTAGGCTAAAGTAAAAGGATAGATTTCCATGATATTGAACTGTGCTCTTTTTCCTAAGGTCAGGGTTGAGGTAGAGTGGTGGAGCAATATGGGGAAAGTTTGAACTGCCACTGCCATCCTTTGCCTATTCAGTGTATAAATAAAGGATTTTAGTGTCTAGTGTTCTCAGCCTGGTACCTTTGAGAAACACAGTGTGCCAGATCTTCAGCAGGTATAATTCTGCTTAGCTCCATTGACTTCATTAAACCCGCTGACCACCTGCCTCCAAATTAGCACCACTTCTTTGTTTGTTTTGTTTTTTAGTGTTAGACAAATTCAGATGCTCTTCTCAGATAAAAATTCAAAGTATTTTTAGGTAAAAACCACTCATATGGCTGCTGACATTTCATGGGAAACTGAAAAACAGTCTCCAAATGGGTTTTAATTTATTTTCTGTGCTACTCTTCCACCTTTTCCTATCTGTAAGAAAGTTTGCAAGCCAACACAACCTTTTCCAATCCCCGAACGCACGCACCCAATCCTCAATTTCTCTAGTCCCATTATTTATTTCCAGTATGGCATTTTGTGTGCTGCATCAGCCACTGATTTAAGAGTGAAACCAGGTGCAGGTTTGTCCTGGAATGACACCACTCCGAGGAGGAATTCCTAAGCATGGCACGATGTCACCTTTCAATGTACTGTAACCCCTAGAATAATTCCCACAAGGCAGGATTAAACTGTAGGAACCTGATTTTTCATTGTTTTATACTTCATGTTGGCATTGGTACCACCACAAAGTGATTTGGTAGCATTTTATATCCTCTTTGTATTTCTTTTGCATAGGTGTAAATGACTAATTGGGGTGTAAGGCAGTGGAGAATTAGGTAATAGACTGAATTAAACTATAGATGTGAATGCAAAGTCTCAACTATGTATAAACCAAATTCTGGGCTTAACTCATGAAATGCTTTTATGAAGATTAGCAATATTACTGGTAACCAAAGAATCAAGTTCCAACTCCCAACTATTTACTTTATATAAACATCCTGACTGCAAATTAACCGCAAAAATGTTGGATCAAATCACGTTCTTAGTCTCAGTTGACAGTGGGTATCTGGCCAAAAGAAGCATGTTGTTCTTTACCTGTACATTTCAAAGCTCTCGATGAGATTGTTTGTTTTGCTTGCCCTATGTTTTCAGCCATTCGTGAACATCAACACTTGATGTAGAGTGCTTCCTCTGGAGGTAGTTCTGGAGCTATAGATTGAGCCTCATACTAAGTAAATAGAAGCCACTCAACTTTCAGCATTATAAATAACATTAGGAATGTCAAGACAACCTTGGGGTATGAGCCAAGTCTTTGTACAGCTGCTGCAACCTTGCGTGTCAGCAGTTTAACCATTATCAGTATTTGGTTTGTGTACAAAGTAAAATTTTGCTACTACTTTCATGGGTTTACTTAGATTTTATTTGATCTCTTAGCTTTGTGCTCTATAGTATTTATATAATAAGAAAACAAATATTTAAGATAGGTTTCAGAGTAGCAGCCGTGTTAGTCTGTATCCGCAAAAAGAACAGGAGTACTTGTGGCACCTTAGAGACTAACAAATTTATTAGAGCATAAGCTTTCGTGGGCTACAACCCACTTCTTCGGATGCATATAGAGTGAAACATATATTGAGGAGATATATATACACACACATACACAGAGCATGAACAGGTGGGAGTTGTCTTACCAACTCTGAGAGGCCAATTAAGTAAGAGAAAAAAAACTTTTGAAGTGATAATCAAGATGGCTCAGTACAGACAGTTTGATAAGAAGCAAGTGTGAAAATACTTACAAGGGGAGATAGATTCAATGTTTGTAATGGCTCAGCCATTCCCAGTCTTTATTTAATCCTGTGTTGATTGTGTCTAGTTTGCATATCAATTCCAGCTCAGCAGTCTCTCGTTGGAGTCTGTTTTTGAAGTTTTTCTGTTTTAAGATAGCCACCCACAGGTCTGTCATAGAATGGCCAGACAGGTTAAAGTGTTCTCCCACTGGTTTTTGAGTATTATGATTCCTGATGTCAGATTTGTGTCCATTAATTCTTTTGCGTAGAGACTGTCCGGTTTGGCCAATGTACATGGCAGAGGGGCATTGCTGGCACATGATGGCATATATCACATTGGTAGATGTGCAGGTGAACGAGCCCCTGATGGTATGGCTGATGTGATTAGGCCCTATGATGATGTCACTTGAATAGATATGTGGACAGAGTTGGCATTGGGCTTTGTTACAACGGTAGGTTCCTGGGTCAGTGTTTTTGTTCAGTGATGTGTGGTTGCTGGTGAGTATTTGCTTTAGGTTGGGGGGTTGTCTGTAAGCGAGGACAGGTCTGTCTCCCAAGATCTGTGAGAGTAAAGGATCATCTTTCAGGATAGGTTGTAGATCTCTGATGATGCGCTGGAGAGGTTTTAGTTGGGGGCTGAAGGTGACAGCTAGTGGTGTTCTGTTATTTTCTTTGTTGGCCCTGTCTTGTAGGAGGTGACTTCTGGGTACTCGTCTGGCTCTGTCAATCTGTTTTTTCACTTCAGCAGGTGGGTATTGTAGTTTTAAGAATGCTTGATAGAGATCTTGTAGGTGCTTGTCTCTATCTGAGGGATTGGAGCAAATGCGGTTATATCTTAGAGCTTGGCTGTAGACAATGGATCGTGTGGTGTGTCCTGGATGGAAGCTAGAGGCAGAGATTTTTCAGGCTACATGACACCTACCAGGAAATCCACTCCTCTCTGCCTGCTCTGTTGATGGTCAACACTGGTGTGATAAAGGATTATACTGATTTGCTATAATGTGGGGGGTAAGCATCTGTGACCACGTTGTAACTTGGTGTGAGTTGGACCCTCTGTGGTAACTGTAAGTGTGGAGTTTGCCTTCTGCAGCAGTTTTTCACACACTTGGACATCGCCACTCAGGTCACAGGCAAAGAAAGGTTTTATTGAACTCAATTGCAAATCTCCTAGGCCCCAATTTAGCAGTGTACTTAAGCACATGCCTAATTTTAAGCACATGAATAGCTGCACTGGAGACAATGAGACTGCTTGTACACTTAAAATTAGGCACATGCTTAAGTTCCTTGTTGAATCAGGGCTCTGTTGAATTCAATGGGAGCTCAAGCAGGAGCAGGTTCAAACACCACCGTGGATCAGAGAAGAGCTAACTCAAATGTTCACCCAAAGACTGAACTGCCTTGAATTCAACCTTTCTTTTGTGATTCACTCTATGCATTTTGACATAGTGTTCAGCTTTGGGGCCTCCGTACTTCCTCAGAAGCCAGGCCAGATGCAGCAAAATGTTGACTCATCTCACAGCATTTTCTACTCTAATAGGCCCAACCATTTCAAGCAGTAGAAATCTTACAAGAAAGCCTGGTGAGATTTCCAGCTGAATTTTGTATCCTCTTATTCACTTATTCACTTATCCACTTATTCGACATTGGTGAGGCCTCATCTGTGTCCAGTTTTGGGCCCCACACTACAAGAAGGATGTGGAAAAATTGGAAAGAGTCCAGCGGAGGGCAACAAAAATTATTAGGGGTCTGGAGCACATGACTTATGAGGAGAGGCTGAGGGAACTGGGATTGTTTAGTCTCCAGAAGAGAAGAATGAGGGGGGATTTGATAGCAGCCTTCAACTACCTGAAGGGGGGTTCCAAAGAGGATGGAACTTGGCTGTTCTCAATGGTGGCAGATGACAGAACAAGGAGCAATGGTCTCAAGTTGCAGTGGGGGAGGTCTAGGTTGGATATTAGGAAACACTATTTCACTAGGAGGGTGGTGAAGCACTGGAATGCGTTACCTAGGGAGGTGGTGGAGTCTCCTTCCTTGGAGGTTTTTAAGGCCCGGCTTGACAAAGCCCTGGCTGGGATGATTTAGTTGGGAATTGGTCCTGCTTTGAGCAGGGGGTTGGACTAGATGACCTCCTGAGGTCCCTTCCAACCCTGATATTCTATGATTCTATGATTCTATGATTTTGTACACGTTAGGTGTGGATAGATCAGACAAGCATATAGGCTTTTGGAAACTGATCTGAACCAAATCTCTGAACTTTTTGAAACCCATCCATTATTTATTACTCTGGGAAAACACTTAACTTCATTTTATTCTTACCCTTCTGACATATTATGGTTACGTTCAGATACTGGGCATAGTCATTTTTATCTTGTCTGCCTAATTGTAGATTTCAGAATAGCAGCTGTGTTAGTCTGTATCCACAAAAAGAACAGGAGTACTTGTGGCACCTTAGAGACTAACAAATTTATTTGAGCATAAGCTTTCGTAGGCTACAGCCCACTTCTTCGGATGCATAGAATGAAACATATATTGAGGAGATATATATACACATACAGAGAGCATGAAAAGGTGGGAGTTCTCTTACTTAATTGGCTTCTCAGAGTTGGTAAGACAACTCCCACCTTTTCATGCTCTCTGTATGTGTATATATATCTCCTCAATATATGTTTCATTCTATGCATCCGAAGAAGTGGGCTGTAGCCTACGAAAGCTTATGCTCAAATAAATTTGTTAGTCTCTACGGTGCCACAAGTACTCCTGTTCTTTTTGCCTAATTATGTGTGTCAAAAAAAAATCTTGGCCCTGATGACCGCTGACCCACTGATTAATAAAAAAGAAGGCAAATAGGAGCCCAGTTTCTAAACCATGTGGCAGATGAGGAAAGGGTTTGGATTCAGCTGGTGTATGGTGGAGCACATAGGGTAAACTGGTGCCTTTTTCATGTTGCTGCCTTATTCTCCAGAATCAAATTTAAAATCTATTTTTTCTTTTATAAACATTAAAGTCTCCTGCTGCAACTGTTATGGAAATACACTTGACTGACACTTTTGAGCCAGTGATTCCTGCCTGCATTTGTGGAGTCTGAAACAGCAGCTGAAATTCTGGCCCCCTTGAAGTCAATGAGAAGTTTGCCATTGATATCAAGGAGGTCAGGATTTCACCCAGTGACTGAAAACTGTGCCCTGTCCCTTCCATCTCTCATTCAGATATCCAATGATAACAGTGTTGGCAAGTAAAGTGTTATCTATTTCACTGCTCATCCATGCACAGGGGAAAGGAGAGAAAAGATCATATTATGAACATCTGTACAATCTGCTCTGAGTGGGGCTGGGTGAAATTTTTCAGATTAAACTTCTTTCACCAAAGAACGCAGGTTTGAATCTACTGAAACATTTTGCAAATTTGTGTTGAATTCACCAAATTCCTTTGGTCAAGGAGAAGAAAATTCCAAAAAAACCTGAAACTTTATTTTGACTTTTTTGAACAAAATCTTTGGATTTTTTTCAATTTGAAACTCCTTTTTGTTTCAAATTTTACTTGATTTTATTTTTTAAATGAAACAAAATGTTTCATGTCAACCCCAAATTAATTTTTTTTTTCAGTTTGCCAAAAATTTTTTTTAAAAAATTCTGGTTATCCCCAAACAATACATGTGTATTTTAATCTTTCAGTTCAGACAGTGAACCAAAAAATCAGTTGTTCACACAGCTCTGACTCTGAGCAACAGCTCATTTTTGCACAACCAGAGATGGTTTGGGAGAGAAACACTGCTTTTCCCCATGCCCTAGTCAAAAAGGAACCAAACCCAAAGAGCCGGGCAGAGAATGGTGAGTCATCTGAGCCCCTCTACCAAGGAAGAGGCAAGCCCAAGAAGCCCAGTGGGTACAGCTGGTCAAAAATGGATTTTCGGGGGGGGGGGGGAGAATTGAGATATAAAAAAAAACAACAAAAATTCTCCTAAATCTAGAAAAGCTAAACTTTTTCATGAAATGAAAACTCCACAAACATTTTTGTTTCAAGTCAATGGAAACATTTCATTTCAATTTTGATCCCCTTTAAAATATATATATACCTAAAATAAAGTAATTTTTGAAATGAAAAAGCATTATGAGTTGAAAAATCAAAATGTTGTTCTGAAAATGGCAAAACAGGACATTTCAACATTTTCTAAATGGTTCTCCATTTTTTTTCCAAAATGAGATTTAACCAATTCATTACAACTTCACACAAAAAAATCTGGTTTTGTTGAAATGGCATTTTCAGATGGAAACTGTTTGGGTGAAAATTATCCAACCAGCTCTATCAGGGCATATGAAGCCCAGGAGCAGGACCTCCGCAGCACCCATGGATGTATGTGGTCCCAATAAGGTAAAGATGAACCCAAGAAGCTGAGAGCACATATGTGATCATATTTTGAGTATTGTCAAAACTGAGCAATGTCTCGTGGGTGGAGTTTATTTAGTAGGTGGATCTTGGAAGAGTAACACCCTCTTTTTACTTTTTTCCCCAATGTAAGTGTAACCCCTACAGAGAGACCTTTGAGATGTAAGAGCAGGTTACTGAAATATGTGCAGGTGCAAGGTGGGAATCTCAAAAGTTTTAGAAACAGGCATATTGGGAGAAAGCCACATTTTTCTTATTTTCTTTGAAATGTACATTTTTGTAATAATCCAGAAGTTTCTCGGTACTCATTCTCTCTCTCTCTCTCTCTCTCTCTCTCTCTTCTTTGATATTTCAAAACAGGAGCCCAATTCTTGCATGAGACTATCAAGGGGATAGAGATAGAGCTGATGATAAACCAAGAATTTATTCATTCTGCAACTTGTTTCAGTAAAACAGCAGCATCTCAGGTAGTGCTGAGCATATCATATCTGTTAATCATCAGGATGAGTTAGATCAGAGTGTTAATGTTTCTTGACTACTCTTTCGTCTCTTCTATATCAACGAAGAGATGCAATGACAATCATATAAGTACTTTATGCAGGCCTATGATGGAGTGTTTATCCCACACCAGCCTTGAAAGGGTTAATAAGGCTGAGAAGGGGGCCCATTAACTTGATGGGGGGGGGATTACATTGGATAAGCAACCCCTGATTGGGAGTAGAGCTCAGCTAAAAAGGACAAGTGGGTCTATGATAAAGCCAGGAAGTTGGCAGCAGAAGGGTGCTGCAGTATGGACGTCTGTGGTCACTTTCTAGTCTTAGCAGGGGCAAAGGAAAAAACCAGGCAGAATATAGAAGTCCTGGGGTCCTGGCTGTGAGGAAGGGCATACCCAGAGGAGAGTGGAGAAAGACCCTGATAGAGTCAAAGTAGGAGCAGCCTAGGAAACAGTAGCAAGGTTTGGGACAGCGCAGACCTTGGCTGCTGGTTGTAGTATCCCTGGGCTGGAACCTGGGGTAGGGCGTGGGCCCCAGTTCGCCTATCAGCCACTGCGGGAGTGGCACAGATAAGCAGTGGAGAAGAAGATTGCCTAGAACAGTTGTCCAGTGGGACTTTGGTACTCTGGAAGGGGAGGACTATAGTGACTTGGCCAGAGGGTGAAGTCATGAAGAGAGAGCACCCCGAGTTGCAGAGAGAGGGAGAGAAATGGCAAGGTCCATGAACGAACAATAGAAGGGGGTGTTGGATGTGAGTGGAGCTAATCCCCAGATCAGCCAGGAGGAGATTCCTGTAGTGACAAGGCCAAACACTTTTTTCCCCATTACTCTAAGTGATCTCCTGTTAACTAGTGACTTGATATGAGCTAATTTAACAAGCAAGGAAGTATCTCTTTCTTTTATTTTTTGCAGTGAATCAATACAAATATACCAGGTTTTATTATCTTTTAAGATCTCTGGTGCATTGCATGTTTGGTCACTGCAAGTTTGATTAGATTAATTAAAATAGTTGTGTTTTGTTTATGATCAGGGCCCCGTGAATTCTGCAACACCATGTAGCACAATTTGCCATGGAATTCATTCCTACCCACAGCATAGTTGCTCCAGAATCTCTGTCATCATTTTTAAAAGTTGTATATAAATATGTCTAGTGCCCGTAGTTCTGCAGGAAACACTGAAAATGTGATCCAAGTTCAAACAAGGCAATGATGCCCGCTGGTCTGGAAACTGCTTGAAACAGTAGCTGTGAGAGGCTTGAATTGCCCCATTTGTCTCAACCAGTTCTGTGGAATTTGGCATTTTTCCAAGATGCCCCAGCATTCAGCATTATTGTTGTGGAATTCACCATTGTGAGGCAGCCAGGCATTTGCATCTTGTTTTCTGTCTCCATGGTCTGCTAGGCCCTGCCTGCAGTTACTTCTTATTCTCTAGCTTTCCCCACCAGGTGGATTTAAATGGATTACAGTGGATGCTGAACTGGTCCTTGGAGTTAGGCAGGTATGAGGTGCCAGAGTATAGGGAGGTGAGCTATGATAACTGCAACACTGTACATAAACTGAGGCTCAGGAAGCAGAGGACATGAGCCACTGGGGCTGGCTACAATTTCCCCCACGTTCCCAGGACATAGGGCTGGTCTACACTGGGGGAGGGGGGGCCGATGTAAGATACGCAACTTCAATTACGGGAATAGCGTAGCTGAAGTCGACGTATCTTATTTCAACTTACCTCCCGTCCTCACGGCGAGGGATCGATGGCCGCGGCTCCCCCATCGACTCCGCTTCTGCCTCTCGCCCTGGTGGAGTTCCGGAGTCGACGGGAGCGCGTTCGGGGATCGATATATCGTGTCTAGACAAGACGCGATATATCGATCCCCGATAGATCGATCACTACCCGCCGATCGGGCGGGTAGTCTGGACGTACCCTTATAGGGGGAAGGAAGTTCTGAAGGGGCCATCAGAACAACATCACAGGGTTCAAGTGCTGGGGAATAGAACTTGCTGCCTAAGATAGTATCCCTGAATATAATCACTATCAAAAATAATCTGGCAAATTTACACCAATGATGTGTGTGGAATGAGGAGATAGGAATGAAGGATTATTTCATCAGAGAATAAATCAATGTTTCAGCAGAATGTAGGGGTTGCTGACATGGAATTTGGTCCTATTGTGCATGGAGCCCCATCTAGGGTTTTCCAGTGAATTACAGATACTTTCTCCCTAGACCAGGAGTGGACAAACTTTTTGGCCCGAGGACCACATCGGGGCTGCGAAACTGTATGGAGGGCTGGGTAGGGAAGGCTGAACAGCTTGGCCCCCACCCCCTATCCGCCCCCTCCCACTTCCCACACCCTGACTGCCCCCCTCTGAACCCCCGACCCATCCAACCCCGCTGCTGCTTGTCCCCTGACTGCCCCCTCCCGGGACCCCGTGCTCACCCCCATCCAACCCTCCCTGCTCCCTGTCCCGACTGCCCGGACCCCTATTCGCACCCCCACCCCCTGACAGGCCCCCCGGGACTCCCACGCCTATCCAACCACCCCTGTTACCAGTCCCCTAACCGCCCCCCCCCGAACCTCCGCCCCATCCAACTGCCCCGTGCTCCCTGTCCCCTGACTGCCCCTCTGGGACCCCCTGCCCCTTATCCAACCCCCCCACTCCCCGCCCCCTTACCGTGCCGCTCAGAGCAGCAGGAGCTCGCAGCCACAGTGCCGTGCTGCCCGGCAGGAGCGGCAGGCCAGAGTGCTGGCAGTACGGTGAGCTGAGGCTGAGGGGGAGGGGAGGGGAGACAGCAGAGGAGGGGCCAGAGGCTAGCCTCCCAGCCAGGAGCTCAAGAGCCAGGTAGGATGGTCCCGTGGGCCGGATGTGGCCCACAGGCCGTAGTTTGCCCACCATTGCCCTAGACACTATAATCCACTACTGAGCTTTGGTAATTTCTTCCCAATTACTCCAGTTTTAGAGACTCCCCTCAAACTCAGCATGACTGAAGTGTCTCAGTCCAGATACATCCTAATGTGAGACCTATGAGAGAGAATCCAACAAACTCTTCTGTAAAGTTATAATAGAGATGAGCAAGCCAATGAAAATTTGAGCCATGATCAAGCTGAGTGCCTGGTTCTGTTCTGGAGAATAAGGAAGAGCCAAGCCAGGGAGTATTCTGGCATTCTTTCCAGAATGCACAGCAACTTGTTATTTACCACAATATTTTTTGGTCCTATGTGTTGTCTAATAACTCTGCTTGTGACTTGTCTTTCAGAGCTAAGCTAGACCATTGGTTTAACTCTACCTTTGATTTTTCTGGTTGACATAGGTCTGTTTAAAGGGTAAAAAAATGCAGCTCCTATTCCATTTAACAAGGTATGCTTTCTACATCTATAGCTCAGCCTAGGGCCAAATGTGGAGTTCCATTCTGTAGCCTTTTTATTATAGTGGTGGCTGCTAGTGGCCTTTACAGTTGAGTTTGTAAAACAGCCGCCATTATAATACTCTGTTCTAACACTCAGAACTTTCCAAAACATTCACTCCTGAGACTGAAATTTTCCATGCTTGATCTCTGCCTAAAGGTGAATTTTTGTGGAAAGCCCGAAGAGAATATATTCAGCTAGCTGTTTTGGAGTTATACAAATATGAGAAGAACCACATTATTTTTCCCATAGGAGGAAAACTGTTCTTGCTCTCTCCCTCCCCCTTGGGAATAACTTGAAAATGACTGAACTTTTAAACTTTTACTCATGCATAGTCTCAATGAGTAGTATGTACTTTGAAAGGGGGGGTCTGGAGTTGAGGCTGCGAAATTGGAAAGCTATGAACATTTGAAAACATGCCATAGTGCATAAGCATAGAAAAGAGCCTTAGCTTGTCAACAGTGATCTTAAACATGGATGAAGCACGTAGGCATGTGCAAGTAGTTAAGCGGATAAGTGTAGCCATCTGAAGTTGTCTAAATATACAAGAGCTTTAGTAAAATCTGCACCACTTCCTCAGCCTTTTTTCTGTCCCACAGAGTCTTTGTGTCTTAGAAGAACGAGGACAGGACCGGGAGCAGGGAACTCCTGGCTTCTATTGTCTCTTCTGCCACTGATTGGCTTTGACAATGCTTTGCACCAAGATTTTGCACCTGGTCCCCAAAACACGTCTGGTTGCACTGCTTACTACTCTGAGTAGTCTCATTGGAAACGTGGAATCCTGCATCCTGTGCATTAACCCTGGATGATTTGTGAGTTTTACTTTCCCCATCTGTAAAAAGGGGACAATGACATTTAAGTACTTCCTACGGTGGTTGTTAGGCCCAGCTAAATAACATCTGGAAAGAGCTATGTCATTGCCTGATCCCGAACTGGGGAGGGGGGCACTACCTACCAAGGATAGCACTACAGCCAAAAGTACATATACTCATGTGCAGAGTGGGAAAGAAACTAGCTTTCTATGGATACTTGTGCTAGTAAAACACAACCATACAAATGTGTGAGACAAGCCTATACAAAAGGGGGGCGACAACGGCTGAAGCAAACACATGTAATTTTTTAAGCTGCTACTCCTGGAATTTTTAAAAAATTATTCATGCCCGACTAGGACAGAGTGCCCCCCATGCAAGACATTTAGGGTACATCACACAGTGAGCGGCAGCCCACAGCAGCAAGTCTCCTAGCCTGGAGTCAACAGTCCACAGACTCGGGCTCATGCTATGGTGCTTGCAGCGCAGATGTTGCAGCTTCAGCTGGAGCTCTTGCTCTACAACCCACCCTCCTCCCTAAGTGTCAGAGCCAGAGCTCCTGCACAAGCCACAATGTCTACACAGCTATTTTTAGTGCCGTAGCGCAAGCCGGAGTCTGTCGACCCAGGCTCTGAGAATCGTTGCCTCTTGCTGTGTCGATGTACTCTTAGGCCCCGATTCTCAGTCCACAATGGCTCCTTTACGCTTCCTCTGGCACCATATAGCACCAGTAAACTAGATGGAACTGGCCTCTGAAGAATGATCCCAACATAGTGGGCTTCTCTGGGCAGTGCAGGGCTTTCACAGTCACCGGGAAGAGGTGTGCTGAGGAAGGAGTACACTGCACTCTGGCTATCCTGGGCTGCTCTAGAAACCTATGGGGGGTGGAGGAGAGTCATTACAAGCAACCATAAATTAAAAGTAGCCTCCAGAATCCAATGGGGGCTGCAAGGTGGTATAAAGCCTCCTTTGTCCCCATCCTGAGCTGCACTGAGCTTAGCTGCTCAGTGCAGCTCGGAATTGGGGCCTTACCTTTCTGAGCCTGTCTCTTCCTCTATGATAATAGTACGTGGTCTCCAAAGGCCTTATTAAGTCATGAAAAACTGGCACTCAGCAAGTGGAATGCAGGCTTGGGGAGGTGTGAAGGTACTGCACTGTAGCACGAAAACTGTGGATTGTAGCCTTGCTTATCTTAGTGAGGGAGGGAGGAAGGACATAAGCAGTCAGGTATCCATTCTATGTCAAGAGGATATTTATTTAAAGACCTCTAACATAATGTTTTGACTCTCCTTAAAAAGTCCAGACCACACAAATTCAGATAGTCATTCCTTCCAAAGGCCCAGTTTGGATTGAGAGCTGCGGTCTTGCCTGAACTACCTTGCTTAGGCCAGGGATCTGGTTCTCTGCAGTCTTATGGCTTGTGAAGTCAACTTTTTGCTAACCAGTCTTTTCCCCACTCTTCACCTTTTCATGCTGTATCTTTCCCTCTCCTCCATTTTTTCCATACATGACTTTGATTTGGTCACCTTCCCCTCCAGCAAGAACGGAGGGGTCACCAATACCAGCCACCCATACAAAGCCACAAATGATACACAAGCGAACAAACCAATAAAGTATGATTCTGCAGGGTCTCCGTTCACCTAAATGGGAAGCTCCAATGCTACATTTGTCATTATGTGGGGCTGTTTGAGGCTATAACCCAGCAGTACTCCCATGCCCAGTCACATGATTCAAAGATGGCAACTACTAGCAAATACTGCTTGGCTTCTGTAGGAGCCAGATGAAACCTACGTTAATAAAATTCTAGTACCCCAAGGTAAGAGTGCTCAGCTCTCTCTTTTTAATATAGCAATGATGCAAGAACTCAGTAATGAGAATCTGCTTGGACTACAATCCTGAATGGCAGATTGCTCTGTCGCACCAGGAAAGAAAATTCCCCTCACCATATACAGGCAAACTCACTATCATGCCACTGACACAGTGTCCCTGTTTTCAGAGGTGCTGGGCATCCACGTTTACAGTGAAAGTTAATAGGAACCGCAAAGCAGACACTACAGGCCAGAATCTCTGTGGCTGTAAATTGGCATAGCTTCACTGCCTTGAACAGAGCTCTGCTGATTTACTCCTGCTGTGAATCTGGCCCTATAGGTGAACACATGTATTGGGTAAGCTGTGGTGGAGGAAACTTGGACAAGGTGAAGTGGGAAGGAGGGGGTCAGCAATAGCTGACAGGACATCAACATGTGTAGATTCCAAAAATGGCAATACTCTGTGTAATCTGTTGCCGAAACTGAAGGAGATGTTACTTTTCTCTCCTTGGGTGTGTGGTTTCAGACAATGGGGGGTCTACTATGCTATATGCAGATCATAGATGTCACTGGAAAACTGAGAGAGAGGTGGCTAAGTAGCATCCCTGAGGGCATTGTGGTCTAGTGGATTACTCATGGGACAAACTGGGCCTAGCTAGCCACTCAGTGAGCTGCTTTAACCTCCTGATGATCTGTTTGGCCATCTGTTAAATGGGGATACTAATTAATTATTCACGGGCTGTTCAGAAAAAATGAGTTAGTTTGTACGGCGCATTGAAAATATAAATCAGAACACACTAAGTATTATGAGGTGTCACCTGCAGCTTCATTCAACAGAGAGCAGCATTGCACAGGGAGAACAAACATCTCTCCCTGCATTCTCAGTGCTGCCTTCCACAGAGTCGGATGGCTTGGGAGATCCTCTGGGTGTTTGCTTGCCGAGAAATGGGAGAGACCGTGAAAGGGGGCTAGTTCTATATCTTCTGTGAGCAGAGGACTAAGCAAAAAATAAAATGAAACAAGAGAAAGGGCCACACGGTAGTCAGGGAACACTTTGACTCAATTGTCTAGAAATCAGGCTTGACAAATGTAACCTCTTTGATGTCATTGGTTCAACTCTGGGCAGGGTTCACTAAATCCTTTATTTAGAAGGTAGATAGAGGAAACTCAGTTTCATACAGTTTGTGTAGATTTTTCAGACAAGCCTAAAAAAACTGAATTTCTGTCTGCTCTTTGTAGGGTTTTTTCCTAGGATTTCTTCTAAAAATGGCTTGTTGGTATTTGGGTTTTGTTAGTTAGTTTTTGTTTGTTTGTTTTGGTTCTTACTGAGATTTAAAAATTCAAGGCTGAAGACTGGGACAGATTTATTCCTCTGCAGGTGCCAGCCCACGGATAGAGGGGAAACAATTCTTGCCTCCATTTTCCTGGTGCTAGTTCAGCACCAGGCACGGGCTATAGCAGTCTTCAGGATTCCTCTAAGTTGGACTCCTATTGCATTGGCCTCTGTGGGTATGTCTCAATGGCACTGTCGGTCTTTACAGAGCATGGTGTATGTGCCAATGAGTTCTTTGATGGCTGCTGAGTCCGATGCATGAATGACAGTTCTGTCCACAGGTAGAGAACCCCCACGCACTAGCAATGCTCCGAATGCGAGCAGCCGATTCTTTCCTCCTCTGATGCCCGTCATCACAAAGCTTAATCCAGTCCGCCTTGCAATGTCTCGCTCCATCTACAAGCTGACTCTGCCAACCACAGTGGCATTCTGCACTCGTTTTCCAATCATCCACAGAGATTCCAAAGGATACTAAGTCATCTTTACAAGCACCCCGAAATCTGCGCAGCAGTCTGCCTCCCTTTCTAGACCCTTTGCGAGCTTCAGAGTACAGTGCACTCTTTGGGATCCTGTAATCTGGCATTTGCTTGACATATCCAAGTTACCCGAGTCTTTTCTTACTAATCAACGTCCCCATGAATGACATACCAGCACGATTTAACACTTTCACATTTGTCTTGCCATCTTATTAAAGAATTTTATGCAAGCATTTGATATGAAAGCTATTTAGTCTTTTGGTATGTTTGGCATAAGTCGTCCATGTTTCTGAGCCATATAAAAGAGTGAATAAAACGTATGTCTCATAAATATGGATTTTCACTTTAGTTGACAATTTGTTATTGTTCTACGCTCTAGACCAAAGTTCCTTGATGCTTTGCTGATTCTACTAGCAAGCTCAGCATCCAGATCTACATTAGTGGTAACAGTTAGAGCCAAGGTAGCAAAATTGGTCAACAACATCCAGAAGAACCCCATCTAAGGTGATATCTGGAACTGGTTCTGAAGAGCCTTGGTGCACGATAACAGTCTTCTTCAAAGATTTTGCATGAAGCAGAGAATTTGGTAATAAGATATATATATATAAAATCATGAGTGGTGTGGAGAAAGTGAATAAGGAAAAGTTATTTACTTGTTCCCATAATATAAGAACTAGGGGCCACCGGCAGCAGGTTTAAAACAAATAAAAGGAAGTTCTTCTTCACACAGCGCACAGTCAACTTGTGGAACTCCTTGCCTGAGGAGGTTGTGAAGGCTAGGACTATAACAGGGTTTAAAAGAGAACTGGATAAATTCATGGAGGTTAAGTCCATTAATGGCTATTAGCCAGGATGGGTAAGGAATGGTGTCCCTAGCCTCTGTTTGTCAGAGGGTGGAGGTGGATGGCAGGAAAGAGATCATTTGATCATTACGTGTTAGGTTCACTCCCTCTGGGACACCTGGCATTGGTCACTGTCGGTAGACAGGATACTGGGCTGGATGGACCTTTAGTCTGACCCAGTACGGCTGTTCTTATGTTCTTTAAGTTCTAAGATGTTGCTGGGCATCAACACTCTGAGCCACAGGTGCTGCATCATCTGCAAACAACGGGTCCCTTAGGATGATCTCCTTCACCTTCAACTTAGCTCTGAACCTTGCAATGTCAAACAAACCTCCATCATGTGTAGTACTAAGATAGACACCCTCTCAAACATCACGGAACACATGTTGAAGCAAGAATGAGAAACAAATATTAAACAAAGTAGGAGCCAGCACGCAACCCTGCTTCACTCCATTGTTGATGTTAAATGAGTCGGACTCTTCGTTTTCATACACTACAGTTGCCGTCATGCCATCGTGTAAGGATTTCACAAGGTTTAGCAATATAGGTGGACAACCAAGCTTCTTCAGAATTGTGTAAAGCCCTGATCAATTAACCATGTCAAAGCATTTTTGTTAAATCTCTGAAAGCCATGTACAGTGCAATATGCTTCTCTATGCACTTTTCCTGCAGTTGTCTTACAGAGAAGACCATGTCTATGGTGGACCTTCCTGAGTGGAAGCCACACTGGATAGATTCAGGATAGATTCTTTCAGCTAAAGTTTGAAGTCTATGTAAAAGAATATGTCTTAAGATTTTTCCCGCGATATTAAGAAGAGATATACATCTGCGATTATTACAATCACTCGGTCTCCTTTGTTTTTATAGAGTTGGATGAAACGAGCATCCTTAAAATCTTGTGGAACAGTTTCTTCCATCCAAAAGAGTAGCAATACCTTGTGCAATCTTTGCAGCAAGTCTTTGTTTGCACGTTTGTAGATTTCAGCAGGTGAACAGTCAGATCCTGAAGCTTTGTTGTTGGGAATCTTTTTGATGCTTTGTTCAAGGTCCTGTAGTGTAGGTTTGGCATCCAGAGAAGTTATAATTCCAAACCCAGGCAATTCGTCTAACACATGGTCTACTACAGGCTCCCTTGAATATATCATTCCATAGGGCTCAATCCACCTTTCCAATTGCTTCCCTTTATCAGTTATCATATTGCCAGCTAGATCTTTCAGCAGAGCTGTCTTATTCTTTATCAGCCCAATGGCCTTTCTAATGCCCTCATACAACCGTCTACTGTCACCTGAATCAGCCACCTGTTGGATGCTGTCGCAGAGACCCAGCCAAAATTCTTTCGCATACCTCCTGGAAGCTATTTGAACAACCTTATGAGCTCTTCTTAAGCTGATGAATGAATCAGCAGTAGGTGTAAACTTGTAGGTGATCAGGGCAGATCTTTTCCTCTCAATGAGTGACAACAGTATCTGCAAATGGTCTATGAACCAGTCAATATTTTCTTAGTACTGTTTTGAAAACTCTTGACTGCCACATTGTACATACTTGTCTTCAGGACTTCCCATGCATCTGAAGCAGTTTCATTCGTTCTGGCTGTCTTTGCTGCTACTTCATAAAAAAGCAGTTTCTTGACAGGATCATTGATTTGGCACAAGTCAATATGAGGTTGTACTGCAGCTTTATTATAGTGAATATTCTCAGCTTGAAATTTCACTTTGCAGCAGACAAGAGAGTGGTCTGTGTCACAGTCAGTGCTTGGAAAGGATCGTGTATGCAAGATATCTTTCAAATATGTAAGTCTTGTGAGTCTTGTCCTGGGCGTGACTTTAAACTGCATCCTCCACTGGCTTGGGATACTTCTTGGTTGAAGAAAGGCAAAGGGATCTCACCCCGATAGAAAAGGCATTCACGCTGACGTGATAGGCAGTTAGCAGCTCTATTTAGGTTGCTGTCTGGTAGAAGCTACAACCTCTGTCACTCAATGTCCAGACTAGGGTGACCAGAGGGCAAGTATGAAAAATCGGGACGGAGGTGGGGGGTAATAGGTGCCTATATAAGAAAAAGCCTCCCAAATCAGGACTGTCCTTATAAAATCCGGATATCTGGTCATCCTAGTCCAGACCACTCTCTGACTCAGTCGTCTAAAGGTGGGGACGACAGGTCTATGGCAGCCTTCACTCCTCCATAACTTTACCTAGGAGTATGTGCTGAAGGTCTTGGAAAGATGATCACAGGGGTCTGCAAGATGCATAAGGGAACTGGAGCAGCTACCAAGATTTCCAAACAGCCCTGTTTAGGGACGGCCTGCTTACCTCGTGTGAGGGTGGCCCTAGAAAAGGTGGATCAAACAAGCCCTGCCCCACTGTTTACATCTGGCTCAACAATTTTTACAAACAGAATTGCTTGCTGGAATATTTGGACTTTGACCCCTGAATATGACTTTGATCTGAATTCAGATTTGAGGAAAAACAGCTGCTGAGTAATGAACTTGCATATTTCAGAACTGATATTGCAGCTCTTTCAGAAACTCGATTCTCAGACACAGGTTTCATAAGGGAGAAGTACTACACCATCTACTGGCATGACAAACCTGAAGGAGTAAGGAAAGAGTTCGATGTAGATTTTGCTATCAGAAATGAACTTGTGTCATTGTGTGACGCTCCAATTGCAGTGTCCATATGTATCATGACACTTTGAGTTAGTCTACAGAAGGGATTCATTAATCTCATCAGTGTCTATGCTCCAACTCTGCAGGCTAGTGATGAGGAGAAAGAGCTTTTACCAATAGCTGGAAGAATTGATTGGCAAGATTCCATGGAAGGAACCAAGCCTAGTGCTTGGAAACTTCAATAGAGTTGGATCCAATGCTGAGAACTGGCCTGGGATTCTGGGTAGGCATGGCATTGGATGTATGAATGACAATGACCAAAGAGCTCTCAATCTCTGTGCCAGTCCAGGCTTATTGGTGACTAACACCTTCTTTGCTGGGTAACATCAGAAAATGATCGTGGAAACACCCGAGGTCCAAGCACTGGCATCAGCTGGACTTGAGTACATCTATACTGCAATTAAACCGCTCCTTAGCCTGAGCCCTGTGAGTCGCCAGCCGTGGGTCTTTAATTGCAGTGTAGATATACCCTCTAGGGCTTTGCAGGGACACAGACTTGCTGAGGCAGAGGTCTATACATCCCAGTCACACCGCCTCACACTCCTTCTATCCTCTGGTTTCCTCCACCTTAGAAGTGCCCTGTGTCCAGTGCTGCCCTGTAAGAAGTGGAGAAGTAGTGGATCCAGCTGTGCACCTGGTATAGGAGCCTTCTGTTCAGGGGGATACTCATGTCTGCCCTATGGCTCCTTTGCACCAGCCTAGCTGGAAGAAAGGGGCTGCAGCGCAATGATAATGTAGGCCCCAGTGAACTGCCCTTCTCCTTATTGTGAATAAGGTTGTAAAGGAAATGCCTGTTTATATCATGATTTGTCAATTAATTAAGTAGGCCCATACTTTAATACATAAGCACAAGAAGGCAGAGTTAGGTTTGAGCTTTCAGCCTTAACTCTGCCTTTCTTGTTCTGACTAATTGGTTTCTCAGCCTTAAAATTGCAGAATTGCTTTCTGTTCAGGACACACAACAATCCAAGGCTACATCTTTACTGTACAGTTAACGTAAGTGATTAGCACCCCAGTCGGAGCAACCGCATTAGCTTAGTTCAGGTGTGAATGTCCCCATTGCAAAACCCTACCCACAATACTGAGTCCTCACTGTTTCTGCACTCACCCATATATGTCTGGGGCATGTCCTATGGTATTATGTGCTAATATTTGCTGGGATTCTTTCCCAGGCAGCTGTGTCAATTTGAGTGGAATTGTGGGAAGGACATTGGAGGACTATTACCACTCGAGTGATTTTTTTTTTTTTTGCCTGCATCCTCATTGCAAACTGGGTGGGTTCCACCCCAAGTTAAAGTTCTAACATCTACCCACAACTGAGTAAGCTAGCTTAAAGCACCTCCAAACCCTGCTCACAGGTTGCTTGGGAGGGTTATGCTAAAACCTGGGTAAGAGCTTGGGTTAACTATGCAATAAAGACATACCCCAAGAGCTGAACTGGTTGCAGCACAGAGTAATGGAAATAATTTTCCCTTTTACAGTCCACATCACATAAAAATTGCCTTCTTTTTTCTGAGTGGGTTGGAATCACGTATGCACTTTATTTAATAAAATTCACCTTGCTATTCTCTCCCACCCCCGCTCCCTTGAAATACACAGGAAAATTGTAACAATACTTTGCCCACAGAGGAAAGGAAGGTAAGTTTTTCCATGTAGCAAATATTAGGCATTTCACCTGCAATAACTCCTTGTGAGTACAATGGTACAGTTTTATTTAGAGTGCATCGCCTCCATTTCACTATGTGACCTACACCAAGCAGACACCAGTAATCTTTGCAGCATAATGGAAGGCGATGGGGAAGTTGGTCATGCAGCAGCAGCTGCTTGTTTTCAGCAGCATCACTGGAGAGTTTCTCACATTCTCCTTCTCCGCCTCTTCCCAAATGTTCAGCCTGCTGTGTGCAAGCTGGGTGTTTACAATTCAGGGCTATGGAGGAGGAGGAAATATTTTGCCTATTGTTCAGTGACGTCAATGGCTTAGCGCCCAGTCACTTGAGGGACTGGGGTGCTTAGTAAATGTCAGCACAATGCTGCTAGTGCATGTGCCTTATGAATCTGCTTTCAATGCGTTTAAGGTCTCCCCTGCAGGTTAGATCCAATTGGCATGACAGGCTGGGACAAAGGGGCATGCATAGCTGAAGAACAATACCAGTGAGAGTGATTATGCCTCTGTTTGCATGGGGAATGGGTTACATATGGATTTGTATTAGATATTAAAGCTATCTCTTCTCTCTCTAATTTTATTATGATACAAATAAAGCTCTGAAAAGAAATTGACAGACTCTGGAAATTTCACAATAAATCAACAGCAATGAGTCATCATGAGATACTACCGGTACATAAATGTTTCCCAGCTCCGTTCTGCTGTTACCAGGTATTGCTCACGGACCTGGAAACTAACTTGTTTGTCTGTGTAGTTTTTTGTCAAAATCAAAGTTGGTTCTTGAATGGGAGGGGGGAGTTAGATTTGTGAGGGCACAAAAGAAATTGTTACTGTCATTGGTGTTTCTGACTGGGGTATCAGGAGGCTAAAATTTGAAAGCCAAGCTCTAACCATTTGTTTTGTATCAAAGACCGGCATTTTTGCAAAACTGGCTACCTGAATTGTGAGTGAAGAACTTGTATCTACACTTTTTATGCACACAAACAGGAAACTTCACTTGCAGACAAGCAGTTAGGAGCAGAGTTACATCCACAGAGAACAGGTATGTCCATTTGCTTAAAAAAAAAAGAAGAAGTGTGCACACAGGTTATGGTGTGAAATTCAGGCACTCAGTTTTGTGAAGCATTTTGAGATCCACAGATGAAAAGCACTATATAGGAAATGCGCATTATTATATTCTCCTGATGTGCCAAACAATGTCCCATTCCACAAAAAATACAGCTTCAGTTACAAAAAGTGGTGTGTGCAAGTTTAAAATTTGTTTTTCTATGGGAGTAACCCCCATATTTGCTTGCTTGGATTACCAACATAGATGATTTACTACCATCATAACCACTTTGGCCTCTGTGATTGTTTGTATTCTGACTGGCAGTCCATTTCATGTTTGTTTTCCTTTTATGCATACTGTGTATGCAAGCAGTGGGCAGCTAAAAAATATGGCCAAATCATTCCAGAATGCAGATCAGAATCTGACATCAAGTGATCAATACAATTTTTTTTTTTTAATTTCCTTTGAAGGTGCAGTCAAAATGTTAAGACCTGGCAAGATTTCCAAGTATTCCAGAGCATCTATTTAAAATGAGGATTGGTTCCATCTTTCTGGAATACTCAGCAAGGAAAGACTGTTGTAGTTTCATTACTAATATCCTAGTTGCTGTGTATAGTGTCTTTAAGGGAATGTGCTGTGAGAGGCAGATTTGTCACCATCTGTAGCCCTTTTAAGGTGAAATCTGTCATGTTGGGTGGGTGGATTAACCCTTGTTGGGAGAGTCCAGTACATCTTCAGCAAAGAATTGCCAGTTTACGTATAAATGTTTTATCAATTTCTGTACTAAATGCAACAGGCTAGATACTACTTTTGTCTGTTAATAACTTATAGAACTCAGTTCCTCAGGTAAAAAGTCCTTTTTTGTAATACCGACTTTATCCAAATCATCCTTTCAAAACTGAAGTGCCTGCTTGGAATTTCTTCATACAGTGGTCCTGATTCATAGCTAGTTCTCAGTTTTGGAAAGAATTAGTACATTAAATGGCTTTTCCAGTTGCTATTTGCCTGACTTGACCTGCTCGGCCCTGATTGGCTGCTTCCCACACAGCCGCTCTAGACAGCTTGGAGGACCTCTCTACTGCCCTTTTCTGGGGCGGGGTGTGGCACTACCACAAGGTCTCCAGCAAGCAGCCTCAGGGCCTAGTTCACCCCATCACACTAAAGTAGTGAGGTTATTCATTTACTGTGTGAACAGAAAGGGGTGACACAAGTTATTTGCTGTTAATCAGAGGTAATATTCCGATTCAAGTTACTAACTTTCCTGCTCCTCATGTGTAGCATGACCTCTGGGCTAGTGGCATGTGATGTGAGAAACTGACTAGTGTGTATACGGTCAAAATATTTAAAAATCAGGATTCACAATAGAACAACAAACATACATTAAGCAGTCTGGAGGTCTTGGATGTATGGATCACAATGCCCACTGTCTGGGAAGATAGGGTGGAATTTCCTAGAAAGTTACAGGTGTGGGAACCTTTTTATTGCCAGTGATTCTGCCTGATTGTCTAGGCTTAGAAATGAGGTGAACAGGAACTGAGGCTTTACTCTGAACGCAGGGACTAACAGAGTCCTGGCTAATCTTTTCAAAACACTTCCAAATAGCATTGCCTAGGTCTTGCCTAGGTCCAGTTTCAGGCAGCTGTTCTTCATCTAGAGGTGGATCATAGGCATTTTGAGATCCTTGTGATACCATGTTATTGTAACCAGGAACCACAATTTGAGAATCTCTTATCTACAGTGTCTAGGGTAAAATTATACCACCCTGGGCTGCCTTGTTAGCTTTTCAGGAAAAAGAACTTATCAGTCCTCACAAACATTTATTTTAACCCTGAGAGACTAACTTCCCAGGTAGATTTCAGGGACAGTTCCCCAGCTGGTGTGAAGCAGTGTAGTTCCATTGACTTCAGTGGAGCAACATCAATTCACACCGGCTTAGGATCTAGACCTTGTTTTTTGATATCATAAGTGTATAAAACATAACAATACTGTACCTAACACTGTGCATACCTCTAGTACCTTGAATATGAGGCTGTCAAAGGCTTTACAAACATGTAGTTAGTAGAGCTGGGAAATACTGGTGCATAGGTGCTGGCTTTTATTTTTCCCCAAGGGTGCTCCACCCCTTCTCTGCCCTGAGGCCCTGCCCCCACTCAGCCTCTTCCTCTGAGGCCCTGCTGTTGCTCTGCCTCTTCCCACCTCCACTCTGCCCCCTCCCCTGATGCCCCTGCCCACCCACCCACTGCTTGCTGCTCTCTGCCCCCCCGCCAGCACCTTCCCCTGCCCAACAGCTGATCAGTGGCACCACCAAACAGCTGTGGCTGATGGGTGTTGAACACCCAATATATTTTTCCATGGGTGCTTGAGCCCCGGAGCACCCATGGAGTCGGCGCCTATGCCTAGGTGTCGAAATATCCTGCTCTTACCACTGCTCCACTCTGTCTACTAACCCACAGACAGATATCTTCCTGCCTTTCACTTTCTAAGGGGACTTTGAATAAAGCCTTTATTTCCTCTACTTGGCTATGCGATGTGATCAAGAAAAAAAATGTAAGACATTAGCCTGATATGAAATGTAAGAGAGAAAGGAAACCTATCACCACCCATAGGAAACAATGAATTTTTGTCTAGCCAAGAGATAAAGTGAGTCCTTTCTTCACATAATATAACCAGGCCCTTGGCAGAGCCAGTTTCCCCAATAGAGGATACAGATACAGGGATGTGTTGTGAAGTCTGTCATGATGATCATGACACACTCCACAGAAAGCTCGATGCATGAATTTGCTGACGAAAATTCTGCTACAGTTCTTTGAAAAAAGAAATTGTATCATGTCACTTGCTGCCTGAACAGAGGGGAGGTTGTAGGATAAAGATAGAGAATTAAGATAAGGAAGGTTTCAGAGTAGCAGCCATGTTAGTCTGTATCCGCAAAAAGAACAGGAGTACTTGTGGCCCCTTAGAGACTAACAAATTTATTAGAGCATAAGCTTTCGTGGGCTACAGCCCACTTCTTCGGATGCATATAAGTGGGCTGTAGCCCACGAAAGCTTATGCTCTAATAAATTTGTTAGTCTCTAAGGTGCCACAAGTACTCCTGTTCTTTTTAAGATAAGGAAGAGAGAGAACCAACTTTTTTTTCTTTTCTCTCCTCTTTCTTTTCCTTCTCTGTATTCATTGTTGCTTGTCTTGCATTTGCTTCTTGTCTTTATTTCTCTTCCCCACCATTTTTATTTTTAGCAACTTTCTTTGGTTTGTTCCACTCTTCCTGTCTCTTGGGATCTCCCTTCTCCACAGTCAGCTGCTCCTGTATCTATTCTGCCTCCCCAACTTCAAGCTGCTAAGTCAGCATCCCTGGAGGAAGTTCTTCCTTGTACTGACAGACAAGAGACTCTGCTGCCCATGGTACCAAGTTGAGCAGTACATCGAGGTACAGGCTGGCTGGGAAAAAACAGAAAAGCCAAATTCTTTTTTTTTTTTTTTAACTTCAAGAACGCCAATTAAATATGCAGTTACTGGCAAATACAGACCCTACTGCCAGAACACATACCATTCAGAAACAGTTAAGTCAAGATATTTTAAAATACCATATGCTGGAGTGATCAGTCAGTTTCCAGTAGCTAATTAGAGAATATACGTGGTAACACTTATAATATATGATAATGAGAAATGTGCAAATTTGGATGGCAAAGAATGTCTATATTGGCCATTTTAGCAGATTCCTCACGGGAAAAGACTGACAGCATGACATCTTTAAGAATAACGTTTTCTCTGAGCTCCATCACACCAACTGCAATGACAGACCCCACGGTGAAATTTGCAAAGGGGAAAAGCAGAAGAGCATTCTCAGTAGAAATCTCTTGGCTGTGGATATTTCTATCACCTGAAATCAGACTGCACTCTAGCCGTGCCATTTTTACAGCGCAATGCAAGACCCATATTTCTGCCAAAGCCTTCCCTCGGGAGAATGGTGGTAGAAGAATAACCAGGCAACCTTTCTCATGAAAATGGTAAATAAAACTAAAATACCATTAAGCATCTAAAATGAAGGAGGAGATTACAATCTTTGTAGGCGGAAAATAGCCATGTTTCATTCCATATATGGTGCCTAAATAACTATTGTGGAGGGCACATTACAATGTAGAGATAAGTTTGTAGTAGCAACTCTGATCTTGAGGAAGTCCCAAAGTACTCGAGATTATTTCTCAACCACCACTGATGAGAGGAAACACTGCAGCCGTTCTGGATCAGAAACAGTGCACAGGTGCTTTTAGAAGGGAAGTGAAGGAGTGACTTGCATAGGGAAGTTAGGTAGCCAAGTTAATGTAATTACCCAAATTAGAATTTGTCTAGGAAAATATACTGGGGGAAAACGTACTGTTAGATTTTTGTTAATGGTCAAGAGCGATCAAGACTTCAGTGTTACATCTCACCTGAAAGTCAACACCACCACTGCACAGTGTCCCTAATTACATACCGGCCTGTTCCTCTCCTCCCACCTCACCATTTTTCCATGTTTCTGAAAAATATCCAACCCAGTCTGCATGTTGGTTGGATCAAATTTCTGCATCAACCTCTCTGTATCAGGGCCTAAGCTCCATTTAGAAACAGCCTTAATATGGATTAAGGAGAGAGAGATGCCGTAAAGTGACAATTACTGCAATAGTTATTGTTTGCGTAATCCCAAATTGTTCCATATAATGTACATACTCTTCTGTAAAAATAAATAAGATTAAAATGTGGATCTTCTCCAGTGTTCTGTGTATTTAAATGTTTGTGTTGCTATTATTGTTAGTAGTAAAGATTTATATTATGGTCGTGTTCAAATGCTACAATTGGGATTGGGGTCCCATTGTGCTAGACACTTCATAAATAGAGAGAAGACACAATGTCTGCCCTGAAGAAGTTACAGACTAAAGAATTCTAAGTGCAGCAGGATTCCGTGGCATATGCCTCCTCTGTTCTACTGAATCTAAATGCTTTAACAGTGAGTGGAGGAGGCATACTTTAATTGCAACAGGATTCACATGCTACCATTGTCTAGATCAGCTGACTTTTCTCACGGACACACATTGCCTATTCTCAAACTGAATTGTGTTTTCACTCAATCATAGGGACAGGTGGGGATATCTTGCCACTAGTAATCAAGTCAGCCCACAATCAGGAGTTTTTGCTGGCTGCAGGTGCTCCTCTTTGAGAGGCGATTGTGATAATTTGTGACACACAACCATTTAAATGCCATTTCAAATTCCTCTCTTGCACATACAGTGCACTACTGTAATGTGATAGCCAAAAGCTCTGGGAACTGGGGAAGAGATACTTGGTTCTCTTTAAAGCTTCTCGTTACACAGCCTTTAGCAAGTCATTCAAATGTCCCACACCTTCCTGTGTGATCTCATTCTCATAGGTCTACACTAACCCCCCAAATCGAACTAAGGTACGCAACTTCAGCTACGTGAATAACGTAGCTGAAGTTCGAAGTACCTTAGTTCGATCTTACCTCGGTCCACACGCGGCAGGCAGGCTCCCCCGTCGACTCCGCGGTACTCCTCTCGCCCAGCAGGAGTACCGCAGTCGACGGCGAGCACTTCCGGGTTCGACTCATCACGTCCAGACAAGACGCGATAAGTCGAACCCAGAAGTTCGATTGCCAGCCGCCGAACTAGCGGCTGGGTATAGACGTACCCTAAGAAGGGCTGGCCCTTAAGGTCCCACTCACATGACCTATTATTGTGTGTGTAGCCATATTGCAACATGGCTGTTTTCCCACATGGTTCCTATGCATGTTCACTATGTTACAATATTTCTGGCAAATCGGGCTGTAGTGTATGATTGTCAGGCTGTAACAGAGGTTTAGCATGGTTGTTTTGCTGAGTTGAAAGGGCTGATTAACTGTGTCCATGTGACCAGGATGCCAGGCCTCTTGCCTCCTACACTGTCACATAATCACATTTTCCCAGCACTCTCTTCCTTTTCCAGTTTTCCCACAAGGCAGCACTGCCTACGTAACCAGAAAAGGACAAGCTGGACTAAGTTGCCTGTTGCTTCCTTTTGATAGCGGTAGCAAGCACTCAGTGTTCACTTTGGCTAGAGGAATGAACTCTTGTGCTATGGTAGCTATCAGCTGATGCTGCTTGTCCAGAATAGAGAACCTGTGAATGAGCACTTGGCCAAGGTTTCCCCTGCTGCTCTTGGTTGGAGAGCCAGGAGAAGCAGGACGAAGCAGGGAAGAGATGAAGCTGCAGAGACCTTCAGTGAGTAGAGGAGCATCAGTGGATCGAGAGAGACTGAAAAAATCACTGTCCTCTCAACTCACTCCTGCTGCCACTCTGAAGGTGGGCAGGGAGGGTGACGCTGGTGGCAAGGCACCCAACACAATGCCTCCATCTGTGGGTGGTGCTGTCACCTAGAGACATGTTAAATGGGAGACTGGGATAGTGAGCAAAGAGGAACTGAAGGAAGGAAAGGGAGCAGCAAGCATAGGGAGGGGAAGCCATCCAAGAGGAAGGATGGCCTGGTGTGGCTGCTTGTTAATAATTTATGAATACTGTATGTTGACCTGGTTATTGGAATGTTTACTGTATGAATATATTGGCTTGGTTTAATAGCAGGCTGTAAAGAAAACAAATAGGAAGGAAGAATAGCTCAAGATAAGCCACCCCTCTGCAAACACTTCAGGGTTATCACAGGACGGGGCAAAGACGCAGGGATCAGTTCTGGGTCCGGTTCTGTTCAATATCTTCATCAAGGATTTAGATAATGGCATAGAGAGTACACTTACAGAGTTTTCAGACGATATCGAGCTGGGAGGGGTTACAAGTGCTTTGGAGGATAGGATTAAAATTCAAAATGATCTGGACAAACTGGAGAAATGGTCTGAAGTAAATAGGATGAAATTCAATAAGGACAAATGAAAAGTACTCGATTTAGGAAGGAACAATCAGTTGCACACATACAAAATGGTAAATGACTGCCTAGGAAGGAGTACTGCAGAAAAGGATTGGGAGGGGGGGTCATAGTGGATCACAAGCTAAATATGAGTCAACAGTGTTGCAAAAAAAAAAAGCAAACATCATTCTGGGATGTATTAGCAGAAGTGTTGTAAGTAATACACGAGACGTAATTCTGCTCTACTCTGCGCTGATTAGGCTTCAATTGGACTAGTGTATCCAGTTCTGGGCACCAAATTTCAGGAAAGATGTGGACAAATTGGAGAAAGTCCAGAGAAGAGCAACAAAAATGATTAAAGATCTAGAAAACATGACCTATGAAAGAAGATTGAAAAAATTGGGTTTGTTTAGTCTGGAGAAGAGAAGATAGAGAGGGGACATGATAGCAGTTTTCAAGTAGATAAAAGGTTGTTATAAGGGAGGGGAGTTGTTCTCCTTAACCTCTGAGGATAGGACAAGCAATGGGCTTAAATTGCAGCAAGGGCAGTTTAGGTTGGACATTAAAGAACACTTCGTAACTGTCAGGGTAGTTAAGCACTGGAATAAATTGCCCAGGGAGGTTGTGGAATCTCCATCACTGGAGGTTTTTAAGAGCAGGTTAGACAAACACCTGTCAGGAATGGTCTAGATAATACTTGATCCTGCCATGAGTGCAGGGGACTGGACTAGATGACCTCTCGAGGTTCCTTCCAGTGCTATGATTCTATGATTGGCTCTGAGAAGTCTGGCTTGACCACCAGCTGAGTCTACTGAACTGGTTTTGACAAGCAGGGTCAAAGCCTAGGAACTGACAAGAACAGAGGAAATCTGGCTAGATAAAAAGATTCCTTATTTCCAAAGAGGAAGTAGTTGTTGGGGAGCTGTTCAGGGTGAGCAGACTGATGCTCAGGACATGCCAAGTGTCTGAAGAAGTTAGGCTTGGCTTACCATCATCTGATGTAGCGTAGGCATTAGGTAAGACCAATGTGCGTAGGCTTTGTTTCTGTTAAAATTAAATAATACTTGGTTTTATGAAGGGTGTCTCATCACTTTATTCACCACTGGTCATAGACCCCTAAAAGGAAGAACTGCAGGTGCTGAATCCATTCAGAATTGCACAGTTGATATTCAGGGTATTGTAGCACAGGGCCCAGCCTAGGAGTGTGAGAATCAAGTGATTCCATCACAGGAGAGGTAAAGGTACGAGGCCTGACACCTGAGGGGGCACATTCAGCGCAACCAGAGAGGTGCAGTTAGCCAGGTAAGCATAACATTCTGTGTGAGCATGTTATAAAGGGACATTTTCGCAGCCGACATATTTCAAAGGTTAACTTTTACTTGGAGGATCATCCAAATATCTAGGGTTACCATACGTCCGGATTTTCCCGGACATGTCCGGCTTTTTGGTCTTCAAATCCCCGTCCGGGAGGAAATTCCAAAAAGCTGGACATGTCCGGGAAAATAGGGAGGGGTCGTGGGGCTTGGGTCCGGGCTGGATCCGCTGGGGCCGAAGCCGGAGCCGCTGGGGCCGGTGGTGCTCGGCCGCCGGCTGGCGCCGCTCAGCCAGGGCTGGGGCCGGGGCCCGGCCAGCACCGCTCGGCCAGGGCCGGGGCCGGGGCCGAGGCCCGGCCGGAGCCGCTCGTCCGGAACCGGGGCCCGAGCCAAGCCGGGCCAGAACTGCTGGGACCAGGGCTGGGGGTGCTCGGCCGCCAACCAGCGCCGCTCGGCTGGGGCCGGGCCGGAGCCGCTCTGCCGGAACCGGGGCCCGAGCCAAGCCGGGCTGAAGCCGCTGGGACTGGGGCTGGGGGTGCTCGGCCGCCGGCTGGCACCGCTCGGCCGGGGCCGGGGCCGGAGCCGCTCGGCCGGGGCCGGTGCCCCGGGGCCCTAGCCGAAGTCGCTAGGGCCGGGGCCAGAGCCACTCGGCCGGGGCCAGAGCGCTCGGCCGGAACCGGGGCCGACGCCCCAGGGCCCGAGCCAAGCCGGGCCGGAGATGTCGGGGCCAGAGCCTCTTGGCCGGGGCTGGCCGCTGGAGGGAACCGCTCGGCCCGGGGGGGCCGGACTGGGCCGCGCCTCCTCGCGCCCCCCCCCCAGCCACCGCCCCAGCTTACCTGCTGCCTGCCTGCCTGTTTCAGGCTTCCCGTGAACATTTGATTTGCGGGAAGCAGGGGAGGGGGAGGAGCAGGGGGAGGAGTGTTCAGGGGAGGGGGCGGAGTTGGGGTGGGGACTTTGGGGAAGGGGCGGAGTTGGGGCGGGGCCAGGGAAGGGGCGGGGCCTGGGCCCCATGGAGTGTCCTCCTTTTGTTTTATTAAAATATGGTAACCCTAAAATATCACTATGTCCCTGAGCAGCATCCTGAAGCACCTAGCAGATCTCCATGTCTGAGAATATGCATAATACCCAGTGCAGCTGATTAATTTTGAGTTTGATGTGAACAGTCCTGGCAGCCTGAGGAAAACTTTGGGTATTAAGCATTTCCTTAACTAAAATTTTCCACATAGTTTCAACTGGATAAGTTATTCTTCTCTTCCAGTCCTTCTGTCCTATAGCTGTTGGGCAGACTTGCTGGCACCATTAACTGATGTCTGGCTCTAATCCTGCAGGTGGTTACATTTCCAAAGCAAGTGAAGTATTCATCGCGTGTAGGCCATAAAGTGATTGTAGATCTTTCTCTTTGACAGCTGGCATATTACTGGTATATAACATCAGTGTCCTCCTCATGAACCTTTCTTAACAGATCTCAAAGGAAGAGTCTGAGGAAAGCATGGCTGGGGCTGTACATAAACAGGCTTGTTTTGTTGCTATGACCAGCAAGGCCAGTGGTGATGATGGGCTTTTGGTGATGGGGGTGGGGAAATAAAATGGAGGTGTTTACAGATCTGCAGTGGCTTTCCAAACCAGCCTAACCTGTCCTGTTTATTCCATCTTCTAAGATTTCTTCATCTGATCACTGTTGAACGAACTGGAAAATGTTTAGCACTCCATATAGTATGAGCCAATATAAATTAGTTAGTGCATAAAACCAGGCAGGCTGTCCTCTCCCTCCCTACAACCCACCACTACTACTTCATTTTTTCAATAGTTCTGGCGCCAGAATACTTTCTGTGGTCATAAGACTGGTTTGGGTTCAGTCCCCCCTCAGTACTAAGTTTATCCTTTCTAATAATGAACTCAACTACCTTGTACAGATCCTTAACCGTTTTTCTAATGCTCCAGGAGTTTAAAAAAGAGACAGAAGACCAACTTGTTTAGATCCACACACTCAATACACATATTCTGGGCTGTATAAGTAGGGGCATTGCCAGCAGATCGAGGGACGTGATCGTTCCCCTCTATTCGACATTGGTGAGGCCTCATCTGGAGTACTGTGTCCAGTTTTGGGCCCCACACTACAAGAAGGATGTGGAAAAATTGGAAAGAGTCCAGCGGAGGGCAACAAAAATGATTAGGGGGCTGGAGCACATGAGTTATGAGGAGAGGCTGAGGGAACTGGGATTGTTTAGTCTGCAGAAGAGATGAATGAGGGGGGATTTGATAGCTGCTTTCAACTACCTGAAAGGGGGTTCCAAAGAGGATGGAGCTAGGCTGTTCTCAGTGGTACCTGATGACAGAACAAGGAGTAATGGTCTCAAGTTGCAGTTGGGAGGTTTAGGTTGGATATTAGGAAAAACTCTTTCACTAGGAGCGTGGTGAAGCACTGGAATGGGTTACCTAGGAAGGTGGTGGAATCTCCTTCCTTAGAGGTTTTTAAACGATGACAGCAGCTGAACAAACCTACCTTAGAGGAAAAGGTATATTTTCCAACTGTGTTTGTGTTGTGGTTTTGTTTCATTTTATTACATTTATGTAAAAAATGTATATGGTAGCCAATTGGAATTTAAGAAAACAAACAAAAATTTATGGAAACATTTTCTAATAGTTTTAAGTTTTGTAAGACCTATAATCTGAACCTCACAGCATCCCTTTTAAAATGAGAGAGAGCACATGTTTAGGTATAAAAAAATACAGTTTTAGACCTTTGTGAAAACAAAGAATGTCTGAACAAATCGTTTTAATTAAGGGACTCTGTCACCTTAAACTGTAGAGCCACTGCTGGCTTGAGACATGCTTAGTTAGGCCTCTAAGGGTAGGTCTACAACAAAGCTAGAAGCATGCCTCCCAGCCCAGGTAGACTAAAGACACTAAAGACAGCGGTGTGGACGTGGTGATATGGGCTAGTTGTTTGAGTACAAATACTCTTGACCCCTGCCGCCAGTGCTGCAACATCCCCCTTGCTATTTTTAGCGTGAGTTTGCAAGCACTTTGGAGGACAGGATAAGAATTCAAAACAACCTTGACAAATTGGAGAATTGGTCTGAATTCAACAAGATGAAATTCAGTAAAGACAAGTGCCAAGAACTTCACTTAGGACAGAAAAATCAAATGCACAGCTACAAAATGGGAGATAATGACTAGATGGCAGTACTGCTGAAAAGAATCTGGGGCTTACAGCGGATCACAAATGGAATGAGTCAACAGTGTGGTGCAGCTGTGAAAAAGGCTAATATTCTGGGGTGTATTAACAGGAGTGGCATATGTAAGACATGGGAGGTAATTCTCCCACTCTACTCGGCTCTGGTGAGATCTCAGCTGGAGTACTGTGTCCAGTTCTGGGTACCACACTTGAGGAAAGCTGTGTACAATTTGGAGAGAGTCCAGAGGAGAACAAAAAAAATGATAAAAAATTTAGAAAACCTGACCTACGAGGAAAGGTTAAAAAGACTGGGCATGTTCAGTCTTGAGAATAGAAGACTGAGGTGGGGGATCTGATAAGTCTTCAAATATGTTAAGAGCTGTTGTAAAGGTGACGGTGATCAATTGTTCTCCATGTCCACTGAAGGCAGGACAAGAAATAATGGGCCAAATCTGCAGTAAAGGAGATGTAGATTAGATATTAGATATAACCAAAAGTTTCCAAAGGTGGTTGTGGAATCCCCATCATTGGAGATTTTTAAGAACAGATTGGATAGACACCTATGAGGAATGGTCCACATTTATTAGGTCCTGCCACAGCCCAAAGAGCTGAACTTGACATCTTGAGGTCCCTTCTAGCCCTGCATTTCTATGATTCTGTGATAAGGTAAGGTGTCACTAGAGAGAAAGAGGTTAATAGGTTAGTATCTGGTCTTTATGCTACCATGTAAGAAAATGTAGCTTGTAGAATTTTAGCTCTCTCTCTCTCTCTCTCTCTCTCCTTACCATATTTCTGGAAATTGATATAAGGTGTTATGTTTTGATCAGTATGTGTTTCTATTAGGCATTTTTCTTCGTCGCACATGGCAAGAGCTCTCTTTCTCCACACTTTTTTTTCCCTTCTAGATGAAGTTTGGTCAGAAACAGCACAGTTTCTTTCTGAAAATTTGGGACAGGTCTGAATATTTAATCTGTATTTGGATTTGTTAAGTTTGTTTTCTATGACTAGAGCAGTCATTCCATGTGGAAATACCAGCAGGAGACAACATTACTGAGAATTTTGGTATTTTCCTCTGATTCCACTTGCTACCATGAGGGGACCTCACCAGAATAAGAAATGGACAACACAAGAATTGCTAGCATCATATATTGGTGAAAAAAATCAAACTGAAAATGCACTTTCTTGCTTTGCATAATGTCAAATAAGGGTGTCATAGAAGACAATTACTCAAATATTATTCTACTGTTGGTTTGTTGTAAATATTTTAATTTATATTGTAGTATGGTTAAATGTTTTAATGTTTTTTAAAAAGTAAAATGCAAAGTAATAGAGAGGGTAGGGAATGGAGGCATAAATATAACTGGATTCAGGTTGGGTCCAACATTGAATTGATACATCCTGGCATTGAGGGAGATGGCTGAATTATTCACTACAAACAAAAAGAACGAGGAGTACTTGTGGCACCTTAGAGACTAACAAATTTATTTGGGCATAAGCTTTCGTGGGCTAAAACCCACTTCATCGGATGCATGCAGTGGAAAATACAGTAGGAAGCTATATATACACACAGAGAACATGAAAAAATGGGTGTTGCCATACCAACTCTAACGAGACTAATAAATTATGGTGGGCTATTATCAGCAGGAGAAAAAAAACTTTTATAGTGATAATCAGGATGGCCCATTTCAAACAGTTGTGAGTAATAGTAGGGGGGAAATTAGCAGGGGGAAATAGTATTTACTTTGTGTAATGACCCATCCACTCCCAATCTTTATTCAAGCCTAATTTAATGGTGTCCAATTTGCAAATTAATTCCAGTTCTGCAGTTTCTCATTGGAGTGTTTTTGAAGTTTTTTTGTTGGAGAATTGAGCCTTTTAGGTCTGTAATTGAGTGACCAGGGAGGTTGAAGTGTTCTCCTGCTGGTTTTTGAATGTTATAATTCTTGACATCTGATTTGTGTCCATTTATTCTTTTGCGTTGAGACTGTCCGGTTTGGCCAGTGTACATGGCAGAGGGGCATTGCTGGCACATGATGGCATATATCACATTGGTAGATGTGCAGGTGAATGAGCACTACAAACAGACTAGCTAGCAAATTTAACTCTCTTTTCTTGTTTGCTGGTCATTTGCAAACTAATCCTGATTTTTTTTCCATATATTTGTTACTTATAAGTGTTCACAAAATAAGTTTATGCAAGTGTCAGCCTGTGGATTGCTTGCTGCCTGCTCATTTATTTGAGGTGTGTGATTGAACACTAAGTCACATGTATTGTTTTTGTTCCATGAGTAGATGACTGAAGCTTTTAAAATGAGGAATGATGAATAGCAAATAATCTCCTCTCCCCACCCCCAATCAATAATGAATTTGTGGCATAATGTTTTGGAATAATTGGGATTCCCAAACACGTTCATGAATAAGGCAGTGATTATCTGAATAATACGGCCCCACAAATAACTGCATAAAGAATTTTCTGGGTGAAATATGGCTGCAGTGAAGTCAATGGCAAAACCCCCATTGCCTTCAGTGGGGTAAGAATTTCACCCACACGGTCTAATCACAAAAATAGTCACTAATCACTTCTGGTATTAAGCCAGATATATTGACATGATATCTAAAACTGACAAGGGGTTTTATGGCCTCACTGTATGGTGCCATGATGGTGCACACCATAATGATCTTGAGAATAATTGAGTAAAACCCCAAATCCTTACTCTGCCAAAAACTCCCAATGTAATCAATGGGAGTCTTGACTGAGCAATGATTTGTAGGATTTGACCTTCTCTAAAAGGTAGCCTGAGACTCTGTGGACCTGTGGCTTTACAGGCTTGCTTGACCTTTTAATCACAAAATAAAAACCTTGAGGAAAAGGAAGTTCTTACCTGTGATTATTTCTTTAAAATCCCAGCAAAGGCTCCTGAGAAATGCTCAGTTGTTTTGTGACATGGTACTGGGCATATAGGATTAATACAACTAAAGAGCATTAGTTATCAGATCCAGAAAAGCTCCCATCTCTTACACATTTTAAAAGCTTCCCAGTAGAGCTATAAACCCATAAACCAAAATGAAAACCTGTCTTTTATATTAACACAAGACAAACTAGCAAGGCATTGCCTACCCCTAAAGTGAAATCAAACTGAAGGGATTTCCTATCAGCAGCCCAGACCAACCTCTCCTGCAAGGGGGAAAAAAGTGGAGGAAGCTGAATAGGGAGAGGGGAAAGGTCAGCAGGGCTTTGGGGGGCTGTGGTCGTGTCCCTCCTACCCATGCTGGTTGTTGTATATGTGTGTGTGTGGCGGGGGGGTATTACCTCTCTTTCTGTGCAGAGACAGGAACCTTTGCACAGAGACAGGTGTGGTCTGCTAGTGCCCCTTCTTCCTGGCAGCGTGACTCAATCAAGAGCCGTGTTGTCATTGGCTGTGTCCCCTATCTCCTCAGTAGTAGAGACAGAGGGGACCCAGAGATTTGATCTGTAATACCTCCTGTGACAGGATCTCCCCGGGGGACCATGGGTCTCTCTCCAGTCTCTCACAATGCCTTGCTAGTGACCAGCAGCACACCCCTCCAGGCGCTGTTAGCACTCAGCACAACTGCAGGTGGAGCTCCACACCCAGCTAGTTTGCATGAATGCTCCTAGAGCCACTCATGAATCACACAGAGAAAGGCACCAGAGCCAATTCCCCCCAGCTCCCAGCACTGTACCTCAGGAATATACCATCTTGCGTGGCTCAAGACGAGCAATGCAGATTTATTAATTGGTTCACCACTTCATCAATGGAAAGTGGATATACACCAGCCTTTGCAAAACCTGAGCAGATTTGCCACACACTTCATACAAACTCACTGGTAAAGATAAACAGTAAAACAAGTTTACTGACTACAAAAGATAGATTTTAAGTGATATTAAGTGATAGGCAAAAAGTCAGCATTAGTTACCAAAATAAAATAAAACATAAGCACGCAGTCTAAACTCTCAACCCTATTAGGCTTGGCAACATCTAGATTAAGCAGTTTTTCTTACCCCACTGGATATTGCAGTTCATAGTACACAAATTTCACCCTTGAAATCTGGGCCAGTCCCCTCAGATTGGAGTATTCAGAATGTCCTTGTTGCTTGCAGCGTAGGTGGGTGAAGGAGAAAAGCCCCACATGTGGCCACTGTGTCTGTTTTATAACCTCAGGCCCATGTGCTTGGGGAGCACAAGTCCAGGCATGTCTGGGAGCATTGCTGAGTCTCCAGGCAAGGCTGAGCAATTCCCCTGGTGGGGCCCCATGCAGGTGAGTCATTGCATTGTAGCTCCCTTGCTGGACAATGGCTGGTGACGGGTTGTTTGACACCCCGCCCGGGCGTTGGTTACTGTCCTTTCTGTTGCCTCTGGGGAGCTAATATCTGGCTGATTCCTCAATTTACAGCATGTTTTAGTAACAACCATACAACACAATTCTCATAACTTCATATGCATTAATGAGATACATATATGGATAGAGAAATGACTTTCAGCAGATCATAACCTTTCCCCTGATACCTTACAAGGCATGCTTTATATGTAAGATCATGATTATATAAAAATGAGGAATATGGGGGTTCCAGTATATTCCCCCAAGCTATAGAAAGTCACACCTCCAAGCCAGATTTAAATGGAAAGATCCAGGAGTTGGGATTGCTTCTGTACAGTCCTTCTCTATCTCCAGCCCTACCCCATGAAGCCTCTGGACTTCCATTCATCATTCCTCATTTTAAAAGTTTCAGTCATCTACTCAGGGAGCAAAAACAATGCCATGTGACTTAGTGATCAGTCACACCCCTCAAATAAAGGAGCAGGCAGCAAGCAAGGAACTTGAGGGGATGGCAAGCTGAGCTAGACTAGAGAGCAGTGGATAAGGGTTCTGCCCACCCATCCCATAGTAAAAGGGATGCTCACAATGGAGGGGAGCTTTGACCAATACTGAACATGTGCCGATATGTCCAGAGTCATGACTCAATCCTGTTAGTGATCCTTATTCAGACGGGTAGTCTCATTAACTTTGTGTGAGGTTGGGATGTGACAGAGCTTGTCATACCATAGTGTAGAGCAAAACATCATCCGGGGGAAGTGCAGGAATTGTGATTTTTGAACTGTGAACTGATTCACCAATTTTGGGAAATCACGCATAGATGCCCAGCTGATTTTCTACACTCCAGCTCTAAGTACCAGTCTTCAACTTTACTAGGTAAAATTGCCAGGTGTATGGTAAATCTTTAAATTGTGGGTGATGAGCACAAAATTATGGTTCAGAGAAAATCCTTTAGAAGTTTGTCAGTAGCCAAATGGAGGGCAGATTTTCTGCAGGCAGCAGATATGGAATGCAGACTCCATGCCATTAAAGAAAAATATGTGGCAGACAACACTGTATGAACAAATATCCAAACCACCTTCTTAAGAGAACTTCACTGACTTTCCTGTCTGGTTATTGGAACAACTGACACAAATCTGATCCTAAGAGACTCATTTCTAGTATTGTTTCCAGTGCCTTTGCTCATTACATGGTGGGACACTTGCAACGTGTGGACCATGGTCTGTTTTTTAGTTAGACGAGTGTAAACGCAGAGTACTTTTAGAGTTACTTTGGATTTACATTGGCCTGAGAATCAGACCTGGGATCACTAGTGTGTTTGCACCTAGCACAACTGGTGGGGCGGGAGGGAGGGAGCCTAATGTTACTTAGAGTCATAAGCCTGTGACATTTTTCTTGCAATAATGAATGCTTTAGGGTGTTTGCCAAGTGAGTAACACCAAGTTTAAAAATAATCCCAAATTAACCTATCACTGATGAAAAAGTTTATAAACATCTTTAACTCTTTGGGCTTTGAGATCAATAGCCATACAACAGCGCTTCTCTGTGCCTGGGGGTTAATAGGCATAAACTGGCAGTGCGTCACAGTGCTCACTTTCTATGGGACAGAGGAAAAATACTGTTGTTACATAGTCTCAATATTTATTTTGATGGAGACAAAGCAACAGTAGCTGTCAACCTCTAAGATTGCAATATAGATTTTTGGAATAGATCAGCAAGACATTACATTTGTTGGGGAGAAAAAATAATTCAAAAGATCCTTTTGAGGCTGTATAGTTTCGGGATAAACTGTGGGTTATAGTGGAAAGGCAAGAGACATTAACAGATAAATAAGAAAGTTTTTTAATATTCAGCCCATGAATGTTCTTAAACAAACAGCACACTTGGAATAAGTGTTAGAGACTTTCCTTAAATCTCCTAATATTACGAGTCAACATATTAGTAATTATGGATCTTCTTGCTGCGGTAAACCAAAATAGATGGAAATACTTAAATTTTAAAAAGTAATTTTTAAAAAGAAGTTAGGAACAGAAAATAAGGCTGGAGATCACATTTCAACATAAGGCCTCATTCAGTGGATGGAAAAAATACAGGAGAACTTAGTTACTGGCTTAAAGTCAGTGAGACATGAGTAAACTGAGAATTATCTGAAATTAAAACCCATTTAGCTAACTTCAGGCAGATATATCTCTGCTCTGCATTCTGTCTGTCTGAGACCGCCAGTGACAGTAACACTGGTGGGTGAACCTTCTTCATTTTGGGGAAAATGTGTCAGTAGCAAATCATTTTAAGGTGAGGATGTAGACAAAAATATTAGTTTTGAGGGCTATAGCCCCCTTCCCCTCATTCAGTCACCCATGTGTGTAACACAAGTTAAGTGCTGAGACATTTTTGTGAATAAATGTGGCAAATACAATGTTCTGTTTGGGAAGTCACATTACTTGAACGATCATTGGTTTGTTAGGTCCTCCAGGCCATCCCCCTGCTACTACGGGATAGTCTCTTATCTAGTGCGTTGTCCAATCTGCTCCTGAATGTCTCAAGTGATATCATACAACACTGGTGCGGAGACAATTCCAAAATAAAACAGGTTTTACCACAAAGAAATTTCTCATGATATTCAACCTACATTTACCACATCTTAAAATTTAATTGTAATTCTTTCATATGTCTAAACAATTCCTCTCCCTTCTGGTGTTTAACCTTCAACTGCTTGTATCCAGTTATACCGACGAAGAATTGGTACTTCGCCAAATTATTTATACTGTGTCAAATTCTATTATCTCTTCGATTTTTGTATGGCACCTATCCCCATAATATGTTAAGTAAGTTAGATCTGCAAAGCACTGTCCATAATGGGCTTCATAGTACATTGTGCTCTTTGCCTTTCCTAAATTCTAGGAAGCTCTTCATAAATTCTAGGAAGGTCACAGCAGCATAAATCCACAGTAACTCCATTGACTTCATGTGGAATCTTGTTAATCTGCTGTTGTGCCAGAATTTAACTTGAAGTGTGGAGCTGATTGGAAGGGATACAGAAAATGAGGGAAAACATCAGATTCTGCACAGCTGTCTCTTTCATCCTGTTGTACGTGCTGTGAGATTTCCATTCTCTTTGGCATCTGAGTTCTTCCCCTTTGTGTAAAATCTGGATAATTTTTTTTCCCGAAGGGTGGAGAAGGGATGTACACATATGTTGTTGTGTTTGGAAATTCACTGGGTGACTATAGTAGGATGTTCATACTGGAGCAAAGTTGAAAGAAGAGAAGTTTGCTACTAAAACCAAAACATGCAATAATTTTGGACAGTAATCTGTGTTCCCAAGCATCCAGCATCTCATGCCAGAGGCAAGAAACTCCCTGGTGTCTAGCAATGAGTTTCAGCTGGCCTGACTAGTCTACCCCAACATGTTGGTGTCATGATGTGTTTCTAAAAGGTATCATGTAATATATCACTGGAAAACTAATGATACAGTGGTGACTAATATCATAATGAAATGTATGTATCAATACTACATGTGACATTATGGATGTTCTCTGCTATTATGTTTAAAGTCCGTATTTGAACAAAGTAGAAAACAGGTCTGCCCAGGTCTTGAATACAAATGAAGCAGAATCGACCAGTGGCAATGGGATTGCAATTTACAAATGTGGTAAACAGAAGCATTAAAGCTCACACAATAGTTGGGGAGTCAGAATGTCCAAAGCACCAAAGACTGTATTTGCTTGTCTGACTAGCCTCAGTGTCAGGCAGAGAGAATTGCAAGGTAAACAAAGCCATCCTGACAGCAACTGGGGAAAGGTGACCACTTAACAATTGCCACAGGGAATGGAGATGGTCCCCCCAGGAAGCCTGCCTGACTCTTGGAGCAAGGTCCGTGAACTTGGAAAGATCCGCTTTTCAAAGCCTTACTGGGCTATAAAGGAGGGGCAGAGAACCACCTACATTATCCATCATTTCAGGGGTCTAAACAGCCCGGGCTCTTCAGATTGCAGAAAGAAGGGTCCTTCAACCCAGGGGCACTGGAAC
Source organism: Emys orbicularis (assembly GCF_028017835.1). Lineage (NCBI taxonomy): Eukaryota > Metazoa > Chordata > Testudines > Emydidae > Emys > Emys orbicularis. The sequence goes on from NC_088685.1 coordinate 106,281,597, forward strand.
GGGGGGAAGAGGGGTCAGGGGCCTATGGTCCCAATACTTTTTACCAGCCGTAAGGGCAAGCAACTGGGAATGGGGGTGGAGAGGAGCAAGCAGGGGGTGGGTCTTGGGGGGGGGGGAAGAGGTGGTGCGGGGGTGGGCCCTTGTGGGAAGGGGAATCACAGGGGGGTGGGGCCATGGTTCGGGCGCCAGTGGCCCCCGCACTTTTAGGGACATTCTGCTGCTCCTGCTTCAACCAAGTGGATTGAAATCTCTGGAAACTGATTATAGGTGAGAAACCTGCTTAGGCAAAGACTGTAATGGGCAGTCTGCTGGGGTCAGACTGCTGAACCAGGGCTGCACAGCACAGACACTCAGCAGACTGCATACTTGTCTGTTGGCTGGGCTGTAAACCGCAGCAACAGAGCATTTAAGGCACCTAGGATTGTAGGGCAGGCAGACACACAACCCTTTACTGGTCTGGATTGCACCCCAAAATGCAATAAGATGCTTTTCTCTCTCTCTCTTGCATCCCAAAGCTAATTGATATTGGTGGGATTATTCTGGATTTGCACTAGAGTAACTGAGCGCCTAGTTTGGCCCATTAAAAGAACTCAATGCAATCTTTCTTCATAATGTTCATTAAGTTCATTCATATTTTTTGTTGTTCTTTAAATCCTCTTTCATTTATCTATGCTGTTCTGGTATTGAAGTGCCCAGAGCTGAACTCAAGCTAAAGGCAATGGGATCACACATTCCTAACTAACACATGAGTAATCCAATCAATCAGTGGGATCACTCTAAAGTTAGGCATGTGTTTAAGTAGGTTGCTGAATCTGGATCTTAACTAAATTACTTGATTTTTCAGAGGTGTTGAGCATCTGCAAATCTCACTGAAATTAATAGAAGCGGTAGGTGCTCAGAACCTCTAAAAATTGGGCTACTTACTTAGGAACCTAAATGTAGATTTAGGTTCAGTCAGTAGTAGTCAAGAATTTGACCCCACTATTTTAGGTGTGGTCAGACCACATAAAATCTAGCCAATACATTTATAATGTGCCCATCTTCAAGTTATCTAGGTGCTAATCTAGATAATCCACTTCATCACTGAGAACAACATAGAAGCCCAAAATCACATTGGCTTTTTTCACTGCCATACTGCATTTCTAATTTGCTGTTCACTTTCAGGCTTCTCCCTTCCTATCTGTGCATCAAGTTGTTTTCCCTTCTCCCGCTCCTCCCACAAATGATGAGCTCACTTTATTTCATGCCTGTATTTCTAATCTCTCTGTGTTCCTTTATATTATTTCTCAGTTTTGATGATGTTCGCAACACCTCTCTGTTTAGTACCCATCTGCAAATTCCATTAATAGCTTTTTTGCCTATCCCCCACCAATCAGAATTGCTTTTCACTTTTTAAAGTGCTCTGTGCCTTATTAGTTAAATATTAAATCTACTTGTGTTCCACCAATTATCTATCATTAAATAAATCTTCTCTACCGACTTAACCCTGTAGGGTCACCTTGCTAATAGGCGAAAACCCTTTGCTTTCAGAGGGACCCCAATGAGTAACACTAGCTGGATTTCGTCCATACAGATGAAGTTGACCCTGACGTGAATCATTACCATGACAACAAATAGTGATATCACACACGCCAAGTATGATTTCACTGTAGAATAAACAGAAAGACAAGCTGGACTGTGAGATGGGAGAGCGCTTATTTGAACACACAGTTCTGAAATAATACCATAGGGAACACAGAAAGTGACCAGCCAAAATATATAGTTAATAGCACTCTTCTCTTCTTTCAAGTTTGCTCTAGTACAAAAGTGTCAGTCAATCAGATGGTCACCCAGTGAATTTTTTAAATAATCCAACATGTGTATCCTTTCTCCACCCTTAAAAAAAAAAGATCCATCTCTTACACTCATGGAGAATTCAAGGGCAAAGAGAATTGAAACCTCACAGCTTGTTGAATAGGATGAAGGTGACAGCTGTGTAGATTTCTGATGTTTCACTTCATTTCTGTATCCAGCTCCCAGTCCAGCCCCCAGGATCAGGCATTCATTTAATCCAGTGTTGGGCCAGAGTTTACCAAGATTCCACGTTTGGCAACAGAACTCTATATAAACCTTTCACCTCCAGACATTTCACTAGTGGGACTTTATTCATAAGCCCAGTGTTTATAGTGTATAAACCAGTTTGTAGTCATCTCTGCTATTCCATGTGCATTGTTAATTAATAATGTTACACTTTGTATGTTGTGTTAGTTGTTTGTTTTTCTCTTTTACAAAAAGTAGCCCAGCAGCATCACAGTACATGTGTAGCCTCTTGCCATTTCCATTGCAAAATGACATTTGTGTTGGTTTTTCATCCTATCCTTTTAACAATTGTTTGTGAAGTTTTGTAAAATGTGTCATGATAGTTTGCAAATACAATGAAGATATAAGTTTGGGGTGTTTGGCCACCCAATTCAGAAAGACCAAAGTGATACACTAGATAATAAGTCAAACTCAGGATATCTGAAGATCAGCAAAGTTCAGGAACCATGTGGGATTCAAAGGTGTGTACAGGATGAAAAGAGAGCAGCGGTTTCAAGCATAGGATGTGGCATGAAATCAAATGTAAAATTGAATGTGGAAAATTCTATACTTTTCCACGTTTGCTCTTCTCCAGCCATGATAAATTGCTGCTGCAAACATGATGAGCTTCAGTTCCTTTCTCAAATATTTCACTTCATGTCATCCCTTCATTCCTATTTCTTATAGTCTTCCCTTCATTGTGTGTTCTTCTTCCAGCTAGTGCTTATGATCTGTCCTCAAAGCAAGCAGGAGCTTCCAGGCTTGAGTGCCAGAAAAATTTCCAAAAGAGCTCTTGGGTGTTTAGCACCAATAAAATTGTCAGTCAGCATAGTGTAACTTCAATAAAAGAATAAAGAAGCCAGAGTTTGACCAGGGTTTTCCATAGATCTAGTTAAACTTTGGAGACAATAGACAACAGGCAATGAACACTGTGTAAAGTGTCACTGGGTTATAAAGAAAATGGTATTTTAAAATGAATCACAATTAGTCAAAAGTTGTATTACGTTCTCAGAATATTATTACTCAATAACTCTGGCTTCCCTAGCACTCAACTTTGCTTGCCCCTAAACTATCTATAGGGATGCTGCAAAGCTATGCTATCTTGCCCACTTCTTTTTATGTCCAGTCCCATTTTATATCTTTTCAGTGGCTTCCATCCACATTCCACATCAAATTCAAATTCCTGTCCTTGCTGTCAAGACCCTGCATGATTTAGCTCAGCCACTCCCTGTGCTCAGCTCTTTTTCATTCCATGTCCTGGCCCGGTTCACTCTACCCAATCCAGGCTATTAACTGCCTCCTTCATCTTCTTTCTCCACTCTTTTATCTCCTGGCGGCCTCCTGTTTAGTTCCCTACACCTGGGATCCCTTTCCTGACCCTTGTCTATTATGCTTCTACCTTCTCCTCCATTGTGTCCCTTTTTAAAACATACTTCTCCCAGGACACCAATAAGCTTAATCTCTTCCTCAAAGTAACTGTGTGCAAGGGTAGAAGAGTGTAAACCTCACACCTCTTCCCACATGTAACTCTCCAGATGTAAGTACCTCTGGCCTAAACAACCCTTCCCCTTCCATCCCCTTTATCATTTATTTATTTATAATTGTTCATGTCTAGAAGTGTTGTGGGCTCTCTAAAGAAACATGTGGAAAGACTAGATCCCTGTCTTGAAGAGTTTGCAGTCTAATTTTAGATGTGATGCAATAAGAGGGAGACAGCAGTGGGGGAGAAGAGGTGGGAAGGACACAAGCTGCAGTAATAAGATCAAGCACAGACTTAGTCTGAAATAATCACTTAGCATTTTTTTAACTTAACTGCCCCCTCATTTGTCACCAACCCTAATTACCAGCTGTCTGAGGAACACAAAATGTTGCAGATTTTTTTTATTGAAAAATCTTCTAGATTTCATAAAGCTTTTTATCCTGTCCAACTTTCCTTGTTGCATTATCTTAGATCAGTGGTTTTCTGCTGGGGTCTGCTGACTATGTCTAAGATTTCCAAAGGGGTCCTCACCTCCATTTGACATTTTTAGGGGTCTACAAATGGAAAAAGGTTGAAAACCACTGGCTTAGATCCCACTCTGAGAGCTGCTTCATGCAAGTAGACCACTCTGCCTGTGCAGAGCCCCTTTGAATTCCTGAGCTGAGCTGATTGTGTGAATGGGGCTTTGACTGTAATCTTTTTTTCTTTGTAAAGTGCCATACCCATAATGGCACTGTAACAGTAACCAGCCATCTGAAGACACATACAATAAATAGCAACCCTCTCCTCTCCATATTCTTCTGCTCTATCCAATTTGAACTGAAGTAAAAAAAAGTTTATAAGTATATATTCCAAGAAAATTGATAAACTAGCACCCCTGATTCCTAAGAGTGGCACAATACGTTTGTTCCTCTCTCTTAAGTTCCTCTCACTTGTTCCTCTCCTCTGTGGCCTGCCTTCAGGCCAGTGGGTCCTTGGTTCATTGTGCTCGATTTCTTTGTCTGTCCTTAGCTTACTGGTTTTCCTGAAAAGTTACTGGGTTCTCAATACAGACCTCTTCTGAGTAGCTGGGTGAATAAATTAATATGCAGCCCCTATGAGGTCCAGAAGCATTTCAGTTCTAACATTCAGAATTAATGGAGGAGGGGGTAGGGAGGTGACAATTAGCAGGCTTTTAGAGTTGCTTTTCTGGAGAGAATGATGATGAGAGACTAGAGAAAGAAGAGAGAAGGGTAGGGAGGGAAAGAGTACCCTCATCCTGGCCTGACAGAGGGGAACTAGGGCCTCCTACATCATCCACCATTTATATAAATCAGAACCAGAGTACTTGGTGATGGGGTGGAGACTTCTAACTCCCTCCCCCTTAATCTGGTCCTGGGTCCACCTGGTATGGGGAGTAGTGGGGGAGGAACTAGCATGTGCTTCCCACAACAGCGGGACCCTACCAACACCAAAGCTGTTTACATGAAGGATATCCCAGCAAGTTAGACATTATCCTTTCAGCCTGAGCATTTTGGCCTTGAGCTACTTTTATCAGAATCCAGATGATTCCTGACTCTGGACCCCTGAGAACTTGATCCTTCATATACAAGAGCTGCACTTAGTTTTACAAGATATGTTGGGCTAAGTGTCCATGTAGCTGAAGGTAGGATTAAAGCATAAAATCATACTGTGCTGTAGAAATTAGAGCTAAGAAAGATCTAGTAAAGCAATTCTGTCTCTTCTCTTGTCAAGGCAGGATTGTGTTTTACAGTATAGTCAAGTGCTTTGTCTGGTTTCATTTTAAATCATTACAGTTACTAAATTGCAGCATTAATAAATAAAGTTAACCAGGGTTTATACAGGAAGAGGAAGAAGAAATTTCTGATTGCTTATGGGAAGTGACGGAGGTAACCAGACAAGACCAGATATTATCTTGTGCTTAAATAACTTGTGCAAGGTGCTCAGACATTACAATGGTGAGCTCAGTATGAAAACATACAGTTCCATCACTGAGTACTCCCTCTTCCAACATTAATCTCCACGGCTTTGAAATTTTCTTTTTCACCCCTTTTATATGTTTATGAGCTACAGAGGATCACTGATCAATAGATCACACAATACTCCTTGTGAATATAGACACCCAGATTCACAACTGGTATAAACACTACTATTGCTCAATGGAGCTGCACCATTTCTATCAGCTGAGGATTGGGCCCAAATTATATTTCATAATATGCCCTGGAGAGCAATGGAAATTCTTAAATCATATGGCTGCCAGGAGCTTCTGAAAGAGTGTAGTATACAGGAAAGTTATCTAGCTTGATAGGATACTAGGTTTAAAACATTTCTGGCAGTAGTTTTTTTGTTTTGTTTTTTTAATACCACTGTACAAACAACACAAAACAACCTCCCCCCACTATAAACTTAAGTAGGGCTGTAATTATCTTTATGAAAATCAACTCAGTTCTTTTCTACTAAATTTCTATAAGTCAAAAGCTGTGGCTGATCTCAAAAAGAAAAAAAGACCTCATGTTACCATCCCCATAGATATGTGGGCCAGAGTTCCCACTGTTGATTATATGTCTGTAACAGCACATTAGGCAGCTTTCCAATCAGATGTCTCTGTCCTATCCAAAACACACATTATCTAAAAACATGCAGCTCTGTATTAAAGGATGTAAAAACTGACCATATTGTAGTTAATGCTCTCCAGGAGTTGCTGCAAAATAGTTTGGCCCAGCCCTTAAGCTGCTTATCCCAGGTTTTTACTGCATCAGAAAATGGAGCCAACATATTATGTGCTATGAAAGATGGTAGCAAAATACATATGTTTCATCTGAAATGTGCTGCACCCTTTAGTCATTATGAGCTTCCCTACAAGATTACTACAATATGCTGAAAATATAAGAGTGCTTTCAAGGACTTAGTGGATCGGTTAAAGGGGTGGAGTGAAGTAGGAAACCCTCATCAAAATGGTCCTCTAATGCAAGGCTTTCAGCTCATTGAAATGCTTTTCCTTGCTCAAACCACAACACAAAAAGCAGAAACTCCCCAGGACAATTGAGAGAGAAACCAGTAAGACAGGCTAGATCGTGTTTTGGAAAGTGGGCTTCCAGTTCACTTATCATCCTTTACCCAGAGGAGAACAGAGGGCTAAAGCTGCCTCTTTTAATAGCACCATAGGTTACGACAGTGGCAAACACAAATGTAAAATAAATGTTAAGACTCGTGTGGGATAGCGTATCACTGATGTGGACAGCTAATCTCTCTGTACATTCCAGAATAAGGTTTAATACCCTACATTGCCTTATACCGTGTGGTATTCAAAGCGACATGCACACCCAGTATACAGCCACAGGATGTAGCAGACACTGATCAGTAGCCAATGGTGGTGGTGCAGCCAAAGGAGGCTTATGCCAGGCTTGAGCCGAGTGCCTGGCTCTCATTCGGCTCTGTGTCTATGAAGCAGGCAGAGCCAAGCCAGTGAGACTATTCTTTCTGGCATTACGTCCTGGCAGCTGGAGCAGCGCTATCTATCACGTTATGTATTTTCTGTTTCATCTGTGTATATTTGGTTCCAGTGGCTGGGTTTGTGTTTTGGGCCCGAACAGCACAGCCAAGCCAGACCCTTCGCTTGGCTCTGACTTGGATTTATTTTGGCTACCTCAGATCACCATTGCCCTGCTCAGGCAGCTGACTAGTATTATCTCAGGGAATGATGATTTCTAAAATAACAGTCTGTACCAATTCCTGGGAGAGGGGGAAAAACCATCCAAACCATTTCAGATTACCATGGAAGGGGGCAGCTCTGATGACAGCAAGAATAGCATGAAAAACCATCCTGTGAAACATTTTGAGAAGCGCTATTTTTTTCCCTCTAAAGCAATCAGAATTTCCATTGAGGGTCCTTCCCACCCAGCCTTGCAATAGATGTGTGCGCTAATAGGTTTACTGTTTTTTTCTTAACCACACATGACTTGTGGTTCCTAGTGCCTGTGAAATTTAAGCCAATGGAAGAGAAACCCCCCCATGTGATTTAACTGCACTGCCATTGCTTAGAAAACATGGAATACACAGAATGTAATAGTTTCTGCAAAAATGCAAACCAAGGCAGAAACAGCCAGGGAGTCTGAAGGCTTGTATGGTTCTGTAATGTGTTATGGTCAACAGTGCGCTATTTGACTGTTAAGACCATAAAGGAATAAAATATTAACATTTATGTGGTTAGAATCATTTTCATCCTGTATGTAGTCTGAACAGTGGGTTAGATTCTAAAATTCCTGGCTCAGTTTTTATTCAGTCCTTTCTCAGGCAAAATTCCCACAAAAGCCAGTAAAGAAATAATTATGCAGAAATGTACACACCCAAAAGAATAGGTGTGGTGAATGAGTAGCCACCATGCACCTCAAATAAGTTTTATCGAAATAATCACCCGTGGATGAGCAGATGATGATGGAACCTCAGCTAGAGCAGTCCAACCAGAGCACGTGTTCACTCAGGTTACCCAGGATGAGAAATGTTGCCAGGTTATATTGCCATTGGATATTGGTGCACAAGTCAATGAAGTATGCACAAAAGCACTTGGATAGTTGCCAGTGCTCGGAAATTGTTCTGTTGTGGAAGTGAGCCACTGAATGGGCAAGGTATGTACAGTGTAATCTGTAAGAAAAATGGATACAAAGTGGTTACAGTTTTATATTCTGAACATGTGCACCACCAGTGCTTGGTCCCAGATTATGCCTGGGTCTTAACTGGGCAACCTGGTAATGCCATTGTGAATCATCACCATTCCAGTGCCACTAACAACTGCTAATTCAGAGGATTGGGTAAAATAATATACACAGATATATTTCATGGATTAGGGCGGCCTCCAAGGGAATACAAGATTAAAGGGATACCACTATCAGATTCTGTAGTGCATACATATTATGAAAAGTTAGTTGCATTAAAGAGTATTTGAGGATGGAAAACGTAGGGGTAATTTTCAGGGTAGATAATCCTAGAGAGAGGATGAATTCCATGGTGGTAATGGAGAAGCCACACACAGGAAAGCGGTCATTTTGCTTAGAACCATGGGACCTGAAGAAGGCAATCAAGCAAGAACATTACTAGATGCCTGTTTTTGATGAGATTACAAGTAAATTGGCTGCTGGATGAACTGACTGTCCTGGATGCCAACACTGGGTACTGGAAGACACTAAATTGAGCAAAAGAAAATTCAATACTAACCATATTTAATACCCTTCCCAGGAGAGAGATTCAGCTTCTTATCTTTCTGTATTCTTTCAGCCTAAAGAAAGGGCATGGCTATGCTTCACTTCAGTGGTAACAGATGATATGTTGCTGTTTGGAGGGACCGTGGAAGAACACGATGCCAGTCTGTGCCGTACTTCAGAGATCTACGGAGCAGGAGGTTAAGTTAAATCTGGACAAATGCATCATCAAAGCAACTGAAGTAAAATATTGTGATCACATTCTTTCAATTAAGGCTACCGAGCCTGATTCTGCAAAAGAGGCAGCAAACTCCAAGTTGAGGCCACTGTAGAATCATGTGGTGCTAGAAAAGATATTGGGGATGGTGATTTAACTGGCCAGCTTTATACCGTGCCTTACAGAAGACTTGGTATCACTTTTAAACCAAGACTTAGTTTCAAGGAGAAGCCCGTAATGATTCTGCCTTCACCATAATGAAGCAATCAATGATCACTGTGGCCATTGTGGCATACTATGATATCAAAGAAGGAGGTAACAGTTCAAGGGGATGTGCCCAATAGAGTCGGGACTCTCAATCTGCAGATCATAACCATTGCACTCCCCCATATTGTTATGGGGGGGAGGAGGCAGGGTGGTCTCGTGGCTAGATGAGAGGAGAGTTCTGAGGGATGTGGATGTCCTGGTATGGAAAAGGTTGAGAAGGACTCTAAGGGTATGTCTACACTGGCTGTGGAAGGTGTAAATTCCCACTTGAGGTTACATACCCGCATTAGTGCTGATCAAGCCATGGGAGTGGCAGGAAGGGCTAGCCAACCGGAGTATGTACCTAAGTCTCAGCTGGCATCATACTAGGGCAGTGGTTTTCAAACTTTTGTACTGGTGACCCCTTTCACATAGCAAGCCTCTGAGTGCGACCCCCCTTATAAATTAAAAACACTTTTAAATATATTTAACCCCATTATAAATGCTGGCAGGGTTTGGGGTGGAGGCTGACAGCTCGCGACCCCCCATATAATAACCTCCTGACCCCCTGAGGGGTCCCGACCCACAGTTTGAGAACCCCTGTACTAGGGGCTGTTAGCCCCTCCTGCCACTCCCACTGCCCTAGCTACCCTTTTTTATTTTAAGCACACTATCTTGACCAGAGCCCAGGGATGCCGCCTCAAGATGGAATTTACACCTTCCAGATCTAGTGTAGACATACTGAGAGGGGACTCAGCACTGTGCTATTTCAAGAAGGGAAGTCAGTGCTCTAGGCATCCAAGTCTTTCTCTCCCTTACAGAAATCAACTATGCATACATTTACAAAATAAGAGGTATGTGCTATTTGTGAATGCTCCATCAATATGTGCAGGGGAGGAAAGTTACTGTTGAGTCTGTCCATGCTCCTTCTCGGGCACTCATAGGGCGGTGTGGGGAAACTTGCATTAACATCATCGCCAGCCCCAGCCTTAGAAAGGTTAATATTATTCCTGCAGAAGTACAATATTGGGCTGAACTTATAAAAGGACATACCAGTGACACATACCTTAAGCATATTGTTCCTTGCAGAGTGACAATGTAGAGGGCTCACTTAAAATATGTTCATTTAGTTATAGCTATTGACTTGTGTTAGAGAAGAACAAAGGATTTCAGTAAAGTAAGATGATGAGAGTGAGTAGCCACTGGAGCAAATTGTCAAGGGTAGCAGAAGAAGTGAGGTTTTTTACCCATGAAAGCTTATGCCCAAATAAAACTGTTAGTCTTTAAGGTGCCACCGGACCCCTCGTTGTTTTTAAGGGTAGCAGAGGATTCTCCATACCTGATGTCTCAAATCAAGATGGGACTGCACTCAATAGAGGGGTAACTGGGTGAAATTTTATGGCCTGATCCAGAGGATGTCAGACAGATGATCTAATGTTCCCTTCTAGCCTTTAAATCTATGATCTATAATCAGTTACCCACATTGTGGTAAACGATTATTGTTGCTTAACTAAGAGAAAAATGTTTGTGTCAGCCACACATGAATGGGTTCTGGGTGTTCTGTGAGGAGCAGTTAAAGATGACCTGAATTTTTGAAAGACGTGGTTCCACAACCACTGAGATCTAAAATGATAAAGATCATGTGAGGCGCATGGGAGCAGAGAAATACAAGCACAGGGCCAAAGATGTGCTGGTTTATCCTCTTATGAATTGCTCAAATTGAAGAAGCTGTGGAATGTCCAATTTGCCTTCAGCATTGCATGTCAGACTCTAAGGAACCAATATTTCTCCTTGACATGCCACCTAGCCCATGGCAAAAGGGGGCATCAGACCTTTTCCCACTAGATTGCAAATACTGTGTGCTTGTAATAGACTCTTGGGGCTAGATTTTCTCCTGCACCAAAGATTCACTTGGCTCAGAAGAGTATTAATTGGGGGAGGACCCAATTATGACTCTTCAATTCTCTGGCCTAGCTGCACCAACTCTAGTCCTGGCATGAGTTAGAGCAACCTCATAGCTGCTCTAACTTACTCCAACAGCATATGGTCCCATATGATTACCCTGCAACATCCTGTTCATCCACCATCATGCCCCATGCAGTAGGATAAGGAGATGGAACAATCAGTACAGGAATTCTTAGTTGGTCAGATATGGCCAAAATCTGGTTACATGTGCTGCCTGAATACAGCAAAGGAACTGGATTGGATCTGAGAGTGACTCATCACCTTTTTCATTTAAACTGAACACACACAGTCCCGCAGTGACTAGTAAGCTTCATTGCCTGGCTCTGAATTTGGTCCAATAAAAGATATTACTTCACCCACCTTGTCTCAATGAATTCCTGAGAAGGTGGTATTGGGCATGGTACTTAGTCCACTTTCACAATAATTTCAATAATTTCAATACCTTGTACATAGCTATGACAGTCACACAATATCTGGCCTCCACTATGGCAGTCAAATGGACAAACAGAAGAAAAGCGCAGCATTATTTCCTGAACTTTGGAAAGCTGAGTCCTGCCTCTTCAGAAAAATGAAACGAATCATGCCCCTTTTCAGCCCTATTGCGTGTTGCTAAAAGCCAGGGCAAAATAAGCAGTTTCTCAGTGAAAACTGTGTAAATCTTCATATTATACTTCCTCTCCTTTCTTACATGCTTTGATGAGCAGCAAAATAGTTAGCAGTGTAGATACTTAAAGTACCATTTGCATATGAGTTAATACATTGCAATGAATTTTTCATGCTCTCTGTAAACTCAAGACATTGCTGCATTGGTTATAGTTGGGTCACATTTTAAATATTTCCTTTCCAATCATAACAACTAGGGACTTACTTTTCTAAAAAAATAAACAAAACTGTAGAGAACAATTGAGAGACTGGGCTGTGCCATTGCTCCATCTCCCCCAGCAGGTAGTCCTTCATACACCTCACGCTTTGGAAAACACAGGTTGTGAAAAGTCTACCAGTGAAAAACAAAACAAAAAGACAAGCAGAATGGAGGAGACCCATTCTTGTTATAGGAATATACCTACTGATGCCATGGGAACATCAGCACACATGCTGACCAGTCATGATTTGCATTTGATTTTTGCCTTTCTCACTTAAAGCCAAAAGACCTTCAGTCCAGCTACAACTCAGGAAAAGCTGAAGAGTATCAGATCTGCCAGTTCAAGATATCACAACAGAAGCATTAAGGCCTTCCCTCTCTGTCAGGAAGCAGAGACAGTGTGCATGCAGAATTCTGATGCTCCATCAAATGACACATAACAAGATTCTATCTGATAGAGACAGACAATGGAGGAATGTTCAGATGTAATCAAAGACATTTGCTCTAATCACTGTAAATTAATCTTACTCCCACTAGTTCTGATTTTTACTTATGAAGTTCAATTCCCAAACCAAAAGACAGGGGTTTTACATCTCACAACAAGGACTTTACAACATCTTTGACGACACATGAATTAACAGCGAAGCCAAAACATAGACAGTCCTTATGGTACTCATACTGGCTAGTTTGTAAAACTATCTACGAAATTGATCTATACACATTTATTATGAAGTTCATATTTAAGGAATGTAGTTTGTAGTTAAATAGCAATGTGCTGAAATATTTGGTTAAAATAAATCTCAAGTTTATGTTAATAAGTAAGATTGGTAGATTCTTTCCCTTTAAGAATGCGGTGTCTCTAAATAAAATGTCTCTAAACATTCTGTTTAACTATTTGCATAGGCAGTCAAATCTTGGAGAAATGCTCATTGTTAATTGTGGAGCAAATCTTTTTATATGATATGGATTTAGACAGCAAAGACTATTTACAGCCTTAATATCTGACTGGAATAAAAACATAACACAGTGTGACCCTAAGAGCACCCCAATGTCAATTGACACAGTATTGTGATATTTACCCAAAGGTGGCACATAATGTATCAGTGGAAAACTCATAACTCACTGATCATTAATATTATTGGGTAACATATATGGAAAATTACAAACGTGCTGAAATTATGGACTTAAAATGTGTGCTAGGCAGGACATAAGGTATGCCACCAAGACAAAGAAATGTGGTTCTGCCTACTTGAAAGGGGAAGTGTATCCAAGGTAAATCAAGAGACATTAGAAGTGTATTTACATAAAAGGTAAACAAAGCTAACAAAGGGAAAAGGTAACCACTCAGCTATCACCAGCATGGGAGAAAGCAGCATGGAGGGCCATATCTGAGAATACATTTCAAAGGTATAGGGTTCTATAAAGAGAGAGGAAGTGAACCCCTAAGTTATCCTTCAACTGAAGGAACAAAGGAACCTAGCACTTTGAGATCTGTGAAGGGTCCTGGCCAGACAATCAGGTCAGCCATTGCTGAAAAAGAGACTTGGTGAGAAACACCTCTTTGAGCAAAAAAGAGTCTAGTTTGTTAAATCAGGTTTTAGGGTTAGAAGCTTATTTTTACTTTTGTTTGCTTGTAACCCTTCCTATCTTTATTCTTTACACTTGGTATCACTTAATCTATGACTTTTTGTTTAATGAACTTGTTTTACTTTTACTGTAAACCAGTTCAGTGCACTGTGTTTCCTGATCTATTGATTATGTATCAATTATATTGATTAGTTAAGAATCCCCATGTATGTCAATTAGTTACCATGGCATTCTTGTGGTCACACATCTGGTGATGTTCCTAACTTTAAAATATCTAAAGCTGATATCAACTAGCATCTTGTGGTTACCAGTCAGCAATTTAGTCATTACAGCATTCTATCCTGTGATATCTTATGATCTAGAGTTACTACTGGTTAACTGCTTTGGCCTGGATTACTTTAACTAGGCTATTATTTTACAGGCTTGGAGGTTGATAGGCTCATTGCATTACTGCTTTAATGTATACCAGTGCCTTACCTAGAAAATACCTATACCTATATACTACAACTGATTGAAGGGAAGGGTGTGTTAGCTCCAGTTAAGCTAACATGCTGCAGTGTATTGTCTTTTTAAAAGTGCAATGAACTTAATTCCTGTGAGTATTCTGGGAGAGGGCTGGACACTACAGGGCAGACATTTGCAGGGAAATTTGAGCCTGGGGCCACCTAGCAAGGAGTGACCAAGGCTGAGGGAAGCCAAGGTGAGGTCTGTATGCTGTAAGCTGGCTGATGGTATCAGGGCCTGAACAAGGCTGCACAGCACAGAGACACTCAGGGTCACAAAGCAGGTGGTGACAACCCCTTACTGGTCTAGGTAGGTTGACCAGACAGCGAATGTGAAAAATCAGGACAGGGGGTGGGGAGTAATAGGAGCCTATATAAGAAAAAGACCCAAAAATCGGGACTGTCCCTATAAAATCAGGACATCTGGTAACCCTAGGTCTAGGTTAACCCTAAAGCATCACACACTGTTTGTTACACTTAATATTCAAATGACAAATTTAAATGAAAATAACATGATTTTCTAAAAATTAAATATACAACTCCTAACCCATGAAATATATGCATCTTTATGTGATCTTTGAGACAGCGAAGTTACTTCACCTGGAGCTATTTTAGGCATTTGTAGAACTATTATATAGGCATTGTACTTAAATAAATTCTGTGGGTTCTAGTTGCTCTCACTCCAGCATGCACACACACATGATCACTATTGGCTACGTAGGAAATAAAATCCATTTATTCATGTCTTAATATTGGTGACATCATAGCAGAATTTTCAGAAGCCTTCTGAATCCATCGCTAACTTTGATCACTCAGCAGCTGACCTCCCACTGATCTGCCGCACACCATCTATCCATCTCCTCACTGGCTGTCTTCTACTATGATGACCCACCATCATTCCTTCCATGATAACTTTCTCAGTGTTATTTCCATCTCTATGCATGATGTGACTGAAATACGTACATTTGTTGATTTCAGACAACATTAAGACAGGGTTTGCTTCTCTCCAACAATACAACTAACATAAGCATTCGTCTTATTTTCTGTTCAAAAGATACACAAGAGTCTTTGCAATCACCACATCTCAAAGGCTTCAATTTTGTTCTTATCAGCATCATTAATTTCCCACTATTCACACTCATAAGTTGCTATGGGAAAAAAATTAAGCTTTTTCACCAGTTGAACCCTTAAGTTGGAGTTAAAAACAAGTGCAAAAAATGCTAGGGTGGAGGCATCCTTCTACTAATAAAAATTGGAAAAGGAAACAAAACCAAAAAGGTTGATATGTACACGACACCGGTGGTTTCTTTCAGCTTCAGGAAGCTAACACTTAGCTGAAAAGATTATCTAGTGGTTTTCTCGGCTCCAACGTTTTAATGTTGATGGACTTGCTAGCTGGCTAGCGGTTACTCGCTTGTAGATTCTTGAGTCTTGCATGTTCTGTGTTGCTGGACTCCTACCCCTCTATAGACAGCCAGAAGGGTGGAATAAGCATTAGCCTCCTTGTCAGGCCTGGTGGCATAGCATGGTCAGAGGCTAGTAGCCCAACAGTTGCAGCAGCAGCTGCCATTACAGGCAACCAAGGCAAACAAACCAATACAGAGAAAAGTCTTTTTCCTTTCCTTCAGTTTTTGAAGATGGCGGTCTGGCTGATCCCTCCCTCTTGGAACTTCTTCTCAAGAGCTTCTTGGCTAATCAGAATGTGGCACTCCCCTTCTGATGTCACTTGAATCACCCAGTTGAGTATCTTTTGGTCATCTTCATGAAAACAAAGTCTCCCTATTTCAGTCATTTCAGGCTCAGAAAGTCCATAGATCCAAAAATATATCCAGCCAGTCAGCAGGTACATGGGTATTTGAGACATTTGAAGTGGTAGGCCAGTCAACAGGCATTATCTCAACCATCATAAAGTCCCAACTCAAAAATAATTTTAAAAATGCAAGACTAGCAAAATGTTGGACCTGAAATCATAGGCAAACACCAATCATACATTCACTCAACCAGGCACAGAAGGACACTTCCTTATTCTTCATATCTTCCTATTGCACAGACATATGTTTATACCTTCCCCTTTATATTTGTGGCTCCCCTTTGAACAACATTTTTAATGTTCAAGTTTTATATGCAGGCAGATATGTCTCACATGCATAATCAAATGTCAGCTTGACTGTCAAAGAGAGCCTATTCCAGTGACACCAGTAAGGGATATACTTCTCTTGTTTGGCCTGGTCTACACTAGGGGTGGGGATTGATCTAAGATACGCAACTTCAGCTACGAGAATAGCGTAGCTGAAGTCGACGTATCTTAGATCGATTTACCTCGCGTCCTCACGGCGCGGGATCGATGGCCGCGGCTCCCCCGTCGACTCCGCTTCCGCCTCTTGCTCTGGTGGAGTTCCAGAGTCGACAGGGAGCACGTTCGGGGATCGATTTATCGCATCTAGACGAGACGCGATAAATTGATCCCCGTTAGATCGATTACTACCTGCCGATCCGGCGGGTAGTGAAGACGTACCCTTGGCCAACTTTTGGTCACTTTTTTTGTTTTTTAAAAAACTCTGGAACATGCTCAGACACCATGGTTAATTACCGTCACTGCTAATAATTTGTACCTTATTTCTAATCTGAATTTGTCTAGTTTGAACTTCCAATAATTAAATCTTGCAATGCTTTTTTCTGGCATTTTCAGGCATTACTATCAGAAATCTCTTCCTTGTGATCAAGTTACTTTGTAACTTTCTCTTGGATAAACTAGATTGAGCTTCTTAAATCTCTCACTACAAGGCAGGTTTTCCAGACCTCAAATAATTCTTGTAGCTCTCTTTTGAACCCTTTCCAATTTTGCAACAATTTGCTTCAGGTAAGTAGCTCATAAAAACAAAACAGCCCCACCGCATTTCAGACATATAATGAGTCCAAATACCTGAATACTGTAGACTAGTTTGAGTGACAATGATGAAAAGTTAATGTTCCATTTAAATAATGACAAATAATTCACTAAGTTATGGGCTCAACTCCTGGTCTCATTGCTAAAAATAGAAGTTTTGCCTTTCACAACAACAAGACCGGCTTTTGTCCCCTAGGCTACAATTCAGCAAAGTACTTAGGGCAATGTTTAAGTATGTGTTAAAATGTTGGGGTTTTTCTGCAACTGGATTTTAATCAGTTTCTTGAATGATTAGTATGTTTTCTTTGGTTCCTCATTGCTTGCATATATTTGCTCTCTTTTTGTTACTTCTGTCTTTTAAAGATATACTGTTTGGTTTCTGTTTACTTGCCTAGTCGCACGGCCTACTGGATAGAACACTGAGCCTACTGGACTCAGGAGACCTGGATTCCATTCTTTGCTCTGCTCCTGGCTTGCTGGGTGAGCTTGTGCAAGTCACTTCACTTCTCTGTGCCTCACTTCTCTGTGCCCCACTTCCCCCATCTGTAAAATGGGACAATGATACCCACTTCCTTTGTAAAGTACTTTGAGAGCTACTGATGAAAAGAGCTGTGTAAATAAAGGACCACTGAATTCAGCATACCATAGATGGCTTCAAAGCCATCTATAAATTCCTAGCTAGGCAATTGCAGGCAATTGCAGCATAAAGAGTCCTTTTTTTCTTGTAACTATTTTTTTTTCATATGCTATTTGTGGTTCATTAAGAGGCTTGTAGATTCAATAGAAATGGATTAACTAGTTACTTTTCCCTGTGTAGCTCAGTCCAGTTCAACCTCTGATAATGCTAATATGCATGTGAGGATGTACAACCTGACAGTGTTGCAGACCGACCAAATTGCCTGGGCCTTTAAAGGAGGCGGAATTTCCCTCAATTGCTGGGCATGATGGGAACAGAGACAGGAGGAAGGACAGGGGTTGCAGCTGCATGAAAGGAGCCATGTTTAGAGCAACTAATTCAAAGGAAGGACTCCTCTGGTGCTGTGGGGATATATCCATAACGGCAGCTCTAAATAAAAGACACTTTCTTGTAGCAAGCACACCAGACTGGGCTGTGGAGATCCAGGAGCAATTGCTGTGTTGGGGCAGCCAGCCCTTTATTGGCTATAAATGGAAGGATCTGTTGGCTTTGTACTGAATTAAGTTTCATTTGAGGTTTACTGAACTTTCAGCTCAGTCATGCCTGTTAGGCGCTGGCCAGTATGGACCTGCCCCACCCCAGTGAATATTGTGTGAGGAGCAACCAAGAATGCACACGGAGCGAGAGCGCTGCTACACCCACCCTTTGAGAGTGTACGTTTTGTGCTCCCTGCCATGGCCTCCCTTCCTGCCTACCCCTTCTTGCATGGCCGGCTCCAGGGTTTTGGCCGCCCCAAGCAGCCAAAAAAAAAAAAAAAATGCCGCAATCGCGATCTGCGGCGGCAATTCGGCAGGAGGTCCTTCGCTCCGAGCGGGAGTGAGGGACCGTCCGCCGAATTGCCGCCGAATAGCTGGACCTGCCTCCCCTCTCCGGAGTGGCCGCCCCAAGTACCTGCTTGCCAGGCTGGTGCCTGGAGCCGGCCCTGCCTTCTTGCCAACTTTGATATGGCTAGCACCCTTCCAGATGCCCACAGAAAGCAGTCCTTAGGCTTCGTTATGCTGTTATGGCTGACTCCTGCATATGGTTTGCTGGAGGCATGGGAAAGGCTCCTTGTGCTGTTTATTGCTTGTGCATGTGTACAGAAGAGGGACCCAGTCTGGCCATATGTGATTATCAGAGATAGCTAGCCAGGGGCCTGAGTGGAGAGCAAACAAGAAGAAAGCCTCATGACAACCCCAAACTGTGGCACTACCCAGAGCTTTTGTTTGCATTCCTGATGTGTGGCATGTGCTTGTGTTGAGAAAGGAACCTCAAACTGGGTTTGGATGCAAAATGCAGAAATTATATTGAAAATGGGTCAGTGTTTAGTTACTTTGAAATATATCCTCCTTATTGAGTCATATGCTAATAAATGGAATCCAAGGTCATGGTGTTCATAATACGTACACCTCAAAGGTTAGACGGTGTTTCTTTTAGAAAAATAATTAGGTCTAATCTGATTGTGTTGGAGAATCGAGACAGGAATGAAGGTTGGTTGGCTGTATTCTTCCTCCTGGTCTTTCTGGAGACTGTTAGCTATGGAGTCACTGCAAATGCAAAAGTAAATAAATTGACAAGTGAAAAGTAAGCTGCTCACAGGCAGATCCATGCATGAGTTGGCTGGGCACAAACTTACTACCACATAACTACTCACACAGCTGATTCAAAACCAGTCTCTCAACACATTACAAGAAATAAGAGGCACAACAGCCCCTGCCAGGAGGTCTGAAAACAAACTGTATTTCCACATGAAAGAAAGACAGAGTGCCTTCCCCGACATCAGTTTTTCTTGCCTTATAAAACATGCTTGCAATCTACATCTTGCAGTTTCCCCTGGCAACCCTCTAATATCACAGAATAGAATGTGATACGCTCCTTTACACTGTACCATTTTTCTCTTGCTCGGCAGACTTTAATGAGGCCCATCAAATTTTCACAAGTGTCCTATTTACTGTATAGAGATTACGTCAAAAGGAACAATGTTGGCTAGCTTTTAAAGCCAGATGATTGGCAAATGATAGTGAAAGTCAATTGCTGTTCAGATTGCAAAGTGGTGGCATGCGTTGCAGCCTTGCCTAATTAGCCTTGCTGATCAGATGTTTCCTGTTGTGGAAAACAAATACTAACAGATTACTGCCTCTTTGTGTTTGAAAAGAACCAGTATATAGTGGAACCATTTGGATGAGAGCATCAGAGGTATACTGTTAGAGAGGAGAATTTCTGCAGGCATGTTATAGCATCAAATTGTTTTCACTGCATAAACCTGTAAAGGAAAAACAGAGGTAGGGTGTGCAAAACATTTGAACAGAAATCTGTGAAACTACAAAGGCAGCTTATGAAGTTTTCAGTGTTTTGAATATTCAGCACTAATCCACTCCACAGTACTAAATATTTTTCAATTGAAGTGAATGTCAAGCAATTTGAGAGCTGAGTTTGGACATTGCTTGTCTGGTAAGGCTTTTTTCCAGGAATGGTCAATTGGTGAGTTATAGGAGGTAAGACTATGTAATAAGAACTGCAATAAGCACTCATATGCAGTACAGCAGAGTACAATTTACAAGTAATTTGTGGGAGGGAGGGAGAAGGGATCGACTCTGCCACAGAAAAACCCACAGGAATGTACCCTTGTGGGAGGAGAGCTCCATAGGCCAAATCCTGGTCCTACTGAAGTCAGTAGGAGTTTAGTCATTTATTTCAGTAGGGCCAGCATTTGGTTCTGTGAATTTTCTCTTGTGGTCCGAAAACCAATAATTCTCACATGATCCAGGCATATGCCAGGGGATCTACAGCAGGCCAGGACCATCCAGGCCTCCTTATGCCTCACTTCAGTGCTGAGGGGCCTGCTGACTCTACCTCTGCCTCCTAGCAAAGACATGACGTCTTTTTCCACTGGCAACTGCCCAAGATGACTCCAAATGGGGGAATGTATTTGGCAGCATAGAGCAGGGGGCCATGGAAAGGCAATGCAGGAGAAAACTGGGTGAGGTGAAAGACAAAGGGTTGGGATGGGAGATGGCTGGGACTACACACACACGCACACACACACACACACACACACAATTTCGCTGATGATTTGTATGTGTGTTTTCACTGAAAAATCAAAATATATTGGTTTTGAAATAAATAAAATTTCACAGAAGTTCACATTTCGGTGAGAAGCCACTTTCCATTTCTGATGAGGTCTGGGCAGGAGGTGAAGCTCAAATAAAATGTATAGTTCCTTAAGAAATTCTATGGAGTTTGTTGACTACTATTCTGATTGTTGTACACAGCTAGACAAATTGCCATTTATAATGAACTGAGCATCTTCTAAAATCAGGAGGCCAAATTCTGCTCTCCATTACATCGTCACTTTGAACTTACTGGAGATTGAAAAACCAAGGAAATAATGCTGGAGAAATGAAATAAATAATATTAAATACCACGTGCTGCAATCCTTTAGCACTTTCCATCACAAGCCATCCAGACACCTCACAACTTTTAATGAATTAAGCATTCCAACACCCTTGTGAGGTAGGTAAACAAATGAGGAAGCTGAATCATGGGGAGGTTAAATGACTTGGCCAAGTCCTTGCATCTAGCCAGCGGCTGAGCCAGGAATAGAACCCAGAATTTTCCAACTGCCATTCCCCTGCTCTGGCCATTCAGCCACGCTTCTTCCAGCTTTAAAGAGAATTTAGCCAAATGTTTATAGATTAGTTTAGCTGTTTATTTTTGAAGTGTTATGTCTCGTGTGGGAAGACATATTTGATTAAAATTGTTTTGGTAGTTCCTGCTTGCTGCTCCTGCCAGCCAGTTTCAAAGAAAACTGTAAGCTGAAAGGAACTGGGAACAAATGCAAGAAGACATGGCCATTTAACTTTCGGTTTGACTGCTAGTGATTTAAAATATACTCTTTAATTTTTTTTCTTTGCTTTTTGTGGTTTTTGAACCAGTCTCCCAGGTCATTCCTGCCACCAAACAAGCACAAACGTCTTTCACTAAAATTATTCTGCTGCCCTTCTGGGGAGAGCGAAAGGCAAGAGATCTCCCTTTATTCTGCCACTAAGATGGTACAATCATAAACAGAACCTATTTCTGGAGCTATTTGTGAATAGCCATTTCTCTTAGGGTGACTAGACAGCAAATGTGAAAAATCAGGATGGGGTGGGGGATAATAGGAGCCTATATAAGAAAAAGACCCCAAAATCGGGACTGTCCCTATAAAATGGGGACATCTGGTCACCCTAATTTCTCTGCTTGTCCATCACTTGTGCTCACATGTTGTCTGTTTGGGATTTGGGG
Organism: Emys orbicularis; assembly: GCF_028017835.1. NCBI lineage: Eukaryota > Metazoa > Chordata > Testudines > Emydidae > Emys > Emys orbicularis. Next base: position 106,303,557 of record NC_088685.1, read on the forward strand.
ACGAATAGTAACCAGGATAGATTTTTGTCTTTATTGGATTAGTTGATTTTCTCTTCTCTCTTCCTCCTTTTTCTGCTTTTCTAGACTCTTTAATATAGTTCCATCCTTAATATGATATTGGTCTATGTGTCTGATGTAATTTCTCCATGCCCAATTCTCTATGCAATACATAATGTATTTATTTGTTATGAAAATACAACCGAATTTTACTAGGCAAATGAATCTTTCTAAATCGTATTGTGCATTAGAATTATGCTCATTCAGCCAGATCCCAGCCCTACTGAAGTCAGGAAGTTCTACTTGGAACTTGCCTAATGGCACCAGGGTTTGGCCATTTGTTTCTCCCTTCCCCTATCGCCTGCTTTCTGTTCCTTCTTGATTTCAGTCTCCTTTTCTTCCCCTTGCTCTCCCTCACTTTGTCTCCCCTGCCCGTTTCTCTCTGTCTTTCACTCCCTTAACCTGAGAGGAGAATGACGTCTCCTATTCTCTCCTGCAGGTGACGTTCATTTGTAGAACCTTTAACTCTTGATTTCTACAATGAATGAGTGCCACCAGTGATTATCATCAATCTGTTTTTTTTCCAGAGCAATACCCACTTAGATGAGTGCCAGGCTTCTACAACATAGTAGACTAGCAAAAATGGAAGTACTTCCTCTGTCCACAGCAGTACTTTGTATGAGTCTCTCTAATAAACAAATCACTTTTTAAAAAAAAAATTCCTAAGGGTTTTGAATGAAGTTACAATTGACCTGATCGAAATGACTCAGCTGAAGCACTCAGATTCAAGAAATGAGGTGTGCCTCTCAGCGTGAAAGTGATATGTAAAGTGCTAGCTAGGTTGATGCATGGGGATTGCTCTTTACAGTAGTGTCATTTTACAGCTTGAATGCGCCTAATGCATTAAATATGTGTAGCAAAAAGGTTAATCAAGTACTGATCATGCATGTTTATTTCATTTTCATATCTAATAACAAGTAAGCTATGGATGATTGCTTATCCTTTTAATAAAGACACGACAAGAGAAATGGAATAGGGGTTTGTTGTTGTTGTTGTTATTATTTATTTGTATTGTGATAGCACCTAGGAGCCCAAGTCATGAACTAGAGTCCGGACCCCATTGTGCTGAGTGCCAGACACACATGGAATGAGAAGATGGGCTTCCCAAAAGAGCTTTGTGATGGGGTATATAAAACCCACACTGGTTAGCCACAGGTGAATAGGAGCCTCAGCCCAGTTAGGCCACTGGGTGGCACCTGGAGGGGTGTTAGGCATAAATGGTGATCAAATCCAGCTGAAGAGGAGCTGGGTCTTCATAGAGGGAGGAGGATACGGCATTGGGAAAAGGTAGGTAGGAGATAAAGGTGAGAGATAAGTGGGAGTTTCCTCTCCTGAGTTAAAGAGTAGGAGAAGCCTGGAAGGCTTTAATTTAAGCTTGAAGCCAGAACCATAGGGTTCTGAATCATGAGGAAGCCTGGGCTTTGAAATAAGAGTGAGAAAGAACTTTGCAGGCATGAGGCTGAGCTGAGCCCCCAGCAAGAAGCCCAGAAGGAGGGTGTGGGATCTGGAAAGGAAGCCTGGGAAGCTGAGGGTGTCAGGGAAGGCCATTGGAGGCAGGGAAATCCTTGGATATGGACAGTTAAAAGGCCAAGGCTACAGGAGATGGTGATTTTCACTGCAGTGGGTTTAATATGGAGCTGAGATTTAGGGAGTACCTAGATAGTGGGAGATGAGAGGTTCTCACTGTGGAGAGCCAGAGACAGGGTTCTGTAAACTACTGAGAGTTGAGTGGGACTAAAGTACTTGAAATTTTGTTGAGTGGTCCACACTAAAGGGCCTGGGTGAGGACCACCTCTAGGTCTTAGTAACCTCCTGGAGGAGGGGCAAAGAGATTAACTTTGGGTATTGTTTTATGTGAATTTGTGAGTGGAATACCCTGAAATGGGTGTGATGCTAAAACGTGACCTGTCTGAGTCACTAGAAAAGAGATCACCACAGGGCCAGAGTAGCTGTCAGCAGGGAGCACTAGACAGTGAAAGAACTGCTATGCCACATCTAGTCACGGCTAGCAGGTGACCAACAGTGAATCCACTCTTCTGCAAGCTTATCAGTGAAGTTTGTTGACAGGGCAACGACTGTTGTTGTTTCCTAAGCCTTCGGTACATATTTTGGGGGTTAAAACTTTCCAAATGTTTACAGTAGTTTGTAGGCAGCGGTAAATAAAGAATAGTGGTTCGATGCTTTTTACAATGGTAGTAATCACAGGTGGAATAAGTATGTGCCTATTAAATGCCTGGCATAAATCATGATTCCCAGGAGGTATTGTGGAGACTCAGGGAAGCAACTGAGAAAGCTAGAAATATTACTTCTTGAGTGAGGTATTCAGTCTTTGAAAGAACCAGTAGTCGTAAGTGTGAAACTGTGACATTTTGAACACAGGTCACAGTTTTGGCAGGGAGTTCTTTTCTTGGATAGGTCAGACACTTTTCTCCATTGGGACAGAAAAGCAGGATAGCAATGTGGGTAGGAAAGCTAAACAATAGCTAGAATAATATGTGATTTTTGGGAATACTAGGGACAGCACTTGAGCCACCGGGAATGTAACATTTTTGGAGAGTGATGAAGATAGAATAGCAGTAACAGAATCACTAGGGCCCCAGGCTCCTGCTTATCTAAATTGAGGTTAGTTCAGTGATTGCACAACAATGCTGGTTTCCTTCCAAATGTGTAATTGGAATGAGAGTTTAGATTTGATTCTGGACCATTGTTTGGTTCACAAAGCCCAGCATTTGTGGGGGCTTTAATGTCAGTGAGAAAACTAGAATCATTAAATTATCAGTAATGAACATTGATGTTCTGAGCTAGAACGTCCCACACTGGGATTTGGTCTTGTCACTAGAACAGACCTATTCCACATTCTATTTGGAAGAAGGATCTTGTTAAGGCACTGGACTGGGATTCAGGAGATCTCGGCTTAGTTTCCAACTCTATTATGCATTTCTTGTGTGGCATTGGCTAAGTCACTTTCTTCTACCCTTTGTTGGTTGCATCTACTTAGACTCTGCCCTGGAAAAACTATAATCTATTTCCTGTTATGTCTATGTACAGTATCTAGCACAATAAGGCTCTGATATTGGTTGAGGCTTCTAGATGCCACTAGAATATAAATGATAATGAATGGGGAAGGTACTGTGCTCCTGAGAAGTGCTGTGCTTTAGATGAAACAAGAAACTGAGGTTCTCTTCTTGGTCTTTGTTGTCTGACTAGGTGGAAGAGGAAGATTTGAAAGTACTTTTTTTGGAGGGGGAGGAAGGGGGACCCTTGGATATGAGCCTTGTGTCCTGGCTACAATTTCCTCATAATTCAGAACAGTATCTAATACCCTCATATCAATGTTCAGTCATTGCCATATCTGTCTGCACATAGTGTTACCAATATTTAACTGGGTACTAGATAAGGTGTTTTGCAGAACCTTTGATAGGAAAGGACCAGTTCTCAAACAAATTCTATTAACAGAGCATTTTCTAACGAGCTCAACAGAAAAATTAATGTAGGTCTCTTAGTACCTAAGATTTAGTCTTACAATCTTTTGCTCCTCCTCTTGGTTCTTTTGTTTGTTTTTCCTTCTAGTTTTAGAGGATCAGATGTAATAGGGTATATCTTCACAGCAAAAAGGCACACAGAAGTGAGTCTCAGAGCCAAGGTTAACTGCCTTGGGTTCACAGGGCTTGCACTGAGAGCTAAAAATAGCAGTGTAGGCAATTGGGCTTGGGCTCTGAGACCCTCCCCACTCATCAGATTTCAGAGCCTGGGCTCCAGCTGAACCCAAATGTCTACATTGCTATTTTTAGCCCCGCAGTGGGAACCCTGCAGGCCTGAGTCAGTTGACCCAGGCTCTGAGACTCTCTTCTGTGGGCTTTTATTCTGTGTAGAAATACATGGTGACCCATGTTGTATTGTCTAGAACTAAAAAGTTCAAGTGAGTTAAGCAAGAATTCTTTCTGGATTCAGGGTGGATTATAGAACTTGGAAAAGGTTCTCTTTCTAGAGATGAGTAGCATTGAGCAGTCTCAGTTAGTTCAGAGTTATTATTCAGATAAATATTTAATAGCCACAACTCTGTTTCAAAGGTCATCAATACAAGCCCTTGAGTTTAAGTTTGAGTCAAAAATGTTCTGAGAAAGGGCTTTCTCGTGAGACTTCCAGTACTACCTGCCTTTAGTTACCTTTCTTATGATATTTTAGTCCCAATTTTACTTTTAGTCCCAGACCCAAAAGGGCAAAAATGACAAAATAATAAAAAGCTAAACAAATGTTTTTGAACCTTTGGTTTGAGTTTTGGGTAAAACTTCAGCATTGGGGGCTGGTTTCCTATTTTGGCTTCAACCTGATAAATTTATCCCTGACTGTCTTCTTTAATGCCAGTGATTCTCCCAGCTCTGCTTTTCCAGAACAATAGCTGAGTTATCACCCTATTTTACATCCCACAGAATATTTATCTGGTACTTACAAGTGAGTCTAACCAAGTCAGGAGTAAACAGAGGGTGTGGGTATAAAGACACATTCTTATGCAGAGTGCTTACAATATCAGGGCTTTAGTCATTCTTTAATTTTTCAAAAAAGGAAATTAGTTTTGAGCTTAATTTTGACTAGCCATATACTAAAAATGTTATTTTAAAAAGCTACCCCACTCTCCTTTGAACTTGAACTTCCAGAGATTAACTGGTTCAGGTAACTAGAAATGGGGTATGGAGCCTTCCACTTTTACATCACCAATTACAATCACTTTAAAAGTGTAAAACCATGTATTTTGACCTCCTCTCATGAAGAGAAGGCTATAACTTTTGGTGTCACTATCATTCTGTGGGTGATTTGACCATCCAATGATCGAATAGCAGCAAGTTCAGAATTTCCACGTCTGGTCAATCCATTTATACTTCAGAATTCTGATCGGGTTCTCTCTCTCTCCATGAGACTGTAATTCTGACTGCCACTTTCACAAGGGATGGTTTTTCCAATCTCTCTTGATTCTCATTGTGTAGCTGAGTTAATCTCTGAACATCGTGGCGCTCATCCCCTTCTATCTGTCAGCACAGGCCATGTGTTTGCCCTTAATCGGAATCACATTTAGCCTGATCATGTATCTCAGTGGTGGAACAGTTAGTCTTTAGGATTATAGGTCAGAAACATCAGAAGGATTTAAATTTGTGTAAATATATATATTTATTTAGAAATGCACTGAATTTATGCTTGGTGGCTCCCCACTCCCAATTGGCTTTCCTTTTTGTCAGTTTTGCTATTATTTCAACTTGGTTTGTTTCACTCTACAAAGTGATGTTAGTGTTAGAAACTTATTGGTTTCTTAGGTAAACAGTAACTGCCTGTTAATTCTAGCTATTGGGTTTTTATAAGTAATTTGACTTCAGTTCCTAGCTACCTAATTAGGTACAGTGTAATTACTTTTATTTTAGTTAATCAACCATTGCAGTGCTACAGATATGGACCACTCTGCCTGATTAGGATATGAAGCCCTGACAATGATATGAGCTTGGAATTATTTTAAATTTTGTTTTTTTTTTTTTTAATGTGTATTTGTCAACAGGTAGGAGAAGGATCCATTCTCCCCTACACTGCCTTGTTCCCTATACACACACCTTGGGCAATGCCCAGTGACAATGGGTCTGTGCTTGGGGAGCATAGGACTACTCCAGTCATGTGCCTTCTAGGGTGGAATTCAGCCCAAAGAGAGCAGGGAAGGGAGAAGGCATGGAAAGATGCAACGTAAACTATGCACAAGGAATTGGGGGAGGGAGGGAGACTGTGTCCTGAAGAGTTATGCAGCTCAGTGCTGCCCCTGGCTTTAATTTACTGTTATTTTAGTTAAGAAATGCATCTAGTGTTGGTCAGTTAAGATAAGGGGATTATTTATTAACTATGATTTTTGTTGTTTATAATTAATGTGTCAATTTGGGAGCCCATTTGTATCCTTGGGCATAGGCACTGACTCCATGGGTGCTCCGGAGCTTTTCCCCCCGGCTCCCAGCGCTTGCACCGTGAAACAGCTGATTCGCACGGCAAGTGCTGGGAGGGAGGGGGGAGGAGGGGGAATACTGTGCGCTCGGGGAAGAGGCAGGGCCGGGGTGGGGACTTTGGGGAAGGGGTTGGAATGGGGGCAGGGCAGGGGCAGGGAAAGGGTGGAGTTGGGGCAGGGCAGGGAGCAGGGGGGGTGCGAGCACCCACCAATGCCGGGGAAAGTTGGCGCCTGTGTCCTTGGGTCACATGCAAAACTCACTGACATCAACCGGAACAGCATACATGGATCAAAAATGCACAACACAGACCTTAGCATTATCAAGTGTGTTCAGCTTCATAGTCTATCTGTTATAACATATCGGATAATACTGTACGTAGGTTACTTTACTTGCTTTCCAAAAGTCCTGCCAGAATTATCCGTTGGCCATTGGTAACACTTCTATATTAAACATTCCAAAGGCCCAAGTCCTAAGATTTATAGCTTCCTATATGGAAAATCTGACTTTTTTCCTATCACCTTTTAAATTTATGCATGCAGTCCTGACCCATATTTCTGCACAAATAAGATGGTTAGGCATGAAATGGACATTTTCAGTTACAGATTAGCTTATTTGTTCATGAAAATGAACATTTTGTACACTGCAACAAAGAGTCCTGTGGCACCTTATAGACTAACAGACATATTGGAGCATAAGCTTTCGTGGGTGAATACTCACTTCGTCAGATGCCATGGCTTATGCTCCAATACGTCTGTTAGTTTATAAGGTGCCACAGGACTCAGTCTAGATCTGTAAAAAGCGACAAACATGGCTACCCCTCTGATATTTTGTACACAATTTTGTATGAGTATGCACAATTTTAGAGCTAATTTCAAAATTTGTTCTATACTTTTTTAAAGTAAGGGTTTTAAAGCTTGTTACACAAGTTATAACCTGGTCATACATGGCTTCTGTAAGCTGGCGTGGCAGTCCATCCGTGTCCACCTCTGAAGGAGGCCACACCTCCTCGCAGTTTGGTCTGCTAGAATACTCCCAAAGAAAAGGGGGGAATTAGTGGTAGTCAGTGGGACCTGGCCATCAAGCAGGATGGGGCAGCAAACAGTCAGGGCTTTGGCCTGCAGTCAGGCAGAGCTGTAGCAGTTTATTTGCCCAGACATCAAGCAGGGTGGGGCACCAGCCCACTCTAGGTGCGAGCACCCAAACACAGTCTAGGGGGCTCCAGCAGGGGTGAGCACCCAAACACATTCTGTCATCCTGGCTCTGGAGGTAGACAGACAAACACAGGCCTCTTGGCCTAAGGAAGGGGAGTACTGCCAGGGCCGGCTCTGGCTTTTTGGCCGCCCCAAGCAAAAAAAAAAAAAACGGGGCGGCCAGAAGGGCAAAGCAAAAAAAAAAAAAAAAAAACCTGCGGCGCGGCCGGAGCGCGGGTGCAGGGGGACCGGCTGAGGGGAGGGAGCGGGCAGGAGAGAGAGAGAAGGGGGCGGCCAGGGCTACAGCAGGGGCGCTCTGGTTCTCCGCGCCGCCGCCCCCTACAGGGCAGCCGGAGCGGAACAAAAAAAAAAAGCGGCCGTGCCGCCCTAGGATTGGGCAGAATGCCGCCTCAAACAATCTGCCGCCCCAAGCACCAGCTGCCTGGAGCCAGCCCTGAGTACTGCCACCCCAGGGGTGGATTGGCAGGGGTAGAGGGACACAGGCACGCCCAACTCCACTGCATCCCAGCCAAGCACCCTCTCTGTGTTTCCAGTGGTACCACAGCCAGATGGTAGTCTGGTAGGGTGACCAGACAGCAACTGTGAAAAATTGGGGTGGGGGTGGGGGGTAATAAGAGCCTATATAAGAAAAAGACTCAAAAATCAGGACATCTGGTCACCCTATAGTCTGGTTCCCCTGGGCTCCTTCCTATTCTCCCCCTCAGGTGTACATGCATCCAGGGGTCATTTTCAGTCTCTCCAGGACACACCACCAAGGGTAATGGTAGCAGCTCCTCAGCGCTGGGAATGGCAGGGCTCCCTGGAAGCTCAGGCAGGTCCTCTGGGCAGCTGCAGTTCTCCTCAGCAGCCTGCTCTAGCAGCAGAGAAGAAGCATCTGTCTCCCTCAGCGGCTCTTCCTCAACTGACTTGCTGGACTGGCCTTTTATACTTCCCCTTCCTGTCCTGACCCTCTGCTTCCAGCAGGAAGGGCATGGCCCTCCTGGTTCCACCCACCAGGGGGATCAGTGTTCCCTCCATATCTGCCTCCGAAGGAGGCCATGCCCCTTCGCTACAGCTTCCAAGCCACGCTAAAAATATTTCACAGATGTGACAAAAATTCTTTCACATAGAGTCTGTGATTAGGTTCTAAAGGGCTTTTCAGGCCTCATGAGTGCACCCTCATGGCCATGGCATTCCTCACATCAGTTTTCCCAGTCGGAAGTCCTACTGACCTGGTGGAGGCACAGGGACAGATGGACACCAGTGGTGGTCTGAGGAACTAGCTGGGCTAATTCCAGTAAAAATGAGATTCAATTTCTAAATCTTGATTTCTGGTCAGGTCTAGTGAGTCATTGGGAGTGGAGCTACTGCCCATTCAGAAGTTCCTTCTTCGGTTGTGTGAAGCTGAGGGCAGGTCTACACTAACCCTCCAATTCGAACTAAGGTACGCAACTTCAGCTACGTGAATAACGTAGCTGAAGTTCGAAGTACCTTAGTTTGAACTTACCTCCGTCCAGACGCGGCAGGCAGGCTCCCCCGTCGACTTCGCGTACTCCTCTCGCCGAGCTGGAGTACCGCAGTCGACGGCGAGCACTTCCGGGTTCGACTTATCGCGTCCAGACAAGACGCGATAAGTCGAACCCAGAAGTTCGATTTGCTTGCCGCCGAACTACCAGGTAAGTGTAGACCTACCCTGAGAGAAATTAGCTGAGTTCCTTGTTGAATTGTAATTAATGTAAGCAGGTGGGAACTATATCGCCTAGTCAGGAGCTTGTAAAATGGGTTGGCATCTTCTCATGAGATGAGGAAAAACCTGCAAAGAGGAAAACCCTCAACAGCTTAAAAGGCAGCACTGGCCTTCCCAACTGGTGAGGGATTGTGGGGTGGGGATTAGAGGGCAATATGTGCCCCCTGTGTTGCCCTGTTGCAACAGCCAGCCAATGGGGCTCTCGTTAGGTAATCCTGGCCCCTGCAACAGGCTCTTGGGTAGGCTGGCTGGGGCAATTGATAACAATTGATATGTGTCTGCTGCCACACATTCCACTTGGGGTAATTTAGGCTCTAACAGGGTTTTAGTTCTAAACAAGCTGTTAAGCTCCAGAAGGCCTTGGAGTAATGCAGGCTCTGATAAGGCCTTGGTTAAGTGGCTGTTAAGCTCTGAAACTGCGATGCTTGGGATTTGTGGATTGAAAAGGGGAAAGGCAGATGACAGAGGGAGCACAGATGAACTACCCCCCATTGCTGCCAGGGCAGGTTCCTCAAAAAGTTATCCTGTTTTGAAACTAAAAAAAAAGTTGCGGTCACTTGGCCAAAAATGTCTTTATCATCCTCATTGGCCTCTGCAATCCACAAAGGGAACTTGCTGTGTACTTGGTTTGTTGCTGTCAAGCCTAATTCCCCACTCTGGCACTTCGAGTGCAGAAGGTGGGGGCCCGCAAGGATTTTTAAAAATACTGGCTACTCCACGCTTGTATTAAACTCCCAAGGTTACAGCTTTTCTCTGACCTTGGATTGGTAGATGCTGCCACCAGCCAAGTGCAGAACCCCTTTGAGAGCCCAGGAAGGTGCACTTGGGAATTCCTTCCTGTGGGGTACCCTCAAGCCCTTTCACCCCCTCTCTGGGAAAGAGCTGAGAAAGTAAAAAAAAAAAAGGAAATCAGCTGTTGCCACCAGCTAATTAAACAACATATGCACAAACCTCTTAAGACACAAAAATCCAATTCTGTTCTTAAAAAAGGTACATTTTATTTTTTTTAAAAGGAAGAAAATACATCTGGGAACTCGGGCTATTGCTAGATTTAAAAAAAATTACAAGGATTAAGCATCAAGAATAGCTTTCTTGAGGTCCAGCTTAAAGATTACAAGCAAAACAAAAGCACTTGGGGTTAGCACAGAGGAATCCACAAGGCATAAAGAAATAAAAGGAATAAACCTAATCGTGTCTTCCTAGACATTTCCTGATCTACTTGCATATCTGGGGTTTTAAATTAGTAGTTTCTAGGTATGATACTGATGATTTTTCATACCTGGCCCAAGCTTCTTACAGCATAGCTCTGCCTTGTCCACCTCTCCCCGGGAAAACAACTACAGATAGACAAAAGGGGAATCATTTTTCAATTTTAAAAAGTTCTAGCCTTCCCATTGGCTCTTTTGGCCAGGTGCCCACTCCTTTCCTTTTACCTATACATAGCAGTGACACTTTAGAGAACAACTACTAAGCGGTATTTTATAGCTACTGGCTGGCTGGGTGTTCATAAAAGCAGGGGCGGATCCAGGCACCAGCACTCCAAGTGCGTGCCTGGGGCGGCAAGCCATGGGGGGCGGTCCGCCAGTCCCTGTGAGGGCGGCAGTCAGGCTGCCTTCGGCGGCTTGTCTGCGGGAGGTCCGCCGGTCCCGCGGATTCAGCAGCAATTCGGTGGTGGCTACGCCAAAGCCACGGGACCAGCGGACCTCCCGCAGGCATGCCGCCGAAGGCAGCCTGATTGCCGTGCTTGGGGCGGCAAAAAAGCTAGAGCCGCCCCTGCATAAAAGGAAGCCCCCCCCCCTTCATTTATAGGCAAAGTAATCCTATATTTTGTGGAGTTTGAACTTAGTTTCTTTTGATGACTGCACAAAGTTTGAGCATGACCAAGATAGCTCTAGTATCTGTTATCATTTAATACATAAACTCTATAAGGTGAAATCTTGGTACTATTTAAGCTATTGGAAAACACCCATTAACTTCAGCGGGGCCAGTATTTCACCCATTGTATCTATAGTATATTGTTGCCAGAGTGTTGATCTTAAGGTAATTGATGGGCCTGTTTCAGTTGTTTTCAGTATGTTTATTCTATTATAGAGTTTTGTTCTGGCTTTCATCACAGTAGTAGCCGAGTGGCTTCATAACAGTTTCAGATACTTATTTTCTAAAATCCAACAAATGAGGGCTCCAGGGAAAAAGGCATTTATGTCCTCTTTGAATTCCAGTGAAATTAGAAATGCATAAAATGGGGGGTAGCTTTGGTTTTACAAAACTTAACTGGCTAGGTTTTTTAAACCAGAGGTGGGTTCGATCTGGATTCCCTATCCAAAATCTCTGCCCCTCACCCATCCATGAACTTAAGGAAGTCTAGGTTAATATAGACTGTTTAGGCTTCTGTGAGTGGGTGAAGACTCAAATAGTTTTCATAGCACCATAAAACATCACCATAACTTTCTTTGAAAGTAACCAACCGATTTTATAAATTTTTTAATCTTGAGTATTATTTCATGCATATGTGATGGAAAAGAGCTGAGTGATGCATTCTGTGTGAGGTACTACGGAAACAGAATTTTATGAACCTGACAGTGTCCCCTTCAGTGGACAGAAATTAGATTTTTTTTGGCCTAATTTTGGGGGCTGCACAGCACTGAGATGGTGGTTTTGATCAAGCTGGAAGACATGCTGTCTGCAGAATTCCAGATCCACTCAAACATTGCAGTTTGAAAGAGACAAACGTTGAGGTTTGAGATCTGTTAGGAATGTATCATTCTTTCAAGTTTGTCTATGATGGAGGGAGTTTGTCCCCCGTTTCTTGGATCAGGAGGGTTTTTCTGTTTTCGAGGACACTGGCACTGCTGCTTTGGTACTTTCTTAGCTAGCCATTTTTAGCTAATGAATCAAAGTACTGAACTTGCTTGAGGAATTGGAGGATCTGGACACCTGTGAGTAGCTGAAACAGAGAGTTGTGGTGGCCTGACCATAGTACTGGCTGTTGATACTTATCTCTTCTTTCACCTTTTCCCTTGATGCTCATGGTAAGCATTTAAAGTATTTAGAGGGGTGGTGAGTGTTGAATAGTTTGTGGAACCAGTGCAGTTCTTCTGGGCTAGGCTGTGCAGAATGTTAGAACCTACATGGCATAAGGACCACTTTAATGATGCAGAGCTGTCCTCTGTGGGGACTCTTTTCTCCCCACCAAACAGGTGGGTTCGGGCTGTAGAACATGGCTGGTAAATCTGCAACTAAACAGTCTACTGGCCACATCCTCATGTGTGTGGTGGGAGACTGGAAGTAGTAGCTGCTGGGAGAAAGCAACACAAAAATTAATTTTCATTTGCATGGCTTAATGATTTTTTTGCCTTTGAAGAAATATGCCGAACCAAATCACCCTACTACTCTTGAATCCAACAGGAGAAAAGTGAGGGTTATGATAGAGAGGGACAAATTATTTTGTACCAGATAAGTGCAGAAATTGGTCCTCATTGATAGGAAAGGAAATATAGAAGACTTGTGGTACTTTAGCGAATCTTTTGTACAACATTGCCCTCAGTTTTCATTCAAGGTAAGGCCATTTTGGTAAAAATAAAACAAAATTCTGCAATGGTCACAAGGTAACTTCTCTGAAAATTACTGAAAAATTCATAAATAATCACAAATAGGAAAATAGACTAAACTGTGCAAAATTTCACATTTTATAATCTTTTCCCCCCCATTGGTTGCCCCTAAGATTTTGTTAAACAGTAGTCAAATTTGAATCAGCTCTTCCTGCAGACAAAAAGGTAGTAAGTGTTGATGTAATATACTCAGACTTATGTACGGCATTTGACTTGGTGCCATATGACCTTTTGATTAAAAAACTAGAAAGATAACATGGCACACAAGAAATAGATTGAAAGCTGGTTAATTGATAGATGTCAAAATGTAATTGAAAATGGGGAATCCTCATAGAATAGTTGTTTCTAGAGAGGTCTCCCAGGGATAAATTCATGGCCCTATGCTAATTAAAATTTTAATGACCTAGAAGAAAACATAAAATCATCACTGAAAGTTTGTAGATGACACAAAAATGGGGGACAAGTAAATAATGAAAAGGTCAAGTCACTGATACTGAGCGATCTGGATCGCTCAATCAGCTGGGTGCAAGAAAACAATACGTGTTTAAATATAGCTAAATGTAAATGTATGCATCTAGGAAGATATAATGTCGGCCATACTTACTTGATGGAGGACTTACTCTGAAAAGGATTTTGGGGGTCATGGTGGATAATCAGCTGAACGTGAGCTCCCCATTTGACACTGTGGCCAAAGGGGCTAATGCGATCCTTGGATGCATAAACAGAGGAATCTCAAGTAGGAGAGGTCATTTTACCTCTGTATTTGACAAGGGTGTGACCAGTGCTGGAATACTGTGTCCAGTTCTGGTGTCCACAGTTCAAAAAGAAGGTTGATAAATTGGGGAGGATTCAGAGAAGAGCCATGAGAATGATTAAAGGATTAGAAAACATGCCTTGTAGCGATCGACTCAAGGAGCTCAAACTATTTAGCTTACCACAGAGAAGGGGAAGGGGTGGCTTGATTACAGTCTATAAGTGTCTACATGAAGAACAAATATTTGACAATGGGCTCTTCAATGTAGCAGAGAAAGGTATAACATGCTCCAATGATTGAAGCTGAAGCTAAACATGGAAATAAGGTGCACTCTTTTTAACTGTGAGAGTAATTAACCATAGGAACAACTTACCAAAGGTTGTGGTGGATTCTCAGTCACTGACAATTTTTAACTCAAAAATGGATGCTTTTCTAACGATCTGCTCTAGGAATTATTTTGGGGAAGTTCTATGGCCTGTGTTCTACAGGAGGTCAGACTAGATGAGCACAATGGTCCCTTCTGGCCTTGGAATCTATGAATAACTCATAAGACTGTATCCAAAAAACCATTACAGAGACTGCAAAAAGAAAGTGAGAAAACAAGGGAGGAAAATATTTTAGTTTATTTATGTTGAAACTGAAAAACATTTTCATAGAGGGTTTTCTTTTCAACCCAGTAATGGCATATGCCTCTTACGATAATATTGTATACAACTTCTCAAGTATTTTTCCAAAACATTTACATGTGGGTTGGTTTGTGCACAACAATATTTTGAATCATACAGCTCTATACCTCAGACATTAAAAAAGAAGGCTGTAGGATGGAGAATGTTGGTGTATTTATGCTTCCTACCTTTCCTTATTGGATAGGAGACTCTTGGCTGAACAATCAAGTTAATACTTTTCCTGCAGTGGCATCTGACTTCTTGTATGATTCCACATGTGTTATGTTGACCTTTCCAAAGCTGCTTTGAAGTTTGTCCTGCAGGATCATGTCTGTTTTGTTCTTCTGTTGTTACAACTTTCTTCTGGCACAGAGGAACTTTTTTTTTTAACTGACCTAAACTCCAGGAGCCAGTTAAAAGAATCCATTGATTGAAAACGAGCAGACAAACAAAATATGACCAGTGCAAATTAGGGATGCATGAACTTGGAGACATATCAAAGGTTGTGAAACAAGTGGAAGTATTTTAAAAAGTAAGCAAAGGAGATGTTCTTGGAATTCTGAAAAACAATTTTTTTAACTTGAGAACTTTCTTTGAAAATTGTCTTCTTTTTACAGGAAAGTTGCTTCCCCAAGCGACAATTCAAAGAAAGGAACAGATCGGAGTTAAGCAAAAAAATTCTCACCACCAGCCAAACCAAATGAAAGTTTTTCATTTTGCAGGTAGGCCAAACACAGCGGCAGCTCCAGGCACCAGCGCAGCAAGCACGTGCCTGGGGCGACAAGCCGCGGGGGGCGGTCCGCCGGTCCCTGCGAGGGCAGCAATCAGGCAGCCTTCGGCAGCTTGCCTGCGGGAGGTCCGCCGGTCCCGAGGATTCGGCAGCAATTTGGCGGCGGGTACGCCGAAGCCGCGGGACCGGCGGACCTCCTGCAGGCAGGCCCCTGCTGTGCTTGGGGCAGCAAAAAAGCTAGAGCTGCCCCTGGCCAAACAGCAGACCTTTCACTTTTTGCCTTGAATTTTCCTGGGGTGAAGCAAAAGGCCACCTTTGGTAGCTGCTAAATGTTTTTGCGTGCAGTACGCTCATGAAGCAAAAATGACTCATTTCACAAAGCTCACTCTTTAAAAAAATGCCTTTGAGTTGTGTGCTGGCTTGTTGAGACTGTCCACAACAGTGCAGACTACTCAACACTGCTTTGCCAATGTATCTCCATCCTGGCCATCGGAGATTTGCCTCTACCTGCGATAGGGGAGATCAGGCTCCATCCCCAGC
Organism: Emys orbicularis; assembly: GCF_028017835.1. Lineage (NCBI taxonomy): Eukaryota > Metazoa > Chordata > Testudines > Emydidae > Emys > Emys orbicularis. The sequence continues at coordinate 106,318,820 of NC_088685.1, forward strand.
AGATCCGGGAAGCCTGACATTAAGACTGCAGATCAGTGACAATTGTGACTTTTTTGTGTGTTCCCCTTGGAATTGAACAGAGACCCCCTCCCATTCACCCCACAGAGGCCACAAAACAGCAATTGGAAAAGGATTCTTAAAAAAAAAAAAAAAGCAGCATATATATATAATAATTTTTCTATGTACAAATCAAATTGCTTTACAGATCTGGGCAATACCATTATCCCTATTTCATAGTGGGGAAAAACTAAGAAAGAGAGATGTTAGATGACTTGCCCTTTCAGTTACTCATAATTTTCTCAAACTAATACCACATGATTTTAAATATCCCAGTTCTGGTCTCTACTCAATCATTAATTTCGTTGGTAATTTGGAGCAACATCAGAGGAGTAGAGTAGCAGCTGTGTTAGTCTGTATCCGCAAAAAGAACAGGAGTACTTGTGGGACACCTTTAAATGGTGAGAAACTTTTTTAAAAAAAAATTAAAATTATCCCAAGTGCCAGCACTTCAGGGAGAAACCTCCTTCTTGTCTCCCTTCAGCATGGACATAGCACTTCAGAAGGGACTTTAAAAGTTCCTCTTTACTTTAAAAAGTTGAATTGGGAGATGCTTCAATGCTCCCAAACTAGTTGAAGTAAAAATACACTGTGTTGGTAATTCAGTGGACAGAGGGCATGATTTTGTCCCCCTCTATGTGCTGTGAGTTCTCTGCCCTTCTCTACTGGCCCTACTTGAGGTGTGGACTTAGCACCAACTCTCTAGTGCCTATGGCAAGTCCTCCTCATGACAAAGGGGGTCTGCAAATCAGTTCCCTGCCACTGAAAAGACCTGAGGCATTAGTACATCTCAGACTCTCCTATTTGCCTGTGGCACACAGCAGTTTAGTCTCTGGAGGGCTGTAATACTCAAGTCTAACCCAGGTTATTGCGCTCAGTGCCAGGGTAATTGGGTGGGATTCAGTGGCTTGTGATGTAGGTTAGACTAAACGACTTGCAAACAGTAGTGGGTATGTCCCCCCACAACCTACTGCACCCCAGACTGGCTATGATCAAAGGGAACCCCCACCTCAATTTATTGTTATTGTGCATAATTTGCTCTCAGCTAGGTATAACAGAACAAGGAGTAATGGTCTCAAGTTGCAGTGGGGGAGGTTTAGGTTGGATATTAGGAAAAGTTTTTTCATTAGGAGGGTGGTGAAGCACTGGAATGGGTTACCTAGGGAGGTGGTGGAATCTCCTTCCTTAGAGGTTTTTAAGGTCAGGCTTGACAAAGCCCTGGCTGGGATGATTTAGTTGGGGATTGGTCCTGCTTTGAGCAGGGGGTTGGACTAGATGACCTCCTGAGGTCCCTTCCAACCCTGATATTCTATGATTTTATGATAACTTCTTGATGTTCTGTGCAGTATTTCACTAACTTCCCTCCCCAGCCCATAGTTCTAGTTTTAGAGTGTTGTGGGCTGGGACAGGTACCTACACAAGCAACAGGATTTTTCCCCTTGCCCCTCAACTCCTCCCCTCCACAGCTGGCTCTGCACAAAAGACACACAGAACCTCTGTTCCCTAAAACAGCTCCCCTCCTCAAATTGTCTCTGCTCAGAAGAAAGATGCACCCCAATCCTCCTAAATTGGCTGTGCTGAAGTAAGACAACACTCAGATCCTCCGTATCAGTGCTCTGAAATCAGGGGGGGAAATTAAAACAAATTAAAAAATTTTTTATTGATTGTGGGAATTAAACTCTAGAGTCGCTAAGAGAAAGCACCTACTGGCTGCTGGTGTTGGAGACTGTGCCATCCTGGGGAGCTTGTTGCGGTAGTATTTTACACAGGCTGTAGCATCTGTTGTTCCCCAAAATGAAAATCTATAAAAGAAAAATCAAAAGTCTATTGCTCATGAAGAACTTCTGAAGCAAGACTTTACTAGTGAGAAGGGAAGGGCAGGACTGATTCCCATAAAATAAGCAATATAAAAGAATGCATGTTCTAGCTGCAGAAGGGCTCAAGGTGAAACACTTATCCAAAGGAATTATATGCTATAATCTCAGTCACCTAATGGGAGCAAGCCTGGCAAAGAATTCAAAATATTATGCAGGAAAGAATAACATGTCCTGTGAAAAACTCCTGACTAGAAACAAACCCACAAAGCCTGTGTTCAATTGATAGCTACAGCTTTACACTTGACAGATTCGGTTAGCTCCTGTGATGTTCTCCTTTCTAATGTAACAATATTGTTGGTGAGAAGACAGGAATATTGTTTCAATCATTCATTCAAAGAAAGGGTTTGTTAGCCTTAAATCCTGAATTGCAATGAACAATTTAAGCATTTGTGCCTTGTGAATGTAATGCCATAGGCTTTCAGTGAAGCCACTCCTGATTTAAATCAGCATGAGGGCATAACAACCTGTTGTATGGAGGAGCTAGATCAGTGGTTCTCAAACTTTTGTACTGGTGACCCCTTTCACATAGCAAGCTTCTGAGTGCGACCCTCCTTATAAATTAAAAACACATCTTTATATATTTAACACCATTATAAATGCTGGAGGCAAAGTGGGGTTTGGGGTGGAGGCTGACAGCTGACCCTCCATGTAATAACCTTGCGACCCCCTGAGGGGTCCCGGCCCTCGGTTTGAGAACCTTGAGCTAGATAGTTCACAGGATTATTAGTGGGCTACAGAGCTTTCCATCTCTACTTACTGCACTGAATTCAGTCCACCTGTGGAGTGAGTAAGAACTGTAACCATCAGTAATGTGCGGTTGGGCATTAATCCCCTTCCACTTGAAATGTCTAGGTCACCAAAAAAATATCAGACCCTCACAAACACAAGGGACAGTATAATCAACATTTTTAGCAGAGGGACAAAAAATGTTTAGAGGTTGAACTATCTTCTCATTTCTTTAGGGCAGGGACTGCATGTCTTCCTTTGATTGTGTGTAATGCTTAGTGCAGTGGGACTCCTGATTTTGATTGGGGACCTCTGAGTGCTACTGTCTTATTAATAGCATGTTTGAAGGCCATCAGTGGGATGCTGTGAAGAAGCTTGTGCTACTGATACCCCTGCTATGCCTGTTCTGTGGATCATTGATTGATTCATTCTCCAGGGCTATCAGTCCAACATCTTTCACCAGCACTACATTTACTTTAGAACTCAATGTAAAAACAAGCGTGCTTGGGGTGTGTGTGAGGGGGTGGGGGGTTGGTGGGTTAATATGGCTATGCCATTCACAGAAAAGCAAGCTTTCCTATTTGAAAAAATAAGCAAAAATAAAAAGATGAAAATGACTAAATTGTTGTTGTTAATGGGTTCTGTTTCTAATGCTGTGTTGCCCCTGTTAATTGGTCTTGATGACTGTTATCTGCCCTTGCCTTCTGCCTGAGTTGCACAATTCCCATTTTGATCTATTATCTGGTCACAGAGGCTGCAGTAATAGGGAGCAGGGCTTCAGCGCAGCCCTCTGCTTTATAGCACTGGCCTTTGGTGTGAAATAAAATAAGATGCCATGTAATGAATGGTCTGAAGCAGTGTTGTAATGTGGCTTAATATGGCTGTGAATAGATGTGTTGGTGTACAGCCGCCCTCATATGAGAGAGCTGGCTGGGTTCTAATTTACTGGTAGAGCAGACGGTTGCCTAGAGCAGCAATACTTTATGATTATGATTCTGCTCTCTCTCTCTCTCTCTCTCTCCAGTTTTACACTGGTCTAATGCCATTGATTTTAGTGAAGCCACTCCCAATTTAAATCAGTGTGAGGGCAGAATTGGGCCCAATGCTCCATCTGAGACCCTGGTAGGACCATCTTCCACTATGAAATGTCTTAAGTTCATTTAAGGGCACATAAATATATACATATGTACATTGCTCTTTCCCTGTTTTGCTTGGATATTTTGGATCTTTCTGATACATCTGACTGCAAGTAATTTCCAAGTGAGATCCAGAACTGATAAAGTGTGGCTCTGGTGACTTTTGAGTGGGGTAGCCTGCCTAAATCACTGCCACATTCTTCCCATAGTAGTCCTTTAAAATTAATAGCACATGCAGAGGAAAAACTAAACCCTTTGACGTCACTCTTGAAATGAGGAAACATAAACAGAAAAGGCTCCACTCCAGTGAGCTGACAGTGCTGAAGCCGATTGGTCTGCTTCTCCTTGCTTGTGGCAGTTGACAGCACCTCCCAGCCGTGCACGGCCTTCTGCTTGCTAACACAGTCAGTCAGACTGCAGCAAGCTCAGCTCTATCCCAGCACTTGCCTGGGAGAAAAGTGCACTCTCTAGTAGAGAGTCGCTGATCCTTTTGGCTTCTTGGGTTTGTTTGGGTTTCCCCCCACACCTTTAGTTGCTGTTGTTACTTAATTATATCCCTAATCCTGGATGCAGTTGCTGGATTCTTCAGTACAAGTCTTCATGAACAAGCTGCACCGCTTAGAGATTTCACGGCATTCAAAGGTCACAGAACTGCCACTATGGTTAAATGTCTTGTTTAATGGTTGAGGTATGTACAGCAAATCTAAAAGAGGCAGCATGATTTTTTTATTATTATTTTTTGTAAGGAGGAACTAAAATTGCAAAGTGGGGGAGGGAGATAATACTTTTATTTAGAGAAAATGATTTTTTTTTATTAGTGATTGTTACTACAGCAACCGGCTTTTGAATTTCCTCCCTTTTTCTTCAAACCAGCGGGACGTTTTAACTTGTGTTAATTTTACCCTTTGAGGGCAAGAGAAAATGAAAGAGAGGTTCTGTCATTGTGGCACTTTATGACCCCCACTGAGGAAAGTGAGATTGTTTTTCCTGTATGCTGTCCTCAGTCCTACATTTCAATGGCATGAGCAAGACCTTGCAGTTGGTTCACTTTAGTTGGATAAGGGGGCTGAAAAGGAGGACTCAGTCCGTCCCTTGAGGGTGTTTTTGAATTGGCTTGAGACGAGAGGGGGGGGGGGGATTTGGGACAAATAAATGGAGCAGTGAAGTATATATTCTTTGGGAGTACATGTTCCACTTCATTTTATTACTACATGCTTAGGATGCTTTACTTGCTCTGGGTTTAAAAGTCACAAGTGGAAATGAAGCTCCTGCTTTAACTTATATGCAGAAATGGGGGCAGGGGAAATTGCTTGTGTTCTGTCATCACCACTTTTCAGGTCGCTGTTGCCAGCTAGCTAGAGAAGTGGAAATTTAATTAGAAACTGAACTAACGCAACCTGATGGCTATTTAATGACTTATAGGTTCAATTAATCTTTGGGCAGCCTGTGGTCAAACTTGAATGACTATTGCAGCATTACAGTGAACGGTATGTGCTGCAGGAAACGAGAGCAACAGCTAACATAAAACTAACATTGTTTTCAGGAGTGTGATTCTAGCATGCAAGAGGAGGAGTCACTTAACCAAGGAGCTCTTGTGTGTTTAAAAAAAAAAAAAAATCCTGTCCAAACAGCCAATCTCTGTTGCTAATTAAATTAAAATGCAGAGTAAATCTATATTCTTTTGTCAGGTCATTGGTAGTAATCTTCAGGTTTTCTCAAGTTATGGAATGGAAGATCATATCAGCCTCTTTGACAATGTTACTGTGTATACAAAAGCTTTTTCTTAATTTCACAAAAAGTACATCTTTCACAAAAAGTACATCATATAACCAGAAACATCAGCTGAGGACTAGTAGCTCATATAGTGCACTTCAAAGGACTAAGAAAAAAATTAACTGTGCTAGTCTCAAATGCACCAGCTTAAGGACTGCAAAAATATTAGCTCTGAAATGCAGAGGATGTGCTATGTGCTGTGAATGGACAATTGCTATTCTGCAGTGCCTAGTGGGAAAACAAGGACTTTGTGTATTGCAAATGCATAACTGCAGCTCCTCCATTTCCTTTGCTGTATCTTCACTGATAGCTGCAGGAACAAAGAAGGCTGTCATTAATAAACTCTTTAATGCCACATCTCTTTTGAGATGCTGAAGCATCCTTTTTTCCATATCAACCAGCCACCAAAAGTCAAGTGTTACTAGATGAACTGTTAATCTTCCACCACCCCAAAGCTTCAGAAAGCCAAAGCACTATTTCTCCAGGCTAATATTGGGGGAGAGGGAGGCTAGCAAAGTGTAAAATGTGTAGTATAGAATTAAACTGGTTGGTTGACAGAGAGAGGGTGTGTGGGTGGAAGGGGAGAGTCTGAGAATTCTATAAGAAATAGAAAAGTCTCACCTGTCTAAACTACATGAAGAACCCTGGGTCCCCAGGAAGCCATATGCAATGCATCAGTTTGTAATAATTTTATAAATAGGGTAAATTACTTGCTGCTTTTTATAAGACTTTTCCAGCAGGTCTTAATTTTAGTTTATGAAGAAGTGTTAACTACCACAGCATTTTGTGGCACTGTACACGCAGTAGGGCTAATGACAAAGCAGGTAAAGTGCATTTCACGCAAACAGATGACAGTCTGTCACTGAACCTTGTCAATCAGGGCCTAGTTTGGTTAAGGTGCGTCCTCTGAGCATTCTGAATATAGCAGCAAAAACAAGATGAAGACTCAAAGCTAAACTTTCGCGTGACGTATAAAGCTGGCTGCCACGTGCAGGCACGTTGCCCCAGTGAACAAGTCCCAAGAAGGGAGTTTTAAGTCACAGGAAAGGCAATTAATTATTATGAGGTTGATTGAATAGGTTGGGCGAGATTAGCACTGGTGTGACTGCAGTGATTTCAGTAGAGTTGGGGCTGAGTACACCACGACTGAATTTGATCCAATGTGTCAAAGATCAGTGCTACAATGTGAAATTTTGAATCCTGTAAACCTGTCATATAAAATATACTGCATGATGGCAGCTGCTTCCTCCCCTAACACCCCCCAAACTTAGATGCCTTTCCCTTGTGAAGCACAGCCCTTGATTTGCCCTTACCATAGCTTTGGCTAGGTTATTGAAGCAGACTGACTTTCCAGTATCTTCATCTCAGTTATGAAATATAAAGAAGACATTTAACAGTGTGTGGTTCCCTTTCTCCACCCCTAGGTTCTTCTACTAATGTTTGAAAAATACTGTAAGAATAAACAATCTGAAAATTGATCTTTCCTGATATTTGAGTATAGTTATACTGTCATTTTGACTCTAACTTGGAAAACTCTCTCTGGGCTCATAATTTCCTATACAGCTAGAATTGTACAACAGATGTACCAGATATTAACCACATCATTACTGTCAATGGGTCAAAACCTGAGACCTGCTTATAAGACTCATAAGATTGCCTTGTAAATGGGCTATGCACCTGGCCAGTAGATCCTGAGCATGGTTGTGCTCAGGGAAAAATGAGGGCTTGATGCTGAGCCACTTGGGGTTGATAGGCAGGGACCTCATGTAAATGAGGCCTCTGAGTAACTCACAGTGTATCCTGGTTCCTCTTTCTTCCCTTGTTGTTTCCATGGAAGTTTCTGCAGCCCTCCATATGATTGCCATCTGAGATGTGGGAGTTGGGGTCCTTGATGTGTTTTAGAACAAAATGAGTCATTTTATGTGGGCATGATAAGATCTTTCTTTCCACTTTCCAATCCCTGGGAGGTGGGGTGGGGGATCACTGTCCCCCACACCGCAAGGCCAAGAGGGGTCTACCATAGTAGACTATGGTCAAGCCAACTAGCTTCAGCCAACTCTCTGCTAGAGAACAGAATAGTAACCAAATCCTAGTGAGCCTAATCCTACCTATCACACCAGGAGACATACTAGAAAACTTTAGGTTCATAAAGGGCAATGATAAGAAACAAGGCTCATCCGTCTAGTGCTAAAGCTTTTGTTTTCCCTTTTTAATTCAGAGGTGACAAAGAATTTGATATGAAATATTTTAACCTATCAAAGGAGTGGCAGTTCTCCTCTAAGCATGCAAAAAGTGGATTCTGAAATACTATGTGTGTAGTTTTACTCTGCAAACTGTGCTTATAGGCTATCACTTCATTCTCCGGATTGGTGTCATAGGATCATAGAACCGTGTGATTCTGAAGGGACCACAAGCGTCATCTAGTCTAATGCCCTGCCAAGATGCAGGATTCGTTGTGTCTAAACCATCCAAGACAGATGGCTATCCAGCCTCCTTTTGAAAACATCCAAGGAGCTTTCATGACCTCCCTAAGCAGTTTGTACTCCTATGAGGGGGTAAATGTTGAGCGTTATGCTCAGAGAATTAGATGAATTTGGTTCAGGGGTTGAATTTGGTCCACACTGTTGAAAATATGTCTGTTAGCATAATAATACTTAGCTCAAATAACATGACTTTATTTGATAATTAATAGTGTAGAATCATCATGAGGACAAGCAACATGTTACAGATTTGTCAACCCTATGCAAGCTTAAAGCTTCAGCATTCTGTAAAATTGCTTCTTAGCTTTAGAAATTTTATTCAGCTGATTCAAAGAAAAGTAAATTGGTAATTTAGATAGGATGTGATATTAATGATACTGAGCAGGGACGCAGTGCTTTTTATCCATAGATATTTCAAAGTGTTTCATGGAGTTGAGTAAGCATTTTACACATGGTAGAACTGAGAAATTGAGGCTCAAATTTTCAAAAGTGGCCTCAAACTTTTAGTGTCTGGTTGTTTGTATGTTTTTTTTTCTGTGCCTACCTTGAGATACTTTGTATCTAAGCATCTAAGGGTGGACAGCCAAAAACTGAGGCACCAAAAGCTAGAGGCCATTTTTATTAGCTTGGCACTGAATATTTTGCCCCTTGTTCCACAGTGCATCAGTGGGAGATTAAAAAATAAAATTCAGGTCTCCTGACACAGTGCCCTAATTTATTATATGATATTTATGAACTTTTGATTCTATCTGAATTGTAAACAAGGCCAGTTTCCTTTGAATTGTTTTGTTCGGATGTCCTTTTTTTATGTCCTGCTGTAAATTGTTTGGAACATTGTTCAATTTTATTTTGTCTTACGCTTTGTATTCCAGTAGCACCCAAAAGCCCAAATCAAAAAACATATTAAACTCCCCAAACCTATATTTTGTCTATCTCTTTCATGAAGCTGGGATTCAGCACGTGGATTGCTGGGGTTCAGAGTTCAGGGTCCGCAAGTGAGCAGCTGTTCTGTATCCTGAACGACTTATAGCTCATATACTGACATTGTGAAGTAAACACACAGAGCCAAATACAGACCTAGTGTAAGGGAGTGAATTCCATTGAAGTCAGGCTCATGTTGCAAAATGGTAGCTTGAAAAACCAGTGACAGTCCTCAAAACCCAGTGACCAAATGATCTGGTGGTGCTATTTCATGTACTATATAACATGAGAGATGCTGTCCTTAGACACTGAGGTTGAGAAATCCCCTATGAACAGAATATTTTTTCTCAGGATATGAATAATCTCTTCATGTCATGTTTTATTACATAGTCTTGAACTGATTATAATAAACTCGTCAAAGGAGTCAGCGCTCTGAGTCAGGTCTTATTCCATCCTTCCTCCCAGTGGGAGTTTTGCCTGAGTAAGGATTGATGAGGATGCAGGGCTTAGCTTGTTTACGTACAAAACAGGAGTGTACTTAGCACTACTGCAATATGGCATTCTGAACAGATAGGCTTGCAGGTGGGTGACATCCACTCAGATTAGACAACTAGGTTGCCTGGGCAGATAAACAAAGTGGATAGTCTCTCCTAATTAAGGGGGTATTGGGGGCTCTGTTGCTTGCACAGAGGTAAGTAAATTCACATTTCATGTACAGAAGAATCGTCTATTTCTTATCTGGCAAAAACTAGCAGATTATTTTCCCTTTCTTCTTTAAGTAGGTTCTTATGTTAGGAATAGGAAACCAATATTTAAAAGGAGAGAGCTAAGGTGCTATTGTCTATTTATTAGTAGATTTATATTAGTCACAAAAATATTCCTGGACACATAATATCCAAAATAACTTGGGCTGTCAATTAATTGCAGTTAACTCATGCAATTAACTCAAAAAATTAATTGTGATTAATCACAGTTTTAATCGCACTGTTAAACAATAGAATACCAATTGAAATTTATTAAATATTTTTGGATTTTTTCTACATTTTCATATATATTGTATTCTGTGTTGTAATTGAAATCAAAGTGTATATTATTTTTTATTACAAATATTTGCACTGTAAAAATGATAAACAAAAGAAATAGTATTTTTCAATTTGCCTCATACAAGTACTGTAGGGCAAGCTTTGGCATAAAAGTGTAACTTACAAATGTAGATTTATTTTTTATTTTTTTGGTTACATAACTGCACTCAAAAACAAAACAGTTTAAAACTTCAGAGCCTACAAGTCCATTCAGTCCTACTTCTTGTTCAGCCAATCGCTAAGACAGATACGTTTGTTTACATTTACAGGAGATAATGCCCACTTCTTTTTTACAATGTCACCAGAAAATGAGTACAGGCGTTCGCATGGGACTTTTGTAGCCGGCATTGCAAGGTATTTACATACCAGATATGTTAAACATTCGTATGCCCCTTCATGCTTTGGCCTCCATTCCAGAGGACATGCTTCCATGCTGATGACGCTCATTTAAAAAAAATGCGTTAATTAAATTTGTGACTGAACTCCTTGAGGGAGAATTGTATGTCGCCTGCTCTATTTTACCCGCATTCTGCCATATATTTCATGTTATAGCAGTCTCAGATGATGACTCAGCACATCATTCATTTTAAGAACACTTTCACTGCAGATTTGACAAAACTCAGAGAAGGTGCCAATGTGAGATTTCTAAAGATAGCTACAGCACTCGCCCCAAGGTTTAAAAATCTGAAGTGTCTTCCAAAATCTGAGAGGGACAAGGTGTGGAACATGCTTTCAGAAGTCTTAAAAGAGCAACATTCTGATGTGGAAACTACAGAACCCGAACCACCAAAAAAGAAAATCAACCTTCTGCTGGTGGCATCTGACTCAGATTATGAAAACGAACATGCATTGGTCCGCACTGCTTTGGATCATTATCGAGCAGAACCTGTCATCATCACGGACGCATATCCTCTGGAATGGTGGATGAAGCATGAAGGGACATATGAATCTTTAGCGCATGTGGCTTATAAATATCTTGCGACATCGGCTGCAACAGTGCCATGCGAACACCTGTTCTCACTTTCAGGTGACATTGTAAATGAGAAGCAGACAGCATTATCTCCTGCAAATGTAAACAAACTTGTTTTCTGTGCAAATGGCTGAACAAGAAGTAGGACTGAGTGGACTTGCAGGCTCTAAAGTTTTACATTGTTTCATTTTTGAATGTGGTTATTTTTTTGTACATAATTCTACATTTGTAAGTTCAACTTTCATGATAAGAGATTGCACTACAGTACTTGTATTAGGTGAATTGAAAAATACTATTTCTTTTGTTTTTTACAGTGCAAATATTTGTAATAAAAAATAAAGTGAGCACTGTACACTTTGTATTCTGTGTTGTAATTGAAATCAATATATTTGAAAATGTGGAAAACATCTCAATATATTTAAATAAATGGTATTCTATTATTGTTTAACAGTGTGATTAATTGCAATTAATTTTTTAATCGCTTGACAGCCCTATTAATAACCAATTAATCAAACCTCACTCTGGTGTCTGTTAACCGTCTTAGGTGAGACCAAGCAGAGAGTCTCCAGTAAAACTCAATGGATCAAAGCCAGTCCTTGAAGTCTCCATAGTGGTGTTCCTCTTGGAAGCATAAACACACTTTGAGGGAGGAGCCTCCCGCGGGGCATCTGTTAAGCATTTATACATCTGTCCAAGTTCTTGCCACTGCTCAGGGCTGAGTCCGTGATTCCACCCCCCTAGATTTCAGGGAGGAGCTATTGCTGATAGCCATTGCCATCCTAAGGGGGGAGTGTAAGGCAGATTCCCTCTGGCTGAATGGCCAGCATCCCGGAGTACCTCATAGGAATGTACTCCTTTAAAGTATAATAAAGATGCTTTGGCTGCAGGACAGTTTGGGGACAACACTGGACCGCCGTATAATCATCATTGTTCCTTCTACCCCACCCCCAGGAATCACTCCCTTTTCTAAAAGAGGGGGGCCCTACTCTAGTATTTGTTACTTTCTTCATTCCACACACCCCTGCATGCAGCACATGTATAGGGGTTATTGAAATTTTAGGGTTTTCATTTTTTAAAAATTTCAAATAAGAGATTGCAAGGGCTTCATTAGTCTCTGCGGGCCTAACCCATTGAAAGAGGGATGGGATCCCAGAAGGTTGTTTGTGTGATGCTATTGGAAGCATATTTGCATGAGATCCCTACCCTCCCAAACACCTTGCTCCCATGCAGAGGGTTTAGGTCTCCTGGCTTCATTACAGAGCTAGATCCCAGGGAACAGGGTCCCCTCCCTATTTTCCACAGAGGAAGAGCTTCAGGATCTAGCAGAGAATCAGGAAGGAGCCAGAGGTGCCTCTGCATCTAGGAGCCCGGCCCCTGCCATTGAATATCGGCACCATCTGATTGGCTGTTTTATGTTTTTCTTTTAATCTCCATAGTGCAAAGCCAGCTCTTGCACTCCACTCTAAATCTATGAGCTGGTCAGGCTGGAATGAAAGCATATTTAGTATGGGGGCAGCTCTGGGAGATGGGGGATTCTAAGGGTCCTGGACTGGTAGGGAGATGAGAAAGGGATCCATACCATCACCTTGGAGAGCAGAGCCAGTGCTAAGCATAAGCAGACTAAGCAATTGTTAGGGTCCTGAGCAACTCAAGGGGGTTCTTATTTGCTTATTATAAGAACTTGCCTGTTTTAGTTCTGAGGGGAGCAAAAATATTCCTGCATAGGGCCCCCAATGAGCTAACACTGGCTCTCTTGGAGAGGGCCTATGTCTGCTCTGTGTTCTGTGAGTCACCTGGCCTGCTCTTGGGTTTGTGATAATTGGTAAATAATAGGTGTTGAAAAGAGACTCTCATGCCCCATCCTGCTTCGTACCATGGCTCAAGCCTTGACTCAGTATAATTCATTCATAGTCATTTCTGTTTCACTCATTGCTATAATATCTGAGCTTCTATTAATAATAGTGGTCAAGTGGTGACAGAACCTCTACCATACATTTAAATAATCTGATAGCTTCTAGTTCTTGCTATATGGTAATCTGATGTCTATATGAAAGCCAATGAAACTTCCCCTCAAACAGTGACTGAAGCGGATTGAATAAGGTGAGAGAGCTGGCAAGGCATCAGCCAAAGAGAAGTGGGGAGCTATGGTGAGGGAGCATTGTTTACCCAAGCCATGGAGGGGGAGCAGTGATTAAAATTTTTCTCATCCCTCATTATCTTCGTCTGAGTAATCACAGTGCTTTTAAAATGGTCATTTAAAACTGGATTAGACAAAGTAGATGAAAATATACTGTAGTTGTGTACTGAAAGAGGGAGGGGTTCTATGACTTAATGTCTTTTTCCATTGCTGAATTCTAAGATTCCATGATTTAAAAAAAAAAATTCTAACTGTCCATAATAAATGCTTGGAAACATGAAACTGAAATGTATTTCTTTACCAAACATTTTCCTCGTGTGCACAGTTGCTTTGTTACTATAGAGCTGCTGATCTGTTTTGTAAAGAAGAGAACTGAAGCATTTAAAAGAATAATTAAACATTAAGAATCACATTGGTCCAGATTCTCCGAAAGTGTAAATGGGTATGGTTCTGTGACACTTTTGGGTGCAACCCAGACCAGTAAGGGGTTGGGTCACAACCTGCCCTGCAACTCTGGGTACCTTGAATGCTCTGCTGCTGTGACTCACAGCCCTGACACAAACAGCCAGCTGACAAGCATGCAGGTCACATGCTGGCTTCCACTGTCCAGCTACTTTTTACAGGGTGACCCTAATACCCTCCAGTCACAAATTTTCCCCAGACTGTCTCCCTGCAGTGACCAGGCCTCTCACTGAGCACTTACAGAAGTCACTAAGGCCTGGTCTACACTATGACTTTAATTCGGATTTAGCAGCGTTAAATCGAATTAACCCTGCACCCGTCCACACAGCGGAGCCATTTATTTTGAAATAAAGGGCTCTTAAAATCGATTTCTGTACTCCACCCTGACGAGCGGAGTAGCGCCAAAATCGATTTTGTCAATTCGAATTAGGGTTAGTGTGGCCGCAATTCGATGGTATTGGCCTCCGGGAGCTGTCCCAGAGTGCACCATTGTGACCGCTCTGGACAGCAATCTGAACTCGCATGCACTGGCTAGGTAGACAGGAAAAGCCCCAGGAAAATTTGAATTTCATTTCCTGTTTGCCCAGCGTGGAGAGCACAGGTGACCACAGATACCTCAGCTCATCAGCACAGGTAACCATGCAGGCTGATAATCGAAAAAGAGCACCAGCATGGACCGCACGGGAGGTACTGGATCTGATCGCTATATGGGGAGAGGATTCAGTGCTAGCAGAACTTGGTTCGAAAAGACGAAATGCCAAAACTTTTGAAAAAATCTCCAAGGGCATGATGGAGAGAGGCCACAATAGGGACTCAGATCAGTGCCGCGTGAAAGTCAAGGAGCTCAGACAAGCCTATCAAAAAACAAAGGAGGCAAACGGTCGCTCCGGGTCAGAGCCGCGGACATGCCGCTTCTACGCCGAGCTGCATGCAATTCTAGGGGGGGCTGCCACCACTACCCCACCTGTGACCGTGGATTCCGGGTCGGGGATAGTCTCATCAGCTACACCTGAGGATTCTGCGGATGGGGAAGAGGAGGAGGAGGAGGAGGACGAGCTTGCAGAGAGCACCCAGCACTCCGTTCTCCCCAACAGCCAGGATCTTTTTCTCAGCCTGACTGAAGTACCCTCCCAAGCCTCCCAAGCCAGTAGCCAAGACCATGACCCCATGGAAGGGACCTCAGGTGAGTTTACCTTTTAAAATATAAAACATGGTTTAAAAGCAAGCGTTTTTTAATGATTAATTTGCCCTGAGGACTTGGGATGCATTCGCGGCCAGTACAGCTACTGGAAAAGTCTGTTAACGTGTCTGGGGATGGAGCGGAAATCCTCCAGGGACATCTCCATGAAGCTCTCCTGGAGGTACTCCAAAAGCCTTGCCACAAGGTTTCTGGGCAGTGCAGCCTTATTCCGTCCTCCATGGTAGGACACTTGACCACGCCATGCTTGCAGCAAGTAATCTGGTATCATTGCCTGACAAAGCCTGGCAGCGTATGGTCCCGGTGTTTGCTGGCATTCAAGCAACATCCGTTCTTTATCTTGCTGTGTAATCCTCAGGAGAGTGATATCGCTCATGGTAACCTGGTTGAAATACGGGAACTTAATTAAGGGGACAGAGGTGGCCGTTCCTACTGGGCTGTTTGCCTGTGGCTGAAAAGAAATCCTTCCCTGCAGTGAGCCAAGCACAGGGGGGGGAATTGGCCCTGAGCTTTTCGTGTTTGGCTAGCAGGGATCTTCCCTGTTACCAGCCACGCGGTCGGGGGAGGGGTACATTGATCATCCCAGGGAATTCATGGCGGGAGGGGGGGGGTTAGTTTGGTTTCTGCAGGGATCTTCCCTGATACCTGCCACGCGGTCGGGGGAGGGGTACATTGATCATCCCAGGGAATTCATGGCGGGAGGGGGGGGCGGGGGGGTTAGTTTGGTTTCTGCAGGGATCTTCCCTGATACCTGCCACGCGATGGGGGGAGGGATAAAGCGATCATCCCAGAGAATTGGATGGTGGGGGGGTTAGTTTGTTTTCTGCTGCTGAAGGTTAACAGGAAAACCGCAGCAGTCAACAGGCTTTGCTTGGTATGTGGGAAAGGACGGCGCAGAAGCCGAAAGACAATGGCTTACCATGGCTGCCTGCAAGCTGAATTCTGTTGCCCGGACCTGAGTCTGTGATCTCTAACACCAAAGCCACAGGCACTCAATATTAAGATGGAAAATGCGACCTTGTACTGAAATCACATGTGCTATGTAATGTGAATAGTGTTTTTCACCATGAAAGAGTATAAGCATTGTTCTGTAAAATGTATCAGTTTAAAAACTTCTCTCCTTTCTTTCAACCCTCCCTCCAGCAGCTGCAAATTTTTCAAGCCTCCCTCCTCCGTCCCGAAGGCTATCTCAGATAAGGCGGCGTAGAAAGAGGACGCGAGACGACATGTTCACAGAAATAATGGAATCCACCCGCAATGAAAGAGCTCATTTGAATGAGTGGAAGGACACTGTATCTAAATTTAGGAAAGATGCCAGTGAACGTGAGGTCTTGAGGGACGCTCGAGATGAGAGGTGGCAGGCTGCAACGCTGGGGCTGCTGCGTGAGCAAACGGACATGCTCCGGCGTCTGGTGGAGCTTCAGGAACGGCAGCAGGATGACAGAGTGCCGCTGCAGCCGCTGTATAACCTCCCTCCCCCCTCACCATGTTCCATATCCCCCTCACCCAGACGTGTAAGAACGCGGGTGGGGATGCTCCGTGCACCCTCCCACTCCACCCCAGTGGACAGCCCAACCAAAAGGCTGTCATTATATTGAATTTGTTCAGTGGCCTTTTACTTCCCTCCTACCCTCCTCCCAAACCTCACCCAGATTACCTTCTTCGTTCTCTCCCTATGTTTATAATCACTTAATAAAGAATACATGATTTTTAAACAATAGTGACTTTATTTCCTTTGAAAGAAAGCTGGGGGAAGGGGGAGGGTGGGTTGCTTACAGAGAATGAATGAGTCAATAAAGGGGGCTGGTTTTCATGAAGGGAGAAACAAACAGAAATTTCACACTGTAGCCTGGCCAGTCATGAAACTGGTTTTCAAAGCTTCTCTGATGCACAGCGCTTCCTCGTGTGTTCTTCTAATCGCCCTGGTGTCTGGCTGCGCGTAATCAGCAGCCAGGCGATTTGCCTCAGCCTCCCACCCTGCCATAAAGGTCTCCCCCTTACTTTCACAGAGATTGTGGAGCACACAGCAAGGAGAAATAACAATGGGGAGATTTCTTTGGCTGAGGTCAGAGCGAGTTAGTAGCGATCGCCAGCGACCTTTTAAACGGCCAAATGCACATTCAACCACCATTCTGCACTTGCTCAGCCTGTAGTTAAACAGCTCCTGACTCCTGTCCAGGCTGCCTGTGTATGGCTTCATGAGCCATGGCATTAAGGGGTAGGCTGGGTCCCCAAGAATAACTATTGGCATTTCAACATCCCCAACGGTTATTTTCTGGTCCGGGAAGTAAGTCCCTTGCTGCAGCCCTTTAAACAGAGTAGTGTTCCTGAAGACGCGAGCATCATGAACCCTTCCCGGCCAGCCCGCGTTGATGTTGGTGAAACGTCCCTTGTGATCCACAAGTGCTTGCAGCACCATTGAAAAGTACCCCTTGCGGTTTATGTACTGGGTACCCTGGTGCTCCGGTGCCAAGATAGGGATGTGGGTTCCATCTATCGCCCCACCACAGTTAGGGAATCCCATTGCAGCAAAGCCATCCACTATGACCTGCACATCTCCCAGAGTCACTAGCTTGTGTAGCAGCACCTCAGTGATTGCTTTGGCTACTTGCATCACAGCAGCCCCCACAGTAGATTTGCCCACTCCAAATTGATTCCCGACTGACCGGTAGCTGTCTGGCGTTGCAAGCTTCCACAGGGCTATTGCCACTCGCTTCTCAACTGAGAGGGCTGCTCTCATCCTGGTATTCTGGCGCTTCAGGACAGGGGAAAGCAAGTCACAAAGTTCCATGAAAGTGCCCTTACGCATGCGAAAGTTCCGCAGCCACTGGGAATCGTCCCACACCCGCAACACTATGCGGTCCCACCAGTCTGTGCTTGTTTCCCGGGCCCAGAATCGGCGTTCCATGCCTATAACCTGCCCCATTAACAGCATGATCTCCAAAGCACCGGGTCCCGCGGTTCGATAGAATTCCATGTCTATATCTTCATCACTCTCGCCGCCGCGCTGCTGTAGCCTGCTCCTCGCCGCCTGGTTTTCCAGGTTCTTGTTCAGCATAAACTGCACAATAAGGCGCGAGGTATTTACAATGTTCATGACTGCTGTCTTGAGCTGAGCGGGCTCCATGCTTGCCGTGGTATGGCGTCTGCACTGTTCACCCAGGAAAAAGCCGCGAAACGGTTGTCTGCCATTGCTTCCTGGAGAGGGGGGAGGATATACCCAGAACCACCCGCGACAATGTTTTTGGCCCCATCATGCATTGGGATCTCAACCCAGAATTCCAATGGGCGGAGGAGACTGCGGGAACTATGGGATAGCTATGGGATAGCTACCCACAGTGCAACGCTCCAGAAATCGACGCTAGCCCCGGTACATGGACGCACACCGCCGAATTAATGTGCTTAGTGTGGCCGCATACAATCGAATTTATACAATCTGTTTCCCAAATTCGAATTATATAAATTCGGATTAATCCCGTAGTGTAGACATACCCTAAGTTTGTTGCTCCTTTAAAGAGACATTACACTGCACTCATTAATAGAACTAGGCTTTGACAAACACTCTTATTTCAATCCATGCATTGAACTGGTTTATAGTAAAAGTAAAACCAGTTTATTTAACAAAAGGACATAGGAGTAAGTGATACCAAGTATAAGGAATAAAGATAGAAAAGGTTACAAGCAAACAAAAGTAAAAATACACTTCTAAGACTAAAACTTAATTTCAGCCAGTTACAATCTTTGCCTAAGCAGATTTCTCATCTAAACAGTTTCCAGAGACTTCAAGTTAGCAGGCTGATAATAGCCCACCTTAACTAATTACCCTCGTTATAGTCAGTATGGCAACACCCATTTTTTCATTTCCTCTGTGTATATATATCTTCCTACTATATTTTCCACTGCATGCATCCGATGAAATGGCTTTTAGCCCATGAAAGCTTATGCTCAAATAAACTTTTTAGTCTCTAAGGTGCCACAAGTACTCCTCGTTCTTCTTGCTGATACAGACTAACACGGCTGCTACTCTGAAACCTGTAACCTTTAACAGTGTCTGTTTCATACAGTATTTTCAACAACTTCATCAGTGTTGCTGTACCATCTGGCTTCTTGATGGCTCCACGGAATCTGTGACACACTCCTATCTCTTCCCCCACTCTTTAAACATCCCCTTCACTCCCACGCAAAGAAAACGGTTGTCACCAGAATGTTATTTCATATGGTATTTATTGTGAAGCTGTGATTTTCAGTAATATAGCCCCAGATGTGCTAGCTTCTGCAAAAACATTCTGTGCACTTTTGGTAAAGGAAGCCGATTCTTTTCTTTTCTTTTCCATAATGTTAACAGTTCTACCGATGTAGCTGTTTTATGCTTAAAAAGCTAATGGATGAAAGGAAAATGGTCACCTTGTTTAGGCCCTGTAATAAATGAAAGGGGGGGGGGAGCCCCCATTTATGAACACCAGCCAGCCAGTTAGCACCCTTGGTGTCTGTTCTCTGCTGGGCTACCCCCCTCCCCCGCTTCATTTATTACAGGCCCAAAAATGTTCTGGACCCTAAAAGAGAATCCTGTTAATAGAATATGACTATAGCATTCTATCTCAGATATCTACCTTCTTTAATGGGAAGATACAGGAAACAGTACTTAGTTTTTTTTCTTGAAAATAAATGAAAATATAAATAAAGGTCAAAGTTTTATTTTTAATAACTTACAGTTCTACAATGGATTTCTTTTTTTACGCATAGATATTCCTTTTGAGAAATTCTGACTCTAGTTTGCTTTTACCAGCTTGTTTCTTTGAGTTCAGATTTCTTTGCAGTGGTTGCAGTTTTGTCATCTCTGAGGGAAACCACTGTTTTAAAAAAGGCTTTATCACCCAACCAAAGGTGGACTCTTTCTCCTCTCACCCTTTCCCTCAAAACCTAGCCTTTAAAGGCTTGTCCACACCAGGAAATAGGCAGGATAGGGGAGCTCTTCCTTTTTTAAAGCATGATAGTTAGGATATTTTTAAATTCTAGCATAGATGGGGCAAATTGTAGTTTTAACACATCAGCTGGTCGAGGTGAGCTCTAGTGAAGAACCTGTAATTCACCTTGACCAGTTAGTGTGTTAAAACTACAACTTGCCTTGTCTATACTGGGATTTTAAAATATACTATCACTTGTTAGCTAACATATATTTTTAAAGAAAATCTTTTCTCATAATAATAATAATTAATAATAGTAATAGTTAGCAAAGCTATCAAATTTCCTAACACAGTGGAGCATAAATGATCAATTTAGTGTCACTTCTCTGTGAGCATTATGATTACGTTGTGATAAATGATGAAAAATAATTCACAACAAACCAAACCAAATCAACCCAAAATAACAACTTATTGTACTTTTAACATATAAGAAACAGCTAGCAGAGAAACCAATGAAAAACCCCAAATTACTACCTCACTATTCTGTAATTGTCATCTCTTGATAGTGCTTTGACAATTGACTCTCTTCACCTCAGGCTCTGTGGGAAACCTTCAGAAGTGTTTGAGTTACTGAAATCTTGCAGACATCTTTTAAACGATTGTATTTAAACATGAATTTCTCCTTTCTGACTCTACCTTCCCCCTGCCCACCTTTTTTTTCTGGCTAGAACACTTGTCTAAAAATTACGTTTTCACCACACTGATTTATAGGTTTTGGCATGGGAACTAATGCTGTTTCTCATAGCAGTAGACAGAAAATTAGTTGCAATGTGATGTTAACAACTTTCTTCATTACCTAAATTGTTTTACACTTTATTAAGTTCAACACAAGCAGGTCTAATGCCTTTGAACAAAACATGCAGCTCTTGTTTGTGTTGCAAACATACCAAGTGGCAGTTAATTTCAAAAACACCATTATGACCAAGGCTCTGTGGCAAACTGGACCTGACTTCTGTGGAGAAGTTTCTGATTCTGTGTTACTCTGATAGAGCAGACTGAAAATTCTGTGACAGCTTCATTGAAATTTTTTAAATGAAGGCTCTTAATAAATCAAATGTGACTGTCGCAATCAGCACAGTCTCTCTTGTGGTGTTTATTTTGACATTAAAAATCAATATATTTTATGCTGTCCCCCTGCCCCCAGTGTGCCCCAGATTTTTGTACTGACAACAAGTGACTGGATTGTTGACATTGATGAAGGAAGCTGGCACTTTTGATAGTTGGGTAGGAGATAGTTTGGGTTTTTGACAACAGAGGAGTTTATGGGAAACAGTTTGGGAATGTGGCAGGATCCCATTCACTAGTTGTTTCTGCTAAAATCATCAGCAGTGATATAGTTAACAATATTGCCATTTAAAATGTCTCCATTAGGTTTCAGAGTAAACAACTCAGTGAGTGTGCAAGTGGCTTGTTAGAGTGGAGCTCTTCCTCCTTTTTCTGCTTCTTCCTCATAAATTCCTCCCAATTACCCATTAGCCCCTCTGGATTAGAAACTGGAGTTTTATCCTATTAGAAAGTCAGTCATTTAAAAGGGGCACAACATTTATTTCTAGCCCAGCTAGATATATGAAGTCATAGCTCTTTAATATTGTGACATTAATAACTATGATTAAGGAATTATAGGACATTTTTGGAGCTTTCTAAAATGTAAGAGTTATTTCCTTTCTCTCAGAATCCTGGGCAGTGGAAATCATTGTTCTAAGGGAGTCTGGCTTCAAAGGTGGAGGGATATGAAAAAGATGTTTAGAATTTAAAAATAAGAACACTTTCCAAAACAGTCTTTCTGTAAAATATATGTCACATGAATAGACTTTAGGGTAGTGTAATATGGCTTTATTGGTACTTGTGAAAGATGGTCTGCATAATGCAGCCGTGACCTTTTAAAACCCTTACACACTTTTTAAAAATCCAAACCATCATAGTTTTTAATCCACAATCATGTGTTTTATGTGTATATACACACAATACAATATACAGTATGTATTTCTATACAACAATTCTCTACAGAGGAGCAGCCATCTCTGGTATGGAACACAGCAGCTACTTAACAACATACACCACCACCACACAATTCAGATCAGGAAGTGACTACTGTGTCCAGAAGAATATTTTAAAAGGCTATAAAATATCTAGTTGGTCTGAAATTCAGTCAATGGGGAGAAGGTCAGGGCTGCCCAGAGGATTCAGGGGGCCTGGGGCAAAGCAATTTTGGGGGCCCCTTCCATACAAAAAAGTTGCAATACTATAGAATACTATATTCTCGTGGGGGCCCGGGGAAAATTGCCCCACTTGCCCCCCTCCCCCGCTCCCGGGCAGCCCTGGAGAAGGTTGATTTAAAAAAAAAAAAAACTTAACAATAATTATTTTTTGGTGATAGGTGTATAGAAATAGAAATGTCTGGCTCCCAGTGTTGAATTGTACTACTTCAGCTCTTATTTTTCTTCACATGATATTTTGAAGGCTTTTGGTTCTTTCAAGGACGAAGACCAACATTTTCAAAAGGGTCCACTCATTTTGGGTTCCTCTGTTTTTTGGAGCTCAATCTGAGACAATTTAGGCTTGACTTTTCAGAGTACCAGCATCTCCCACTGTTTTCCACTGGAGTTGTGGGATACTCACAATTTTTTGAAAATCAGATCTTGAATGTATAAAATTGGCCAACAAAGAACAGAGGCACCCAAAATTCTTGACTTTTTTTTTTTAAATTGCCTTAATTTTTTGTTGTTCTTTAATAGAAAAAGACAAATTGTTTCATTTTATACGATAACAAAATCTAGTAGCTATTTCCCACTGCACTAGGAGATGTAGTCTTCTGCCAATCTTCTGCTCAGCTTTGGAAGGACTAGCAGAAACATCAAGAGGTAACCACTCTGCATGCACCATTGTTATGTACCATAAAACCGTCTGCTAAAGTCCAGGATCCTATTAATTTTTCTCAGGTTATCAGGCTCGTCTCAAAACCATGTTTTCTCTCCTCCTCTTCAGGCTGCCATATTGTGTTCAGAGAAGCTGCTGGGCTTTTCTAACAGCTGCCAGTTTTTCGTTTATTGGCTTTGTTTGTTTGTTTGTTTGTTTCTTCCTCCTCTAAATCAGAATGCCTACATAAAATATAAGTTGGTATACTTCATAGTTAAGCCTCAGACTTCCCAGCAGCTGTCCTAGACAGCACATGCATACATGACTCACTGCAAAAGCCAGCTGCTCTTTTGCCAGCCTGACACAGTACTAGCTGTACTACAGGAGATTAATGATAGACACCAGTATTGATCAAAAATGTGATCAACTGACTTGCAAGGTATTTACCCTAGCAACTGACAATGTGAATTCTAAAAGATGTGGGGAGAAAACGAAATTTAAGAAGAATGGACTGGAACAACATTAAGGGCCTATTTTAATGGCTAACACATACATGAGACAATAAATTGTTGCATAATAATAATCAGCATTTTGCACTTGATGTACTCAGAGTACTTTACAAATGTATTGCATCACACTTTAGAGATGGGGAAATAAGTACAAAAAGGGTAAGTAGCTTCCCCAAGGTATCAGTGCCAGGTCTGGGATCCAGAACCATGTCTCAGTCCATTGGACCAGTCTGCCCCCTGAAGATGGTGAAAAATTGAGTAAAGAGTCAGGAGCTATTCAGCTTCAGGCTTCTGGAGAGAGATAGAGGGGACAGAGCCAACTCTGATACTTTCTTTGACAAGCGTATACCAGAACTATTGACACTAAATGGGAACGATTAACACAGTTTATGTGGAGAGCACAATGGGAAGTAGAAACCATAATGAAAGGCATTTAAACTATACTGTAAGAATTTCTGTCATCAGAGATAAAGAAAAAATTGTACTGGTAACTAATTAGGAAAAATGGAGACGTATTGTTCAAAGGAAAGAAAATATATAATCTTCCAAACCTGGGACACTTCAACTACACCAGTCTTCCTAATCGTTTAAAAGAGCATTACAGGAGGCAGCTTTACTATCCTCAGACACAGCATAGGTCAGACATGAGAAGAAAGTTTGTTTGCTCTGGCATCATGAATCAGCAAGAACATTTTTGGAGGGGTTTGACAACCCAATGGAAGAGCAAGAAGTGCAAGCAGAGGTGGTCTCAGAGATTTTGGGAACGAAATCAGACTCAGGCTCATATCAAGTGAAACTATAAATGGGGGCGGGGGGAATTGTATTGAGTTAAAAGATCGTTTGAGGCTATTGCTCCATTGACTTCATAGCAGGGGTTGTGAGCAGGGCCGGCTCTAGTTTTTTTGCCGCCCCAAGCAATCAAAACAAAATAAAAAAAAAAACCCACCGAGAGCGCAACTGCCAAAGCAAAAAAAAAAACCACCGAGAGCGCCTGGAATGTTGCCCCTGAAATTATGCCGCCCCAAGCACGTGCTTGGTTTGCTGGTGCCTAGAGCCGGTCCTGGTTGTGAGAGCTTTAAACTACTGTAACCTCCCTCAGGGAATTTTTTTTCCACCACTCAAGGCCCTGTGCTGTGATATGTGTTGTCAGAAGCAAGGACTGAATCAAGCCCTGAACCAATATTACCTATAAAAATGATTTTACATAATATATGTATATGAGAGAGAGAGAGAGAGAGAGAGAGAGAGAGGTGATATAGAATTTGTGTCAAATTACTGAAGATCTAAACATGCTTAATTAGCATGTCTCCCTCAGCAATTCAAACTATCACAAGTACATCAAACTTGTCCTCTGCTCTCTACATTGTGCTCTCTATATTGTGTCAGGTGCAATGTCTCAAGTAGCTCAATGGCCTGGTAGCAGCATATCTAAAAGACCATCTAAAACTTTCAGATTAAGACTGTGACTGACAACTTCTCTACTTACGCACAATGGAACTCTCTACAGTAAGAGTAAAGCTCATCTGTGTAGGAGACAGAGCTTTCTCTGGGGCCAGTCCCAGACTGTGGCATGAACTCCCCCAGGAACTAGGGATGTTTACATACCTCACCAGCTTCTGCTGTAGGTGCAGGATGCACTTCTTCAACTCTACTTTCTCTAATATAAACCCATAAGAGAGTATACATTTAAAATTAAAATATCAAAAAAACAAAACGCTACGCTGCACACTCAATTCTCCCCGCCGGTGAATAAAAGAAAAAACGAACCCCACACAAGAGATGTTACAGCCATGTTGTTTGGTGCGCTACTGGAAGCATCTCAGATACCATGGCAGTGGTGGAAGAACATGAATAGAATAAATGGAGGCTGGTGGCAACTGAAACTGAACTGGTAAAACTGGGTCCTCAAAATGTGCCCAGAGCCAGTTTAGAGCAGTGAGTAAAGACCATATTATATCTATCTCAAATCAGTATAGGTGATGTCTACCCATAGAAGCCCCAACTACACTTCAGTGTCTGGATCATTGACATATATTCCAGTTTTGTGAATTATTGATGCAACTTTTCTTGCTACATGTAATAAAAAATCACTGTAATGATAAGTACAAATAATCTATTGTGCTGTAGCAGTAATACTTCCATACATTTTCACCAAATATTTCCTGTGGATAATAGATGTTATAAATACTTTGCACAATAGATATAGAAATTTAGCTACATACTTACTTATGTGTCCAGAACCTTATACATAGGAACAGTTCAATGATGAGCAAGTTCAGATGTCTCTGTAGTCCTCGAAGATAACAGCTTATAAGAAATCAATAACTGTGACTGAGTACAAAAAGATCATCCATGTAGCTAGCATCTCTGTAACTTCTATGGATGATAAAATTCTGGGAATTAACTCATTTCACTACTGAATTTCCAATTTCAAGAACCAAGCTATCCTACAGATTGACTTTTTGGGGGGCCTATCTTTTTCTTGCTCTCTTCTACTGGTATCTTGCATTTTGATATGCCCCCACAGATCAGTCTTGCAACGTTTAAAACATAGTCCGCTCCCCTTGCAAGAGCAAGTCTTGGCAAAAGTATGCCACCTTCAGGAATTAAGCATCACTGAGCCAGTTCAGGCCTCTCTCTAGAGCATCAACATCATAATGACGCTGAAGTAATCAGGGGAAATTTTAAGTATGCATTTGTCTATCAGCAGCTGAAGCGTTTGTACCAAATAAATAGCTTGTATCTACTGCTAGAGAATTTCCTTTGCAATTGTCAGGGTAGGTGGAAGCTGGATCTCACCTAGGAATACAAATACCCCTAACTAAACCTAGCTGCAGTCTTCCTACATTCATGCTAAATCTTCAGATGGTGGCTTTCACTTTAAGTGTTTGCCCTTTTGCCTCATCTCTGCTCCGAGTTATTTTCAGCAAGTTCTATTCACTGTGTTGGCTAGCATCCCAGGGAAGTTGGTCTGTCTCAGTGACATTTGGTCCATGGAAATGTCAGAGTAAGTAATGAGAAATGATTGCTTCAGGTCTTATAGCACATTCGGCAGCACCAAACTACCTTGAAAGTATCCAAATACCAAGGTGGGGTCAGCAAAATCAAATTTGTGGGCTTAGACTAGAGGGCCTGCTTTGGATCTCCAGCCCCTGCAATGTCCATCCCATCCTTCATTTTCCTCACATCTCAGTTCATCCTGACACCTCATGGGCATGTGAAATACTACCTTTGTGTTATACCAGCATATGCCACCATTACTTGCATGCTGAGGGCACTCTTGAAGAAAGATGCAGCTTCAAATTGGATACCTCAATGCCAAAAAGTGATCCACTCCCTCATATTGGTTCTTGCATGCGTGCTGGTCTACATTTTCCATGTTCTCCCCATCCTGAGTGTTTTGATGAACCTGTAATCACCCTGGAAGATATTCTCTATGTCTATACTGGTTGCGGAAAAAACAGTAGCCTTTGTATAATGAGGTTTGATATCCTTGGAGCAGAAGTATTTTGTCAGGAAGCAAGAGGCATTTATTCACACATCTGTGGGCTGCTGAAACATGTCTGCCACTATGCTAACTTATTTACTTTCCACACTTTTATACTGGTAGCTAAGCTCTAATCACAGCCATCTGAGCCACTATCAGTTTCATATAGTGTTTACACTGTGTAGAATAACAGAGTGTCTGCCCTCTGATCCAAGCAAACGTGCTGATAGATTTTTCTAATGGTTATCTTTTAGGGACCCTTGCAGTTGAATATTTCCAAAGACCTATATCAGGCATCCTTTATGATCCCTGGGAACCCATGTCTCTACTGTCTATGTCATTGGTCCTCCTTTTATACCAGGTTGTACCATTATTGGGAAGGGCCCTTTTTTTAACTTCACTGACTGAGTTTTGCCAAACTACAGAGTTTGGGGTTGGGTCTGTATTAGTAAATTAGAGTGGACAGTTGCAGCCCTTGTCTGCTGCGTATTTGGAAGATTAGCATTTGCTAAAAACGAGGAAGCAGGAAGGAGCTAATAAATCAAGTACCAGTGGCAACTATTGAAAAAGTTAAAAAGTAAAGATGTGAGGCCAGATTTTGATCTCATGTAATCTTGGTGCAAACATGGAAGAATTTGGCTAGTTAATCTCAGTGTCTGTCTAATTAACCATAATACCACACACTACTCTGTACTTGGTTCAGCACAGTCTTCCTCCTCTTTGTTTTAAATTAAAAAGTTTTCTTACTTAATTTTAATAGATGGATATACAGGAATAGATTATGAAAATATGTACCAACTACAGAATGGAAAACATGACTGATCCGAATTTTTTTTAAAGCAACCTGTTTGAGCCTGCAAAGACTTTGTAGTATCTCTCTATCATGTCTCCATGGAAGGCCAGAAATCAGATCTGTCCCCTAAAGAAGGGAGCTTTACAAGGTTTTTAAAAACATCTGGAAAAAGAGGAGTGATTTACTGCAAAGTGGTAAAAATACTATAATTTTGAAGAATCACATTCATGTCACGACTCCATGATTAGGTGGCCTAGCCATTCATAACGTCTCAAAAAATCTTTTTATTAACTTTCTAAAAGGGTTTATTACCTACAGTAGAGAAGTAATTTAGAATACAAATGGGAATTATTCATGTGAATGAAATCAGCAGAATCCTTGTAATAGCTAGTATCACTAGACAGCAATTCAATAATACAATAAAAAAATCACTGATGTATTACAGCATTTTCCAGTGCAGCTTTTAGGAAGCTGAAAGGTAACGACTTTCAAGTTTTGATTTAACGAACAGAATATGAAAATTTTAGCAAATCAACTGCTTTCCCATTGTCTTGGTGCATTTGGATTTTACTTATACATTATGATCATGTCAGATTAGCATCTCCCACTTTAAATTAGTGAATTTTGTTTCTGCTAATTCAATACAAATGTCAGGTGGGCAAATGTCACCTTTGTAAGCAGCTTGCTAACGGAGTGAGACTGTTTTTTAATCCCATGCTGCTTCTCTCTGTGGTATTTGAGTTCTGTTTAGAGCACTTTGATCTGCCCTTCCTTCATGATCTTGTAACGTCAGGAAAACGTGTCCATCCTTCTGTGAATTAACTATTAGAATTATTCTGTGGTCCTGTGGCTGAAGCATGGTCCTAACAACTCACACTGAAGGATATAAATTCTGAGTATTATTATTTCTCAGGTATTAAAATACATTCTTGATTTGTATTGGTTTAGGGGCTGGGTGGGTAGTACATTTGCAATATGTGCAGAAGGTAAGAGTACTAAGTCATGTTTGAGGGTGTAAGTTGGTTTTCTATAAGGTCAAGAAGAAATTCCCCAGCACTGGCACTAACACCCCCATGTATGGCACAAATAGGTAAGTACATACGTGGGGGCTTTTCACCTGCATGTGAATCATCCAGTATTGTCCATTGCAGGCACTAAGACTTGATGGATCTCTAATTTGGTATGGCTTTTCTTGTAAGCTAAAGTTTCTTCTTTTTAACACTGCTTACATCAATCTATTCCTGGGGCAATATTTGTCAAATAAACCAGTTCTACTCCTATTTTATTTGGTAAAAATCAAATGGCATAAGTCATGTAGTCAGCTAGTTTGTAGACCAATGGTCTGATCTGTTGTGACAAATCATATTTTCCTATGGTATACTGAACGATCTTTGTGATCAACTCTAAACTGTTTTAGGGTTTCATAACAAGTGCTAGCTTTCCTTAATAAAACAAAATTAAAAGTGGTCCTGTATAAAAGACAAGGAACATTTCATGCAGCTAAAAATAATTGTTTATTTTCCTGTGGTCTTACTCTTCTTATAACTACACCTCTACCCCGATATAACGCGACCCGATATAACACGAATTTGGATATAACACAGTAAAGCAGCGCTCCAGGGGGGTGGGGCTGTGCGCTCCAGCGGATCAAAGCAAGTTCGATATAACGCGTTTCACCTATAACGCGGTAAGATTTTTTGGCTCCCGAGGACAGCGTTATATCGGGGTATATATTTATATAGTTGTGGTATATATATAGGTATATTTATCTAGTTGAGTTTCCATAGCACCTACCTGTCCCACCCTGGCGCAGGGCCCATTATGCTAGGTGCTGTACAAACATAGAGGAAGATATGGTTCCTGGTCATTCAGTTTGAAACAACAAGTTAGTGTGGCAAACAAAAGTGTGTGTGTGTGTGTGCGCGCACGCGCACACACGAGGGGAGACAAAGGTGATGAAAACAAGATCACATGGTCAAGATCACACTGGTTAGCCATTGCACAAGTTGGTGGTCCCACATTATCTTAAGTTAAGCATAATCAGTTAATTTGGAAAGAACTTATTTAATTACACAGTGTCACGCAGCCTACCCATGAGTGGTTTAAAAATGTTCCTTGTACTCACTTCAAAGAAAAAAGAAGGCTGAAAAACATCACTTCTTTTTGAGGTGATGACATTCTGCCCTGTCCCTCCATTAAGAGTAGCTCTTTTCAGCACTCACTCACACTCTGTGGTAGGTTGTGTGGTGAAGCCATCTTTGAGTCTTCCTTTGGTTTAATTTCATACAGTGTGCACAGACCTTTTTAATGGGGAATTTGTTAAGGCTAATTCTTAATGACAACAGTTTCACTGAGAACATTAAAGACTAGTAGTTTATTTGCAATCCAAACTATGAATTGTAGTTACTGTACATGTAGTGTTGGTGGACTACCAAGCCTTGCAGAAAGGATATGGCTGCCAGCAGGCATCAGTTTTAACAGTAAGAGCCAATAGCATCATGTAGGGAGGGAATATGAAGAATTTTTCCTTATTAAAATCTTTGCAATAGGAGAGAATGACCAAATTGATTACTGACCAATGGTGCCACATAAATGCAGAAATTCATAGCCCTGGTGCTCAGGAAAGCAAGGCAGATCATTTAAGGCTTGCTCACGTTGTTTAAAGGTATGTGGTGTGTAATTGCCTTTGCTAGTTGGATCAAATTCTGCACCAGTGGCAAAGGCTTGTTATGTGTCTTATCTACTAATTTTGTTAGGGCCGAAGGGAACCAGCACAATAAATGCTACAATTCTGGAGCATGAAATGTTGCAAACCTAGCAGTGTAGAACAAGGCCGCCCGGGGCGGCGGGCAAGTGGGGCAATTTTCCCCAGGCCCCACAGGGGCCCCCACGAGAATATAGTATTCTATAGTATTGCAACTTTTTTGTATGGAAGGGGCCCCCGAAATTGCTTTGCCCCAGGCCCCCTGAATCCTCTGGGCAGCCCTGGTGTAGAAGCTCCTTTCATTATAAAGTTCTAAACCTTTCTATTTAAGGTAATTTTTAGACCTGGATTTTTGTATGTGTGTGTGTGTGTGTGTGTGTGTGTACACATGCATGTGCCCAAAGGTTGCTACCTTGTCCGTCTTCCAAAGACAGTGAAATCCACAGGGAGGCCCCACAGTGAGCTACATGTCATTTACTTTTATTACTTTAATTTTTGGAACATGTATGCTGCCTCCATTTGCTGGATCTAGTCACATCAGAGCATATCTTTGAACCTTTTGATTAATAGCCTGTATTAGAGGCAAGGAGTTGTATAAAAGAGAGATGGAGGGACATCAACTACGTGGGCTCTGCTCTAATGCCATTGTGCTGCAATTTGTTTTTATAACTAATAACTTTTAATTCAGAGAGTCCCAGCCCAGAAGACCTCCAGGAGCCTTAACCAAAACAAACTAAAAACAAGGTTTACCATAAATGAGGCAAAAGGCCCAAATAAATCTCAGTTTGTGAAGGAAGCCTGGAAAAAGCCAATATCCCATTTCCTCTCAATAAATAAAATGGGAAGCTCATTTGTTTGCTATAATGTTTCTAATTTTCTATCAACATTCTACATGAATGATATGAAGATGAGGATCAGCTAAAAGAAACTAGCTTGAGACATGTCAAGTTGTGGAGCACTAACTTTTGGGCCTCATGACTTTCCTATTTATAAGCGGGGAGGGAAGAGACATTTCAGCCATAAAGACTTGCCATGTGTTTCTGTGAATGTTGAGAACTCAATACTTTGCAACACATGCTGGGTCCAAGGTTACTGGGAGTCTTTAATTAATACACCCAGGGTGAAACCCTGGACCCACTGAAGTCAATTGGCAAAACTCCCATTGACTTCAGTAGAGCCGGGATTTTATCCTAAAGCTCAGGAGCTAGTGAAATTGTTGAACACAGCCAATTTCGCTGGTGGTCTACACTGGACTCCCCAAGTGTCCTGGCGAAGCATGCACTGGCTGTCATGTGAAACCTTTCCTGAAAAAGTCTCAATCTGCAAAAAGGAAGGGACCTTTAAAGGAGATTATTGTGCACATCCCTGCATACTTTGTAACATGCAGTTCTATTTGGTACATATTGAAATGTGGGGCTCCATATTGATTTTCTCAATGTCTCCATTTGTCTAGTTCAAAATTAAAAAGATTTTCTAACTGACAGCTCTGCAATAAGTATATAGCTTTTCTCCTCTCCGGGCTAAGGACTAGGTTGACAACCCTTACTCACCTTGGTGAGCACTACTCACCTGAGTAGATGCAATGACTTCAGTAAGACTACTCAGGTAGGAACCTCTCACCATTGTGAATAAGCGGTTCAACAATCTGGGTCTGTATTGGGCACAATATTCCAAAAAACCTTGCACCAATGATCAGGATGTCTCATTTTGGCATGTTCTATTATGGTAGACTCTATATTGGTAGTACAGTAAGCTAAAAATACAACTTCATGGAAGCATCTCAGAGAAACCACAAATCCATGTCATAAATTGACTGCTTAACTCACATCCACTTCATAGTTCTCATGGAAGGATGTGGCCACTGGGCTTTGAATTACATTTGTCACTTCTTTGCCACCTGCTGGCAGTGGGCAATTTACTAAAAATAGAAAAAATATTGTTATTTGTGACACTGGCAGTAGATGGAACCAGTGTGAGACTTTCCTTTTTGTAGTACTTGTTTAGCCATTAGAGGGAAAAAAAACAGACAATATTTTAATTGACAGTATATTTTTTTCCTACTGAATTTCTAATCCACCACAGATACACTTTGGGAGCTAATAACACAATGTGCGTTTACAATCAAAGTTGCGTTACAGAGCACTGTTACATGACTCATGTTATTCTATTCAGCTTTGTATATTGCACACGTCACTATTGTATCTAGTACTACAGTTTGGGAGCTGGTGCCAATTTATTTTTTGTTATATCTGTCAACATGACAATTTATCAGTAAAGCTCAGTATTTCTGCAATTATGGACACTCCCACAATACATGTACAACAGTGCCCAAGTGTATTTGATAGCTAGGGTGTTATTGGGATTAGTCTAATTTGGTGTTACATACATTTGGTGCATGATTTTCTAATACATTTGGGATATATCTTGCATTTATAGGAAGATTTCTAGACTAAAACCCTGCTCCACACTATACGGGTACTAGAGCAGTTCTAACAAAAGGTCTCAAGAATTTTTCACGGAGGGCAAAAAAAAATATTTTTCACTAGCTTTGTTCTCTGAAAAAGTTGAACTGTTTTGGCTGAAATTTTCCAAAAACATTCAACCTGAGCAGACCCCTGGCATGGAAAACGACAACCCAAATTTCATACTAGACCTATAATAACAATTCCAGATTCTTCTGTTCATGTTGTGGGTTCACCCATTGCTGCTGCCCTGGCTGCTGCTAGAAGGGGAAATTCCTTTTTTTGCATCCCACGCCAGTGCCATTAGGAACACATTGAGAAGGACACATGCAATGCGCACATATCAGATGTACTTTTCCCTTTAATCTGTGGGGAAAAGTTAGAGTCTAAGAACTCACTGTGAAGTATGGAGTATACACTTTAAAGCAGTAACATTGAGAGGAGCCAAAAGTTGCACAGACACATTACAGATTTTGGCCCCATTTGTGCAAAGAGAACCACACAAGCAGACACTCACATCTGGATGGGACCATGTTGAAATCACTGGGGGTCTATATGTTTTCATTGTAGAATCATGGCCTTATTGTATAGACCAGGGTGGTTAAACACTGGAATAAATTGCCTAGGGAGGTTGTGGAATCTCCATCTCTGGAGATATTTAAGAGTAGGTTAGATAAATGTCTATCAGGGATGGTCTCGACAGTATTTGGTCCTGCCATGAGGGCAGGGGACTGGACTCGATGACCTCTCGAGGTCCCTTCCAGTCCTAGAATCTATGAATCTATGAAAAACCAGTGGCACGCACTAATTGGAGCAGGAATTTGATAACACAATTGGTACTCTGTATATGTGTGTGCATGAGAGAGAGAAAGAGCCGTAGCCATACATTAGTCTATTGGCATAAACAAATTGTGTATTAGAGAGTGGTGAAATGTTTGGAGATTGAGTTCTGTCAAGAATCCAAAAGTCTGGGTCCTTATTTGAACTTCCCACTTCTATCTGGAGCTCCTGGGATCTGAAAAATTAGTCTAGAAATTTCTCAGGGGCATAGAATTTTAATGATATTTATAGTGCTTCCTGTTTTGTCATAGAATCATAGAAATGTAGGGCTGGAAGGGACCTCAAGAAGTTAGTCCAGCCCCCTGCACTATGGCAGGACTAAATCCACCTAGACCATCCCTTACAGGTATTTGTCCAACCTTTTTTTAAAAAACGCCAGTGTTGGAGATTCCACAGCCTCCCTTGGAAGCCTGTTCCAGAACTTAACTACACTTAGGGCTGGTCTTCACTACCCGCCTGGATCGGCGGGTAGAAATCGATCTCTCGGGGATCGATTTATCGCGTCTCATTGGGACGCGATAATCGATCCCCGAATCGACGTGCGTACTCCACCAGCCCAGGTAGGAGTAAGCGCTGTCGACGGGGGAGCCGCGGCGGTCGATTTGCCGCCGTCCTCACAGCGGGGTAAGTCGGATCAGATACGTCGAATTCAGCTACGCTGTTCCCATAGCTGAATTTGCGTATCTGAAATCGATCACCCCACCCATGAAAGCTTATGCTCCAATACTTCTGTTAGTCTTAAAGGTGCCACAGGACCCTCTGTTGCTTTTTCCATTATCCAAGTCATTACTGAAAATAGCGAGAAGATATCTGGACACTTCCCCATCCAAATCAGCCCAAACACTGCAAAGGCACGCAAAAAGGAAATATAGTTAGAGAACAAGAGTTAGCCAAGTTTTTTAAATTTCAGAAATGGTTCTGGTCTGATTCAGTGTGAGTTTAGGGTGAAGGTATTTTATTTGAAATGATTCATCCATCCCTGGTGTCTAAATATGTAACGACTCCAAAGAATGGTTTGACTGTTGGTTGTGTGTAGGTATGGTACTCATTACTGGTAGTGTGCTAACACATCCAATGCACGATCATTTGTCTCATGGGATACCAGGATTTTGTTTTGGCTAGAAAACATAAGATTGTTCCCTTGGAACGTGAAAGGCTTTTGCTCTTGCAGAGGGGGGAAAGTGAACACAACCTGCAATATTTGTTAGCAGACTCTGCTGCTAACATTTTGTATAAACAGCTTCAGTGATAGGAGAATATTCGCCAAAGAGAGCTCTTGGTGTGAAATTTCTGAATAAATAATGAAACTCCATAGAATGTTTGAGCGGCAGGCAATGCTCCTGGGGGCACCAGAGAAAACATTTCATTCTTAGACTGTTCTGATTTTACATATGCTGTGCGGCAGCCTCTAAACAATGTCCATTGTGGATTCAGACTGTGGATGGCTTTATGAACTCAGCCAGTTCGAAGTGGCAGATCTGATATTGTTGCTAATGATTTGCAGTATTCTGGTGAATGTAAATGATTCATGTGCAGTGCTACTTGTCCCGCTATAGATAAAACAGAGAGAATGAAATGTACGCAGCTTCAAAGATGCATCTCAGCTCGGCTGACAGCCCACCATGTCAATCAATGTGACTGGCACTTTTAAATATACATTATAGGTACTTTGCTCTTGTCTGCCCAAGGAAATACTGCCATCTTCAGTGTGTGACAGACTGAAGAGACAGGGCTCTTACAGACAGGAATGCAAAGTTATTTAGCTAGGTAGTGAAGCTGCACTAGCTGAGAGCTGGAAACTTGCTAATAAGGTATATCTAGGCCTGTGGTAATTTTTGTTTGTCTGGGAAGAGAAATACCAAAGGAGATGCTAGATATGTAGAATGGGCTGCAAGGAAATATTGTATGCGGCAGAATGAATTTCATAAGTCTATCATTCACTTTTGAAACCATCCAGAGAATTAGCACAAAATTCTTCTGCAACGGATCAGTATCTCATTTCACTACAGTCAGGAGCATATTTTATTGGAACAAGTGTAGGAGGGTTGTTGTTTTTTGGTTTGTTTGTTTTTAATAACTTTTAGCAGCTACTGGAATTGAGGCAATTCTGTTCCCTTACCCCAGTCACAGCACCATAGAAACAGAACTGTCATTTGCTGTGTGACTGTTTCCATCAAGCTAGGACATCCTCACTCCCTCACATTAGCCTATTTTGTTTGCCTGTAACCGATACCCTTTCTTTATAATGTATTGGGGGGTAGCCGTGTTAGTCTGTATCCACAAAAACAACAAGGAGTCCAGTGGCACCTTAAAGACTTACAGGTACTCACCACTTTTGGCCAAAAGCCTGGAGAGCTTGACAAGTACCTCTCAGAACTGTATGCTGCTCCTCTCCACACAAGGCCAACAGGAGAACAACTGCGAGTGGTGCTACCACTCTGCTCCCCTCCCCATTACTAGTCATGAGCCAGTAGCATTATTTCAGGAAAGGAGCCTGACCCTGCTCCTTAGACAAGATTGCATCCCAGACACCACTGCATCAATTCAAATAGGCTCTCTGTTTAAAAGAATTCTAGTTGTGGCGCAATCTTTTCTTACTTCAATACTCTTCCAGTATCCTCCCCTGGAGAGTATGTTGGCATGAAGGCCAGAAAGATCCTCTTTGCTGGTTTCATCCTTGCAGCTCACTGTGGTTTACAGATGGCCCGTGACTAATGAAGCAGGAGGGAATACAGCTAATGCGCCAGAGGCAGAAGTCTTGAGCCAAATCTGATGGGATGCAGAATTTTTGCACTCATATTTGGCACTGAAACTGCACTTGGTTGCATTGATAGACATCTCCTCTTAGCAATATGTGAAGATCAGGTTTCTGTTCTGCTACTGTTAGATTTGTCAGCATTCTTCGATAACTTTTGATCATGAGGTGGTGCTGAAATATCTATTGATGTGGGATGCTTCAGAGATAGGGGAAATCAGATTTTTCGATAAATCAGACACTTAGGTTAAAGGGGAGTTTGGTTTTCTGTGGGCATTTACATTTTATTTTGTAACTTGGATCAATGTCTGTTTTAATTTTTTGTATAAATCTAAATAAATATAATTTAATCAGTTTTAAGGTTGGTCCAAATTTGGAACTGTTTTCTGTTGAGCATTGAAATACTAATAAAACTAAGCAGTTTTTGGTTTGGAAAGTTAAAGAAGCAAATAATTACACTTAGAGATTTAAAGGATTAGCATAAGTTAGGTTGGTGTGAAGAAGAGCTGATAAAAGTATATGAAACAACAGATGATGTGAATTTATCAGTATGGAATTTTCAGATATGAATTATGATTTACTTCCATCTAAATTTGTTACATTTCCTGCCTACAGAATGCAAATATGAAACAGTTATAATTTGCTGTTAAAAGTTCTTTCAATGTTAGTGTTTAAGCATAAACTTTCTCTTTGGAATCCCTGGAAACCACTCATTTTTCCTCTGTAGTGGTTGAGCTGTGGCAAACATTGTTCTGAAATTGTAGACTTTAACAATCGCTATTGATTTCTTCACCAGGGACCAGTAGTTCATCACATACAGAATACATTTTCACAGTCACTCATTTTAATAGGTTATGCAATGAGGTATATGATTAAAATTGGTATTCTGAACTATTTTCCTACATTTTCAGATGTAGGATCAGATCAAGAATGCTAAATCACAGATGATCGTTTACAATATAAAAAATCATCATTTCAGTGAACTGTTGTAATTTGAGAGCGATGTATTTACACAGTGCAGGGATTTCCTGTGTGGATTTCTTGGGGCTACAAAAGATTCACTTGAGTTTTGGAGGCTGGCGGGCCAGCAAAATATGTTGCCTTTTCAGGATGAAGAACAGCAGAGGGGCTGTAATTAGCACTTGCACTCTCACGAGAAAGGCAAAATACTTTTAGAATGATTCCTAGCATACATCATGTGTCTCATGTTGTGCTGGTTAACTTCTGATGTTTCTTTAGTCTTTTTTAATCCAGTTCTGTTGGATACTCATTTCATTGCTTTGCAATCTGAAAGTGCCAAAGATTACCTTTTAGTAGAATCCAAACATTAGTGGTTTAACAAAACATTTGTCTAGGTTAGATATAGTTCTCTTAAAGTACATAAATTCCTGAGATTGGAATGAAGTATTTTGAATGTGCATGAACATTTCCTATTTCTTTGATTCCTCATTAAAGCTCTCTTGCTGAGTGACATTTCAGATGTTTTCTTGAAAAAGAAAAAATGTAATCACAGTTTGCATCTTAGCATTAAGTATTAGAACCATCCCAGTGTCCATATGTTTAATTGTTCATGTCAAAGTGGGGTTCAGAAGAAAATGATGGTTTAAAAAAGAAATACAACCATGTATCTATATTAAGAAAGTTGTAAGCAGGTGGCCATCTCACTTTACTCAAAGCATACCCACAGGATATGGTCCAATCTTATCTCCTTCCTGGAGTTTCTTAATTGTTAAATTAAAATGTTCTCTGGAGCTTGACTTGGCCTAGGGTTTAGCAGCTCTAACACCTATTTATATCATGGGTTGGAGTTAATAGTATCCACTTGCCAGCATGATTTAGCAAAAATAATTCTGCATCTTTATGTAAGATCCTACCACCTAACTTTAGGAGAAGAACCCTGCACCTCTCTGTAGGGTCCTAGAACCTGACATTAGGATGAGTCAGCAGAAGATCTTTACATCAGTCTGTAGGGTTCTGGAGCCTCCCACACTTTTTAAAAAGAGTTAAGTCTCTGAATAATAAAGTGGAGTGCACAGTATTAAGATCTAAAGTGGAGTGTACAGATTAAGATTACATTCTAGTCATTAATATTTTCCTCCTGATTACAAACAGGGTAGCTCTTTAGCAATATAACATGATTCCTAGATTGAGTCTTCAACTTCATTAGTCATTGATAAATCATCAAACCCTTCATCAGTTTTATTACTTGCATTTTTTTCTCTTAAACTGAAAGATATTCTAAATCCTAACTTTTATTAAACATTTCAGGATTTCTGATACTTTCTTCAGAGGGTGAAGGGAATGCAAATGTCAGAGAGTGGGCATCTGCATTCAACTGTTTCTTTGGTTATTAAAAGGGATGTCACAGATGAATTGAGCATAAGCTTTCGTGGGTGAATGCCCACTTCGTTGGATGCATGCGACGTCACATATCCAGACTAACACGGCTACCCCTCTGATACTTAAGATGAGAGGACTATTTTCCCTCTCTTTCTCCCCAGGAGACCTGTTCTCTCCTAGACGGAGATGTCTGTTTTGCTAGGATTCAAATGCTGCCTCTCCTGCTGTGAGGCTATACCAGTGAGTGACAGACACTCCAAGTGCATCCGTTGCCTGGAAGAGTCCCACATCTTCCAGAAGTGCTCCTTTTGCTTAGCCCTTAAGTCCAGGGCTGGGAAGAACAGGGAGATAAAGCTCAGTCAGACTGTTTGCAGGGAATGTTCCATTGCCAACACCCTCTGAACCACGTCAGCAGACACAACCCCCACTCCATCCCCTGGTACACCTGTCCCAGGACAGACCCAGTGCCACAGCACAACTAGATTACATTTGACATTTTTTTCATTTCACCTCTAAAATGTCAATTTTTAAATGCATTTCAGTTCAAAACTGTTGGAATTTTTTGTTTTGTGGAAATTTCAATATCTTGACATTTCATTCCATTTTGGAACAAAAATACTTCGATATTTTAAATTTCTCACATAACTAATATTGCATTTTTTTACCCAAACCTAGCAAAAATCCCATAAACTAATCAAGCTGTTTCCTTTGTAGACTGGCTGGAAAGGTAGAAAGAGAGAGAGAGAGAGAGAGAGAGAGAGAGATTATTTTTGTGGTGTCTCTTTTTAAGTAACTAAGACACACCCTGGCTATAGTGATCAAAGTCAGAGAGGTCCTTACATAGAGTAGTCCATGAAGAAATACAACACCAGGTTTATGCCCATGGTATTATTTTTAATAATTGTATCATCCACCTGAACCCCTACATTGTTTAAGTTTTCTTTACAGACCTGATTTTTCTTTCTTTCACAAATATTCTGTATCTTTCCTTTTCCAGTTTTATTCTGTCAGTTTCCCAAGGTCTGCATTTATGTGTAGGGCCCTACCAAATTCATGGTCCATTTTGGTCAATTTCACAGTCAAGAGATTTTAAAAATCATAAATTTCATGATTTCAGCTATTTAAATCTGAAATTTCACGGTGTTGTAATTGTAGGGTTCCTGACCCAAAAAGGAATTATGGGGGTGTCGCAAGGTTATTGTAGGGGAGGGTTGCGGTACTGCTACCCTTACTTGTGCGCTGCTGCTGGTGGTGGTACTGCCTTCAGAGCTGGGCAGCTGGAGAGCGGCGGCTGCTGGCCGGGAGCCCAGCTCTGAAGGCAGAGCCACCACCAGCAGCAGCACAGTAGGAAGGATGCCATGGTATGGTATTGCCACCCTTACTTCTGCGCTGCTGCCTGCAGAGCTGGGCCCTCAATCAGCAGCTGGCCACCTAGCTCTGAAGGCAGCAGCACAGAAATAAGGGTGGCAATACTGCGACACCCCTAAAATAACCTTGTGACCTCCCCCCCTGCAACTCCCTTTTGGGTCAGGGCCCCCAATTTGAGAAACACTGATCTCCTCTGTGAAATCTGTATAGTATAGGGGAAAAGCACAGAAAAGACCAGATTTCACGGTCTGTGACACATTTTTCATGGACGTGAATTTGGTAGGGCCCTATTTATGTGGCTACACTATAGTTTTGTTTTGTTTTGTTTTGTTTTGTTATGCTTCTGAATAGCCTCATCATGTTTTTCTGTGTTCCACTGAGTACAGGCTACTGCCATTGCAGCTTGAGATAGCTTTTGAGAAATACAGGGAGTTCCTCTTTTATTAGTTCCAATTCTCTTGTGAGAAGTGCCTCCTCTTTTAGCTCCTTTTATTTAGCATTTACTGAAGCTTCTGCGGCATTCTCTAATTCACCCAAGTGACCTTTTCTCCAGTTCCCATTTGCTGTGTCAAATACCAGCTTTATCTGTTTTGCTGTAGTCAATGCATGTTCTTTCTACCATTTCATTTTCTTCTGACTTTGTTAGCTAGCTTTACTCTACAATATCAATCAATTTCTGCAGCCATTGTGCCATAAAAACCTTCATCACAACTGCTGCTATTTGGTTGGCAATACTTTTCTGGGATGATTTTCTTGCTAATTCTTTTTCACATTTCTTCCATCTCTTCACCTCTTATAGTGCATCTTGATAAAGTTTTTCAGTTTCTACTTGTCAAGTTTCTTTGCTTTTTCTTCTGTTTTCCTGGAGTCTTGTACTACTCTGCCTACTGCAGCTTGAGATAGCTGTTTCCGTCATCTTTTCCCAGTAGAATTAACTGATATTATGGTATTGACACAGTTGACTCCTGTTATGGGTCTCTCCATTAACTCCTGTTCTACCAGTTTGCATCCTCTCCCATTGTGAGCTCCCTGGGGTGAACTCCTGCTTGGTCTATATTAGTCTTTTTCAGAGTCTTTGCTATGATTGTCTTCTCCACATTGACACTGGCACAGATGACACCATCCAGCTGAATTATTTGTCCTGGAGAAACACAGGAGCGCAGGGCATTGCATATTGTTTCATAATATATAAATTACATTTAAACACCACCCACAGTAAAAAAATAAAAATAGAGCATTGATTGCTAAGAACACTTTAGTTTCAGAAGGTCTGCAACATATTGCATGTATTTTTAGTTTAGCTATCATAAAAGGTAAAGACCAAAAAGACTGATTGTTATCCAGTCACTGTCCTGTGCACCTGAGACTTGCAGTTGTTGTTCATTTAATCTTCTTCCCTGAGAATAGGGTGACCAGATGTCCCGATTTTATAGGGACAGTCCCGATATTTGGAGCTTTTTCTTATATAGGCACCTATTACCCCCCACCCCCATCCCGATTTTTCACACTTGCTGTCTGGTCTCCCTACCTGAGAATGTATACCACGGAAAAACCAGTTTATTAATGTACATGGGAAGGAACCTTGTATAACAAAACTGGACTTTTACCTGAGAAACTACAGCAATATTTGGCAGGCAGTATAGATTAATATCAGGCACAGCGACCATCCCAGCTCTTTCATTACGCTTTTCTCTCTAAAATGGCTGCCCCACAGTTAATATTTTATTGGCCAAACTCTGCCCTCTGTTGCATCCTTGCAATCCCACTGAAAGTAAAGGAATTGCCAAAGTGTAGAATCTGGTCCTATGCTTTGGAGGCAATCTCAAATATATTAGCTTTGGGCAGCATATTACGAGGAAGAGAGGGAAGGCTAAACAGGGCCGCCCAGAGGATTCAGGGGGCTTGGGGCAAAGCAATTTTGGGGGCCCCTTCCATAAAAAAGTTTCAATACTATAGAATACTATATTCTCATGGGGGCAGGGGCAAATTGCCCCACTTGCGCCCCCCACTCCCCCCATCTGGGCGGCCCTGAGGCTAAAGCTCTGTTTCCTTCACAGTTATAGTCTGAAAATACAGGTGAAGTAGATTCCCATGGCCAAACTGTGCTCCATCCTTTGTGGACTTATGGGGGTGACCTTCTAATATTCCAAAGATAAGTCTACTGAGTGATGTGTGTGCCCCAACCTAAGCTGCATTTTTGTACACCCCAGCTATTTTGTCCTCACTTTAAACTGATGCGACTCCATTCAGTTTAATGGGGTTGCATGGCTGTAACCACAGATAAAATATGACCCAGAGATATATTGGTATGTAACTTCAGACAGAGACAGGTTTGAACCAATACCCCAGAACAGTCCTAAATGTTGGGAAATCCCAGATTCATATCTGCACCTTGTGGTTTGCACCAATCCCTTACTTAAAACAACAACATGGTTGGCTGCAGTCTGTCCTCAGTTAAACCCTGTGACTGCAGGCAAAATTTTGCCCAGAGTGTGTTAGTATATGGGAAGGACCCCGATCTTCCCATTAACCAGTCCTGCAGTTCTGTTACGGAGTCTGAGTAGCAACCCAGAAAAATAAGGTGGTACCGTGTGGCTACTTGACATGGCTCTCTAGCTACAGCCTGGATCAGTCATCCTTTTTGACTATTTGGATCCAAACTTCCCCTTGCAATAAAGGAGGATGAGAGAAAGGAATTTCATATATACAAGCGGTTATACAGAGGCACACAGGCAGTAGTTCTCAATTAAACCTTCTGTACTATAGGAAAAGATATTGATTAGGGAATGGAAAGCAGGAGATCTGTGAATAAAGTGGGGTGGGGAAAACCTTTCATAATGCAAAGGAATAAAGGACGCTGGAAAGGATTGGTACCTAAAGACTGATAATTTTAAATTACTT
The DNA here is from genome assembly GCF_028017835.1 of Emys orbicularis. NCBI lineage: Eukaryota > Metazoa > Chordata > Testudines > Emydidae > Emys > Emys orbicularis. The sequence goes on from NC_088685.1 coordinate 106,361,618, forward strand.
TTACCCTCAAGAAATTAACGTTGTTCTTCTCTCCAGTACCAAGTTAGTTGCTGTATTATTAAAACGGCAAACTCTTAAAAACTGAGCTTCTCTTTTACATACTCTGCATTTACAACGTAGGTGAAAACTGGAACAATGCCAAGTCCAAATTTACACCTGGGGCAAGCGAAAGCAACTCCATTTCACTTTAGTTTATCTTATTTAGGTTACATTGCAGGTGTACCTAGATACCCCAAGCAGTATTGGGCTCCCACTCTGCTAGGTGCTGGACAAACAGAGTAAAAAAATACAAAAGAAAAGAAAGAACGTACAGTATAATTGACACCAGGTCGTCATTTAGTCCAAAATATTCTTTGTAATGACTGTGGCTGGCATGTATTAGATAACCACAAAATGCCCACTTGTGTGTCTCTAATAACATCATTAACTTCGATTTAATACAAAAAAATGTTAAAGGAGTTTGAGAGACATATAGGAGTCTCACAAGCTTGACACTTGGTGCTTGCTAGCAACTGCCAGCTAGGGCTGGTCAGAAATTTCCAGTCAACTCATATTTCAATGGAAAATTATTTGTTGGATTTTTTTTTACATAACTATTTTAATGGAAAGTGTGTTTTCCTCTAAGAATCTGATTTTTCATTTGAGCAGAATTTTTTTTGGTTTTTAAACAAATAGCCTACATTTTCTGCTGAAAAATAAACCCATTTTCCAACCAGCTCTGCTTTCAGCTCTGCTCCTTTGAAGCAGCTCACAACTCTGCTCTGAGCTATTTGTCCAGGTACAAAACTCAAGTAAAATTGTCACCGTTACTTGAAATCAGATTATTCTAGCCAATAGGAGCACTTATTATGCTGTTAAATTTAGACCTGGTGTAAATGGGTGCAACTCCAAGGAACTTATGAATGATCTCAATATGGCTGGTAGACTCCACCATTGCCTATGTCCATATACTCCAATAACTAAATAACTCTTTCACTGCAGGATTTAAAAACATTGTGATAAGGGCATAGAGAACTAGGCTAGAAATAAAGTATAACTATTATTTCCAAATGAGAAAAGAACACACACGAGTCCACTATAAAGGGATATTACTAGGGCTGGTCAAAGTTTTTTCAGTAAAGTTTTTCATAAAAAAAAAAGGGGGGTTTGGCAAATGAAATTTTTATTTATATATTATACACACATATATATACACACACACACACACACACACACACACACACAAATGTGACAATTTTTCTTTTGAAACTTGAAGTGCGAATAATTTGACTTTAAAAAAAATTAAGTATTTCTCCCCCCACCTCTTTTTTTCCTTCTGGAAATGGGTAGAAAAAGTTTTTGTTTGTTTGTTTGTTTTTTAAAGTTAGAGAAAGTGCAGAAAAAAAAAAAACACTAAAACAACAGTTATTTATTTTTTCCCCCTCTGCAAAATGTTGGGGAAAATTTTTTAAAAATGAGTGAAAGTAACACTTTCTTGAAACTATTTTTTTAACTGAAAAAGGGTAAAGTATATACAGTATTTTAAAAAGTGAAGATTGTGCCAAAATGCCAAAAACATGTTTTTTAAAATGAAATTCATTTTGAACTTGTTGGAAAAGAAAGTGAAAAATTTTGAATGAGATGAAACCCGTTTTCTTTATAATTTTTATGTGGGGAACAAAACCTCACTTCGACAACCACTAGAAGTTACTAAGATAGGCCAAAAATCAGGCTGTGTAAAAACTGTTTTTGTTATACAGATATTACCTTGAAATATTTGCATTACATTTTATAAAATCATTTCATTTAAAAAAAAATTCAACACTTTGTTGCAGTGTTTGAAATGCAAACAACATTGTGCTACTGCAGCAGAACTAGAAAGTAAAATTGACCCAAAATAGAAACGTAAAACTAACTAGTTTACAGATGTTTCACTGTCTGAGTGGTGCACAAAGTTAATTGTTTTAACAAATTATATTTGTAAAATGCATTTGGTTTTAATAATCAGAATTATTGAAGCAATATAACTAAAGAACAAAATTTTATTTAATTTTTTTTATCTTGATTATGTTCCTTTAAGAGAGTTCCTAGTTTATTTATTTACTTATTATGTTTGCCTTCTGATACACTGTAGATGTGGACTACATCCACCCTGATTGAATTGGCCCTGTCAACACTGGTTCTCCACTTGCGAAGTAACTCCCTGCTCTCCATGTGTCAGTATATAATGCCTGCATCTGTAACTTTCACTCTATGCATCCAAAGAAGTGAGGTTTTTACCCACGAAAGCTTATGCCCAAATAAATCTGTTAGTCTTTAAGGTGCCACCAGACTCCTTGTTGTTTTTGCAAAATGTCAGCGTACCTTTACTCACTACAGTAGTGCAAGCTGCTCATTGCAGCTCTATGGAAATGTGGCACGTATGTGTAAGAGCATGGAATATGGGGATGGGGAATAGGCAAGCATGTAATGGTATGCAAATGTGGTCATGAAAATTTGCCCTCTTTTTTTACAGAATGGCCTGATTGTGTGATCAGCAGATGCAATGTGTATCCGTCATTTTCCGGTGTGATGTTAACTAGGGTCATTTTGCTGTTTTCCAGATTTACAATGGAATAGAAGAATCCTGCTGTTTTGCATGAGTGCTCCAATTGTTTCATTCCTCTTCCTGCCCCCGCCACACTATATTTTACAAGAGAAGAAAATACTTTGCACACAGTCCCCCAATGGTGATTTGTAGAATCCATTTTATATCATTATTGGCTCAGAAATTCCTTGTTTTGCCTAGATAAGATTTAAGCTGTAGTGATAGTCAGCACAACATGTGTTCTCAGATTCATATATACTTACAGTGAGTAGTAAAGCCTAGACAAGACTACTTGGGTCATTCACCCTTTAGTAGGCCAACCATGTGTGTCATTCCTTAACTGTTAACTAATTCATCCTTGGATATCTACAGTGATGGTGCTGTCAATCAGCATCATCTGTTCCATTGCACAGTTCTTTTGACTGCAAATAACTTTTTCCCACTGTCTGTCTTACTTTTTTTAAACTTAGCTTTTGTGAACAAGGGTTTCTTGCTCTCAGCCAGTTTCTCCTGCTCTTGGGTATTCAGCGCAGATGCAGCTTCTCATAGTGTTTCACTTGCAGTGATGCCATTACATAAAATAAATGTTTGTTGGTGAGTGAGGATAGAATAAGCACCATTTTATGCCTCTTATGAGTAGTTATACCTAATAACATAAGGTAAGTATCTTCAAGTAAGCTTTCACAAAGTGTACTGTGTGCAGATGCAGGCAGATCTTTTAATACTACCTCCCTGTGAAAAATGTTCCATGCAAACTTGCTTCCACCCAACACATCTATTGTTGGCTCTCTCATTTTACTGAAAAATGTTTTGATATCAGCAATGCTGAGATTACACAAATTATTGTTAGTGCCAGCTCTATTTTAGAATACTCTCCATAGGGAAGTGATGGAAACCCCATCACTGGAGACATTTAAAGCTGGACTGAACAATTCACTGGAATGTATATTGTAGTGAACAGTCCGGCATTAATGGGAAGATGAACTAAGTGACATAACAGGTCCTTTCCATCTCTCCATTTTAGACAATTTAAAGGAATTAACTATACATTTCATATTTATTGTTCTAATTTTGTGTGCCTCAAGTCTGATCTTTGCCCTATATTTGGACTTGGGCATGTTGAGAGGTCTAAGAGAAATCTTACATTTTAAAAAAAGTCACTCATTTTTGTGAAGGTTTCATGCTTATTTAACACGTTCTGTGCAGATAATATCCTCTTTGCAGGCATTATTACAAGCGCTGATCTAATCTGTATGTGTATGAGTTAATCAGAGGATATGCATCAATATTTTCTTTTTTCAAAGAGGTTACACTTTACTGTAAACAATCAGTTCCCATGTATGAAATGTGAGTACTGTACACTTGCCACACCCTCACTGTGTTGTTTGTTTAAGGTGGAAACAGGAGATCACTGGCATACTAATGTGTCCTGTTTGTTATAGCAAGAAGAAAATAGTCTAGTACTATATTTCAAGGTTTGTAGCCAAGGAAAATGAATACATCAGATTTGAAATCTTATACTGTAATAAATTCTACTTGACACTGGATAGTCTGTTGAAACTACATTACTTTTATGTATTGGCCTAGTATGTTTAAATATGGAGTTTTTTATTGGCAGATTTTCTTTTGCAAACACTTAAGACGGATGCATTTTATGCCTGAAAGAGCAATGTCTGTCAGTTCTCAACACACCAAAGATTAGATCTCTGTCAGACTCCAATAATAAAACATTGGAACTATAGAAAACTCAAAGGTCAACTGGATATGGGAGTAATTCTTATAGAGCAAGTTTGGTAACAGTGTTTGTTGTAAGGGTGTCAGAAATAGCTTCCTAGCAGAATTCTTCTGCCAACATTCTGAGGATAAAATCTCCTCCTCTAGAAAACCTTCCTGCCTGTGTTACATTTCAGCTATGGAAGATTCTCATGCCAGCTTAAACTGACAATTTTGCTTGGGGGGACTGAGACCAAAAGCTTTGTTTGTGCCTTCACTTAGAAACTACCAAACTCTGTCTCATTAGTCCTGGTTTCTGTTATATTCGTTAGGGAAATGACAGGGGAGATAGACTGCTGGTGGGTCCCAAACAAAAACCCAGGTTTGAAATTTAGAGCTTGACCCTTTCTGTAATGGGCCAGATATGAACACCCCATCATTTGAGAACTTTTACACTAGAGACTGGATTTCAAACAACCATGTTCAGTAGAGTTGGAATCCACGATCTTAGGTAGATGTATTATAGAGGAAAAGTCTGGATCCAGATCCAATGTTCTGATTTGGGGCATTGGCTCCAGCACTAGAAATAAGAGATCAGTACATGGCTGCAACCACAAACCAAAATGTAACAGAAAAACAGCTGAGTATTCGATCATCATCTAAGAATGATCTTAAGACTGAGTAGCCTAGGAAGTGAATCTGGGATCCCTTAAAATTTCTGCTGTTTGGGAAGTATGTGGTGGGAGAATTTGGATTCCCTTCATAGAGAACTCTGCTGAATAGTCCAAGGTATGCCAAAGGTATCCAGGGAATGCCAAGGGCAAGTAGTAGCTTAGAGAGGAGGACATTCTGGGGTGGAATACAGACCAGTGAGAGTCTGTGTCACCACTTGTCCTGCAACCTGGGATGCCTCACAGCATTTTGTTGCTGTAGGCCCCAACCTGGGTTCCTCACAAACAGCATGCAGGTCACAGCCTGAGTGACTGTATATAGCCACAGCCATGGCTCAGCAGCTCTGACCCCAGCAGCCCGTCAACAAACACCAGCCACACCCTGGCTTCCAGCAGCCTTGGTTATTATTTGTAGGGTGGCCCTACCACACTCGCTGTCTTTTGAGGAAAATCCAGGACATGTTCTGCACTGTCCAGCCCTCTTCTGGGCAGTTTAAGTATATTAGGTCCTTTGCCTCTCTAAAGGGATCAACATAGAACAGTCTACTACCTTAAATGGAGATACCCAAACAATTAACAATACTGGATTAATTGTAAGAAAATAATAAAATAAGTTTATTTAAAATCTCTCTTTATAGTTAAATACAAGTATTGAGACATCAAAGTCAGAAATGGTTACAAGAAAAATAAAGATACAAATACTTTCTAAACTTCACCTTGAACCACATGTTTAAGTCCCTTACCTCTTTTTTTAAGGTAACAATGCTGACCAAACTCTCAGGCCAGGATCTGCTCCCAACAGCTGTTTCTTTTGTCATCTTAGGTGAAGAGAGATGGATAGAGAGAGATAATTTGGGGTGGTTTCACCCCTCACTTTTATAGTCCAGTTCCCCTTTGAGATCCATTTTCATGAAGGTCACCCCTCAAAGCAAAGTTTATTCTCACAGTAGAGAAGGAGACATGGTTCTTATAGAGTAGAAGTCCCATGCTGTTTCTTCTCACTCCTATTTGCTGCAATGCATGTTTTCCTTGGCTCCCGTCTTCCCCTCTCTTGCTGTATGAGGACCTGTTTACAGTTATATGTAAATTGAGGTAAACACACATTCCTTTGTTTTAGACCTGCTTAACCAGTTTTGCCTAATCAGGGCTACATGGGTTTGGGCACATGCCACCAATATCATAGAATCATAGGACTGGAAGGGACCTTGAGAGGTCATCTAGTCCAGTCCCCTACAGGGGGATATCACTCAGGGGGAATTCATAACTTTACACATAATGTTGCTATGTACACTTCACCATGATGTTATTGACCAAAGAGTTTAGTTTTCAAATGATGTCTCATAAGGCATATTTTGTACAAAGATTATTACAGTAGTGTGTAGGGTGTTAATCTAGGGATGTGCCAAAATACACACGTGATACAGAGGATCTAGTAATTCCTTTCATTTCATATCATATGATGCATGTTGTCTTTCTAGTTGGGTCCAGTATGGCATGCAGTTCCTCTGTGCAATATTTCATTGGTTTGTAGTAACTGGAATCCCTTGCTCTTAGTCAAACTAATAATATACTTTGCACTTATACATAGTATCATTCATCTAAGGATCTCAGTGTTTCCATATAATTAATTAAGTCTCACTGTGATGAAGAGAGGTTTATTGTCCTGTAAGAGGGTCCAGACTCACCCCTGCAGCACCTCCTGCTGGTCATCCAGGGAATTAGCTCTCTAGCCTCTGGAGTGCCCTCTGCAGGCCAGTGATCCACCTGTCTTCTGGGCTCCCATGTCCCTCCCAGGACCCCGGTGCCCCTTGCAGTACCCACACACTAGGTCTCCCCTCCCAGAGGAACCCCCACCCAGCCTCAGCACTAGGCCACTGCCAGTCACCAACTAGCCCCCGCTCCCTGGGGCAGACTGCAGTATAGGCCACTCATCACTGGCAAGGAGGGTTTGGACCTGCTGCCTTGGCCTAGCCCTGGGCTGCCCTCTACAACCCCCAGTACCCCTTGGCCTTCCACTAGGCCATAGTCTGGGACTTTCCAGGCTGGAGCTCCCCGGCTCCTCAGCCTATCCCCAGCCCTGCTCTACTCAGGTACCCTGTCTCTAGCTTGCTGCAGCCAGGCCCTTCTCTCTCTGAAGGCAGAGAGAGACGGCTGAGCTTCTGGCTGCCCTGGCCTTTATAGGGCCAGCTGAGTCTGTTTGGGGCGTGGCCCCAGCTGCCGCCACTTCCCCCAATCAGCTCAGCCTAAAAGCTGCTTTCTCCAGCTACAGCCCCCTCTGGACCGGAGCGGGGTGCCACCCCGCTACAGTCCCCATTTGACGGCTGGGTAATATCAGACACAGAGGAGTGAAGTGATTTGCCCACAGTCACAAAATCAGTACAGAGCCAGAAGTAAAGCCCCACAGCTCTGACTCCAAGAGAAGCCTCCTGCCCTCATCGTTATATTCGTCATCATCATCATGTTCTTATTATGTCTCTGGTGTTTAGGGCAGCGACAAAGCTCCTCCACTCCTGTATGTTTCTGGCAAGTCTTTCAATACAGCACTGCCTTAACTCTTATATAGTTAATTTCATACTATGGCCTTATCGCAACTCTGCTTCATGTTGTGATTGCCTTTCTGAATAAAGTAGTGATATATATCTCTGTTTTGATATTTTTCTTGCTCACTGAATTTTGCATCCTGTATATATAATAGATTTTTAAAAAAGTTGTTAGAAGAACATTAAAGATACAAAGTCAACAAATCAAAAATTAGGAAATAACAGAATTGGATTGCCTGTGAAACCTTAATCTGCCTCCTAGTGCCTGTGCATTATGCTAGTCTTTAATTACATGATCACATGGTATGTTATGAACATTTTTAGTGTAGTTTTTTTAATGTATTTTTATTTTTTAAAAAGCCAGCTAAAAAAACCAAACTTCATTGTGTGGAATCATATTGACACCCACATGTCACCCACATGGGTCATCAGCAGTTAGAACCTTCGGATTCAAAGCACAGACCTCTGCCATTTGATCTAATAGGATAACTGATAGCAGTAGTAGGCTGTTATCCTCTATACATAGTAGCCACTAGAGGGGCATGAGACACACTTTGCCAGTGGGTTTCGCAGCTATTTGATGACAACAGAGGAATAGTAAGAGCTGGGGATCCTGGGTTCTGTTCAGGGCTTTGGAAGGGAGAGTGCTTTAGTGATTAGAGACCTGCCTGTCCCCATCTCACTCTGCTCCTATTGCCCTCAGGTCTGCACACCCTAAGGCCAGGTCTACACTAACCCCCCCACTTCGGACTAAGGTACGCAAATTCAGCTACGTTAATAACGTAGCTGAATTCGAAGTACCTTAGTCCGAAGTTACCGCGGTCCAGACGCGGCAGGAAGGCTCCCCCGTCGATGCTGCGTACTCCGCTCGCCGAGCTGGAGTACCAGCGTCGAAGGCGAGCACTTCCGGGATCGATCCGGGGCACTTCCGGGATCGATCCGGGATCGATTTATCGCGTCTTAACCAGACGCGATAAATCGAACTCAGAAAGCCGATTGCTTACATCCGGACCCGGATGTAAGTGAAGACGTACCCTAAGGGTACATCTCTACTACACACCACTTTTGGTTATGTGTAGCTACATGCCTCAGTGAAAAGCAAGCCGCAAGGTTTGGGAGTGGGGGAGGCATCAGGGAAGGGCTGAACCTTTTCTCACTTGCTCCCCAGTTCAGAGCCTTTCCTTGCTGGGGGGGGGAAGGCTCCAGCAGCGAGGAGGCAGCTTGACACTAAATGGCTAAAGATAGCAGTGTAGACAGGAAGGCATGGCTGGGGCAAGTAAAGAGCGATGTAGGATCTGTACTTGGGTACATACCCAGGCCCTTCAGGCATGTCTGTACTCTATTTGCCTCAGCCATTTAAGTCTTTCCCTATGGCAGAGAAGGGTTCTAGCAATGAGGAGCAGCCGAAGTCATTTCCTCCTGTGCTGTGGGGAGGGGTGTCAGGAGACTGGGTTGTAAGTGGTCCAGCCTAATGGTCAGAGCAGGAGTCTGGCCTAGTGGTCAGAGACAGGGCCAGAACCAGGAACCAAGGGTTGGAACCGGATTATCAGAAGTCAGGAGCAAGGCTGGGACAGGATGAGAACAAGGCTGGGTGCAGGGCAAGAGCTGAGCTGGAGCTGTGGAGGAGCAGAGCAGGATCAGGGCTTGGTGAGAGACGAGCCCAGGGTCAGGCAGACTCCAGGGGTGTGGGCATTGAACAGCCAGCGAGCTACTGCTAGTCTTAAGAACATGCCTGCTAGCTTTCCTCAGCCAATCAGGCAGGGTGGTCCATCAGGCAGCCCAGCTGGCTCATTAGGGTGTCAGGAATACTGAGCAGGCACAGTGCAGGGCCTTACAGCAAACAGGGACTACCCTAGAACCCAGGGCCGATGAGAGGGGGGGGGAAAGCCGGTACAAATTACCGGGGTCCGGAAGGGGGCCCGGGGCCCAGCTTCCCCGGCTTCCTCCCCCCTCGTCGGCCCTGTTTAGCCGGTCCACCCTTGCTGGGGGGCCCGAACATTTTTTTTCACTGGGGCCCAAACCCGCTCTCGGCGCCCTGCTAGTACCTACTCTACAAGCTGCCAAAAGAAGACTGAGGTGTAGACATAGCCTAAATCTGTGCTGTCCGTAGGTGCTGGAACTAGGGTGGGGGTACTGCAGCCTCCCCTGTGGTTTCCATAATATAAGGGGTTTACAGTTTGGTTCAATGGCTCTCAGCACCCCCACTATACACATTGTTTCAGCACCTCTGGTGCTGTCCGTCCCAGCCTTCCTCTGGCCTCACATCCCCCTTCTTAACCCTTCTGCATTGGAGAAAATTAAGCTACTCCTTTCCCCTTTCCCAGTAAAATACACTCATATCTACTTGTATTGTCACCATAGAAGAGATTAGAAGAAAACCTTATGCTGTAGGCAGTTGAGGTTCCTTTGTGACAACTTGCCTCCTATGGAATGAATAGTTTAGTCTTAGATTCTAAGGCCAGAAGGGACCATTGTGATCATCTAGTCCAACCTCCTGTGCAACACAGGCCATGGAACTTCCCCAAATAATTCCTAGAGCAGATCTTTTAGAAAAACATCCAATCCTGATTTTAAAATGGCCAGTGATGGAAAATCAAATTGTTCCAGTGGTTAATTACCCCAACTGTTAAACATGTATACTTTATTTCCAGTCTGAATTTATCTGTCTTCAACTTCCAGCCCTTGAATTGTGTTATACCAGGGGTTCTCAAACTGGGGGTCAGGACCCCTCAGGGGGTCGTGAGGTTATTATATGGGGGGTCGTGAGCTGTCAACCTGCACTCCAAACCCGCTTTGCCTCCAGCATTTATAATTGTGTTAAATATATAAAAAAGTGTTTTTAATTTATAAGGGGGGTCGCACTCAGAGACTTGCTATGTGAAAGGGGTCACCAGTACAAAAGTTTGAGAGCCACTGTGTTATACCTTTATCTACTAGATGGAAGAGCCCATTGTTAAATTTTTGTTCCCCATATAGGTACTTATAGGCTGCCTTCTTTCTCTTTGTTACCTAACTAGATTGAGCTCCTTGAGTCTATCACTGTAAAGGCTTATTTTCAAGTCCTTTAAAAAATGCTCACCTGCTCAAGAATGCAGTATGTCCTTGAAATGAGCGTCCCTCTCATTGTTTCCTCTTAAGGAAACCATCCACAATGGCCTGAATGCATCCCAGAAAGCCGCAATAAGAGCCTTTCAGCAGCAAGTGCCTGATGGCATGACGTCGCTGTGGGATTTCTATTGAACTTTATGTTCTGATAAACAATGCTGTGGTGCCAGTGACCACAAGACAGAGGTTTTCAAAAAGAAAACATTATTATAAGTGGCCAGTGTGACTACTTTATCTATTATTAAGCTCTATTGTAAGAGTGGCTGAGTGGATCACAGGAAGAGCATGGGAGTGGTTGGGGAATCGTAAAGAAAAGCTCAGAGGAATTGTCTTAAATAAATGGAGTTCAGAGCAGGAAGCAGTGGCTCTAGCTACATCTTGCTTCTCATCAAACTTGAATAATAAAAAAAACCCTACAATCCCATGACTCATTTAAAAATAAGTTACTTTCAGCTAGCCCCTGCTTGTCTACAGTGTCAGTCTTTAGCCAAGGCATGAGCACCGCAGAATGACGCCATGTTCTGGAACACAGCTGGGTAAAGTGGTCTAGTTTTTATTTTTTTCTTTAGACCAACAAATCACTTCAGTTGCTTATAGTGCACTGCCATGGGGATGCCATGGGGCAACAGTAGGGCCATAACCACGGTGGGGCCATCGGGTCAGCCGCCCAGGGTGCAAAGCCGCAGGGGCAGAAAATGGGGCGGCATGTGGGGGGTGGGACAGTCATGTGGGGTCAAGTAACTATTCTTGAACAAAAAAACTTCAGAAACAGACTTCAAAGAGAAACAGCAGAACTAAAATTAATTTGCAAATTTAACACCATTAATTTGGGCTTGAATAGGGACTGGGAGTGGCTGGCTCACTACAAAAGCAGCTTTGCCTCTCCTGGAATTGACACCTTCTCATCTATTATTGGGAGTGGACTACATCCACCCTGATTGAATTGGCCCTGTCAACACTGGTTCTCCACTTGTGAGGTACTCCCTTCTCCTCATGTGTCATTATATAATGCCTGCATCTGTAACTTTCAATTCATGCATCGGAAGAAGTGAGGTTTCTGTTAGTCTTTAAGGTGCCATCGGACTCCTTGTTGTTTTTGTGGATACAGACTAACACGGCTACCTCCTGATACTTGACAGTTAAATTGCACACTGAGAATTAAACAACAGCAAAGGGAAAGAGCAACTAAGGAGGCATATAAAAAACAAGTGTTTTTCGCTCAGTTTTGGAGAAATGAGTCAATGAAGCAGAAGGTTACTGGAAGACAGAATGGTGCAGTAATACTATTGTAATGAACTGGCAAGTATGTTTGTTTACCACTGCTCTCCACCTGATACAACCAGAATGGCTGAATTTTGTCATAGGCTCAAAACAGAGAGGAAGGATGGCCCAACGATTGGAGTGCCAGCCTGCAACTGGGGAGACCTGAATTCAATTCTCTGCTCTTTCAAAGTTTCCTGTGTTTCCTTGGGCAAGTCTCTCTGTGCTTCAGTTCCCAGCCTGTAGAATGGGGTGATAATTCTGTACCTCACAGTAGTGTTGTGAGTGTAAATATATTACAAAACAAGTGTGAGGTGTTCAGATACCACAATGATGGGGGCTGTATATGTATCTTAGCTAGAAGGCTCCTAGCACAGACTCTCCTTTAGTAAGAGGAGCTTTAGCTTTCAGAACAGGATTGGAATTCTATCCCACTGGTACTGTGAAGTGCCTTATTGTCATTGCATGCAACAATGTGACAAGTGTGACGTCCTCTGTGTCTGTTTGCTGCAATAGGCTTTGCAAAAATTGATGCTTTATTGCAGAAGGTCTGTATATCATAGTTTAGGAAAATGCATGTGAAACAATGCTTTGGCAAGAACATTTTATTGAAGGAAGTGTCACAAGTCCTTAGAGCATCTTTTCAAAGAACAACAGAAATAGGCTTAATGGTCACCATTGTTGTCAGTTATTTATTTTTGTAAAAATATGGTCCCAAAGAAATTATGCTGCTTACAGGAACTGCATGTCCATGAGTTGCAAAAGTGTAATCACACATGATTAATAAGCAAGTGTGTAGGGTCTTTAAATACCCATGACCCTTGCCTACTGTCCCTAAACTACCTATCAGTTTGCCACACTGAATCATCACCTGAAGCATTTCCCACAAATGGTTCAGCAACAGAGCTGCTAACTGGCTGTCTTTATGCACATATTATTCATGAGAGCTGCTAATTCCCCAAACATTTCAGTGAGGTTGGTGAAGAGCATGGTGAGAAGACATACACTCCAATATTCCCAAATCTTTGAAGGTCTAAGCGCAACCATTGTTACTTAGTTGAGGAAGAAAAGATGTGAGGCTAAATACTTGACTGGGTACTGAGACTGAGTGAGAGCCACATACAAACAGTAGGATCTAGCAGTTGGATAATGAAAACTCAGCTCAAAGTTATGCAGTGAATAGCCAGCGCAAATCCTGTGTGTGTGTGGTAAAAATCTTTTTTTTAAGATAAATATTTAAAATAGCTTTCCCCCCCTCCAGAAGGTGTTTATTTCATTTTCTCCACAACACACCATACATTTTACATTCCCTGGGTGATGCACTGTTTACATTGTAATGCTTTTTGCTCTGCTGGTGCACAAACCATTTGTTTCTTTCCACATCACCTGGGAATGGTGCAAAGAAACAAATGCTTTGATTTCTTTCTGGAAAGTATTCTTTAAAAATAACTATACTTTAAGAGTTTTGTTTTTTTTTAATTAGCTCCTTTTGCCAGTTGAATGATTTGGTCAGTTCAGGGCCAAAGTTTGCAATCTAAACCCTGGTGGACAGAATTTCACATGAAAAGAGCATTATTTTCTATTACTCATAGGTATCATCAGGACAGGTAACACCAGGCAATAAAGGTCTGGCAAGTTTCATGGTTTGAGAACGCTAAAGAGGGCCATCCAAGCCAAAAACACCCTCCATCCCCAATCACTTAGTGAAAATAAAAAACACTTTTGACACAACTTGGATCAAGTAAAGTAAGGTATGTTTATTTTTGACCTTCTGTGGTGTGCATACGAATCCATTAAGATGTGAATTACTAAGCAGCCAGCTTTGCATGGGAACACTAGCTTCCATTTCCCCATTTGAACCTTTCCAGAAGGAATCATTAGTACAGGAAAATATTTCTAAATATTTCAATATGCTAGAAAGAAAGCTCCGATTATTTTGTCAGATAGATATCTACAGTGATGTGCACTGAATAATTATATTAGTCAAGATCAAGAATTTCAAAATGGGTGCCTCACGGTGGGCTCCTAAGTCTATATTTGGGCACCTAAATAAGTGACCTGATTTTCAAAATTACTGAACACTATATCAGTGCTGATAGTTACAAACATAGCTCAGTTGGGGGGAGGGTATAAAAGATTATGCCTGTGCCCTGGTTCCAGCCATGTCCACAGCATTCACATCACACGCCCTGTCAGTACCCGGCCCAAGCCGGGGAAGCTAATGATCCAAGCAGCGGATCAAATCTGGTGATGAATCCTGGTCTTGCGCATGCTCTAAGATGATCCATCCCACTCCCCAGCATGCATCTCTACTTCCCTATACACTGAGATTTTAAATATTTATATTAGAGCTGGCTGAAAAATTTCCAACAGAATGTGTTTGTGTTGAAAAATGCTATTTTGTTTAAATCAAAACTTTGAGGGAATGTGTCCATTTTGACAAAATTTTGTGTTGAAAAAGCAAATCAAAATGAAGCAATTCAGTAAGGTAAAAAAAAATTCCATTCAGAATGTTTTGATTTTTTTTCTCTCATTTCAAAATTTTGTTTCAAATTTTATTTTTAAATTATAAATAATGTAATATAACATTTTAAAAGGCAAAATCAGAACAAAACATTTTGATTGTATATAACTATACTACTACTATATATAACTAACTGTACTATAACTATTACTACTTATTTAAAAGTCTAGGAAATTCCCACACAAGAAACTTTATTAGCTTAGAGTTAAGGGACTTGATTCTCTTCTGCTATAAATCAGGTTTATATAAGTGCAATTCCATTAAAGTCATAAAACTAGTACGGTATAAAGTAGTAATAAATTGTGCCCAAGTTTGATAGATTGTATATCCTACCATAACAAAGACTAAAAAAACCTGTTTATTTTCTTGTTTAACTCATTCAACACCCCATTTACACGCCATCTACCAGTTCCTCTTTTCAAGGTTAACTACTTTCCTTCCCCCATCCCACATATCTATACCCTTGTTATGAACAATCAATGGGCACCCTGGAATTCTGACCATAGATAGAAAACACAAATATACATTGTTGAAATCTTTCTCTGTGTGTACCTCCTATATAAGAATTACTGCAAGATTTAGAATAATAATTAACAAAGATCACCCAGGCACATAACTTTTTCTAAACATTACAGAAAAACTTCTTGCTACCACTATTTGCAGTGTGACCCAATCTTTCACTTCAATGTACAATATGAAACTATGTACAGAACTATATAATGTCTAGTTTTTGAATGCCACACCAACCTTATATTATCAAAAACCATTAACTCTAACTAGTAAACATGCTCACAGTTCAAGGGTCCCTGAAGGGTGTTCAGGAAAATGGTGGGATATGGACAATGGAGCAGAGGTAATTAAACTGAAAAAGGAGAACTGATACAGGGAAATGTACATAATTGCTTATTTTCTTGCATTTTAGAGTTTGCACTGGTGGTCTGTGCAGTCTAACAGCCTTTAACTCTAAGTTAACCAAGTGTTATATACATATACCGAGTCTGTGTCCATGTCTAAAATCAAAGTCAAATTCAGCCCTGGTGCAACTCTGTTGATTTCAGAGGAATTACACCCAGGATGAATCTGGCCTCTCTTTCTTGCAGTGTTTCTATAATCTGCAATTGGAGCAATCCTAAACTCTCCAGGTAATCCTACATCCTTCTCGTTTGCAGCATTTGACAATGCAGGGAGGTTTCCCGATCAGCCCATAATATATCATGCAGTATAATTTTGCACTTAATTCCCTCTCAGAACTTGGCTGTAAACTACCTCTCTCTCTGACCTACCAGTTCAAACCACTTCAGGCTGCTTGGATCTGTGCCAATGAACATGGTACAAAGACTTCACACAATATGATTCAGCCATCTCCTAGAGAATCGTCTTGCCATGCTTACTGGTTTCAGAGTATATAAATCCTGTTTTATTAGCATGTATAACAAGAAATTACACGGCCCAACGGTGTGACTCGAGTATTAATGAATCTGTTTTTTTCTCCCTTACTGGATCATATGTATTTAAACAGGATTTTGTCCCATGTCCTGTTTCTAGAGCAGTAAAGAATGTGGAGCCCCTTAGCTGCCGGAGATTTCAGCCTCCCACTAGCCTCACTGATTCTGAAGTTGGGACAAATGTGTATGCAAAGGAAAGGTATGCAGAGAGTAATTGTACAGCTGCTATACACTTAGGAGCCAAGGAACTACAAGTGAGCTCTCTGCATTACTTCTCCCAAGCCACTCTCCAAGGATCCTGCCCTTGTATCTCCCTTGAGCATTGACTGTGGAGGCACGGAGGCTGGGATGGAGTCCTAACCTGGAAGAGATTTTTCAATTAGTTTTTGGAGGGCATGGTTAAGGTTACTGGACAGGGAGAGGGGTAGTCCTTCCTGTTTCCCACCCTTGCTACTCCCATGGGAGGAACATGGTGTTCTTTGCCTCATAGGCATCGATTCCTCTCCTTAGCCTCTCTTAGGGTTGTCGGACAGAAGTATTTGGTCAGCGGACTATAATGCTTCTTTAAGGCTTTACACAGCTGTCTATCAATCATGTACTATTAAACCATTACCATGCATTTTTATACTAAAGGTGACTGCCTTTTATACTAGAGTTGGGTAAAGGGAATACTTGCACACCTGTGTAAATACCATTCTAATGCTTATCAGGCGAGACTGCTTTAACTAAGGTTTAAATAATTTCCCATTATAAATAATGTTTCACAAAACTTACATTTCCAAACAGTCTTCTTTGGGGCTGAAGTTGTCCACAGTTAATCTCTTCCTGAAGGTGAAAATTCAATCCCCTGTTTTTGAGTAGAAACCTACTAGCCAAACACCATGACATATATGCAGTAGAAAACAACATTAACTTGTAAGTGATGATCATAAAGCAGATGGGCTAAGTGCGCTTTAAGTGGTTCTGGATGCAGTGTGCATTCAAAAGACAGCAATTTGAATGCATCATGAATAGCTAGACAACTGAGCAGATCTAAACATGTAGAGACACTTAAATCCTCCTCCTGAACCTCCTCCCAGAGACCACATGAAGCACCAACACAGAGTTGGTAACAGGACCTGTCCATTCTATTTCCACCTCTGCCTTTGTCTGGCCTTAATATTTTGCACTTGCTATATAGTGTCTTACAAACATTATTAAGTTGGACTTCATAACACTCCTTTGAAGTAAATAAATAATTCCTACCCCCTCCCCTTTTACAAATGTGGGAAATGAGGCTCAGAGACATTAGCTGGCTGGCTAAGCTCAAAGACAGTTTCAGATTTGAGATTAAAACCTAGTTGTCCTGATTGTGAAACAAGTTCTGTACTGTGTGTGTGTGTGCGCAGGTGCCCTCATTCATATATATCCTTTAAAGTCTGCAAAGCATTTTGGTATCTTTTAGGATGACTTGCTGTATAGAAGTGTATGATAATACGGTAGCCCTTTCTAGCTTGGAAGAAAGTCAAAGTAACTGAGAATGCAAGTGTCCTGGAAACATAGCCCATTGGTATGGAATGATCTATGTGTGGTATTCCTTTCTGGGTACACGGACTATTTCTTTTCTGTTTGGGAAGGAAGTTTTTGTTGTGTTTTATGAGATAAAGTTTTTCAGACAGTTTCCAAAAGTTCCAGTGCTTTGACTGGGAAGGTTATTCGGCTCTTTGTTTGTTTTCTCTGTGGGGGGTGAGGTAGGACAGTTAGCTTCATTTTGCTGAGTGACAGCTTTTTGTTCTCCTCTGAATTTCTTTGAAAGGCAGGCCCCTAAGGTGTCAGACTTGAGACACAGATTGCTACAGTTCGAGGCAGTTGTTTGACAACATTCCAAAGACGGATGCGAGCAGCCTTGGCCATGTACCCTGGCGACTACAATTCTGTGCCTGGTCCTGCCATGGATGGTTTAGAACTTTTTAATAATTAATCTTCATTATGAAAGGAGCCTTGAGTTTTCTCTGTGTTTAGTGTCTTTGGCACAAATTGCTGGCAGCCTTGGATTCCAAATGACATACAGCATGTTATCCAGGCTCTCGCACTTGTAAGGGTTTTTTTCCTAAAGTAGTCTTTGCTCACCATTGTCTTCCCCTTTAAATATGCTAGAGATATACATCATATAGTAGGGTCATAGGTGGGGACACTTACGTCTTCTGTAGGTAAATTCCTGGACACTTGCAGAGAATGTCGATAGCTAGATAAGGTTGTGGTATTTTGTATTTATCTTGTATGAAGCACTCAGGAACAAGTTTTAACATTTTTTATGTATTGTTTTGATTATTATTTAAAACCAATCAAAAAGTAGAAACAAAACAGCAAGCTTCTGATTTTAAATATCAAAAGACAGGAAATTCTCCATCCTTTACTTCTCATTGAGATTATAGCCCGTTACTGTTTTGAAATTCCCTGCACTAGCTGAGCACAATGGTTGAAGGAGAAGCAGAAGGACATTTAATTCTGGCTCTATTTGAAAGTCAGCCCTTTAACACGTCAGAGTCCTATGATGGTGGCATTAAAGGGCTTGCAAAGACACCACAGGATTAAACAAGTCTTCTGACGCTGGTTTGGACTATCCAGAATCCATTATTTCAACCGGAAAATAAACACTCTGTAATCAGCTCCAAGGTTTCCTGATTCCCTCATGGTCTGTAGACAGAAACAAAGTTGTGGGCCAGACATTGTGGGATTGAAGCATGGGGAGAGGAAGTGGCCTCAAAAGGATCTTTCTCTTATGAAGTAGTCCACAAAGTGAAACTGTTGGAAAACCACTGTGTCTCATGATGATAACATGTAAGCTAGCACATGCCATATTTACAGGTGCAAGAAATATGTATGGTGAATGTTTACCTGCATGAGCTGGATGCAAAGGGTCTCTGTGGTGGCTGAAGGCCCTCAAGTCCCCACCAGACCACAGTTTGGGCTGCTAACAGAGTCCTTCCCCTGCTTCTAGCAGACAAGGGATTCTCCAGACAAACCAAATGAAAAAGGTTCCTTTCCCTCTTCCTTGCCTGGGAGAGGGAGAATCTGAGTAAAAGAAAAAGACAAAGCTAGTCAGTCTCTTAAACAGTCTTGTGGTCACCCCTTTGGGGGTTCAGCTTATCTGCAGGCTTTGGTGTCCTTGATCAAGCTTAGGGTCTGCCTCCAGCCCCTCCTTTTGATAACCCCCACTTTATAACTGGTCTATACAGTGTTGTGTCAGGGGCAGTAGGGTCTACAGCTGTCTTTCTCTGTGCTGATCTATCCTAGTAGCCAGGCACAGCAGTCTTCCCCTAGTCACCATCCATTCCAGCAGCAGCCTTTCCGTTTTTAAGCTTCCTCCCTCCAGGCAGAGCAAGCCTTACAGGTGTGTCTGGTTAGTGCTGGCTGAGCCCATAAAAGCTCATTAGCCTCCTCTCCAGTAGAGTGTGGGTGTGCCCCCTCACAGGCTAGTAAGGGATAGCATGGCAACTTTAACTAAATTACTTCATTGCAGACATTTCAAGAACCACCCCACCCAAATGTCTGAATGTGTGTGTTATTGTAGGGGGGTTTGGAAGGGTAGGTTGGGGACATATAATATTAATGAATGGAGACCTGGGTTTTAACTACATTTGGCAGAAACTATATGAAATCCTATTTTCCCCTATCTGTGGTTGCTTCTGTAAATGCCTGAGATCCAAGCTACCCAGAGAGGCAAGTTCCTATGGTACAGGAGTTAGATTCTGAGCAAGCTGTTTTCTCATGTAGTGAATGTAGTTAATACTGCAGTTGATGTTTCCTAATATGCTTAAAAAAAAAGGAGGCCCCAATGGGTTGTGAAATACCACATAAAACATTAAAAAACACATTATAAACCCAAACCATAACCTTGTTATCCTGTCACTGGATTGCATTACATCCAGATGGGAAGGATAGTCTTACTTAGAGGTTTCTTAACTTTTAGTGGTTTTTGTTCGGCCATTGGTTTTTAAACGTAGAGTCCTTTTTTTTTTTTTTTTTTGGATGTCTCACTCTAAAGTGGACTTAAGTATCAGGAAATACATTTATATGCTACATTTTAAAGGAGTCTTCAAAAAGAGGTTTTGAAGTGTAGTTCCCATTAGCTTCAAATCAGACATGTGACTATATTAGAGGAAGAACGGGCCATGTACTGTGCAAGATTGGACACAGGAAAACCTGTAGCATACTCATGAGAGGGTTGCATATGCATATATGAAGGCAGATCTGGGCCCTTAGGTTAGGATTTTCAACAGTCCTTAAGTGCCTGAGGAGCACACGTTTTTCAGTGGGACCTTTATCATGATCTCTAGTTAAACATAGTGTGTGACCTCTTAAAAAATGCATCACCTACTCAAAATTTGTGTCTGGCTTGGGTTTTGTGTAGTTTACATTGTAAAACTCCTTTGGGCAGAGAACCATACTGCCCTCAGCGGGCTTGATCTTGTGATGTGCTAGGGTATCCTCTAGTCTCATTGCTTTTAATGAGAGTTGAGGGCGCTCAGCAGCTTTCAGGATGAGCGCCTATATTTGCTCAGCAAGGAGCACATTGTGAGTACCAAGGTAAATAAATAAGTCGTGCTAATAATATGGTATAGTTAAGGATAAGATTTTGTCATAGAGGTCACAGAACTCATGGATTCTGTGACTTTCAGAGACCTGCGTGACATTTTCTGCTTCAGCCGCAGGCCCTGGGGTGACAGAGCTGGAGCTGTCAGCCGATGAAGGCCCTGGAGTCCCTCTAAGTTGCTGCAGACAATGAAGGCCCCGGAGCCCCCCTGAGCTGCTGCAGTGCTCGGGCTTCAGTCGTCCACCCATCAGCTCCCCACCCCCCATTATTTGTAGTAAACGTCACAGACGGGTTGCAGGCATCCATGAATTTTTGTTTATTGCCCGTGACCTGTCTGTGACGTTTACTAAAAATAACCGCGACAAAATCTTAGCCTTAGGTATAGTAGACAGTGCACAGGACTGGAGGTGAGGACTCAGGGGTTTTATTGCCAGGTCTGCAACTGAGTTGTGTGACCTTGTGCAGATTCATGTAAACTGTCTGGGCCTCCATTTTCCCTCTTCTAGTGTGCAATAGTAATTCTTATTGTATCTCTAAAGGTATTGTTGGATAATAGTTGTAAAAATCTTTAAAATAGATCAATCAAAAGGTGCTAACAGCAAATTATTATTACTGACACACTCAGCCTCTTCAACAACACAAGCAGATTGACTTGGGAGTCGCCTTGTAACATTGTTTTTATTAGCTGTCCTTTTCCAACATTAAAGTTCTGTTCTAGGTACCTCAATCAGTAAGTTAGCATAGCAATGCATGTATTGGCAAATGAGCAATGTCATAGCATGAAGGATAAAACTGTGTTGAATGTAGAGTTGGGCCTGAGCCACAAAAGCTTAGATCCAGATCCAACTTTCAGAGCTATTTATGTAACAGGTTATGATTTACATTCCTTCCAGTTGGAACTAAGCTCATTTTCATTGAAAAATTTTGTTGAATACAATTTTCAGCTAGACTATGAATTAGAAACATGTAACAAGTGAATGAGCCCCTTCTGGACTGTATAATTGAAGATATACTCTTCCCATTCTGTAAAGCTCAACTCACTTGATTTTGGAATTTGGTCATTTTCACATCTTATAAGTTTTGGCTGAGAAGAAGTTTAGTGGATTGGCAGGAAAGTTGTTTAGGCAAAGTTTAAATTATTGTTGTAAAGCTCTTAATTGTGCATACTCCACACATGCAAAAAATATGGAAATACAAGACAATATGTCCATCTTACCACCTGGCTCATGTGTATCTTAAGGTGTGGGATAGAAAGCCAACAGCTTTTAAAGTGGGATTTATCTGTGAAAAGTAACTATAAAATTTGCAGTTTGGCATTATTTAATGAATGGATTTAAAAAGAACTGCTGGAGCTGCGTTCAGTTCCTGACATGGAACTTAACAGTGGTTCTGCTCTTCTCTCCTGGTCACTGCAATACAAACAATCTGTATCCGAACATTTTAGACCCCCCCAATCCTGCTCCTGGAGAAGCAGACTGAAATAGGTAGAAGCAGAAGTAGTCTCATTGCTCTGCTACAGGTTCTGAACCACTATGTACATGTTTTTATATAACACAATTAATTAACCAAATAAAAGATTAATAATTGAGGAATTGGCCATTCTTATTTTCCCTATTGTTTTTTAGTTCTTTAAACAGATGAGGAAATCTTAGGAAGTCATTCAAACCTTTTCCTTTTTGAGTTTAAAGCCTAATCATGTGTAATACTAACTTATAGCATTACAGATGCTATAAGAAAGTGCAAGAAAATGCACTTAGTACTCTTCCCAGTGGCCTGAAAGCCCTAAGAACTAGGTCATAGCTAAAGCAAAAACTTAGGGGGGGTTTCCCTTATAAAAATGTAACGAATGTCATGCTGTTAAAAGGGGCCACACTGATATGATATGTCATCGGAAGCAGTAGTACAAATCTTCCCATGCTACCATACCAATATGACCTAACTTGTTCTGGATGGACTATTTCTAGAGATGAGAGGGCAGTCAGTTTCCTTCCTCAGTCCTATTGAGGTTGCTAGCAAGGCTGACAATTAGTGCCAACTGCAGTGATGGGTTTTGTGTTGTGCACATCTGTCCACTGGATTGAGACCACCAAACTCAGTTTTACATTGGCTACCAAACATCTAACTGATGCTAATTATTCTTAGCTGTTACCAACCTGGGCAAGATTCAAACCATTGTCTGAGAGGTCATATGCCCCATAGTTTCACGCCTGAGCCATCCAGTTCCTCCCTCCAGCTCATCCCAAACACTCTTTAAAGCTTTGTTGCTTTCCTCTGCTGTAGCTGTGAGTGGTCACATTTGAAATGCCAAATTTCCATTAGAGTGTCAATACTTTGTAGGCAAAATTACATTACATTGAATATGGAATACCCCTGGAATGTGTGTTGGTCCCACAAACTATTAAAGTTTATCTGTATAGAGACAGAGCTTTTTCAGGGGCAGGTCCAAGACTGTGGAATGAGCTCCCACAGGAACTAAGGGCCAGCAGAAACCTCATAATCTTCTGCTCCAAATGCAAGATGCACTTCTTCAGCCTTACCTTCTCCAATATAAACACATAGCAGAGTGTACATTTGACCAACCAACCAAACAAACCAACCCCAAAATAAAACCCAATCAAAACAAATACAACATTGCACACACAATTCTCCCCTTGAGAAAGGATAAGAGAGAGAATGAATCATACATGATAGTTGTTAGTCATGTTATTTAATGCTCTACTGGAAGACTTTCAGAAACTAAACTGATGAGGGTGGTATAAGAACCTGGATAGAACAGAATAGAATACCAAGGATATTAGGGAGTACAAAACTGGTTAATATGAAAAATCTAAGACATTGTCTGTTTTTGTACAGGCTGGCATGGGGGTGTATGAAAGAAATTGCATCATAAAAATGTTGAACATGTTGACTTTGGCAACTAGCAATGAAAGGTATGAGCAGCAAAGGGCCAAAAGGCAATTTAAGATTATTCCCATGACAACAACAACTGTTTAACATTTTTATTTTCTATAAATGAGGTACAGTTCTGATATTTGTTTCCTGGCATGACAATAACAAGTTGAACAGGGAGTAGCTGGGATCATTGCCTCTTTTGGAAAATACTTTACTCGGTCTTTACAATGCCGTATATGAGACATATCTCTTCAAGGGGATTTGTCCTGAAGACAGATCCAGCCCAAGAGAGGGAACTATGTCCATTTAAGTCTTTTGGTGACCTCCATTTTCATCCTCAAGAATATCATGTGTGTTCCTTTGACCTGGTAATGCTGGAAGCACAGTGTTTCCTTTTTTATATATTTAACACCTACTATTGCAAGGGACCTTGGTTTGGTGGAGAAAGACTCTCTGAAATGAACATATTTTCTGCTTGTCACAAAAATTTACCTCTCTGGAATGCTGTAAGTGAATGTATCTAAGCAGCTATTGAAAGTATGAGTTATGTGATCCTCTTTTATTCTCGTGCAAGAAATACGAGTCTTGTTATTCAGAGCTAAAATGCCTAGCCACTGCTTTGTGGTGAAAACTTCCTTAGGAGGGTGTGTATTGGCATGAGGAGGAGTGCACTAGTTTAATATAGTAGACTTTACCTTGTGACAGGTTCAAACGCTTATCTGGGTTTCAAGGGGAAATGAGTTTCCTGATTTTCTTATAGACCTGTGTGTATCTCTGTCCACCTCACAACACTGAGGGCTGTGGATGCTATGAAATTGTGACATGTGAAGTGGTCACTTAAATTTCCAAGACACCATCTGTGTGCAGAGTCAGGAGCCATTTTGTTCCCATGGAGCCTTTACTTTTGTTCATTCTTCTTGTTTGCCATAATCGAAAAAAAGCCATGAAGTGATATGCTTGCTCTTTGTGTATGGAATCACAGCTGTCATCACTTAGGAAGGCCATATGCCACCATGAGAACAGGAACAGGAAGTTGCTTGAAAAAATTCATTCTCTGAGTCAACTAGAAATGAATTTCACCCATTGTGTTTCACCACAGAGAGGAGAATCATTTGCACCAGCTTTCTTCTGCCATTTTCCTATTACAATGTCCACCTCAGAGCTGGGCGCAATTGATCTCGACTAAACTCCAGAATAGCAGAGGTGATTTTAGGTCAGTATGGAGAAGAGCTAGCAAGAGAAACTTTGTGCAATGATTGCCAATGATATGCCTGTTTCAAACCAGCACTTTCACACATGCAAAAATATTGCTAAAAGGAAAAGAAAACAAAGACTCCAGAAGAGACTCTGTACTCTGGGAATTAATTTCAGTGTGAAAAAATTCACATTTCTAGCACTGCATCAAGAAGCAGTAACCTTGGAAACCACAACTAGCACAGCAAAAGACATGAACTTCTATTTTAAATATTTATGTAGTGCCAAGCGCTATGGCAGCTGGTCCTTGTGGTAAATAACAAAACATCAGCCATGTTTGTGGGTCAAGGGGGTAAGAAATTCTGAAGAAGTTTCAGGGTTGCCCTGCACAACTTTACTCTTCCACGCAGAGAAAGTTATTTTCATAGACCCTATTGTCCTTGTGATCTGCATGTAAAGCTGATGTCAGTGGGAATTACATGCACTGACTGGGGTAGGATGTAACTATAATAGTTGGAATAGTTTTGATAGTTGGAATACACTCAACTGTTTGACATCACATCTGGTGAAAAAGCAGCTCTTTTCCCTGTAAAACAGTGCTTGCTGTTTTGTGGGTTCAGCAGCTTTGCTTGTAGGAACTAGTTATGTGCATGTTACACTGACGTTTTGGAAGTTATTTTTGCTTGCACTGAGGTTACTTAGTTCCATGGCTTGAGTTACATTTAAAAAAAAACCTGTACAAATATCAATTGACATTTAATTGATAGTTTTGTGTACAGGAGCATCTCTGTGTCAAGGTGCTAGAAGTCCATTATAAATCCTTCTTTGTACTGTGTAAACATCCACTTGCTGGTTAGGTGCCCACAAAAAACTTTGAATCATCATGTTTGTACAGAAGATTTGTAGATACTGTGGACGCCACTGTATACAGTATGTTGAGCTTTTGCTGGTTATGGGCCCTAGCACAGTAGCTTTAAAATTAGAGCATAAAGCAAATGACTCAAAGGTGTCTGAGAGGTACAACCAGAATCACATCCATGGGAAAAAAATACAAGGAAGCATGGACTTAAGTGAGATTATCATGTTAATGAGGCACTTAGTTATGTAGTATTGTTTTAGTCCTTTTCTGCTACTAGATAGGAGTCGCTTGAGGCCATGAAGCAGTGCTTTCATTAATGCTGGATCAGGTTTCCCTGCATTCTGTCTTCTGCTCTTCATTTGTAAAAATGTGCTTCCTATATGCTGCACTCCATGCCTGTGCTCTTCAATAGGTGCAACAGAGCAAAATTAATATAATGCTACAGGTTACCCCATAGTGCCTTGTTACTGCTTTTTGAAAATACCACCCAAAGTGTCTTATGTCGGTATTGCAGCTTCAGAACTGCTTGTTCAAGTCACTAGTGGGTGGAATACAAGTATCGATCACATAGTATTGATCTGACATAGTTCAGAGCTAGCTGCTTCTCTGTCACTTCGTCTGGTCTTGTATGTTCACCTTTCCTGGCGTGGAATCCCATGATACTCCCATACTGAGACTGGGTCCCTTGTGTACCAACTGTGATTACTCAGTAAGACCGTCTTGGTTTGGGTCCTGCAAGTCTTCCTTTTGGAAGCTGTGACCCAGAACAGCCTTTTCAAAACAAACTATTGTTTAATCGTAACAGCTGGAACAAAGCATAACCCAGAGTAGAGGGTTTTTAAACTCAAAGGGTCTACATGCATATCTATCTTACCTATAGTTCTAGGTAGACCTATCTTATCCCAGACACCTCAGCTTCTGGAATCTGGATGTCAGACTGCTCCCCGGCAATCTCCTGCTTCAGCTTCCCCTTAACCATCTGCCCTCCTCCAGAGAGTGTTTTTGTCTTTTAAACTTTATGAGGCTTTGATCTCCCTCCTTATTCAAAGGGCTGAGACATTTCTTGAGAAACCTGTTTAGCAAATGCAGGCGGGGGGAGGAGCACATCACAGCAAAGGGCTCCAGCCTTGTCCATCGAGTGTTTCCAATATGTGTCCATCGAGTGTTTCCATATCAGGTCATTGTCTCCCTTCCAGCATACATGCAGCTAACCCCTTCATGAATTAACCCCTTGTATTCATACAGTAAACACCACAATAACAATCAGATACACTGATGGGACAAGTCATAGTATAAAATATTGGAGGCTGCTCTCACATGCTTCCCAATATGTATCTGACATTAAATAAGTATTGTGACAAAATCAGACCTGACAGTTCTGAAAGGGTGGTTAAAGCTCTTTTTCCTATGAACTATGAAAAGAGGTTACCACAAGTTAATTATGGACACCCATTATGTGACCTTTAAAAACCTCTTCCAGTGGGAGAGAAGGGATAGAAAGCAGGCTGCAGAAGGGTTGTGTACAGTAAAGGGAAAAGGCTTCTCCTAGGTAAAGAGCTATTTTCTCTATGAGGGAAATCTTGTGTTTATTTCGGTTTGGGGAGCAGCACCATTCTTCCCAGCGTATTTGGGCCCAGAGTGTGTTAGAGAGGACGGCAGGTGATTTATAGGCAGCGTAAGAAAAGACAATAGTGCACTGGGAGTTAGAAAATGTATTTTTTTCTTTGTTTAAAGAAACCTCTTGAGCCAACCCTAGGCCTACCCTGTAAATATTGTAAGTAAACAAGTGTAAGAATTAAAACTCCAGAGAAGGACTGATTTACTCCAGACCTCCCTAATGCCAGAGGGGAAAAAACTGAGCCTTGACATAAGAGGTGTGTTGTCACAGTATATTTGAGTAGATCGTGCAGACCACTTTCCAAAGGTTTGCTAATATTGATGGGCTCTAGTCTGATCAAGTTGAACTGAAGATTTATATTTCAAAGTATTTCTCTATATTTTCCCCAATATTTAGTTCTTTTCAATAGAAAATGAGAGTTGTGATTAGCCACTTTCCTCAAAATATACTTAAAAGGGACAGATGTACTTGTAGGACTTAGAAGGAGGAAAAGTAGCCATGTGATTCTCCAGGCTAGTGTTTTAATCCAAGTAGCCTTTAAAAAGTTATAAACAAATAGTAGAGAAAAGGTGTTTTCTATTTTTCCGTCTACTAGAAACTAATTTTTGTGGAGGAAGGATACATTGCATAAAACACAGAAATTTTACATTTTTTACAATTAAATTTAAAGTTGAACCATACTTTAATATCAGTGCACCACTGCTGGGGTGTGCACTTCTAGGCGGTATGGTTCACACAGTTGCCATTAGCATGTCCCCTTGTGTCAGGGCATGATGTTGCAGGAATCTGTGACTCTAGTGCTACCTGGAGGTCATCTGTCTCTGTATGCAGTTCAGCCCTCCCTCTGAGAAGCATCTAAGCCCAACCCCTTTCAGGGGAACAAAAGCTCAAACTAGTAATCAGAGCCTCTCAACAAATCTACCCTCTCTGCGCTCCATTTTAAGTCTCCTCCTTCAGCTACTACAGAGCTTCTCCCCCTGCTCCAGCATTGAGCATGCGCCGCCCAGAAAGAGTCTCTCTGGCACTCAGATTCCCTCACAGAAGTCCCTCTATTCCCTGTGGTTCCGCCTCTTGCTGGGGCTCAGGTATTCATTAAGTTATCCCCTGATACCTCCCAGTCACGCCCCTCTGGTTGAAAAGCAACTAGTTAAGTACATCTATTGCACCGGTGCCATAATTGACAATTAATCCCTTTCCAGCCTGTGTTGGGGTTTCATGCCAGCACACTAGGCTATTGGTGTGCTTCTTGGAAGACTGCAGGCAATCACGACATACCTAAAAGGTGTGCCCTAATAGCCTGCTAATGCACAGCCCACTGTGACTGATTACTTTATTAAAAATAAAAATGGCTGAGACTTTTGTAGTCCAAGTTTCACCTCACAGCGCCAGACCTATAAACATCTAAAAATAGGGGATTTATACTGAAACGCTGACAGATCCTCAATGGTGTCAATCCTGCTGGCACCTGTATAATGAAGTCACACACACTGTTAAGCTAATATTTTTTCCTTGACTGAAGAAGAAAACAAAGCTGTTAAGCTGCTATGTCCATTTTCCAACAACATTAATCCATTTCAAACAACTCCTAACCATAGTAAATCACAGGTTTGTGAGGGAATGAACTGCCTTAAGGTTCACCTCAGGATAGTTAGCCCACAGAGTAGTTGCTGACTTCTGGCAACAATGGTTTCTTGGGAATTTTTGGTCAATTTAGTGTAATTACTCATTTGGTCGTGTCTCCTATTTTGACTGGCTGAGGGTCTGCAGCACGGTAAATACCAGAACCAACTGCAGAGCCAGGTTTTTGCTGGAGATTGACAGAATGCTGAACTGTTGTTAGACTAATGCATTTAACTGCCTGGATCAGAGTGAAACCTGCCCTTTCACAAGGAAAGCTTGGAAAAGGAAACATAATCTCAAAAAAAATTTGCCCAGGCACAGCCCTGCTGCTCTATAGCAACTGAGCTCCAGAAGATGCTATATCATTAAAGAATTAGATGCTAATGTGCCACCTGATGTTTGATTGAATAACTATGCATCATGCTGATGTCAAATAGGGAAAATAGAAAGCCCATACACTAAAATTTGGTATGATTGTAATTTTCTTGATTCTGCAATATTTGCCTTAATAATAGCAAATAGTACGCTTGGGGGCCTTGCTGATAGGGATGGTTTGCTGAATCTGGCCCTCAATTTCAAGTAATGTCTAAGATTTGACCTATGACCTTTGTCATGAGGCATTAGTGATTCCCATGTGCGTAATGTGTAGGGCTGTAGGTTTGTCTTTGTGGCGAAAATATCATGGATACCATGACTTGTCTGTTTGTCTGTGACTTCTCTGTCCGTGACTTCTGTATGGGAAGGCTGTAGGTGGCTTGCCTACGTAGGTGGTGCAGAGGCATGGCCTGGGAGGTGTCAGAAAGTGAGGTCACCCCACAAGAGTGTTTCCTGGTGTGACATTGCACTCCATATGTTTTATGGAAATATGCTTATGAGTGTAAATATGATGTAACTGGAATATGCTTTACGGAAAAGGTCTCTTGTAAGGTATCATAACAAAGGTTACAACCTACTGAATATATTCCTCCTATTTGTATGTATGTATCATTCTTGTATCTGAAGCTAGAAATATAAAGTATAACTCTGGGGTCCTATTGTAATTATGCAAAGTGTGGGCCATTGATGGTGGATTAGAATCTTGATGGCTTCCATTGACTAGGACAGTTGGTTGTAAATGGCTCCGTTTACTTGCAAGCCTTCCTGTGTTCGTGTAAGCCAGCCCAGGCCGAATGGAGTTTGGGGGTCTCACAGGACATGTGACCATGTCACATGATGCTGAAATCCATCTTAAATCTGGTACTTTTCCATTTAGAAGGAGGGGTGGGGACCCAGAGAGACAAAAGATTCCCGCCTTGGGCCAAAGCTATAAAAGGCGGTGGAACAGAACAAAGGGGGCAGCCAGTCATGAGAAATCTCCTGGTTACCACCTGAGCTGGAACTAACAAGGACTGTACCAGGGGAAAGGATTGGGCCCAGACTAGGGAGGAGTCTAGTCTGTGAAAGAAACTTATTGGAACATCTCTGAGGGTGTGATTTTATCTGTAAACAGTTTCTTAATGTATTAGGCTTAGACTTGCGTGGTTTTGCTTTATTTTGCTTGGTAACTTACTTTGTTCTGTCTGTTATTACTTGAAACCACTTAAATCCTACTTTTTATACTTAATAAAATCACTTTTGTTTATTAATAAACCCAGAGTAAGTGATTAATACCTGGGGGAGCAAACAGCTGTGCATAGCTCTCTATCAGTATTATAGAGGGCAGACAATTTATGAGTTTACCCTGTATAAACTTTATACAGAGTAAAACGGATTTATTTGGGGTTTGGATCCCATTGGGAGGTGGGTGTCTTGGTGCTGGAGAGAGGTGACCTGCTGAGCAGTTTTTGGTTAAAGTCTGCAGATTTGGGGGCATGGATCAGACCTGGGTCTGTGTTGCAGCAGGCTAGCATGTCTGGCTCAACAAGGCAGGGTTCTGGAGTCCCAAGCTGGCAGGGAAGATGGGCTCAGAGGTAATTCCAGCATGTCAGGTGACAGTCCCAAGGGAGTCTCTGACTGAACCCATCACACCTGTTTCCTGGGGGGCTGGGCCTTGTTCCCTTCTCTGGGCGTTGCAGTCTGAAGCTGAAAGGTGTCAAATTCAAAACTGATAAAAGAAAATATTTTGTCACACAATGCATAATTAGACTGCATGATTCACTGCCACTGGATGTCATTGAGGCTAAGAATTTAGCAAAATTCAGAAAGGGTTTGTTGATATTTATATCGATAAGAACAGAAAGAGTTAAAATAATCACTGCTTGTTGTATTAAAAGGGATATAAAACCTTGTGCTTCAGGCCTTAAACCAATCTCTTATTTGTTAGGGATTAGGATTAGATTTTCACAGGGGGAAGATTACCCCATATCTTCAGGGTTTCTTGCATCATCCTCAGAAGCATCTGGCCACTGGCAGAAACAGAATACAGGCCTAGCTGGACCAAAGGGTTGACAAGAACGGCAATTCCTATGTTCCTATATTTTCTCAGCATTGATGTTGACTCACGTCTTGCTTGCTTTTTTGCTCATCACTTAAACCTAAGAATATCATGCAACCTCCTATTTCCAGTTTTAGGAACATAACTGAAGAGAGCCCATGCCGGAGGACCACTAACTCTGATCCTTACTGAAATTGCTATAACGTTTATGTTAATATATTTATACAAAATACCAGCTGTTTTTAAAGCAAATGAAAAGTTCCAACCTCCTTTTATGCAAGTAGCTGTTTTACCACACTGACAGAGCCTCACAGATGGCTGAATTGCAAGTGCCTATATAAGTGTTTATATATAAATAAAGTAGAGCATTTCTATAATGGAGAGGATTAGGGTTCTACATTTTAAAAGGGGGAAATCTTTGGTTTTCCCCTTTTTTTATTGCTTGCAAAATGCCAGGAAAGTTTAAATGAGAAACAACCACTGTAAAAGAGAAAAAGAAATAAAAGAAGCATTTATTGCTTCAGAGAAGGTCCCAAATCCCCCCCATAGTTTTCCATAGGAGCACAGAAGCTTTCTGTCTACTTTGGCATCAGAATGCATTAAATTCTGCATTTTTATCCATAAATCTGTCAGAATGAGAAAGCATATGCAGTACGGTGAAATGGGGAAATGAATAAAAAAGTTAAGCTTTTTAACCAAATAATGTTGTTCTGCATTATCCATTTCCCTCTGCTCTTGCAAGGAGCAGAATGTATTACCTCAGTAAAGTGTCAAGAAAAATCAAATGAATTCTTGGAAAATATTGAGTAAGCTTAGCTTACAGAGGATACACCTCCTAAATATATATATATTGTGCTTATGTCAATATGTATGGAACATAACAGTAGTGTCTGAAAGGCTTAGAAAAGAAATAAGCAAAAATGCTCAAAGACAATACAATTTTCACTGGGTTATGGCTTGATCTTCAACTTGTGTAAATTGATGTAATTCCATCTTTAATGGAACTACACCAGTTTACACCAGCCAAGGATATTGTCCAGTACTTTACATATATCCTTGTGAATAAATAGAGTCCCCATGTGGTTGCCTGACTGAGGTGCTGTCCAAAACTCATCCCTTTCCTGTGATTTGCATATAGTCTTTTTGTGAAATCCTGGCTGCAGTGTAGTTAATGGCAATACTCTCAGGCTATGTCTACACTACAGTCTAAGTCAGTATAATTTATGTTGCTCAGGGGTATGAATAAACCACCCCTCTGAGCGACATAAGTGCTCGTGTGCACAACACGATGTCGGCGGGAGAGCTTCTCCAGCTGACAGCTTCTGCTGATTGCGGAGGTGATTTTACTATGCCAAGGAGAGAGCTCTCCTCTGTCTTCACCAGATGCGCTCCAGCGCTGTACGTGTAGACATGCCCTCACTGAGTTAAATGGGGTCAAGATTTCACCCTCTGTCTCCAGAAACATAACTTAAATAACAATGTCCCAAGGGGGTCAGTGCAGGTCAGGAAATTGTGTCAAAATGTTTTTGGATGGAAAATAGCAGTTTCCCCCAAAATCAAAATTTTCAATTTTGCTGACATTTTTTCAATTTTCCATCAGGAAATTCAAAACAAAATACTTCATTTCAGGTCAAGTTCACCCAAATGACATTTTAGGTTGTTGAACTGAATCAAAATATTTAATTTTGGCTCAGTTCAACATTAATTTATGTCCACTTGCGCTACTGTGGTGCCTCATGAGCATTGTAGTGGGGTGCCACATGCCCCTATTCCCCTCTAGATGAACGGCTGTGGTGCAACATAAGTCACATGACCATAGTGCATCATCATGGGAGTTGTAGTCTGGCTGTGCAGCCCAATCCATGGATGGAAATTCCAATTTTTGATCAGCTCTACTTGAGTAGGTCAGTACTTTTAAACA
This sequence comes from Emys orbicularis, assembly GCF_028017835.1. NCBI lineage: Eukaryota > Metazoa > Chordata > Testudines > Emydidae > Emys > Emys orbicularis. The sequence goes on from NC_088685.1 coordinate 106,394,535, forward strand.
GTTCATCATAGACCATTGCCCAAACTTTCTCCCAGACTGGCTTATTTTCAAGGCTTCTCCTGCATGACATCCTGTCTATTCTCCTACTTCTCTGCTTGAATTAGTTCAAATAAGACTCGCCCAGTCTGTTAGAGTGAGTCAGCAGAATAACTCTACACCTCCATACAAAATCCTATTGTGGGACACCCTGTAACAATAGTAGTATACACAATATACAATAGTAGTCTTTCCCAACCCCAAAGCAAACTCCATCTAATTATGATATTACTTATGTTGAGAAAGTTTTGAGGAGAGAGATTTTTATTTAATCCTCTCATTATGTTTTTAATTGCTGCTTATGCTTTTAACTTCAGTAATGCACCTAAAAAAACTGATGTGCAGAGCAAATCTGAATAAATATATATGATCTATTTCATGCATAACAGACAAGGTAAACTACAAGTCAACACGAAAGGATTTCAGAGAGAAAGTTTCTCATTCCATAGAAGATACACAACATGCTACTTTTTCACTAGCAGTAGAAAAAAAGAAGTATGTCCATTAGGTTAGTAAACAACTTTTGGTAACCCCATGGCAAAAATAGATGAGAAAATAATTAATTACTTTTGGCAGTTTTCCCAAGGGATATGAGACATGTAGTACTAATGTCCCTTATTGGTTAGGAAAGAGAGTTTGATTTATAACGATTATCGAATGATGTGGGGAAGTTCAAGCTAGAAAGGTTAACCAAGGTAAAATGCTAATGAATTTAGCAACATTATTGCCTCAGCAACTTAAAATTTTGTAAATAAAGGATTTAGTTGACTTTTTCAAACAAAATTGGCCTCTGGATTTGTCTACATGGGAAAATTGACCAGAATAACTAATGCGGAATAAACTATTCCAGAATAGTGTTCCATGTCGACAGTAGACACTCTCTTTTAAAATAAAAGAATCTTTATTTGGGAATAACGAGTGCACTTTCAAAGTAGAGTAATTATTTTGGAATATAATCACATTTGTTCCAGAACAGAATATCCACACAAGGAGCTATTCCAGAATAACCATTACAGAATAGGTTATTCCAGAATAGCTATTCTAATCACTTTCCCCATGTAGCCAAGCCCTAAATCAGCCCTGTTGTGATTCCATTGACTATGGTAAAGCAGGTACAGCTCTACATTAGGCCTAATTTGGCCGGACATGTCTTCCTGTGGGTCACAAGTGGAAAAAGTAAATGAGATATGGGAGATGACAGGAGCTTGAATATTTTAGGGGATGTGGATATGTTCCTGTGACAGGGTGGACTAGGCCTTGAGCCCCCCCTGCTGGAGGCCTTGTGGCCCTGCCACACCCCGCCCCAGAAAAGGGCATTAGAGAGGTCCTCCAAGCTACCCAGAGCGGCTGTATGGGAAGCAGCCAATCAGGGCCCAGTAAGCTAGTATAAGAACAGCTGCAGGATCATAGCGAGATCAGTTCCTTGCTAGAGCTGGAGGAGAGTGGATAGTGCTCTGGGCTGGCTGCTGGGATTCCACCAGTACAAGGCCCTGAGGTAAGGGTGAAGAATGTGCTGGAACCATGGGGAAGTGGCCCAGGGAATCATAGCAGCAACATAATGTATTTAAAGGGATGTGGTGGATGACTGCTATCTATAGGGTCCCTAGGATGGGATCTGAAGTAGAGCATGAGCCCATGTCCCTCCTCCCCACCAGCCACTGGGAAAGTGGCCTGCACTTTGTACCCCAGAAGGGGAGCTGAACTTCTTTAGAGGCCTAGCTGAAGAGCTGGGGCCAGAAAGGTCCAGAGATGTGAAATATTCAGGGAGGGAGCCCTGGGGGTTGTGGCCCTACATCAGGCAGGGCTAATTTGAGGGAACCCAGAAGGGGCTGAGAGACAGTTTGGACCTGGGTACTGTGATAGGCCATGCTGAACTGATTGAAGAGTGAGCCCCAGGATAGGGCTGCAGATCGAAAGACTTTACAGAGGGTGCTGAAATAGGCCCCCTGTTGGATTTATACCCCAGAAGGGGTTTGCTTTGCTTTATCACACAGACAGACTGTACGTGACTTGGCCGGAGGGCTAAGTCACCAAAGACCCATCACAAACTGAGAGAGAGAGAGCAGGCACAAGGACTGAGACAGGGGACGCTCGCAAGAGGTGAGTGCACCCCATTACAGTTCCATTTAGCTCTGCTGCACTTTGTTAAATTACCTGCATACAGTGATGCTGGAACTAGGGCCACTGGGGGTGCAGTAGCATCCCCTGGCTTGAAGTGGTTTCCATCATATACCGTTTACAGTTTTGTTCAATGGCTTTCAGTACCCCACTATAAAAATTGTTCCAATGCCACTGCCTGCAGGGCCGCCGAGTGCGGGTTCGGGCCCCGGTGAAAAAAAATTTTCGGGCCCCCCAGCAAGGGCAGTGCGGCTAAACAGGGCCAACGAGAGGGGAGGCGAAGCCAGGGAAGCCTGGCCCCGGGCCCCCTTCCAGACCGCCGGGCCCTGATAATTTGTACCGGCTTCTCCCCCGCCCCCTCGTCGGCCCTGCCTGCCTGCGTATGAATGAACATTCTGATCTTGGAGCGAAAAGAAGGAATTGGAAGATTATTTTTTTCCATAAAGAACAGAAAGAAAATTTCTGAGTCTGCTGTGGATGAGCTGGTGGGGGAGCTTTCTGATATTTTACTCTGAAATACTGGTGCTGTCTTTTGAAATCTTTCGGGAAAACAGGGCTGGCTGCTAGGGAGGGTTAATATAGGGCATTAGATTGCTCTCTTTAGATGCACTGATATATGAAGTGATTGTGTATGGGAGTGGGGCTTTTGTTTGCTTGTTTGTTTTTTTATTTATTTTGGTGTGGGGGAAGTGAAGGAGAGTGTAAAAATGGCAGGTCCCAAATGTTTAGTCTAATTATGATGCTGTTGTTCTGTATCATCTTAAGCCTTGTTTACTTTTTACCTGATGTTTTGGATTCTTGCTATAACTGTCACTGACTATGAAACAATAACATGTACTTTAAAGGGAAGGTACTAATCATTTCACTTTACATAAGAGAAAATGGTACAGGTACTGAAAAGGTTAAAGGAAATTAAACTGGAAAGAAAGCAGAAGGAGGAGATACTTTGAGAGGCTAGCCAAAACTGCTCAGTAATGTGGACTTTTGCTTTTCTATATACTCTGTGCTCTGCTCCCAGGAGCACTGACACTACAGAGTATTAAATATTTAGAATAACAAAATATGGTGAATGGGGTTACATTGTGCACTATTGCTTCTATGGTATTTGACACTGACTTATGGTTTAATTCTTAATTTTGCTCATAGTTAAGACTATGGCCACAGACTTGGAGTTGAGTGACATGGAATGAGACCTATTTATTTATAAGGGCCCAGTCCAATCACCATTGACATTGATGGGAGTCTTTCCATTGATTTGAATCAAACCCATAAGATGCACCATGTATTCGCAGCACTATAAACTTTTACCAGTTTAAATGTAAAATGACATGGTTATCCATTGAAGGGACCAGAGAGCATATTGCAATTGTCTCTGAACAAGACCAGGCATTCCTGATTCTGATACTCATTTCCTCTATGGCCTTATGTAAATTGCACACATCTTATGATTTGGTTTTCTGATATGAAAAATAGGGGTAATAATCCTCACATTTTTAGCAGAGTTGTTATGAGGATTAATTATTTTTTTAACTCTCTTTATTATTGATACATTGTTATAAACTTTGTAAGGCATATTATAGTTAATATATAACTATTAGGGCAAGGGAGGACATAAACTATGTAAGAAAATGTACTTTGCTTTAAATCACTACTTGAAAATTTAGAGAGACAAGGTGGATGAAGTAATATCTTTTATTGGACCAACTTCTGGTGGTGAGAGAAACAAGCTTTCGAGCTACACAGAGCTCTTTTTCACATCTGGGAAAGGTATTCAGGACAGATCTACACTTAAAACGCTGCAGCTGCACTGCTGTAGTGCTCAGTGAAGACCCTACTATGCAGAGCTTCTCCGGTCGGCATAGTTAATCCACCTCCACAAGAGGTATACTTGCTCGGGGTGTGGATTTTTCACACCCCTGAGCAACGTAGTTATGCTGATGTACATTGATAGTGTAGGCATCAGTGGTTGGCACATATCCTAATGGACCCTTCAAGGTAAAGTGGCCCATTAACAGCCCTGTAGTCACAGGACAAAAATTTGTTTCTTTTCACATTAACTTCTGTAAATTATGCTCTCATGAATATGAAAACCAATTTCCTCCTAAATAAGAGTGAGTGAAATATGAAAGTCTGAACAGAATCCTTAAAAATATAAACCATATTACATGTTTTCATGTGCCATGAAAACTATGTATCTATGTAGATTATTCATTAATAATAAAATTCACATACATAGTTCTATAATTTACTTGCGCTTTACAAACATATTCTTTACCCATAGATGTTACAGTCTTAGAGATATAAAAGTATTCTTGGTTTCTCAGAATATAAACAAATTAATGTATGGTAACAAACTATTTATTAGAGATGTTCCTTTGTTTAGAGCTTATGTTCAACACAACTAAAAAAACTACTGTATTATTTTTTGCTAGCAGGTACAGAGCCTGTGGTCTCTTTAGAAACTGTTTCTACCTCTTGTTTAAAATTATCCATCTTATGTTCTGTCCCCCAAAGTATTCCTTTTAAAGAGGCTTTGACAAGGTCTGACAAATTCTTTTATAGCTAGAGTTCCCCTGTCCATTAATCAATTTTAAGTACACTATACAATGGGTTAAAATCGGAGATGCAGAAAAGCATCAATATTTATCCAAGGCAGTTGAAGTTTCCTCACCTGACTCATGCCTTCCCAAGAAATGAGGTGCTAAGTCATCTTCTCCAAGGGAAGGCATTGCTTTTTGACACTGTTTTTTTGCGCCATCCCATAGCCATATCCTTCTGGCTTAGTGACAGTGTTAGTGGGTGGGAGTGGACCTGCAAAGTCTTATGCTTCGTGCATTTTAGGATGAGACTCCAGGCAGGAGCTCCATGAGTGCCATTTCACCAAGTGTCCCATCTATATTTCATACCACAACTTGAAATTAAAATACCTTGAACTAACTAAGAAGTCACAGATTCATTTTCTACCCAGTTCCACTCTCGGTCCTCCCTGCAAATAGGCAGTTAATACTGTGCTCACAGCAAGAGAATGAGGTGTATGAATTTACCGATCCTTACTCCATATAAGCAGATTGTTGTTTTCTCATCCTAAAATTTGGGCTACCAGAAAGCCTTCTGACCATGCCATCTGCCCTTGAATTATGGATCTCTGTATCTTACCAGTGCAGAGGGGAAGAAAGGCAGCAGAGAACACAGATATACAAGTTTTAGAAACACTGCCACAGGGTCTCACATTAAATATGTCCCTCTTTTTCTTTCAGAGGTGTGGAGAAATCTCATTTGATAGTCCTGATCAGAATGCCAAATGTGTTTGCATGCTAGGTAAGAGTCCTTCCTCTTTTGATATGAGCTTTGGTGTATGGCAGTATATGCTGTTTCATTTGGTGCTTCTTTTCTAAATTAGGCTGAACTCAGCCTATAAAGTATAATTAGCTGGGGCGAAACTGGTATGAATTACAACGGGATGCTCTTATATACCAAATTCATTATAATCAGCTGGTTTACACATGTTTCTTCTGTTTCATTTGTATTGTATTGTTGACTAAGTGATTTCTGACAACTGGTTATGAAAATTATTTGCAGATCCTTTCAAATTCCTGTTTTACTGGAGGGACATTTTTGACTGGTTTGTAACTAAGCAGGCTAGAGTACTTCTGTGAAAAATGTTAACACACTTTGGGCTAAACTGTGCTTTGTTATACTGCCATAAATCCAGAGTAACTCCTTTGAAGTCAATGGAATTATTCTGGATTTATATTGGTTTAACTGAGAGCAGAAGCTGGATCTTCAATTTAATAAACCACATATCAGAGGAGAGATAATTAAGCTCATTGTAATATTGATTGAAAAGCCCTTGCTTATCAAAGCATCCTCAGGATTTCCAAATCTGCCAGAAGTGTATAGAATACACAGTTCATGTTATAATTTTGATGCATGGCATTGACATTCAAACATTAATATTATAGGGTCAGATTCTGATACCCTTATGATGAGTAGAAAACCTTTCTCCTGTAGTAGTACCATTGACTTACTCATCATAAGAGTACTAACATCTGACCCATAATTATGTGTTCATATTTCAAGAAAACTTGAAGAGTTTGTTGGAGGGGAGGAAAATGTTATTTCAAGAGTTTCCCTTAATTTTTCCTTTTTAAAAAAATCTAAAATAGGTGGGAGTTGATTTTAAACCTCCTGAGAACTTTCACTACTATAGCAACCATTCCAGTATGGCAGCAAATGTTCCACAATATAGACAGGAGAAAATAATTTATTTTACATGTAGCCTGTATATTCTCAATTGTGAACTTTTTACTTACTAAAAAAGAGTATAATTCTAGTGGTGCCCATCAAGACAACTGAAATTATGGCTGTGTAGATTCATGAATTTTAAGGCCAGAAGGGACCACTGTGATCATCTATCTGCTCTCCTGCATAACAGAGCATAGAACTTTCCCAAAATAATGCCTGTTTGACTAGAACATAACTGCATTTCAGTTATACACAAGTTCAGAATTCCTCCTGAAAAAATGAAACCTGTTGTACAAGGTCTAAACCTATAATCAAATTTGCTTTTTAACAGCATTGATTGAAAATGTGTAGTATAAAGTGGCACTTCTATATGTTTAGAATTTTTTTATAAAATGCATTCATACATTTAAAAATTATACAGTGCATACACAAGTACCTAAATATGGGACCAGATGTTTAGCTGAAATTATGTTGATTTACTGAGGATCTTGCCCATTATTTGTAAAATTCTGAAATTGCAAAACTATATTCTCTGGAAACAAAACAGGAATATACTGCTATGTGTCAATGTGTTCTGTAGTTGTTTGTTATATTAGCTTTTTTGATTTGCAATGCTATATCTGAAAAATAAATAGCATTATTATTACAAAGAAAAATCATACAATAATATTTACGTAAGGGGAAAAAATACCTAAAAACAGTCTTTGCTCAGAGAAAATATGAAATAAATGGGTCATTTCCTTGAGTAAGGACTGCAGGATTGAGCCCTAAATTCTTATGACTATCCTGCCAGGGCTGAAATAAAGTGAGCCTTACCCTCCTATTCCTTTAACACGATGGGGAACAAATGAAGAGCATGCACACAAAGCAGTTTTTAAAGGAAAATTGCAATACAGCATGAAAGCTATTCTAATTGTTACATCTAGTTATAAATATGGAAGCATAAATCATGATCGGGGATTTTTTAAAGGCCCTTAAATTTTATAAAAAGAAGAATGAATAATACACTTCCATTTTTGGTAGTAGGATAATATAGGTTAGTTCACAGGGAATGCAGCTACAGTTTGAAAGCATTTAGGAGAAGGAGACTGGAAGAGTTTGGAGTTAACTCTATTTGCTACACAAGTGTTTTCACTAACATACTTGTGATATCTTTTTAGAAATATTTTGGAAGTCTCCTGCTTTCCCATACAACTGAAGGGCAGCTACCTTCCCTGTGACCTAATTGACACCATCAGACTGTGTCTACTGGTATAAAGTACAGTATCAGTAAAAATGCCATCTCCATTCAGTTATTGTATAAAAATGGGAAGTGTGGGATATATTTTTTTTAATTAGTTCTGAACATACTGCTAAGATCTGGATAAAGAGAAAGTATGTGTGCGCATATGCACAAGAGAGAAAGAAAGAGCAAGTTCATACTAGTGCTGTCTGGTAGATGCAATCAAAACTGTGCTTTTGGAGTAGATGGATACAGGTCCTAACTGATTATCTAACTCTGTGAAGTCCTGAGTAATCATAGTGTGCAGTACTGTGGCAACCATGAAGTCCTAGGTAGCCATGGAGGGTTTTGTTTGTTTTTTGTTTTTAAAACACAGTAAGGCCAAATCTTGCAAAGACTTATGCACACTGTGTATAGTTGGACTGCTCATGGGGCATAAAGTTAAGCTCATGTGTAAGCCTTTGCAAGATCAGAGTCTAAATGGACTATATGGTTAGCTATTAAAGGCATTATCCCACATTCCTTATGCACTCCCATTGACTTCAGTGGGAATTTTGGGTACACAAGGAATACAGGATCAGGCCCCTAAAGCTTTAAAGAAAAATACCAATAAGGCCTGTAGGATGCTCTGCAACTTTTGACCAGTGTAGAAGTATTTGATTAGCTGCGTGTTTCTACTTTCCACCCCACTTCAAAGCAAAGTGGGCATATTTGCTTAACTATTTTTAATGTTTATTTTTCCTTTAAGGATGGAAAAATTATTTACATGGACCCAAAGGAATCAAACATCTCAATAATTCATAAATTTTAAAGGGGGGAAAGTGTGTGTGTGTTGCTTATGTAAGTAAAAGCCTATCATATGCAGCTCTGCCAATACCCCAGTCTTGGCTTGTGAAACACTTTCTATTTCAATAATGGGCTGAAACTGCCAACTGTGTTCAAACGTGTGGTGGCTTTTCTGCTGTGGGCAAAGAGCCACTGAGGACATAGCTGAATCCATGAAATTCATTTCATATAAGGCCAAATACTGATTTTTTGAACATGGGTATCCACAGGTAATAAATAGGAGAAGCATGCCACTGAAACAACACCCTTCCTTTGAGGAGCCAGGCACCCCTCTGTGGTGGAATGAAGGGAGGGAGTGTGTGGCCCTAAAGCAACAACTTTATGTTTAGTAGTTTGCTAGGGAAAGTTTTCTTCCTTTTGGGGCTGCTCTTTTCTTGGATGAATTCTAAGTGGCTATTTGTGAGGATACTGCTGTTATTACAAGTAAGTATTCCTCAGACTATGTCTGCAAGGACCAAGTCTACAGAAAATGAGGAAAAACTCATTATTCCAGCTTGGGCTGAATTTATAACACTGGGGGGGGGGGGGGGAAAGCACATAAGCACTTTTCATGGGCTAGCCATTAGGCTTGTGTTTGACTCTAACTTTAACTCCAGCACCAGACTATTTTAGCAAGAGGAATTCACCTCTTCTGGAAAAATCTCTAGCTGACCTTCCCCAGCCTGTAAGTGACAGACAGTTAACAAGCAGAAGGCAGAATCTCCTAATAAAGTCTGCCCAGTGCTTCAGTAATAGGACACAGCTCCTGGCAGCAGCAACTGTCAACACTAGCAACTTACATTAGAAAAATCTGCCCTCAGTTATGCCCCTGTTAACCGACTAATATCAACAGGGTTACATAGATATAATGGATGGAATAATTTAGCCCTGCGTACATTATGGTGGAAGTTCCTGGAGAACAGGAACAGGGGCAAATTGCTCCCTCCTTCTAAAGCTGAAGAAATATTTCAGTGTGAAACAAGCAGGTTAAAATTTATTTGTACACTGAGGATTCACTTAAAAAAAAAACGCAAAACACATCAATAAACAAACCATATCTTGCTAGTATATTATCACCTTTTAGCAAAAATGTCAGTGTTGGCATTTGAAAAATAGATAATGGACTAGAGTAGAACTCCCATACACCTGCAGAGACACTGTGTCCCAGCAACCTCTCAGAGTTACAGATCTGCATACGCAACACAACCCAGCAGGCCCAAGAGTATTTCTTTTTGAACAGGTGTATTAAAATAAAATTCAATTGAATTAAAGTGGAAAAATAGATATTGTTCTTGAAAATGTCATGTCTACCTGTCTTTGGTATTTATATTACCCTTATTACCATAGTATCTAGTGATTCACAAACTTTATTGATGCCCTTTCCAGGACATACGCTCCTTGTCCCAATCCTCCTTACCACAATAAGAAGGTTAAAGCCATTTCATAGCAAAGGCCCAACTAAAGACAAAATACAAAAAAGATCTTCAAAAGGCAAGTTTTTCTGTTTTTTAAAAAGTACAGATTTCTGCATATTCCTTTCCTTCTGACCTTTTCCATAGCCTGCTTAGGTATTTCAGTCCTTTTAGTGTCAGACATGTGCAAAAGGAATTAGCCACTGATACCATAATTGAAAATAGCAGCAGACTCTCTATAGTGAGGGTTAAATTTCCTCCATCAGTATTCATATTTGAACTAAAAGCCATAAATCTGTATGTGCAATTCCCGTTGATGGCAGTCGCTGGTGTGAATGGAGAGCAGTATCTTTGTATCTGTGTAAAGGGTATGAGAGGCCAATAGTCCTAATTCCTGTACATAATATACAGTCTAGCAGTATATTGACACTTAAGTCTGCATGGCTCTCCAAATCACCATATACCACATTTTTCATGGTGGAGCTCCCTGTTCACTTGATAACAGTTCCAATTTAGCTAGAACAGTACAGATTTTCCACATTGTGTCATAAATCCTGTTTAGTTGCCTGTAGGCTCTGAGGACTCTTGCCTGTCTAAGGTACTTATATGGCCCCCATTACTGTAGTAACTGGACCCCTTAATTTTTAAGCACTTATCCTCAGAACACCCCTGTGAAGTAGGGAAGTGCTGTTGTCCCCATCTTACAGATAGGGAACTGAGCCACAGTGGGTGGCATTCACAAGGAGAACTCAAATCCCCCTGTTAGCTGTCATCTAACCCTATAGGCATCTAAGGGTATGTCTACACCCGGATCGGCAGGTAGCGATCTATCGGGGATCGATTTATCGCGTGTAGTGTAGACGTGATAAATCGATCCCTGATCGCTCTCCCGTCGACTGCTGAACTCCACCAGTGCGAGGGGTGGAAGCAAAGTCGACGGGGGAGCCGCGACCGTTGATCCCGCGCCGCGAGGACGTGAAGTAATTTTAATTCGATCTAAGATACGTCGACTTCAGCTACACTATTCTCGTAGCTGAAGTTGCGTATCTTAGATCGATTCCCCCCCTCCCAGTGTAGACCAGGCCTAAGTTTCCACTCTTAAAGTCCCCTGGCCTCTTAAATTTCTGCCAGTAGGCATGTGCACAGCCACATCAGTCCTGACACCACTGAGCAGCTCGATGCCTTACTCACACTTAAGCCCCAGCAGGATTCACAAAATAGATGTTCCCCTGCCTATCTTAACTGTGAGGCCTGAACCAGTAGTTGCACTCAGAGGTCACTTTAGAGCACATCTACTGCATCAGTGCCTGGGCAAACCACAGTGGGATGAGGAGGTTGGGATAGTACCTACTTTCCCAGTGCTGTAACTAGTGGTTAGCACACTAACCCAGAATGTTTAAGACCTAAGTTCAAATCCCCACTATTCCTAATGTGGAGCAGGGGTTTGAATCCTGATCTCTCACCTTCCAAGTGGGCTATAGGGTATCCTGGAGTGGGTATCTCTCCTGATGAAGCTGTTCCACATTGTATAAAACGCTTACACGGTCATTGGGTGAGAGAAAGATTTACTCTATAGCCCAGCAGTAAGGGCACTCACCCAGGAGGTGAGAGACCCAAGTTTAAGACCTTGCTCCATTGACTATTAAGAAGCCTTGCCCCCACAATACCCCCTTAGCCTAGTGGTTAAGATACTTAGCAACAGGTTGGAGGCATGGGTTTAAATCCTTTCTCCAGAGCAGGCAGTATGAGGATTTGAACTTGGGTCTCTCACATCCTGCATGAGTGCTCTGACCACTGGACTATAGAGTATAAAAGAGTTGCCTTCTTCGTGGTTTCTCTTGAAAAAGGACTGACCTGGCTTAGGTTCCTAACTCCAGGTAAGAGTTGACAGCTGTGAATCCCAAGTAGAGCAAGGTACTTAACTCCCTTTGTGGGGCAGGGATTTGACCTCACCCCTCTCTTCAGCATTTCCTACTAGTGAGCTTAGGCAACTACCTGCCAAGTGTTGTGGCTGCAATTAATCCCTTTTTAGGTGCCAGATTCTGCCCGTGCATTGTACAGGGAGCTTGGGCACCTAACTCAGGGTTGTGAATGTCACTTGGTGGCAGGGCACCTAAAAATTAGGCACTGCAATGCTCAGTCTAAATCCCACTTGTGAATCCTACCGGAAGAGACAGGCTCAGACTTTTAAAGGTATTTAAACTCCAGTGGGAGTTCTATGCCAAAATATCTTTGAAAATCTGGCCCCGAGGGACTTGCCCAAAGTCATACAAGACATTTGTGGCAGAGCAGGGGATTGAATTGTTTTCTTGAGTCTCAGGCTAGTGCCCTAACCATTGGACCATCCTTCCTTTCGTAGGGGTCATCTCACACTGCTGTCCAGGCCACTTCTCAGCACTACCTTGCAGTTCTCATAGACTCCCTGCTCTGTATGTCTTACTGCAGCATATAGAGAACAGTAGGGGAAACAAACTATTGATCCACACCGTAAGTATCAGACCACTTCAGATGGGGGGGGGGGGTCTCAAGGAGGAAAGAGCAGAGATTACATGGCGGAGAGGTTGTAGGGAGAAGCAGGGGGAGGAAAAGGAGTGCACATGTTGGGGTGAAAAAAAGGGGTGGATAAGGAGATTTTGCAGGCCTGAGATGGAACTTCAGGGATGGAAAAAGGAGAAGAGTGGAAAAGTCAGGGAGACAGAAAATGAGTATCATTAGACTGGTGGAGGGAGAGATGAGGGGATTCAGGGGCTGGAGGTTGGAGAAGTGGTGATTTTCAGGACTTTGGGATGGAGAGGAAAAGGGGTCAAATGCAGTTTGAAATCCTCAGAGAGGAGCCTGTCATTTACCCCCAATAGATACTGCAGAGACAGTAGGCCCCTGAAAAAACTAGTGGGGTTAGCCACCAGCCAGACCTCCCTACAAGAAGATGACAGGCAGGGAGCTAGAGTCTATTGACAGAAGGGAGTGGATGGGGACTACTAAATGATTGCTGTGATGATGGGCAAACCTGTTGCTGTGGCTACCAGCACAACCACATTTCTCTGTAAGATTGCTCTCAGAATCAGGCTCAAGTAACATGGGGGGGGGGCAGTTACAGTATTGAACTCACCAACACACATGGGAGAAATAATACCAACAATTTCATTGTAATATTTTATAACATTCATTTAATATTCCAAGTATATTTTAAAACAAGGTGGTTATTTTTAACCCTTTTAAAAAAAAAAATTGGTGTGTGGTTTTAAGGTTTAATCCAAAGCCCAGTGAGAGTGTTTCAATTTACTTCAGTGGCTTTAGATGAGGACCATAACACTCAGGAGAGTTGCCACATTACCAGCCCTAAACACTAATCTCCTCTATCCATAAGGAGCCTGGCTAGCTCAGTTGGTAGAGCATCAGACTTTTAATCTGAGGGTCCAGGGGTCAAGTCCCTGGTCAGGTGATGAACTATTCAACAATATCTTGATTTAGTTGGGGATTGGTCCTGCTTTGAGCAACAGGTTGGACTAGATGACCTCCTGAGGTTCCTTCCAACCCTGATATTCTATGAGACACAGCATGGCAAGGGCAATACACACTTCCCCCATGCTAATCCCATGTATCTCTACCCTGAACTGGAAGGACCAAATGTAGGGGTGAAAAGGTGAGTTCATTTTTTCAGTCTCTTCCAATCATTGGTCTATTTGCTTAAGCGACTGATAAGGTTGACAACAGTGGTTTAGGCCTGTTCCAAAACCCTTTGAAGTCAGTGGTAGTTTTTCCATTGGCTTCAATAGGTATTGGATCAGGACCTGTGTAATGTGAATACCAGTCCACAGAAAATGTACTGAGAACCCCAAAATCATTTCACATAGGCTTACAAACAGCCATTGGCTAACTCACAAGTATATATTAAATTATAATATTATTGATTTCAAAATAGTGTGTGTGAGAAAAAACAGTGGAGAGGAAATTATTTATGCCAAATATGTCACTGTACAGAATGGATAGGTAATGCTGGAATCTGGAAGTGCGCACAAAATAAAATTGATTAATGTAAAATATACTATAAAATAATAAAGGTAACTCAATTTTTAAAAAGCTCATAAAAGCTAGTTTGTTTCTTGCTTTGAGTTAATTAGGTTTTGAGTCAAGAGGTCTCTTGAATAAGGACTGCTGGATTGGACAAGAGGTTTTCTTGAATAAGCACTGCTATATATCTAACTGTAATAAGTAAAAAACAGTTCTTAAAAGTTCAGACTTACAGCTCAAAAATAAAAAATCTTTTAGGAAAATTATAAAGGATCTGAAACTTTCAAAAATCTATTCAAGAAATCCCATCCTCCAAATTTCTTTGTCTAATACTTGACATATGGTTTGTAACTTTGAGTAGATAAATTCTTTATACAATACAATGTACAGCATGCAACTCCCTGTACTCTGATTGGCTAATAGCCGTCAGCCAATCAGAACACAGGACTTTTCTTAACTATGGTGATTATACAAATCTTGCACTCTGACTGGCTATAGTGAACGCCACGTACAGAGTTGCTTAACAAATATAGCCACCTTTGCTTCTGACCCCTCCTCAATCCATATTTAATATCTGTGGTTAGGTGGAATGACAGTTTAAATAAACTTTGCATGTAAGAGGAAAATATGCCTTCCTTAAAGAACAAGGGGATCTACTGAGAGGGCTGAACTTAAATGAGGTAATGGGGAAGGGGATGGTCAAATATTAAAGCAATCATGTTTGTTTTGGACATATGAATCAGGCCAGATCCTCACCTGGCATAAACTGTCATAGCTTCACTGATTTTAGTGGAACCAATATACACCAGCTGAGAATCTGGCCTCGGGAGTTTTAAGGGCAGTAGTCAAAGTAGAGGGACTTATAGTAACCAAGTGAAATGTAAGGTTACCGGAAAGAGAACACATTTTTCTGTAACAACTTGAGGGTGCACATTGTTCAGTTGATGATAACCATATCCTGGATCCCGTATGTACTTATAACTTACAGTCAGGAAGCACCGTTGGATCACCATTAAATTTAATGATTTTGTTGAATAGTTATTTTTGTTACACACATCTAGGAAATTAGTATCAAGCATTAAGGCCTGATCCTGCACCTCTGAAGCCATTGTGTAAGTTTTGTTATCCTCTTCAGTGATGGCAGAATCAAGCCCTTAGACTGAAAAGTCTCACTGTCACTGCTATAAATACCTTTGCATTCCTCTACTCAGCTGCTGTTTTTTAAATTCCAGTATAATTATTCGTCCTATAGCATCAATGTACTGGGAGCCCCTTTTTCTTATTACTAATGGCAGAGGAACACCCCTACCATACAGGCGGTGCTACGTCAGGGCACTTGCCCTTTCTTCACTGATACCAGTAAGTCTTAAGTTACCCAAAAGACCTGAACATTGAAACAAAATCAGGCCCAACAATGTAATTCAGATATAGACCATTTTTCAGACATAAAATAATTGTTATTCTAAAATACTATCTGATATTATGCAATTCAATGTGTGAAAAGTTTTGGAGATAATGAGGATCCCTAGGAATAAATAATTAATGCTCAAAACACTCTTGTTTACTTTCATACTAAATAATAATTATCCTCTTGACACTGTGGGGAGTTCCCACAAGACTTCTTTCAGCACAGAATCACTGTTACAGTGCATGATACAATGAATGTTTCAGTAACTTTCAAAGAATGCATAGGCTATAAAGTCATTGATCTCTTTGTTGAAGCAGTATTGTTGGCCTAAGGGCATACTGCGCTCCATGCCTGAGCTATATACACAAATATTATAAAGCCAGCTTTAGGCTGATCCATCAACATACCCTCCTCTTCTTCTCTGACAGTTTTCTGTGGGCCTGACGTCCCAAAATAGAGCAACACTCGACAAGAAGGGTCTCAAAGTCTTATACTAAGATTTGCACTTCACTGTAAATTATGCATTTTATAGACTGTACTCTTCCCGGCAAAGGTGATGTGAAAGGAGGAAGAGAGACACTAGAAATTCTCTTTCAGTTCCATAACACTGAGGTTTGGAACTGTGGACTCCTTCCTCTGCTTTCAAGGAACCCAAAGGGGCAGTGGGAGGCTAGTTTTCTGTACCCGCCCCCTTCTGACACATTAGGGTCTGGGTGTTTTGCAGCACTGCTTTGTTAGTTTCATGATATTGGAATTCATCTGGAGTATTCACACTCAGGGTATCAATATATAATCTAGTACCAATGTTTTCTCCAAATGGTATCCAGGGTTGGGTGCAGAGATGCTGGACAGTGAAGCTATATCCACCTACATTTGCAGTGAACTCGGCCCAATGTGTCTTTTTTTTTTTGGCATCCTTTCGGATAAAAGGTGCTATATAAAACATTAATATTTGTAATTAACATGTTAATCCTGATGAATTGAACCATATATAGGATGACCATATGTCCCATTTTGGCCAGGACAGTCCCTTTTTTAAGCCCTGTCCTGACTTTTTTGGTAAAACTGGGCATTTGTCCCATTTGATCTTACCAACTGATGATCGGTTGGCAAGAACAGATGGGACAAATGCCCAGTTTAGCAGAAAAAAAAGTGGCATGCGACCCCTAGCGGGGCACAAAGGAACATGGGGGAGGAGGGTCTTGGGTGAGTGGCATGGGCTAGGCCAGCCCCGCACTGGCAGTGTGGGGATGATCCGAGCAGCTCGAGCTGGCTCCACGTGGGCCCAGAGGGGTGAGCAGTGTGGGCTGGCCCCATGCAGGTGGGGGGTGAGTGGCTCAGGCCAGCCCCACCTGGAGGGAGTGTTCGGTCCAGGGGCTGACGCCAGCCCGTATGGGGAGGTAGAGGCACCTCGGGCTAGCCCCAGGCAGTGTCCAGTTTTCCCTGTTAGGAAATATGGTCACCCTAACCATATAAGAGTACAGCATATCCTCATTTTTTACACATTTAAATCCTGGTACATAGAGGTAAGAATATATTTCATGGAAAGAAGACCTCACCTTGTTCATTAACCCATTCAGTGCCTTCATACAATCATTTGCGTTAAGGATGATAAGAAATCATAAATTTTGAATGTTTTGGTATCTGGGATAAATTCAAATCCTCATCATTATTTCAATGCAGATTTTAGTGCTTAATCTATTTTATTTTAAATATTTTTTAAACTGGTATTGGATGATAATGGCATTTACATTGAAATAACTTCCTTGGAACTACAGTATTGTGATCTCAATGGTGCTTAATCCATGATTATTATTTGCATGATAGAGCATTACAGCTCTATCTTTTCTGTCGTTTTTTTATGCTGTTTGGGACCTCTAATCCATGGATCATTGATATGATAGACCATTAAGGTCTATAATGTCAATTCATACTTAAGGATCTATGCAATATAAACATGACCGATTTCCTCTGTAACTCTTATAGTTGATTGTGACAATGGGATTTTATGTATTTAAACAACAAACCACATTTGATTGGCAGCAAAAGAGATTTAGGTTAGAGATTAGGAAATACTTTCTAACTATGAGGATAGTTAAGTTCTGGAATGGGCTTTCAAGAGAGGTTGTGAAATCCCCATCACTGGATGTTTTAAGAACAGGTTGGACAAACACCTGTCAGGGATGCTCTAGGTTTTCTTTGTCCTGCTTCAGCACCTGCAGCTGGACTTGATGACATCTCGAGGTCCCTTCCAGCCTTACATTTCTATGATGCTATTATCTGTTAGTATAGACCACATGCAGATAATAGGCTTCAATCTGAATGGGAATTTAGACCGGGGACATGTTCAGTAGTAACTCTTTAATTGTGAATATTTCAGCCTTTATCATTTCTGTTACATTTGGGAAAAAGCGCAAAACATTTTTCATAGGTCTGCCCCAAAATGCTAAGGTTGGCGTGTATATTTATATAGATATAGATATATGCATATTTTGGCATTCTGTATTTTAGACATTTCACCCATTCAAAGTCTTCTAAAAGATCAGCATAAGGGAAAGCAGATTTTTTGCCTTATCTGATATACAGGTCCAAATAGTCAGAATAAAGAAGTTGTTGTCTTTGGACACATTCTGCCAGGCTATAATATCTAATATAACATTTGATGAATGCTTATTTAAATTAGTAATTAGGAGAGATCAGTACAGTAAATAGAATCCCTTAGGGGAGAGGGAGGGTTTTAAAATGCAAATAGAGGTATCAGAGTTTTTAGTTCATTTTTTCTTTTTTTAGTGTTTCCTTTGTCTAGAGACGATTAAACACATCCTGTTGGAGAAGCTGTTTGATGTTTATCTTCTCTCTGTGGGTTTGGACACAAGCCTCATGTTACTAAAGACAAAAGCGGTCCTGTTTTGATTGGCATAAAATGAAAAAAGAAGGGCTAAGTGGCACAATGGTGGGATGTGTACTCTGTTAAACCCCTTGACAAAGAACGTTCTATTGAGTTCCCATGCCCACCAGTTTGTCACTTTTAGTTTCAATGCCATGCTCAGAGTGTAGGCAGCTTGGAATCACGGGGTCTTCCAATATAGTATTGGACCAGCATATTGTTTATAAAGGGCAAGATTGTTTCCTGCATCAGAACTCAGTGCAGGAGAGAAATGGGTGTGTCAGGGAGGCAAGAGCACAAGTAATGGGGAACACACACGAAGACTGCACATTCAATGCAATGCAGAGATCTCTATGGTGATTCTTTGCAACTGACTGACTAGAGGGGGGATATGCTGATAACATAGTGAGTAAGTCCATGAACTGTGCAGATCCACATCACCATAGTCATATAAGAGGTAAGCAGGAGGACACTTCCGCTACTCTCCCATGCCAAACAGTAGGTGCACATTGCCTGAACCTTGATGTGAGTCTAGGGATGCAGAACCCACCCACACATTCCCTCTTAATTTCCATGAGCATTGTCCCTGGAGCTTTGTTTTCAGGATCAGTATTGAATCATTTATTATTTGCAGTGGTTTAATTGTGAAATTCCTAGGCAGGGGAGGTAACATGGGGAAGCCACACAAAGGTGTGGAAGCTGCAGACAGACATCAACAGTGTGTCTTATTATATTTTACAGATGATAATGCAGACCACAAAAAATATGTACAGAAAGGAAAAATTCATTCCTTGACTGGGAACATTATGAATGTTTAGAGCCAAGGACCAGATAGTTTAGAGGAAGAGAAATTCCATTGCTTCTGCCTACCAATAAATCATGGCTACTACGAATAGCTACCCAGTAATCTGCAGGAAATTGCACAGACTATAAAGTTATTAGGTATCACCAAGCAATTACCTACGAAACAAAGACTAATTGTTAGATGTGAGCTCACATCACAAACTATGAATTTTGAACCTATCCTCACAACAAAGTTTGGAAGTGTTTGAATCTGGGGGGTTTGTTTAGCCCATGGTACCATAAAGAGAAGGAGCAGTTCCAAAAATGTAGATCAGTTTTCCTTCAGATTCTGTGGGTCTTTGGTTGTGAGGTTTGGGTAGATGGAAGGCTTGGTCCAGGGGCTTGATCACTAGCCTACAAATTGGGAGACCTGGATTTGATTCCTTGCTTCCCCCACCAGATTTCTCTGTGACTGTGGACAAATTGTTTTGTCTGTTTGCACTTCAGCTCCCCAGCTGTAAAGTGGAGCTAATAGCCCTTCCCTCTCTCATAGTGTTGTGGGGATAAACACATTAAAGATTGTAAGATGCTCAGATACTACAGTGATGGAGGCCATATAAGAACCTAAGAGAGAGACTTCTCTTCCATCTCTATTAACTGCAGGACACTTCTGCTGTGTAGAAAGGTTTTATCACATTGCCAGAAGGGCCTTGCAAAACAGGTGTTTTTCTGTGAAGTGCTGAGGGATTTTGGTGTTGTAAAAGAGTACAGGGCAGATACAAATTAGTGCGCCTGCCTTCCAGTTGCTACTGCCTGGAGAAGTGGCATAAGCTCTTATTGGAGAAGAAAGCAAAAAAAGCAAGAGCTGTTCTTGAAAGTTTGAAGTTAGTTTGAGCTCCCAAAGCAGCAAGCACTTCAATATATGGCCAAATCCAATCTTCAAATAGTAAATACCGCCACCCCCCCTTTTGTGTGTGCGTGTGAGAAAGCATCTCTACATCGTGTGTAGTTAACCACAGCAATTTTCTGTACATACTTATACACATCTAATTGTAGAAGAAGGGGAAAAAAGTAAATTCAGGCTAGGGTTGGGCATGAGGTTCTATGGGACAGTAGAAATTTGAGTTATCTGATGGAGTGGACACCTTTTGGAGTTATGATGAGCTGGAGATCAGCAACACCCTCCTCTGGTAGATGGCACAAAATTGAATAAAATCCAATTCAATCCATCAGAAGAACAACACATATTTAATAAGGTACTATCTGCTTCCTTTGACCCACCAACCACTCACAAGGTGAGAGCAGCAAATGTTTCATAGATTCACAGAGTTTAAGGCAAAAAGGGGCAATCTACTCTGATCTCCTGTATATCACAGGCCATTAAATTTCACAGTTACCCCTGTATTGAACCCAATAACTTGAGTTTGGCTAAAGCATTTTTTTCAGAAAGACATCCTATCATGATGTATAGACATCAAAGATGGAGAATCCACCCCTTTCCTTGGTAATTTGTTCCAATGGTTAATCACCCTCATTGTTCAATTTTTTTGCATAATGTCTCATTTGAATTTGTCTGGCTTGATCTCCCCCCATCCATTGTTTCTTGTTATGCCTTTTTCTGCTAAACTAAAAAGCCCTTTAGTACCTGGTATTTTTTCCCTGTGAAGGTACATATACAATGTAATCAAGTCACCTCTCAATCTTCTTTCTTGTAAACTAAACAGATTGAGCTTCTTCAGTCTCTTGCTGTAAGGCATTTTCTCCAGCCCTTGAATCATTTTTGTGGTGCTCTTCTGTATCCTTTTGTTTTTCAATATCCTTTTTTAAAATGGACACCAGAATTGTACGCAGTTTTCCAGTATCTTCTCAAGTGCCATATACTGAGGTAAAATCACCTCATTACTCCCCTGCTTATACATCAAAGGATCACATTAGCCCTTTTTGTCACAGCATCATACTGGGAGTTCATGTTTAATTGTCTGTCCACTATGACCGCGTCACGGATACACTGGATCTGCTCTATGCCCCAGCTTTTAAACAGTCATAGGGAGATAATCCTTCAGTATGTCAGAACCCCAAGGAGTCCCACTTTTCCACAAGGGAAGGCCCCATGGCCTCAACACTTCTAAGACTAAGCCTCCAGTTCCAGCACTCCTGTTTCACTCTGTGAGGTGCACCCAGCAACCCAACTTAGCTACACCCCTGCTCATAAACTCTTCCTCTCTTCAGGGATCAGTGCATCCAGCAAGTATCTCCCTTATCAGTCCTTGAAGCATGGTAATGCAGAAGGGAAGTCTCCTGCTTGGAACCCCTGCAGGAGTGGGCTTGAGACACACGGTGCCTGACACCCACCACCCCCTCTCCCTGGGTGCTGTGGGGCCAGGTTTCTCAGGATGATTCCTGTGGAAGCCCGTACTTTTGCAGGGGTATACACATGATGAGCTGGCTCCCAAGAGTGTTCTTGGGCCTATAACCCTCCCAATTGATCAGATAGTACAGGGTACTTCTATGCATTTGGGAGATGGCATATGCCAGCTTGGGAACTGATTGTCAAGGAAAGGTTTCAGGAGGGAGATCTGGGTGGATCTTCCAGGACTGAGGGAGCTGTCATTCAAATGCAACCGAACTGATCTGCTGAGTAATAGTGAAAGGGTCTCCACACTGATTATCTAATTTGTGAACAGGTCAACTGGTTCTGTGTAGGTGTTTTGGGGTCAGCCACACTTTCTGGCCTACCTTCAGAGGCAAGATGTCTTGGTCCTGTTTGTCAGCATGGTGTTTGTATGCTGTCTTGGCTGCTTCCAGGTGCTCTTTTAGTTTGGCTTGGGTTTCATGAATGGTCAGAGGCAGCAGGAACTTTTATGGACGAGGAAAGGAAGGGTGGAAATGAGGATGAAAACCATAGTTGGAGTGGGAGGGACTGGTTCAGTTTGACACGTGATTTGCATTGCAAATTCAGCAAATGGAATAACACCA
The DNA here is from genome assembly GCF_028017835.1 of Emys orbicularis. NCBI lineage: Eukaryota > Metazoa > Chordata > Testudines > Emydidae > Emys > Emys orbicularis. The sequence goes on from NC_088685.1 coordinate 106,416,458, forward strand.
CCCAGTTGTTTTGACAGTGGTTTAGGAAGTAGTTCAAGTATTGCTCGAGCACCTGGTTGAACCTTTCTGACTGACCATCCATCTAAGGGTGATGTGCAGTTGATGCATGGGGCTGGACATCTAGGAGATGAAACATCTCCTTCCAGAACCTAGATAAGAATTGGGAGACACGGTCTGTCTTAAAATGGTTGGGGAGGTCATGAAGGTGGAAGATGTGGAACTAGAAGATTTGCAGTAGTTTCCACAGTCAGGAGACATGTGCATGGTACAAAATGGGCCATTTTGTTGACTTGGTCCACTACAATCAGTTTGGTGTTGTGGCCTTTAGATTAAGGTAGTTCCCCTATATAATCAAAAGTTATGCATGACCATGTCCGGGAAAAGATCTCCAATGGCATCAGGCATCTTTTAGTTCTTTGTAGAGGCTGAGCCAAAACTGATGGAGAAGTATGGCATCATTCCATACCACTATGGCCAAATGTCTGAACTGGGCAAAATAGGAAGCTGAAGCTTTCCTAAAGCCCTCTCTGCTGTGCAAGTTTTGTGAGGGTCATCGAAAATAGTGGCAATCATTTGGGAGAATAAGTCCCAGTTGGACAATACCAGGTGATTCTGTTCTAAAAAGGGAGAGGCCCCTGCCAGGGCCTCCCTGGTAAGCAGAGTCAGTACTAGCCCCACCTTGATCTGTGAGGTACTCTTGGGGCTGGAGCATGAACAGTAAGTTCTGCACTGGGTAATGAACCTGCAGAACTTACTGCAGGTGCCATCATATTTCTCCAGGAAAGGAACACTGGGGCCTATCACATGAGCTGTTGTCATAAGAGAAGCCAAGCAGTTACCAGCAGCCGCTCCGAGTGCTATAGCTTGAGCCCACTAGGAGTGCTTGCCCATCTGCAGTTGTCATACTTGGTCTGTCAGTTTCTGGTTTTCTGCCTGGAGGGCAGCGATCTGCTTCTGCGAACTCACAGGCCCCACAGGGACAGCAGGGCAAGAGCCCCAGTAGTGTCCACTTTCAATCCAGGGGTTCAACAACAAGTCCTGGAGGAGAGAGAGGTTGATCTGAGCAAGTTGTCAGAGCTCGTAACGTGGGCTGTCTGACCTAGTAGTTGGAGCCAGGAATAGAACCAAAGTTGGGGGCACACCCAGAGTCAAAGCTGAAGTCAGAGTCAGAAATCATGCCATGGGGTAAGCCAGAGGCAGAAGTCATGCCAAGATTCAAAGCCAGAGTCAGCAAGTAGTCAGGGTGAGGAAGTGGGAACCAGGAACAAGGCTTGCTGTCACGGACAAGGAGGAGATATGGTTCCAAGGACAAGGAACCAGGTGAGGAGGCAGGGACTTGGTCTCAGAGATCTGAGCAGCAACAAAGCTAGCAACTAGTTCAAGTGATAGGACAGGACCATGAAGCTTTATACCTGGTGGTGTCCAGTTAGCAGTCTGCTGTTAGTCATCTGACCTCGCTGACTTAGCAGGTGTAGCTTAAGGTAAGTGACCTATTAGTAGCAGTTTCTTCATCAACTCTTGTAGGTTGGTGGCACAGAGGCTGAGGCTCCTGGTTAGCTACCTTATTGGCCCGAGTTTGAGACCCATGGTATTTGACAGGCTTGCAGTTGTAGGTGTATGACTTTGCAGTTGGCTGTATTAACATTCATTTTGTTTGAATGGGCCCACCTTACCAAGTGATCCAGGTTGCTCCGTATGACTGCCCTGTCATCACCATTATTTAGCACTCCACCAATCTTTGAGTCACCCACAAATTTTATCAGCAGTAATTTTATATTTGCTTTCAGATCACTGCAGAAAATGTTGAATAGCGTTGGACCTAGTACCAATCCCTGTACAACCCCACTAGAAACACTCCCATTCAATGATTATTCCCCAGTGATGACACATTTTTGAGATCTGTCAGTTAGCCACTTCTTAATCTATCTAATGTGTGCTTTATTGATAACTCATAGTGCTAATTTTAATCAGAGTCTCATGCAGTATTACCTCAAATGCCTTAGAAAATCTAAATATATTATATCTATGCAATTACCTTTACCAACCAAAGTTGTAATCTCATCAAAGAATGAAATCAGGTTTGTTTGACGAGAACTGTTCTCCATAAAGCCATGTTCACTGACATTAATTATATTCCGATCCTTTAGTTCTTCATCAGTTGAACCCTCTATCCATTTTTTCATTATTTTGCATGGGCTTAATGTCAGGCTAATCAGCCTATAGTTTCCTGGGTCATCCTGCTTGCTCTTTTTGAATACTGGCAGTCTCTGGAAGTTTCCCAATATTCCAAGATTTATTAAAAATTAACATCAGTGAGCTAGAGATCTCCTCAGCCAATCCTTTTAGGACTTGTAGGTGCAAGTTGTCTAGATCTGTGGTTTTAAAAATATTTATCCTTAGTAGCTGTTGTTTAACATCCTCCTTTGGTTACTAATGGACTGAAAAGTACTTCATCATCCTTATGTGATATGAATATTTCATCCTGCTTCTTTCCAAACACAGAACAGAAATATTCTTGAACACTACTGTCTTTTCTGCATCATTAACAGCTTTACTGTCTCCATTTAATAATGTTAGGATTCTTATACAATTGCTAGTATTTCTTTTCTTACTAATATACTTTCAAAAATTCCTTCCCCTACCAGTCATGGATTGTTCCCTGATGTTTTTAGCTTCCCTTATCAATTTTCTACACTTCATAACTTCTAATTTAATTACTATCTATTTCCCCTTTTTCTGAGTTTTTATATGTTACTTTTCTATTTCTAATTGGCGCCTTCACTTCACCACTGAACCAGGATGGGCTTTTAGCCAAAGTTGTCATCTTTCTTGATAATTGATTTTGTAACATTGTGGCTGTCTAAGGGTATGTCTACACTACCCACCGAATCGGTGGGCAGCGATCAATCCAGCGGGGGTTGATTTATCGCGTCTAGTCTAGACGTGATAAATTGACCCCCGAGTGCTCTCCTGTCGACTCCTGTACTCCACTGCCGCGAGAGGCGCAGGCAGAGTCGATGGTGAAGACACCGCGGTGAGTAGATCTAAGTACGTCGACTTCAGCTACGTTATTCACGTAGCTGAAGTTGCGTAACTTAAATCGACCCCACCCCACCCCAGTGTAGACCAGGCCTAATAAACTCTTCTTAAAGAGTTGTCATTCACGTATTTATGTCTAAATTTTTCCTCCCAATCAATTTTGCTCCTAATTTTCCTCAGCTTTTCTACTACGTGTGAAGAGCTGGTAAGTTTAACCAGAAACTACCTTCTTCCACATGGTCTGGGAAGTAATGAATGCATTAGCTAAATGCTAATGAAAACAGGGAAAGTTTGGGTTCACAAGCAACTCTGAGTACCAGTGTTCAATTTTCACTTCTTTTTCAGTTCTTGAACTTGCAAGGCAATTGATTACCCTGGCCCCTAATCCACTGAAGCACGTAAGGAGATGCTTAATTTTTAAGCATATGAGTGAGTAATCCCATTGAAGTTTAGTTAACAGCTTTGCTAGATCAAGGTTGGAGTGTTCAAAACTTTACAGAATTGAGCCCTCAGATGTCCAAATGAACAGTTTCTTGGCCAAGGGAATGAGAATGTTGTGGATTTTTGATCACTCTTGATGCTAAAACTCTGAAAACCTGATTTTAACAAAGAAATAATTAGCATTTCTGAATCTTAACTTTCCCTTAGAGTCACAGAGTTTAATGCCAAGAGGGAGCACCAGATCATTTAGTCTGCCCTCCTGTATATGACAGGCCACCAACACCTTCCAGCAGCCAACTAAACCCAACAACCAAAATTAGACCAAAGTATTGCAGCCCATGGAGACTAGACTATTATGATCCACAGGTAAAGAATGGGAGGGATCAATGTGGACCAGCACCTGAGGCCCCCGCAATGGCAGGGAAATGATTAAGTGAGATATATGCAGATAATCCTGGCAAGTGACCCACACACTGCAGAGGTAGGCAAAAAAAAGACAAAAAAACAAGGTCACTGCCAATCTGACCTGGGGGGAAGTTTCTTCCCAACCCCACATATGGGGATCAGTTAGACCCTGAGCATGTGAGCAAGAACCAGCCAGCCAAGCACTTGAGAGAGAGAATGCTCGATGCTACCTCAGAGCCCTGACCCACCCCTTCTAGTGTCCCATCTCCAACTGTGGCCATTGCTGATGCTTCAGAGGAAGAGAATAAAAAACAAAACAAATACATTGGGGGGGGGGGATTCCTTCCTAGGCCAGCTGGAACATACGAAATGAGCTACTGGGCTGTTGAGTCCTGCCCTCCCCCCCATCACAAGCAATCCCCTCATACAATTACACTCATAAATTTTTCCAGCTCTCTCTTAAAACTAGTTAAGGTTGGGTTTTTTTGCCCCCACTCTCCTGCTGGGATCCTTGTTAAGGGTCTGTCATAGGGTGACCGGACAGCAAGTATGAAAAATCGGGACACTTTTTGGAGAGGTGGAGTGACGGGGAGGTATAGTTGCCTGTATAAGACAAAGCCCCTAATATCGGGATGGTCCAGATAATATCCGGTCACCCTAGTCTGTCATCATCTTTACAAACAATTGAAGAGAGGGTTCCTAATGTATTTCCCTCATCTGCCACTCCCCAGACTACACAAATTAATAAACCAAAAGAATGCTGAAAACATCTGGCTGTCAAAATGTCATGTTATATGGTGCACAGGGCTCTGAGCTCCTGTTAACATTCTTGATTAAACAATGACTGGCCCCTTATTTTATATCCTTCTTCTCTGGAGGTGGTTTCAGGCTATCTTGCTCAAAATCTCATAGGACCACAAAATACCATCAACCCACCAAAGACTCAAATTTTCTCTTCCTCTAGGAAGCTGGCTAATAAATGTGTTGTTTGTATATGAAAAAGCATGACGACTGAATCCAGGTTGTGCATCTGAGGGTGATTATGAGGAATTGGATGTGTGCAGTATGTATGGGTACATTTTGACACTGAAAGGGTGTTCTGTTGCAAGGCTGAGGAGGATATTTGGGTGGTAAGTTATGAGATGAGTTTGGTGTGAATGAGAAATTTGGCTTACCTGTGATTATTTTTTCTGGGTTTTTATATTTGGGTTAACAGAAAATTAACTTGAGCAACTTTGTATTTAAGTTCACTATGTTACTTTTATATGTAAGGGAATTCCCTATGTTTTTAATAAGTATCAATTAACATGGATAGTTAATTATGTTATCTATTATCCTCTCCATTTCCCCTGCACAGCCTAGTCTCTCCCATCCCCCCTCATGGAGCACCAATCTCCACTATGGTCACCTCACCTGGCCAGTTCAGATTGTCCATACCTCCTGAATCTACAATTGGAACAGAGTAGGGGTCTGTGGAGGGGATAGAGGAACGGTGAGGGAAATACAGGGGCATTTGTGGGGGTGCAGAACAGCATAATGGGCATGCAGGGTTGTGAGGGAAATCTTTACTGTCCTCTGAAATGTTACAATATGGAGACTAAATTCAGACTTTAACATGCAAAATAAATGGATTTTCATTCTGTTTTAAGTGCAAATCTCAGCATAGCCTTTACTGTGGAGCTTCGAGAGGGCCTCCACAATCATCTCTCCTGGAAAAGGAGGGGGTAGAGAAATTACAAAATGGTGGCCCCATCCTATGAACTGCTCTACTATTCAACTGCCTCCACACTACTCCCACCCAGTCAGCAGATTTGGGATCCTCTCCTGTCCCGGGGTAGTGGATGGATCCTGGCCCACTCCAGTTTGAATCAGGGAGATTCCCAGGATGCATTTTTTATAGGCACTGTTTGCTGCCTGGATGCATGGCATCAACACCTACAAGTTATCAGGGCAGTGGCCCCAGTTCTGTTTTGTATCCAGAAATGAAGGCAGATTGTGGAAAAAGATACATAATGTTTAAACCCCAAGGATGAAATCCTGGCCCTTATGGAGTTAATGGCAAAATTCCCATTGTCTACAGGGCCAGGATTTGATCCCAAGCATGCATTTTCAATATTATAGTAAGATATGTAGTTTAGCATTTAATCCAAATGAACTAATAATATTCAATAGGTGTGCTGAGAGGTTAAAAAAAAAATGCCTACTTTGTATTTTTGCATGTACAGCACATGGTTAATCTAATATTGTAGTTTCCGTGGAGCTTATGAAAAGTACTTAGAAATGCTGATATCAAATTCACTTCATTAATAGATATGTTAAAAAGAAGAGAGGTCTGATGGCCTGGGATTGATTTGTTGTTTTGAGAACAGAGGGTGTTTGTTTTGTTTCTATCGTCAAAATTGTACCACATTATTGTAACAAAACATATTACTATGGGAACAGAAATGGAGATTTTAGGTGTAAGTAACTTTTGCAGTGCATGTAAGTTTTATCAATGGCATTCGGTTAAAAAAAATCTTGTCTGCTTTTCACCCTTATCCTCCATAAGAACAAAACCCAGATTTGACTGTTGCTATCATTGTGTGTAAAATTCCATATGAAATTATTACTGACACTTTTTAAAAAGTAGCATATAAATCTTCCCACCCCAACTGTATCCCAAGTTTTTGCAAAGGAGGAAAGATGACCTTGTAGTTAAGCAACATTCTGTTATAAGTCATGCCATAGACCTGTGTTATCTTGCTCTCTGGACTTCATTTATGATTTCAGGGTCCTAGGAAAGCAGTCACATAAACCCACGGGACAGGGTAGCACAGACCAAAATGTGGTGCTTCATCCTGGGGTAATCCCAATAAATCCCAATACACTAGTATTTATATAGCATTTTTCATCCTTTGCTCTCGCAGGATTTTACAAAGTGGGTAAGTATCATTATCCTTACATGGGGAATCATAGTAAATAGTGTGTCCACTCATTCCCAAAATACAGTCACACATGCACACAACTGCCATCAATCTGGCATTTATCTAACTTCCTGCATTTCTGTCTAAATCCACATTTGCATTAAAGGAAGGTTTGTTGATGTATTAAAACTCTTAAGAGCTGTGTAGAATGAAGTGGACATTCTAAACACAGAGAGAGAAGATTAAAAATGAACCAACACTTCTTTTCTAGATTTAAATACTTACCCTGAATGTCAATTTCAGGCATAGGTAGCTGGGAAGTGAGAATCTGTGTGCTCTATGACTCACAAGGAAGTATTAACTTTTGAAGATTTGGCAAGAATGTTGTTGCTCTTGATGTAATTCCTTGTGTAGGCCACACAGCAAACTCCATATTTAAATTCATGTTGAAGAAACTATTTCTAAGTGCAAAAAACCAAAACACACACACAAACTACGCCACCAATAACAAAACACCCTTTTATTTTAAACTTCTTTCCCCCCTCCCAGTCACTCACAAATCTTTCAAAAGCAGCGCCTTTGTAATAAAGAGCTAATCAAAGTTCATTGGCATCTAATCCGGTTTCAGAATCTACTCTGGCTCATTAATCATCCAAAGAGCCCTGTGGATCAAGAGATAGGTCACTGTGTTTGTAAGAACAGCCTGAAATGTTACCCCCATCTGTGCTGACTCCTCTGCCAAGATTCTCTAGTGACTTTCCCCCCCCCCTTTGATTTCCAGAACGTCAAGTACAGAGTCTCCAGTCAGTACCGGCTATAGAATAAAACCATTATTATGCTGGCATTATTTCATATTTGAAAAGCTCCAGTAGAGTTGCCAACTCTTAACACTTCCAACCATTCTGGACTTGCAGTTAAAGAGACCACATGGCTGTTCTAGAGAAAGAGGGAAAAGAAGTAGAAGAAGGAGGTGTGGGGGCTTGGAGGGAACCAGAAATGGGGAAATAATTAGTCCAGTGTTCAGTTAGCACATGCTGCAGTATCAGTGGCAGGCACTGTCAGAGCTCTGGTGGAGAGACAAAGAGAAAATGAGTGAGAGATGCTCAGCTGTTGAAGCCTTGCCACCATCAGGGAGTGGTATGGTGGCTGTGGCTCCATTGGTTTAATTGGGGTAATAAAGAAAAGTAGCACGTATGACCACTTGCGAGATGCAGGGCACTTACTGTCATGGCACATTTCCCCCAGAGGATTTTTTAGACAAGCACACTATTCAATCATCCATTTTATTATTTTAGGAACCAGAAGAATCCATGCTCATCAGATTTTAATTGTTAACATATTTTCATTTTCTTTCAAAAAAAAGAAATTGCGGCAGCATAAATCAACATGTCTAATCTCATTTACTGTTGATTGTATGAAAACAAACTCCAATGCCTTTGAAGTCTGTGTACTGTTTATTAGGTGGGGGGAAATCATCATATAATAATTCTCAGAACAGTTTGGAGAGAAAATGTTGCTGTTGTTGGAAATTTTTATTTTAATTCAATCCAATTTCTTTGGGATCTGTGTTTGGTCTAAGCCATTTTAGCTACCACAGTTGCTTCAAATTGTTCAGCTCATTGAAACAAAACAAGAGGTCTCCTGATAATTGGTGAATGAATAAACAGAGAGGAAACCAAAGGCAGATGTGAGTTGGAAAGGTTCTTGGCACACTGTAGAGGGATGGGAAAGGCTGGGGGGTTGTTTTTGAAATGGAAACACCACACATCTTTTCTCCCCCCCCCCTTAATATTTCCTAGTTGTGGGTTTTTTATTTTATTGTTGTTTGTTTGTTTTTTTTAATTTAAGTGAATTTCCAATAATAAATTTAGAAAGGTGTTGGACTGACAGCTCTGGAGACCCAAGTCCTCCATCCACAGAACAGTCACAGGATAGGCATTAGCAACGCAACCTTCTATGCTGTGTGGCCATTGTGCATCTTCCTGGACATAAAAAGATTCCCCTCTAGGAATAATTAAGCAGCTCAATCTCTGTGCCCATCTGCTTTTTGGTCTTCCTTCTGAAGCTGTCCACAAGAGTCACAAGTTGTGCTGGGGGCTATGTGGTGTGGATGCTTGACTAGTGCAGTAAGAACAGCTCTTAGATTACAGATTCATCTCACATAGGCCTTTTAATTTCATTCACTACCATCCAGGGCCAGAGATGAAGAGCAGCAAACCTCTGTGGGAGAAAGGCTCTGCATCCCATTGAGACATCCAACCCCCCTGATGAAACTTTGTTGCGTGGAAAGGAACTGAAGGATTAGTCTCCTCTGCACACCCAACCCTTATTATTGTTATGGAATGATAGATAGAAACATACAGTGCGCACTCACTCTGTGGGGAGGGTATCTTCAATAGGTTATTTTAAAAGGACTCGGTTAGAGAAAAACGTCCTTCAGGGATTATATGAATTCTTGAGGCACTCATATTGCAGTTGTAGAAAACAATAAAGTATTTAAGTGGCTTTTTAGCTGTGAATGGGGCTAAGTCAGACAATGGGCCAAAAATATAAAATACTCAATCCATTTGAATAGTATTTTGGATAAAGACTCAAGGGCAATAGCTTCTTGTTTTGAGCTATAACGGTTACTAGGTAACCAAGTAGAGTCAGTTTAAGCCCAGACCCAACCTGGGAAAAGAGTGCAGAGCTGCCCTACTCCAGCAGGAGGCACAAGGAAGGCACAATGTCTCTAGAGCTGCTGGGGAGCACATCTGCAGACATGCCCCTTCCCGGCAAGGAGTTCTGGAGGGAGTGGGGGCCATAGCTACACTCTATCGCCACCCCTCTGTATTAGCTGTGACGCTCTCATTAAGTTTCCCAGGCCTGAGGAAGAGCTCTATGTAAGCTCAAAAGCTTGTCTCGCTTACCAACAGAAGCTGGATTGGACCAATAAAAAAATATTCCCTCTCCTATCTTGTCTCTTTAATATCCTGTGATTGACACAGCTACAACACTGCATGAAACAAATAGCCATTTTATAATTACTTTAATTTTTTTTAAAGGGGCACTCTTGGGATAAACTCTGTTTCAGACAATATTAATCCTTACCTGTGCTTTTTATGATGCCTTAGATTATCAAAATGAAAAGAATTTTGAAAAAGTGAATTTACTTGATATTCCTTTTCCTGCTAGATTACTATCTGCATTTCTCTCGGTGTGGGCAATGCACGCAGTGAATTTCCCTTTTGTTTATAGTCAGTTTCTGTTCAGTTTTGCCTTTAAGTTCTCATGCATTAGCAAAATACTGCAGTGTTAGAAGTCTGGGTTTAAGAATCTGTAGGGGAATGTTTATTTGTTAAAATAACATGTTTCTATTGGATTTTTTTAAAAGAAACATTTCTATTGACTTTGGGTTTTGCAGAAGTTTGCTTTTACAAAACTTAAATATTGTGCCAAATTTGATCTGACAGTGTTCCTTTTAACCCCTGTTACTCTGCAATTTTCTACACTGACACACAGGTGAATGCTTGTGGGAATGTGTATATTTCTGTTCATACCCCCCAGATGGCTACAAATGAACAGGACCAATTATGATTCATTTGGAGGGAAGTTTTAATATATGCCTGTCTGGTTTTTGTAACTGGTGAGCATTAGAGCTTGTTGAGGGAAGTGGGGGAGGTGAGATTTCCTTCATAAAAGGTTGACCACAAAAATTGTTTTCATCAAAATTTTGTATTCAAATAATTTTTCAGGGAAAAAAACAAAAAATGAAAACTTTTGGCTCAAACCTAGAAATTGCTGCCTGAAAATGTTTTGTCTGGAAACCAAAAGTTTCAATCTGGAAATTCTGCTGACGTGCCTCATGAGATGTGTAGTTCTGGTTCTGCCTGTCCCCATTCTGCTCTGTGGGCTGGACTCCTTGGATGGACTCCATCTCCCATGATGTACCACGATCTCCCCTCTTGCTGAGCCACTGCAATGCATCATGGGAGTTCCTGGCCTACGTGCATCCTGAGAGATGTAACTCAGTTGGCGAACTTAGCCTAGAAAATGGGGTCATGAGGTAGCCAAACTAAAACTCCCATGAAACACCATGGCAGCATTTTTTAATCAAATTTTTCAGTGTTCAGATGATTTTTTTTCATTTTTGAGTGTTTGTGGTCTTTGGGCAAAATCCAAATTTTCTGCAGAAAACAGCTCTTTTTTGTTTTTAAAAAAAGAATGTTTAGTTGAAAACCCAATTTTCCATCATAAAACAGATTAGAGGGGAAATTTTTGACCAGCCCTAGTGAGTAAGACATTTACCCAGAGTGCCACAATACTCCCTTGTGCTGTGATCCTATTAGATCTTATAGGTGAAGTAGGACAGAGCTTTCACATGGATGTAAGACCTCTATGTAGGTGGTATTAAAGGAGCGCTGTAGATGCTTCAATAAGTGGCTCTCGTTTCCCGGACTCAATACTAAACTAGTACTGTAGCATGGTATGAGGGAGCAATATGCTGTCAGAGGAGCCAGCTGTCATACAAGACATCAAACTCCTTGTGCTCATGGATGATTCTGTGGAACATCTTCTGGAAGAACAGTTAGTACCATACTGCAACAAAGGCTTCTGTTTTTCAGTTCTGGAAGGGAAAACATTGAACTTTGATCCACCTGTCATGATGGCGACTGTGTGGCCAAATGCTAGCACATCCACCTGTCAGTCACACCGCTATCACAGTCAGGGATTTGATGCTGTGTGGGCACTTATTTAGCTTTCTATTCACCCTTAGCTAGTCTAGATTATAAAGGAAGATTCCTTTGTTTTGATAAAACAGCCTCTGATCTGCATTTCACTCTGCCTTCGTAACGGCTGTCCTACGGTGTATGGCACACTGTGTGTATAATGGAAGCCTCTGTGAAAAGAGGTTTAAAATCTCCCAAAAAGGAAATGTCATAGTCATGTCAGTTGAAATCATCTCTGGCTGCCTGAGAAGTGTAACAGCCAATATTATGGAACAACTAAAAAGTGCATCTACTAAAGAAACAAGCATCATTAGAATATGTAATTATCTGTCTCTGTTTTCTTTAGTCACTATGTACTGATGCAGTCAGTGTAATTCCACTGAGGTTTTGAAGGCACTTGGGCTATATTTCAGCCTATTAAAAAAAAAACAGTATGCACAAACTAATAACAAACAATCCTTGTTCAGTGGAGATCCCTCTAATTCCTGCATTACATTCAGTTCACAGACAGTTGAGCAACTGCCAGGAAAAGGCAAAGAAGCCAATTATATCACAGTGTTTTACCCAAAGCCTGTTTAAAACTGAAAATAGCTGGCTTTGAAGATAGTTTAAAAAAAACCCAAAGTGTAAAATTAAAGTAAACAAAAAAAATTACACACCATGTATCTTCACTTGAAATTCCATATTATTCAAAGAGCATTTCCACACTGCATTTCTTGCTTCCTCTGCCAGAAGGGTGGGGGTGGGGTGGGGGGGATTGGGACCGTCCGTTCTCAACTTCTGTAGTGATCTCTGAGTAGGAGTAACCTGGAGTCTGGACGGGAGTGCCAACCAGCTATTTTAAAAGGAGGACTGTTGGGATGAAATGAGGCCTAGTAGAAGGCGAGGTAGGAGTAAGAAGGGCAGGGGAATACAGGGCTTCGTGAAGGGGTGTAGGCTGTCTTTGGTCATTTCATTGCCTAACTGGTGGGTAGGCAGATGGAGATCTGCTCTCAGCATAGACCGAGTTCTAATCCTGCCTTTTTTTATTATTATTCTTACTGGTGTGTTTCAGGACCTTAGTCTGTGTCTTGGTTTCCCCATCTGGGAAACAGAGATAACCCAGAGTGTTGGAATAATTGATTGTTTGTGTGCAATGTTTTGAAAAGCATAAAGAATTGTGTACGGGCTAAATACATACGAGGCAGTCCATTTGCAAGGGCCCTGATGTGTGGGTGTGGGGAGGCTTCAATGAATGAGAGAAGAGGGATCTAAAAAGTTTCTAAAAAATTTTAAGAGTAAAAATCAAAACAAAACATTAAATGACCCCATCAAACACTGTGTTGTATCCTGGAGGAGAATCCTCTTGGTATGTGTTTTGCTGTTCACATGAGTGGTCGGCAGCAGTGAGATCTCACTGGCACCAGGACGTTCTGTGCCATGAACTCAGACTCAATAAAGAAGAGGATTATATATCTCATCTATAATATCAATGCATAGCAATGGTATAGTGCTTATAATCATCAAAGCACTTTGTAATCATTAATTAAAGTTTAGTAATCAGTAGCCCCAAAACTTCTCTTTGCTTTGGCAAAAGGCTAGGAAAATCATTGTTCTTTCTAACAGTAGTTGTATTTTAAGAAATAACCCAAAACTTAAACCAGATTTAGATATAATTTTAAATGCAAATCACCAAATAACTACTCCTGTTTTATAAATAAATATATAATAAATAAATTAAATACCTACTTCTGTTTGGGGAATGCTCCAGAATCACTACCTTTTGTGATGAGATCATGCCTTTTTTTTTTTTTTTTTTTTTACATTTCTGCCTGATAAATTAACAAACTCCATTCTGACTGTAGCAAAGTATATATTGTAACTAAGTTTAATTAGTATTACTTTCTAATCTATTATTAAAGAGCATTTTTATGGTAAAACATGATTCCATTACAGTTTTCTCTTTCTTGTCCATGGGACTCAGGGCTAACTAACTAATGCCAAGGAGTTATTGATTCCAACATGTACAACACAGGATCCATTTCGATGTGCCGGGTTTTTATCTTAGCACCTTGTAACTGAACAGCAGTCTGGAACAAAATCAGTAACTTACTCTTTGAGCTTCTGTTTCCAATATATAGCATTGATGATTTCATCTATCTACATTTGCTGCTTTAGTTAATGACTTCTTGCAGAAGAAACTTCCTCTCACCATCCTGCTCTGTTATCAGACATTCTAAACTCAGAAGGAAATGGAATGAATGGAGTTGGCCTGTTCCTCCCAAGAGTTCCCTCTAGTACAGTATATTGAAACAGTCCCTACAGCCTGCCTGTCAGGTCTGCTCTGGTGTTTTGGAAGACAGCGTGCTCTGAATGAGTATGTAACAATAGCAGGCTGAATTTTCAACAGCCAGCACTGATAACTCTGATAGTCATCTTGAGGTAAGAAGTGATGCATATCAGAGGTTCCCGCCTCAGAGGCCAACGTTGTTCGTCACACAACTGGATGTTATTGGAGAAAATCATAATCATGCCAGATTTAAAGGCATAATGTCATCTAGTTGATAGCACATGGTCAGCAATAAGCATTTTCTACAGAATCTGGCTTAACTTTTTCCTACCACCCATTCTGTTAATCATTCAAGATGTCCTATTACATTTTTTTAAGACACGAAGCCTACTCCGCTTTTAATTTTACAAATCTGTGATCACTTAATGGCTATGCTGCAGATCTTGGATGCTTAGAACTTCATGGCCATGGTGGAGATAAAATTCAGATCCTCCTACTCTAACAGCATAAGACTTACCATTTGAGCAAAGGGGAAATCCCTGAGAGCAGTGTAGATCCAATGGCATGGAGTTGTGCAGTTCTAACTCTGCCCAGTAGAGGGCAGCGGTAGCCAGTGCCATCCTTTACACTATTTATAGTTTACTTCAGCTCTGATACTCAATCACTGGCAATTCTTTTAACTTGAGGGCAGGAGCATAACTCTGTATGATATAAAATCTTTGTCCTGAATGGACTGAGCTCTGGCTTGTAGTTCAACAGAAGAGCAGGCTGAAGGAAAAGGGGAAATAATCCATATATAATATTGTCTCTGTCAGTGACCAGGATATGGGTGGTCATGCCCAGTGGCTAGAGCAGGAGTCAGGCCTCATGGTTAGGGTAGAAGTCAGTAGCCAGGAGGTGGCAGTGTTCTTTGAAAGCTGCCTTGATAGGCATTGCTCATTGTCCCAAAGTATCGTAATTTTTTTCTACCAGTCATTTTCTAAGAATAGAAGGCATAGGTTGAGTTGGATGCAGGGGTCCACATGTTGAGAAAATAATGCACCTATAGAAAATTTGAGGTGTCAGCCTCAATCGTAAATGGCTTAATGGGATCTGGGTGAATCAGGGTGGGTGCTGAGGTGAATCCTCTCAAGTGAACATCCCTGGTGCAGAGGAACTGGGCTGCTGATGGAGGTGCTGCTTTCAGAGCTGGGCAGCTGGAGAACAGCAGGTAGCACAGATGTGAGGGTCAGATGGTATGGGGGAGGTTATCACTTTGAGGGTGGCCTTACGGGTGGGTGACTGCCCAGGGCCCCATGGTCAGGGGGTGCTGTGGTCCCCCCCCCCCACACACACACAGCCAGCCCAAGGCCCCTTTAGCCCTCAAGTGCTGGGCCCAGAGCCAGAGAGGGGCAGAGCTGGAGTGAGGGCGCGAGAACCTTTATAGAAGTGGGGGGCAGTGGTGCCAGGACCGGGGAAGCTGGGAGCCATGCCCCCCCACTTTTTAACATGGGCATAGTTTGGGGGGTAGGGTTGGTGCTGCCCCTCCAAACTGCAAGCCTCGGGTAGGCACGGAGTAGTGCTGGCAGGGGCTGCGCTTCACAGCGGGGGACCTGATAACAGTAATAAGCTCTCCTGCCACGAAGTGCAGCCCCTGCGGAGCCACTGCACGCCTCCCCACTGCTTGCAGCTTGGGGGGGCAACACCGACTCCTCTCCCCCCATCCGCCCCGCCCAAACTACCTTCATACCGTGCGTTGGGCTCCTCCTATTAGTCTGGGCCAGGTTGGGGAGGGATGGGACTTTCTCTTCTCCTGCAGGGGCTGCTCCCTTGGCCGGATCAGACCCACCTCCGGCAACCTCCCCCAGCTGCAGGAAAGTCCATGACTACTCCCTGTATGGTGATGCCTCCCCCTGTGGCTGCGGAGCAATGGGGACAGAGCAGGGTGGGGGTGTACAGGACCGTAGGGCTCCCACTATCTGTCACAGAGATATTGGCCTTTGTGGGATTTGTGCTCACTGTAGCAACTCTACTTTTCTGATTGTTTGTTTGTGTTTGGGACTGCTCAGACTGTCAGTGAGTGGGACGTGGGCAGTCGGGTTTAGTGGTCAGAGCAGGAGGCAGTAGCCAGGAATCAGAGCCAAGGGTCAGAGCCAGAGTCAGAAATCAGAACTGAGGGTCAGGACCAGGTTTCCTGGAGTGAGGCAAGGCAGGAGCAGGCCTGGGTCCAAGGTGAGAGCAAGGCTGGGAACAGACATGCACAGGAGCTATCGCAGCCATGGGCGAATGCTTTGAGCAGCCAGTAAACTGCTGCTACCCATGGGCTTAAGAGTCGGTCTGGTGGTTTTCCAACCAATCAAGCAGTGTAGCCAATCAGGCAGCCTACTACAGGCCAGCTATACAGTTCACATTAGGTTGCCTGGAGATTGGATCTACTGCAGGCCTTCATTCCTGACACATTCAGCACCTTACCCATTACACTACTACTCATCATGCTTTAGAGCATTAGCAAGTCAGTGGCTGGTGATGTCAGATTAGGATAGAGGGTGGGATTTTCAAAAGCACCTAAGAAATTTAAGTGCTCCTATACCACTTTGGGTGAAATTTTCCAAAATAACGGAGTTTGTGAAGCACCAAAATCTGGGACCTAAATTGATAGGGCATCTCCAAATTTGGGAATGTAGAATCCTCCTTCAAGAGTCTGCCACCCTGTGTGTGTGTGTGTGTGTGTGTGTGCGCGTGCACACACACGCGTGCCTCAGTGTTGAGTAAACTGGTCAACACTCAGGTCCTCCTTCCTGAAATCAGGCACGGGGAGCTGAGCAGTGATCTCTCATCTCAAAGACTCAGTGGCATTTTAGAACCTTTGTGAGAGATCACAAGCAGACACTTCCAACACTCTGTTCACCCTCAAACAAGCAGGGGTGTGGAGAAGGAGCTGCCTAGATACCCTACCACAGTGTGGGTAGCTCTGGGAAACCCACAGAAGTCAATCACAGGAAGTAGATAGTCAGAAAAGTGTGTCTGGTGTGGGTTAAGGAAGAAAGTTTGTCATTGTGGAGGGGAAAATAAGGTTATTTTAACACCTCTGAAATTTTGATGGCGCTGGGCCCCATTTAGTCTTAATCTATCCCTGTTAACTGGACTCGAAAAAAGTTTTTGTTCACACACATTAATAAGTATTGCACAAATAGAAGTTTCACAGAGGCTTTCCAGGCATTAGCTTCAGTCAGTTACAGGAGACTCCACAAAGTGGATCATTTGTCTATTCTTCTATAGCAATGCATATAGATAGATAGGTAGCCCACCATCTTACTATTTCCATCTATATCACTCACCACTCCAGGAAAAAACCAATGCCATGCCCAAGTCTATTTCAGGCCTATGCCTCAGAGCACAATTTATTATTCAAACACAAAAACTCTTGAAGTAAACAAAACAAAGTGATTCCTCTGACTAAAGCAGGCTGCAGTGCCCAGAGGCCTTTCCCCTGGTCTCTCTCTGCCCCAGAAAAAGGATATTTGACATCCCTTCCTTCAATCCGCTGCTGAGTCATGTGACAGACAGGCAGACCTGATTCATACATTCATAGATTCTAGACTGGAAGGGACTTCGAGAGGTCATCGAGTCCAGTCCCCTGCCCTCATGGCAGGACCAAATACTGTCTAGACCATCCCTGATAGACATTTATCTAACCTACTCTTAAATATCTCCAAAAATGGAGATTTCACAACCTCCCTAGGCAATTTATTCCAGTGTTTAACCACCATGACAGTTAGGAACTTTTTCCTAATGTCCAACCTAAACCTCCCTTGCTGCAGTTTAAGCCCATTGCTTCTTGTTCTATCCTTAGAGGCTAAGATGAACAAGTTTTCTCCCTCCTCCTTATGACACCCTTTTAGATACCTGAAAACTGCTATCATGTCCCCTCTCAGTCTTCTCTTTTCCAAACTAAACAAACCCAATTCTTTCAGCCATAGGTCTTGTTCTCAAGACCTTTAATCATTCTTGTTGCTCTTCTCTGGACCCTCTCCAATTTCTCCACATCTTTCTTGAAATGCGGTGCCCAGAACTGGACACAATACTCCAGTTGAGGCCTAACCAGCACAGAGTAGAGTGGAAGAATGACATCTCGTGTCTTGCTCACAACACACCTGTTAATGCATTCCTGAATCATGTTTGCTTTTTTTGCAACAGCATCACACTGTTAACTCATATTTAGCTTGTGGTCCACTATAACCCCTAGATCCCTTTCTGCTGTAATCCTTCCCAGACAGTCTCTTCCCATTCTGTATGTGTGAAACTGATTGTTCCTTCCTAAGTGGAGCACTTTGCATTTGTCTTTGTTAAACTTCATCCTGTTTACCTCAGACCATTTCTCCAATTTGTCCAGATCATTTTGAATTATGACCCTATCCTCCAAAGCAGTTGCAATCCTTCCCAGTTTGGTATCATCTGCAAATTTAATAAGCGTACTTTCTATGCCAATATCTAAGTCGTTGATGAAGATATTGAACAGAGCCGGGCCCAAAACAGACCCCTGCGGAACCCTACTTGTTGTACCTTTCCAGCAGGATTGGGAACCATTAATAACTACTCTCTGAGTATGGTTATCCAGCCAGTTAAGCACCCACCTTATAGTAGCCCCATCTAAGTTGTATTTGCCTAGTTTATTGATAAGAATATCATGCAAGACCGTATCAAATGCCTTACTAAAGTCTAGGTATACTACATCCACCGTTTCTTCCTTATCCACCTTACCCTTTTCCTGGGTGTTTTACCGTCAGATATATAAAAACTTTTTATTTTCTGATTATTATTATACACAAACTTTCCATACAAGTCTTAACAAATCTTATTCATAACCTGCATTTGTTACCTTTAAGAGACCCAGCTGAGTTTAGTCAATCTCTTACCAGTATCTGTGCCATTATTTTATTCAAATTCCAAAAATGCTAACCGTACATTATAAAATCTACTTCATCCTTAGTGGCTACACAAACAGATGAGGCTTTGGCCTTCCTCCCGATATTTTCCTATTGTTCCAAAATGATTGAGACCCTTTCCCCATTTTTCGATAAAAGCAGTCTTATCTTCTAGATCCATCAAAAATAATTTGTTATACCATGCAGAGATCAGGCCCTTTCGGGTGACCTTTCCTGTAATTCATGTTTGTTTCTTTATTAAAGGTGTCCTGAAACTTGGGCTTTGTACTTGGGATTTGATGTAATAGTTTACTTGCATGTAAACCAGAATTGCTATATTAATATTTCCCATGAATTCTTTGATGTTATTAATATCCATAATTGTATCATCACAGAATAGCTGGCTGATGGTTGTGCCCCCTTTTCCCTCTCATGCACTATATATTAGATTAGAAAACCCTAGTAGAAATTCTGGATTATTTCTGATGTCTGTAAAGAGGAAGGGGAAGGGGCTACCTCTGATCTGTATCAGATTCCAGATCTGAGATGTCATTTTTGACACATGGTTGTGTCCCTTTTGTGTTAGTGTTAGATTAAAAAAAATCTGTGCACTAAATATATGTTTAAAATCCTGTTGTTTGTTTCCACGCAGTGTTTACCGTTTTTTTAATAGCCCAGTGCTTAGGGCACTATTTTAGGATTTAGGAAGCACAGGTTCAATTCCGTGCTCTGCCACCGACTTCCTGTGTCAACTTGGGTAAGTTATTTAGCCTCTCTGTGCTTCAGTTCAACATCTCTAAAATGGGGATAATAATTCTCCACAATCTCAGAGAGTATCATGAAGATAAATACATTAAAGTCTGTGTGAAGTGCTTTGAGATTTACTGAGGAAAAGTGCCATATAAGGGCTAGATGAGTATTATTGTAACACCTAGGAATATTGGTTATGGACCAGGACCTCATTGTGCTGCGCACTGTACAAACGCATGCCAGGGGTTCAATAAAGATGACAAACAACAAGGGGGGCAGAGGACAACATGGTCTGGGTCCTCTTTCTATTTTAATTTCTTTGAAATGTACCACATTAACTTTTATCCTAGAGAGGGAGTACTATAATATATATCCAACTCTTTATATTGCCTCCAAAACCCATCTCCATGCCACTGTACCTTATCAAATCCCTTCTCAATGCCTAAGGATAACAGTAGGTCTTGATTTATTTGTATTGTGCATATTATGAATTATTTTTATGTTCATCTAATGTTATCAGTTGTCCATTTTATATATGAAACCTGTTTGATCTATGTGTATTAACCGAAGAAAGCCTGCTTTTATTCTTCTGGCCACAGTCTTTGAAAATATTTTCATATCTATATTAAGAAGCGAGATTGACCTGCATGGGCCACACACCAGCTTGTGTGTTGGTGGCTGTGGTATTACTACTATAGCTGCCTTTTTTTGTTTGTTTTTGGAAACCTCCCTGCTCTCTAAAAATCATTTAATAGAGTGGTTAGTTTACCTGAAGATATATCTGATGTCATCATCGATACTGAGAATCCATTTGCTTCTAGGGATTCTCTTGTTGGCATTAATTTAATCATGTCTATGACCTCCCCCTTCCTCTATTGGTCTTTTTAAGTCTATCAACTCATCCTGAGTTAACCTGGACATGTTAACCTCATTAATATAGTCCATTATTTTCTCCATTAGCTTGTTATAAATTGGAGGCATAAATATTTGTATAATACCTCTTGAGTTCCTCAACAATCTCTCTGATCTTAAATTTTAGGGGTGTTTTCCCCTCCATATTTATTGCCTGCATATAACTTTTTTCCTTCTCTTTTTTTAATTTATTGGTGAGACATTTATTAGCCTTAACCTCTCCTCCTCCCCAAAAATATCATAAGACCGCTTTTGACTTGTTATGCAGACTGAGGACACTGAATTTTGTTACTAGATTTTTCTCACCCAGAGGGTGCTCTGTATGCCCTGGAATCCACCGTCTTTCATATGCTTTTCAAAGCTGTCTCCGGTGATGGCTATTTATACTTAGGTGTTAGTTCTGTGAATTAGAGCTGAGTTGGTCCTCTATCTTCTTTATTTCTCCTCCCATGCACTTTTGCAGAAAGCAAGATAAAGCCACCATTTTGTTTGTTTCTTAACCATGCCTACATTTTAAAGAATTGGCTTCGGGGTAGGAGATGCTGTGGTCGGAAAATCTTGCACATTCCTATAGTAGTTATTGCAGTAAATTCTAGATAATTCTTCAAGGTACCAGGAAGTTTGGAGCCCCTACCATCTTATAATTGGAATCTAAATGCAGAAGCCATTTATTTATAAAGATAAAGCAGATTGCAGTTCTTAGCAAAGTTGTCTGACAGGAGAAGATAGGGGGATGAAAGCATAAATTGCAACACAAGGTGCATATAAAAGAACTTGAAAGAGAGGGTTTGCCTTACTGGATCAGATCATTGGTTCATCAGATCCAGTTGCCTGCCTTTGGCAGTAGCCAATGCTAAATGTTCCTGATGAAGGTAATTTCTTCTCCCCCACAATACACACAGCCAGTTATAGAATGCTCCAGAGAAGAGAAAAAAATTCTCCGTAATCTCTGTGGGAGACCAGTCTAAGCCCTAAAGCATGGGTTTGTTTACTCTTCTTTCAGCATGAGTAACGACAAATGCCACTCATGGCCATAAAACTATCCATCCATTTTATTAAATAAATAAATAAATGTTCATTTGAATCTAATGCTGGATTGACAGCTCTGGAAATTGAAGTTTTCTGTCCACTATAAAGGCAAATCATAGGCAGGAGTAGAAATACAGTACAGCCTTCCTCATACTGCCTCAGCTGAGTGCCACACAGGGAATGCCAGGAAGGGTGCGAGCTGCTACCATTCAGTAGGGCCATTCTGTGATGTGGACACCTGATCGCTAAGAACGCAGCCATGGTTTACTGTGGATAAAATATACACAACAACATCTTATTCAACGTTTTGCTTAGTAGCTTACAGCTGTCACAGGATGCTTCCTCTCAGAGGGCACAAATCCACAGATACACCAACCTGTGTGGTTTAGCTTTGAACCATGACTGGATGAGAAAATTGAAGGACAAAAATCATGTAACATTCAACTACTATTGGCTGAGCAAAAATCTCCCCTTTCCTGCCCTCTGTTACACAGGTGTTACCAGGATAATTTTCTTGGTGAGTCTCAGTCACAAAAGGGATTTTGGGAAAAGAAAATAAACACAGATGAAAGACAGGGGCACCCGGGGGGGGGGCAAGTGGGGCAATTTGCCCCGGGCCCCGCAGGGTCCCTGCGAGCCCTGCTCCGGCAGCAGTCCGAGTCTTCGGCAGCATTTCGGCAGCTGGGGGCCCTTCGGTCGCTCCGGGTCTTCGGCAGCATTTCGGCGGCAGGTCCTTCAGTGCTGCCGAAGACGCGGAGCGACTGAAGGGGCCCCCCGCAGCCGAAATGCCGCCAAAGACCTGGACCGCTGCCAGGTGAGTACAAGCGCCACAGCTACCCCGCTTTGCCCCAGGCCTCCTGAATCCTCTGGGCGGCCCTGATGAAAGATGGATTTGTTTTAGAGTGTAGTAGAAGAGTTGGCCAGAGGAGTCAAGCACAATGTGACTGTGACATTCCCCAGGGTACAATCTGGACTGTTGAACTGCTGTGTCCCCTTAATTCTCTAGCCTGGGATGCCTCTGACACTGCTTTGCTGTCTGAACATCCACTCCTGACTTGTTCACACAGCCTTCAGCATGTAAATTTGCTCATGTATTTAGCTGGGAGTGCTCTGAGCAGTCACTCATGAATTACATACAGGGTGACACCCGCAAATTCCTGGTCCCAGCCTTGTCTCCTAGACATGAGCATCTTGTACTGCTCAGTACCCTTCTGAACAGTACAAGATCATAGAAAGTCCATCATTTCATCAAAGGAAAATGATAGTGCACCAGCCTTGCTATCCCAAATAGAGTTGCCTACACACTTCAATCCAAATACACTCATTAAGATAAAACAATAAGATAGGTTTATTAACTACAGAAAGATAGATTTTAAGTGATTACAAGCGATGATGCATAAAAGGATTAGTTACAAAAAGAAAAACACAAGCTAGTATTTAACAAGCTAAAGGAACTTAAAAGCAAAAGGTTTTATCTCACCATATGCTACTACAGTCTGTACTAGCTAAAAAGCCTTCCAGCTAGGACCACCCCTTCCTGAGTTCAATGGTGGTTTCTTTGTTTTTTGAGCATTGTAGCTGCCATGAGCAGAGATGGGGGGAGAGAGAGATGAATTGGAGGCCACTGTCTCTCATTCTTGTACCACTCTCCCATCTTTGAGGATTACTCCCAGTTGGGGTGCATGGACTCCCATGCATGCATGGTCTCCCATGGCCGTGAGGTTTGAGCAGTCCCCATGATGAAATGTAAATTTCTTGTTTACTCTTTTTCCCCTGCTGCAGAATGGCTGCTTAAGCAAGTGATAGCTCAGGGTGTTGGCCTGTCCTTTGTTCCTGAGAAACAGGTTTGGGCCTGCTTTTCCTAAACTTGGGAGCATGTTACAGTATGTTATACAGTAGGAACTTATAACTTCACATTCAATGTTGATAAACATATTTTACTATGACAATAATGTTCAGCAGGTTGAGTTTTCAAATGATACCTCACAAGGCATACTTTGTACAAAATTTATCATAGTCTTGTAAAAGTGGTGACCATAATAGTATAAACACACAGTGACACAATTGCCATGCCATTTATTCCTTTTTACAGAGACCTCCTTTGCACATGAGCAGTACACAGCAGAGCTGTGATGTCTGTCTGGAGGAGATTTTTGTACAACTTTTTTCCTGTTTTGGCAGTATGATACATAAACTAACTCTTCCCTTTCTGCTGCACTGCACCAAAGATGAAACATTAGGGCCTGAGATGTTAAGGATATGAAAGATGCAGCAGAGGTAAGGCACCCATTAGATATTGAAGCGGTTAATTCTTTCAGTAAATGAAGTGTTTGTAAAAGAAATTCGAGACTTGAGGAGGAGGTATGTGTGTGAATAGGAAGTGGAGTCATCATAAACTAAGGCTTTCTTTCCTTTATTACCAGTTAGATATCAGTAGTTTACCAGACTCATGGAACAGAAACTCTACTTGTTACTGTGGATGCATGTGAGTTCTGAGGACAATACATGCTTATATCTTTCCAGATAAAAAATATTCCCATGTCTGTAGGAAAGTTTTTTGATTTTTAACCCTTTTGTTTTAAAAAGAAGAAAAATAATCCTGGCACAAAGCAGTGAGCTCATTTAAGTTCAAAAACTTTGCTTCCCTGTTTCACTTTATTGTTATGAGAAGAGAGAGACTAGAAGCTGCTGTATGTAACAACAGACACTGACCTTCTGCTTCCCAAATGATTTTTTAAAATGCAATACTTCTTCCCTTCTGTTTCATGCAGTGTCCACACTATTTCCTCCAAAATAGCTTTTTTTTTGCTTTCTCAGTTATAAAATCCTTGAAAGTTGCTCTAACTCAGACTGAAAACTATTTGTTTGAGACTCAAACTCACCTGACAATCTCAATCCTAGGTCAGCAGGTGGAGTTTTGAAAGTAATGGGTCATAGAATTGTCTATTCATCCGTCAGCGTGAAAAGATTTTCACAGAATGAGGGTGTCATTCAGGTGTTATATAATTTGGAGCATTGCCATCTGGCAACTCAGCTGTAACATCCTATCAGTTCAATCTTTGAAGTTCAGTCCTCTCAGTTCAATCTTCCTAGCAGAGCATCTGAGGTCTTTTCACATCACATGAGTGTGGTACATCTTACTTGTCACCACAGTTTTGTCTCATCTGTTTTGGTTGCTCATCACTTTCCTTCTTCACTAAAAGATGCTTCAAAATCTGGGCTTAAATAGGCTTTTTTCCTCAAGGAAGATTGCTGGTGACTTATACATGAAACCAGTGAATGGGGGGAGGGAAACAAGTTTTTGAAAGGCTGTTATATTAAGCTGAAAATCATTCTAGTGCACAGAGCGGCTAGGTTGCTTCATTAATGTTTTGTTATGAGTTTTGCAAGCAGAATTCGTGGCATACGTGATCTGGCACTGCAGTGATTTGAGACAAGAACTGATATAATCTTATGGAAGAACTAAAGACTCTCTGTATTCTGAGGCCTTGACTGTAACCTCCTATTGGGGTTGCAGGCAGGAGACCCATAGTGGGGGACAGACAAGAAAAGAAAGGGAAGGAGAAAGAGGCAGAGGCCTTTGAGAGCAGGAAGAAGCCATAGTCAGGGTTAGGGTAGTTGGAGGACAGTGGACAGTTGCGGGGGAGACCCAACTCCAGGCAAAATGGAATGGCTGGGACCAAAGTGGAATGGCTGGGACACTGCATGACACTGAGAACAGTAAGTTTTCATTGTTCATGGACAGCACATGGTGGAGCAAGGGGGGCTACCTGACTTAGGCTGATGGTCTCTTAGGGTATGACTACACAGGAAGCACTGCAGCAGTGAGTCTCAAAGCCCAGGTCTACAGACTTGGGCTCATGCTGCAGTGTTGAAAACAGCTGTGTAGACATTTGGGCACAGGCTCTGAAGCCCACCCCCTCTCCTAGATTTCACAGCCCGAGCTCCAGCCCGAGCCCAAACATCTACACAGCTATGTCTAGCACCATAGTGCAAGCCCAAGTCTGTCGACCTGGCTCTGAGACTCACTGCCACAGGCTCCTGCTTGCTGTGTAGATATACCCATTGTGGTTGGGGAAGAAATACTGACGGGGACCTGAATGGATCATGTGTACTTGTGGGATCTGGTGCCTCATGGCATTTTTCACTCATTCTCTGAAAATCTTTAGGACTAGCTCTGCCGATGGGCCATAATAACGGTGATGAAAGCAGCAGCTAAAGAGCATTGAATGATTAGGGAATTTTTGAAACACCACATTATAACTACTTCCTCCCAACGTTCAAGTTATAGAAGGAGATTCAGTTCTGGGGGGGAAGGAAGGAATGCTTATCCAGAGCATTGCCCCACAATTTCAGCCTGAATTCTGAATGTCTTGGCTTTTATGTATATATAATATGTATGTGAGCATTAAATACACTTAAATGGAGGTCTGTAATGTAATAATGTAATGCATATTAAG
Organism: Emys orbicularis; assembly: GCF_028017835.1. Lineage (NCBI taxonomy): Eukaryota > Metazoa > Chordata > Testudines > Emydidae > Emys > Emys orbicularis. Next base: position 106,442,279 of record NC_088685.1, read on the forward strand.
CAGCAATAAGTGGGTGGAACACGACTGTATTATATAACAGGAGTTATGTATAGTACAGCAGAGACAAAGAACAAAACTTATATAAATCTTGCTAAAATGGATGTACCCAACCAAATGTGAAAAAAAAAAATCCATGATATGGTGTGAATGTTCCCAGCTAAGAAACATGACTCTCTTTTACTTAGCTCTTAAATCTTTTTCAAGAAAAGTTAAAACCTCAGGCTGTGATTATGGGTGACCAGCAGGAGACATCTTAAAGGGAACATCCTCTATTTTCAGAACACCCTTTTTTTCAGCTGTTCATCGCATCCTGAAAATAAGACCCCTCTAAATTGTCTCACGTTGGGTTCCCAAAAGTGGAGGCAGCCAAAATCAGCAGTCATTTTTGAAAATTTAGGCTTGTGTTCTAACATCTACTGATTCACAGAAGGAGGAGGACTTAATATCCATATTTTAAAAATGGTATATTTGGATTTTTTCTTATGTAAACAACCAGTTTTTAAAAATGGGAATAAATGTCTGCTGCAGGGTGGAAAAAGACACATTGGAAAGCACTCTATGGGAAAACGCATAGACTTTATAGTTACACGCTTAGGACAACTCTTTGGCACTGTATTAACTGCAACTGTCCAAGCAAGCCAACTGCTCTTGCTCTGAAATGGGAAGAAAGCCCTATCTTTTGTCTTTTCCTCACCCCGTACTGGACACACACATATCTGGAATGAATTAGTAAAATGACTGCATTTGTGTCCTGGGTTTTTTTTTTTTTTTTCAGTTTCTCAGCTCAGTTCATGTGAAAAAATGTTTTAGTCATAATTGCTCCCAGAAGTACTATACATCTTATCATATAGCAAACCACATAACCTGGGCAGCATCAATGTGAACAGCACCTGTTTTGTAGCCTGCGGGACAGAAAATGATTTGCTTGCAGATCATTTCAATGCCATAGTAACTGTTGCAAATAATGAGAGGAAAGATAAAGCAGTTTCTGGTGTAGTATATCCATTTCTTTTCTTGCAAGGTGGCACATGTGTGTCATCTTGATACCATGCCCCAGTCTCCAAGCAGCCCCAGAACCTTGGAATCTGTGAAGCAGATATTGAACTGCTCGGAAATGCACTACTTTTGTCTTCTGCAATAGCAGGTCCACCACTAACAGCAGGGTTAAAGTTAAAGATGAAGACAACATACCCTGTGTTAAATGAAGGGAAATGATTTCTTAAATGAAATAGGTGAGAGGAAAAACTGATGCCCTGACCGCTTGTGATCATTAAAGAGCCCACAACACTTTTGTTAAGGATTGGGTTCTTAGCGCCAGTGTCCTGGCCAAATTTTAGTTTGGGCCACTACATTCAGTCTACTATAAATTTTCCCTTGGTATTTAATTGCGTATGCTGCTGCTATATACACATCCTGCCCAAACCATACTGTAGTCATGCTGCATGCTTTTAAATGGCTACGTTCCATCTCAGTGCTGGTCACTTTTCAGTAATGGGTGACGGGCATGGTTCCTGTATACCAGATGTAAAAATCTGTGAAGAACTTTGTCAGAATAAAAGGAACTACATATGTGCATGCAAGATATTATTTATTATTGTTAAATAAAAGGAGCCAAATCCAGGGGCATACTTAGTGCCTGTTGAAAACTTGCAACTTCCATTGACTTCCGTGGCATTTACAGGGACTCAGCACCTGTCTGGATTTGGCTCACAGAGAGGACTATTTGATTCCTGCAGACTTGAGGTAGCTTGAGGTCACACAAGCTTTGATGGAGGTAATGCAGGGCTGCCAATGATAGTTAACTTGTCTTGCAACCAGTGAAAAATGTGAAGTGATTGAATGTATTTTCCCTCCTGCCCTCCTGAAAAACGTCATATATTTTAAACATTTGTGATTTATTTGTACTATCCTGCCAATGACACCCGAGCCATTTGAGGCAAGAGAGTAGTTATAAATCATAATAGCCAGGGATAATCACTGGGTCCATCCTTTTGAAAATACAGACTAAAGCATCTATCTAAGATAGTTGGGTGGCTTCCATTACTATACTATCTGAGCACCACACAATCTTCAGTGCATCTATCCTCCCAACACCCTTGTGAGATAGGGAAGTGCTTTTATCCCCATTTTACCTAGGGGGAACTGAGACAGAAAGAAGCTAAGTGATTTGCCTAAGGTCACACACAAAGTATGAGGTGGAGAAGGGAACTGCATTCTGGTCTCTGTCTAATGCCAGAACTACGAGACCATTCTTCCTCTCATTGGCCTCCCTGCTTAGTCTGCCAGCAAGCATTCTAATTGTTACGATGGTGTTCCTGTTGTGGACCCCTGTCCATGTGGAACAGGACTGAGACCACCAACTCTAGTCACATAAGCCACCAAGTTGCCACCATTTATATGGTAGTGACCTTGGGTGACTATCATTGTGGCTTGGATTACTTTACTACTAATAATCCATAATAATAATTTGTATTATAATACATTTGCTTTGATCAAACTTCATAGGCTTTTCCAAATCAAACAAACCAAGTCCTGCCAGCATCAACACCACATAAAAAATAATAGGAATTATATGTAAAAACACGGCACTACTTTTCAGCACATTCGGGGTCATCCTGTGCTAAAGACTCCATAGCAGTAAGAGCCTAATCTAATGCATAATTCACTGTCCTTTGTAATGTCTCTATGAGAATCATAAAGGAGAGGAGAGGGAAATGATCACAATGAATAAAGTGAACACCCATCCTGGAAAACATGGATATTATGAGAGGTGGTAAAACACATACGACTTTGAAATTTACTAAGTTCTATGCGTTAGAACAGCTACTACAAAAGATTATTTTGCAGAGGTTTAATGTCTGTCTTATTTTATCACATACATACTTTTAGTATTGTTGATGCATTAAATTTGGGGATGGGCAAACCTCAGAAGCTTTGGTGATTCAGTTCCATTCACATAAGCATCTAGAATTCTGAATGCTTATTTCAATTTATCCAACACCTTTGGCTTGGAAATCAGACTGGAAACCTCAGGCCAGAATCTTTCTCATGAGATTTCCTGGCTTCTGCCTAACTGGAAATAGCACAATGGCAGCTTTTTCCTCAGTATTTTGGTCCTTCCACTTCTGGTCCCAGTAGAAACTGAGGAGCACAGCAGTCTACAGTTTATTTATTATAAAAAGTAGTGGAACATTTTTGAACATCAAAATAAATAAATAAATTGGTTAAGTTTGAATTTTGGCCAACAATATGATCAGTTCCACCTAGGCAGTGGCTGAACAGCTTACTGCTGCTTAGTGCAAGTTTGTCTGTGCAAAACATGCTTATGTTGTTACCACCTAGTTTTCCCTCCCATGCCTCCCTTTTTGTTTTACACCCATCTAGTGAATCTTCTATTTAAAATTGAAAACTTTTTGCTGCAGGAACTGTCTGCACAATAGCTAGTACAATCCGGGTCTGACCTAGCTGAGATCTTCAAGCACTACTCTAATATTAATAATAATTTTATCCAAATTGATTTGCCCCTCCCTAATTGAAATATATTTGCATTTGTCAGACAATTTTTTTTAAAATAGGCAAGTAAGAAAACTGCACTGTGTTTGGTGCTGCATACAAAACGGTAACCTTAATGTGATGTGTATGCTGAATAAAATCTTTATTTGTCTATAAGACTTCAAAATCTGAGGTACAAAATTAGTCACTCTTTTTCATCTTATGAAGAAACAACGTAACAGAGTCTTCTCTAGACCCATGTCAAATTGCAATTTTTGTTAGCCACCGGTGCTAAGTTATGCTAAAGTAAACTATGTATGTGGCATAATTAAACACAGGTCTTGACGTTCAATTAATACCTATCTAGTAAGTGGCTGACTCTTTTATTATCTCTTTTATTTAAAAAAAAAAAGTAACTGTGGCAAATACTAGTGATCACTGACTGTATTTAGTGCTCTTTCATCTTTCATTCCCTCTCTTTGGTCTCTCTAATTTACTATTGGCTGAAGAAGGAACTCCCTGTCAGTTCCTCTTACCACAGTCCATCACATTCCTTTGGTCTTCTGCCTCAGTAAAGGGGAATGAATTGCAGAGCTACTAAGGCTGTCTCTCACTAGGGTTGGTGGAAAGTTATTTGAGACCGTTATGGGGATTGCCGTACTGCTCTCTGATCTATGCCATGTACAACACACATGCAAGCACACAAACTTACAATCTATGCATGCATATATATAAGCACATGCACACACCCAGATTGCCCAGTGGTGGTTTCTGCTGCTTCATAATGTCAAAAGCAAAATGTTTGAAAAATGTAAATGTTAGACTTGGTTAAAAAACATTTAGATAGAAAAAAATTCCATCAGTTTTGTCAAAATTGAAACATTTTGATGAAGTTTTTGATGGGAAAAAGTCTAAATGAATCATGTTGACTTTTTCACTTTGTTACACTAATGTTGAAACATTTCATTTCAATGGGGTAAAACATTTCATTTTGACTTTACCATTTCAATTTGTTTCTACTTTTATTTTATATTAAGATATTAATCAATACTTATACATTATATTTAATATTATTCAAACTATATTTAATATTTTATATTATATTATATATTATAACATTGTAACATTATACATGTTTACCTTAGCCAAATAAACATTGTGATAATATCAAAATGAATTGATTCAACACTATTGAGACAAAATGATTCAATCATTCTGAATATAAAATGTTTAGAATTTTCATTCTATGGAAATTTTGGCTTTTTGTTCTATTCTGAACACAAACAATTTTTGAAATATTGGCATTTCCAGGGGAATAGAAATTATGGGGTTTGGTTGTTTTTACCTGCTCTAGTTAATATTTTTCTTATGTCAGCAACTATATTTATGTCAGCCGTTGAACTTAGGAATTATGTTTATTAAAAGAGACTAGTCAATTCACAATAGAGAAGTGGAACTCACGGGCAGTCCTAGATTGGCATACATTACTGTTTAAGCTGTAACTAGAAAAGCAAAATGTATATTCATGCCCAAATGAGACTAACCAGTCAGTACACACCCAGGGTCACATGCTGTCCTCTGAGACATTCATGCAGCTCCCACTGGAGTTACACATGCACAGCTGCAGGTTCAATTACAAACCTGGGATGTTGTTTTTTTAAAAATCAACTGATGTAAAGACAAATGTCAGCAAAGGGGGTGCAATTAATTTTCCAATTCATTGGCATAGGAAGCTAGTAGCATAGCAGGGTGACACTCTTCTAAATTTTGATGTTTTCTCACTAGTCACACAATCTGGTAAAAGTTAGATCACTCCTTGCATGCTAACCCTACTAAATTGTTTCCTGTGCCAATGTTCCAATTGAATTTGGCAATATTTGGAAGATTTCTTTCTCATTCTGAAAAAACAAAGTTAACTGTGGTTGAAACCAGTCTCATCTGGTATTACTTGACAACTGATATGCTTTTTTAAAATGACAAAAAAAATCTGTGTTAAAATAATATCATGACAATGGGTTTAACTGAAGCCTGTATAGAGAGATCTATTAGAGTTCAGAATCAGTTCCCAATAAAAGTTGTGGAAACTCCATCACTTGAGTCATTTGAATTTGCACTGGAGAATACACGTAGGAATATTCCATAAGAAACAAACTAGCATTGGCAAGAGGATGGGATAGAGGACCTTCTTCTCTCTCTGATTTCTGTGATTCTAGAAAACAGAAATGTGCACTTCTATAGCATCTTCCATTGGCAGATCTCAACTCACTAGACAAATATTAATGAATTAGTCTTCACAACACAGTGCCATGCACACGGTGAATATTAAAGTTTCATGAGATTTTGTCCCCAGAAGTTCCATCCTTTGAGCACTGAAGTTTCCTTGCCTTGCCCCTTGGCAAGCAAGAATGATCTCCATTTCCCTGAGCATGATCAGTGCTTTTTAGGCATCAAAAGTGGTGTCATCTTGGTCAGTACCTATCTACATAGAGGCAGCACAATGCACTATCACGCTGGGAATCTGAATTGGGTTCCTGAGCTGAGTCCTTCACTACTTAGCTATGGCTGGCAGAGGCTAGGAGTGATTTTCCCCTGACCACTTAGCCCTCAGGAAGGGAGTGCCTCTTATTGCTAACAAGCAACCCCCCTCTGGCTGATCATCAGCCTGGCAAAGATGAATAGGGGAAGAATCATATCTTAGCCAACCTTAACTGAAATGGCAAATTGAGTTTTTATAAAGACAGTAAAAAGAGGATCCTAGAGGACAAACCCCTAAAAGACTTTGCAGCCTGTGGTGCATCCACATGACAAGCAGGTATCCTCTCACACTATGTTTTGACACCATTCCCCTGCCCATTGTATTATGCAGAGGTCATGTCTGTGCCTCTGATGATAAATGACAATATATAAGGTAGTCACTGAGTATTAAGACTTGGCCAAGTCAAAAGAAGAAGAATCCTGATGTCTGGGTTTGAAATCATTCTTACTTATGAAATCATTCACCTCTGCTTCCCACATCCAAGGTAAGATTAAAGTCTTGTGAGGCAGAACAATTTATTTGTGAAGTTACTAGAGGGTCTTTGTATGTGGAAGGAGTTACCCAAAGGTCTTAAAACTGTGGAATGTCATAAATACTGATGTGTTGTAATCAGTTTAGTAAATTATAATGCAAGCCACAGAAAAATGAATAGAGAGGAAAATATATTCCCTGGGACTGTGGAGTTATTGAACAGATAATTTAAGGGGGCAGAGAAACTTCCCTGGATTTTCCTTTTAAAAGCTTCTGAGGTCCTGGGACAACTTGGATAGTGATGGAGGGAGGCACTTTTTGGATGTCTTGTGTGTAGGTTTGGAAGGATTAGATTTGTACTGGTAAATGTCGATAAATGCTTTAAAATAATCAATATTATCCATCAAAATTATTTTTAAAATTTGAATTCTGCCAAGCCTAGCTCTGTGTAAACAACATGCATATTTTGCCTTGTGGATAGTGTAAGGAAAGAAATGTCTGTGTACATCCAGTACAGTATTTACAAACCCCAATAACAAAAATAATTAAAGCTGTGGGGGGAGGAATGGCTTAGCGGTTTGAGCATTGGCCTCCGAAACCCAGGGTTGTGAGTTTAATCCTTGAGAGGGCCACTTCAGGATCTGGGGCAAAAATCAGTACTTGGTCCTGTTAGTGAAGGCAGGGGCCTGGACTCAATGACCTTTTGGGGCCCTTCCAGCTCTATGAGATAGGTATATCTCCATATATTATTATAATTTACACTACAAGCTAGGGGTACAATTCCCATGTCGCATAGACATACTTCTGCTAGCTGTCATCTGAGCTAGCATGCTAAAAATAGTATTATAGCTGCAGTAGCATGAACGGGGCAGTGACAGCACATGCTAGCAGCCCTGAGTTCATACCCACAGGGTTCGGGCGGGTTTGTACTCAGGGTGGCTAGCACTGTGCTGCCGCTGCCTCTGCTACAGCAGCTACACTACTATTTTTAGCATGCTAGCTCATATGAGAGCTAGCATGAGTGTGTCTACACAAGCTGGGCATCACACCCATACCTCATAGGATAGACATAGCCTTTATGATATGTCTTTTAGTAAAGCTTTTGATATTGCTATTTGTTCAGTTGGGGAAGATTTAAATATTATGTGTATTTTATAATAGAAATATATTTTTATCATGCACTCTGCAGTGTTCTGAACAATGATGTGTAATTGTGTGGAGTGAACCATTGAGAATTGAGAACTTGGAAAACATTGGAAAACATTTATTGTTTTATATATTGTCAGGGTGTCTTGGAAAGCACACTGCAGCTGGAACTCAATTACTGAGAGCAGTCTGTCCAAATAACTCTGAGAGAAACATTTTTCCAGAAGCCCTCTTTCCATCTGCAAATGTAGAGGATGCCATTAACCAGTTGTAGATCAGTGTTCGTCAAAGACCTTTCTATACTGTCCCTGAGCTTTTTCTTACCATTTCTCTCTGTAGCATTACCATCAGTACTACTCCCCCCAGTGGTAGCAAAGGTGGGAGCTCTACTATAGACAGGGCACCAGCATCTGCTTGCATTATCACCGCATTGTTTACAGTTGCTTTCAGCAGGGTAACTTGCCTACACCAGTGTTGTCATTGTTGCTAACACCAGAAGAACTGCACCGGAACCAAAGCAATGGTGAGAAATGCTAAGAAAATGCTCATTGTAGATACAGCCCAGTTCTTCCGTCCTGAGAATCTAGCTCAGGGGGAGTTTAGTTTAACCACAAGTATGTTTGTGCATCGTTGCTAGCACTTTCCCACGGTTTCCTAGATGCAGCTCTGGTCCATCCCAGCAGCAAATTACGCATATTACTGTCATGCACAGAGGAAACTGGGGTAAGCAGCCATGTGAGACAGCAAACAACCTCTGTTATGGGACCTCTCGCTGACATGGTGACATTACATTATCAGTGAGCATATGTGCAGATGGAATGGAGACACATCAAATGTGGTTGTAGACTGAAAATGACTAATATTGGTACTACAAAGTACCATAGATAATTATATTGTTCATTTTCATTGTGTTCAGTGTACAAATCTAACTGCCAACCATGGAAACTCAATCTGGGATCTGAAATTAAAGCTGGGTTCTCCCTGCTTTTTACTTCAACACCAATACTAACGATTCAGAAATCAGAATCTGTCTGACAATTTTACTGATGATGCAAGAGGCAGAATAGAATCCAGTTCAGTCTACTATAGCTGTATTGGCTCCTGCATTGCAAACAGAAATTCATTTTTTCTCTTTGGGAGAAAACTGTCCTTGTGCAGAGGGCCAGCATGAGGCGTGTCTGTCACTAAAGACCCATCTAAACACTCAAATTTGGCATAAATGGGCTCTGTATGGGGTTGAATTTCACCCTAAATTGGTAAAGTCAGCAAATATAAATTCAAGACAGTGAGCAGATACTCTGCAGATTTAGGAAGTGCAGCATTCTAAATATTTAAAAACTTATGGAAAATGTTTAGCTGTAATGTCAAAGAAAGGCATTTCATTTTAAACAATGCTTCTATTCAAGGGACAGGATTATTTTGTCTTGTTTTCAATGGTGAAAAGAAAGATTAAGTAATCAGCTCTTTGTAACATCTGAAGTTATCTCATTTCCAAGCGAATGAGCTTCCCTACAGTTATTACAGTATTCATGCCCCATTTACTGTTGCTGTACTTTGCTTTCTAGGAAAGAATGTTAAGCCAGAGATCACCTAATCTGCCAACATTCTAGATACACACTGTTTATCGTCCTGAAGGAAATAAGTAAAAGATCTTTCTGAGTTTACAGCCAATCTCCACACTGTCTTCTACAGAAGATATGTAATCCTAAGGGCATCTTCGGCCCATTTTTTTGTCAACGGCATTACTTAGTGTGACAGACCCAGACCAGTGGGGTACAGGAGTCTGGTAGAGGGCAAATATACTGGTCACTGGATGAGTAGATTTCTGTTCCCTGAGTGACCAGAGCAGGGGCTGCACTAGAGTAATCAGGAACCTGCTAGAACCAGTTAAGGCAGGCAGGCTAATTAGGACACCTGGAGCCAATTAAGAAGAAGCTGCTAGAAACAATTAAGGCAGGCTAATCAGGGCACCTGGGTTTAAAAAGGAGCTCACTTCAGTTTGTGGTGGGAGTGTGAGGAGCTGGGAGCAAGAGGCGCAAGGAGCTGAGAGTGAGAGGGTGTGTTGCTGGAGGACTGAGGAGCACAAGCATTATCAGACACCAGGAGGAAGGTCCTGTGGTGAGAATAAGGAAGGTGTTTGGAGGAGGCCATGGGGAATTAGCCCAGGGAGTTGTAGCTGTCATACAGCTGTTACAGGAGGCACTATAGACAGCTGCAGTTCACAGGGCCCTGGGCTGGAACCTGGAGTAGAGGGCGGGCCCGGGTTCCCCCCAAACCTCCCAATTGACCTGGACTGTGGGTTCTTCCAGAGGGGAAGGTCTCTGGGCTGTTCCCCAACCCACATGGTTAATCTCTGAGGCAAGAAAATCCGCCAATAAGCACAGGACCCACCAAGATAGAGGAGGAACTTTGTCACATTAGACTTACTACTGCCAATGGCAGGAGTGACACCAAATATCTTCTAGTCACCCAAAGTTCTAGAAGATGATATAAACAATTTTAGATTATTCCCATTATTTTTCTAGTTTTAAAAATGTGGAAAAGATAAATTAACATTTGCAGACTCCTTTCCATGTGCCAGGAGTGCCAGGGATGGAGCTAGCACCAGACACTTGCTCTAGGCAAATCAGCCACTACCACCTACTGATCATGGTAAGTAGCAGCTGAAACAGGAAACACATTTGGAGTGCAGCAAATCATGTCTGTCAGTTTTGCCTCCATAATTGTTAGACATTTCGGCCCTCATTCAGCAAGGTATTTAACCATATGCCTAATTTTAGGCACATTAGTAATCATATTCACTTCAATGAGATTATTCATATGCCTATATAACCAGGATAGGGGATGCTGAGGCAAAATGCTGTATAACTATACATTGTCTGGCTATACTGAAAAAAAGACAGGGGACACTGGATATGATTTAACCAGGATGCAACTTTATTATTAGATGTCTGGGATTACCTGGCAGATAAAAGGTGTACAGAACAGGTAACTCCATGATCATTTCAATATCTAGCCAGGGGCTTCTGCCAGCCCCTCCTTTTTCCATTCTAGTCCCCAGCAAACCCATTGCTGGAACCTTATCATCCCTCTCCTCAAATGAGGGTGTCGGAGAAAAATATAAAGTATCTGACTTTGCTGCGCCCAACCAAAAGAGTGAGAACTTTGTTTTTCTCCGACAAGGGTTAAGGTGAGCTATAAAGGAAGGGGATTGGCTCCCTGACATGCCAGTCATAGGAGCCCTGGACTCCCTCCCCGCCCCATTTCACTCATTTAATAAACACCTCCTTTAATTCCATTACCAAGCCATTTATCCGGTAACTGTCTCCCTTTCCTACGGCATACCTGCACTGGACATCCGCCCAATACTGGCATAATGAGTTGAGACATCATCGCTTAACTCGCTTCCCTACTCATCGTAACACAACCCCTCCTGAACCCGCTGTGGGGAAGGCAAAACATTCCCACTCCAACTTGGCCAATCTGGTGGTGAGGGAAAAATTCCTTCCCAGCTCCCCTAGAAAGGAGCAGCTAGCGCAATGCCCACAGATGGTCCCAATCAAACCTGTCACTTCCAAGGGGTGGGAAGATAGGTGCTGCCCCATCTGGTCTGGGGAAAAGGTGTTGGGCTTGCCCTTTATTAATTCCCCAGCCCTTCCGGTCCCTGAAAGAAGGTCATCATCGCCATGCAGCGTCTGTGTCTCTCTCTCAACCCTACCCTTACAGCGATATACTCAGGGGTGAAAGTAAAATTGAGCTCTTACCATCTTACTAGCTGGTACGGGGCCAGTTCTGCCCACTCCCTGCCCCCCCCGAAGGGGCGGGGCTGGGGTCAGCGGTATGGGCTGGTACTGGTGGCTACTTTTTACCAGCACACCGTACCGGCCTGTACCACCTTACTTTCACCCCAGATAGACTCCTTCCTCCAGCAAGCCAGACAATGCCCCCACTCCCCCTGCTTAAGGTGCAGTGCAATCACTCCCCTTCTTCCTGCGCCTCAGCTTAACTCTCTGCTAAAGCGCAGGTCTGGCTTGTCAGAAAGCATTGCACAGAGTTAAACCTTGGGGTTCTGGTTTGTAAAACCCTGAAAAATAGATGTTAATAGTCCACAGGGCCGGCTTTAGGCACCGCGGGGCCCGATTCGAAGGAGCTGCCGCCGAAGTCCCGCCGCTGTCTTCGGCGGCAGCTCAATCGCTGCCGCGGAGGAAGGTCCCTCCACCGAAATGCCGCCGAAGACAGCGGCAACGATTGAGCTGCCGCAGCCGACAGTGCCGGGACTTCGGCGGCAGCTCAATCGGCTGCCGGTGCCTTCGGCGGCACTTCGGCGGAGGGACCTTCCTCCACGGCAGCGATTGAGCTGCCACCGAAGACAGCGGCGAGACTTCGGCGGCAGCTCCTTCGGAACATTGCAGGGCCCTCTTAGGGGCATGGGGCCCGATTCCGGGGAATCGGCTGGATCACCCTAAAGCCGGCCCTGCCAGTCCATTTCAAAGAAAAACTATTGTGCACTTTCTTAGTAAAACATTTAATTCACACAAAACACATTATGAATAGTATAAAATAATGTAAATAGTATTTGGAATACTCTGTATAACTTTTAAAAAAAAAGCTATTAGACAGTAGAACTACCGGTGTTCCTTATACAGACTTCCCCCTTTTGTTTCTATTAAAAACATTCAAATCTAAGGTTTCAATGTAACATTTTCTATAGGTTAGCACACACATCAGAACACACTCCCTTCTGATCTTCTCTCAGAAATGATTTCTTAGTCTTTATAGCGTGGCCACAGGGTGCGTCACCTGGGCTGCTTAGAGCTTGAGAAGAATGGCAGCATCTCAATTCTTTTCCACACGCTTCGGAACCTGGTCAGCAACCAAACAGTCTGGGGCTCCACAGCCAGGAGCATTCCAGCCCTCAGATTAACAGCTTGCTCATCCTCTCAGTTGCTGGTGAAACAGAAATCTGCAGCCTGTATCCAAAGTGGCACAGTGATTGGGATCAGCATATAAAATATCAGCTTCCTGGATCTCTGTAAGTATGTCTACACTGCAATAAAAGATCTGTGGCACAGCCATGGCTGGCCTGGGTCAGCTAATTCAGGCTTGCAGGGCTCGGGCTGTGGGGCTAAAAAATGCAGCGTAAACGTTCAGGATGGGCCTCAAAGTCTGAACATCTACACTGCTATTTTTAGCCCCGCAGCCTGAACCCCTCGAGCCGGAGGTTCGACCAAGGCTCTGAGACTCAGCTCCATGGCTTTTTTATTGCAGAGTAGACTTACCCTATAAGCTCTCACTTTATAGAAACCATCTTCTCACTTTCAGCCCAGCTAAGTCAGGCAAGAATTCACAAACCTCCATATCCCTAAGTGCTACCCCGTTCTTTCTCTGTAGCTGAGGCAGAATCTCCATTTACAGCAATTAACTGGTAGCTAAATGTAATTTCCACAGACTCTGTAGCCACTAGAAGTGACAAATGCTCCTCCCAGGTTTCCTTCTAGGTCCATAAAACACACTGCAGTGGGCCAAACACTATCCTAGTGGGATGCTTCCATAGTAAATAAAGCTACAATAGCACTGACCTCTGTCCAGCGTGGTACAGGGATCGGGACCCAGCACTCACAGCAGACACATCTCTTACTCCTGCGTTACTCATTGAGGGGGACAAACAATAACAGAAAATGTGGAAATTGCAAAAGTTCTAAATGACATTTTTGTTTCTGTTTTCACCAAAAAGGTTAATAGCAATAGGATGTCTAACAGAGTGAACGCCAGTGAAAGTGAGGTAGGATCAGAGAATAAAATAGGGAAAGAACAAGTTAAAAATGACTTAAACAAGTTAGATGTCTTCAAGTTACCAGGGCCTGACCAAATACATCCTAGAATACTCAAGGAGCTGATTGAAGAGATATCTGAGCCACTAGCAATTAACTTTGAAAAGTCATGGAAAATGGGAGAGATTCCAGAGGCCTGGAAAAGGGCAGATATAGTGCCAATCTATAAAAGAAGAAGAAGGTCAACCCGGTGAATTATAGATCAGTTAGCTTAACTTCAGTACCTGGAAAGATAATGATGCAAATAATTAAGCAATCAATTTGCAAACACCTAGAAGCTAATAAGGTGATATGTAACAGTCAGCATGGATTTGTCAAGAACAAACTGTGTCAAACCAACCTAATAGCTTTTGTGACAGGGTCAGGCCAGATGGTGACAAGAGTGGTCGAAGGTAGATACATTAGTTCCAGGTTAAGCAGGTCCCTTTTCCCTGAGTAAGATAACAGGGACTATTCCAGAACACTCAGGAACTTTCTAGAACTAATTAAAGCAGACAGGCTAATTAGGACACCTGTAGCATTTTGGGAAGCTCTCACTCCAGTTAGTGAGGTGTGCATAAGGAGCTGAGAGTGAGAGGGTGTGTTGCTGGAGGACTGAGGAGCACAAGCGTTATCAGACACCAGGAGGAAGGTCCTGTGGTGAGACCAAGGAAGGTGTTTGGAGGAGGCCATGGGGAAGTAGGCCAGGGAATTGTAGCTGTCGCACAGCTGTTCCAGAAGGCACTCTAGACAGCTGCAGTCCAAAGGGCCCTGGGCTGGAACCCGGGGTAGAGGGTGGGCCCAGGTTCCCCCCAAACCTCCCAACCCCGATCCAACATTGGAGGTTCCACCAGAGGAGAAGGTCTCTGGGCTATTCCCCGACCCAGATGGTGGATCAGCAGAAACTGCGGGGATTGTTCTTACTCTTTTTTCCACCATACTGGCCAGTGATGAGGCTATCTTAGTGAGCAGCAGATTTCAGCCACGAAAGTTGCCAAACTGAGGGCTACTGTGAATCTCTGAGGCGAGCAAAATCCGCCAATAAGTGCAGGACCCACCAGGGTAGAGGAGGAACTTCATCACACTTTCTTTGACGGGTAACAAGCCTTGAGGATGGGGGGAAGTGGTAGATGTGGTATATCTTGAGTTTACTAAGGCTTTTGATAGTGTCACACACGACCTTCTCATAAACAAACTAGGGAATTCCAGCCTAGATGAAGCTACTATAAGGTGAGTGCATAACTGGTTGGAAAACTGTTCCTAGAGAGTAGTTATCAGTGGTTCACAGTCAAGCTGGAAGGGCATATCAAGTGGGGTCATATAGGGATCGGTTCTGGGTCCGCTTCTGTTCAATATCTTCATCACTGATTTAGGTAATGGCATAGAGAGTACACTTATAAAGTTTGCAGACGATACCAAGCTGGGAGGGGTTGCAAGCGCTTTGGAGGATAGGATTAAAATTCAAAATGATCTGGACAAGCTGGAGAAATGGTCTGAAGTAAATAGGATGAAATTCAATGAGGACAAATGAAAAGTACTCCACTTAGGAAGGAACAATCAGTTACACACATACAAAATGGGAAATGACTGCCTGGAAAGGAGTACTGCAGAAAGGGATCTGTGGGTTATAGTGGATCACAAGCTAAATATGAGTCAATAGTGTTTCAAAAAAAGCAAACATCATTCTGGGATGTATTCCACTCTACTGTGCGCTGATTAGGCCTCAACTGGAGTATTGTGTCCAGTTCTGGGTGCCTCATTTCAGGAAAGATGTGGACAAATTGGAGAAAGTCCAGAGAAGAGCAACAAAAATGATTAAAGGTCTAGAAAACATGACCTATAAGGGAAGATTGAAAAAATTGGGTTTGTTTAGTCTGGAGAATAGAAGACTGAGAAGGGACATGACAACGGTTTTCAAGTACATGAAAGGTTGTTACAAGGAGGCAGGAGAAAAATTGTTCTCATTAACCTCTGAAGATAGGATAGAGCTTAAATTGCAGCAAGGCCGGTTTAGGTTGGACATTAGGAAAAACATCCTAACTGTCAGGGTGGTTAAGCATTGGAATAACTTACCTAGGAAGGTTGTGGAATCTCCACCATTGGAGGTTTTTAAGAGCAGGTTGGACAAACACCTGTCAGGAATGGTCTAGATAATGCTTAGTCCTGCCTTGAGTGCAGGGGATTGGGCTAGAAGACCTCTCAAGGTCCCTTCCACTCCTAAGATTCTATGACTCTATAATTAGCTACTGAGTCCACAGGGCTGTTTTAACTCCTGTATCTGTACCCTTCACCTCTTCCCCCCTTGCTTTCTGATTGGCTCAGCAGTCAGAAGCTAACTAGGCTATGACTTGCCATGTGGGTTGCCCACAATGAAAACTTCCTGTACAGCCTCAGAACAGTTGCTGAACAAGTTCTAGAAGTTTCTGATTCTGAGTTACCCTGCCCTGCTCTCTACATGTGTGCAAAGTCACAGAGTATCCAACTATGTCATACCCAGGGTACAATCTAGACTCGTGAGTAGCTGTGTCACCCCTGCCCTCTAACCTGGGGGTGCCCTTTACATTGCTTTGCTGTTGTTGCTTCCACTCCTGGACTGTCACAATCAGCCTCTTGCATGTAAATCACTCCCAATTATGTCTGTGTGCACTTGCAACCTGCCACTCACATCCAGGCTTTTAGCAGCCTGAATTATACTGCAGGGTGATCTCAGCACACTCCCAATCCCAGATTTTTCTCCAGAAATGTATGTCTTGTACTGTCCAGCACTCTCCTGGACAATAAAAGCACATATAATGTCTGTCATTTTACTAATAGAAATTATATATACAAATCCTGTTATCCTAAATAGAGTTTCCCAAACACTTCCATTCAAACACACTGGTTTAGATAAAACAATAAAACAAGTTTATTAACTACAAAGAGAGATTTTAGGTGAATAAATGTAATGAGGCATAAAAGTCAGAAATGATTACAAGAAAAATAAAGATAAACCACAACTAGTGCCTAATTTAACAATCTATGTTAAATTCAATGCAAAGCTTTTCTCAGCACATGTTCTCAGTAGTTTTACTGGCCAAATTTCTTCGGCCAGGACCCCTTCTTCTGTGTAATGGTTGCTTCCTTTGTTCCTTCTGGTGCCATGAATTGATGGACAGAGCCAGAGCAAGGAGGAGGGGTGTCTTGTAAAAGATTATTACAGTAGTGTGCAAGGAGTGACTACAGGGTTACAGTATGTCACCAGCTTAGATCTATGTCTCATTCCCATTGCTTCTCATCTCTTTCCCTGGAGAAATAAGTCAAATACTGCAGTGTAAGCTTGTGGTTTACACCTAAAATTAAGTGTGTGTTTATGTGCCTTGATGAATTCTGAGTTGAGGGAGCTCTGCCTTTCAGCTGTTTTCTCTCTCGCTCTCTGTTACACGCCCACTAAAAGGCAATGCACGCTGTAAGACACTGCAGGTATGGGGGTTCAAACCATACTTTAGTATGGGTAGTCATGTTCTGCCTACCTGAATTCTCCGTGTGTTTTCAGTTAGATACAGTGTACTTCACTTCCTACCCTAAACCCAGAGCTTTATAAAACATTTGCTGCAGATCTGCTCCAGCAATGACTGTGCTTGCAACATTTCATTGGGATAAGGAAGTGTTTCTCTGGAGTCTTTCAAGATAAATGACACTAGGTAAATCTCTTACATTATTTTTATTTTGTACTAAGTTCACAGTCTTTAGTATTATATGTAGGGAATCAAGGACCCCAAAGGAAGTAAGGAGCTAATCTAGTGGAGTCCCTACTGGGTAATGAGTATACACTGTGTGATTGAATTAAATATACTGAAGGCAGCTCCTTCTCATCTCTTCTTCAGCAAAAATCAGCATATGTGAAGGTGTGTAGTAGCAGATTGCTTCTGCATGGGTCTTTTTTTTAAACCTAAGACTCTTTCTTACCTGTTGTCCCTGCCATTTCCTTTCCATGTGCATATAGTTTCCCCACCTACTATGGGAGAATCTAAGCACCGAAGTCACGGTGCTGAACTTTTCTTAATTTTCCAAAGCAGGCAATGGAAAAATTACATAACCTCACTGTTTCCAATCTGTTCTGAAGTTCTGTTTATTCCTTTACCACAGGCATTTTTGTTTTGCTAGTAGTACAAATTGTTAATCATCAAATGTGCAATCTCTAGGGGTAGTGAAGCAAGAGACTCAGCTCCTCACCCTCTTGAACTCAAATAATCTTCTCGCCTCCATTCCAAAAAACCTTCTCCCCAGGAGCCTAGTCCAGTGCCCATTGAAGTCAATAGAAAGGTCCCCATTCATGTGGAGTTGAACCCTGGACCCAGAGAATAATCTGTCTCCTCTGGCTAGATTTTGGACATCCCGCAGTATGGTGCTCACCTTAGATGAGTCCCTCTATTAAGTGGTGCTGCACCCAGAAAAAGGTAATAACAGACAGTGAATCCCATTATTCTTAATAGAGGTTCATCTCACTAGTCTTGACTGCGGCAGTTACAAGATGTTGCACCAGCTGAACATGCATTCAAAGACTGCTTAAAGCATAACCCTGTGCCCCAAATATGGATAGATGGTTGGTTCTGGAGGTCCTCTGTCCAAGTACTGACCAAGCCTAACTCTATTTAGATTGTGAAATCTGGCTCAGTTGCAGCACAAGGTGGGGTGGCTGAATTTGGGTATATACATAATGGACGTTGGGAAGAAAATGTATTTAAAAACTGATTTGTTTGCCTCCGTTTCCCTTGTGAATATGTGTGTGTCTGTGTGTATATATCTATCTATAGATAGATAGATGTATTAGGGCTGTCAATTAATTGCAGTTAACTTGGCAATTGACTCAAAACAAATTAATTACAATTAATTGCAGTTTTGATTGCAGTTAGGACTAATTGTTGCTACCTTTTCTTGAATATTCTGTTCTTTCACAACATCCAAGAAATGCTCTACATGTATTTCAGCGTAATATCTCTCTTCAGTATGCATTACTGTTAAAGCAGATGACTGCAGTGTCCATGCAGCATCCATCAGGTGTGCAGTGACTCCAAGATTGCTGTCATTGCTCAAGGATGTCCAGTGATCACTAGTCAAAGCAACAGCTAGCGCATTTTTTTCAGAAGCTCCAACTTTGTAGTCTTCTTGTTGTGATATAGGTCATGTATTTGTGATGCAATGGTTCCTCAGGAGGGCAAGATGTATGACTAATTGGAAGATGCACTTTGAATAACATCTCTCAGCCCTCTGTTTACAATGTTGAGTGCTGTGCAGTCCATAGCTATCCACTTTGCAATAGCACTGGTTAAGCTGTTGTATTTTGTTTGATCCATGGGCTTGTAGCGATCCTGAAACTCTGTAAACATACTCTGTCACGGCTGGTGTGATTCATTTGCTGTTGATGGGTTATCTGTACCTCAAGAACTGGAGGTGAAAGCATGTTTAGCATGTAGGTGGTACTGCAGACTTGAAGTACTTCAATGGTATTGGAACTTAGCCTTGCAATCGCTATATATAACTGTCTTTTTATCTAGTATGATCAAAACTGTGATTAATCTTGACTAACTTTTTTTTAATAGCTTGACAGCCCTACTTATCAAGCTCAGTCTTGAAACAAGTTAGTTTTTTTTTTTTTTGCCCCCACTACTCCCCTTGGAAGGCTGTTCCAGAACTTCACTTCTCTGATGGTTAGAAACTTTCATCTAACTTCAAGCCTAAACTTGTTGATGGCCAGTTTATATCCATTTGTTCTTGTACTACCACTGGCCCTTAACTTAAATAGCACCTCTCTCTCCCTGATGTTTATCCCTCTACTGTATTTATAGAGAGCAATCATACTTCCCCTCAGCCTTCGTTTTGTTAGGCTAAACAAGCCAAGATCCTGAAGTCTCCTCTTTTAAGGCAGTTTCTCCATTACTCTTATCATCCTAGCAGCCCTTCTCTGAACCTGTTCCAGTTTGAAATCATCTTTGTTAAACATGGAGGACCAGAATTGCACCTAGTATTACAGATGAGGTCTCAGCTGTGTCTTGTACAATAGTAATAACACTTCCCTATCTCTACTGAAATACCTCGCCTGATGCATCCTAGGATTGAATTAGCCTTTTTCACAGCTGCATCACATTGGCAGCTCATAGTCATCAACACCCAGGTCTTAATCCTCCTCTGTCACTTCCGACTGATAAGTCACCATGACCTTTCACTTTGCACTAAGACTGTCAATTAAGGATTAATTCACAGCACGATTAACACATTAATTTTTAACACATTAATCCCACTCCAGAGGCACCAAGGGGCTGGAGCCCCAAGCCCCACAGGCAGCAGGGAGGCTGAAGCCCTGAGCCCCAGAGCTCCGAGGGCGGCAGGGGAGCTGAAGCCTGGAGACCTGAGGGGGGCTGAAGCCTGGAGCCCCACACCCTAAGGGTGGGCTGAAGCCTGGAGACCCGAGGGAGGCTGAAGCCTGGAGCCCCACACCCTAAGGGTGGGCTGAAGCTTGGAGACCTCAGGGGGGCTGAAAGCTGGAGCCCCACACTCTTGAGGACCTGAGGGGGGGCTGAAGCCTGGAGCTCCGGAGGCAGTGGGGGAGCTGAAGGCCAGAGTCCCATGGGGGGCTGAAGGCCGGAGCACCCCGCCCCAAGGGGGGGCTGAAGTCCCAAACCCCATGGGGCTGAAGGTAGGGTATCACAGTTTTTTCTAGTGGGAGGGGGGTCCCAATTTTTTTAAGTCCAAAATGGGGTCACCAGCACAAAAAGTTTGAGAAACACTGCTCTAAAGTTTGATGTTGGGTTTTATTTTTGAGTGCAGTTATATTAAAAAAAATCTACATTTGTAAGTTGCACTTTCACAAAAAAGGAGTTGCACAATAGTAGTTGTATGAGGTGAACTGAAATATTTTCTTTTATTTATCTTTTTTACGGTGCAAATATTTGTAATAAAAAATAATATAAAGTGAGCACTGTACACTTGGTATTGTGTTGTAATTGTAATCAATATATTTGAAAATGTAGAAAACATCCAAAATACTTAAATAAATGGTATTCTATTGTTTAACAATGCGATTAAAACTGCAATTAATCACAATTTTTTTAATCATTTGACAGCCCTAATATTTATATACGTTAAATCTTATTGAATTAAGTTTAAGTATTTTAGGAGCTCATATATATAATTTTCTCTATCTGGTTTTATTCTTGCTTACATTTATAATTAGGAAAGGGTGATTTCTTTAAGTGTGTCTGAAGTCAAGGTTTCATTTTAATAGCTGAAGTTTTCTTTCCTATAACTTCCTCTGGAGCTTCCAAGTTAGACTGGTTTAATTCATAGAGAGACAAGATGGGTGAGGTAATAGCTTTTATTGGACCAACTTCTGTTGAAGAGCCAAGCTTTCACATTTACACAGAGCTCTTCTTCAGGTCTTCAGCTCTGTACGAGCTCAAATGCTGGTCTCTCTCACCAACAGAAGTTGGCTCGATAAAAGATATTCCCTCACCCACCTTATCTCTCTGATATCCTGGGACCAACACAGCTACAACACTGCAAACAACAATGGTTTGATTCATGTCAGTGGCATGGAGCACAAAAAATCATAACTGTTGAGAGTAGGCACAACCTCCAGATTCCAGTTTGGCCTCACTTGGAAAACTGAGTTCAGTTCTGAGCCCCAAGTGACAGGTATGGCAATTTCCTGCAACATCATGGTCAAACCTCACTGAATTAAGTTAAATTGTATTGAATTAAGTTTAATAATCTTAGGAACTCATTGTATTAAAAATGCAAATGTTTAAATGTTATTGTAGGATTAAGTATCAAAGGGGTAGCCGTGTTAGTCTGGATCTGTAAAAGCAGCAAAGAGTCCTGTGGCACCTTATAGACTAACAGACGTATAGGAGCATGAGCTCTTGTGGGTGAATACCCACTTCTTCGGATACAATCCCAATTGTGGGATTGTATATAACTAGAAGACTTGACCTAATGTGAACCTTGGGAAGTGCTATGATTTTCAAAGGACTTTTTTAAACAATGGGCTAAGACAAGAATGTACAGTTAGTTGAGCAAGTTTTCTAGGAAATATTTGGGAGGAGGAGAATGCAAATGCCCACCTCAACAACTGGTCTTTTGAAGCTTCAGCCTGGGGAGAGGATTTTTGTCTACAAATTGCCTTTTCCCAGGATCAAAAGGTCCAAAGGACTAACTCACACATTCATGAGTGTTCTTGTTCTGAACCTAAGGAGTTATTAACTTGTAGCCGTAGGGGGTTGTGAGATTTGAAGGTCTGTTCACCTGCCAGAACTCTTGTTGGAGTTGGGCTGATCTCTGTGAGCTTACTAGTATGTGTGTAAGGGTTTTTTTTTATGTTTTCTCTGTAATGCTTTTACCATAAGAATAACTGTGCTTGCTTAAGAAGAACTGTGTGATAATTTAACCATGAAAATTTCACTATTTAGAGCCCCTGAGGAAGGGAAGGGAAGCAAAGCAAGCCTGCTGAGGCAGTCTGCATTGCTGGGGAATTCACAGTGTAGACAGGGAATCATGCAGCCTGAAAATACCCGGGGCCAGGAGGGAAAGAGATGTGGGTCTCTGCCCAAGAGAGGTGATGGCTGAGGACCCAGGAGCCTAGAGTGGGTGCCCATGCTGGACCATGAGAGGGAAATACAAGTCCAGTTGCCACAAATGGTGACATCCCACATCTCGGGGAAAAATTGGACAGACAAATTGGATGGGGAAAGCAATAAAAACAACAGGAATGTTGGAAAAAATGGGATGCTATAAGGTAAAGTTAACAGAGATGGGCATGTTCAGTCTAGAACAGACACATAATAGCTGTCCACAAATAAGTGGCACCTCAGTCTCTCCTATTCCATGTCTGTAGCACACAGTAGTTTAGTCTCCTGAGGACTGAACTGCTTTAGTCTAACTCAAGTTATTGGGCTTAATATAGGTATCTGGATGAAATTTAATGGCCTGTGAAATACAGATCAGACTAGATAATCCAATGGTCCCTTCTGACTTTAAACTCTGTGAACCTATAAGTAAAGAGGTATTTATAAATAAACAAGAAATAACAATACAGAGGACTGGGAGCAATTATTCTTATTAGTCAGTAAGGATAGATAAGAAGTAATGTGCTTAAACTGTAGCAGGAAAAATGTAAGTTAAATACTAGGAAAAGCAGCGTAAGTTGTTAAGTCAATGGAACAAACTGTCAAGGGTGATTGTGGAACCTCACCTTCAAGGCTGTGCGCAAGTCTGCCTGCCTACCTTTCTTCTTTGATCCTCCACACATCATCTATATGTCACTCTTCTCTCCTATGTGCATCCTTCACCCGCTCCCATTTTTGGTTTCTTTTCTTGTCTTTTCAAGCCACTGCATACACTCGGAACTTTCTCTCATCACATATGCCAAGTGCCTTCCTCCACCTGCAGATCCCTCCTCTTCTCTTAACACCAAGTTCCATGTAGCTTTCTACAGTCAGTGCCACACACACATGCTGTCTCCACTCATTCTTGATGTTCAACAATTATCCCATTTATGGCATCTTCATGAATTAAGGACCCTCAAGGGAGAGACCAGGGCAAGATTTTCAAAAGTGACTAGTGATTTGGAGTGACTCCATTTTGGGGGCCCAACTTGAGATACTTTCAAGGGGCCTGATTTTCAGAGGATGGGCACTGAGTACTTTCTGAAAATCAGGCTCCTTTTAAGGTGTCTCAAGTTGGACCTCCAAAAATTGGGGCACCTGAAATCACTAGTCACTTTTGAAAACCTTGGCTGTCTGTTTTTTTTTTTTTTAACGTGTTTAAAATATCATGTAAAAAGATAGTAAAAATCATTAGCTGTGTCAAGACATCTGTTTGGGAATGTTTAATAATAACTAAATCTGCCAAAGTGTAGTGATGTGGATTAGATCAGTGGGTCTCTACCTTTCCAGACTACTGTACCCTTTTCAGAAGTCTGATTTCTCTTGTGTACCGCCAAGTTTCACCTCAATTAAAAACTACTTGCTTACAAAATCAGACATAAAAATACAAAAGCACAAGATTACTGAAATATTGCTCACATTCTCATTTTTACCATATAATTATAAAATAAATAAATTGCGATATAAATACTGTACTTACTTTTCAGTGTATAGCGTATAGAGCAGTATAAACAAGTTGTTGTCTATATGGCATTTTAGTTTGTACTGACTTCGCTAGTGCTGTTTATATAGCCTGTTGTAAAACTAGGCAAATATCTAGATGAGTTGAAGTACCCCCAGAAGACCTCTGTGTACCCCAGGAGTACACATACCAGGAG
Source organism: Emys orbicularis (assembly GCF_028017835.1). Taxonomy (NCBI): domain Eukaryota; kingdom Metazoa; phylum Chordata; order Testudines; family Emydidae; genus Emys; species Emys orbicularis. The sequence goes on from NC_088685.1 coordinate 106,466,031, forward strand.
AACCATTGGATTAGATGACCCACTGGAGGTCACTTCCAATCCTAATCAGTCTGGGTTTTGGTTTTGTTTACATGTATACACCAAGGAAGGAGTCCCCCTTTCCAAGCAGCAATTGCTGGAAAGAAAGAACAGGAATAAGGTTATTGGACTTCTCCTTTTGCTCTATTGACACAAATGGCCAAAGACAGCTGAATGCTAAGGAAGCCTTCAGCAAAGCTGCAGATTGGAGGTTCCACTATTGCTTACAGTACTGGGGAGCAGGAGGAGGTCATTTCTGGGGAACGAGGCTTGGGGGGGAGGGGAATCAAGAATCTTTATTCAACATTACTTTACAGCTTTTGTGCGCCTGGACTGATTTGTTGTGGGAGAGCTGTTGGAGACAGTAGATTTGGCACTGGCCATGGCAGCTGAGAGCCAAGAAAGAAGTTCTATGCCAGTTTAAACCCTGGCTTCAGTCTTTCTCTCTCTCTCCCCCCCACATCCCTCCCCTCCCCCGCATCCCCCTACCCTACCCCACTTTGAAGGACAGAAGAGAAAGAAGGGGAGAGAGAAACTTGCAATGAAAACCAGAGCACTGGGTTAATGAAGCCCATGCAGGCTGCAATAGACTGGAAAGATACACACGAGGCACTTACTCTACCATCTGGCATGCAGTGCTGCTGCTGCTGCCCTTACTACATAGCTTAAAAGGAATAAGCAAACAAGTAAAACTTTTTAAGAGATACCAATTGCGAAACCCAAGCCATGAATCTGTCAGCTTATTCTCTTCCCTTTTACCCCACCTCCCTCTTCTTTTCCTCAAGCCTTTTTCAATTCTCATGCCTATCTGTGAAAATGTACACTGCCTTGTCAGGTTTTCAGAACTGACTCATTTCACCTATTTGCTGCTAAAGAGGAGTTGGGGCCAAAGCTATTATATTTATATTGTAATTGCTTAACCTTCTTTTACTCAGAGCCATAAAGTAGTACATTTAGTAGCAACAGCAAATGACCCATCTTTAGTCTGTGGTTTGTTTAAAATCTGGCCCGCACTGATATGGAAGCAGGGAAGTTTTAGGTTAGGTGAGCTGAGCTTGTTCAGTGATTTTTTTTTTTTTTAAAAATTCAGTAACAAATAGTTGGGCATGTTTCTCTGTGTTTTGCATTCATTGTGCATTTGTGATGCTCATTTTTCTGGAGTGGGGTGAAAAATACTGTCTTGGGGTCAGCCCCCCCAACTTGTGAAAATCATCATATCTCAATTGAAATCAATGGATCTATGACAATTGACACCAGTTGAGGATGTGACCCCCTGACATAAAACCTCTCAAACTAGTGCTGAAGGAAATTTTTTGATGGTTCATGGGTTTGGAAGAACATTATCTCATTATAAACATTCCTCTTCAGCAGCTCTGATCAAGCTGGACCCTTTCTTATGATGAAGAAGCCAAAAGAAATGTCAGCCAGCCACAACCAAAGTCTTTTGTCAAGTAGGATGAATAAACTCTGGATTCTAGTTAATTTTGAGGCACCTGTTCAGTGAAAACCTACACCTATCATTCTGTAAAATGTATGTTCTCAAGGTGCAGTTCAGAAACAGGATACAATAAGTTTCCCATCAAACACACTTGTGTTCCAGGACTGTGTCCCTGTTTCAGTCTTTTATGTTAATATCCATTTGTGGTACTGCCAGGACTAAAGTTGAGTATTTTTTTGGTTCACTGGCAGTTCTGAAAAAAAAATTGTTTCAGGTTAAACAAAACATTTTGTTTCAATTTTGGGCATTTGTTAACATTTTTAAAATAACATTAAAGGAAATTTCTAAATGAAAAGTCATTTCAAATAGAAACATTTCCTTTCATAACTAACAAAATGAAACATTTCAATTTTTTTTTACAATTTGTTTAGGGTTTTTTGACCAAAACAAATCAGCAAAATTGACACAAATTCGCGAAGTGTTTGTGTCACCAAATCTGAATTTTTTTTTTGCCAAAAACAGTCTTGGTCAAAGATTTTTGCCAGCTCTAATCAGGACAACTGGGGAGATGCAGCTTGTCCAGTAGCTTTGTCAGTGTTAGCTATTGAACCACTGATTTTGACCTGACTTGCCAGTATTAATTCCCAGCTATCTTAATTCAGGCAAAGCAAAAACCTTCAAAAAGTGCATTCTTTTTATGAGTCCAAATGGTGACCCTCAAACTGACCAGTGGCACCTAGAAAGAACTACATTCTGTCAAGAGCGGCAGGTTTTACATGCCCTAGTTTCCCAAGGAGAAGTATGTCTTGTGTGTGTTAGAGCTATTATATATACGGTACTTTTAAAATAAAATAGTTGGCATGACAACAGGTCAGATTTTCAACCTGGTTTTCACTAGGCCTCCTCTGTCCCCCCCCCCCTCCCCATCTGAAAAATTGCAGGTGCAAATAACTACAAAATCAGTGAAGGTCATTTAAATTCTATCTACTTGATTCCATTCACAAATTAGGTACACAGCTGCCCAAATAACCCTACCTGCAATGCAGACACACATTTGCAACCCCCAATTTTGAGGATGCAAAAAGCAAGACCAGCTTTTGAAAAACTAGAAGAAAGGTACTAGTAACAAAGAGCTGAAAGAAAGCAGTGGTAGGCAGACCACAGAAAGTTTGGTGGCTCAGTTTGGATGTGTGGTTTGTTTAAGCATCTAAATGTTCACATGCTTATCTAAAGCTATCCAGACTTCTTTGGTCTACAGATATTGGGCTGGACATCTGAGAACCAGCTTTCTTGATTTCTGGTACTTTCTGTTTCCCACCAAGCTGGAAATACCACAAGGACAGTCTTTCTTTCACAGTATTTTGGCACTTCTGCTTCTTGTTCCAGGTGGGACCAGGAAGTGAAAAGGTGAACAAAAAAGAAAAATAATTGGGAAAAAGTTAACTGAACATTTTTGTATCTCAGAATTTTTAAAAAAAAATCAGCCTGGGTTTAATTTGCACATTAGGCAACGGTCGGGGTCATTTCTTACTTTAGTTAAACCAGTTCACTCCTCCTTAACAGAAACATTGTTCCTTTAAGAAGCTTCAATGACTTGCTCCAATAATAGAAAAACAACATGAAACAATCAAAATAAAGCTATTGAAATTATATCAAGTTGGGATAAAACAATAACACTCGTCCTTGTCATGGAAGTGTAGCCCTGTGTTCTATGAATGTGTCAGTGCTTGTGGTGTATTACATCTATTTGTTTTCTTTGTCCTTAACCCCTTTGTTCCACAGGTCAGGATATCCTGATGCTAAGCACTCCTGCAAAATAACATTACAACAACAATGGTATAACACTTAGGGAGCACTTCACTTTTTTCAAACCAGGGGTACCTGAAAGCACTGACTAGTTAGATCAAATTCAATAAATATGCTTATAATACAGCACCACGACCCACATTAAAAATAACCATATTTTTGAAGATCATTGCTGTCTCTAGTCTGAAGTGGGAACAGTAAGGTAAACATGGCAAAGGATGCTAGAACAGTGGAAATATCATGCTGCTCCTGTTGATGTTGGCATAACAAGGAAAAACTTGTGCATTCTGTTTTTTATACTTAAGGATGTTAACTTTCAATCCATTCACTTGAATCTTCCCCCTCTCCTCCCCCCCACCCCCCACCAAAGAAGGAAGAACCTGTTTGTTTGCCAGTTTATTTTTCCATCTGGAAAAGAAACAGGACACTGAATTTAACCAGGAAAGAGTAAGTCTATTATCTATGGATAAGAGGAAAAATTAAAATGCATGTTAAAATTCCTGTTTAGTGAATTTTCTGTGGTTTTATTCAAAATAAAAAGTAGATGGTACAGTAAGCTGCCCCCACACCATCAGTTCCTTCCTGCACCCCTAAACAAGCACCAAGGCTGAATGATAACCCAGCACAAAAAGGAATATAGATTAAGAATGCAGACTGTGTCAGAACAATGAAAATGCCAGACAAAATAAAGGGTCCTGGTACTTGGGGATGTGAAGCAAAAGGGAGAAGAAGGGATTGTTCTTAACATCTGTCTAACAAACAATGCTCAGACATGTTTAAAAATGTCCCAGTAACCCCATTTGCTAGTGAAAGTGCTACTGCTACAATACCCCACCTCATTTCTGTGTGTGACAGAGCTGTTCAGAGCAGACACCAGGCATCTTTTGTTTTGTCTTTAAAGGTTGGCGATAATAATTGTCTTCTGCGTACAATCAGTGAGTGATCACTAGCCACCAGTTAATGTCCTCACATGAACTTATTCTTTCAGTCAGGTGGAGCCTTGCACCTAGCAGCCAAAATAATAAGTCCACAGTGGGACCTCCCATGGAAAAGTGGAATGTCAACAACTTAATTTCCATGCCAGTCAAGCCCTGACATTTCTTTCTTTCTTTTGTTTTTATGATTATTTTTCTTCAAAAATGAAATTTAAAACCAGAGCTGTTTGCTAAGATTACACAACAGCACCAGACTTGTGAATGCAGATCTTACCGCTTTCCTGATTCACTTCTTTCACAGTTAGCTTTGGAATGTGAATCAATGTTATTTCCCTTGCAGCTGAAGGGCAGCTAAGGTTACAAAGGGATTTGACTAATAGGCCAAAACTCCCTTTGGGTTTGCTGAGAACCAAATGACAGAAAAGAGGAAGAAGACGGAGGTGGGTGGGCAGGAAGCCTGTTTAATTCCATTACCGTGTAGATAAATTCAAACAGCCTTCTTAATATCTTCATCATAATGCGGTCATTAGTGGAAGGGAGTGATGGCCTTCTGCCAGTCTAGCCAGCGAGAGGCAGCTGTGAACTGGTTCTGCTGGGCTGCTCAAGCTTCTCTCTGTTTACTGAGGGCTGCTTTAGACTGCACGGCATGATTTGGTGAAGCTCTTTTTAATAAACCAGCAGCTGTTTACCTGATAGCTCCTGATAACAAACCTGTAGATGAAAATGTTCCTTCGCTGCAAATTCCAGCATCTTGCAGTAGGGTGACAATTTCTGAAAACAAACAAACAAACAAGAAGAGAAAAAGGGAGGAAAAGAAAATACCTCACTGGCTTCTCTCCCCCACACATTCTTTTTTTTTTTTTTTTTGGCTGATGTTCCAGCTGTAGCCTGGGATTAATTAAGTGTTGTAACTTGGAGCCTGAGACAGAGGGTGAGTGAAAAAAAATGCATCTATCTCTTAATCTCTGAGGAGGAAGAAGTACAGTAACTGCTTCAGCTCACTTACCAGTGGGAACCCTTGGAAAGCACATCTCTCCACGGTGTTTGTCAAGAGGCAGTGAGGCTGCAGAAGCCTTTTCCTTAGTTGCGGGGGCCCATTTTTATTGTTTTCATTTGTGTCTGGCTAAGAAGTGTGTCCCTAGTCCAATAGCAGGAGCAGCCCTTTCTGGAGAGCACAGGACAGGATGCCTGTGCTAGACAGGTTTATTAATTCAACAGAGCTGGGCAGGCTGTGGAGGACAGGGGAAGAGCCGATGCCCTTTCCCATGGGCAGCCTGCCCAGCTATCAGCCGGGGACCTTAGCCTGCGAGTTGCCTGAGATGATCAGGATGGTAAAGCTCATTTGGAAATCCAAAAGTGAACTGCGAGGGACCAGGCAAAGAGGGATTCTGGAAAATGAAGATGCTCTGGGCAGTTTATCAGGTACATTTAATATGTTCTATAAAAGGTGTAGTCTCATCTAATCGTGCAAGCTGCTGGTTTCATAAAGTGGGACTCAAGCACTTAAACTGTGTGTGTGCATGTGTACAGGGGAAGGCAGTGGCTGAGAGAAGTGTGGAGCTTTGGGACTTAGGGGTTGTGACTGACATACTAATGTATTGAAATCCTGTACAGCAGTCTGCACCCACGCGCTCAGGGGAGTACCTGTTTCATGACAGGCAAGTGAAATAACAGGGTTATTTTCACTGTCCACCCTGATGGTAAACAGCAGGCGAGTAGGATTTGTGCCTGGCTGATCCATTTGTATGACAGCTTTGCAAGGCTGCTCTAAAAATATACATGTGTTTAACACAGGTTTTGAGCACAGCCACCTTATTGAAAAATGTAACACTGCCAGCAATAATTCTAAAATCCCAGTTTATGATTGTGTGTAGAGGGTCTAGGAGCCAGGTCCACTTTTTGAGAATGCCACAGTATTTCTTTTGTGTGGTCACAAAAATTAAAATCCAGAAAGGAAGGCTGTGGTGAGGGTTTTGATGTGTGCCTCAGGAGAGCTGGGTCCCATGGCCAACTCTGCCACAGACTGCCTGGATGATCTTGGACATGTCAGTTGGGGCCAGATTTTTAAAGGTATTTAGGCACCTGTAGATTCAGGTAGGCATCTAATGGAATTTTCAAAAGCACCGAGGTGCCCAACCCTCATTGAAATCAGTTCAGCAAGGTTTTTAAGCAGGTGCACAACGTTAAGCACATGAATTGCCTTACTTACTTCAAAGTCAAGGGAAAGACTCGCATTGGCTTCAGTAGACTTCAGATGAGGCCCTCTGTGCCTTGGTTTCTCATCTGCAAAATGGGATTAATAACACTTCCTTTCTCCCGTCTTGTGTTACAATCTATTTAAATTATGAGCTCTTTGGGGTAGGGACACGTAAATATAGTGCCTAGCACAATAATGGCACCCTGGTTGCAATCAGAAGCCTGTAGGTGCTACCATAATGCAAATAATAAGCATAAATATTAGCACTTCATGTGAAACCATCCTGTATGTGGAGTAAGTATGCTGTGAATATTCTGGAATCCATTATAAAGAGTTTATCACACAATATGGATTACTTGAGTAGTACGGGGCAGGGTATGTGACATGCTAATGAGCTGGGGAATGACTGGGAAAGGCAGATGTAGCCAATCATCTGTGTCTCATCCTTAACTATTCCTGTTAAAAAACTGTATCATAAAAAAGTGCTTACCTCATTTTTATTTTGGAAGTGGCGGGGGAGAGAAAAGTCTGTCAACTCCAGAGAAAATGTAAAACCTTCCACCTCCCCTGAGTGGGAACCACCAGTGACCGGTAAATTAGAAGAAGTCTTTCTACAAAGGTTGTCCTGGGTAAAGGAAGAGGCTTGACCGCTGTATTAAGTGTGTAATAAATGAGATGGGAATGCAAAGGAGCAAACTGATGGGATTGTGAGGTTTGTGTGGCAAGTGGGAACTGAATGCTCAGAAGGATGGATTTTGGTCAAAGAGAAATGAACCGATGATTCATCCACCACATTTTTCATGTGAGTAGTGCTGGAAATATTCAAAAAAGCCACCTAGGGAGAAAGTATAATCACATCATGTTCAGTGCAGCACCATTTATTTAATGAGCAAGGTTCACCTCCAGACTTCTGGAGGCATCTGTGAGTGTACGTTTAAGAGCAGGTGGAGAATAGTGGGTTGGAGGGGGAACAGTAAGAGAAGTGTAACAAAATGTTAAAAAAAAAAAAAAAGAATAGATTATAATCTTCATGGACCCTGATTCTTCCACCAGCAGGATGTGAGTAATCCCCATTGACTCAAATAGATATTACTAATATCCTGTGAAATCTGGCCTTATGGTGCCAATTCTACTGTGTTACCCCAGTGTAAATCCAGTCTAATTCCTGAGCTCAGTTGATTTACACCACTGAGAGAACAATATGACTCCAAAACTTTCAACAGTTTACAAATCAATCCCCTATGTGATGAAGTTGATTTGGGAGGTTGGTTCTCCCCCCCGCCCCGCCCCTCCCCCCGGCAATTGTCATTGTGGTTTCCCATTTTGTTCAACAGCGGGTTCCTCCTATATGTGGGGAAGCCAGTAAAAATCTGTCCAGTCAGAGAGGATCTAAACACTAACTCAGAAAGCATCTGCTTCTCTTCCCTTCTCTGCTTCCCCATCCTTCCCCACAGTCATTTGGAATCATCAGTGGTATGAAGCACTAGTACAACTTAGTCTTGAAAAAGCTACCAGTGCCAGAATGGATGGTGAGGCACCATGGTACATGCATTGCTTGCTTTTTGCCTCACATAGAGAGCCATTATTTCTGGGGGTCGTCTGATGGCTCGTTAGACGCAGCAAGATGTGTCAGCTGTTGGATACTCAGCTTCATAGCACTTGCCAAAGTAAGGGTGTTTTCATTTAAATTCTGACTTGTCCTCATGGTAACTCATCCTACATTATATCACGTTATCTGAGGTTATATTTTCTTACCATAGCTTATGAGGGGAACTAAGGGAAACTGAACAAAAATAAGAGAAAACGTTGGGATGTTTTGGAGAGAAAGGGAAGTTGTCAGGATTTCTGCTGTATTTTAAAGATTGTATTGTGGAGGTTCCTCACTTAACGTGGGCTGAACACAACATCCCACAACTAAGCCTGAGTGATCAGACTAGACTCCTAGACCTTAAATTCTGGGCCCCCTAACAAGAGACACTCCTCTGAGTCCTACAGCTCTTGGGGCCCTCCATAGCAATCAAGGAATATGCAGGATCTGGATCCTCTTCCCCTCCTCCCCCCCAATTACAGTGTTTGCTACACATTACATAATTGTATGAGAAGATTAATCGGCAAAATCTCTGGTGAGATTTTCCTTCACAAATTTTGAAAATCAGATCATTAGCATGCTCTTGCCAGCTTTAAGAGGCACTGCTATGATATCTGCTATGTCTGCAGACCTTGCTTTCCCTCCCTGCCCCTTGCCAGTTGTTGCTTAGTAACTTTTTCATCCAAATCCCTGTCCACACTAGCACAAACCTAAACCCCGTATGATTTTTGGAGATGAGTGTCTCACTAACTGTGGCAAAAGCAGGTTAGCACATCTACATTATTATCTTTCTACCAATATGCTAAACAAAATGAAGAACTAGAGATGGTGGAATAATGAAATGCAATTAATTTGAGGATGGGGAGGAGGGGAAATGGTAGAATTAATCATTATTCAAAATGTTTGCAGCGGATCAAATAATAAGAATATTTATTTGCAAATAATTTTTGGAAGAAAAATGTCGGAATGTGATGGGTTCATTATTTGGACAGAATAACTCAAGCAGCTCTAACTGGCACCATGATTGAGACAGACCCTTCCCTACCCAGCACAGTTTGAACATAGTTTAAATTTTTTTAGTCTATAGAAGAAGGCTGCATTACCCAGTTTTGAACTGTTCTCATTTTCTCCCACCCTTGCTTAATGTTCTGCGTAACTATCCTTTCTTCTCTTGGGTTTCTCTCTCTCTCTCTGGGCTTGTTTATATGGTTGAGTAATGAGCACTTTGGGGGTGTGGTTTCTAAAGTACACTAATGTGTTGCACATTAATTGGCCTGTGGAGATCCAGTTTGTGTGCACTAAATGTTCCCTAGTGCGGTTTAACATAGTTTCAAACAACACTATGTTAAAGCACATTAGGAAATATTCAGTGTGCACCAACCTGGTCTACACAGACCACATTAACATGCTGCACTTTAATTGATTTATAAATCACACCCCTGTACAGCACATTACCCCACTCTGTAGACAAGCCCTATCACTCACAGTGACACACTCACACACACGACATCTCCTGAGAGGAGACTGCTACAATACTTAAATTCTTCAGGGCCTTCCAAACACCAGTGTTTGTGCATTTCTGAAATGACTTTAGAACAGGGGTGGGCAAACTTTTTGGGTTGAGGGCCACATCTGGGTGGGGAAATTGCATGCAGGGCCGGGGCAGGGGGTTGGGGTGCAGGAGGGAATACGGGGTGTGGGAGGGGATGCAGTGTGCAGGAAGGGGCTCAGGGCAAGGGATTAGGGCAGAGGGGTGTGGGGTGAATGAGGGGGCTGAGGGCAGGGGGTTGGGGTGAGGAGTGCAGGAGGGGGCTCAGGGCAGGGGTGCAGGAGGGGTGCGGGGTGCAGCAGGGGGTTCAGGGCAGGGGGTTGGGGTGCAGGAGGGGTGTGCGGTGCAGGCAGGGGGCTTAAGGCAGGGAGTTGGGGGGTGGAGTGTAGGAGGGGTTTGGGCTCCGGGGTGGCAATGGCACGCACAGGGGCCAGGGTAGGCCCCGCGCCGCTCCAGGAAATGCTGCGGCCCCTGGGGGAGCGGGGGCGGAGGGCTCCATATGCGCTGCCCTTGCCGCACCTCCAGGTACCTTCCCCGAAGCTCCCATTGGCCATAGTTCCCCGTTCCCGGCCAATGGGAGCTGCTGGGGGTGGTGCCTGGAGACGAGGACCCAGGGACCGCTGCTGAGAGCGGCGCAGGGCCTGCGGCGCCACGGGGGGCAATCCCGCAGGCCAGATCCAAAGCCCTAAGGGGCCAGATCCGGCCCGCGGGCTGTAGTTTGCCCACCCCTGCTTTAGAAAGTTTTCCCACCTCCCTTCCTATTTCTCCTTCTCACTGCAACTGTCCGCTCAGAAATGTAGGCCCCAAGTCACACATGCATAATGCTTATCATTAACAGAGAAGTCTGCCTCATTTAGAGAGGGAGTACAGTAACTAGAGACACCCACAATGCCTGCTTCCGGTCCATGCCGAATCTTGCAACTAAGATAATTTCCACTTCTCATTAGTTTGCCCATGACTCCTCCCTCTTTGAATCCACTGTCTCCTCCTCCTCCACTGAATCACTTTCAGATTTCATGTAATTGCCTTTAGGGCCCTAAATAACTCTTCCCCTGCTTATCCAACCTTTTCTCTTATCACGTTCCTCCCACCTCCAACTGTCTCTGCTCTGCCAATGATGGCAGCCTCAGCAAACCACTTGCCCACTTTCCCCACAGATGTGTCAGTTCTTCCTTCTATGCTCACCTCTCTGCATGGAAGGTCCTTCCTGAGCTAGTCCACAAAGCCACTAGCCCCTCCTCTTTTAAATCCCGCTTGATGACCAACTTCTTCCTTGAAGCCAAAGAAACATGTTAACTAGCATTCTGTTTATTACTTTTGTCCATTTATTTCATCAGAACCAAACACTTTTGTCCCACCATGCTGTGCAATATTATCCTGTCCATCCTTCCAGCCTCACCATGTGGTTACATTTTGGACATGATTGAACAAGGAAGTATTTGTAATCTCACAAGGTCAGGGATCTTGATACACCTTTTGAGTGCCGTTACAATCATTAGTCCTTGAGAGGGGATCCTCCCTACACTTTGGGGGCGTGGCTATGCTAATTTTGCAATTTGAACCAGTCAGATGCTGAGCACCCCTATTGAAGTCCACAGGAATTGAGGGTGCTCAGCACCTTACTAGATCAGACCCTTTAATCCCCCCTTACACGTACCTACAACATTGTAGAGCGTTCCAGTGTTTTGTCTCAGCATTTGTCAAGTTCCTTACACTTTTCCTTGGACTGAAAACAGCTTTATTTGTACAACACTGAGAGATGCACCACAGGCGGGAAGGCTGTTTACTACATCTATTTCTGAACAAAACAGGGAACGTTGAAGCTTGCCAAATGTGTTACATTTATTGGGGACAAAGAAAATGAGTTTGCTTGAATCAAGGCTAGCTAAGGGCATTTTACTCGAGTTCTGGCCATGAAAGTGCATTCAGTTAATATGATCATTTACTGTGGTGGAATTACCAACTCTTTGGAGGCATGGAATATTTCTTTCTACATACTTGTAAAGTTAGAGCACTGTATAAAAGTTTATTAAAAACAATGAGGAAGGATTACATGCAATGTGCTTTTTTTACAGTATATAGGTGATTTAAATGATTTAAAGCTACAGGCCAAATCCAAAAGCCTCTATTCACTTCTTACTCAGTCCTCAGATTCAGTCCTTACTTAGGCAAAACTTCTGTTGATTTTGAAGAGAGATTAGGAAAGTAAGAACTAGAACTGAGCAAATAGTGGAGGGAAATTATATGCAAATATTTTCACAAATTCTGAATGGCTTTTCAGTTTAGTCATGCTGGCACCCCATTTTTGTTTGCGTTCCCATGAACATTTGTGCAAACTGAATTTTGTTTGCAGGAGTGTTTGGAAAAGCTCTTTGGGCAGCTGTTTAACAGTGCACACACACAATAGAGGAAAGGAAGAGAAGATGAATATAGTATACAGTTGAAACTCCAGGATGTATTTAGGTAGACAGAATGTAATTATCCAAGCTGGATTTTGGCCAAGGCCTGGGAGTTAATACCAAAGTGACAGTGAATTTAATATGTCAATTCAGAGCACCTGTTTAAAGAATTAAACATTAATAGGCCAGATCCTTGTAAGATGTAACTTTGTGGAGCTCCATTGTCTGCCTATGCTGGAAGAAGCACAGGAGACACTGGATGTGGTTTAATTAGGCCACAACTTTATTCTTAAATGTCTGGGAGTACCCGGCAGATAAAATTGTATAGTGCAGGTAATTCCATAATCATTTCAATATATACCTGGGTCCGACAACACTCTCTTTTACCCATCCTGGTTCCCAGCCAACCCACTGCTGGGACCTCACCATCCTCCCCTTGAATGAGGGTTAAGGGGGGACTGTAAAGGGGAGGGGCCGCTGGTTCCCTGCCGTACCAGTTGTAGGAGCCCTGAGTCCCCTTGTTTTTGCTCCTTTAGAGAATACCTCCTTTAAACCTTTACCAATCCATTTTATCTGATCACTGTACCCCTTCCCTATGGGGTACCTGCACTGGACATCTGCCCCATGTTTGCATAACGAGTTGTGACATCATAGCTAACTCCTGGTTCATGTTCTCCCCAGCAAAGCCTGCCTGAACTGCTATGGGGAAGCTGGGGGGAAAAACAACCACCTTTCACCTTGGCCAATCTGGCAGTGAGGGAAAAATTCCTTCCCAGCCCCCTGAGAAAGGAGCAACTAGCACAGTGCCCACAGCAGACCCTGACAAAACCCGGTATTTCACCACTTCCATGGGTGGTAGGGTGGGTGCTGCTCTGCCTGGTCCAGGTAAAAGAGAGCTTTTCCTGCTCTGGAATGGACCTATATAGTCTCCCCTCTCTTCTGGTCACCTGGATGGGTATGCCTAGGGTGACCAGACAGCAAATGTGAAAAATCGGGATGGTGGTGGGGGGTAATAGGAGCCTATATAAGAAAAAGACCCCAAAATCGGGACATCTGGTAACCCTAGGTATGCCACTGACCTGGTCCACAGCTGCAACAGAAAGTCACTCTGACTCTCTAGCTCTTAAAGGGGCAGATGCCTTTTCCAACAAGCCAGACAACGGCCCCTGCTGCTTAATGTGTGGTGAGGTCATTACCCTTAATGTAGCTATGCTGATCTGACCCATTGTTTCTTATTCGTTTTCAAAGGGAAAAGCTACTTCATTTCATTATAAGCCAGCTGTTCTTCCTAGCTTTGTTTCCAAACTGCTGACAAAGTTGGATTGTTTATACCCAAAATTTACCCCTTTTCCTTCACCTTTCCTTAAAATTTTAATTTATTTACCGATACGAATTCTGTGAAGATTTAGGTTACCAGCAGGATGAGTGATTGCTGTGCTATAGATGTGTCCATTCTCTGAGCCATCATTTATTTGGTGGGAGAGCTACAAAAGCGAAGCGTATTGCTTGGGATGGACTTGCTGATGTGCCATTTCGCTTCTTGATTTTTCATTTGTAAGTGCGGCATACAGAGTGCATTGCAACATGTGCTTAAAAAGGTATGCGGCAAAATTGCCGAACATAAGCTCCTGGTTTAAGAGCCGGCAAAACATGCTTTTGAAGCTTCCTGCACGAGGGGCTATACGCTGCAGAATCTTCTGTTGCTGACATTTTGGAAAGTGTATACTTTACTTTCAAGATGCCACAAGGAAATTATATCCCTGAATATTAACTTTTCCCCTTTAGTGTAGTTCATTCCTCTCACTCTTTCCGTCTCCTGAAGTCTTTCAAACTAGGTCACCCATGATAACCACATCAGCACACCCAAACTATTGACTTTGTACAAGATGACACAACAGTTCAGAGCATAAGTTTAAGGAGGAATTTTTATGTATGGGTAAACAGGCTCAAATAAGAACGTCTCATGCTTTCATCCCTAATTCAAATCTCTTTGGGATTTTTGAAAAACTTCCGTTGACTTCAAGTTCATTTGCTTTCATTATTTACTATATTCATGCACCTAGGTATTTCCTGGTTCTGGCCAGAACCAGAAGCGAAAGCATCATAATATGGGAGCAACTTTGTTCCTGCAGTCTGGCCAGAAAGCCACAAATCTCTAAAACCCAACAAGAAAGTCTCTTGTGAGCTTTCCAGCCTAAGGCCCCAATTCAGCAAAGCCTTTACGCATGTGTTTAACTTTAAGCACGTGAGTGATCCCATCTCCTTTCAGCAAAGAATCCAAGCCTGCTTAGGTTAAATTAAGGTTAAGCACATGTTTAAATACTTTGCTGAATCCAGGCCTCAATTTTCAGACACAATATGTTTGGGTAACTCATCTCAGCTTTTAAGATATCCTCGTCACTGTCCCCATCACATACCAGCTTGCAAAGCACATTTCCATCTACCCCTGCTATTGTTACAAGTAATCCGTAAGATTACTGTATTTGAAAGAGAACCGAGGAGGGAAATCTCTCTCTCTGTTTACCTCCTGGTTGTGACAACACCTTGTGTTGAGACACTTCCACTGTTTTGTAGATGGCCAATTGCACTTTATGGCATTTTGTGAAAACATGAGACAGAACTCCCCTGGCCCTATCCTGTCCTGGACACAAATGCATGCTGTACTACAGGATGTTTGCCAGTAACAGCAGCAACAAGGTGTGTGAACAGAGGGAAAAGGGAGGGAAGACAAGGGCATGTTTAGTGGTGTTGCTGCCGGGCCTGGCCAAAAGATACTTCTAAGCATCGGCAAGGGAGCAGAAGAACCCTTAGCAATTTCTAAAGATTATTTTAGTGTAATTTCGGGCCATGCCATTTAAAGAGTGTTCTGTCAGAAAATGAAATTTTTGAAATTAGTTACTTAAGCTCCGTTGTACAGAAACAATTCACAAACCAGGACATTACAAGCCTGATCCAAATCCCCCTGAAGTCCGTGATAGTCTTACCATTAACTTCAATGGGCTTTGGATCAGGCCCAAAGTGCTCATTTGTGCTGTTACCACCCACCCTGCAGCGCTGTGCCTATGAAGCCATTCCTCCTGTCCTGGGGAGCTTCTGAAGAGGCTGGCATGATGCCTCCCAGAGACCTCAGGCATGCAGAGCTTTGGACCTTTCCCTTAGGAGGGTGCAGAATGTTTCTTTCTCTGCTCCTAAGAGTGAGGGAGCAGTCTCTGAATTCTGCAGTCTCTGCTGTCCAGCTGTCCCTGGCCCTTGCATGGGGGTGGGGGGGGACATGTGGCGAGGGAAGACTTGTATCCCCAGCTGCCCTTTGCTCGCATCTGTGTGAGAGCTGGAAACAAACAGGTACAGTTCAAGATAGAGAGAGGTGGTCTGGAGAACTCTGCCAGTATCCTGTGAACATGGAATGTATACCTTCATTCTGAGCTGATTAAGTGTTCTTTAGAGACTTTGGATGCCTTTGTGAGTCTGGCTAGCTCAGGGAGCTGAGAAACAAAATATTCCAAATAACTCAGATTGAGAAGATACTTCACAGTGTTATTTGACCCTTACTCTTGTGTGAACCTTTCTAGTCTGCAGGAACTTATTGTATATGACTCAAAAAGGCTCAAAAGTTGTTTTTTTTCACTCAAAAAGGCATATGTTACAGACAGGAGCGCCGCCAGCTTTTCCGCAGCCCTAGGCGGAGGAAGGTCCCGCCCCGAAATGCTGCCCCCCCACAGAGGCGGCAGAAGGTCCCGCCGCAGAAATACCGCCGCGGTCGCTGCCCCCCCAAATTGCAGCGCCCTAGGCGACCGCCTAGGTCGCCTAATGGGTTGCGCCGGCCCTGGTTACAGAGACATACCAGATAGGAAGTGTTCTGTAGTAGCTAGGATAAATACCTGAAAACCTCAGGTATTTAGTGGAGTAGAGGGCATTACTTGGAGCCCTTTGAATTTTTGACAGGGAAAAAAAAGGCCTGAAGTATCAAATCATTTAGTCCATCTGGAATATATATGGACCAAATTCTGCAATCCCTAATCAATAATAACTCCCACTGACTTCAATGGTGTGTTTGTTCAATTAACAACTGCAGAATTTGGCCCTTTGGGGGTTGTTTGGACCTTCATGTTTTGGAGATTCAGTGCAGAGAAGCCCCCAGGTGCTTATCCAAACAGCTTGTGTGTTCACAACTTTGCTTATCCAAACCTTTCCCAAATAGCCTGTGTGTTCAAAACTTAAGCTGGAAATCTTATAATTATAGGTTTTCGTGTAACATTTTTTGTATTTCCTGCTTTCAGTCAGGCTAGAAATACTGCAGGAACAGTCGCTTTCACAATATTCCATTTCTGGTCCCAGATGGGACTGAGACTTGAAAAGGGGATAAGAGAGTTAAGAGAACATTTATTAACTTCAGAAAAGGCTCAGATCTGATCCAACTGGAGGCTTGAATGGAGATTTGGGTCAGTTTGGGTCAGAGATTTCCCCCCCACTCCGCCCCAAACTGCTTCACTCAGCTTTCCTTACAAAATTGTTCAGGATAAAATTAAAGCTCATTGACAGCGACTCAAGTGTATCAAGCCAGGGAAGGAGGGAATTGCGAGAGAGATTGCCAGGTTTTATGTACTCTACTGCTTGAATGTTTTGCTCCATTCTTTCTCTTCTTTCTACAGGCAGTGGGGAAACGTATGTTACTTACTGTTCTCACTTGGGGACTAATGCTGCCCTTGAATAAAGCAACTAGGATGGTCAGATGCAATAATGTCAGTAGCTAGGGAGCCTTCCAAAAGTGCCAGTTTAGTTTCATGTGGGAGAGGCATGCTGCATTTGTAATTAGTGTGCTGGTAAACTATGGAAGAAAAGACTGTGGGGAGAGGGAAGAAGTCAGTAAGTGGGGAGACTATCACGAAGGTAGTCTCAAGCCCAATATGACTACAGGTCCTGGGCTACCTGTTGAGACAGTGTCAGGCTCTAGCTCCTGTTTTAGGAGCACCCAAAAGAAGGTGTAGCACAGAAACCCATGCTCTGGGAGAGTGCAGGCCAGCAGTAGGAGATGGGTAAATTAGACACTGGAACACACGGCAGCACCAGAGGCAAATGTGTCTGGTCTAAAAGAAACCCAACTTCTCTGAGAAATGGCCAGCCAGCTCCAAAGAGGACCCAAACTCCCCTGAGTGCAGGACAGTTAGACGATAAGAGGATCCTGGGGAGTAGAGGAGAAGGAAAGGGAGACTTAGGATGGAAAATAGGTGAAAAATCCGTAATGCACTTTGTCATATTGCTGTTGACAAGCTAGCATGCTGTAGATTCACACCCTGGCTTGCCACACGCAAACTTGCTATGTAGACAAGCCATCAGGGAAAAGAGCAAAGAAGAGGATTCAGGAGGGGGGGAAATAAGAAATAGGAAGGGTCAGCAGTGGAGGGAAGAGAAAGAGTGACTTAAGAGCAGGAAAGAGAAATATGGGACTAGGCAGGTAATATGAGAGAGAGTAACTCAGGAGGAAAGAGAAGAAAATGAACTTGTGGCAGATCAAAGGAGAGAGAGATGGGGAAGTCTGGGAGAGAAAGGGAAGAAATAGATTGGAGGAACCTGGGATGGAAAGAGTGGGGGACTTGAAAGAATTAGAAGGGAAGAAGAGGTAGGAAAGTGTGTGTGGAGTTCCCAGGGAAAGTGATGTGGAAAGATAGGGGGAGGAGACACTGGGGAAGAGGAGAGAGAACCACAGACAGAATGCATGGGGAAGCAGAAGAATTCTGGTGCTTTGGGGAGGGAGCCCAATGACCTGAAAAGCTTGGGGAGCTGGTTTTAAGTTGGGTGAGAATCAGGAGCTGTCAGGGCCCTTAACTGTGTTTCAGGCAGGGGATGCTTGGAATAAAATGTGAGTGTGTTTGGCTTTTGGTGGGTTTCTTTTTTGCCATGTTGATGCATGGTTTTAAATTGAAGATAGTCTCTTATCCACCCTACCTTGGGTTTGTGAGGACAAAAAAGGGTTGTTCCAGTCTCTGGTGGCAAGCCCTCACTGGTCTGCCTTTAATCCTATCAGTATGGAGCATGGGGAAATGTTGCTTCTGTGTTGTCATCCCAGGACCTGTAAATCAAGGCTGGAGCCCTGAAGAGGAGGTGAGAGGGGGAAAGAAACAGAAAGTATAGTAGCAAAGAAGAGAGAGGAGTGGTAAGGAGACCAGCAAAGACAACGAGGAGGAGAAGGAGAGTAGTTTCTTTGGCATTGTGCATTCTGCTTACATGCCACATCGTTCAGTTTCTTACGTTGCTCTCATTCCCCCTTGCTTGCCAATGTCAGAATGAGGCAGCAGTAACTGTGCTCGTACATTTATATTGTTGCGACCTTTCCCACTCCACTCATGTCTAATAACTTTGGCCATTTATTGGGAACCGAAATTACAGCCTTGAGTCAAGGGCATGGTGACACAGATAGGCAGAGCACCATGCAATTGTGAATTGGCTGGCCATCACGCTATAAAACTTGAAAGATTCTCTCCAAAGGGTTTCACTTGACTGCTGTTCTTTCCAGTTTTGTGCCTTACTGCCAAGTGGGGAGGAAAGGAACTAGTTAGTCTGGGTGTCTGGGGGGGAACCACAGGTTGGGTGTGCTTTCAATAAGCAATCAAAATAACATGTGGAAAATCCGGGTGTCGTAATTGTGTGTTCTACAGTAGCACCTAAAGGTCCCAGCCAAGATCAGGGCCTCCATTTTCAAACACAAAACTGGAGAGAGTCTCTGCCTTGAAGCATTTACTAATTTAAGACAAGATACAACCAATGGGAGAAATAATCATGGGGTAGGGGGATTGGTGACAGGAGCACGCAGTCACATAGACAAGTGTTTACAATTAGCAGGCTTCAAGTAGAGATTTTTTTAAAAAAATAGATAAATAGGAATATCAATGATACCAGTAATCCCTGTTGTCTGTCAGCCTATCCAATGTCAGTCGGCAGTTTACTCTAGGTTCATGGTAGATGTGAGTCTTGAGAAGGGATTTGACAGATAGACTTTACGAATTAGTTCCAAAGCATTCCATGAATAAGGGGTGGAACAGAAGAAAGTCTGAAGTTGCTTGTGGAAGGTGTGATCCTTTAGATTATCTAAACCCCACCTCTGCTAGAATTTTTGTCATTTAATTTTTCTTGTCCATTTTCTCCTAATCCTTATTTGTAATAAGGAGGATAGTTCTCCAGTTAAAGCATGGGATTGGGAGGTTTAAGATCAAGGTTCTCTACCAAGCTGTGTCATAAAACAGTACCCTGACCTTGGGCAATTCATTTAGACCCTGATTGAGCAAGGTCCATGGCTAACTTTAAGCAGATAAGTCTCTAATTGATTTCAGTCTGGCTACTCATGTGCTTAAAGTCAGGTATGTGCTTAAGTACCTTGCTGAATTGGGTGAGTCTTAATCTTGCAGTGTCAGTTTTCTGATCATAAAATGGGAATTAAAATACTTATCCATCGTTGTGAACTGCTTTGAGATCTTCTGATAAAATGTGCATAGTTATGAAGCATTATTTTTTTTTAATTATTTGAAATAATCAACTGAGTGGAGAGTAAAGTTATGACTAGTAATTAGACTTTGTACACTCCCCTAAACTCTCTGAGTAGAAGTTGAATGAGTTACTTGTTATTTTTTTTACAAAGTGCGTTACTCATAGGTACATGCCCGGTGACTGGCAAAGCAGCAGGTAAAAGCTGAATAGGTTTTGCTTATTATGTGTGGCAATTGTGATAACAAAAATGCAAACTTTTAATTTCCTAATTAAATGTTAATGCCCCTTAACTGAGGCTGTGACACAGCCCTCATGAGACAGTTACAACATTTCTGACATTCTCTGTAGCCAAAAATGTGCTGATGTTTGGCTTTGCTTAGAGTAGAGGGCTGGGAGATCATGTGCTTCAGGTTGGGGCTAAATACTGTAACACTGAAAAATAAAATAAAGCACACCTTACTTAGTTATCCTGCCATACATACAGAAAATTGTTTGCATATGACCTCATTAACAACACAAGTTAAGGACAACATCGCAAATAAATGAGCTACATCTGAATCCAGATCCAGACTTTCTGAAACTAAAGATTCTGCTGGTCAAATGCCCTGTCTCAACTCATGTTTTCCTCACAAGTTCCCACATTCTTCATGACTTCAACTTCCATGCTGATGATCCATTTGACACCCCCCCCCACACCTGTTTATTTCCTCACCATCACCTCTTCACTTGACCTGCAGCCCTGGTTCAACTCTCCCACTCACCAAAAGTGCCATACACTTGACTTAGTCTTCACCATGCACTGCTCTCTCTCTGATCCCTGTTGCTGTGTTATCCCTCTCTGACCATCACCTGGTCTCTTTCAGCATCACCCTCCACATACCTCATGCCCTGTCGCTTAATCTTTCCATGACTTCCAGATATCAGCATTGATGACTTCTCGTCTGCTCTTAGCCCACTCCGACTCCTCCCTGCCCTCTCTTCCCCTTCTTCCATTGATATGTTGTTGATTCTCTCTATGCATCACTCTCCTCCGCCCTTGACTCTTTCCCCCCCCTCTCTCACAGCAAGGTCTTCTCTGACAACTCCCAGCCCTGACTCACCCCCAACATCCACTTCCTCTGTTCCTGCTCTCACACTGTGGAGCATCTCTGGAAATTCATTACTTTCTCCATTAAAAATTCATTCTGTCCTCTTTCAGTTCTGCCATCTTCTGAGCTAGACAACTCTCATTCTTCAACTTAATTGAATCCCACACCTGCAATCCCAGCTGATTTTTTTTGCCACTTTTGACTCACTCCTCAAATCTTCCTCTCCTCCTGCCTTCACTTCTCTCTCTGCCCAAGAATGCACCAATTACTTCCAGGTTAATTAAATACAAGGTGACCTTCCCTCTCCCCTTGGCTTACCATCCCTTCACCTCCTGCAAATCTCTCCTCCTCCTTTCTGGTCACAGGTACAGACATTTTTCAATTGCTGCCCTCCTCTCCCCCTCCACCTTCTTTAGTGACCCCATTGGAGGCCTCTCACTATGCTCTGCCTCTTCCCCTAGTAGTGCAAGCATGTTTTGGTCTCTCCCATCTTAAAAAGCCCTCTCTTGACCTCTCCAACTACTGCCCTATCTGCCCTCTCCTTTTCATCTCTAAACTCTTGATCATGCATACACTGACTGGAGGTCTTCTCCTCCAACTCCATCCTAGACCCACTCCAATCCATCTTTTGCCCCTTGCACTCCACTTAACCACTCTCTAATGGTTTAAGTCTCTAATGACCTCTTCCTAACCAAAGCTCAGGACCAGTACTCCATCTTCATCCTCCTTGACCTTTCGGCCACCTTGACACCATCAACTGTGCTCTTCTTGGAGTCTTGTCTTCCCTGGGTTTTTGTGACTCTGTCCTCTCCTAGTTCTTCTCCTACCACCCTAATCATTCCTTCAGCATGTCCTTTGGAGGATTCTCCTTATCTGCCCTCCAACTTTCTGTGGGGATTCTATAGGGCTCTGTCCTGGGTCCCCTTCTCTTTTCATCTCTACACTTCATCTCTAGGTAATCTCATCTTCAAACATAAATTCAACTACCATCTCTGTGCTGACAATTCACAGATCTACCTCTCTACTCCAGACCTATCTGCTTCTGTCCGAACTACAATATTGGCCTGTCTCTCCGATATCATCTCATCAATGTCTAGCCATCAATTCAAGTTCAACATGGCTAAAACAGAGCTCCTAATCTGCTCCCCCTCCCACAAAAAACCCTTCCCACTGCCTCCTTTCTCGATCACTGCGGACACCACCAACAACATTCTGCCTGTCGCTCAGGCCATAACCTGGGTGCCATCTTTGTCTCAGACTTCTCTCCAGGTCCTCATGTCCAGGCTATGTCTGAGTCTCGCAGATTTTTACTGCAGAACATTTTTAAGATATGGCCTTTCCTATCAATCCATGCAGCTAAAACACTCATCCAGGCTTTCATCATCTCGATTACTGCAACATCCTTCTATCTGGCTCAACACATCCACCCTTGGCCTGCTCAGAATTCTCCTGCAAAGATCATTTTCCTAGCCTGCTACTTTGATCACATCACCCCTCTCTTTGTATCCCTCCACAGGCTCCCCCTTTTCTATTGCATGAAACACATAAGCTACTTGTCTTCTCTTTCAAGGCCCTTCACAGCCAATCCTCAACCTGCTTATCATCTCTCTTTCATTATCAATGTGTTGATTCATGCCTCCGTTCGGCCCATGATGCCAGCCTCTATCACCTGCTTGTTAAATTTTCAAACAAGAACCATTGTGCTTTTTCCTATGCTGCCCCTCATACTTGGGAGGAGCTCTTCATAAACATCTGCAAAGCTACCTCATTGTCCTTAAAACTCTCCTTTCCCAAAATGCCTAAAAACATTTGACAATGGCGAGGCAGCTGATGTGTTGAGACCACTGCTTATCAAGCTGACCACTTTTGTTTCATTGTACTCCTCCACCTCTGTGTCTGTACCCATCTGTTGTCTCTTGTCTTATACTGAGGGCTGGTCTATACTAACAAGGTAAGTGGATCTAAGTTACGCTAGTTCAGTTACGTAAGATATGTAACTTAAGTCGACATAGCTTAGATAATTTACAGTGGTGTCTACACCACGCTATGTCGATGGGAGACATTCTCCCGTCGACTTACCTTCTGCCTCTCAGGGAGGTGGAGTACTGAAATTGAAAGGAGAGCGCTCTCCCATCGACTTATCCATGTCTTCATCAGACACATTAAATTGATGCCCGCTGCATCAATCGCTGCAGCCCAATTTAGCTCGTAGTGAACACAAGCCCTTAGATTATAAGCTCCTTGGGATAAGGACCTCTTTTTTATTCTATGTTTCTACACTGCCTAGCACAGTGGGGTTCTTGCCCATGATTAGGGCTCCCAGGAGCTACAGTAATATACATAATTAATAACAGTAATAGTAGTAACGATCTGTACCAATGGTAAATGGCAGCCTATTGATAGGTAAGTCTTGCAGTGGACTTCTGTACAGGCTATGATCAACGTTGATAAATAGACTAATTAATATAACAAGAAAATAAACAGCTTTATGTTTTGGAACATAAAACACACCCTGCATGATACTCTTGTTTGTCCAATAGGCTCTGTACCCAACTTCACTGCCTGAGAGAGTTCATAGGGCACTCTGTGGGAAAGAAACTAAATTCCTTGGCTTTCCTGGGAGCTCTGGTATGAACCTTGTTTGATCTGCCAACTGATGCTACAACACTAGAGTGGATCTAATTAGCTAGACACAATGAGTGTGCATCTTGCACATTACTGGAGCCAATGCTTAAGCCAGCATCCTCATGGCCAATAGGCAACAGGCCCCCCCAGGTGACCCAAAAGGGAGTCTTCCTCTGGCAGAGCTAGTGGGAGCAGTTTCCCAGCTCTTTGAATGTGTTACAACCTCCTCTACCCTAATACAACTGCTGAAAAGCCATGTCAAACTTCCCATGGAAACAATTTTTCAGAACAAGGCCCTCAGCCTCTTCTGAGTAAGCAGAGAGGAAAAATTCTTTGTATGTGCCCTAAACTTCTTTTACTTAGTCTGCATCTAATAAGAATGAAAAACAACACCGGAGTGTTTGAGCCACACACAGAGGCAGAAGTGGAAGGAACAGAGATCAACTAATAGGAAGCAGTAAGAAAGTAAAAAGACAGAAGTACAAGAAAATCTGAATGCCAGACAGATGTGTTCGCAAAGAAAAAACTGTGTAGAGGAGAAATCAAAACGAATCCATGGGAAATTATAGCAACAATGGAAAGACAGCTTCAAATTAGTTAAAGATGGCCAACAGCAAGTTACCCAAACAGAAGAGAGAAGAGGAGCCAGGGAACGTAAACAAGACTGAAATGACAAAGGGAAGGATTTTTACTCACTATTATTTATGTAGTGCCATAGGTGTGTACAGGACTTTGCAGGCAAATCTCATTAACATGCTGGGCTTGAGTCCAATAAAAATCAGGAGGAATTCTACTGAAGCCAGTCGAATTACACCATAGTTTCTCATAGGTACTGGAAGTATGAGTGCTGGGGGTCCTGCCGCACCCCCTGGCTTACAATGGGGTTTCTATTATGTACAGGGTTTACAGTTTGGTTAAATGGGTCTCAGCACCCCCAACTATACCAATTGTTCCAGCACCCCTGGAGGTTCTCAATCTCAGAGTTGCAGTGGCCTTCTTTTCTTTATGGCTAGATGGAAAGAGGCAGTCTCAAAGCTTTTTTTTTTTTTTTTTTCCCCCTGTACTTGGGTCACTGTATGGAAAAGATTGCTAACCACTGAGTTAGGCCAATGTAAAACTAATGTGTGAGGAGAATCAGGGCCAACGTCCCTGCCCTCAGGAATATAAAACAAAAGTAAGATCAAGAGACTGGAGGGTGATGGGTATGCAGAAGACATCAGTATACAAAAGAATGGGGTTTCTGGCCTTTAGGGAGCAGGCTTTTTTTTTTTTTTTAATCAAGAATGGGAGGTAAAAGCTGTTTTCTTTGCAGATTTCATGTTTGATAATAATGAAGGGTGGAAAGCAGCCAAGGCAGAAGTTACACTGGAATCGGGGGGAGATATCACTTTCTTTGGTTACAGATGTTTCTATAAACTGAGAAATTATGAGCAAAGGTTCCCACTAGGTTCCATTTAGAAATCAGACCAGTGACATCTTCCTGCACTCGTGTTAATTCAATGTAGAGTGCCACACCTGGAAACATGGCCAGCTGAGAAAGGCAAAAAGTAATGTTGGCTGAGCCATAGTCTGTGATTATCCTAAATCATCAATGGCAGTTTCTAAAAGCGTAACCTACTAGCTCTCGCCAAAGGACCTTACTTTCAACGGGCAGCCTCCATTTCTGGAAACCATATCCAGGAACGGCGAGGCGGGAGGAGGAAACCTGTGCAGTGTGCTTTCTTTGCTGGTTTGTTAAAGAAGACGGGGGGATGAGGGGCGGGGAAACTATCCCTCATCCATTTGCTTATTAGCTAGTGCCAGTCTGGATGAATTTCCAAAAGCAGGGGTGAAAGAAATTCAAAGATTTTTCAATGCCATTTAGGGACTGACACAAGGAGGTAGTTGGCTAGGGTTTAAAGCTGCTAGACACTGATGTGCAGCAGATCAGAAATGAGCTTGTAGAGTCAGCCATTGACATATAATAAACCACTTTAAGGAAGCATGAATTATGCATGAGCTACTCTGTGAAGATGTTTGGAGCTCACAGTGTTGACGTGTCACAGGTGATCTGTGCATCGGATCAGCGGTGGTCCGCTACAGCCTTCTCGCTGTGTGGTATAGTGTTTGGTTTCCTGGGCTGGGGGAAGATGCACAGATTGAAAGCAGACCTATGCTCCTGGCTCAAGCTCCTGAATAGATCTAATATAATTATACAGACTTAGTCAGGTCAGCGAACATGGAATCAAAAGGCACATTCTTACTTTCTCTGCAGATGTAGACCTTCTCTCTGTGCAGCAGAATTCAGCCAGCTTTAGGCAGCAGAGATTTGTGCTACAGTGGCACCTTTCCAAGAGCCAACAGGAATTTGAAATGGAGCCCAGGCCTAAATACACTTTATTTAGGCTCCAAGTGGCAGCTTCTCCCACTGCGTTATAATTCGACAGGAAAGAGGGTAAAATCTTATCTGTCGATTTCTAATTTAAAACTGTGTGGATTTAGAGAGCATTCTGATTGGTTGGAATGTAATCTGAAGGCATACAGCCATATTCTGCTGTCAGTTACGATAGTGGAAATCCAGAGTCACTGAACTCAGTGGAGAGACTCCCAGTGTACGCTGGTGTAAGTGAGAGCAGAATTTGCCAAGTAGTCTCTTATGACCCATCCCACTCAGCTGACACAACTAATATTGTAGAATGCCAGCCTCTCTTTCTGGCAGCACAAATATGTATCTTCCCCTACACTAAAAAGACTGTTTTGTAATGGAAGTTAAGTGGCAGCTTGGAAGGATCTATAAGACATTGAAAATGATGGTGAGTTAGCAGCACTAGCCTATAGTACAGCCAAGACAAGAAACTGTGTGAGGCCCCATAGCCATTTACTGAGTCAGCAACCCACAGACCTGCCCAATCTCCCACTCTGCTAATTGAACCAGAAGGGAAAAAACTCACCATCTGACCCAAATTTGGCAGCATGGGGCCCTACAAATCATAAAGCCAACCTTGTGGTTCAGAGGCACTCAGCTGTAGCAATGACTCCTCCTCCAGAATTTCTTCATTACTCTTTTATAGCAGCAAACCAAAGAGGTGGTTTTATTTTCTGTGTTAGTTTTAATTCCCTTTTGCAAATATTACAGCAAAGCCAGGAATGAAATGATAATGTTACCAGAAAAGATTAAGACTAGTTACCTAAAACACACACACACACACAAAAAACCTAATCATGTTGCTGAAGAAACAATACTTAACTTATGGTTGTTCCCTGTTTTGAGGTAGTTTCAATATCCTGGTCTACATAAACTCTGAGGCTAATGTGTTTCTGTGACCTCTGAGATTCTTGACCCAGAATACGAGTATTACTAAACTGAAAAAGAACACCGCCAAATTATTATTATTATGGTGAAGAAATGTATCCTCCCCCTCTCATTCCTAAACTCTTCTTGATTAGTATAAATCTCTGTGCTCTGACTGGCTCCTGCCCTCAAAACTCCTATCCATATACCCACTCACATGACTGATTCAACTAATCAGGTACTAATTAAGAGCAAATCTGGATTATCGATCTACAGTTCAGCAATGCAGAGTTAAGAGAAGGAAGCTACGCTAACACTGAAGAACTGGTTTCAGAAAAAATAAGCACCCTGTAGTCCCTGGTCCCTTCATCCATTCTCTGACACAAATCAGAGCCTCTGAAGTTCGGATTAGGTAAAGTCACCTTCCACCCTTTTGTCACTCTACTCTTGCCAGCAAGGTGGTGTCTTCTTCCCTTTTCAACACCTTTCAGTAAATCCAACTCTGTTCCACTTCCTGTTAGCAAGATTGAGAGGGAGAGAAGTGGGTCAGACAGATGAAATGAGCCAGCAAGGCCTAATGGAGTGTCATGGGGAGCTGAGGAACTATTAGAGATTAGTGGGGGGGAAAGGAAGAAAGACCTGAGGAGGTTTAAAATATATCAGAGAGAGAATACGACCCTCAGAAAGTTTGAGCCTCCAGGTCAGATTATACGGCCATGCCTGCAACCTCAGAGGACCCCAGTAACTGGCTTCGCAGAGATCTCCCTATTTGTTGAGTCAACGCTGCCAAGCCGTCTGAGGGTCACGCTTTTTTTTACTGGAAACAGGAGTGCCCTAGTAGGAAAAGGGTTCACAAGCATTTTCCTGACGCACTTGTTTGAGTCAAGAACTTATTCTGCAATGAAATGTATTTCTCTAACTACTGGCTGGAGACAGTGACTAGAGTTAGCTATGATGTGATTAGCAATAAAGTAAAAATAATAGATGGTGGTGGTGTTTTTTTTCTTTGGAGGGAGGATCTTTTTTTAGGAGTATGAATATAAAAGTAAATATATGTACTACTACTACTGCCATGTCATAATACAACATTATATAATAGTTGAAATATTTCATTTTAAACATCAGTAAGGGCAGCTGCTATTTAGTACTGACTGAAACATCATACAGTATCTTCTTTTTTAGATTAAAGCACGTCCTATTTGTATTGTAAAGAAACAGTTTGGCTCTACTACTACTTACATGTTATGAAAGAGTGTAAAAATAATAAAATATAACAATTTTAAAAATACCTAATGAAAACAAAATTTCAGAATTCCCCAAAACTAAGGTTTTGCCAGATGAAAATGTTTTCACTTTGAAATATTTCCCCCCAATACACACAGGAATGTGTGTCAAAATCAATATGTTTTATTGAATGTTTCAATTTAGACAAAACAGCATTTTTTGTTGAAAAAAGGGAAAAGTTTTAACAAAAATATTCCAACTACTTCTATCTACCAATAATCTCACCATTGTCATTTGTATACATAGACATGGTTATTTCAAATGTTTTTAGACCTCCAGAAACATTTTTTGCCCTTTTGATGAGTTGTTTGAGATGGGAGGGTTGGCAAGGGAATAGACTAAATAGTATGGCTGAATTTTAGGAGTGTCATTTTAAAATTATTATGTATGACTTATTTGTATTTTAGTAGCACCTAGGAAACCCAGTCATGGACCAAGATCATGACTATGCTAGGTGCTGTACAAACAGAACAAAAATATGGTCCCTGTCCCAATGAGTTTTCTGTATTAATCCAAATAAATAAATAAATGTAGTCAGTGACATATTTTGGAATGGTTTTCTAGTCAGTAAGACTATTTCTGGTAGTAAGCACTTCACTCACCATTAAGTATCTATAAGATTTAGTCTTAAGAAAAGACTAAAGGAAACAAGACCTACTCAGCTGCTATATGTATGTGTAAGAGAATGTAACCCAACATCTAATAGAAGTAAAAAAAACTTTTAACTGTTGGAGGAATTATTTCTATCAGCATTTCCCAGTAAAATTGAAGTGACTTAATTCCCAAACTTTCTTTCAAGACAGGCATTTTTTCAGGCTGCTGGAAGTCAGCCACCAACCGTCTGTAACACATTAGGCACTGTTTTCCAAAACACCTTGTGGATCACTAATTGGGGTTTGCATAATACCACAAAATTGCAAACATTCCTTTGAAATAAGCAGGAATGTAAACTGCCCTTCAGGAGTAAAAGAAAAGGGAAGATCTTTTAAAAAAAAAAAAATCTGGTAACAATCATCTTTTAATTAGATGAGTAAAAAATGTTACTTTTTTTTTCCCCTGAAGAAATGGGAATCTGTTGGGGAAACCTGCTAAGAACTTTGAGAAGAACAACGGTTCTAGTGGAACTTGTAGATACAGTACTAACTGTTCACTCCACGAGGTAAACAGTTACGAAATGCTTTTGAAATGCAGACTTTGTGAGGCTCTCAAGGTTATATATTTTGTCACAGTGCACAAAAATAAATTGTGTGGGAGAGCCGAGAGATATCTATTCCAATGCAAGTGTGCAGTCAGAGAATCAGTGCTGGCTGGAAAAGTTATGAAATGGAAAGTCTGAGGACTAAATTCTTCTGCCCTGGTGTGAATTTGAACTATCCTATACTCAATGGAATTAGATCAAATTTTACACCAGTGTAACGGAGAACAGAAATTGGACTGACTGACTGGCAAGAGGGCGAAGAACGTGCTTGGTGAAAATCCAACCTCAGCAGCTAGATACCACAATAAGTTAATTTATGTCTCAAGTCTGTCACTTCTGTTGACCTAGCAACAGACTGTGTCTGGGCCTGCATGAGTTTGCAAGGAGGAGAAGTTGAAAGATGCCTCCCCTACCCTGTATCCTTCTGCACAGGCAGCCACAACCCCAGCATGGTGAGCAAAGATTGCACACATCTAGGATTACTGCTAATACCCGCCATGCTGCACACCAGGCCAGAGAGCTGAGCTGGTACAGTGGGAAAGAAGGGAGCGGGGGAAGTGCATGCTGTACCCTAGCGTGCATTCCCCCGCAGAATGCTGAGGGCATTCTCTCTGCAGGGACTCCTGCTGTGCTCTTTTTGTGCTGTTTCTCTCTCTCCTGCCTCGCCCCCACCTCCTACCCAAACATGCACTGTAGCTCTTGAATTTTTGTTAATAGTTTTGATGGTCTGAGTCTCCTCCTCAGTGAATATTTGTCAATTGTCTCAAAAACAGCACAAGTCAGCATGATTTGGCACAGATGACAGTTCCTGCTGAGGATGAGTCTAAAGCCCCAACCCTAAAAGAGCTGTGTGGAGCTGCAGAACAGGATAGAGCTAAACTTGAACCATCCCTGCCATTGCATTGCCCCAAAAAAACCACCTCCTCTCTCTGTTGGAGCTCTGATTCAGGGCATTGCCAAACAAGCCAGATGCCTAAAACGTTAAAAACAACATTTTCAACCATTTATTCAGGGCTATTCTTCACCTTCCTCTCTTCAGCCTGGTAGGACCTACAGTCCCCGGCACCTCTAATCTATTTCATTCCTGAGCAAGATGGTTATTCATAGCTCAGATCAATAATGTCTCTTGTTGACCGCATGGGATTCAATTAACTCTAAATTTCAGAAAGGAAGTAAAGAGTGCAAATTGTGAAGTCTCATCAGACCCTACATAATGTTTAAAGCCTGGAAGAGGACAGATTTGGGAAACACAATCTGTTTGACCTCATTATATGATTCTCTATACAGTGAAATGCTTCAAACAAAAAGCTCTCTGAAGAACAGATATGCTGGGTACCAACCTATTTGTTTAGAAGTCTGAAATTCATTCACTATCAAGAGTGGCCTTTCACACAAGCAGAAACTCAGTGTGGTGAATGCTGCTTTGGTTGGGAGAATCAGTCGCTTTATATATGTGTGCGCCATGGTTTCCAGTGTTTTTGTTATATCTAATAACAGGCTATTCTGGACACAAATAAGGAATCCCATAAGTGAAAAGTTCACATCAGTCACACGAACCATTTGTACAGAAATGGGGAAAGAAAATTGCCTTGTACTTCTTATCTGACACAAAGATGAGGGTGGTAGGGGCAGATTAGCAAGGTTATGTTCAGCAATGCATGTATCTGAAATAAACAACTTTTGACAAGAAGATTACAAAAAATGAAAGCTTCAAGAGAATGAGAAAATCTGATGCTATTTGTAATCACAAATCTGGTATACTTATCCAGCATCTCCCGTCTGCTTCAATAGAGGCAGAGTGTAGGCTCTGAGAGCTTTTAATCATCCATGCTTTGTTCTTTTGAAGAACTTTACCATCCACACAGCAAACCCGCATTCGATCTGGCCTGAAAGGCAGAGGGAGGAGAGCAGTGATGATTAATCTGATTAAGATCCTGAGTTATTAGCTGGGAACAGTCCTTCTGATTATCGTCCCTCTCACTGCATACCACCATTTCTATTGCAGTCCTTCCACTGGGACTTACCATTTGTACGCCAGAATAGGAAGGCGTTACTAAATAGCACAAAATAGCAGCAAGGTGTCCAGCACACCGCATTTGTAACTGTGTGTGGTGTGTTGTACACACACACACCAAGGGCAGATGATGAACAGAAGAGAGACTGGAGGCTGTGATGGTTCTGGGGTTACCGAGAACCTTGAGTAACCTTGTGCCTCCTGCCTCCAGCGTGAGGCAGTGTTACTTGTGCCTAGCTGGGTGTCAGCTCCCTAACACCACCAGCCTTCTAGCCACTCAAGCACACCCCTCTAGGGTATACCTGCCCTTACTTTGCCTTGCAGGTTTACAATAGGTGCGCCCCAGTCCCTGAGTCTCTTTGAAGCAGTCCCCTGTGATACCCAGCCCCTGTCACTGGCTACTCACAGAATTACCAGGTCTGCTGTCCCCAAAGGAACAGAGTACACACCAGCTTGCAAGATTCAGCTCAGGACCAGCACTTTGCTTAATATCACAGCCCTTCATTATATATATAGTGAAAACAAGAATAAGTTTATTGTTAAAGATTCAAGGTTCAAATGATAGTGAGGAAGGATGTTGGAAACAAATAGTTACATATAAAACTAAATCATAACAAGCTTTTCTAGAGACTAAACTAACAGGCTAATCTGTCTAAAGACGTTTTATGTCACCCAGAATCAACATTTTCAACCAATGCTGCTTGTGATCCTGTTTCCATGAATGCCCATGTGCTATCCATTTACTTCTATGTGCAGGATAAGGGGTGTCTTCTTTGCCTTCCAGATATACCACCAAAAGTTCACTGCGCTCGGTCACAGTCAGGACAACCACCTGTGGCTTGTTTTTCCTGGGTGCTGTTTCCCTGTTGACTTCAGATCTCTTTGTTAAACTTTGACTTTGTATGGAAATGGGCATCCATTGCATTAGCTTACAGCACTTAATTTACCTCCCGCCAGAGGGGGAGGGATGAATAAACATCTCTTGTCTGACAGAAAACCTGTTTATTTTTTTACCTCTGCTGGTGACTTATATCTTGATATAGACTCTAAGAACACATTTTCAGTGTATGCACATAACTCCTACCATAGTATCTGGACATATCTGATAATGATATCAATAACTAGTATGACACCAGCTTTCATTTGAAACCTCACATGACATTCTTTGGTGAACCAGAATGTACATAGGGGAATCCGACTCTTCCTATACCCTTCTGTTACCCCTTGTCAGTTGGCATTGGGAGGTTCTTGGGTCACAAAGTCAAGTACTTAAAGAACGTTCAATTGGCAAGAAATAAAAGAGCTTTCCTTTCAATCACACATTAGGGCATATCCACAGCTAGTGCACTTTCCTTTCAACTGTAACTAGACTTCTTGCCATTTAGCCTCAAAGATTTAGAAGAATGTCATAGGCGCTTGTGGCTACATTTTGATTTCCAGCACTGTTATGTTTCCACTCACAAAAAGCAAATGACGTATTTTAGATGAAGGTAAATAACAAGAAAGAACAAAAATAAAGTCTCTGGGAGGGAGAGAACACAGCATATTAATCTCTACAGGCCATAGCCATGCTGAGAATAAAATAGCTGCTGTTTCCACAGAGAGGCGGAAGTCTTAGAAACATAAAGATGCAATTCACAAAAAGCAAAGGCATAACAATTTCAAGCTATCTTCATCACAACTCCTACTGATCAGCCTTTGAAATAAATCTTGCCTCTTTCTTTAATCAATTGTACTAATCTTTGATTCCAGGGGAGAAGGGAGCAATCACAGTATAAAAATATCCATGAGTTGAAATAATGTAATGAATTCACTTAGGTACATTTCAAGGAATATTTTTTGCAGAAACTATCAATATCATTGAAGGCACAATCTAATGCAAAATAAAGATGCTAGTGATAACAGATGATAAGAGTAGTACAGTGATGATATTTTAGAACTGTGCTATTTTGGCAACTAACCTTGTTCAGGGTTTCAAAATGTCTGGGTGAGTTCAGATCCAGGAATTTGATTTAGCCCATTTTAATGATAGGGGGTCATTTGCAAAATTCAGATCTAAATGCACATTTGCATTTCAAACACTCCCACAGTCTAGAAGTGTTCAGAGATAGTGTTTTAGTTCTAACCCATCTCTAGAAAAATCATGTCTTCATTTTTTTAAAAATCACATATATGAACAGTATACTTTTTAGTGAGGGATGGTTGGGGATTCCAGAGAAATCTGCTGCTTGCTGGGACTAGACTTCATAAAGGAAAATCTGAGTTTTAGAGATAAAGAATTAAAATTACAAATAGGTGAACTGGTTTAAATAAAATTAAGAACAAGCCCAAGCCTTAGACCAATATACCAGACCGAACTCAAGGTTATTTTTTGTTTTGTTTTTGAGGTTTGAAAAAAAGTTAACTATTAACATTTCCTCGCAACTCCTGGTTTTGACCAAGTCTCCTGTGCATTTGTTGGTTTGAAATGTAACCTCTGTGCAGAATGACTGCACAAAATCCCATGCGCAAGAACTAATTCAACATTATCTTGAGTTCTTAAGTAGGTCTTAAGTGGTACATAGCTTATCCTTTGTGTGGTCCCTTTCTACAAGAGTGAATTTCAATCAAAATGAATGGTCGCCTT
Source organism: Emys orbicularis (assembly GCF_028017835.1). NCBI lineage: Eukaryota > Metazoa > Chordata > Testudines > Emydidae > Emys > Emys orbicularis. The sequence goes on from NC_088685.1 coordinate 106,499,546, forward strand.
AAGTCTGCCTTAAATATTATAGAATGACAGCAATGACTTTAAGCCTGTGGACTCTGTAGAAAAGTGTCTTAATAAAAAAGTAGTTTTCTTTCTGACCTAAAGATAGTGAGTTTGTTTAATTATGTGAGAATCTATTTAAGTTCCAGACTTAAGAGCCAGGAGCAAAAGAACTAAAATGTCACAAGACAGCCCATTCTCACAGGATTCCTGATCCAGCCAGCAGTGGATTAATTCTTCCTCTTGCCCTTCACGGAGACTCAAATTTTGCCTTCCCTTTAGCCTACTCCAGGGCAGGAAATTAAAAACAAAAGGAAAACCATACTTCCACCTGTGAAAGCAAGGTTCTGGCACTACATGAACCAAACAAGCAGAACTTCAAATATATATATGAAAATTCATTGAAGGGTAACTGATTACAGATCTCTCTAGTTAGCCATTGCAAAACACATCAACTCAAAACAAAAATGGAAAAACATCTAAAACATCAGCCATGGTCTTTTTCTCTCTCTTGCTGCTGCTGATTGCCGCTTGTTTATCGTTGAAATGAGCCTTGGCTGTCACTGGACTGACCCAGAAACTGGAAGGACTAGAAATCTCACATAGAATCGTAGGACTGGAAGGGACCTCGAGAGGTCATCTAATCCAGTCCCCTGCACTCATGGCAGGACTGAGTATTATCAAGACCATCTCTGACAGATGTTTGTCTAACCTGCTCTTAAAAGCCTGCAATGGCATAACCTCCCTAGGCAATTTATTCCAATGCTTAACTACCCTGACAGGAAGTTTTTTCTGATGTCCAACCTAACCACCCTTGCTGCAATTTAAGCCCATTGCTTCTTGTCCTATCCTCAGAAGTTAAGGAGAACAATTTTTCTCCCTCCTCCTTGTAACAACCTTTTGTGTAATTGAAAACTGTTGTCATGTCCCCCCTCAGTCTTCTCTTTTCCAGACCAAACAAACCCAATTTTTTCAATCTTCCCTCAGAGGTCATGTTTTCTAGATCTTTAATCATTATTGTTGCTTTCCTCTGGACTTTCTCCAATTTTTCCTGAAATGTGGCATCCAGAACTCAACACAATAGTCCAGTTGAGGCCTTATCAGCGTGGAGTAGAGCGGAAGAATTACTTCTTGTGTCTTGCTTACAACACTCATGCTAATACATCCCAGCATGATGTTTGCTTTTTTTGCAACAGTGTTACACTGTTGACTCATATTTAGCTTGTGATCCCTTATGACCACCAGATCCCTCTCTGCAGTACTCCTTCCTAGGCAGGCATTGTCCATTTTGTATGTGTGCAACTGATTGTTCCTTCCTAAATGGAGTACTTTGCATTTGTCCATATTGAATTTCATCCTATTTACTTCAGTCCATTTCTCCAGTTTGTCCAGATCATTTTGGATTTTAATCCTTCCTCCAAAGCACTTGCAACCCCTCCCGCCTTGCTATTGTCTGCAAACTTTATAAATGTACTCTCTATGCCATTATCTAAATCACTGATGAAGATATTGAACAGAAGCGGGCACAGAACTGATCCCTATGGGACCCTACTTGATATGCCCTTCCAGCTTAACTGTGAACCACTGATAACTACTTTCTGGGAACAGTTTTCCAACCAGTTATGCACCCACCTTGTAGTAGCTCCATCTAGGTTATATTTCCCTAGTTTGTTTATGAGAAAGTCCTGTGAGACAGTATCAAAAGCCTTACTAAAGTCAAGATATACTACATCTACAACTTCCCCCCCATCCACAAGGCGTGTTACCCTGTGAAAGAAAGCTATTAGGTTGGTTGACACAATTTGTTCTTGACAAATCCATGCTGTTACTTACCACCTTATTATCTTCTAGGTGTTTGCAAACTGGTTGCTTAATTATTTGCTCCATTATCTTTCCAGGTACTGATGTTAAGTTGCCTGGTCTGTAATTCCCCGCATTGTCCTTATTCCCCTTTTTATAGATTGGCCCTATACTTGCCCTTTTCCAGTATTCTGCAATCTCTCTCGTTGTCCATGATTTTTCGAAGATAATCGCTAGTGGCTCAGATATGTTCTCATTCAGCTCCTTGAGTATTCTAGGATGTATTTCATCAGGCCTTGGTGACTTGAAAACATCTATCTCGTTTTCACTGGCATTCGCTATGTTAGACATCCTTTCACTACTAAACTTTTTGGTGAAAATTGAAACAAAAAAGTCATTTAGCATTTCTGCCATTTCCACATTTTCTGTTATTGTTTTCCACCCCTCCTCATTGAGTAATGGGCTTGCCCTGTCCTTGGTCTTCCTCTTGCTTCTAATGTATTTGTAGAATGTTTTCTTGTTACCTTTTATGTCTCTAGCTAATTTAATCTTGTTTTGTGCCTTGGCCTTTCTAATTTTATCCATACATGCTTGTGCTATTTGTTTGTATTCATCCTTTATAATTTGACCTAGTTTCCAGTTTTCGTTGGCGTCTTTTTTTGAGTTTCAGATCATTGAGGATCTCCTGGTTAAGCCAGGGTGGTCTCTTGCCATACTTCCTATCTTTACTATACAGTGGGATCGTTTGAGTTTGTGCCCTTAATAATGTCTCCTTGAAAAACTAACAACTCTTTTGAACTGTTTTTCCCCTTAAGATCCCATGAGAAGTAAGTCTATCTCCCTGAGTTTGCTAAAGTCTGCCTTCTTGAAATCCATTATCTTTACTATGCTCTTCTCTCTCCTACCATTCCTTAGAATCATGAACTCAATCATTTCATGATCACTTTCACCCAAGCTGCCTTCCACTTTCGAATTCTCAACCAGCTCCTCCCTATTTGTCAAAATCAAATCTAGAACAGCATCTCCCCAGTAGCTTTCTCCACCTTCTGAAATAAAAAATTTTCTCCAATAAATTCCAAGAACTTGTTGGATAATCTGTGCCCTGCTGTATTATTTTCCCAACAGAAGTCTGGATTTTTGAAGTCCCCCATCACCACCAAGTCCTCTGCTTGAGACTGATTTCACACCACCGTGATTTGGCTGAGTTTGGAGAAGCATTCAAACTTTCTGAAATTCATCTATCAGTTTGCACTCATTCATATATTTTAAGGATACAAGGGATCATAATGATCATCTAGTCTGACCTCCTATATAACATAGGCCATAAAATTTCACAAAGTGAAATTCCTCTTCACTTTTTGATTGCACATATGTGTGATAGTCTGGCATTCCGTAGACTCTCATAATTTGGGCTAAATATAGCTACTGATTTACAGTAAAACTACAGGTTAGTAAATATGCAGATACTGGCATCAGACAACGTAACTCAATGAATTAGACCACAGTATTGTATGGTTCCTGTGGTTACAACCAATTTCCTAGTTTTTACTTCACAAAGTGTAGTTGTGTGGTGTTAGTATTTGTTTGGTTGCTATGACTTTAGTTTAATTACTGAAGTTTATACATAGTTTTGCAATGAAAAAACACTATTATATTATGGTTTTCCTGAGTTAAGAATGAAAGAGTCCAGATATACGCAGTGTGGTGGCATGGAACAAGCAGTCAGAGAACTCTGGCTCTTGGATACCATGTAAAAAATAAATTTCTGTTAAAATTTAAATAGTTTAGCTACTCCAGACATTTATTATCAGTTTTAGGGCCAAATCCTAATTGGTCAAAAATTCCATTGACCTCAATGGGAAAGACTGAGCAAGGACTTCAGGATTTAGCCCTTAAAGATTAAGGTAATGGTGATGTTTAAAGGGATGTCATACCATTGGACTCTTATGGTATATTTTGCAGTTGTTTGTAAATTTGTTATGTAAGTTGGTTGAGGGACATATTACTTGAATAAAATATGAAATATATTCAAATGCCCTTCCCTTCGATTTTGAAATACAAGAATAGGGAAAATACACTAGAAAACATCAGAGGAGACTTCTCACTGATTTCTGTTATTCCTGTCTATTTCTTAATCCCTTATGCAACAGCTATTGACAGTCAAAACATGATTCTGATATCATCCCTCAGTAAATGTCACACCATGATTTTGGACTTCTCCCGGAGTCTGGATAAAGCATGTCCTCCTTCCATGATAAAGCACTGAGAAACATTACATCAGCTACAGATTTTACAAAGACAGTTTGAGAAGAACTACAACATAAAACAGTTCCATACCTCCACTTTTCTCTCTGACTGCTTCCCTTGCACAGAACAGTATTAGAACACTTTCTCACACACATTGGTTGTTAGGGGACACAGCGAATGCAGTGCGATTGACGCAGTTTGAAGCCTCCATACCAACTGTCACTTTAATTTCACTTGTGCTATCTTTACTATTTAAAAAAAAAAAACTTTTTAAAAGCTGGGTGATTTAGTGGTTGCAGAAGGTACTGGAGAGTCACAGCCTTGAGAGTGAAGTCCACTTTTAGCCACAGAATAGGTACAGCGGGGCCAGTGGCATCGCAGTTATCCTCATACTGTCCCATCAATGTACTTCCACCTGATCTAAAGGCGCAGTCCCTAGAAAAGAAAGAGTTGTTCATTCTCCAGGCTCCGTCAGACCTCGAACTCCCTGCTAAACCTGCCAACAAGGTTGCCAAGAAATGTCAATGGTAGTGGAGTTTGTTTGTTTTTTATTTGTTGTGTTGTGACCAGTTAGCCACTGGGAATTAGACTCAAACCAGCAAATTTATTCTTAACTACTTTTTTAGGCAAAACAGATTAGCACTAGAGTGATAATTGCTGGGACTTGTAGTTTGACTTTGAATAATCCATCTTGCTTGCAAACATAATTGGCTTGGGCAAAGGCTAGAGATCTCAGTGCTTTGTTGGTTCTTTTGTCCTTTCAATAATGAGTCCCTGAATAACCTTTAGCAAGTGTAAATTAAGAACCCATCTATACAAAAAACCTGGCCATAATCTAAAACTGTTTATATGAAGCAGCCTTAAAAACAGTGGCCTGATTGCACTGCAGTGGCTAGTATGATCTCTTTACCTGAAACTCTTTTCAAGATTAGCCAATTTCCCAGTGGAAGCAGTGCCAAAAAGTGCTCTTATTCTGTGATGGTTCTAGAATTTTGGACAGCAGTGAAACTTTCTGATTGGAAGTCAATGATGATCTCTCCTGTACTTATTAATAATATTCAATAAATGCACAGCTCTGTTTTTTACCCTTTATAGATTCTGTTTCATGGTAGGATATGAACATTCCAGGAAGTGCATTTCTAGGAAATCAGTGCATGTTATAAGTGGCTGAAATCACTTGAGCCTCTTTCATTACTGTACACAGTGGAGGATTAGCCACTGGCCAATGGAGCCCATGCCCAGTGGCCCCCGGAAAAATGGACGCCCCCGTTCCCCGACCCGCTCTGCCCGGCTGGAGCACCGGGCGGGCAGGGGAAGTCCTCACGCCCCGACCCTGCTCCTTGGCAGGAGCGCCGGCGGGAACTGCATGCGGAAGGGGTGATGAGGGGCTCCCACTTGCTCTGACCTAGGGCCCCACAAACCCCTAATCCACCTCTGACTGTACACTGATCACCCAGAGATGCATTGCCTAATTTGTCTTGACACTTAAGTAAGTGGGCATTCCTTGCTTTCAGGTCTTGTTATAAGGGTTGTAACAAATGTATGTGCTATAAGCAGCCAACACCATTATTGCATAAATCACACATACCTCTGAGAAGCTGGGACTAGAATCCTGAGTACTGTAGTTTCCAAAACATAACCTTCTGCTCCTTAAGCTAAAAGAGAGTTCCTTTAACTAGCAATGTATTCGGTACAATATCATCTTTTTGGGCCAGCCACGAAAGGGCAGCATCACATACACAAAACTAGTCCCATGCTGCTATGCCAACTCACTGTTTCGGGGGTAGATTAATTCGCTCCTCTGACAGAAGGCCTGGTGAGGGAGGCAATTTGCAATTCCAACCTATTTCCTCCTCTGGGCTTGGGCCTGGAAGTTGGAGGCAGCTCGTGGCCCTTTCCACTTTTGGCAGCTTGAGGCCCTGCAAACTTTAAGGCTGGCGATCTAGAGAGGTGCATTGGATGAAAATAAAGGTGAATGCTTTAAAAAGAGGCACAGAAACTGCATGAATAAAGCATTGCATTACTAATTTTCTACATGGAGTGCCCTCCTGCCCCACCGTGTCCTCTGCCATTATCAAAACAAAGAATGGACTTTTTTGCTCTTCACAATCTTTTTTTCTTAGCACGAAGGCAAAGACAAAACTCAAAAGCCAACGTCTTCAAAGCGAGGTCTGATTAATATCAATTCTGTAGTGATGAGATGCTTTCAAATTACTGACTCCTGTCCTTTGTATTTTTCTCTCCTCAGCAATCTCTCTAGCAAGAACACCCTTACAGTAGATGCTGCTTTAAACTGGAATTGTTCAAAATATTAAAAGAAAAAGGGAGGAGGGATAGGGAAATTATCCTGACATTCAGTGACAGCTGTAATGTCATGTAAATTATTACTAATGGAGAACATTTATGAAGTGTTCGCCACAGCCCCTGTAACAGTTTCACACAAAGGAGGGAGGATGTTGGACCTACTGTATAGCTGTGCAACAGTGATTACATCTCATCTTTTGTACATAACAAATGAGATGTTTTAAAGATGTCACATTAGCTGTGACACATTCAAGAACATCATGTTCCCGGCAAAGGTGTGATTTTTGGTTTTGTTTTTCTTTTGGGTCTTTTTTTGTCTTTTATAACAATGATCTGCACTGCAGCTTTTATAACCCAGCTACGTACGTACGTGTGTGAGAGAGAGAGAGAGAGAGAGAGAGAGAGAGAGAGAGAGAGAGAGAGAGAGGGATTTTCAGTCACACAGCCTTCTAAACTGGAAACCTGCTATCTGGGTCTGTTGCAATTTTAAGAGGCCATGTTGGGCCCATACTGTACATGTTGCTTTCTGCTTGTCTTCTTTTCGTAGTCCTGTAAGAATAGCCCAAATGCAAATGTTTTTGTCATTGTGATCACTATTATCTCTCTTTCTGTTACACAATGCAATATACCAGTTCCTGGAGGAACACCCACTGTAAAGAAGAGACAGTGGAAGCGCCTATAATACATAATACTTTCCAGTTCTGAAACAAAATTCATACAAAGATCTTAAAGCTTTTTACACCAATCCAAGGTATCAGTGCCACAGTTGCCAACTTTCATGCGGTAAATAAGCACCCTGATTTTCACAATAAGCCAAAAATCAAGCTAATCCCATTTCAAAACAAGCCAATCCCTAAGAACCCCAACACTCTATGTGACTAGATCCCCCTGGCGTGCAGTCTGGGACTGTAGTGGGCCTGCCCTGCACCCCTGACTCTCTCCCCCCCTCCTTGCCCCTGCTTGCCCCCCTTGCCGGGAGCCAATCCAAAAAAAAGAAGCAACAAGCTACAACAAGCCAAAAACTAGCCAACAAGCAACTCACAAGCCAATTAAGCCAAAAACAAGCCCAATTTCTACATTTTTTTCATGGGTTTGGCATGTCTGATCAGTGCCCATAATTGAGAGATGGGGAAACGAACAAGTCACTTAAATATTCTCTTGTTTTCAAGATTTCCTAACCAGCAATAGAACCCTCATCTGAGTGTCAGTTTTGTGCATTAACCACTTGCCAGTTCTTCCTCTAGAGTGGTTCTCAAACTTTTATACTGGTGACCCCTTTCACATAGCAAGCCTCTGAGTGCGTCCCCCCTTATAAATTAAAAACATGTTTTTATATATTTAACACCATTATAAATGCTGGCGGCAAAGCAAGGTTTGGTGTGGAGGCTGATAGCTCACGACCCCCAATTTAATAATCTCACGACCCCCTGAGGTGTCCCGACCCCCAGTTTGAGAACCCCTGTGCTAGACCATAGTGAAATACAATGGAGAGTCACTGAGCTATGTTGTGGTATAATCCAGTGGTCTAAGTATACATTGAGGTCTAATCCCATTCTCACATTGACGCCCCTAAAACAAGTCCTCTTTACTTTCTTGCATCCGTTTCCCCATTTGTGAAATAGGTATAATATTTATTTTACAATTACATGGGGATATTGTGAGAAATAGTGAAGAGCAGATTGTGCTCATCATTCTATGCAGTGAGCAGATAGATAGAGGATCTGATAAATAGAGAAATGTGTTGGAGAGAGATGGACTCAACATAAGCAGAGGAAAAACAGGATATAAGGTATGTGGTTTCAATAATGTGAACACTGAAGAATTATCCTTGAAACTTGATGGGCAGACAATACTGAAAATTCAAAGTATCTGGGTTCCAGAATTTGCGGAAATGGAGGATGAAATTAGAGCTAGGATCGTAAACGTCTGGCAGAAATGCACAGAGATAAGTGGTGTAGTATGTGACAGGAACATACCAATAAGATTAAAAGGGAAAGCCTGTAAAACGGTGGTCCATCTAGTTTTAATGTATGGCTCTGAGTATTGGGCAAGAAAGAGGAAACAAGAGCAAATGATCTTTTTCCACAGACATGTAAATGTTGAGATCGATGAGTGGCGTAAGCAAGAAAGAGCACATAAGGAATGTGTATAGTAGAGACATGCTCAGTATAACATAAATGAAAAAATGAGGGAATGCAGACTCAGATGTGTTGGTCATTTAAAGGGCAATCCTGACAACTTTCTGGGTAAGAGAATCCAACAGATGAAGACTGAAGGAAAAAAGACAGAGAGGCTGACCCTAAGAAGAAGTGGGATGTCCTAAAGAAAGACATGTTAGCATTTGGTATGACAGAGGATATGGCATGGAACAGAACACTTTCCAGGAAGAGGACTCATAGGCCATGTCTACACTACCCTTTATGTCGGCAAAACTTATGTCGCTCTGGAGTTGAGAAAAAAAAACACACATCCCAAGCGACATAAGTTTCGCCGACATAAGCGCTCATGTACACAGCACTATGGCAGCAGGTGACGCTCTCCCGCCGACACAGCTATCACCACTCAGTTAGGTGGTTTCATTATGTCGACAGGAGAGCTCTCTCCCGTTGGCATAGAGCAAGGACACAAGCGATCTTGCTGCTGTAAGATTGCTAGTATAGACATGGCCATAGAGTGGACCCCATTTGATGAGATTAACATCAGAAGGAAGATTGTGCTCAGCCCTTCCCTGAGTTAACTGGGAGAGAGTGACATTTCGTTCCAGTTCCTGCCGCATATGCAACTGTGAAGGTTCCAGCCACAATCTAGCCTATTCTATTTGAAAAGGGCTTTGAAGGAGAGCAGCACTATTTAAAATAGCTGCTTGACATTACTTATTTATTATTAAATACATATATTATTATTGTTTACTAGTATTAAACTTTATTTATTAAAACAAGATTTTCATTTGTTCAAAATTTCACATGAAAATTTTCAGTTTTTGACAAAATATGTTTCAATTGTTTTTGTTTAGTTTTGATCCTACACAATCCCACTCAGTGAAATCAGTAGAACTACTACTCACTGTAGTAAAGCTGAGCACATGTAGAAGTCTTAGCAGGATTGCATCTTATGTATGTTTCCCTTCACTTTCTCAAAAAAAAAAAAATATATATATATATATATATATCCATCTTTTTCCAGTGAATAAAGAGAGAGAGTTTTTATTCACTTTTCCTTACTTACATTTCAAACAATTTTGTCAACATTTTTCATTTTAGAATCTCACTGAAAAACAAAAAGTTTGACAAAAAGCAATTTTTCCACAGGAAAATTCAGTGTCATCAAATCCACATTTTTCATGAAAAAACTCTTACTCAGAAAACATTTTGACCAGCTTATTGCTTAGAAAATATCAACTAATAATCTAGGGTATTTTAGACCTTTAGATAGCAGGGTGAGATTTTCAAAGCAACTATTTAGTAAGGTTAACTTATCTCATCAAGTGCTGAGTTTTCTTTTCCTTTTGGCATTCTTCAGAACACTCTTCATTCTGATGAGTGCTGAGGAAATCTAGTGATGAGTGAACCTCAAGTGGTTTGGTGACTGGGATTTGGATAAACATCACAAGGGTTCAGATGATTATCTGAAGCTGGCCCAAACTTGGCAAATCTCCTAGGTCTGAAAAACTGAGATGGAAATCTTGCAAGTACAAGCTTTTCTTTTTTCTCCCCTACCTCCCCCGCATACTGAGGTTCAGTTCAAGCTACTTGGTGGGGGAAATGAGTTAGCAGTTTGGAATAATTAAATGTGTATAAATTTTTTTTTAACATTAGCTTTAATAAAAAATTTAAATCTGTTCTTATCATCCTCAGCTGATGAGCTCCGTTGAGTTGGAGCTACATGGATTTACATCAGCAGGAGATCTGGCCCATAGATTTTAATTGAATTTAAAAAAAACTATGAAGCAAGAAAGATTATTTTTTGTCATCATCCTAGCTGAACACTTTAAATTCTTATACAAAGTCTTAAGCCCCTGCACACATTATGTGCTCAGCAGCCCACTGCATGCTAATCATTTCAAAACCCGTGGAGAAGTACTTGGAGGGCCAAAGTATGGCATAGTGCCATACAGTGGTACCTTACCTGAAAGATGCCATAGACACAAAAGGCACTGAAAGAACCTGGGATTTATTTTTCAAGCATGATTACTAGCACAAATCTGCCAAGCAAAGTTACTCCAGTAACAAAGTATGATTCAGGGTCAGGTAATTTGAATGGGGGAGGTGAAGAAGGAGCCTTTCCTACAAGATTTGGATTTTTTCTGCAACCGTGTATAGTGGATCTCAGCTGTTGAGAAACAGTTTCTCTGATCAGCACAAGACTTTGTCTCTTTGGTAACATTTCAGTTACTTTTTGACATGGGAAGCATGTGGGAGACAAGATGTACGTCTCATATAGTAGGTTAGGACTTGTTTGTGTCCAGCAGCGTAATGAGGTGCATACAGCAGGACTGTGGGAAAGACACTACAAAATCAAAATATACATAAAATGAGGACAATTACAGAGCAACAGGGGCTGGGAGCTGGAACACAACCAGCCACCCACCTGCGGTTTGTTTAAGGCCTAGAACATCATGCAGCCAGGAAAAAATGTTTATTGACTCAGAGAACGTAGCCAAATTTCAGTGTGAAACATGTTCCAGTAACTACTAAAGACAGAACCTGCAAAGCAGTCTGGACAGATAAGCATATAAGATTTAGAGAAGTATCCAGACTCTTGAGATGAACTTTTTTAATTTAGTGGTTCAGCAAACTGGAAAACAGGTTCTCTCGTGAGATTTCTGGCCCATCCTATCTCTAATGTAGCTGGACATATAATGAGTGGCTTTGCTCAGGGAATTTCATTTCTGGGCCCTGACCGCACCAGGAAGTGCCAAGAGATGTTAAAAAATGAGCAACAGAGGAAGTGAAAAGGTGCCTGGGTTTTCTCAGACCTCAAAAAGGCAAATTTTAGATCAATTCGTAATGTATCTTCGACTGGCTCCCTGATAAATGTTGTGTTCTGTCAAAATGTCCTTGCTGCCTGGCATGACTGCCGTATGTTGTTTGCAGTGTTGTTGTAGCTGAGGATATTAGAGAGACAAGGTGGGTCTTTTGTTGAACCAACTTCTGTTGGTGAAAGAGATCAGATTTTGAGCTTACAAAGAGCTCTTCTTGAGGTCTAGGAAAGATACTCAGAGTGTCTCAGCTAAATACAAAGTGGAACAGATTGTTTAGCATAAGTAGTTAACACACATTATAAGGGACCGTTTAAGATGAGTGAAGTCAGTCATAGGACAAAAAAAGAGGGGTTAGTGAGTTACAGATTGTTGTAATAAGCCATAAATCCAGTGTTTGCATGAAGTCCATGATTTTTAGTGTCTAGCAAAGTTATGAATATAAGTTCCCAGTCTCATCCTTTGAAAGTGTTGTGCAGGTGTCCTTTGAGGATGAGGACTGAGAGGTCAGATATGGAGTGATCACTTTATATAAAGTATTCACCCACGGGTTATGGAGTTTTTGTCTTTTATCATTTTTTCTGTGTGAGTTCATTTGAGAGTGTAGTGATTGTCTTGTTTTACCCATATAGTTGTTTACTGGGGCATTTAGTGCACTGCATGAGCTACACCAGATGAATCTTGAAAAGTGTGTTGTGGCGGGTATTGATCATCATAGTAGTGGAGATTATGTCTGTAGGTTTTGCATCTTTTGTTCTGGCAGGGTCTAGTGCCGATTGAGTTGGTGTGTCCTGATCGGGGGGGGGAGGGGCTTCCTTCTGATGATGAGGTTGGGGGTTGTTTGAAGGCCGGAAGAGGGAGTTCAGGAAAGACTTCTTTCACGATATGGTCCCCATCAAGTATGGGTTGTAAACGTTTGATGATACCCCATATGGGTTCCAGTGTGAGGTGGTAGGTGACAATCTTCAATAAAAAGAACATCACAAAACGAATTCACTGGCACCTTCTGCTCCCATGATTGATGATTAAGTAGGACTTCCTCCTAATCAGGAACTAAATATGCTCTATGCTTATTAGTTATCATACACATATACATTCACATTGAGTGTGTCTATATCTGCTATCAATTCCATACTGTCCTTTAACCTTGTAATGATAACATTCAGCTTCAAGAAATAGTGAAGGGGAATGATGAATAGCAGAAAGGGAAAATGATATAAAAAGAAAATGAGAAAAAATGGATGTTAGTAAGCTTGTGCTGTTGTACTTAGGCCCACTAAATTGTCTCCTATGTTTAATTATTTGATTTATGGGAAGTTTTCACAGATATCTTGATGAATTGACTAAGTTTCATTAAATCAATATATTGCTCCTTATAAGGTGCTATCTCCCACATACAAAGAAACCCATCTTTAATTGTGGGTGGCTATAGAGTTCACCACCAGCACCGCAATATATTCTCCATGCATAGCATTGCTAAAGCAAGCCAATTCTTGGCTGAGTGTGACAGATTGTTTAAATCCTTAAAATCATGTAACAGTGTTCAGCTGTCAAATGTATGTGTTATTCTTCCCACTATCCTTTAAAATTACTTCTAGAATTAAAGTGTAGAATGAATTAGTAACACTAGGCCAAATTCTCTTTTGGTGTAAACAGGCTTGGCTCCAATAAAGCTGCACCAGTTTACACCAGTAGAGTGTATGACCATGTATTTCAGGACATTAGAACATAGAGAGGAGCAAATATCAGAAATGACCGTAATTTATGTCTGAAGATCAAACTCAAGAAAAACAAAACTACAGAAAACATCTAGAAAATTGACAGTAAAAGACTAATAGACACGACATTACAGCAGCAATTTCAAATTGAACTGAAGATTTTTTGTCTGCTCAAAGCGATGTCTGATAGTGTGGGAAGGATTCAGATTGAGTTCTGAAATAATAGTAATTTGACTGGATATGTCTACTGAAAAGTAGTTTGTTCTTACTGGAATAAAAAAGGAATCGGTGGGTGGATCTTTTGGTTCTTTGCTAAAATATTTTTAAGGATCTTGGGGGTGGGGACCTTGTTTGTTTTGTATTTCTGCAAAATAAATCAGCCAAACACCCATAGAAAAGTTATTAGTTACTTTGTCAGAGTCAGATTGAAGGGGCAGTACGGAGATTATTAGTATCCACATTTGAATATTCTCCTCTACAACAGAACCCTAAAGATTTGGAGAAGTCATTTCAAATAGCTCAGGTCATACAGTGTAAACAAACAGTACTAATTAGTATGGAGGGTATCAGATTAAGGAAACCAGATAGATATTTTGGTTTGTTTGCAACAGATCTGGATTTTTTTAGACAGCAACAACTTTGTTCCATGCAATGTTCAGAAAGTCCAGCTGGTGAGAAGCACTTCTACTCCTTGCATAAATTGTGAATAATTTTGGAAATAAAACAAAGTTTTGTTCAAATCAGCATCCCTAAACCTCTAGCTGGTATGGACACCTTGCTAATATGTGATATCCTATAAATAATTGTGAACCAAAGCTTGCCAAAATACAAAAAATGACTTCAGTGGAGTCATCAATTTATGCTAATAGTGAATGTGATCCACTATCTTTTTTCCTCCTAAATTTGAAGCACCCCAATTTAACCCCAGATGCGGAAGGATGGAAAGAAGGAGTGCATCTGTGACTTCTGTAGCAGATCTCCTCCTTTCAAGTTGCTGCATGACATCTGAGGTCTATGTAAAAGAAAAGAATCTGGATTTCACTAACCTTATTTTGCAAGGAGAGAGAATATAAAATCTTATGCTAAAGTAACAGATGCCAAGTATAAGTTGTTAAGTATAATGGAAGTGCCATTCAAGTGACCTGGCTTCAGTCCCTGTGCTGGGAGGCGTTCCTTGTGTCAAACTGAAACGACTCCTTTGTTCGAGAGAGGAGTGGCCCTGACAGACCAAAGAGAGAACCATCCAGACCTCCCCAGCCAAGGGAGATTGCTGATAAGCCTTGGGAGGAGAGAGGGTAGGAAGTTTTTGATGAGAGTATGGAAATCCTCCATTGAGGATGTTATGCATTAAAGTAGAACTCTAATTGATATTTTCCCCATGTGCTTGAGATAACATCAACATTTGAATTTCAATTACATGGTGCGCTATGTTCTGGTATTTTGCTACACTTGTCCTCAAAGATTTCAACGTGAGCAGGATCATGACTATGCACAATGGAGATTGTCTCAGTTATGAGGTAATGTGCATCTTTGATTAGAATCTGGGTCCAAAATGTCAGTCTCTTTCAAAACTGAAGATGATTTTCCATGAGGTTCCACAGTGGTATGAGAAAGTTAAAATACTGATGGAGTAAAAGGGAGGATGACTTGGTTCTCAGAAAGCTCCTGGATTTCCACCCACTTTTAGAACCAAATTCAAATTAAACTTTTTTTGAGATTCTGAAGTGTTTGGATAAGTTATTCCCAGTCTCAGTTAGAACTGGCCAAATAGCATGAAAGCGAGGCTGATCACACAAGATTTCCAGGCCAGTTTTTCAGAATCAGGAAGTTTTGGATAGGTTTTAGAAAAGCATCCTAACTTATAGCTGTCTGAACCTTCTTTAAGCTGAGGATTCTAAACTCAAAACTAGAGCTAGTCAGGAATTTTTTTGATTAAATATTTTCTCATCAGAAAAGAAACTTGTCGCTTTTTGACAAATTTCTTGACTTTAAACGTTTTTGGAAAAAGTTTCAAAATTATCAAATTTCTAGTTTTCTAGTGCAAAGTCACTTTTCATTTCAAAAGTTAAGTTAATAATAGATTTCATTTTTTTTTAAATGATCAAAATGGAAATAAAATATTTCTATTGACCCGAATGGAAAACTCTTTTGGATTTTCAGTTCATGAACATTTTTGAGATTTTTAACCTTTTGTCCTGATTCGGGCTGGGAAAACTTTTCTAAATCTTGCAAATTTTCACAGACCAGGAAAACCATTCCCCACCCAACTCTATTCAGACCCTCTTCAGTTTCACACATCTCTATTTAAGAAATTATAAATGCAAGCAGGTTGACCTAACCAAAGTTCATCCCAGACTACCATATGTAAGTATTTGGAGTCCCACCATTACAGCTCATTTTTAGCATGCTCATAGAAATAGATATATTAGAGGAGGGTTAAGGAAGTCTAGAAAAACAGCAACTGCTGTTGTTGATTATTACTTTAAGCTTTACTGAGGATTTATTCTAGCTCACTTGTCTTTTTTCTTCAAAACAATAACCCCACAGCTTTTCCTTATTATGACTTGCAATTCTCAAAGAAAAAAAGTTTTTTAACAAAAGTTCTCTGCTTGGTATGGATTGCACAAGGGTATGATGAGTCAGGAAATGCTTTTTTTATGTGCTGTCTTCACACATACATGCAGAAAGGCCTGTCCTGGAGCTATTCTCTTTTGGAATTTACAGAGGTTTGTGAAAAACAAAGATTGAAATCCAGTCTTGCTCTTTCTGCTTCAAAATATTATTTGAAGAGGAAGCTGGGGAGTTGGATCACACAGATAAGGGTCTATTTAATGAATATCTAAATCAGAACTCTTTGGCTGCTGTAGGGAGCTATAATAAAGGTAAATTGTAGAAGCAAAACAAAATTTAAAAATGTCCTTTATTGTTCCTCCAGGATGTCTAAAAATGCAAGTTTCAGGGTGGAGTTTTTTGTTTGTTTGTTTTTTCCCTGCTCCTCCCTTCCCCCCTATTTTTTCTGCTTGTTTGTTATATTAGAAATATCAGATGCTAACTTGCCTCTTTTTCCTAGAAGACTTTAGCAATTGCTGGAGGTCTGGGAACATCAGCCCCCAGTTACAGAGGGAGGTGAAGTTCAGGCTTCAACTGCCAGTGATAACTGTGCTTTCCCTTTAAAGCTTTCTTGCTCTGCTCCTCCGGGCTAGGGGGTGTTTGTGTGTGTGTGTGTGTCTCTCTCTCTCCCTTTTCAATAGCATTCTTGACACAGCATATGAGTATTGGCAAAGTTAATACCAGAAATGGGCCTAAATTGCAGAATTCTGATCTGGGTTTGAACTCCCAGTCAGTGGGGTTTGGTTCTAGAGCGCTAGTTCACATCTATCTGCAATTGTTAGGTCAAATATCACAGTAGCAATGTGTTTGTTTCATACTACTGTCCATTTACAGTTCTGTAGCAAGCGGACACCCATTATTTCTGCACGCTTTCTCTCTCTCATATGTCTTAGTGCTCCAAAGGCACCAACCCTCCTTCCTCTATTCCAAGGAATCTCTGACTCTGTCCTTCTCCAGCTTCTCTCATCCTACTCCTGCCTTTCTCTCCTTTAAGTACTTCCCCCTGCTTCTGTCAATGTCAACCTTCTTTTGTTCGATAGTGCACAGGGCGCTTTCTGATATTGACGCCCACATTACATTCTCTAGAGGCAGCACTCAGTGTATGTATGGTGCCTGGGGGAAAGACATTTTCTAGCAAGTTCATTGTGATTACAGCTGTGTGAATGATGGATTTTTTGGTTTCTTGGCCATATCAGGGTAAAAAAAAAAATCTTTTTTGGTTGAACAGAAAATGAATTTTTTCAAAATTTTCAGCAAATTGTAAGGTTGAAAAACATTTCATTTTGTGTCAAACAAAATTTCCCTTTCATTCAACTCAAAATGAAACATTTTGTCTTCATTTTGAGTAGTTTAGTGTTTTTTCATTGTTTAAAAATATATGTGAAGGAAGTTCCAAAACAAAAAGTCATTTTGAACCAAAAAATCAAAACGTTACATTTCGAAAATATCAGAACAAAATACTTTGTATTTTTTCTTTATGGTTCTTCCCCTACCCCTCCAGCCAAAAGAATTCTGCAAAACAAAGAAAAATTCACAAAAATGTCACCAAATCTGCATTTTTCTCTGGAAAAACGTTTCAGCTGAAAAATTTCACCTAGCGCTAATTGTGATACCACAGTGATTTACAGTAGAGCAGCTGAGCAGATGAAATCAATGAGAGTTGTGGGTGTTGAGCACACTGGGGAAAAAATAAGGCTACTTTTGTTTAGGTGCCTAAGGATTATGAGACCTAACTTTAGGCCCCTGGGTTGAATTTTTGGCTATTATTTATGTAGTTCCCTAGGCATGCATGACACTTAACAGACATGTAAACATGAGCATGTCCTGCCCAGAGGAGTTTGCAATCTGAAGGCCAGGCTGCCCCTGGTTCTCGTGCAAGGTTATGGGGTTGATGAGGCAGGACAAGGAGCCTTTGCCCTCCCTCAGCTCATCCCTTTGTGTACCTCATGCCAGGGATAAGAATAATCACAGTCCCTGTTCTCAGGGGATCACAGAGGTTATTCCCTTCGTGTACACTAGGGGCTGAATATTAACCCACAGAGGAGGGAACAGAAGAGCAGCTTGCTCACTTCCCTTGGGATGCTATGGCCCCACACTTTCTCCCTATTCATAACTGTGTTGATGGTGCAAACAAGATCTAAATTAGACGTACCATGATAAAGGATGATAGTAAAGAAAGTGTGGCGAGAAGGACATGGGTTACAACTGGGAGAGATCATGACCTATGCTTAACACTTCGTGCACACCTTGTTCGTTCCTTTGCTTTTAAATATCAATTTTGAGCAGTTTCTGGAATATGAGGCTGAGAAAGAAATTGATATTCAGGAGAACAAGCCAATCAGAGACCACCTGGCAGCCGCTTAAGCACTTGATGGCCTCACTGTTGCCAACACATCTGCTTGGGAAGTCTGTCCAGAAGGCAGCTGTTCCTGCTGCTACTTGGCATATGAGTGTTCTGAATGCCATCTCAGCCGAAAGGAAATGCAGGACAAAGTTCTAGGGAAATGGGACTCTTTGCCAACTGCAAGTACCTCATTATATTTGTTTATCAACATTATTCTAATTAGTGAAATGTGTAACTAATTATTTCCCTTTGAGTCAGCTCATGTTCATCTCTCAAGTATGAGCAAATAATAAAAAGAGAAGCTAAGCTATAATTTCGCTGCACTTTGAGACAGCAAATATTTCCAGAGTATCAGTCATGAGTATATCTATTAACATATCTAGCAACGGCTATTGTGGCACAGGCAGTAGGGCTGGACTAACTCTTTGGATAAAACTAGACACAAGAAGAACTTTCACTCATGCTGCCAAAAGAACCTTTTTCTGATACTCTAAACATGTTTGGACATGTAGGAATTGCCCGTTCTCGGTCAAGACAAGCGATCGATCTAGTCTAGTGTCCTCTGTGCAACAGTGGCCAGTACCAGCTGCTTCAGAAACTCCACACAAGGCCTTTACGGAATAGCCTGGCCACAAAGAAAGTTTCTTCCTTACCTTCATTAGTGAAAGCATGGTTAATGTTAGAGCTGGTCAGAATATTTGGAACGTAATTTTTTTTTTTGGTCAAAAAAAGGTCTTGTTAAAAAAATATGAAAAACTGCTGACTTGTTCTAAATATTTCTCATCAAAATGTTTATTGAAAACGTCACTGAAATGGTTATAGAGATTTTTCATTTACCAAAAATCCAGTTTTCAGTAAACAAATAAAATTCAGTAACTTTCAATGTATTTTTAATATTTTTGATCAGCTCTAGCTACTATAGATATCTATCAAAGTGTGTAGATTTACCTTATATATAAAGGAGGTAAGTCGACATGCTTTGATTTTGTCTGTGAGGAGCAGAAGGACCAAAACACTGTGAAAGAGGTAGCAATGGCTTAGCCAAAACCAGGAAACATGGAAGTGTCATGAAAGAACATCATTTCATTATCAAGCAGAGGTACAAATAACTGTGGGAAGCCTATCCAAATTTGCATTTCCTTAGCAAGAACATCAGCATTAGGGACTGAGATTGTTACAACAGGAGGTGGAGCATTTGCCAGGTTCTACCCAGTTAGCTCTCCTCCTTTTGAATCCCTTGCCTATGGATTCTACATGT
The DNA here is from genome assembly GCF_028017835.1 of Emys orbicularis. Taxonomy (NCBI): domain Eukaryota; kingdom Metazoa; phylum Chordata; order Testudines; family Emydidae; genus Emys; species Emys orbicularis. The sequence continues at coordinate 106,518,802 of NC_088685.1, forward strand.
TACTTGAGAAAAGTGGTAAAGAAGAAAAGCACTTTTCAAGCTGTTGAGCATTTAAACACTGCTTCCACCTCCTGCTTTTTTTTAATTCATGAAGCACCATAAAAGAATGTGGTTCAGGTCCCTAGTGCCAGGAATCTCTGCTCTGGAGGCCAATCTTTTGCGTGTGTGTCCTATACAGTGCCAAGAAAAAGAGCAGTGGGAGTTGAAGAAACATGATTATATTTTTATGGAGATTTTATCATTTTTAATTAAAACAAAATCCCCAGTACCATAGACAACGGACATTTATATGTCCATATGAACAACCAGGTTTTCTTTTAAGTGGACATAAAGATAGCTAAATACATATTGCTAAATATGACCCCACATACAGTAGATGGTAATTTGGTGGGGGGCGGGGGAATCTATATTTAAGGCCAAATTTTCAGAGGGTCTCCCTCAAATGTACCCACAGTACTCGGAATTGTATCCATTTGATCATGCAAGTACCAATATATCTAGGCACAAATCAAGTAGTTTTGCTCTTAACTTCCCACTTTTACTTTTAAATTAATTAATTTTGCCTACAGTTCCCTGCTTTGCAATGGATTTTTGCATATGTAAACAGAGATTCTCGAAAATATTACAGAGTATTAGTAAAAAAGGTCCTTTGAAAAATTGGTCCTTGTTCTTCTTTAGTGATCAATTTTGTGGTGGGGTTTTTTGTGTGTGTTTTTGTGTTGTGTGGGTTTGTTTGCTCTTATTCTTCTTTTACGGTCTTTTTTTTTTTTTTTTTTTAATTTTGCTGTAACTATGATGCTGTAAATGATAAAGCTTTAAGCTTAAAAGGCCCAATCCTGCTAAATCCTAGCAGTAAATAGGAAATAATCAGAGCTGTGCAAGAACAGGAATTTCTGTTTTGCAAGACATTTGTGATGGAAACATTTGTTTTCTTTCCAGATCTGAACAAAAATAAAGAATTTTGTCATTTTTGGGGGGGCTGGGGGAATTCTTTTGCATCAACTAATTTTTTTTTCAATTTTGACTTATTTTATTTCATATCTATTATAATTTATAATTGAATATCCACAAATATCAAAACAAAAAGTATTTTGGAATAAAAAATTGAAATGTTCCAATCCAATAATGGCAAAAAACAGAATGCTTTGACATCATCAAAATGTTTTTTTGATATTTTCCCCCCAAAAATGAAATTTCCTCAAAATTGACATGTTCCAACAGAAAGTTTCAATTTTGACAAAATGGCATTTTCCAATGGAAAAACTAGTCTCTCTGAAAATTTTCAGCCAGATCTAGAATGATGCAGTCTTAAAAACATTTAGGGTTAAGATTACCCACTTAATAACAGATGATTTTGGAAAATATTCTCTGGGTTCATTGTTCAGCAATTACTGAGTTGTGACAGTTTTTTTGTATGTTCCATAAAGAAACTGAAACAGATTCAGTCAAGAAAGGGGAAAGTTCCCAAACCATGTCCCTAAGAGACAACTTCCAAATAGAAAAGAGAATTTATTACAGCAAATGATGAGCAAACAAGGTCTGGATAAAATAAGAAACCTCTCAATCTCGAACCTGTCAAGTGTCACTCATCTGGAATGAGTCACACATTTGCCTCGGTTCTCATTTGTATTAGCTGAAGTGGCACTCATAAGCAGAGCTGCAGGCAATAAGCTTTCCAGTTCAGCTCCTCCAAGCTATTAGAAACAACTCATGGGGACTTCTGAGCAAGCAGCCAATATTTCCTCCTCCTCCCCTTCACTTTCCCCATCAGAGGAGTGAGGCTCCAACAGGTGCCTTCCAACAGGTGTAGTGGAGCAAACAACATAATCAGTTTTAAGATGGCGCTTGCTAAGTCTGTGAACAGGGTTGCCTGTGACAGCAGGGGACTGGACTTGTTGACCCAAAAGGTTCTTTCCAGTCCTGTGTTCCCAGTGCTGGTTCCTTTCACACACTGTGACTTCTAGCACAGCACAGTGGGGAGGAATCTGTGGCCAGCACTACTGGTCCTGAACAACACTGTATTCCACTCCCAGGAAATGTCATCCCCAGGAGGCAGCCATGGTGTGTGTGAGGGTAGGTCTATACTTACCGCCGGACCCAGAGGTAAGCAATTGATCTTCTGGGATCGATTTATCGCGTCTTGTCTAGACGCGATAAATCGATCCCGGAAGTGCTTGCCGTCGACGCCGGTACTCCTGCTCCGCGAGAGGAGTATGTGGAGTCGACGGGGGAGCCTGCCTGCCGCATCTGGACCCGCGGTAAGTTCGAACTAAGGTACTTCGACTTCAGCTACGTTATTCACGTAGCTGAAGTTGCGTATCTTAGTTCGAAGTGGGGGGTTAGTGTGGACCAGGCTTGAGAGAGGACCAGGCGGGTTACAAAGAAATTCAGGGAAAGGACTGAAGGAATAGAAGTGGGGATGGAGAGACTGAGATTGAGCCAAGAGCCAGTGGAATTGCGGGGAGGAAAGGCAAAGAGTGAGACAATAGGGAAGATGGAGGAAAAGGGAGAAAAGGAAACACCGTTGAGACAAAGAGAGAAAGGATGCTCTTGTGGCTAATGTACAAGACTTGGAGTCAGGTCTCCTGACTTCCATTCCCATCTCTGTCCCTGACACACCGTGCAACCTTGGGAAAGTCCCATCACTCACCTGTGCTTCCATTCCCTATCCATAAATTGGAGTGAATACTGACCCACCTTGTGGGCATATGAAAGCACTTGTAGAGCTTTGGCTAGAAGCCTTAGCATTATTAGATAAGGGGGAGAAAAGCTGAGTCAGAAAAAGCTTCACACGTTCACATCCACAGAAATGTCACTCAAGGAGCTATTTAGAATTTGGCAACTCTGCAACGTTGGTACAAAACTCAAGCGCCCAAACCAAGAAGGTCTTTACTCATCTTTACTCAGTCCTTCCTCAGGCAAAACTCCCATTGTGTAAAAGATGTTAAAAAGACCTGAGGATTTGGTGCAAACGAAACGTTATTGATGCAGGGAGGAGTGTTCACAAACTACTGACTACTATGTTTATTAGTTATGATTTTGTGCACCTCTGTTCCTTGTCGTTCCAGCTGGAGGGGGAAGAACTGGGAATCCCACACACAGAGCTCAGGGAAAAGTGGGAAATTATCTCCATGAATGCGCCTACATCTCCAAAAGCAAATTTTGGTTTGGTAGTGTGTTCAAACTCTGCAAATATCAGAGCACTTGAGCTTTACTGGCATGAAAAGCAAATATTATTAGTATTTGTATTAGGTTAGTGATAGAAGAGCCAACCAAGATTATGGCCTTATAGTGCTAGGTGCTGTACAAACACATAGTCCCTGTACCAAGGAGTTTACAGTCTAAATAGACAAGACAGACAAAGAATGGAAGTGTGGTTACCCTTTTTTACAGATGGTCCACAGGTCCCACAGGAAGCCAGGAATTGAACTCACATTTCTTGAGTCCCATCCAGTGCCTTCACTGCAAGACCATCCTTCCTGTTTAAAAAAAAAAAAAAAAAAAAAATCCTGAATGATCAAAAACAGTTCTCAAAAGCATATTTCAATGTGTATATTCAACTGTAAAATTCTCAACTCAGTGTTGTAATAGCTGGTTGAAATGAACTGTCTAATCAGAAAACAGAAACAGTGCCCACACGTATATTATCCACAGAACAAATCACATACTTAAAGCAAACTGTTCAAGAAGGATCTGCAGGCCAAGAATTATTCACTGAAGAAATCTGTTAATAATTTCAGATATCTGAATATTGCAAACAGGTGGTAAGTTGGGAAGCGCAAATTTGGTTGAAAAATGATCTTAGGAATTATTCTCTGACCTCTACTCTAAAGGAAGTCTATATTCTGAGACTTTCCAACCCTGATTGGCAGATTCCAGGGTCCCAGTTCTTTTCTCAATTACAGTAGTAACTCTGTTGAATTCAATGTTGTTACACCAGGGTAAATCCCATGTGAGAGTAGAATCAGGCCCGAGAGTTTTGGGTGGTTTACATAAAGGTTCAGATGCTCAGATTCTAAATTGAACTGAAGCTCTACAGGTTGACCCATTTAGTAGAATGAGTGACAATTGCCAGTTAAGATAAGACGTTATAGTTCTGATCATTTTGAGTCCTAATATAAATATGGGTGATGATTTTAACCACTAGAACAATTTACCAATGGTCATGATAGATTCTCCATCACGGACTATTTTTAAATCAAGATTGGATGTTTCTCTAAAAGAAATGCTCTAGGAATCATTTTGGGGAAGTTCCATTCTCTGTGTTATACAAGAGGTCAGACTAGAATTCAGCATTTCTCAAAGTGGGGGTCCCATCCCAAAAGGGGGTAACAAGACTATTGTAAAAGGGGCATCATGAGAGTGGCAGCTGCTTGCTGGCACCCAGCTCTGAAGACAGCACCGACACCAGCAGCAGCACAGAAGTAAGGGTGGCATAGTATGGGGGTGTCATCACTTTTTGAGGCGGGTCGTCACAGCCTGAAATATTTTCAAAGGAGGTCCCAGCAAAAAAAGTATGAGAACCCCTGGACTAGATGATCACAGTGGTCCCATATGATCTTGGAATCTATGAATCTTTTAGACACTTGTAAGAGAAGCAGTGAAGCCAAATGCACTGAGAATAAGGTCAGAATCCAGAACTCCTAAATTCTACTCCCTGGTTCTGCCACTGATACACCATGTGGTCTTGGACAAATCACATACTTCCCCATATGCAAAATGGGGGTTCCACAGGCCTGGTATAGCTCTCCCTTGTTGGATGTTCATCGGGCTGCTGTATTTGGACCCACATGCTGGATCAATGTGCTTTTAAGCTCCTCTGGGTCTGAGTGGGTTCCAGACACTGTCTCTTTCTTTGGATTCAGGCATACTTCCTGAGCATAGACTGTCATCTGGTACAACTCCTAGGGAATGGGACCCTGCAGCTCAGCTGCCCTAAACCCCACAAAGCTCCTAAGTAGGTTAAGTACATCCTCCCTAGAGCTCCAAGATTATGGGTACTCTGGTTTATAGTTTAACCTTTCAGAGATGCATGATAGCTGAAACAAGTAAGACAGAGACCTTGCAGAGGGATTGCTAAACCCATCACTCTTTAGACAGCGCAAGAGATATACAGCTCCATGCAAAATATGTAATGTCTGTATGTAATTCCCTCTCTCAGTTTCACCATCACTCTTGAGTATTCTTTTGGGATTTGGTCAGTGTCCTGTCAGGATTCCAGGTCCCCTCTCCAGGACCTCACTCCTTCAGCTCAGGTGTCTCTTCCAGCTCATGGAGTCTCTTCTCACTCCAGCCCCAAACTTCCTTTTTTTTTTTTTTTTTTTTTTTTTTTTTAAAAACCCTCCTCATCTCTGTGTTTTTTTAAAAGCCACCACAAACAACCTGTTTTTTTGTGCCATTGTCTACACCTCTGCAGAGAACTGACTTTACCTTCGTTGCAGCCAGGGGTGAAAGTAACTTAAAGGACTCACCGGTATGCCGGAGTCCTGAGCAGGGGGCGTGGCCTCAACCGGAAGAGGTGTGGCCTCAACCGGAAGCGGCGGGGCCTTTAAATACCCAGGCCATTTAAATCAAAATTTAAAGGCCCCGGGGCTCCAGCTGCAGTAGTGGCGGCTGGGAACCCCGGGTCCTTTAAATCACCCCCAGAGCTATTAGCTGCAGCGGCAGCTGGGAGCCCTGAGGCTCAGGGGCGATTTAAAGGGCCCGGGGCGCCAGCCGCCACTACCGCAGAGGAGCCCCGGGCCCTTTAAATTGCCGATGGAGCCCCGGGAGCTCCCGGCTCCACTGCTACCCCGGGGCTCAGGCGGAGATTTAAAGGGCCCGGGGCTTCGCTGAATTAGTGGCGGCTGGGAGCCCCGGCCCTTTAAATCACCTCTGGAGGCCCGAGGCCGCTACCCCAGGGCTCCAGCAGCGGGGCTCGGGCGGTGATTTAAATGGTCCGGGGCTCCCCACAGTGGCTGGAGCCCCGGGCCCTTTAAATCGCTGCCCGAGCCCTGCTGCTGGAGCTCCCGGGATAACAGCAGAGGCCTGGAGCTCCGGTGGTGATTTAAAGGGCCCGGGGCTCTGCTGCAGTAGCAGCGGCTGGGAGCCCCGGGCCCTTTAAATCACCGCCGGAGCCCTGCCACTGCTACCCCGTGGCTCCGGCAGCGGGGCTCAGGCAGCGATTTAAAGGGCCCAGGGCTCCCTGCAGTGGCCGGAGCCCCAGGCCCTTTAAATCATAGGCCTGGGGAAGCCGGTCCGGTCCGCCGTACCGTACTGGCTTACTTTCACCTCTGGTTGCAGCCACTCCATTGTTCTGTGGTTCTCAAACTTCATTGCACCAGGATCCCCTTCTGACAACAAAAATTAATACATGACCCCGGGCAGAAGGGGGCAGGAGCCCGAGCCTCACAGCCCTGGTCGAGGGGAGGGGAAGCAAAGGCCTGCTGCCCCAGGCTCAAGCATTTGGACTTCAGCTTCAGCCCCAGGCAGTGGGGCTCAGGCTTCGGCTTCAGCCCCGGGCCCCAGCAAGTGTAACACTGGCCCTAGCGACCTAATTAAAATGGGGTCGTGAGCCACTTTGGGGTCACAACCCACAGTTTGAGAACCACTGTGGGGTAAGGCTTATTCAGTTGCTGATGATCCTTAATGATGACCCCATTCAGAAGCAGACACTTAGGCACCAGTCCCCCACTCCTTAACAAAGTATGATGCAATAATACAGGAAAGACCACCATAAGGATATAAAGATATAGAGTTCATAATATCAAACAGAATTCAAAAATTGTACATAGACAGGTCTGCCAAATCATCACAAGGACAATTATATTTAACCACCTAAACTGAATGGTTTGGGAACTGTTTGTGCGTCACTTTGAAAAATGTACAGTGCTATGTAAGTGCTATGTGTTTTTATTAACGATGCACATTATTTGTTTCATCAGTGGGCTTTATAAAGGTAAGTGAGTAGATGTCAAGAAGAAGCATTTAACTAATTAATAATGGGCTTCTCTTAATGGTGCAATTTAGAATTGTTTTGCTATGGCAGGAAGACATTATCTGCAAAGTTACCATGGTAACACAACCCACTACACATTGCTAAGAGCACCGTGTAACTATTCTTATTACTATTATTACAGCTTTTGACATTTAGACTTTTTTTAGGCCTGAACATTTTTGTTAGATTTAAATTTGTGTGTGAGAAAGTTTTGCATCCTCCCATCAGGCTCCATTGGATTACAACAGCAGTGACACTAGTGATACCCCATTCCTCTGGTGGCAGAATGCCTTTCTACATTTTTAGGAACACAAGAATTACCATACTGAGCCAGGTTACCTAGTTTAGTATCCTGCCTCCAACAGTGGTCAGGGTTGGTACTTTGAGGCAGGTATAAAACCCACAGAATGCATGTGATCGCATATTACTCCCCCCGGTTGGAAGTTCCTAGCTCTTGTTGTTGCAATGAAAACAGAACGTGAACAGAATGTAAACCACTGCAAAGGTGTGTGAAGTCTGCAGAGTTCTAGAGCCTCTTTTACTGTTCAGAACTTTGCTGCGTGGCAGCAGAATGATAAGGCTCAGGCCAGTCATGCTGTTGCTGTTCAGAACTCTGAAAGCAGCAGTGAAACATGCAAGATCGTGTCAATTTCACAATGCTGCTGCTTGGGCAGACTCTGAGCCACAGCAGAGGCGCTAGAACTGGAATTATAAAATACCAAGGACCACCCAAAAGAGAGGCAGAAGTAAGGGTAGAGTAACAGACACACACACACCCTCTCCACTCATACGATTTGTAAGATTTTCTGCAGGGGGGAAATGGGAAGAGACAGACAAGCTCCTTGCAGCAGCTGGAGAAAGGTGAAGCTTCAAATTTCCCAGACAGAGGATGATATAAAAGGTGGAGATTCTAAGCCGGGTGTAGGGGAAGTAGCCTAGTACACCTCCCACCACTATCCCTCTTCTTACCGGCTAAGGAAGCTGAGGAAGGGAGAGCACTGAAGTTCTCACCAGAGCATTGCCTCTGGACCTCATTGTCGCTCCGCTTCCTCCCAATCGTTCATATTCATCTCTAGCTAGTGGGCCTACTTAGCCCTCCGGCTAGCAAGTCCCTGGTAAATTTTTCAAGCCCTGGTTATGCCATAACTGAAGCAGGTTATTTGGTGGAGTCGCATCTGCTACTTCCTTTAGAGACAAAGATTCTCAAGGATGATTTCTTGTCTGCTGTTTGCTAACATTGGTAATAATATTTTTATACAAACCCCTGTGTTGTCCTTGGAACTATTTTCCCAAGGCTCTTCTGCTCCTTTTGTTCAATATTTTTCTGTTAGACTCCTGGGATGCCAATGATTGAGGTTTCCAGCTCTTTCATTGTACCCACAAACTATTGACTGAAACATGTTGATGGCTCTTGCTGACAGTCGCCTAAGTCAGAACCCTCCATTTCTCCATATGAAAAGGGGGCTTGGACAAGCCTTCCAGCTCAGTTACCCCTGTTGTCATTCACTCCTTTCCTCTCTCCATGCTTTTGTATATTATAGTCATGCATACATGAATTTATATTCTCTCAGAGAAAGTGCTCACCATTTACCATACAACAGTATCTAGACTACCTTAGATTTCCAGCTTAAAGTATAGAGCAAAACGGGTGCTTAAATAGCACAGTGTGGTAAATGTTGACTTTAACACTATGAGTTGTGTGAGAATAATAGAAACATATACTGTATGAACATACATCATGTACATTCTCTGTGTGTGCGTATAGTGACCATCCTCAGGGACAACAGCAGTAAAATGTTTCTTACAAAAGAAAATAGTTGCCAGTACTGGGATACACACCAGCCTCAAGTAGCTGAATAAGCTGGTGAACAATTTCTAGCCCATTATTAATGTTTGGGACAGCTGTGGGAATTTTCAGGGTAAAGCATCAGTATATGGAGATGGGACTATGTTTTGGGTAATTGGGGTTCAGATAACTGAGTTTGTACTGAGAAGCAGAGCTAGTTGAACATTTTTCTTCAAACTTTGTTTTTTTTACAAAAAGGGGCTTTTTCTTAACACTGAATTTTCCCCAGGAAGGTTTAGTTTTTAAATTTGAAAGTCCAAAAAGCCAAAAACTGAATATTTTTTGTTAAAAAGACAAAGACTGAAAATTGGTTATTGTTACTGCTAATGGCCCTGGAGACAGACATTTTTTTTTTTTTAAACACTATCCTCTTGGAGACAGCATGGTCCAGTGGACAGCCCGCTGAAATGGGATCTGGTTTCCTAGCTCTATATAAGCGAGCGCAGACTCACCCGGCGGCGCCTCCTGCTGGTCATCTCCGGGAATTAGCTCTCCAGCCGTTGGAGTGCCCTCTGCAGGCCGGTGTCCCGCTACTGCTTGGCCCCCGTGTCCTTCCCGGACCCAGTGCCCTGTTGTCTGGGGTGCTGCCCCCTGGCAGTAACCCCTCACAGCTCTGGGTCTCCCCCTCCCAACCCCCACCCACTATCCCCACTTCACCTCAGTCTTGGCTACTGCCCAGTCTCTATCTAGCCCCCATTCCCTGGGGCAGACTGCAGTATAAGCCACTCACCACAGGCAAAGGGGTTTGGACCTGCTGCCTCTGGCTACCCGTAGGCTGCCCACTGCAACCCAGTACCTGATAGGCCTTACCAGGCCTGCAGCCTGAGGCTTTCCTAGGCCAGAGCTCCCCAGCTCCCTTGGCCTTTCCCCAGCCCTGCTCCACTCCACTCCACTCCACTCCAGACACCTGGTTAAGCTCCCTGCAGCCAGGCCCGTCTCTCTCTGAACACAGAGAGAAACTGTTGAGCTCCTGGCTCCCAGCCTTTTCATACAGGCCAGCTGTGGCCTGATTGGGGTGTGGCCCAGCTGCAGCCACTTCCCCAATCAGCCCAGCTTTTAGAGCTGCAGCCCTCTCCAGGGCTGCTTTTACCCCTGCAGCCCTCTTTCAGGGCTGATTTCAAGCCCTTCAGGGCAGGAGCGGGTAACCACCCCGCTACACTCTGACACTGATTTGCTGTGCAGTATTCTGCAAGTGACTATTTCTGTTGCCTCCACTCCCCTGCTATAAAGTGGGGGTAGCAATTGTAGCCCTTCCCCTGAGGTGTGGTTCAAGCGTCCTCTCTGGTACTTGGAGTGGCTTCTCCCCTCTTCTCGCAGAGGTTGGATCCTGGGTTCCTTCTTGTGATGCCAAGGTGATGCCTCCCTGGGGTGAGATACAAGGAATGTTGTCATTTGGGAAAATGAATAATGCTACCACTGCAAGCAAGGAGTATAAAACCCAGTATGCAAGAAACAATAAATACATCAATACACACCATAGGTGCCAACTCTGTGGGTGCTCCGGGGCTCAAGCACCCACAGAAAAAAAATAGGGGGTGCTCAGCACCCACCAGCCACAGCTGTTTGGCAGCTGGCAGGAGGCGCTCGGGGGAGGGCGGAGAACAGAGTGCAGCTAGAGGCAGGGCCTCGGGGGAGTGGGCAGAGCAGGGGCGGGAAGAGGCAGAGCGAGGGTGGGGCCTTGGAGGAAGGGGTGGAGTGGGGGTGGAGCACCCACGGGGAAAAATAAAAGTCAGCGCCTGTGATACAAACCCCAGCAAAGAAGTAACACACCCAAAAATAACAGTATAACAAAGGTGAACTTTGTGGGCAGCAGTAAAATAGGATCTGGGGAAGGAAAGAGTTAGTGTTAACTAATATGTACTCAATAATAATTCAATCAATTTCCCACCACTCACAACCCTGCCCAGCCTCCAGCTCCCTCACAGGCAGCTGATCCACTAGAGATGAGCCTGGAGACAAATGTTGTAGTGCTGTGAACATTGGCTGCCTTAAACAAAAAGGGTCCCTTTACAGTGTCTTTGCTCCTGGGTAGGGCAGGGTCCTCTCTGGCTTCTTGGTCTGGAGTTCTGTGGAGGCCTTGGCTGGCTCCCGGTAACCAGCACCAGGTCAGATCTCTGCCACTCTGGACGCTGGTCTCTGCAGGGCTGGAACTGCCTGACCCAGGCAACACATCCCACAGCAGTTCAAAGACTCCCTTTGTGGGGTGGTTTATTATGCACAGATTCCCTGATTGAGCTGTTCGGCTTTTCTCTTCTCTGCTCCCCAAAGTCACAACTTGGATCTGACACTGAAACGAGTCTCTGGCTCTGAGTCAGGCTGTCCTCTTCCACTGTGAGACTGAGCAACCTGACTCGTTCTTGGCCCAGCAAGCTGCTTGTCTGGATCACCCCGTCCAGAAACCTGTTGGGCTCACCAGGAGTTTCTTGTCCCTTTTGACCGCAGCCCTGATTCCAAGCATGCTGGGAAATGGTTTCAGAGGGCTCACGTAGCCATTATTGTTGTCTGATGTGTGGAAGTCCTCCTGTGCATAAGGACTTCAGTGAATAAGAACAGCTGTTCAGAACCAAAACAAGGGTGCTGTCTGCTTGCGGGAGAGGTGGCAGAGATGTATAGGTGAGACCGAGGCAGCCATCCAGCTTGACCCATTTTTATGCACTGAACTCTTTATACACATACATGTTTCAGTACATTGCAGTAGAACCCCACAGAGGCTGTCCAGCGTAGCGGTCTACTCGGTCCTAAGTTTTAAGCCTGCCCCAGACCTGAACCCCACAGGGTCAAGTCGTTTTCCAACCTGACCTCTTCCAGTCCTTCCTGCAGAACCTGAGTCAGCGCCTCTGCCACTGTGCGTGTGCTGCAGAGAGAGTGGCACTGTGGCTCCTTGGCGCACTCACTCAATGCAGTGGCTGGCAGAAGAGGAGCATGCAGCTGCCGCTGGGCAAATCTCCTGGGCAAGAGAATGTCATGAGAGCCCACCCCACCCAGGCCTGAGATGGTCCAGTTGTTTTCTGTCCCGACCCAAACCTGACACTTGTAGTTGGGTCCCCTTGCGTTCAGGTTGGGTTGCAGGGCTCTAGTCCAGAGTTCCAGGAGCTGGCAAACTCCATGTAGGGTTACACGATACTTACCTTCCTTTGTACAGCACTTTGAGATCCGTGGCTGAAAAGTCTACTTGACAGCTAAGTAGCAGTAGTGGCACACACTGTACAGTGCAGAAAACATCATTACATTACGATAACACTCACAACATCAACAAACCTTCTTTCCCTTCCCCAAGAACCAAAAACCTTTGTATAAGTCAAAAGGAAGAAGAGCCAGAGCTTCCTCAGAGTCCACTAGGGGCTTAATTATTGTTGATCTGTTTTTCATGGAAGCTGCCATGCTACAGTAATGGGCTGCAGTACAAAACATGAAGTTTTAGTAAAGTAGTATTTTAAAGTGGAGGTCCTTAGATGACCATTGTAGAAATGCTGCATCGGGTGCCCACTTTTAGCATTCTGTGAATTGTTGTCGTCCGTGAAGTATCACATGGAGCCATGTATTAAATAGACTAAATAATGCAGTGGCACATCCCAGCTGCTGTTGCACGGAGCAGCCTTCTCATTGTGTGATAGCTACAATCTGTTCTCCGGCCTTGCTAACATGAGTTGCCTACGTGGGGAAATTCAGTCCCGCAGCATTTCAAACAGCGGCTTTTGGAAAAGGAATGTTTCTCCTGCTTATTTACTGCATTCGCAGCAGCAGCAGCTCAGTAACGGCTGCTTAATTCTTCTCTTGTCCCTTCTCCCCACTTTGAAAGGACCTTGACACCATGATTGCAGCCAGATTCTGGTTCTTGTCATGCAGCTGATGTTTCAGCAGCAGCTGTAAGTTGTCAGCACTGCCAGCATCTCCACCCTTACTGGCAGTATTGTAATAAGCCACACACTCCTGTTACCTAGCACAGGCTGGGTTTTTATTATTAATTAATTAATTAATTAATTAATTATTATTAAAAAGAGACAATGTAAGATGCCAAGCGGGCAGAAGATTCATTCAGGAAATGTCTCCCCTGGAGAGCCCAAAGCTGCCTCCAGACTTTGGGTCTGACAAAGATGCAGCTTTTTCTGTGTTTGTAACATTGAACATTCCAGTGTGCTATCTTATGTCTTCAGCCTGAAAAAATAAAAGAGAAACAACCCTTTTTATTTCCCCTCATCTTGTTTGTTTCACTTTGAAACACAATGAAGATGGAACAGTGATCTGACTCTCAGCTGTCAAAATTTCCTGTCCTGTTTTCACAGAATCCTTCCTTTCGCTACAAGAAGGTGATTTGAAATGAAACACAACTAATTGTATTAATTGAAGAACAACTGCTTAGCTTTATTTTAAGCCTGAAGGCAAATAGCTGGAAGCTTACACAAGAGAGCTAGCAAATGCATTTTGCAGCATCACTGCTCTTCCTCCGCGTGGAAATCAAGTCTGCTAGCACTCCTGATTAGAGAACTGTAGGGGCCTAGGCAGCAATATGAAATTTGTACACACAGACCAATCCATTCCCCTCCAACTGCTGTATGCTCAAAATCTCCAGCAGGTAGACACATCACTACACACAATTTGATCACTAACTCAGCAGGTGCTGTTAGATGTTGAGGTGCAGTGAATTGGTGATAGGCCTGACAAAGATTTAAAAACAAACCACCACCACCACAACCTGGCAGTTTGCAATAAACAATGCTTACCCCCAGGGAATTAAACATTTTGGCTGGGATGTATGTCTGCTGCCTACACCTGGCTTATTGATAGACTTCTCGCCATTCCTCAGCACTTCCACTGAATGCACTTCTACTTAATTAACAGGTATCGAAAAGACCATTAGTGTTTTCACAATCAGAGATTTTTTTAAATGTTATGTGTTGGTACAGTTACATTAGGAGCAGGTAGACCAATTCTTTTTAGAGTTACCTGATAGCCCTCAGTAGTCTTCACAGAAAAATAAAAACTCAGAGGGAGACCGCTCTGAATTTAGCTATGTCCTCAACACGACTGCCTATTCCGGGACAGATGTGGCCACTCCTACACAACCTTAACGGTACTTTACTTTTCAAGTAGTCTAATTAATTTCAGTGGTGCAGCTTGAGGCAATAATAAGGTACTTGTCAATGTGAGTAAAGCAGTCTTGCCTAGTCTCACTATCTTATTCCAAACCTGGTGGTATTTAGTTTTTTTCTTAAAGCCTCAGTTCCTGGAGTCATGCTATTTTTTTGAGAATCACAGCTTACTTTTTTTAATGAACATTTCTAACTTTCATTGTTGCAGAGAAAAGCTTGAAAACATCACCTGAGTGCACCCTAAAGGCTCAAAAACACAAAGGGAAAGGAAAAGAATCATTTTTTTAATATCATGATTTTTAAACCAGTTTCATTATATTTGGGGGCTGATTAATGATTTTTGAACATAGGGGGTTGGTAATACTTGTAAAGGTGGCAGCATCTGTCTCCCTGTGTCTGTGTGGTTCAGATTGTAACGTCTTTAAGGCAGGACACTCTCAGCTGTGCGTCATGTACAACACTGAGCACCCTGTCAGCAGTGAAATAACAATTTTAAGCCTATTGGTATAGCTGGGATCAGAAACTAGATTTCTGCAATGCTCCTGAAGTGATATGAGTCTATTCACTGGATGAGCAGCTGTTCAATAGGATGGCTACATCTTTTCTGCTATATTCCGATCATATCAGAGGGCTGAGCTGTACTGCAGTACCTAGTTCTACAGGGAAGCCATGTGAAATGGTATTTGAAGCGTGGCTTTCCGGGCAGAGGATTGTGATGCTATCAATTTGGTTGGTTAATATTACACAAGAAGAAAGGGTGGACACCCCTTCTAACATCTGTGGGGGGTTGTGTTTTGCAGGAGATGCACGGGTGAGAGGTCAGACAGGGGTTCTCTCTGAACGCCGTGGTTCCTACCCGTTCATAGACTTCCGTCTTCTCAACAGTAAGTGCAACCCCTTCCCCAACTAAATTCCTACTGGGAATGGATTTGTAAAGGAAATTTAAAAACCAAAATGGTTATTAAAAGTCTATGACCCAAGGATCATTGTGCCACATTCAATGACCTGCTTTCCTCTTTCACTCAACGGGGAATGTGCCATAATACTGTTGTTCCCACCCAGTGTTTGAGCATGAAATGTTTTGACTAAATGACCACTGTCCATACTGCTTACAGTTGGTCAGATAAATACGTACGTCAGTAGTGGTGTGATAGCTGCCATCATGGCCAACCCCAGGGATTGAACTGGGGACTTCCACAGTTAAAAGGACCTAAAGATCCAGACTCACCATCTGAAAGCTTTAACCGCCTCTCATCCTCTGTGGTTTGGGCACAGAGGGAGAAACATAACATGCACTGAGCAGTGGATTACAGTGACATTAATTTTGTCAACAGTCAGAGCCCAATGCAAAACCCAATGGAGTCTTCCCCTTGACTTGGATTTTGCATCAGGCCTATAGTGAGCATCTGTCAAAAAAACAGCTATAACCTCATTTTTATTAAAGTTATTAATCTAGCGTTGTTGTGAATAATGAACACAGCTAAAAAAAAAGTCCCAGTTCTTTTTCACCTGACCTCTCTCCATTTATCCAAACTATGAGAGGGATTTTTCTGTCTTCTCTCCTTTAGAGAGATTCCTGGGAAATGCCCAGTTATTGTACCCCAGTTACCCAGTGTGCAAAGATGATTAAAGATAAAAATTTCACTCACAATTCTTTGGTCTTTGTATTCAAACAGAATACAACACAACTCTGACATTCAGACACAAGTAGGGCTTGGCATAAATCTCATGTATAGCACAGGTCATTTGAATTTTACCTTTGAAACAACACTTACTAACAGCCTTCATCAGAATAGACTGGATCTCCAACAGTTGCTTAGTGATTAAAGTTTTAATCCTCTGGTGATTACGTTTTTCATTAAAAAGCACTTATCAAAACTAAACATTAAACCCTGTTTGCTTAACTGCTTTCCAGAACTCCGAGGATCTGGGGAATGGGAGGGCTGAAAATAGGTGGGACTGGAGCAAGTGCAGGAAGAGAAGAAGGGAACTAGAAAGAGGGGAAAACTCAGAGCTCTGATGTGCTGACACTTATGGAAGCTGGCAATGCTGCTACAGTCTGGTAAAGATTTTAGTTTTGGAATCATCATTATCTATTTTCTGCTTCCTCCACTGTTGGCCCAGACCAACTGCTGCCAAATCTTGTACACTAGAGGTAGTGCTGAAGGCAGAAGTCCATCAGAATGTTGGGTATGATGCTGAGTTAGGGAGACATAGGTGATGAGACAAATCCAGAAAGTTGCCCAGACCAACCAGAGGATATCAGACCTGCTGAGACCCTTGCAATATCATTAAAGATATGGGCTCTGTAGCGGAAGAGAACTTGAATCAGGTCTGGGGAGTAGTAAAGTATTGGGAAAGAACAGACAGAGTTAGAAATCCAGCTGTAGGGATGAGTTAGAAACTTAGCTGTTCTCACAAGGCGAGGAAGAGCAAAGAATAGGGGTACAAAAGGGCACTTGGGAGGGAGAGGTACTTACATTTTTTTGAAAAGTATGTTCAAGAGCCCAAAACTTACTTCTCAAAATTCTAAGCTGAAACTTGTTTAATCAAACCCAGTTCACCTCTCCTTGGTTATAAATTGATTGACAAGAACACCAGCTGCTGAGCAAATGCCATTGTCCCAGCTTTCATTCATGCAGTGACAGAAGTGAATAAATGTTCACATTTGACTCTGCCGGAAGTATTTCATTTTTGTTTTCAATTTTATTTATTTATTTATTTAGTAGTCCCGTTAAACTCTCCTTCCTCACCCCCCACCCCCCCCAACAAAAAAAATAAACCTTTTCAAATTGTATTTGTGCACTTTTCTGTTGAAGGTAGGTTTTCTGGGGGGAAGTGGGAGGTTTCCTTCTACGGAATCCTGCTGATTCATTCTTCCAATTCAGGAAGGTCCGGTATGCACCAATGGAGGGGATCACCACAGACAGCAGTACTGTTGTGATGGCTCAAGGAGTAAGGAACTCAGCTTGACCTTTCTAGCACATGTGGCTACCCTATGTAATTTAAAAGAGGTGTCTTTCTGTATGTTGCATCTTCAAATTCAAAGGAGCTGCCCTGCTAGTTTATACAGCAGCCGTCATTTTTGTTTCATTTCAGATGCTGAATGTTACAGAGTAAGTCAAGGTGTCCTCTCTCAGGGGGACTTTAGACTTGTTCTTTCTTTGTTGTTTCTCTTTAATCTGAAATTAGTTATTTAGGGTATGTCTACACTACAAAGGTGTGGGCTTAACTCAGATTAGCTAACCGCATTAGCTGGCTTGGGTTAAAATAGCAGTGAAGACATGGCAACTCGGTTTTTAACTCAGGTTTGCAGCTTGAGTTCATCGCCATGCTCCCATATGGACCCTAACTTGAGCTGCTATGGGCCTGAATTGCCATGTCTTCACTGCTATTTTAACCTGAGTTAGCTAATGCAGGTTAGTTAACCTGAGTTAAGCACACACTTTTTTTGTGTGTGTAGTGTAGATATATTTTAGACTGAAAAAAACTCTGTTTGACCTCTGTGAATGGGGAAAGGTAGCAGTCTTGAAAATATGGAGGGAACCAAAATCAGATTTTTGTGTTTTCATTGTTGTATTCTAATGGACTGATGAGAATTTGTTAATGTTTAAATCCAAAATAAGGTGAAATCTCAACACTAGACCACTACGGTTGCAAATGAAGAGAGCACTGGGCCTGTCTCGCTCACTGTGCACATGTCTGTGCCTGGGATGTACACAAGCTTTTATTTTGGCCTCACCCATGCTCACTAAATGGGGCCTGTCTATTTAACATATACTACAAGTACAGCGGGAACATTGCTTAAAAGAACTTCCTCTTAAAAGGGAACAAGCAGCGTAAACAGAATAATCTTGTGATACAACTATATAAAGTGCCAGGACTAATACTACTAAAATTATTTGGCACCGTGAAATGTTTGCTTATGTAGCTATAACTAAGTGAGAGATTAAGGCAGAACAGACTTTACTAGAAATATATTCAATATCCATAAAGACACATTATCACAATCATTTCTCCATGATCTAACTCCTACAAATTCAGATAAACAGAACTTAAACTCAAGCTACACAGCACCATCTAGCAACTTCAAATAAAACTTAGAGAATTTTTTCACTTCAAGGTCCCAGAAACAAAGGCAAGGTTTTCATCTCGAGGCCAAAAGACCAAAACATCAAGACACTTGATCACGGCCTTGGATAGACCAAGAGACTACCTACACTTGACCAGAGCTCAAAGAGCCATCTCACAAAAGAAGAGAGAGAAAAATTAAAGTTTATTATTAAAGAAAGACATGTACACTCTTAAAACAAATATTTCAGGACACTGCTATTTAACATAAAACAATATTACTCAAATATAGTCTTTATAGGTTATAGATTAGTTTATAGATTAGTCACTTGGGTGGATTTTCTTTCCAACATGGCCAGCATGGGTTAGCATGAAGGTTGTCTATATCTTTTGACTTCTTTGGATTCTGGCACCAAATTTAATGTATGGTTAAAAGGTGTAGTAAAGTCCTTCTGGAGAAGGAAATTGCATTGATTCTGAAAACAGATCTTACAGGGTAGGACTCAAAACCAACTGGATTACACAATTAGCTTCCTGCTGTTTGAGCTAATGTCTATGATGATGTCTAAACATTCCTCCAGTGTCCAGCTATATCAGAGAGAAGTTTGGTGTGTGTAACTTGGCTTTGACAGGACCAGATTGCCAAGCACCATCAGGATTGTCCAGGCACATTTTCTCTCTCACGCCCAGCTGGCGGAAAGGTAAGGCTTTAGTGTTCCTGTGACTGGAGTCCCAGGAGAGCCAACTGAGGTCACTCAACTAGAGTGAACTGCAAAGAATGGGGCAGACACTCCCCAACGCTGGTGGATATTCCAATACTTAGATTTACTAAGCCAGCACAAAACATACTCTATAATACCACACTGGTTACCCAGAAGCCAACAACACAGTTCCTTTAAAATAACCCAGCCTCAGGCTTCCACCCAGACACCCAAGTCAAATATGATGAGGATCACTGAAAATCTTATTCATCATATAAAAAAGTTGTACCAATCCCAAAGGATCGGACATATTACCTCCCAGGTTAACGATATTCCAGATCTTACCCAAATATCCGCTTACAGCCAATTCTTATTAACTAAACTAAAATTTATTAAAAAAGAAAAGATAGAGAGCATTGGTTAAAAGATCAATATACATACGGACATGAGTACAGTCTTGAGATTCAGATTCATAGCAGAGATGGTGAGCTTTGTAGCTGCAAAGAGTTCTTTCAGAAATAGTTCATAGGTTATAGTCCAATGTTTACATTTCAGGGTGGTCCAGTCAGAACTGGGATCTCAGTCCTTATGGCTTAAACTTCCCCTGCATGAAACCTCAGGCAGATCTGAGATAAAAAAAGGATCAGGACCTAAGGGTCTTTTATACAGTTTTCTAGCAGCTACTTGACCATACAGTCCTGGGTGAACAATAAGCTTTTGATGTAATCTTCTGTTTACTAAACCTCACCAATAATTAACTACATGGATTAACATAAGATAATTTATCCATTAAGCAGTTTATCACAGACTTTAAAGAGACACATAGACAATGACATTATTGCACCCAAGATTCATCTAAAAGTTAATATTCCCTTTTGATCTCTGAATCAACAGCTATGGTGACAGACAGGAACTGTCTGTTTACATGGCCAACATTTAACCAGCTTTTAAACACAAACACATACAATTAGTATCACCTTTAATTCTTTTTGCATTTCAAAGTTCTAGCCAATCTAGCATCAAATGGCCCTAATTATCATTTGCATACTTTCTAACATGTCTTTAAAGGTTGGCTTTGGGTTAGTTAGCCTGCAAGCTGTTTAACCCTTTCTGGCCATGCATTACACTTTGTATAAGATTCATTGCAATTATATAACAGTGGTAGCAATAATGATTTGCATGGTTATATTTTAATTAGACAATGCCACAGTTCCTCTTGTAATTTCTGCCCTCACAAATGTGTATAGCCTTATGTTTTCTTGAACTGTAGCTGGGCCGGTGACCTTTAGCTTTAAAAGTTGATTTGTGGAGGACAAAATTTAACCTAAATGATGACCTAGTAGTTGATCAGATGATCCCATGCCATCATCTAGTGTGTTCCTGTGCTCTAGCATAGCAATATATATGTCCTTGTCTTAAACTACTGGGTCCCAACAACTTGCAAGGGCTTATGACACCACCTGAAGCTATATGCATTAGTGTAGGCAACAAAGATTTTTGACCCAAGACTTTCATGAGGCATTGAGTAGCAACTTTCTCTCATATCATCACTGTTGGGGGTGAGGAGGGTCTGGTGGCTTTGCAGTCCCCACATTCATTTCAGGGTTCCTATGAGGCAAAGCAGGCCATCCACTTTCCCATCCTGCAGTAGTGAGACAGGAAGGCTGCTTGCTCCTACTGGCTAACTGGACTAAGGGATGCTCCAGAACACCTTGCACCTGGGCAACCTGAATATTATTCTGGGGCCTGTGATCAAAACCCCTGATATTTTGGTTTGCTAAAGTCCTGTAAACTGAAGGCAGTGAGTTCTGCACAGCTCTGTTTAAGGGAGGTTCATAAGAGAATTGGGGAAGGAGTTTCCCCTTGAAATACATTACGATCAAGGCGTACCCTAAAATGGGAACGGTGAGTGTGAGAGAGAATGTCAGGGCTGTTTTCTTGTTTCATGCTAGATGAGTAAGTGACCTAAAAAAGGCGGGGGTTGAAAGTAAAAGTTTAGAAACGTAACTTTCCCAAAAACTCCACGAAAGTAAAAGAATAGACTGGAGTAGTGTTGAAATACTGTGGAACAGCAAAATCAAATGTGTAAATGGGCTAGAGTTAGGTCCCAACCAAAACCCCACAGATTTTAAGAAAGTTTCTCTCTGAACTTTGCAGGTCAGGCCCATATCTGAAACTAACTCAGGCTAATTTCATGAAGGCAGTTAGAGGCCATTTTGCTTTTTACAAGCTACTGTATTACCTCCAAGCAGCCACAGAAGAGTAGATAAGCTGAACATTGGGTCTTGTAAGCATTCGGAGCTTTACGCACTTCCGCAGTGAAAATTAACGTAATCTGATTTTCCTTTTAGAGGAGCCTAGTTTGGGTTTCAGAAATAAAGGACTTTAGTAATAAGGCAGCAATTATTTAATTTTCTGATTGATTAAATTGCTCAGTAAGTCACTGAACCAGATCCTTCCAGTGACTCTCATGTGGTGATTAAAATAGGTTTTCATTATCCCATGATGTGCTGTGTCGGTGACTGATATGGTACATTTCTTGATGGCATTAATTAAAAACAAGAGGAAATTCCTGGCATCACTGATATAGCCAGATTAGAAAGAAAGCATCTGCAAGGTTTAAACAGCACTTGTTCAGAGGTGCTTCAGATATGAGAGCGCCTGCTTTGCGCTGTGTGTTCACCAACCTGAGATCTTGATATTAATGTGCAAACAAAGGAAGTTTAATTTAACTTACCTTAATCAGTGAACAGAACTAACTTGGATCACCTACTATCTTCAAAAGATACTCAGGGCTGTTGGATTCTTTCTCTGGCTCGGATGCTGATGTGCTGCGTGACATTAGGCATCTAATAACCTTTCTGTAGCTCAGTTTGCCCAAATGTAAAATGATGCCTTAGAGGCATTTGATGAGGTTTACTTTACCTACCTTGCAGTCAATATTTAAGGCTTAATGAATATTTCCAAAGTACTTTTAGATTCTCAGATGAAAGGTGATCTAGAAATGCAAAGTATCAGGTTTGGTAAAATAAGATATGGACTCCTATGGACAAAGTCTGGATCTAGATCTGACACACCCAATGTTTGGGGATGTTTGGATCTGTGATTTTAGTTTGTCCCACAATAAAAAGAAGTTGCAAAATTCAGATACAGCCCCAGGTTTGGATATTGAACAATTCCAAGGCTTTTGGTTAGGGCCCATCTCCAGATAAAATAAAATCCAACCACAATCTTCACCCAAACCTCTACGTGATCTGAACCCAAAATGTTTGAGGTTTAAAAAAGTTTGGTTAACTTTTTATTTTATTGTCTTTGGCTGGGACAAGAAATGGAAGTGCTGAAATACCATAAGAGAGGCCTGGGTCATGGTATTTCTGTCCCAGATGAAACTAGGAAGTGCTAAAAGTCTTGTGAGGAAGTTTCAAGGACTTATTGGACTACCCAGATTAAAGAGGTTCAGTTAAGCATCCAAATCTCTGAATGCTTATTAAAACTAAAGGGCCAAACTTTTGAGGTTTACCGCATCACTACAAAATACTTGCCTTCTGCCCCAGCACAGAGATACCTCCTGGAAAGGAAAGGACACTTAGCTTCCTAAATTGGTTTGGCCCCTCTCTGCTGTGGATGGGAAGAATAACCCCAAAACCTAAAATTCACCTATGGACTTGCTATGAGCCTCCTATTCATGAAAGGGGAATTAGGATTCTGTAATATTGTCTCAGCACAGACAGTTCTGTTTTCTACTAAAGCTCCACTCTACGCACAGAGTTCTCCCTCTCTGTCTCACTGCACATCTGTGTGTTTCTCTCTCTACTCTCTTTAAAGGAACAGACAAGTTTTAAAAACAATCCTATTAAAAATGTTCTTCCCTACATTAGTAAGGGGTTTGGGGTGTAGGAGGGTGCTCTGGGCTGGGATCGAGGGGTTTGGAGGGCAGGAGAGGGATCCAGGCAGGGGGTTGGGGCACCGGGAGAGGCTCAGCAGTGCAGGCTCCGGGTGGCGCTTACCTCAAGTGGCTCCTGGAGGTAGTAGCATGTCCCTTCTCCAGCTCCTACACGGAGACATGGCCAGGCGGTTCTGCACACTGCCCCGTCCACAGGCACCACCCCTGCAGCTCCCATTGGAGCGCCGGAGGGGGCCATAGGAGCAGGGCCATAGGAGCACGTAGGAGCCGGAGCGGGGCCATGTCGCAGCTTCCAGGAGCTGCGTGGAACGGCCCCCGACCCTGCTTCCTGGCTGGAGTGCTGGAGCAGGGCAAGCCCCAGACCCCACTCACCAGCAGGAGCTTGAGGGCCAGCTTAAAATGGCTGGTGGGCCAGATCCAGCCTGCAGGCCGTAGTTTGCCCACCCCTGGCATGGACAATAATGTGTAATTGCAAAGTGGCTGTAGCTTGAAGGACAACTGGAAGCCTCGTGTTGTCGAAAGACCAAAAAAGGAACAGCATTATTGTAGCAGCATGATAGCTAAAGCTTCCGAGTTGATTCACTGGTATCTGCCCAAATTCTATCACCCTGGCATGGACAGTGATCTGTTCACAATCAATCCAGAGAAAAAAAACAAAAACATTTATTCAAATTTACTCAACAAGTGAGTTTCAGGACATTGTGACCTGTGCATGAACATTCAACAAGCCAAAGAGGTGGCCAAATGCATTGACTAAATTATTTGCTGGTAATTATTTCATCAGTTGTAACTCAGCTATGGTGATATAATATTTTGAATGTTGTTATTATTTAACATATTGGCGTAGTCACAACCAGGTAGGCCCCATTTTGCTAGGCAAACTACAAAACATGTCACAAATGAGAGTCTCTGCCCCAAAGACTGTTATGCTATTCCACAGTTTTAGAGGTTTCAGAGTAGCAGCCGTGTTAGTCTGTATCCGCAAAAATAACAGGAGTACTTGTGGCACCTTAGAGACTAACAAATTTATTAGAGCATAAGCTTTCGTGGGCTACAACCCACTTCTTCGGATGCATAACAGTTTTAGAGAATCTCCAGAAAGACAGTACATAGTTAACATGTCAAGCATTTCAAAAAGGATCTGGGGATGTGCTCCCCGAGAAGACTTTTGTAATTGTTAATGAAAAATGTTTTGGTATAGTATATAGTTGAAAGCAAAAAATTTATTACTGGATTCTGAATTAAATACAAAAGGCAGGAAAGTCTCAAGTGGATTTCCAAAGATACTGAAATCTACAAGATACCAATACAGCACTTATTTAATGTGTTGTGTTGCAGTGTGTAACGTTCTCCTGTCTAATATTTAATTTTTATGTTCATAGTATATTCATGGCAGGTAATATCAGCAATTTTCTTAACTTATAAAATATCACTCTGATCAAAGTGGTAAAAGTATTATCAGCACCAGGGCACAAGGTTTCAACCACATTTAGAATGAAACCAGCACAAGATTTCAACCAAATTTAGAATTAAAATCAATCTGATTATTTTTAAAGCAAATCTCAATTATGTGTTTTCCAAAATAGCAACAGACAGACCTTAAAAGGGTCAGAGGTCCAGCTGGGATGTTTATCTGAATATTCTGAGGTCTGCCAAGCTGGAGTGGAAACTTTGCAGTAACAAGTTGTCTTAAAATGTTTTCTGAAGCTTCCTGCTTTCTGTCACACCAGAAATTCCAGGAGAGCAGTCTTTCTTCAGAACTTTGATAATTCTACTCTGATCTTGAACCAGGAAGTGCAGAAGTGCAAGAAAAAGACAGACAATGCAGAGAGAAAATGAACACTTTTTCAAAAGCTTGCAATAGGTTTAAAATCAAGTTTTGGATTAGTTCTTATTTTAACTGAGCCTGTTCACTTATCCTTAAAAAGCTACAGCTGTCTTTTAATTAGTGTGAAAAAATCCATGATATGCCCTTGGACACAGGTAATAAGAATACACAGTAATTTATCTACTGTTAGCACTTTCAGGTATGCTCCTGTTTATACTATAGGAGAACTTTGGAAGGTGAGAATTTTGGCACAGTACACTAAACAAAGACAAGACTATATTAAGGGGGATGTAAATCTAAGCTAAAAGTTTGGTATGAATTGACAGAGGCTTTATCTATGTTGGAGAAATTAACTGGAGTAAATACTGATTGTTCCCGCTTAGCCAATTAAACGCACCTTGAGTCCATGCACAAAAGCACTTCAATCAGTTGTCACAGAGGCCACCATTGCAGGATGTTACTTCCAGAATCTGTAGGGATAAAGTGTCTCCTTAGCTTACCAGCTATCACCTCTCTCCCTCCTGCCATACCTCCAGAAATGTCTCCTGCAGCCATTTTCTCCACTCCACCAACAACTCCTCTTTCCCTGCTTTTGCAGGCCCTGATTTGCATAGCAGAGGATAAGCATAACATGTCCACATGGCCAAGGGCGTGCTGCAAGAAAACAGGGATAAAAGCTGTATATGAGTCAAAGATGTGTTTAACAGACCTGATTTATAGATGTTAGGCACCTTCCTGGAGCGTCCTTGAGGAAAATGAATGGAACATTGTTTCTGAGTCAATTAGTTATTCGAAAATTAACCAACCCACTTTCCCTCCAGGAAAGGGGGCAAATAATGTCTCCTCATTATACACTCAAGTGCTGTGCAAGCCAGAAAGAAGATATCACCGAAGAAAACTCACAGAGCTGGTTTGAATGCATAAACAAAATCTCTTCATTTAAAAAAATGGTACTAATACTGTAGAAAAGTCAATGTCTGG
The DNA here is from genome assembly GCF_028017835.1 of Emys orbicularis. Lineage (NCBI taxonomy): Eukaryota > Metazoa > Chordata > Testudines > Emydidae > Emys > Emys orbicularis. Next base: position 106,544,199 of record NC_088685.1, read on the forward strand.
TATGGAGGTTAAATTGTCTCTGTGTAATGTTGATTTACACAATCATTTTTTGTTGTTAACTTGCACTGCCTTTTCCCTTTGTTAATACCATCTCCATATTGCCTTTATACGCTTAGTACACACGCCCATATGCTACCTCAGCAATACAAAACAGAGAAAGATGGTAGGTAGGGACTCGGGGAGCTACCAATTCAGGAAATCTCATTTAATTGAAATAACAATGTGTGGAGGGAGTGATAGGCCATGTACAGGGAGAGTTGATGTGTGTTACTCCCTTCTCTTCTGTGCTGCCGGTGGCACTTTGTTTTGAGAGAGAAGGATACAAGCAGATCCTCATGGCTTATTAACCTCTTGAGGGGCACAGGCAGAATTCAGGTGTCAGCCAGTATCCTACAGTCACGTATTGGCTTTGTATGTACTGTATTTATGTATGATGTTGCCCTCTAACAGCTGCCAAACAGAATGGATAAAGGACTTACTAGCACTGCCAACTAACGGAAATCTCCTTTAGCATAAGTAGCCTGTGTTTTTGAAGCTGAAGAACCAGGGTAAATGTTTCAGCTTCACAGGGAGCGAATGTGTGTGTTTACACAATAATTGTGCTCCATCTGCAGCAAAAGGATTCCTCACCTAATGTGCCGGGCAAAACTTCAATACAATGGGAATGTGCACCCCTTATAGTCATACATGTGCTGCTTTCGTGGATAAGCACAAAAATATCCATAAGGTGCTAGAATTATTAAATAAAGAGCATAACAAAATCCCAGATGATGTTTTATGAGTATAAAAAAACATCCCTGCCCATATTTCAGTTTCATTTCAAAAGTGCACATACATGCCAAATCCCTCCTACATGTCCCTTTGCAGCCACATAATGTCAGTATTTTTTTTTTCAAATCAGCTGCTCATTCTACAAACTAATGTCCATAGTCCTATGGTTGCAGAGTAAAGAAACCTGCATAGATACCTTATGAACTGAGTTCTTTGTGTATCATAACTCATTTTATTCTAAGTACAAACATCAGAGGGGTAGCCGTGTTAGTCTGGATCTGTAAAAAGCAACAGAGAGTCCTGTGGCACCTTTAAGACTAACAGATGTATTGGAGCATAAGCTTTCGTGGGTGAATGCCCACTTTGTCAGACGCATGTACAAACAGGTATCAATAGTACAAACAGGTATCAATAGCCCGTTGTGTTTCAAAAACCTCATGTGATCTATTCCAAGTCCTTGCACCCAAATAAAAACAAAAAAATGTATATTCAGTATCACCTTCATTAACTAATGTAAAACCATCATCCTTAACTCAGTCTGGTTATTGAGGCACATAAGACAGGTCATAGTTATTTGCACTACTGGTGAGCTGAAGACAGAATTTTAGCCTTAAATCTGAATTCCTTCACTTTTTCTGTTTTAAAATCAAGCTCTTCGTGTTGTTTAAGCATCATTTTGTCCCTCAGTTTCATTAGATTTCTTTTTGGCTTAGAAGTGAAGAGGGGAGAAAGAGAAAATGCCACTGACAGTACAGATAAACCAAGGAGCCCAAAATGTAAGCCCTTGACGAGAATGTTCAAATCTTGGATACTCAGATCATGCCTATATGTGAGCATCCAAATGTAGGTCTTGGACTTCATGTTAAAGAACCCACTTTTGAAAATTCAGCTCATAGCGTGCATTAAGAATATTATAGATTCCCTCTTATGAGAATGAAAATACGTTCAGATGGGATTTATGGGTTATTGTGGATAAATTTTCCCAAAATTCACTGTGATAGAATATAGTCCTGGAGCAGAAAGGCATGCTCTGTCTAAGGGATGCAAACTGCCCACAGTGTTCTCTTGAAACTCCTATTGAAAGCCATGAATGTTCTATACATGCCACAATATGGCTCACAAGTGACAATGAATTTGAATGAAATTGTCATGGGGATTAAGAAACCATTTCATGATTCACACTGCTCCAGTCTAGTGTGTTTTGGGTACTATAAGTACCTATGTTGTAGACATAGCCTCAGTTTCTACTACTGCTAATCCAAGGGATAATGTATTCCCTCAAATCAAATCCATTGCTGCTGTGATACCGCAACACTCACACTCTCCACAGCTATTTCTCTCCACTGGAATTCCAGGACTGAAAAGACATAGGGGCTTGTCTTCACTATGGAGCTAAATTGGTGCTGCTGCAATCGATGCAGTGGCATCGATTTAGCGGGTCTAGTGAAGATACTCTCCATCGATGAGAGAGCGCTCTCCCATCGATTTGTGTACTCCACCTCAACGAGAGGCGGAAGCAATGTTGGCAGGAGAGCGTCTTCCGTCAACATAGCGTGGTATGGACCCCGCAGTAAGTAGATCTAAGCTATGTTGATTTGAGTTACGCTACTAACGTAACTCAAATTGCATAGCTTAGATCAACCAGCAGCGGTAGGGTAGACCAGGCCACAGAGTTGACTTCTGAAGCAAAAGTAAAAGGAAGGAAGGAAGATGACAATTTCACAATCACTTGCATTCAGTGTAAAGGCCAGATGGAGATCTGGTTAGGAGGAGTTCTGGCAACTGCTAGCTTTAATGGACAAAGCAGAATGTTTCCATGCCTGTAAAATTTAAACATGTGAGCTGAGATTGTGACAGTAACATAATCTAGGCAAAGAAGGGAATAGGAAAATTGGAGGTGGAGCGGAGAAGAGACTGATGAAGGATTAACTTTGGAATTAAGCCTAAAAGACTTTTGGTCTCCAGGAACTGAGCTGGATTCCAGCAACTTATCAAAAATCACGATATAAAAGAAAGAAATTCACAGCCAGTCTTCGGGCTCCTCCCACACACTGTTCTCTCCCAATAACTGGTGTGGCTTTTGATAGCCATTCCCCCAATAGGCAGGGTTTAAAAAAAGAAAGACAAGAAAATGAAATGACTCTAATTTTTGAAAGGGCGATAGAATTTGGGCAGATACCAGTGAATCAACTCGGAAGCTTTAGCTATCATGCTGCTACAATAATGCTGTTCCTTTTTTGGTCTTTCGACAACACGAGGCTTCCAGTTGTCCTTCAAGCTACAGCCACTTTGCAATTACACATTATTAAAGGTCTTTGGGATATTTGGAACAATCTCCTGTACAATGGAATGGTATGACTTAGGGATTCAATAACTCATACTCAGTGTCCTTAGCAAAATATATATTATCTTTGTTTGCTCATTTTGTGCCCTTCAGTAGCCCTGAGGTTTGGTGACTATTGGATCACATGAGGAGGAAATTCCACCCAGAAAACACTCAAAACTGTAAATTTTTAACAACATTCCTGACCTTTAAGCCAACACAAACCTGTGAAATTTGTCTGTTCCTTTGCAGCGCCAATACAGACTTTATAAGATTCTAAAATTAGTATCTAAAGACCACTCTAAAAAGTGCCAGAAAAGTGTTTTAGATACATATTTTTAATATTCATAAGCATGGAAAAGGTCAAATTTGAATTTCACAGAAGAACCAATGCTCAGCACAAATAGCAAAAAATGGAAACAGATGCCCTCACCACATGCATGTTTTGTAAAATCTTCTCTGCATAACAAATTCAGTGATGTACAATGCAGTTGCTCATCTCAAATAATGATAGGCTTGCCCTGAAAAGAGCTCTCCATTTTCAGCCAATCCCTTGTAAACCCCATCTTAAAAAAAAACATGCTTACCCCCACCTGCCTCTAACCACTGCCCTATTTTTTCCTTTGGCCTCTCAACTTACAGTGACTACAGTGAAACTGACTAGACATGAAGTGCTGTTAAATGCACAAATTAAACAACTTTAATTTCTCTAATAGTAAACTTAGCTGTTACTCCTAACAACAATAGAGTAAAATAAATGCCAAACTAAGTTATCTTCCTTATGAAAACAATTTAATTTTCCTTGTCAAATTCATCCATATATGAAATTCCTTGTCAAATTCATCCATATATGAAATTCTAGGGAAGCAAAATCATTCTGGAATTCAGTAAAGAGAGCATATGGCTACTGTACAACTTGAATAAGGTATATTCCCTTTTATATGTTCCCTGGCATCAGTTAAATTTTTTTTTTATTCTAAATTTAACTTCTTAGCATCACTGCACATGGATTGGTTATGGGGAAACACCAAACAATATGACAGAGTAGGCAGCCAATTTTACCTTTTTTTTCCAAAATGGGTCATGCACTAGATTTTATGCACTGAAAATGCATCCTTAGGTGGGTTTAGGTCGCTAATGAAGTTTTGCTTCTTCTGGTAATTTATCATTATAGTGATCTCCAGCAGATTGTATTGCAAAGGCTGCACACACACAAATCACCATCACAACTTGGAAACTCATTAAGAAGCAGTGCTGAACTTTTATAAGCGCCAACGTCTGGGTGCATATAACAAAGAGCATGCAATCTTGTTACAGACCATGAGAACTGAATTCTACTGATGATTCACTATGGACACTCCAGGGCCACTCATCTTACCATGGGGATGGCATGGAGTCTAATGGCTCTGGTTCACTTACTATTTACCATATAAGAGCACTATACACATTCATTCACTACCCACATGGGAAAGAGAAGAATTTAATTTTTTAAAAACCACACACAACATCACATAAAAGGAAGATGTCATTAAAGAGGACAGTGTCGTTGTAGCAGTGTTGGTCGCAGGATATGAGAGAGACAAGGTGGCTGAGTTAATATCTTTTATTGGACCAATTTCTGTTGATGAAAAAGACAAGCTCTTGAGCTCCACAGAGCTCTTCTTTAGCTCAAAAGCCTGGCTCTTTCACCAATAGAAGTTGGTCCAATAAAAGATATTATCTCACCCACTTTGTCTCTCTCATTGAAGAAGACAGTGTCAGTCAGTATTAGACTGATCCAACATTAGATCCCAAATTGGGTGCACAAAGTTTCCCAGCAAATGTGGGAATGTGGGGGAAAGAGAACTACAAAAAGATGCTACAGCCAGAAAAGTTCATTCAGAAACTTAATATCTAGATCTTTTAACTTCTGAGTTCAACATGTACTGGCTTCAGTTCTGTTTGGAAAGAGATCGAGTAGACCAGAGTGTCTGATTGTCACATTTCCAAATTCAGAATGCAAAGTATATTTTCATTGTAATCCAAAGGGATTTAGAAGCATGAATGATTAACAAAAGCTGGGAGTTTCATTGTCTGATTTCCTGAAGTTTACCTTGCAGCATCAAAAAAGTTGGTCACGTTTTTGTTGATTGTGTGCCTTATCTGTTTTGGAACTATGCATCTATCTAAAGAGCATGGCACTAACAGTGCTGGTACAAATTACTCCAGGAGAATACAACTCGTATCGTGAAAAGATTTAACCTACCCAAAGATGACAATTCTACATCAAATTCTACATCAAACCCTGGACCTAACCCAGCTTTTTGTGGGTCTTTCAGTGTATAATAATATTGTCCCAATATAACTGTTAAGTAATATGAGCAAAGAATACTTGGAACTGGAATAACCAACTATTTTATCTCTTGGATGTGTACAGCCTTTTACTAGCAAACAGGAATCCCAAAGTGACTCCTGGACCTGTCACTTGTTGTACATCAGTGAAGTATATCAGCAGGTGGAAAAAAAGTCCTTATTTTAAAAGAGCCTGTTGTTATATTTATGTATTCATTGTGTATTTGTATTATCATCACACCTGGGAGCCCCAGTCACGGACCAGGACCCGCTGTGCTAGGCTCTATACAAACACAGAACAAAAAGTCAGTCCCTGCTCTGAAGAGCTTACAGTCTAAATCCCCTCCGACCTAAACTGGTAAAACAAAGTGCATGTCAGCCTCTCCATTAAACACCATAAGGCATCATTCAGAAAGTTGAAACCTCAGAAGATCCTTACTGAGGATTATTTCAACTTCAGCACAGCAAATCCCTCTCCTATGTACTTAGTTTTGACTTATTCACCTTCCAAAAGAGCAGCGAAAGTCAAATTTAAGTATTTCTCTTAATCCTTACACAAGTTTTGCTAATAGGACACATTACTATTCACATGGGGTATTTATGTGGGCCCCATTACTGTAGTCTCTGAGCACCTCATACTCTTTAATGTGCTTATTCTCACAACACCCCTGTGGCGTAGGGAACTGAGGCACAGAGAGACTAAGTGACTTGCCCAAGGTCATACAGGAAGCCTATGATAGAGCAGGGACTTGAACGCAGGTCTTCTAAGCTAGTATCTTAACCACTGCACCATAATTCATCTCTGTAATACAACTATACACCATTACTTCTAAAGCTAATGTATAACTTGTGCACGCACACTCCTAAAACAGAGATTTTATTCCTGAATCTGAACAGCAAAGAATGCGGCATTAAGAGTATTGTGGTTTCTTGCGAGTTTGAGAGAAGACTTACAAAATTATGAAATGTTCAATGTTTTCTTTTTAAAGAATGGAGAAAGTTGTCCTTGAGCTCCAGCATGATGGTTTTTGTACTAATTACTTTTCACAGATACAACACACTCAGGGGAAATTGGCACCAAGAAAAAGGTGAAAAGACTGTTAAGCTTTCAGAGATATTTCCATGCATCCAGGCTGTTGCGTGGAATTGTACCACAAGCCTCTCTGTACTTACTGGATGAAGACTACCTTGGACAAGCAAGGGTAAGAGACTTCTCCAAATCCCCAATCCTTGGAAATATCTTGCTGAAGAATGTCATTTTATAACTTGCTTTTCTGAAAAACAAATGGGTGGATGAACTGGCTAAAATTACCCACTCTAATTTCACCCCCCAACAAATGTACTAGACTTTGCCATGGGTTTTATGCTCATAGCATTAAGGAATGAGCATCAGAGTGACAAGGAAATGTCTAGACCTGATGCCAAAGTTCAAACTCAGCCAGCCCAAATTACAATCTGGAATTATTAAGTGAGGAACATACATTTGTATGCCTGAAGGATCCCTAAGTGAGTTACAAAAGTAAGCTGATATAAAACTATACATCGGATTAATTTCATCCACCAAGAAAATGCTGCCATCTCTGCAGCAACTATTTAACAGTCCATAGTAACACTACACAACAGTTTAGGCTAGAAAGTGAAGAATGCTAATTGAAAAGAGAAGTCATAGTAGGCAAAATATAATTACCTGATTCTTCAATCCTTACTCACTCTGAGTAGCATTTACCCACATGATTAGTCCTGTTGATGTCATTAGGATTACTCACATGAGTAAGCATTACTCAGTGCAAGAAAGGGTCACAAATCGTGACCCCCACTTGGGAATCTGGACTGTGTCAGGTGCTGGGGGAATAGTATGACAATGTAGAATTTGCCATATTAGGTCATGCAGAAGATCCAGGTTCAAAATCCTTAATGCACCTAGTCAATTGTGGAATGCTGTACATGGTGGGTGGTACTGTTGGACTCCTCTCTGAGACTGCATACAGCATGAGATAATAGGTTATTCCTGTGTTTGCTTGTCTGGATAGTACAGCTACATTTTTAAGAGGGCACATCTCTTTACAGGAACTAAGACAAAATGCAGGAATCAGCTCAGGAGAACTCACATTGTAGGAGTCATTTTGAAAAATTCAGAGCTAATTTGAGGCAATAAGGGAAGGCTGCAAAAAGTTGAAGAGCGATGGACCATTTGGCAAAATGTTTTCTTTGATTTTTCACATTCTTCTTGCTTCAGTTGGAAAATATTTTCGGCAGGGTCTCATTTACTGTACTTCTGTCAAGTAAAACGGCAAGAGGATTTCTCACCCAGTGGAATAAAACTTGGCTCTTGAAGGCAGACATTGCTATTTTGATCCAATTTCAAATGCATCTGTATAGCTCTCATGAGGAGAATTTTGAAGCTGCAGCAACTATACCTATGATTACTTAATGTACAGTAATAATTATTTAAATCTGCTTCACAGTCTGACATAACAGTCATTTTGCTTTTCATGTTTGCATTTTCAGCACATGCTATCCAAAGTGGGAATGTGGGATTTTGACATTTTCTTGTTTGACCGTTTGACAAATGGTAAGTCATAAAAAAGTAACAACAAAAAACCCCAAATCTTTTTTGTCATATGATCCCCCTCATACAGTTATTCTAGGAATTCCTAATTATTTTGCTAGACTTTTCCTGTTCAGACATTTAAATGGGAATTGTAGGGTGCTCGGCTCCTTACAAGATCACACCATTAAACATTTACAGAACATTCACAATTGTGTTATATTTAAATGTATCCCATATCTATAAATTTAATTTCTTTATATTTGTCATGGCCACCTTTTATTTATGTATTGTAAATTGATAATTACTTATATTTAAATGGCACGTTCCACTGGGAAAAATCCACAAGTGCTTTAAAAAATGTGTTCATTTCAGATCAATAATATGCACTGGCCCTATACCACCCACCTACACTGGGATGATCCTCTCATGATCAGCTACACAGACTTCAGGGCCAGACTCCATCAGCCATGAATTTTTATTAATATAAAATGGTTTTGGTCTGAATTATGCTTTATTTATATTATTTGTCGGGATAGGATATTAATTCTTCTCTCATTCAATAATGCCATAATTATGAATTGCCAGTAAAATATACGTGTGTGTATTCAAGTCTATATTTGATTCTGTACACACAAATCTAGACAATGAAGTAGCACGGATCAGTTAAGAGTAGAGGAAGGATTCAGAGCCTGGGGCGGGGAGTGGGGTGATGACCACCCTATCCCTTCCACACTGCTAAATGGGAGGGGCTTCCCTATTAGATCCCAAGTAGATTGGCAGTAGAGGCAGAGCTGAAATATGGAAAAGGTTGGGATTCACTGGTTTAGAGGATTACTTATTAGCCCTCTGATTGGCAGTAGAAATTATGAGGAAAGGTGTGTAAATGACAAGGAAAGCAAAAATGTAATCCTGCTGACTTGCTGAAATTACATTGAATATACTGCATTATCTTCCTGTGCTACCATCTTATAGCACTATAGCTGAAGAATCAAGAAAATGCCTTTCTATCCTTTCCCCTAAAATCTGTTTCCTCTTCAGACATTCATTATCCTTCAATCCTGAATCACCCTTTCCTTATATCATTGTACTTTTGTATAATTTAAATTTTCTTTCAGTTCCATGAACATTGCCAATGGATTATTATAGAATTACACATACTCTTCCTAAATAGCTTGTCAATATGAATACCAATGTAGGACTCAATTTTGCCATTATTACCTGTACTGAACTCTTACTGAAGTTAGTGTGAATTTATGGGGGGAATGAGTCTTTGCTAAGTTGAAACTCATTTTCTGCTGCATACGACTGCATTGTTACTGTCAGATCCAATTACAGCCATGTGCTGAACTGGATCATGGATTATTCATATGGGTGTGCATTCATTTAGGAAATAAAAAAGTTCAACTAATTGCAAACTGTTGACTTCTCAGTAATTTGTTTGGCTCTTAATACCAGTTAGCTTTGGCCATGTACTGAAGTAATTGAGATGAACTGACACTATAATTGAGGCTTCTGATTTTAGGTTTTAACTGATAAATACTAATAAAACACATGCAATTTTTAAAAAAATGAAATTTATGTTTATTAAATAAGCACTGGAAAAACACCAGAAATGGTTACTAAGTAATCATATTGATTTCACTCCTTTTCCAGTGCAGTTTGTTTATATAGGCTCCTTGGCTTGTGTCTAAGGGCTTGTCTACACAGAACAGTAAAGTGGATTTAGAAATGTTATTTCTAAAGCACACTAACATGTTATGCATTAATTGGTCCGTGTAAACCCTGCTGATGTGCACGAAAGGTTCCCCGGTGTGCTTTAATGTAGTGCTGTTTGAAACAGTGCTACATGGATATACAAAGAGAAAGCCCCGAAAAATCCTGATTTTTGGATATTTATATAGAACTCAAAAGTAGCTAAAATAAATGCTGAAAAATGAAATTAATAAACCCTGAGAAATAGAAGCCCTAAATATAGTTCACGGGGGACATTGTGCTAAGTTCAAGTGCTAAAACCATCAACTTCATCTTCTGCACAGTCTCCTGAAGTGGCCCGTGTTTGTGAAGTTCCCAGCTGTGCTTGTACTGAAAGGTTTCCTTCCTAGTAGGTCTCTTCTGGGCATTGCTTTGTGAATTCAGTACATGTATAATGCAGAAATAGGAAAATGATTTCCAGTACAATATAAACTACACACAAGAAAGAATATCTCAAAGGTGAATTCCACTGACATTGTCCATACAGGACAGAGTTCTGATCCTGCAAAAAAAGGATGAATAACATTGTGATGAATAACTTTACTCCCATGCGCAAAGTTACTTATGTGCATAAATGAGGGTTGCCAACCCTCCAGCGTTGCCCTGGAGTCTCCAAGAATTAAAGATTAATCTTTAATTAAAGATTATGTCATGTGATGAAACCTCCAGGAATATGTCCAACCAAAATTGACAACCCTAGCATAAGTGTTGGAAGGAGCAGCTCTCAAGAGATTGAATCAGTTCAGACCATTAGAAAATAAGCAAGATCTTGTTTGTACACAGTTGTCACTGCATTATTTATCCACTGTTAAAAGAAGTTAACAAGTGTTTTATATTTTCAGGAAATAGCCTGGTAACATTGCTGTGCCACCTCTTCAATGTGCATGGGCTTATTCACCATTTCCAGTTAGACATGGTTACATTACATAGGTTTTTAGGTAAGTCCTTTCTTCAACTCTATCATCAAAGGCATTTTACAGCTTAGTGTCTTGCTTCAATTATATTTTATAATATTGCTGACATTTGCAAGAATATATATATATATATCAATGTCAGCAATATATTAAATACACTAACTTACTTTACAAGCAATAAAGACTCAGACCAGCTGAAGTCAATGGTGAGACTTCAGTGAACTTTGGATTGGTCTCTAAACCAATCTTTCATCAGCTCAGATAAAGCTGAACTGCTGATTTTTTTTAAAAATCAACCACCTTATACTGAGCCACACACAGACTGGGTAGGCCCACACAGACAGAACCCCCCACACACTGTAGAACCAATCCAAAATACATCTCAGTGGAAATGGAACTGTAGTGCAGTGTTGTTGTTTTAGTGATTTATAGAGCAGCTAAGAGCCTATTTACAAAATTTAACAAATTATATCAAGCTGTCTACACTGGATAGCACTGATGAAAGCCACTGCTGCTGCCGCCACTGCCAACAGAAATATTAGCCCCCATGTTGTCAGGGTACCAAAGAAAGAAAGAAAGCCAAAGACAAGTAAGTCCATGCATCCTGTCCTGTCAGAGAGTTTCAAAGGTAGTGTCCTGCCAGTGAGAAAGCCCAGCTGCCACTCCTGGAAAGTGCAAACTCTGCAACAGTCAGGAGGGTACCCCAAACACCAGAGTACTTCGACCTATTTTAACTGCCATGACTGACTGTACAGGGTAAGAAGCAGCCGCTCAGATCACTCAATCCGAAATTATACAAGGCTAAAAGAATTATCAACACCTTCAAATGATGTATATATTTGATATATAGACATACAGTGCTAGCTATAAAAAAAACCCTACTGAAATAGTATATACACATTTACACACCAGTAATTGTCTCTAGCAACTTGTATAAAAGACCAAAAACAGCAATTACAACAAAAGCCCTATGCCAGAAGGAATTATCCGTGAGTGATTTTCTCTTTTGTGTCACATGCACATACTCAATTCTTCACCTCACATGAGGTGTCTCTGTCCCAATCAGTACAATATGCATTCCATCCTTCTGGCAATTAATAGCTAGGGAAGTCTCATGCTAGAGATTTCCTTGTCTCCCCTGATACATTTTAGAGACCCAGGTTGCCAGGAAAGCCATTCAATAGCATTGAGTCAATGCCACTGGAATTTTGCTTCTGATCCCTCTCCCCACTTAATAGGACATTGTCCTCAGAGAGAAGGGTGATTTGGACAATGTTATAATACAGACTTTGCATATACAATGTCAATGTCATTTTGCCCTAGGATGGCACAGTGGATTGCCTGTTGTTGAAATGTGCTACCACATGGCACAACCAAATTTCAGGAGCAAACCTCAGTGATTTCTTGTGCCAACAGGAGCTGAGAGAAGGCTGTAAAGTCGGATCTCAATCTTCCAGGTGGAAAATTAACAATTCCAGCACTAGAAACTAAAACAAGAGCGACTGGGATTTTAAAATGCAAGGATAGAGATGACTAAAAATATTCCAGGAATTTCCATTTGGATTACCAAAATACTGTATTTAGGGCTACCATATGTCCGGATTTCCCCGGACATGTCCGGCTTTTCGATCTATAAATAGCCATCCGGGGGGGATTTTTAAAAAACTAAAAATGTCCGGGATTTCCCCCCGGTCGGCTATTTATAGACAGAAAAGCGGCGGCCAAGCGCCGCTGGGCACCCAAAGCCCCTTCCCCCATCCCCTGCAGCCTTACCACGCTGTCCGGCCCTGCAGCTGTCTTCCCCCTCCTCCACTCCCCTGAACGCTCCGCCCACCTGCTCCTCCCCCTCCCCTGCTTCCCGCGAATCAGATCTTCGCGGGAAGTCTGAAAAGAAGCAGGTGCAAGCGGGAGGCAGCAGCAGGTAAGCTGGGGCGGAGGGGCGCGAGGAGGAGAGCTCCGGGGAGGCATAGCCCGGGCTGAGCGGCGCCCAGCGGCTCCGGCCCCGGTTCCGACCCCAGGGCGGCGACCCCGGCTCGGGTCCCAGCACTCCCGGCCCGGCCCGGCTCGGGCCCCAGCAGCACCGGCCCTGGTTCCGGCCGAGCGCGCCGGCCCAGCCCCGGCCGAGCACCCCCGGCCCGGCCCGGCCCCCAGCAGCGCCGGCCCGGGCCTGGCCCCCAGCACCGGGCCGAGCACCTCCGGCCGGGCCCCAAGCCCCACAACCCCGGCCGGAGTGCAGCCCGATTCCTGGGCTCTTTAAAGCCGGCCTGGGACAGGGAGGGGGGGTCGGATGGGTCGGGAGTTGGGGGGGGGGCTGTCAGGGGGGCGGGGGTGTGGAGAGGGGTTGGGACAGTCAGGGACAGGGAGCAGGGGGGGTTAGATGGGTCTGGGGTTCTGGGGGGGCTGTCAGGAGCAGGGGTGTGGAGAGGGGTTGGGACAGTCAGGGACAGGGAGCAGGGGGGGTTAGATGGGTCTGGGGTTCTGGGGGGGCTGTCAGGGGGGCAGGGGTGTGGAGAGGGGTCGAGGCAGGCAGGTAGCAGAGGGGGTTGGATGGGTCAGGAGTTCTGGGGGTCCTGTCAGGGGGCGGGGAGCAGTTGGATAGGGCATGGGAGTCCCCGGGGGTCTGTCTGGGGGCGGGGGTGTGGATAAGGGTCGGGGCAGTCAGGGGACAGGTAGGGTCATAGGGGGTTCTCAGGAGGGGGCAGTCAGGGGACAAGAAGCAGGGCGGCTTAGATGGGGGTGGGGTCCTAGGGGGCAGTTAGTGGCAGGGGTCCCAGGAGGGGGCAGTCAGGGGACAAGGAGTGGGGGGGGTTGGGGGTTCTGGGGGGGGCAATCAGGGGGTGGGAAGTGGGAGGAAGTGGATGGGGGCGGGGCAGGGGCAGGGCTAGAGCGGGGCTCCTCCCCCCCCGTGTCCTCTTTTTTGCTTGTGGAAATATGGTAACCCTACTGTATTTCTGAGGCCCTGCCTAAAGAACATGAGCACATCTTTGTCCATGGATAATCAATCAAGTAACAACCCCCTCCCCCCCGCTCCACCCAACTGACCCCACCTCCCGCCTCTGCTGTGAAATAGGTACTGCCTTAATGACATATTACTCACCTACGACAGCGGCCTAAAATAATTACACTCTAGTGTGTATAATTTTGCCTCCCTTGCTCCCACCCTTATTTTACTTCTAAATGAGAGCCTTCACTAAGGCAAGGAAAGCTTGATTTATGAACTAGGCCCAGAATCCTCTAGGGCCTCACAAATCCTTTCAAGCAATTTTTTTCCTCCAAAGCCATCTTAGTAAGAGTGCCAAGCCATGCAAGACGTAGACATTTGAAGAAAATCCCCAGGCCCCTGAGCATAACCCCAACTCTGGTTTTAACCTCAGTTTCCAAGAATGATCATGGTGTTGGGACAGATCTTTTCCCTGTTTTGCTTTCTAGTTATGGTTCAAGAAGATTATCACAGCCAAAACCCATACCACAACGCTGTCCATGCTGCTGACGTCACTCAAGCTATGCACTGCTACCTAAAGGAGCCCAAGGTAATAGCAAATGAAAACAATAGGACTTTGCACTGACAGAGCTTGTCAAATAAGAGTTTCAAATCATTGTACCAAGATAGATAAAATAGCTATTTTGGAGATGGGGAAAATAGTTAAGCCACTTAAACTCACCATGACTCAAGCTTACACAGCTATTCAGTAGCAAAATCAGAAACAGAGTCCAGTGGCCTGATTCTGATCTCACTTGAATTGGCGTAAACAAAGGGCAATTCTGTTGAAGTCAATGGAGTGTTACCCAGGTATAAGTGAAAGTGGAATCAGGTCCTATGTTTCATGAGTCACAGTTCTCTAGACTAACCACAAGACCATGCTGCCTCTAAATGCACAGGATAGCTGACATCTGGAGTCTGCAGGGCACATTTGTTTCTCATTTCAGGGCACCTTGTTCAAATCAGAACTAATATTCATATTAGTAATAAATAACTGGCACTCAGCAACAGAAAGGCTTGGGGGCCGGTTCCAAATCATAACGAGAATGATCTTCCACTCTGCTTCTAAATGACATGAAAGGTATTTCAAAAAGGATTGTGGCCAACATTTTCAAACGTGAGTGTGTGAAGTTAGACAGCTAAATCAGGTCTATTATTTAGGTGTCTGAATCTGGATTGAGATGCCTAACATTAAGCAGACAACTTTGAAAATGTTGGCCTTTGGACACGGATACACTGTTAATACGGTGTGCTTTACTAGTAGTGTAATATACCACTAACATTTTCAAGTAGTTCCTGATGGCAGAGTTGATCTTATATGATAGGTTAGACTGGTAGTTTTACATGTTGTTTCTAAACTGGATCTTTGAGACTAAATAACAGTATTTTTGTAGCAGCTACCCTGTTTTTTTTAACCTGTTAATTGCTCATGCTAACATAAAAATTATTATAATAATGAGTCAGCATATAGCCAGTGGTGCAAGTAGATTTTAACTCTTACCAGTACAGCGACTCATGGGAGGGACACAAAGGGGGGCACCAGCTAAAGGGGGAGCACGTGACCTCCCCATGTGACCCCCCCATGTGACTCCTCTCCACCCTGCTCCCAACCCGGGGCCCCCATGCTCTCCCCATCCCCTCCCCATCCCACGGGGGGGGCTCTGTCCTCCCGCTGCGCTGGCTCCCCCTGGCATTCAGCTGCTCTTCCTGGCAACCAGGCCCCGGAGCCACTCCCGGATGCTGCCCGGTGCAGCACAACAGTTGGCTGGGAGAGTGCCTGGCTCTCCCAGGCAGCCACTGCGCTGCACCAGGCAGAGTCCCAGGCAGCGTGGCGGGAAAAGGAGGCGCTCTGGCCTTCTCTCTCCGCCCGGGCTGGCGGGGGCACTTGAGCCTGGGGAGGGTCACTTGACCCTCCCACCAGTCCAGTGGTTCTCAAACTGGGAGTCAGGACCCTTCCGGGGGTCGCAAGGTTATTACGTGGGGGGTCGCGAACTGTCAGCCTCCACCCCAAACCCCACTTTGCCTCCAGCATTTATAATGGTGATAAATATATTTAAAAGTGTTTTTAATTTATAAGGGGGGTTCACACTCAGAGGCTAGCTATGTGAAAGGGGTCACCAGTACAGAAGTTTGAGAACCACTGCACCAGTCGCTGGCCCGACCCCAACCCCCCCTCACAAAAAATGGTCTGTGACTAGAGCCCTGCGCGGATACAAATTTATACCCATGGATGGGGATAGAAATCGGTATCCGCTGAACCACAGGTCTCTCCCAGGAACTGCAGCAGTGAAAGGAGAAGAACGTGGGCCCACCAGGCACCCTCATGCCAGCAGCTCCTCCAGCACAGCTGTACTGTCTCCAGCCCCGCCCACTGCCCTGTCCTCTGACGGGGCTGTACAGACCCCAGACAGGAGACACAGCTGCATGGAAGGGCTGGGGGCAGTAAACAGCCGGGCCCAGGGAGCTGCTGGCGTGGGGCTGCCCGGCGGCCCCATGTTCTGCTCCTTTCGCCGCTGCCATTCCCAGGAGAGCCCTGCGGTGTTCAGCGGATACTGAATGTGTCTTTCCAGTACGGCATATCGGCAATAAATATCTTAATGGTATAGCGTACCTGATCGTACCAGCTTACTTGAACCACTGCATTATAGCCTGATAGTTTTGATAGATACAAACTGTGCAATGAACTCAAAAGTGCCATACCTGTGGATCGCTGTGTATAAATAGTTATCTCAGATGACAGCATTGTAAATTGAACTATAAAACCAAACAATTATATGATGTAGCAGTTGCTTTGATTTTCTTGGTAAAAAAATTGTTTGCCTGTTTGTGCTAATGTTGTGGTCAATTTTGTGTGGTCCAGCTTGCCAACTTCCTCACCCCTCTGGACATTATGCTTGGACTGCTAGCTGCTGCAGCTCACGATGTAGACCATCCAGGGGTCAACCAACCATTTTTGATCAAAACCAACCACCACCTTGCCAGCTTATACCAGGTGAGACTGTGCTTGCAGGGCTGGGGAGGGTTAAGATGGGCTTAGGGCATTGCTGCAATGCATTTTCAGGTTGAGGCTCTGGTTTCAAATCTAGCTGAGTCACAGTTGTTACGAGTTTGGCAATTTCAACATAGATCCGCAGTACACATTTGTTTGCATTGCAAAACTACCGCTGCAACTGAGCAATAGGGTGCAAATACCAATGCCTGTTCAGGACAGTATTGGCGCTGAAAAGGCAGCAAGGCTGGGAATATTTCTGGAGTGGGTGGGCTGGGGTAAGATTGTGTAGATTTGTGGCTTACAATCAACAGTCTTCTCAAAATTCCTTCCCAACCCCACATATGGTGATCAGTTAGACCCTGAGCATGTGAGCAAGAACCAGCCAGCCAGGTACCTGAGAGAGAGAGAGAGAGAATGCTCAGTGCCACCTCAGAGCCCTGGCCCACCCCTTCCAGTGTCCCATCTCCAGCCATGGCCATCTCTTCAGAGGAAGGAGACCAAAACCAAACAAACCCAGAATACAGAGGCGGGGGGGAGGAGCGGGGAGAGAGAGAATCCCTCCTGACCCTTGCAGGAGACCAGGTGAAGCCCTGAAGCATGAGATTTTAGTAATATAAAATATAAACCAGAAGGGACCCCCAGGGCTGCTGAGCACTGCCCCCCAACACCACAGACAACTTTGTCATACAGTCCTACTCATAAATGTGTCCAGCTCTCTCTTAAAACTAATTAAGTTGTAACTCTATATTATTTATGTGCATATATATCTATGTATATAATATATCCATATATACAATATGTAATATATCCATATTATTCATGCACATATAAATCCATGTATGTTTACATGTGTGTTTATATGTCAGCTTTGGCTACTGTACTTAACTTCTTAGAAGCAGCAAGCCTGTGTACCCTGTAGTCAGCTGCAGCAGCATGTGGCATTGGAAAATCCTGACTCCCAACAGGCATAAGTGGAGTTAGGGTCAGGGAACTGGCTTTGGGGCTTTTCACGTCCAAGAAATACAAAAATGTGTGCACTGACCATGATCCCTGGCGTTCAAAACTCAGACAGTGAACTTGGACCTGTCAAAAAAAAAAATCTGGTGTATTAGTGATTGATAGAATTCTTTAAACCTTATACATTTTAGAACAATAAGGAGAGGGGTTGCTAAAGGCCATGTGCCTTTCTGAATACACTAAGCATGATACAGCACAGTCCTGATTTAATAATTTGCTGAGTACTTAAAGAGAGCGAAAGATTCTCTCTTCCTCCCCACCCCCATACCCCTCATCCGCCCCTCCCCCACCCCCACAGACACTTGTGGTTTTACAGATAAGATGGTGATTGTGTAACAGTTCAACTGTCCTTCTACCCTGAGATAAAGGAACAGACAGGGCCATGTGAGCCAAGGCCAGGACAGAGCGATGCTCACATAGCTATGACTTTGTGACAGGCTTAACTTGCTGGATCAGTTTATGACAAGTTATACCCAAACAGCAACCACAGTTAGGTTCTGCCTACATTATTTTGCTCCAGTCTCCTCTAAATGTCAGGACAATTGGATTGGAGGGGGGAGGAGGGGAGCCAAATGGCTGTGGAAGGCAGGGTTAGGATCTATGGAAAGAGAAATGGGGGAGAGCCATCTCAGACAAACCCTGAGTTCTGACAACAGAAAATAGAATCATAGAATATTAGGGTTGGAAGAGACCTCAGGAGGTCATCTAGTCCAATCCCCTGCTCAAAGCAGGACCAATTCCCAACTAAATCATTCCAGCCAGGACTTTGTCAAGCGGGGCCTTAAAAACTTCTAAGGATGGATATTCCACCACCTCCCTAGGTAACTTTTTTCTTTCAACAGTCTACTTAATGTCCAGTCTTCCTCACTTCCTGTTAGGTTTTGATTTACCTCTGCACTACTGGGTTCCAGCCAGAAATGGGAGCCTTCTCACAGGGAAGCCCATTCTCATGTCATTCATAGCCCAGCTTTGTGGTTGTGAGAGATGTGGGTAACTCAGAGAAGCACCCAGATTTGGGGGGTTTATTTACATCACTGAATCTTCTGAGGTTTGATCATCAGAAACATCACTGGTATTCTCATGACAGCCACCACCCTATTTGAGAACATTCTCTTCCACTTCTTTTGTGACTGTCTAAGGAACAATATAATTTTGGCCCCCAGTAATCTCATTATGATGGGCTACCCAGTATGGGAACTGTAACAATCCGTACCATGGGTTTTAGGTCCTAAACATAATGAAAGCTTCCTACAGCCAACCATAAATATGTCTGTGTCACATAGAGGTTCAAATAAAGGGTTAAGCTTCCTCTAGATCATGAGTTAATTGTTAAGAAACACACCAGTTTGCAATTCACACTAACCCACCACCTCCTAGTCCTCTCCCTGTTTGGTTTATATCCCCACAGGCTAAGGCAATCTGATACCTGTTGGCAATTAACCTTAATAAGTCAGCAGAGGGGTCCTTGGTGGAAAGCTGACAATTCTAATTGCTAGCAGCAGCTGTATGGTTTCTAGCTGCTTGCACTTAATGCTGGAGATGTATGGCTTCATGCTCAGCTGTCACTTGTTAACCTGATCTTTCTTTAGTTGTCCAGAGTGAACTTAAAATATGGGGGAGGGAAGGGGTGAAGAGAGAGACCGAGAGCTTTTATGCAATCTTGCTGTATAATGTTGGACCATGATGGGCAGTGGGTGAAGCTTCCCCTAGGGGAGGCTAACTCCCTGCCCTGCCTCTTCCACCGGTGGCCCCTCCCCCACTACGCCCCAGGGCCCACCCCTCCCTGGCTTGGCTCCCTCCCCACTCGGACCCCCTGCCACCACTCTCACCGTGTCCCTCCTCTCCCCTCCCCTCCCCCACAAGGCCCCCCTGCTCACTGTGTCCCTCCTCTCCTCCACCCCCTTACCCCGTGAGGTCCCCTCCACCCCCGCTCCCCCAGTCTTTCCTCTCCTCCACGAGGGTGGGGGGGGGTAAGGAGGGAGGTGGCAAGCAGCAGTCAGGGGGAGGTCTCATGGGGAGAGGGATGGAGGAGAAGAGGGATGCGGTGAGCAGCAGGGACCTGTGGAGAAGGGGGGTGGAGTGGAGGACAGGAGGGACTCACCAGGCAGCAGCAGGTGGCAGTGGGGGGCCTCTGGGAAGGGGCAGAGCAGGGAGAAAAAGAGGGGTCCAGCAGTGCCCAGGCATCCAGCAGCCTCCCCTAGCCTATTATACCCGCCGCCCGTGCATGAGCAGAAATTTACAGAACTGAAAATACTCAAACTTTTTATTCTTCTAGTAGGAACTAAGTAATTATCATCATATCTTGCACTTCTATAGCAGCTTTCCTCCGAGTAATTCAGAGTACTTTCCGACATTAACTAATCAAATCCCATCTCTTTCCCTGAATATATAGAAACATCTCATAGCTTTAGTAAAACAAAAAACAAAAAAGAGCAGTGATACGGAGAATGAATTAGAACAGTAAATTCAGAAAATGTGAAAGAAATAAGAAAGAAAAATAGATAATGTGAGCATCTAGCTGGACCTGTTTTCCCATTTATTTCCCTCTCTCCTCTCAGATCTGCAGTAACATGATCTACCCAACTTTCTTCTTTCCACTTTAGTTACTAGGTACTCATAAATGGTGTGTCAAAGAAACAGTATAATAGAACTTGTAGAATGCAATAAGCATTTCTCATGGATGTCTCCTCAGCAACAGGACCTCTTGATAATAAGATACTTCTGAGAAGAATTGTTATAGTTTATACTGTCACCATCCACCATCTTATGATAGGTCTGTATCTGTTGAGGGCAGATTGGAGGCATCTTGATGTCACTTTCATTATTTTAAAATGTATATTGTGGCAGTGCCTAGTCAGGACTCCATGTGCTAGGCACTGTCTCTTAGTATGTGTTTGGACAGTGCCTGCCTCAAAGAGCTAACACACTATTTGTTGTATGATTCTGCAGGTACATCAGACTTTGGTCACTTATTCCTGTTTTTATATTTCCTCCTAACTAAAAATCATAGGTAACAAGGACAGATTGAAAGAAAATATGAATTATAGGAGGAGCTGGTAGCAATATTGATAATTAAAGGTTGCCTGAAACTTTCCATTATAAGACCCTGTTTTCAATAGCTTATAACTTTGGTTGGACTGAAATTTTCCATGTCAGGTGTCTGTCTCAGACTAATTTTTTTTTAATTCTTATTTTTTATTTAAAGTTTCAGCTAAAACAGTTCAGCCATTTCTGAGAATGAGATTGAAGAAAAATACATTGCTTTGCCCTTATTAAAAAAAAAACCTACCAACCATTTAATAGAGAAGTTCTAGTGCCTTTACGCTTTACAGCAATTACTTGAAATTTGGCAGGGTGTTGCTGGGGGCCTCAGCTCCTCATCTTTAAATTGCAGATTATATCACCCTCTCATTTCACAGGAATGTTGTGAAGATAAATTCATTAATATTTATGAAACATTTGGATACTTGAGTGATGAGCACCATAGAATAGCCCATGAGGAAATTAATAATTCTGCCTTCAGAGCAGGGTGTGAATAGTGTGCAATAAATAAGGCCTATGGCCACACATTGAACAATAAGTAAGCACCATCTGTTCTGTGCACTGAAAATTGGTAAGTGATCATGCCATTAAAGACTGTATCATAATGCATAAGCGCAAGAGGGTACAATTAAGGTTTCATAGGCTTTGTGGTCCCGTCTCCTCCTCCTCCCTCACCACACACTCTCTCTCTCATGATCCCTTCTCCATGCAGTCCCTCATGGTCCCACCACCTCGTCCATGCAATCGCTTGTGGTCCTTCCTCCTTATCTGCACAATCCGTCATGAGGTGGTTTCCTCCTCCACCATGCAATCCTTCATGGACCCTCCTGTGCTGCCCGATCCCTCATGGTCCCTCCTCCTCCTTCATGCAATCTCTCATGGGCCCACCTTGTCCTCTTCTGCACCATCCCTCATGGTCCCATCTCCTTCTCCTCCCCATGTGATCCTTTGTGGTCCGACCTCATCCTCTTCTGTACAACCCCTTGTGATCCTTCCTCTTCCATGTGATTCCTCGTGGTCCCTCCTCCACTACCTCACAATCCCTCACGGTCTTTCGTTCTCCACACAGGCCTTCATCCTCCCATCTCTTTCTCCTCCACACAATCCTTTGTGCTCCCGCCTCCTCTATTTGCATGTGATCCCTTGTGGTCTCCTTCCACCATGCAATCCCTTGTGGTCCCATCTCATCCTCTTCCACATGATCCCTGTGGTCCCACTCTCCTCCATGCACTCTCTTGTGGTCCATCCTTCTTCTCCCTATGTGATTCCTCATGGTTCTTCCTCCCTGCAGTCCTTTGTGGCACCTACCTTTAGTCTTCTCCCTTGTCACTTTTCTCTTTGTGATGCCTCTTATCTCTCCCATACCTGCCCCTACAGAAACCAGAGCAGTTCCTTAATGAACTGACACCAGCCCTTCCCAAGCTCACGCCTGACAGCAAGTGGGCAGGAGCTGCTGACGTCACAGCATTGTTGCATTATCTCATAGAATTAGGGTGGCTTCTCATGCATCCCCAGAATACCAGACAGTCCAGTACTTCCAAAAATGGCAGGTACCTGCCCCAGCCTGCATGACCCTGCCCTCGCAGGCGTGACCTTGAACGCACGGAGGATGCTATTTTTAAGAGCTTGCCACCCCACCAGTGTGACCTCATGAGTAAGGCTATGATTTAGTCATGGGTATTTTTAGTAAACGTCATGGGCAATAAATAAAAATTTGCAGCCTGTGACCTGTCCATGACTTATACTATAAATACCCCGACTAAATCTTGGGGGCGGGGGACCTCCCGGGGGAGCCACTGCTTGGCGGGGCCAGGGGCCCCAGCTGCCGGGGGCCACCGAGCAGCAGCTGCTCCGGCCACCCCTAGGAGTGCTACTGGGGGGGGAAGGAGGGGGACCATAGGGCTGCTGCTCGGGGGGGGGGGCGGAGCCAGTGCAGCCCAGCTGCCGGGGGCTGCCCCAGAACCGCTGCCAGGGGCCACCAACTAGCAGCTGCTCCGGCTGCCCCGGGGACCACTGCTGGGGAGGGGACTAGGAGCCGCTGCTCAGGAGGGGCGGGGAGCTGCTGCTTGGGTGTGGGGTGGGGCCTACGTGGCACCAGCTGCCAGGGGCCACCCCAGGACCACCGTCGGGGGCTACCGAGCATCGGCTACTCCAGACACCCCCGGGACCGCTACTGGGGGCCGCCCTGGGACCGCTGCCGGGGGTTGCCAAGCTGCAGCTGCTCCAGCTGCCCCCGGGACTGCTGCTGGATGGTGGGGCGGGGGGGTAGGGGCCACTGCTTAGGAGAGGGCCGGGGGCTGCTGCTTGAGGGAGGTGGGGGGGCTGCTGTTTGCGGGGGCAGGGCTAGCGCAGCACCAGCTGCTGGAGACCGCCCCGGGACTGCTGCCAGGGACCACCGAGCTGTGAGTGACTGCTCTGGCTGCCCCCGGGACCGCTGCTTGGGGCGGGAGGTTTGGGGGGGTGAGGCCGCTGCTTGTGAGAGGGCCAGTGCAGCACCAGATGCCAGGGGCCACCCCCTGGGACCGCTGGCAGGGGCCGCCGACCAGCAGCTACTCGCCCCCGGGACAGCTGTTGCAGGGGGGGTAGGGGCCGCTGCTCAGTGGGCCCCGGGGGGGGGCGCTACTTTGGGTGGGGGTAATGGGCAGCTGCTTAAGGGAGGGCCGGGGGGGGCTACTGCTTGGGGGGGCAGTGACCACCGCAACAGCCACTGCTCGGGTGGTCCCCGGGGCCAGCTACCCAGGCTGCCCGACTAGAGGCTTGTGTGGCTGGCCCCAGGGCCACTCCAGCAGCAGCCAGTGCGGCTGGCTGCAGAGCCGCTCCAGCAGCGACTAGTGTGGCTGTCCCCGGGGCTGCCTGAGCAGCTGTCCCCGGAGCCAGCTGCTTGGGCAGCCCTGGGCTCAGCCACTCTGGCCACTGCAGTAGTCACGGAGGTCACGGAAAGTCACAGAATCCGTGATTTCCATGACCTCCGTGACAGACATGGAACTCTACTCATGAACCATGTGTGCAAGGTCACACCAGCCGGGGTGGAGCAGCACATTCTTCAAAATGGCAAACCATTTAAAAACAGGCCTGTCTGGCCTAAAACCAGACAAACAGCCTGCCTGCATAGGAAGAAATGTGTCAGGCACCAGGACGGGCCCAGCTAGTCTTGAACGCAGATTGTATTTCCCATAGCACCCCTGCGTCACTCAGTGCGCAGGATTCAGTAAATGTTCAATATTTCTTTTTATCTTCATCATTTGTCTACCACAGACAGAAATTGAACCAACTACAAAGGGTGGCCCCAGGCCTTACTTACTGCTCACCACCCAAAGCCTGCGCTGAATGCAGAAATTGGGTGGCACTGTGTAATGTAGAGATGCTTTCCCTTTTCCTCTCCGCTGGGAGAGGAGAGAAAACATATCCCTCCCTGCCAGAGCCACAATGTTTCGTGGTTATTATCTAACTGCAAGCCCCAGCCGCACCACGTTGTTTGGGCACCAGTTGCAACGTTCCCTGCTACACAGTATGCAGTGTATATAGGTGTCTCATTAGACACTGTTAGAGTGTGTTGTGTTAGGAATATTATGGGATTAGGATCTTTGCATCTTCATATTATAAATCCAAGATACATTGGGCATCTTGGCTGCAAGTCACCTTGGAGGGCTTGTGCAAAGACCCTCCCCATATCACTCATGTTCCAAAGAGGTTTGTGGAATGCAAGCTACATGGGGAGGTATTTACACCCTGTGTGCTGCAGAGAGCAGCAATGCACGGGCCAGGGGATCCAAAATGACTCTATTGCCCCCACACACACAAGCCATGGGGAGGCACAGGAGATGCTCTTCCAGCTCATAGGATGCAGTAATAACTGCTGGGAGCGGCACTGCAGCCCTGCACCCTGCCTCTGAACTTGGGGGGTGGATTTTGCTCTTCCCCTCCATAGTACCTCTACCTTTGTGTGCTTGAAATGAATTTCACACACTAAGAGCCACACACATCAGTACATTAGATTGGTGCACATAGAACCTTGATGGAGGTGGCAGAAGGAGTAGACTGCAACAGGGAGCCTGCTTGGCGGGGAGATGAAGCTGATATGATGGGGAGACTGGACTTGCTGTGCAGGAAAATCAGGTATGGGAAGTCAATGAGGAATGTGGAGAAGGGACTGAGAGCCATTTGGATGGAGGTGAAGATTGAGATCCGATTAAGACTTTTGGCTGTAGGTCTTTTGTCTGCCTCATTTGTTGCAGAAGTTGGAAGGTGTGTAGTGAATGAGGCAGGGGACTGCAGGAAGAGAAAGGCTGGTCTCATGCTTAAAGCAGTTAAATGCTGCCCTGGGGAACTGGATTATATCCCTGCCTCTGCCACAGAGTTCCTGTGTGGTGGTGGGCAAATCACCTAACCAAACTTTGCACAGGTGATACTATAGTGAGGAGCACCAGAGAAAAGTTCATGACTAAATTAATAATTCTGTCTTCAGAGCAGGATTTGAGTACTGTACAGTAATTAAGGTCTAGAGTCACGCATTGAACAACGAGGATAAAACAAAACATTGAATGGCTGTTCATTCATTGAAACTGTCCCTTATGTGTGTAATTTATTTATATACACTGACAGCAAAGTCAAAGGAATGAGATAAAGATGTGTAAATAAGCATCCCCAGGAGCACTGCATAAGAAATGAAGAACAGTAGCTTAAATACCAGAAACTTGGAAAAACAAATTTGCCCTGAAATTACCTCCTTGTTTCTTCCATGCTTGCATATGTGTCTTGTCCATCCAGGTGTGATCCTTCTCACACATCTTTGTTTTATCCTTTGGGACATGTTCCCTCCCAATGCTTTCTGTAGGAGACCTGCATGCTAGAATGCCAGGCTTCCTTCCAGGAAGTGTGTGCTCTTAGAATTTCAGGTCTCTAAACACATTCCCATAACCACCTCTCTGGAGCTATAAACAAATAGTTTCTCTCAGTTATGCTTCATCTCCATCTGACTCCTTATTTCTCACCATCAGCTTAAAAATGCACCCTAAAAGA
This sequence comes from Emys orbicularis, assembly GCF_028017835.1. NCBI lineage: Eukaryota > Metazoa > Chordata > Testudines > Emydidae > Emys > Emys orbicularis. Next base: position 106,569,891 of record NC_088685.1, read on the forward strand.
TGTCTGAATTCTCTCTTACCTAAACGACCCCAAGGGCATTGTGTTAATTTCACCATAGCCTTCCATGACTGACTGAGTCACTAGCCGCAGATCCCAGGAATTACCAATCTGGTGCTCTCCAGGAAAGCTGACTGAAAGTCTAAGGATAAAGTAATATATTTAATATAGAGCAGCCATCCAGAGATCCCAGCCAGTAGGACCAGAAGCAGACAAAACAGGGACCTTTGGACACTCCATCTGAAACTGCAGAATGTTCTCTGACTTTCTTTGCCCTGCGCTGATTGACTGTTCATGAGGAGGAGCCAGGAGGGTTGGAGCAATCTCTTCACTTCAGCTTTACTCCATACCTGCCCCTTCTATGCTCTCCTCCCCTGCCCCATCCCTCCCACACTTTTCCCTTTTCTTTCTATTTAGCTGATCCCCTAACTAAACCCTCCCAAAAAACAAAAACAAACAAAATCATGGCACTAACATGATCTTTGTTGCCATCACATTGTTCACACTGGTTGTTTGTTTTCACCATTCCCCCATCCTGTGTCTGTCTTGTCTATTTAGACAACATTGTCTCGTTGTTTCCCTGTACTCCCCAGCTGGTCTGTCTGTACCCACCCATCTGTTGGGCTCTGGTCTTAGACTTAGACTGTAAACTGTTTGAGGCAGGGAATACCTTTTTTGTTCTGTGTTTGTACAGCACCTCTCACAATGAGGTTCTGGCCCATGACTAGGGCTCCTAGGCATTATAGTAATACAAATAAATAATAATAGTAATAGACAGTGTTACCAGACCGTGTCAAAATCAACCTGGCTTCTGTAAGGGAAATGAGTGCCTCTAAAAAGTAAAAGGTAATAGATGAAGGTGACCCAGTGGGCATCATTTAGATAGATTTTCTAAAAGCTTTTAAGAAGGTATATTCTTGGAGAGACTGCGGGAAAACAACTAAGCATGGAGGAAAGTCTTAGGGCAGATTCCAAACTGGTTAAGCAATAGCAAAGTAATAATGGTGACTGACTGTTCCCCAGAATGGAGACAGATTAATAGTGGAGAGGTCCAGAAGTCATTACCGGAGTTATTAACAAACATATGTTACCGCGGACTAAATCCTCCAGTCTACGGCTTTATCTATACTACACAGCTTTTAGTACGGCCGTGTCGCTAAAAGTCGGGCAGTGTAAATGCTGTTTGTCGGCACTTTTGCCAGCAAAATACTTCCACCCCGTACAAGTGGGGTTCGCGTTGTCGACAGGAGAGCGCTCCTGCCGACAACGAGCCATTTACACTGCCACTTGCTGTGGCAAAACTTTTGTCTTTCGGGGGGAGGCTTTTTTAAGCACCTGTGAACGATAAAAGTTTTGTCTTTCCATTGGCAGTGTAGACAAAGCCTAAGTGAGAGCCACAGAAGGCCCCAATCAGAGCAAATTCAATGTGATTCTGTTGCACTGAGGTAAAGGGCATGGCACAGAGAGCCACACAGGAGGCAATGGCATCCACAGCGGCCCTGCAGAAGGGACTTTAAGAGACAGTAAATCCCATCCTGGCCAATGAAGATCCGGTCTTAGTAGAATTCCTTTGTCACCTCTTAGCTGGATTACAGCAACACAATATACCTGGGCATGAAGCTTTCAGCTCTTAGGAAACTCCAACTAGTACAAAACACTGCATCGCATCTGCTCAGCAGCACAGGCTCCCATCACACCTGTCCTCTGCCTTTCTCATAGAATTTCATAGGTGAAAATTCCTGCTTAGACTCAATTATTTTGGGTAGTCAAAGCTATAGGACTATAAGAGACAGTCCTGATATATTTAAATACATTAGGTAATTGGGCAGCAAGAGCATGGATAACATTTAATTTGGCTAAATAAACAGTAATATACAGTGTCAAAAGTAATCTGAAATTTGCATTAAAAGCCATACTCCCCAAATCCATGAGCTCCTCAGAGGAAAAAGACTTGGGAGTCATTATAGATATCTCAAGGTCTTCTAACTTCTTTGTGAAAGTCCATTGTATGCCCCTTGGTTGTTCTGTGGTCCCTCTCATTACCCAATCTACTACCAGTAAAAGGATCATGGGTTACACAAGAGATCCTTGTCTGACACCAGTATTAACCTCAGATGGCGTAGTGTAGTCAGTTTGCTGTTATGTATTATTTTGCATGTCGTATTTTCGTAGAAGCTCTGAATGATGCAAACTGTATTAATCAGGGCAATTAAACTTCAAGATATGTGGCACAAGCTGGTTGGGAGGAGGGGCTACAGCTATGGTAAGCCCAGCAAGTGGAATGCAAAGCCCTGTGGGCTCTCACTTTTGCCTTTTTCCTTCCAACTGCTCCAACTCCACGTGTGAGTGGAACCTCAATATGAAATTGACTGGCTCTTTTGACAGTTTCATTTTGAGTCTCAGCCTCACCTGGGAACAGAGAAAAGTGATGCTGACAAGGTATCTTGTCAATTTCACGTTGAGGTTCCATTTGCAAAGGAACTGCTATCCTGTATCAGACCTATGGGCCTCATATCTTGTCTCTCACGGTAGCCGGTACCCAATACTTTAGAAGAAGGTGCAATAAGCTGTAATAGGCAATAACTTGTCCACAAGGAAAGCTATTTTCCTAATCCTCAGTAATTAAAAACTAGTTCATGTCCTGAAATATGAGGCCTTATATCTCATCCAAAACTTTTCTGGGTGTGTTTTAATCTTACCTTTAGCATCTCTGGATCTGTATGCTATCCATGTATATTTTCCCATTCTTTTTTTAAATCTGCTCAGCTTTTGGCCTGAGTGATATCTTGTGACAATGAGTTCCACAGCCTAATTTGTGTTGCAAAAGAAAGTATTTCCTTTTATCAGTTCTAAATTTTGTTGCTTTTTCGTTTAATTGAACATGTGGGGAGGAAAAGATGTGAGGATGGTCTGAGCAGAACAAGATACTAGGAAAAAGAGCAAATTCTAAGCAGAGCAGGCTAATAGGTGCAGCATAGCATGATGGGCATAGAGAGGCAAAGAAATAGGAAAGGGAGGCATATTCTGGAGTGAAAAAGAGAGAGAAACAAGAGAGCAGGGGAGAAAGAGAAGAGAAAAGATGGAAACTGAACAAAAATAGAAGGGACAGATACATCACTTATGATGTTACTAAAACACTGTGAAAAATGAATTTAACGGCTCATCTGTACTATTTGTTTCTTTGCAACTATTTAATAAACAAATGGTGTTGTGAATTTTTTAAAGTTCCCTTAGTGCATGCCGAGGTCTCAAAAATAATAGTGTGTTTGAGGTACTCAGCAGTAGGAAGACCTCTGAATCCTGGCATGACCTGATTGCCTGATGTTTGGCATACCTATAGCATTTAAGTTAGCTAGGCACTTCATGGGATTTGGGGTCTTTGGCTGCAGTATCAGGTGTTGTCCACTGGTAGCGGCAGGAAACCTGATTAGATGGATCACTTATAAGGTCTGGCAAATCTTACGCATCTCTGTTAAATGTAAGAAATCTATCTATGTCTTTTTATTTCCTTACCTCCTTCCTCCTCAGAATGTCTCTGTGTTAGAAAATCATCACTGGAGATCAACAATAGGCATGCTTCGAGAATCAAGGCTCCTTGCCCATCTACCAAAGGAAATGACGTAAGTGCCACCCATGTGAAACATGCTGATAAATTCCATGGAGAACAAACCAATGGCCTATTTCATTGCTTGATTAAAAACCATAAGCAGAGAGGCCAAAGGCTGATTGTAGGCTGAGCTAGTGTCTCACCCGCTCCTGAAGGTGATGTAAAGCACATTGGCCTGGTAGCGTGGGATGCACCTGGGCTGGGGCTTCACTAGGAATATTACCTAAAAGTTTGTTACTGTTGCTAATACTTGCTCAGCTGCACCAATATTAGCATTGTTAGCAGTCCCAATGCTGAGAAGGCACCGATGGCCACCCATTGTGGGTTGTTGTTTTTTTTACACCATATCAATTAAACCTGCTCAGCGTTAGTATTCACAATGGTGGGAAATAGAAGACATCGCTAGTGTCGATATGCCCTAGGTGTCTCCCACACTACCAGAAGAATGTGCTTCAAATCTGACTGTCTCTGAGCAGAGGGAGATAGCAAAGTCAGCAGAAAGAACAGAGACTGAATGTAGGCAGAGCTGACCGTAGTGTGTTGGTTTTTCCTGCAGTTGTTTGTGTGTACGTGTGCACAGTATTGATCCTTGGGAAATGTATGGAGACACATTTTTCACACGAACCACCAAGCAGCTCTCCAGTGTTACGTTTTAATCACTGGTGATTTGGGAAGAATACAAACAGATTATATAGAAAGGACAGGCTTTCTATCCCATTAGTAATTTCCTAAATCATCCAATCCCCTTCTTCTCAGTCCTTCTTTAAAGAAATAATGTACAATGCCTTGGCGTTTGTGTGGCTGCCAATCTAAAACCCTATGACATTAATTCTTCTAGATGCCTTTCGTGTTCACCCAATAACACATCCTGCTGTTTAGTTTGCATTCTTCACAATACTTTATGGAAGCTCCCTGGGCAATTTACACCAACATGATTATTCTGCCACACTGCCTATTCCACATACATCCCATTGCCAGCTAAACTGCTGGTCTCCTGCAAGCTATCCCAATGGAGAACAATGAAGTGGAATCCGTCTGCTAGCTGGAGTCATCACATAATACTCAGAAGGAGGCAGACTATGAAGTGGTTTAAAACCATTGATGTTCAACAATCCCATATTCAAAAGGGCTCATTTTTCTTGCCTACAGCCAGGATATCGAACAGCAGCTGGGCTCCCTCATCTTGGCAACAGACATCAATAGACAGAATGAGTTTTTGACCCGGTTGAAAGCTCACCTCGAAAATAAGGATCTGAGATTGGAGGATGCACCAGACAGACATTTTATGCTGCAGGTACTTTTTTTTCCCTTAAAGGAACAGTGTATGTATGTTAGCTCAGCCTCAGGGTACCCTTTACCCGCCATCTTAATTGCTTTGCTGCTGTCACCTAACATGTTTCAAAGCAAGCAAAAACTTACCTCCAGTACTTCCCAATATACCAGGTGTTACGTTATAATCCGAATATAGCAGATGCGGCAAAGGATCAACTATTATTCACCTCTTGAGTTGCAGGCCACTTTGTCTCTTGCCACGTCTCTCTCCCCTTGACTATTTCCCCTGTCATCAGGGCCGGCGCAACCCATTAGGCGACCTAGGTGGTCACCTAGGGCGCTAACATTTGGGGGGCGGCAACCGCGGCGGCCGGATCTTCAGCCGCCCCGGTCGTCGGTGGTATTTTGGGGGCTGGACCTTCCGCTACCTCTGTCGGGGGTGGCATTTCAGGTGCGGGACCTTCCGCCGTCTAGGGCGGCAAAAAAGCTGGCGGTGCTCCTGCCTGTCATGGCAACTGCTACTTCAGCAGAAGGTAGGAAGCTCAGCCTCTTACTCCAGCCACTGACAATGCTTTTTCACAGAGGAGTTGGCAGTAGGTGCCCGAGCAGTGGTCACTTCGTTGATGCTCCTAATCTCCATCTGCATGGAGGAAACCACTGCCGTGGCAGTTCTTCCCCAGATAATGAAAGAACCAAATCTAATTTAAAATCAAATGGACTCAAATTGCTTCTTCCAGCTATACTGCAGTAGTTAATGGTATCTTCAGAACAAATTTCCACCCATTACATCACCTTCACTATTAACCTAAAGTTAGCCTTACGCTGCATTTTTTCTGTAGAAATAGCACCACACGAAGCTGCCTGCTCTTAAATAGCTCCTAAATAGCTTTTATCATACAAAACACCTCAAGTAATTATCATCAATTAAAAACAAACTCTAATTGCTGCCAGCTTAAAATGCTTTGCTGAGGTACTGCTGGGGTCGGGTGAGGGAAGGAATGATATTCAGGTAACTACTCCTTCAGAAGAGTAATATATGAACTAGTTTGCCTATCTTGCCTCCTTGAACAAAATGTCTTAGGCCTGGTTTCTTCATGGACCACTACATTTAGGCAATGGGTTTGTAATCATGCTTCACAACAGATCAGGCAAATTGATGGTGCAAAATGCAGCATTGGTTCCAGTGGGGAAAACATGAAAAACAACTGTTCTTTCCTGTGAAAATTCATACTTGTGAATTGGGGGAGGGTGCTACCACTTCCTCAAGGTCTCTTGGATTAAACTGACTGGCCTCAATATTACTTATAAAACATACTTTAGTAGTTTACTTCTTTATACCCATTTTACAGATGAGGAAACTGAGGCTCAGAGAACATAAGTGATTTTCTTATGGTCACAAAGCTAGTTAGTGTCCAGCCAGAATTAGAATGCAGGTCTCTTGATTTCTAGTCCCATGTCTAAATAACTAGAGTCCACGGTGCCTACCAAGTAAGTTGCACCCTTTCTCCACCTCCATTTATTTTCTAGAAAGGAGGTGTGGAAGCAGAAAAGGGAACTGTCAAAAAAGAACTGCAATGCATGACAGTTTGTTAGCAAGAGTTAGGCTAACTGTAGGCCTAATAACGCAAAATTTGTAGAAGCAAGAAATGTAAAAGGCGAGTAAAATAGTACTGTGTGAGGAGTTATTGTGACCTATGACCTTGTATAGATAAGGTGTAGAAAACCTTAAATAAATAAGGTATAGAAAATATTGCCTGTCGGTAGAAGTCAAAACAATTAAAGTAAAATACCAAAATGACATATGTATAACAAGATACAGCTGTCCCTCATTATTTTTGTAATGAAAAATATAAATGCTTGTTGTAATTAGGTATCAGGGAGAGAGACCTGCTTGGCTCTCTCCCTCTGCACACTGTGAGAGTGAATAAAGCTTCTAACTTGCTGCACCCAATCAAAAGAGTGAAAACTCAGTTTTTCTCCGACAATTTGGGGGCTCGTCCGGGATGGCAACGCCCTCAAAGGCACCGGCAGTTACTACAAATCGTTCCCCTTCAAACCCCATGGCGCCACAATAGAGGTAAAAGACCTTTTAAAATCTCTATTGGGGTGTCGGAGGAGGACTGTCCGTGGAGCCGTCTGTCCCTGTTGGGCTCACGCCATCCGAACTTATTGACTGTGCAGCAAGGTCAGATGCTGAGCGGCGTAGGAAAAGTGTTTGCCGCCCCCTGTATGCATATGCAAGGTGCATAGGTTTGCACCTGTGTTAAGGGGTTTTTACTGCCTCAGCAGGAGGAGTTTTTACCGCCTCATAGTCCGAACAAAGGAGTTGTTTACCGCCTCAGGTAATGCATCGAGGTACTTAGGAATAGTACCTAAGGTACTTGGAATAGTACCTGAAGAAGGCCTTGGTAAATGTGTGGTGCTGTGTAAAGTGTAAATTAAGTAAATTGAGTGTTACCGAAAGACGCCCAAAGTACTCTGCGAAGTCTTTTGGCTCGTGACCAAAACTACTCTAACGCAAGCCCGGTAACTAGAGGATCTTTTAGGAAATCCGACCCACGGTACGCTAACTCGGCCTGGCATCGTCCGGCAAGAAGGCTGCCTGGGTCTAGGAGTGTGTGAACCCATCTTCCCTTCCCTTTTCCACTCCGTGTGAGCCACTGACAGTCTGACCATCTCACTGGATGCAACAAAGTAAGCGGCGCCGTCTCTCTGAAATTAGCCGACGCTCTTTGCTGAAGGGAGGTGTAGAAAGTCATGGTTACCCTCGTTAGTCACTCCTGTGTAAATACCCTGTAGGAAGAAATCCTTAGTTTATTAGCCGCTAGCGCGGACAGAGCATCCTCCTCCCTGTGTGTGTAATTAAAAAATGGGTGGGGGACAGTCTAAGGATTCCCTCTCACCCCCTAAAGGTACCCCAGCTTATTTTATGTACGTACATTATGGTCCATCAACCTGCAGGTATTTAAATAGTTGAAATCTTTACACGCGTGAAAATCCATCTAAACAATGCCCACTAGAAGGTACCTTCAATTTAAATAAACTTAAATATCTCAAAAAAACCCTAACTTCACCAAAAGCCTCTAATAAGCAGTGGGCGCAATTTGTCTGTTGGTAAAAGAAAGCTACAAAGAGACTCCACGAGTCTCGAGTGCGGAGTCTAAAGGACTCCCAAAAAAAGTTAAAACACCAAGTATATAATTTACAACTTAAATGTAAAGCATCAAACAGTCTTTCTGCTCCAGTAATTCCTTCTGCTCCAGTAATTCCTTCTGCTCCTCTTTATCCCCAATTAGTTAAACCTAAAAGTAAGAAAAAAACTCTGACAGGGCGCCCGATGCGACTGCCAACTGCGCCCCCACTGACCCTAGCTCAAATGGACATTCATTTAATAAATGACACAATGCTTAAGTATTGTCAGGCTCTAATGACAGTGCTCCTAAAATTACACCTGACATTTAAATGGGGTTAGGTAGTCTATAAACATTGTGGCCATTAAAACCCCCACAGCTTCAGTGTAACCGTAAACTGAAGCCAAAAAAAGTTGTCACGGTTTATGACTACGTTTGCTAAAAAAGTAGTAGACAAAAAACTACACTAACAGGACACTTACTTTTTCAAGCTAATAATAGCTGTGTGTATGTTAATGACACCACATTACAAAACATACATTTTAATCTCACTACCACTGCAGGCAATCATATTATTTACTGGCCTGCAGACAGAGCTTTTCAAGTAGCCCTTAGGTTCCAAATACCCTTTAATTAGACTAGTTTAGTACCTAATAAATTTCAAAATTTGTTCTCACTGTTACCAGAGATTCAGAAAATCTCTAAAATACAAGGGCAAATTCACATGCTTCAAAATATATATCAAGTTAAAAAGTATGCCTTTCAAACTGCTTATAAAGTATCCATTTTATGTACTAAGTATGATGTATTGTGCTTTGTAACTAAGGCTGTACAACAACCCCATTATAGTTTTGCTATAAAAATGTTATTGCTTGTATTGTTATTAATTAGCTTAAAATTATGTTATTGTTGTTGTAAAATACGTAATAATAGTAATACCTTTCATGTTCATGCTAATCATGCATTGTCATTACATCCAATCAGAACCGCTAAATTAAAAACACCTAATATAAAATCAGAAGTCCAAAACTTAATGCAAATAAAAGTTTAAAAATGTTTGTTGTACTAAAAGTACAAAAGGGGGGGTTGTGGAAGCAGAAAAGGGAACTGTCAAAAAAGAACTGCAATGCATGACAGTTTGTTAGCAAGAGTCAGGCTAACTGTAGGCCTAATAACGCAAAATTTGTAGAAGCAAGAAATGTAAAAGGCGAGTAAAATAGTACTGTGTGAGGAGTTATTGTGACCTATGACCTTGTATAGATAAGGTGTAGAAAACCTTAAATAAATAAGGTATAGAAAATATTGCCTGTCGGTAGAAGTCAAAACAATTAAAGTAAAATACCAAAATGACATATGTATAACAAGATACAGCTGTCCCTCATTATTTTTGTTATAAAAAATATAAATGCTTGTTGTAATTAGGTATCAGGAAAAAAAACCTGCTTGGCTCTCTCCCTCTGCACACTGTAAAAGTAAATAAAGCTTCTAACTTGCTGCACCCAATCAAAAGAGTAAAAACTCAGTTTTTCTCCGACAGAGGTAATGACCTTTACCATAGGTGAAATCTGCGATCCCTATGCCTTTGGCATCTGCACCAGCATTTTGCCCTATCTGTCATTAAGTCTAATAATAAACCCATCAACTAGATGTACTTTGTCCAGGAAGAAAGCACACAGAAGACATTTTGTTTCAAGGAGGCAAGACAGGCAGATTATTGCATATCTTACTCTTCTGAAGAAGCAGCAGCTACTTGATTATAATTCCTTCCCTTGCCAGTCCTACCCCAGCTCTACCTCAGCAAAGCACTTTCAACTGTTAGCAAGGTAAAAACAAGTCAGGGGCAAACCACAAGGTCCTATGCTTAGCTCAGTAAACAAAAACACAGCTGACCCCTCTGAGCTGACTGTATACACATATTAAACCCAAGCATAATCAAAGTGATATGTAAGGTCACTCACTGACACCATAAAGAAGTGATGCCCAAATAGTTTCACACTGGCTTGGCTCTTCATTTCCTTGTCCTCATTGATGGATGCCAAGGCAGGCAGTCAGCAGGAGTCAGCCTGAAGCTTTTGTTGGCTTGCCCACCACCAGTCATATCCAAGAGGCTGTGCACACTTGGAATGTGGTGCTTCTCTCGTTCTCGCTACTATGAAATGGGGCTCTGAATGAAGGTTTTGTTACAGGCTTGAATAAGTGCTGTTTCCTGAAGCGGCACATTTGGGCAGGGCTCAGTTTCTATAATGTACTCTTGAATCCATCTTGGCAGCACGCTTGCAGGGCCCAGCAGTTTCACGGCACCTCAGAGTGCAATAAATTCACTACTGAACGATTGCTAGCTAATCATTTCTTCTCCCCACCACCACTCTCCTCCTTTACTTTCAGATCGCGCTGAAGTGTGCTGACATTTGCAATCCTTGCCGGCTCTGGCAGATGAGCAAGCAGTGGAGTGAAAGGGTCTGTGAGGAATTCTACCGGCAAGGTCAGCCCTCTGACATACTGAATTCTCCTTTTACTTTGTTCTTTAAGGCACTTAATGTGATAAGAGAGAAATTGGCTAATCTCAAGTGGCGTTTGCTCTGCAATCAACTACCCAATTCCCCTCTGAAATCTCCCAAAAAATATGATGATGAGCAGAAATGTGGCCTTATTTTGCATGTGGTTGGTAATGAGGGGCAAGAGGAGGAAATGAAATAGAAGAGAAGCGGGTATTTCTTTGATCTGATTGCCCCTGTAAGACGGTGTCAGTGAGGGTGGTTCTGCTGTGCCTTGAACCTTTAATTAACTGTACAAAATCTCTGGTCATTGTTATCCACTCTGAGCTGAAACTCCCATGGGTATGTACTGCTCAGAAATTACACAGCCATCACTTGTTTTCCTTTGCTTTCCAAAATATAACTACAGTTCCTACCCTTAGAGTGTTACATTTGCTTTTTCCTTCTCCTCTACTTACAGTTGCAGGGAAACCAGACACAGTCTGAACTTGCTCACCACTAAGCCAAGTTCTAATGCAATCTAGGGGGCCTAACTGTAAACATTTTCTAACCCCTACTAAGAGCAAAGCTAAACATGGTTTTTAACATGGTAACGACATACCATTTGGCTCCATCTGCACAGGCCAGGCCAGATTGTGCTACAACTCAGTGAGGATGTAGTGGAATTTAATCACTGTTAAATCTTTTCTTAGTAGTATTAACAGAGCCTAAAGGAAGGGATGAAGATGGTAGAAGAGCAAGCGTAGTGCTCTGGCGTACTGAATTTATTGACATTTCATGTCCACACTACAAATTTAAACCAGAACTGAGCATGGTTGTGAGCAATAGCTGGCCTTTATAGGCAGTTTCACACCAGAGTAGTCACATGGTGGTAAAAACGCTCAAGCCCAATCCACACTAGTGCTTATACCACTGCTAGCATTTCGAACTCTCATATACTTCATCCTGGGTTTTCTTAGCTGTGTTGTCCCAGAGAGTACAGCTGTCTCGGCAGGTCATGGATTGAGATACATTCCACTCTGATTTCTATGAACCAGAGGATCATCCTGCTTACAGTCATTTCCTGTGACATCTTAAATTGTTGGTTTTATTTGTTTAGGCATGTATAACAGGCCCTGCCTCAGATTTCTATGTGGAACCATTGTATGATCATGTTGAGACTTGCAGTCTATCTTTAAAACGGTGATGTCCATCAGGGCATCAAATGGAGATGAAATGTAAGGGTTAATTCTCCTAGGATTTGCTGTTCCATCCATATTATAAGGAATAACAGATCATATTCAATATTGCCAAGTGGCAAAAATGTTGTTCTCCTTTCTTTTTGGTAGGTGATCTGGAACAAAAATTTGAATTGGAAATAAGCCCTCTTTGTAATCAGCAGAAGGACTCCATACCTAGTATACAAATTGGTGAGCTTAACTTTCATTCTTTTGTCTCTTTCTCCTCCCCCCCCTCCACCCTGAAAGTGCAACACAAGCTAAGCAGAAGATAGATGTGTAGTTTTATACCAAAAACTTCAATAACCCCAGGAGTAACATTGGATGAAAATAAAACCAATTTGCCAAGCAGGCCAGATAAACCAAGAGCAAGGCTGAGTGCAGCCGTAATGTAAACAAGCAAAGGAGTGACAGTGGCAGCACGCAAGGATGAATGGTCCTCAAAGAGAAGTTCAGGCAGCTGCAGCATTATCCCACTTAGTGGAATATGCCACTTGTTTGCTGTGATAGTCCTGAGTGAAGTAAAGGGTTTCATGAAACCTTTTACCTATTTAGTGCCTCCCAGTTAAACTAACTCAAACCCTGCTTCCCATTCCGACCTCCCACAAAAATCCCCACTAAATACTCCATAATGCAGTACTCATGCTGCAATGGGCATGTAATCTAGTTAGCGAGCCAGTGGAAAATGGTTTCCAAAGGACTCTGAATGAATCATTCATTGTTTTCCATGAGTTCTCTAGAGTCCTGATTTTCCTCCTTTCCTTCTTCCTCCAAGTTCTCACACTGCAACCAACCATGGTCTGCCAAGACTAGCAGGCTAGAGTGCACTGAGCAGCAGGGGAACAGGAGCGGATCCATCCAAAGTGGCACAGGCTTTCCCTCTGCCACAAGAACTGAATTTGCTGCCTCCACAGCCCTCCCATCCCAGAAAGTGGGCTGAAGGTTAAGCTCAGGCTCCAGTGCACTCTTTGTAGACCACCCAAACAGCCCAATGGTTTATTTTTACTCAGTGTTTTCAAAATGCACCTCGTTTCAGACAATGTGCATGACTGAGCAGTTGTGTAACCTTTCAGATACTGTGCCAAACATTCGCCATTGAAGAATTGTGTTCTTTACATTTTGTTTGCTCCCTCTCCCCTACTCCAAGCCATGAAACACATGAGCTGGAAACAAGTTGAAAAACATGATAGTAAATAACTGATGGTTTTGAATCTCCCTTTGTAATTGCTTTGAGTTGGGCAATTCTGATTCACTCCACCACTGAGATCAAGTTCATCTTAGCTGATATGAAACATTGCTTTAGAATAATCTTTTCCTACGGAGCAGCAGCATTAGTAACAGATTTCACAAAGAGTGAAATTGAAACAGACCTTTCGAGACTGTGAGATTCACATAGGGAATACAAATAATTATGTTAGCAGTGGCTAAATAATGCAATACTAGAAAAACCAAGGGACATTCAGCTCTTCACATGGTTGGGTTCAGACCATACACCTAATAGCACCATTGGTTCCAGCAGGCACTGACACACAGCAATGATTTTAATTGTACCAGCCCTTTCCCAATGTACATATCAGGAGTTATTACCTTCGTGAGATTGGGATTATATATCAATAGCAACATTCAGGCAAATAGGTTTGCTTGTCCAAAACATTGCTTCACTTTTTCCTTACGGTGGTTCTCTCTTACCATATGTGTGAGACGCAAACCTCTGAGAAAGCCACCAGATGCCAGAAAGCAAGGAACCAGGAGTCAGAAAACCCAGGTTCTAATTCTAGATTTGACACTCTCCTTTTCTGACCTTTGACCTTCTTGGGCCTCAGTTTCCCTACTTGTAAGGCAAGGATAACCATAACTATTCATGTCTGTGTTATGAGGAGTAATAAATGTCTGAAGCTGTTTTGGGCCAGGTGCTAACTACCTTTATTTTTCTTATTTCAGTGAAAATTAGAGCCTTTTTTTAAGAGACTCCGATTTCTTCTCAGATTAAGTTTGTGAAGATAAATGAGGGAAGTAATACAGTATTGGCAGAAATATATAAGCAAAGAACTCAAAAGTATACGTATATACATAGTTTACTGAATTATATATAAATTAATATTCCAGAATGCCACTTACTGTGAAAATGAGTAAATATAATAAAAAAACAAAAAAGATATATTGATATCTTTTTAAAATACAGCAAAACATCTCTGATCAGCACTACTTCACACAATATGGTTGTTTCACCTTGTTTCTCAGCTAAGATTGAACAGGAAAGTGCTATAGCGTGGTCTCATTAGAATATTAAGACTTGATTGGTGATATGTGTTATACTTCTGAATTGTAGTAAATGTTCCATTTTGTAAAAGTAAACTAAATATGTCTGATGAACAGAGCACATTTTATGATGCATTATGCTTGCATTGTGTTGGTTCATTTATTTACAAAATTCTTTTAATCTGCAGTGGGTCTCCCAGTCAGCAGTGCAAATTTATAAACATCTCCTATGCTGCATTATTACACAACCAGTGCAATCAATAGCTTCAGGAGAAACTGAAAGCAGAACTTTAGTTTAACAGCCTGCTTTTGAGATCAAACTGCAGTCATGGCCTTCATTTGTTTTCTCTTCCATCAAAAGTGATTTTGGTCATATAAAAAAGTATTAAATCCTCCTCAGTTAGAGATGTAATTAAAATATTCACTGTGCCTGTGCACACTTTTGCTACCATAGCTGCTGCAGGGTGAAAAGTGATGTGGATGATAAAATCCCTCCCTCTATCCACAGGTTCTAAAAATGAGACAGTACCTTCCCAACATTCAGAGATACTAGATCATTTCCATGTTATAGACCAACATACAGCTCTAGCCCACTATCCTGGCATGCACACTGCCATACACAAAAGGGCCATTCTGTGACCTTTTAATCCAGTTTATGTTACAAGAACCCATAGCCTCTGACTAAACAGAACCAAAACCCAAAACATTAATTGTGCTGCTGCAGCTCTTTCCAAATAAGAGCATAAGTTCATTTTTGACTCAGGGATTTGCACTTGGACTAAGCTTTGTAAATAACTCCATTAATGTACAGCTCAGAAGTAGACCATAAGAGTCATGATTCACATGGTATATACAGACACACATACAATGAAACCTATCTTGAGCAACCATTCAAGGGAAGGATAAAAATCAGCTGCTTAAAAAAAGTCTAATATAGGTAGAGTAGAATTGTACACAGTAAGTGAGAGAATATTTTAGAGAGATTTCAGGACAGGAGGTTACCTGAAAAGGGTGCTGTCTTATACAGGTTTCAATTATTATACAGACAGAGCCAGCCAATCTGACTTTGCAATGGTCCTAGAGGATACATATTCCATAACCATCAGTTTAAGGGTGTGAGTTAGAGGCTTATTTGTTACTTGTCTCTGGGGTTCTGTGACTTTGTTCACTGCACTTTAACGACCCAAACTGCAGGAAAAGGCATTTGTGAATGATACTGCTCCTTACATGTCTTGTCTTGTGTTTCCCCAGGTTTCATGACCTACATCGTAGAGCCGCTCTTTGAGGAATGGGCCAGGTTTACAGGAGACACTCCCCTATCCGAAAATATGCTAAGCCATCTCAGGAGGAACAAGGCCAAGTGGAGGAGTTTGCTCCACAAGCAACACAGCAGTAGCCGGAGCAATGACCACTCAGGTCAAGTGACTGAAAATGAAGAGCAGACTTTAAATGAAGGCGACATCCCATAGTGCCAGTTTTGACTCTTCCTTATAGTACTGCTGCATCGTCTTTGTTAGTCACAACAGTAAGCCAAATCGTCAGGAACTGCGAGGCCGTCATCAACAATGTGGAAAGGGAAGAAAAAGGGAAGCAGAAGTTATAAGGGTCCTCATGAATAAACCCTCCCTACTTCTGAGTTTCAAATCTGAGCTCCTTTGAATTCACTCCCTCCTCTTCCTTATCCTTCTACATATATCTGAAGCCATTCATCACTTCTGATCATTAACTGCTTGAATAAGGAACTCCGTTCAGTAGTGATGAAGCTGGGCCAGTAAGTGGCTACCAACTAACGGGGAGGATTAGAGAGAAAGCATGGGAGACGCCAACATATTTCATTCACCCTGGCTCATATTGTGATAGGTAGCTGTATATAGGCCCAGAGCGCCATACACAGTTTTAAGTCTGGCAGCTGGACTGCACATTAAACCACCAGCATCTTCAGAACTCAGAGGACATTGGCTGAGTGAAAGTGCACAGAGGAGAGAATCTCATTATTTTAATAATTAAAATAATTAAAAAACCTTTTTAACTTTTGTATTCTGTGCACTAGACAACAGATCAAGAAACCTTGGACTGAGGTAACTCTATGTACATACAACTCAAGTGAGACAAGGCTCATTTGGTTAATCATTTTTATGCCACTTTAGATAAGAGACGGATATCTTCTCACTGTAGGGAACAGCAGTCCCTAGCAAATGAAAGGGAAGGTGTTGTACAGTCTAAACCTTTGCAACATTATCAGATCTATCTTTTTGATGACTGTTTCAATGACATGTTTATATCCATGTGTACATTTTCTGTAAATACAAAGCGCTACTGATTCCCATGCCAAAATACTGAAGTATTATGGGATTGCTACCTGTATAAACAATGGCACTGTGAACAGAATACTGTTAGTTTTAATACAAGAGAAAGCATTTGTAAATATGGTAAAGAGTTTATTAATACACTATTGTTTGCAGATAAAGGCCTTAACTTTTAGCATCCTTCACTGCTAGCTGTTCAAATCATAGCATCTGAAATATCTTTTCATTTTCAGCCTTCCAGCAGAAGTCATAAAAGAATGAAATCTGTCAGGGCATTTTCTGGAAACTTCACATGCATTCCATATGAATTCATATTGTTTAATCCATGGCATAGTGCACACTCAGTCTAATCAGCTGCTTCACAAAGCCTGAAGATATTACACAATCTATTTTACAGTTCAAGCTGGTAAACATATAGCCATGAGTTTTAATTTTTATTAAGTAGCAGAGTAGTCTACAATGCCAGACACACCCAAGTGAGGGTTGGATGCTGGTTTTGATCCTGGCAGTTCTAGATTCCATTTGCTTTCTCAAATGATGCAGAACTGTAATGTCACTTTTTATTTATTTATTTTTTAGTCTTTAGATAAGTTTTTAGGTATTTTCCCCCATCTTAATAAAAATACTTTACCCAGATTTTATCATTTTTAAATCTCAGTTATTGAGTGAAAATACGTGCCAATCTAGTAAGTTCCTGCTTAACTATTACTGGAAGTAGTTATGTGGGAGCTTCCCCTTCTCGCTTCCAATATTTTGAAAGATATGCATTGTAGCCTACCCCATAAACATCCTCTGTTGAGACATTCATTGGAACCTGTTCCTTAAGTTCCTCCAGTCAGATGAGACTTCGACCTGGGGCACTAACTCGTGTTAGTCAGGTATTTGTTTTTAGTGTGTTACTCTAATAGCAAGTGCAATGCTGTTACATAACTATTTTTTCTACTCAAAATTGTGTCAATTTTATTTAAAGAGTTTTCTGTTAGAAAGATGTCCTCCATTTCAGGCTCCATAGTAGTACAATTGTATTGTGTGACATAATTGTCTTGGAGAGAGAGCAACAGAGGCCAACACAGTTTATAGAGAACGTTTGAAAATGATGTGTTTACTCTTGGTGTAAAAGTGCAAGGTAATAAGGGATATTTTAATTATAAAAAGGCTTAATGATGTTGTTAGAGGTAAAATTTTCATACTCATAAGAGATCCAGTCAGGGCATAATCTAAGTTTTAGTAAAGAAGGCTATGCATGTAATGAGTAATATATGTGTAGAATCATTTGGTGGAGAAGGGGACTGAAGCACATAGTGAAGTATAAAGGTGAAATTTAGATAACACTGGAAAGATGAAGCATGTTGGGCCAGATAGCTTGGTCCTCTCCTATCATTTTATATTGTGTGGCAGCAGATAATGGACAATGAGAACATTTTTTTCCCTCAAGCCTTCCAAGCAGGACACACATCACATTGCAGTTTGCTATCTGATCTTACTAACAGTGCCTGCAATTCAGGGAGGGAGGAACCACTGCTTAAGTAGTGGAACAAGAGTATGTTCCCTTCCTTCCAAAACACAATTGTTGCCTTTTCCGTGATCGAAATGAATGCCCCTTCTATTGTTTGTTAGCCTGTACTGCTGCATTCTTTTAGGACCTATTTTTCCTCCTGATACTCCATAGGTTTAGAATAAGTCAGGACGTGTTACTTACAACACAGAGCCCTTGAAGGATAAACAGCACTTTAGAAGATAAATTTTTTTAAAAGCTGTTCTATAGCTTTGAATGAAACAAGTCTATTCAATATTGTATGTTGCCAGCTGTTTCTGTTGCTACATGCTAGTAGAGATAGTCAGATCATTGTGGCATTTCATACTTTAATTTGCTGTTCTGAGGAGTTTGTAGAAAATAGATCCTGGGGCAGATCTTTGCACAGTCAGAGGCCTGCTATGATGTCCACAGTACAATCTGGACTTTTGTTATTAGCACCTAAAATCTGTTATTCATGTCAACCCTTATAAAGTTAAAGTTCCTAACTACTCTAAACTGAAAGAGCTGCTCTTAAAAATAGATGAGGACTTCTTTTCATGAAACTGAAATGCACATACCTGCAAAGTTGCAAACAATAACCTTTACTAGTGAAACAATACTTGAAAGAAATTCAGGCTGGCTTCAGCATCTACCTAAATGACATGTAAATCAAAGGAATTATACTAGCCATGGTCTATCTAAGCCAGTTTGCCTCAGGTGCTCCAGACCGGTTCACATCAAAAGAGGGCTGTGAAGTGAGCCCTGGGAGCAGGTGCCTGCCAACCAGACAGTTTTGGGCTCTGCGCTGAAAAGCAGGGATTCTGGGTGAGTTCCACCATTTATTTTCCCCATGGAAGACGTCTGACTGCACTTGATGCACTCAGTTCAACACCACCAGCAACTAAATATACACTGTTGATTCATGTGTTATATATTGTCTTGTTTGGAGCACAGAAATACTTGTAAAACCCCAGGCTGGGAATGGGGCAATAGAATGGAAAGGTAGGGAAAAAATAAACATTTGCACAGAAGAGGAGGATATGGACTTTTGTCCCATTAGCTGCATTTGACACTTTATAGAAGACTATGTACATGAATTCTTACTTCTTCTAAGAGGGCCTGTTGGGGCTGCACAGCTCAAGTTCAAGAGTTTTCCAGTTGGGTTCGCTTTTTAGAAGCACATACTGAAAAGAGCTCTCAAGCATACTGCTACACAAAAATATATCTCACTTATCTTGGTTAAAACCCACATTTGTTTTCTTAAAGGAACGATTATGTACTGCCATAGATGTGAATGCTGTAATTAAAAATTAATTAAAGCAAGGAAAATAGTTTAATTAGACTATTAGCCTTGATTCATAAAGCATATAAGCATGCTTTTTGCTATATCAGAGCTTTAAATAGCAGCAGCGGATCAGCATTTAGACCACTAATGAAAGAAAAAGGAAAGCAATACGGAAGTAAACATGAGAGACAGACAGACAGACAGACATTGTGGCAGGTCACTGTTTTAGCCCAAGACATTCTTCCTATTTTAAACAAAACAAATGCAAGCAAAGTAGACAAGTTACAGTAGCAGCCAAAGGACTCATTAGCAAAACACAAGAATGTAGGCCACTATGCACAACATGGTTGAAGAAAGAGTGTAGATTTAGAATCCATGCCACCAGAGTTGGTGACTGGACAAAAATTATATGAACTGGCTTTCCATCTGACTTACTGTGGAGCACCTCAAGGCTTCAGATAAAACATGATTTAGATGAAGGAGACAGCCTACAATGAGCATTGAAAAGGCTATAGCATAAGGTTCCCAAGCCCCGAAACACAGCAAGATTGGTCAGCATTCTCATGCAGCACAACAAAAGGAGAAGTGACAGAATATGCGCTAAACAAGCTACGATTGCACTGCACATCTTTCTTCAAACAACACCTACCCAAAACAATTACCAAGCAAGGTTCAAACCAACCAAAAAGGGGCCTATTTGATTTAATACAGCAAGTAGAATAGATGTCCTACTGGCTCTTTTCTTTCTATGATTGTTTTAACTTGTGCAGTTCATTAAGTCTATATTGTAAAGTTGTATGAAAGAAATTCCATTTACACCACTAGCAGCACACTAAATGAAATGGACCATCTGTCACATTGCATCGCAGAGACTTCACTAGCCCTTGGGTTAGTAGCCTCCACAGTCTAAGTCAGCCAAAACCAAGAAAAAAAGCCCAACAGCTCTCATGGGAGCAGCGCTCCCAGTCATGGCTGAACACCACACAAGCTGTAGCAGTGATGACTTTCATCAGGCCAGTCAGTCAGCATACCAACCACAATTTATTCCCTGCTGATAGCCAGTCTGTGTCACTGAACTGAGCTGGATGTAAGATGGTCCCTTTGACCTGACTTGTGTCACAGAAGATCAGTACTTGTAATTCATTGGTAATTATGCATAAAGGTTAGTCTTATGTTAATTTTGTTTTTACAGTAGAAGATTAAATCTGAAATAACCAAGCATGCAAATACAAAAAAAAAAAAAAAAAAAAAAAAAAAAAGGCAAGCTGTACTGCAAGAATATGTACATTTTACTTTCCCGTTGGTGCAAACAATCATTTATTGCTATAATCCATCCTGTATTTTAGGTACACAAACTTTTACATGCAGAGCATAAAAAGTTTGACATGGATGTACAGTATATTCTGTTAATCTTTGAACACAAAATTGTATAGAAATGTCATGTTTATTGTAAAATGTATTACATAGCCATACACATACCTAATACAACCATATGAGCTAAATCCTGGTGCCAGCGAAATCAGCTTCCATTGACTTCAATTGGACTAGGATTCTGCTCATATGTGTGTGTGTACGTCATGTAGAACAAGCTGAAAGGAAGTAACAGATTGTGTGAAAATTCTGTGACTGCTATGCAGTGATGCCAAGAATTAAACGAGAGACTTAACTGTATCTTTTTTGTTTTACATACTGCTGTAAGTATTCATCATGTCAAAGGATGACAATAAAAAGAATCACAGAATGACATGTAGCTGAAGTTTATTGGTAGAAGAAACAGTTATCTGTGAAACATTTGCTTAACACTTGCTAAAATTTTCTGACTTGACAAGGCAGTCAGAATTCTTCCCCCCTCACCCCACCCCACCTCACCCACTAAGCTACCAATTTACCTGTAATTGTTTATGGGAAACACAGTGGCCCAAATTCATCCCTAAAGTGACTCCATGTATTTAACTGTAGATGCACCAAGGAAAAATTTAGTCAATTGTTTCTGTGTCTTTGTCCTAAAGATGTAATATGCAGATTTTCAAACAGGGCTAAATGTCCAGAGTTATAACAGCTAGTAATAAAATGAGAGCTTTGGAAGGGAGAAAAAAACCCTCATGCTTCAGGGCTTAAGCCAAACTCTAACCATTACCGTCTAAAATGAGACTTTTATTTGAGGGGGCAGATGTCACATCTACCTACTGTGGAGTTTCTTGCACCTTCCTCTGAAGCAACTGAGGCTACACATGGTCAAATAGAGGATACTGGCCTACCTGGACTACTGGTCTGATCCAGTAGGTAATTCTTATCTTCACATTGCAAGGAAATGTGTCACTAACATGTATGGATAGTTCCTGCAGCAGGGGCTTTTGACATTTCACAGATTCTTAAAATACAGCAGTAAATGTTCACTGGTGCTTTCAGTATGTACTTGTAAAACTAGCTAATAGCTGCATGTGTGCAAATAAAATACAGATGGCGGAAGGACAAGTAGGTCTGAACTTAAGTCTTAGTCCCCTTTCTACAATAGACCCAGTTTGATATCTGGAGGCAAGCTTTACGGCTTAGGACAAATCATAATTTATTTCTGATAACCCAAGGCCAAATATCAGTCAAGTTGCCAGATCATGAGTACTATATGCTAGAGTAGTTCTGGGACCAGATTCAGTAAAAGATACAAAAAGACACCAAACCAGGCTCTTTCACATTGACTATATATTTGATTAAGTTCAGTCTTTATAGAAAAATGAATATTGGGAATATGACATGAAAAAAAAACCTGAAAATGACACCAAGGATTATTTTGCTGAAATTTGCTTTTTGGGGGTGGGTGGATAGGAGTGTTTGTTTTAAGAGAGCAAAACCACTGACAAAAGACTAAGGAGATTTCCACTGCCCCTGGAAGTTACCTATGCAACATGTAATGTGCTTTAATGGTCAAAGGCCTTTTAACAAACAAAATTATTCAACTATGTTAAAAATATCTCCAGTACTTCAACTCAAGACCTTGGGAAGGAACTGAGGTGAAGAAAGGGAACAAGAATTGTGGCAGCCGGAAGTCTAAGAAGGAGTTAAAGCAAAAATACAGTTCTGTATAATCAGCTGGCTGTTTCAGTTCCTAGTATTTACATAATGATCTGTAAGTTTAAACAAAACATAAGCTCAGGAATGCAGTATTTCATCCCTCACTCCATAAAGTAGCAATAAACTTCCTTTTTCCATTTCACTGATGTATTAAACATATTCCTTTGTACTTAATACCTACACTAACATGCCCTTCTAACAATAGAAACAGTGCATAACTCTCATAATAGAAGCAAGCAAAGTAATATAGAATACACTCCCGTAACATTCAGTCATGCTTTAAACAACATACCACTGAGGCCTTGTCTACACTACGAGAGTACTTCGATTTTAGTTAATTCGACTATGTGGAATCGATATTACTAAGTCGAACGTGTGTGTCCACACTAAGGACAGTAATTCGACTTTGTGAGACTTTGTGAGTCCACACTAACGGGGCAAGCGTCGACATTGGAAGCGGTGCACTGTGGGCAGCTATCCCACAGTTCCCGCAGTCCCCCCTGCCCATTGGAATTCTGGGTCGAGCCCCAAATGCCTTCTGGGTAAAAAAATGTGTCGAGGGTGCTTTTGGGCGCCTGTCGTCATCCGTCCGTCACTCAAGCCCTCCCTCCCTCCCTCCCTGAAAGCGCCGGCGGGAAATCAGTTCGCGCGCTTTTCTGATTACTGACAGCGCGGACGCCACAGCATTGCGAGCATGGATCCCGCTGCGACCATCGCTGCAGTTGTGGCAGTTCTCAACGCCTCGCAGCTTCTCCTCCACCTGTACCAGAGGCAGCTGCAGATCAATCATGAGAGGAGGCTACGGCACTACCGTGACGGCATGAAGTCGGACACTAGCTCCGACCTCTCTGAGAACATGAGACCCAGCGCCCAGGACATCTCGCTGTCACTGGGTCTTGTTGATACTGTTGAACGGCGATTCTGGGCCCGTGAAACCAGCACGGAATGGTGGGACCACATAGTGCTGCAGGTCTGGGATGAATCCCAGTGGCTGCGCAACTTTCGCATGCGGAAGGGGACTTTCCTCGAACTGTGTGAGTTGCTGTCCCCTGCCCTGAAGCGAAAGGACACCCGGATGCGGGCAGCCCTGACTGTCCAGAAGCGAGTGGCCATAGCCCTCTGGAAGCTCGCAACGCCAGACAGCTACCGGTCCGTCGCTAACCAGTTTGGCGTGGGCAAGTCTACCGTGGGGGTTGCTGTTATGCAAGTAGCCAGGGCAATCGTCAAGCTACTGCTATCTAAGGTAGTGACCCTGGGAAACGTGGAGCTCATCAGAGATGGCTTTGCCGAGATGGGATTCCCAAACTGCGGTGGGGCTATAGATGGGACTCACATCCCTATCCTGGCACCGGACCACCAGGCTAGCCAGTACATCAACCGGAAGGGCTACTTTTCCATGGTGCTGCAAGCACTGGTGGACCATCGGGGACGTTTTACCAATATCTACGTTGGATGGCCTGGCAAGGTTCATGACGCTAGGGTGTTCAGGAACTCTGGTCTGTGTAGACGGCTGCAGGAAGGTCTTTACTTCCCGGACCACAAAGTAACTGTTGGGGATGTGGAGATGCCAACAGTCATCCTCGGGGACCCTGCATACCCGCTAATGCCCTGGCTCATGAAGCCCTACACTGGCGCACTGGACTCAGGGAAAGAACTATTCAACTACCGGCTCAGCAAGTGCAGAATGGTGGTGGAGTGTGCTTTTGGCCGTCTCAAGGGGAGATGGAGAAGCCTACTCACTCGCTGTGATCTCAGCGAGACCAATATCCCGATTGTGATAGCTGCTTGCTGTGTGCTCCACAATTTGTGTGAGAGCAAGGGGGAGACCTATATGTCGGGGTGGGAGGTTGAGGCAAATAGCCTGGCTTCTGATTACGTCCAGCCAGACAGCAGGGCGATTAGAAGATCACAGCGGGACGCGCTTTGAAAGGGAGGCTTTGAAAGCCAGGTTCCTGACTGAACAGGGTCTCCAGTGACTTTTTACTTTGTGGACACAGATGCTGAACCTGCCCCCGTTTCTTTACCCAGTTACTGTTGACTATCCTTCCAAGTTACATACCCCCTTCCCCACCTTCCCAACAAATAAAATCTGTTCTGTTCTGTTAATGAACAAGGTTCTCTTTTTTACTGTTTTCGCGGGAATGTTTTAAACCGGGGACGCAGACTGTGGCGGGGGGCGGGCTTAGTGTTTTGATGCAAATGATGCTTCTAAAGTCCGGGAATGACAGGCTCCGCAGTGCTGGATTGGTTGTTTCAACGCAGCCTGCCAGCAGTCCTGGGCGGGACTGGATGTATGTGTCGGCCAAGTGACTTTCTGGCAGGGGGCGGAGGGTAACAGATCCCCTGCTGCGTGGCTCTGTGATCCAGGATAAGGACCGCGGCATAGGATCTCTAACTGCCCTCCCCCGACACAAAGTCACAGATCAACCCCCTCGCACCCCAGAACAAGAAAACCGCCTCCCAGACTGACCAGGGTAACTGGTGACTGTGCTGTGTATGTGTCCTGATGCTGGACCTGCCCCCGCCTCTGTAGCCTGCTACAGGTGACTGTCCTGTCCAAGTAACAAACCCCTTCCCCCCCTTCAGACAGAATCCCCTCCAAAAGACACTCTCGGAAACAGTACTTAACAGAAACAGATGTTTTATTATGAACCGCACATGAAAAGGGGGGGGGGGAGGAAACTTGGACATGGGCTAGTGTGAGATGGGTAGGAAAGGACTTTTCAAACTTAGGAACGAGAGCCTTCCATTGCTGCAGCAGTGTGCAGTGGCCGACTGACAGTTTTAACGGCCCTTGCCGCCCCTCCTTCTTTGTACTTTTGGTGAGGGGGGTGTGGGACTTGGTGGCGGGGGAGGGCGGTTAGAGATAGACAGCAGCAGTGCTCTGTCCTCCTGCCTCCGGTCTTGCAGAACATCCACTAGGCGCCGGAGCGTCTCCGTTTGCTCCCTCATTAGTCCAAGCAGGGTTCGAGTAGCCTGCTGGTCCTCCTGGCGCCACCTCTCCTCCCGTTCCATGACTGCTCTGTGCATTTGTGACAAGTTCTCCCTCCACTGTGTCGTCTGGGCTGCCTGCTCTCGTGAGCACTCCATAAGTTCATAAAACATGTCTTCCCGCGTTTTTCTCTTCCTTCTTCTAATCTGCGCTAGCCTCTGGGAGGGTGATGCCAGGCTGGGTTGGGAGACAGTCGCAGATGTGTCTGTGGGAATGGGAAAAAGGGAGTAAATTCCTGAGACAGATAAATGAAGTTGCTAACAAAGAGCATAGTCTTTCTCTGTGAACAACACCATGCACTGCACCTTTCACATGCGCACTCAGGACAAGGTCGAATTTTCGGCCCTCGCCTTATGTGTCTGGGGTCCTGCAGTTGCGATCAGAGAAGCGTTGCAGGACACCTCTACTTCTGCTGCAGGAAAACATGGTAAGCCGTAGACTTGTGGCAGCTTAAACATGTAATAGTAGCACTGGGCTCCTTTCGCACTGAATGCAAGGCCACTCTCTGCTGGCAGCAATCAGGGAAGCATGAGCTCTGCCCCTGTCCCACCACCTCGCGGCTGTCCCCGGGAAAGATCCCTGTATGCTGCCCCTCTGCCGCCTCCACCGCGTGGCTGTAAAGCAGTCCCAATACTAACATTCCCCTCCCTAATTTAAAGCAGGGCGTCATGTGTGACATTACACTCATGAGGATCTCGGAGACCGAGAGGGGAAGGATGCTGCGTGAGAGCATGCAGAGGCCTGGGCCGTATGCCGCCATGCTGTGCCGCGCACTGATCCCCGACTACCTGATGGACTCATGGCGTGGGAACGTGTCTTACCACGGGGGACCGAACAAGATCGCCCTGCCGTGGAACCTCATGCGCATGCTGGAGCGGTACCTCCAGGAGAGCTATGCCGAGCTATCCCAGGAGGACTGTCTGTCCATTCCCGGGCACATTGACCGCCTTTTCATTTAAGTTCAGCATAACGGACTACAGAGTGGAGCGTCCTGTGGTGGACTAATCATGAATATCCGGACAGTACTTGATTTTCTATACATAGTTAGGATTAAATAGTTCAGTAAGCCAACTAAATCATGAACAACAAATTACTAATATAGTTAATATTCCTGTTTTGTTATAAATAAAAGTTTCTATGTTTAAATGAGTGACTGAAAAGCCCATTCTTAACAATATAAATATTCCACTTATGTTAAAATGAAATGTTTAGATGTTTAAAGCACTCACTGCTTGATCCTTCCCCTGATTCGGTGTCCGGGGTAAGGGCTGTGGACGGTTGGTAGGGGATCTCGGTAAGGGTGATGAAGAGCTCCTGGCTGTCGGGGAAATCAGCGGTGCAAGCGCTGTCGACTGCCTCGTCCTCCTCATCTCCTTCCTCATCTTCCCCGTCACCTAACATTTCCGAGGAGGAACCGGCCGTGGACAATATCCCATCCTCGGAGTCCACGGTCAGTGGTGGGGTAGTGGTGGCGGCCGCACCTAGGATGGAATGCAGTGCCTCGTAGAAACGTGATGTGTGGGGCTGGGATCCGGAGCGTCGGTTTGCCTCTTTGGTTTTTTGGTAGCCTTGTCTCAGCTCCTTGATTTTCACGCGGCACTGCGTTGCATCCCGGCTGTATCCTCTCTCTGCCATGGCTTTAGAGATCTTCTCGTAGATCTTTGCGTTCCTTCTTTTGGAGCGCAGCTCTGAAAGCACGGACTCATCGCCCCACACAGCGATGAGATCCAAGACTTCCCGATCAGTCCATGCTGGGGCCCTCTTTCTATTAGATTGCACGGCCAACTCTGCTGGAGAGCTCTGCATCGTTGCCAGTGCTGCTGAGCTCTCCACGCTGTCCAAACAGAAAATGAGATTCAAACTGGCCAGACAGGAAAAGGAATTCAAATTTTCCCGGGGCTTTTCCTGTGTGGCTGGTCAGAGCATCCGAGCTCGAAGTGCTGTCCAGAGCGTCAACAGAGTGGTGCACTGTGGGATAGCTCCCGGAGCTATTACCGTCGATTTCCATCCACACCTAGCCTAATTCGATATTGCCATTTCGAATTTAGCGCTACTCCTCTCGTTTTCGAGGATTACAGAAGTCGAATTTAAAAGAGCTCTATTTTGAACTAAGTAGCTTCCTGGTGTGGACGGGTGCAGGGTTAATTCGATGTAACGGCGCTAAATTCGATATAAGCTCCTAGTGTAGACCAGGCCTGAGGGAGAAGAGATAAACACCTTAAGAACCACTCTCAACAACTGAAGACACAGACTTGAACTCTCATCACATATTATTGCCCTGTGTCCATATGCCCTTTTCAGCAGACCCATCCCTACAAGCCAGATACATAATGTAGAATTGCATAACTGTTGTATTTATCTCAATATGACTTTGGAAAAATCAGTCCTCTTAATGAGCACATCTCTCATTAAAAATCCTGTCTTGTCATCACAACACTGAGACTGCCCCAGTGGGTCAGGGTCCATCTTTTTGACTCCCACCTCTCCTCCAGCATTAATAAGGTGGCAATTCTGCTAACAGGCTGTGTATGCAATGGCTAATGTTGAGCAGAATACATAGTTGTCTTTTCCCAATATAGATACAAGGACAACTGAGTTACTAAACCCATGCTGGTGGTCCCTGTAACATCAGATACCCTGATCAGTAATAACTGGATACCTCAGGGTCCAATGAAATAAAAGTGTTGAAAGTGTGCAAAAATATATTAACATGGCAAATAAATCTGAACAACAATCTAGTGACCCAAATGCAAGTGCATCCTGGCAGCTGTGTAGCTATAAACATCGAACAAAAATGACAAATTATATAATGTTAATACACTTTAAAAGAGAGTTGCTTACCTGTTCTGTAACTGTTGTTCTTTGAAATGTGGGTGCAGAGGTGTATTCCACTCAAGTATGCATATGCCCAGTGCACCGAAGCAGTACCTGTAGGGATGGTGCTTGTGCCTTGTGGCCCTTAGCCCTCCCTTGACTATTTAAGGGCAGCACCACCCTGCCGCCCCTCAATTCATTCGGTATGAAGATCAAGAGTAGATACCAATGCAGAGGGGATGGAGTGTGGGTCATAGATACACATGTGCACCCACATCTCAAACAACAGTTACAATACAGGTCAGTAACCATCTTTTCTTGTTCAAATGGTTGCAGAAGTGTATTCCACTCAGGTGACTCACAAGCACTACTTGTAAGAGGTGGGGCTCAGAGTCTACTACACTAGACACAGTAGTAACTGCATAGTGCTTGGTAAAAGAATGTATAGAAGACTAGGTAGCAGCCCCACAAATGTCCAATATGGAAACATTACTGAGGAATGCTATCAATGTCACTTGGGCCTGCGTTGAATGAGCCCACCATCTCTGTAGAGGCATGGACTGAGCTATGTTATTTGCTGATATAATAAAAAGATATCCACCCAGGAAATCATTTGAGCAAAGACCCTTCTGACCCTTCATTCGATTTGCATAGGAGACATCAGACAAGGTGATGCACAAAAAGCCATAGTCCTCTCTAGGTAAATTGCCAAGCACCATCTCACATTAAATGTGTGAAGTCACTGTTCATCCAGATTGGAGTGTGGTTTAGAAAAGAAAACAGGTGAGTAAATCATTTGATTAAAATGAAACTGTGACCCCAAAAAAAAAAAAAAAAAAAATTGGATATGGCCATAAAGCCACTTTGTCTTTGAAAAACTGCATGAATGGAGGCTCTGCTGTTAAGGCCTGCAGCTCGCCTACTTTCCTTGCAGATGTGTTAGCAACAAAGACGGCTGTCTTCTAGCACAGAAGGGACAGAGAAAAGGTTTCCAGGGTCTCAAATGACGGTCCCATAAGGGCACCTAAGACAGTGTTAAGGTCCCACAGGGGAACTGGCTCTTTCACAGGTGGGTGGAGATGAAATGAATACTCTTTTAGAAAGCTAACTATCATGGAGTTCAAGAAAACTGACTTCCCTTGGATAAGCAGATGAAACACTCAGCTGCTAAATGAACTCTCAGTGAACTGAGTGATAGACCAGAATACAACATATAACAGGCACTCCAAAATGTCTTGAATACAGGCCAGCATTGGCTGAATTCCTCAAGCTAGCGACCACACTGAAAAAATTGCTTCCACTTGGCAAAAAAAGTTGCATTAGTAGAGGGCTTCCTACTATTAAGCAACACTTGAACAGCTTCCGAACATGGTTCCTCTTCCCCATCTAGCCATGCAGCATCCATGCCACAAGATGCAGAGTGCTGAATGCTGGATGCAAAACTCGACTCTGGTGTTGAGTCAGTAGATCGTGATAAAGAGGAAGAGATATGGGAGGTTAATCCGACAGACTGAGTAGGTTAGAGAACCAACATTGTCTCAGCCAAGCTGGTGTGATGAGAATTAGTCTGGCATGATCCAATTTCCACTTCAGAATGACCTGTGGGATGATTGGGTTCAGGAGAGGGCACACAGAAGAGCTGATCTCCAGTTGAGGTGGAAGGTGTTGATTAAGGAGCCTGAGAGCTGCTCATGAGCAAAACTGATGGCACAGCTTGTTTCTTGTTTCAAACAGGTTGATAGTCAGAATGCCCCATTTTGCAAAGATGGGACTCAGCACTCTGGACTTCAAAGACCATTTGTGATACTGGGAGATATTCCTGCTGAAGTGATCTGCCAAGTGATTCTGAACCCCAGTTAAGTAAACAGCTGTAGGAATGATACTGTCCTGGATGCAGAACTGCCAGAGATTTATTGCCTCCTGACAAAGCTAGTTGGAGTGTGGGCGCCTCCCTTCTTGTTCACACAATACGTCATGGTGGTAATTTCAGTGAGCATATGAACTGTTGTACCCCTTATGTGATCCCAAAAGATCATAGGCAGACATCGTAAATGTCTCAAAACTCTAGGACATTAACATGGAGGGAATCTTCCTGTTCTGATCACCAGCCTTGAATTTTCAACATTCAGGAGGCTTTGGTGATTACAGGCACAGGCGGGTCCGAGTTGCCCGCTGCCCAGCGCGGAGGGGTCTGGTTGGGCTGCCCCACTGCCCAGAGCAGTGGGGGTATGGTTGCTGGCCAGCCCCGCGTGGCATGAGTGCAGGGTCGGTGCTGCCAGCGGACCCCGCAGGGTAGGAGGTCTGTGGTTCCCAGCCAGCCCCATGGGGTCGGGGCCCAGGGCAGCCACCCAGCCCCACAACCTTGGGGAGAAACTTAAGGTATA
Organism: Emys orbicularis; assembly: GCF_028017835.1. Lineage (NCBI taxonomy): Eukaryota > Metazoa > Chordata > Testudines > Emydidae > Emys > Emys orbicularis. The sequence continues at coordinate 106,600,235 of NC_088685.1, forward strand.
GGCAAAGGGAAACCTTTTCTCTGTGAAAAACTGAGGAGCAACCATGATGTCACCAAGCTGTCTGACTCTCCTGGATGAAGTAATAGTCACTAAAAATGCCATCTTCATGTACAGGTGGGTCATAAATCATGTCGCAATCGGTGCACAGGGCAGACTGGTGAGTGGTGACAGGATGAGATGTAGGTTCCATTAAGGTATAGGTTTGTTCACTAGTGGGAAGGTCTACCTCTTTCATAAACTGTACTGTAGTTGGATGAGCGAAGGCAGAACATTTGCCTGCTGGAGGGAGGAAGGCACTCATCGCTGCGAGGCGGACTCACAAAGAACTAATGGAGAGACCTGAGGTCTTCAAGGACAGGAGATAATCTAAAACAATCAGAATGCTTGCAATGGGGGGGGGGGGGAGAGGAACTGTATGGAGTATCCCAGATGGATAATCTCCAAGACACAACTATCTATTGTGATCATCCACCAGTTGTGTGAAACAGCCCCCAAAAATGATGGGGGAAGAGGTGGGTCGCATCAGTAGTAGTAGGCGGGTCTTGACCAGTACGCCAATAGTGGCCCTTAGCAGGTGGATGGGAATGAATAGAGACTGTGGAGATAGAGGGGGCTAAGAAGTGAAACCTTTGAATCCTCTGGCATTTTCACAGATGCTCAGCTGGACACTAGTAATAGGTGCATGAGGAGGGGGTGGCCTTGGTCTATAATATTGCATCTGCTGTTTCCTCTTGGGGGCTGGAGATTCAATTCATCAAAGGGAATGTTCTGGATGGTGTTCTAGACCTCCCTAGGAAACCCAGATGATTGCGGCCAAGAATCCCTCCTCATGACTAAGGCAGTGGCCAGACTTCTGGAAGGTGTATCCATTGCATCCACTGTGGCCTGGTGAATTGTTTTGCCACTATCCTTTTCCTCATCTATAAAGGACTGAAATTAGGCTCTATCATCTGTGGGAAGCTTATCTATGAAGGTGGGAAGCTTGCAAGCCTGGAATAGTTATTCAAGTCGTATTTCGCTAGTAGAGTCTGGTAGTTAGAGACACGAAATTACAGGCCTCCAGAGGAAAAGATCTGTCTCTCCAGGAGGTCCAGCCTCTTAGATTCCTTGTCTGTTTGGGTGGTCCTTTGATAGTATAAGCGAGCCCTTTCTGTAGCTGCCTCTACCACCAGTGAGTTGGGAACAGGGTGGAAGAACAAAAATGCAGCTCCCTTAGTGGGAACAAAAAAAACTCCTCTCAGCTCTCTTCGGGGTAAGGGCACCGGATGCTGAAATGTGCCTAACCACTCTGGCCAGTTCTAGAATGTCCTCATTCACTGGGAGGGCCACCTTACTTGGTCCTTGAGGTTGCAAGATATCCAGGAGCTGCTGTTGGAAGAAGTCCAGGACACTCAATGGGATCTGGAGGTCATTGGCAACATCTTTTCAGTAGCTCCCATTGGCCGGGAATGGCGAACCACAGTCACTGAGAGCTGCGGGCAGACATGCCAGTGGATAGTCAATGTAAACAAACTGTCTCGCGGCCCGCCAGTTGATTACCCTGATGGGCCACGTGCAGCTTGCGGGCCACAGGTTGCCCACCACAGCACTATGGTCATCCAGTGGAGACAGAGAGGAAGGAGTGCCCACTTCATCTGGGGATGATGAAGAGACACCTGTCAGAACCATTGGTACCTGCGGATGCAGGTTAACCTCTTCCTGTGGTTGGCAGGAGGGAGAGGAGCAATACGATTCTTGAGACAAGACCCTATGCCTGCCATAAGGATCCCACAGACCCCAATAAGGCCAGAAGAAGGGGATGATCAGTTGCGGAGGACCCCCAGGAAATTGGTTCCTACAGTCCCTGGGGAGGTTGTACCTGGAGGAATAGCGAACATGACTCCATAAATGTCTGTCAGGGCTCGACTGTCTCCATTGAGATACCAAAGCTGCTAACCCATCCGACTCATCTGACCCTGAAAATTGCTCCATTTGTAGTGGCAGGACCATCAGTACTAGAGCACTCCTGCCAGACAATTGAAGGTGAGACAGCTCCTGGGACACCAATGTAGACTCTCCTCTGGTGTAATAATATCCCTCAAGAGGGACAGGCCAGAGAGAAGTGGAGACTATGGGTAAGGGAGGAATATATCCTCCAGTGTTATGTAAGTCTCTATACGCGCCAGTATCCGAGGGGTTCCAGCAGTCAAGTCTGATGGACCCAGTGCATCCACAGAAGCAGTGGTCTTCGGGGAAAAAATGCCAGTACCGACAATAAGTCCAGACCAGCACTCGCACAAGGAATTGGCAAATATCGGTCCTCATGCTTCGGTACCCGGGGGACTGATGGAACCAGTGGATCTTTCTCTTTATGTGCTTTGGCCTCTCATCTGGGGGAATTTAGTGGAGTCAGTTCTTTAGGTTCCATGCAAAAAGTCTCACCCAACCTGGACAGGCTCAGGGAGGGAGTGCATCTCTTATACACCATCCTCAATGGGGATCTGTCTTTATGCCCATGGGAGTGCCCTCTATTCTCATGGGAAGCCCTAAAAGAAGAGTCTTTGGGCTTAGGTACTGGAGGCTCTGCTCCTAGGCACATGCTTGGAGGGGCACTGCTCGTTAGTTGAGACTGACACACAGGCCTGGATCAGAAAGGTGCTTCAAAGACTTGTCCATCAGGTGCTTTCTCAGGCAGAGCTCACAGGCTTCTTGAGTTCTGGGTGAGAATGAGTGACAAATACTGCACTTTGCAGAAATATGTGCCACACCCAGACGTTCGTCGCTGATGGAGAAGGAGAGAGGGCAAGAGATGCAATTCTTGAAACCCGGGACTCTAGGCATAGTCCCCGACCCAGGGAGGGGTTCCCCAACCGGACACACACACACTGTAGTAACTATACTATGAACTTTAACTAACTAGTAAGCTAAGAAAAATAAACTATTTACAAATAGGTGTTTAGTAAAGAGTTGCTTTACTTTTAAGATACTACAAATATTCTAATATATAATTAACTGGTGCTGCATATGGATCTATATCATACATAGAAATCCAAAAGAAAAACCTTTTTCCATTTATGACTATAGCATTTCTATGTGGTCTCTTTTCTGGAATGTAACAGTATATACCTTCCGCACCTCTAATGAAGATCTTTTTTCTAGCTATCCCAAAGTTCTATACCCCAGGCTGTTTGTTGCAACAAATTCGGTACCAGTGAGGGGCTCCATTAGTCCTCTTGACAGGTGAATTAAATCTGGGCCATGCTGGCACTATTAAAATCACACTGGCCTTGTCTTGTTTATCGCTCTCTGAATGAGGGGAAATGCATAGATTAAGCCCTGACCCAAGTGTACTAGAAAGGCCTCTGATATTGATTCCTTGTCTTTGCCTGCTCTCAAGCAAAATTTCTGGCACTTCCTGTTGCTTCTGGATGCAAACAGGTATATTATCAGATTCCCCCAAAAACTGAAGAGGTCTGTTATTACAAAGACCACACGTGCATCTGACACACTCAGATGATCTGCAAGGGTGTTTTGTTCCCGCATTACAAAAATTGCTATTCGGTGAACATTGTGTTCTATACTCCACTTCCAAAGCCTCTTTGCCTGCATGCATAACTTTATGGAATGAGTCCCCGACTTGCTTGTTAAAATAGCAGTGACATATTGTCTGTAACTACTTGAACTACCTTGTGTTTGACCTGAGGAACTTTAGAGTTATTATGACTGCTCTCAGCTCTAATATAGTAGGTTCTTTTTTTTTTTGATCAACAATGAGCTTTGACTAAAATCATTGTTCAGATGAGCTCCCAATCCCAGCAGAGACGCATCAGCTGTAAGGATTACTGATGGCAGATGGGGACTGAAAAGTATATCTTTCATTACATTTTGAATGTTTGTTCACCTCACTAGTGCAGTAGTCCCCAAACTTTTCAGGGTCGCAACCCCCAATATTCCTCTCCACACACACACACCCGGAGCCAGGGGGGGATGTAGACAGAAGTAAGGGGGCCAAGGCTGAGCGGGGGGGTGGGACCACGGCAGGGGCCAGCAGACAGACCCATGGCCAAGTGCTGCACCAAGGCTGGGGACGGGGCTAGGTGTGGGGATGGGGACCAGGGCCAGGGGCGGGGATGGAGCAGAGCTGGGGGGGGCAGGGCTGGGTAGCGCTCCCTCTCCGCCCCCCATGGGGGCTAGCCCAGGCCTATCGCACCCTCCCCCAAATGTTCCTCCGTGCCCCCTATGGGGGCACGCCCCACAGTTCAGGGACCTCGGTACTAGTGACATTAACACCTGCTGTGCCATTACTATTTTGCGATGCATGCTGTCTGAGACTGTTTTGTAATTTATCACTAACCAGTGCTGAAGATCTCTCATGTAAAGAGGAGCTTATGGTGTCACTATGATGCTTGATGCTAAACAGCTGTAGCAACCAGTGAAAAAAAGAGAATTGGTTGTTGCAGTAATTGGAGAAGGAGATACATATACATTTTTATTTTCATCTCTCTTTCCTCTGGGAGAAAGGGTCTTGCCAAAGTTAAATTTAGTATGGTCCTTATCAAGATGACTCTCAGAGCTGGGTTTAGGAATGACTTCTCCCAATTTATTTGTAAACCCAAACTGGCAAAGAGGGGACATATTTGTCTTACATGTAATAGGATGTTCTCCCTGGACAATACTTTCATTAAGTAGTCACCCAGGTACGGGTACACATATATCACTTGCTTTCTTAGGTATGCTGCCACTATAGACCGATACTTTGTAAGCATCCTGGCTGCTGTGGACAACTCAAAAACAAGAACCTTGTACTGAAAATAGTCTTCTCCTACCTGAAATGCAGGTATTTCTGATAACATGGCCTTATTGAAATATGCATCTTTTAAATCGAGAGCTACAAACCAATCCTGAAGGAAAAGAGAAGGGATTATACAAGTTAGAGATAACATGCAGAAACAAAATTTCTGTCTGTGTGTTTAATTTCCTTAAATCCAAAACAGGGCAAAGCCCCCCTCCCCCAATCTCGTTTTGAAATTAGAAAATAACACCAGTAAAAACCCCTCCCCTCTCTGATATCATGGTACCACCACTATTGCTCCTAACTGCAGTAGAGATTGAACCTCTTTCCTTAACAATTTGAGTTTCCTTAACAAATTGACTTTGATTCATGACCAGAGATGAAACATGTAGAATTTTGTAACTGCATGCAATAGCTTCCAGGATCCACCTGTCTGATGTTATTAACTCCCATTGGTGATAAAAGTGGGACAAAAGGTCTCCAAAGTGTGGATAAACAATGTCCAACTGGACTGGTTTGAAGGTCCATGTCCTTATATCAAATCCGAGATCTTGCAAAAGTCACAGAAAATGAAGAAGTGGACCCTTTCCCTCTATTATTATGAGAGTTGCATGATCTCTTCCTCTGTGGTTGCTGATGTTGGGTGTTATAATGTGTAGTCTGATAATGATAGGTCCTTCTCTGATAATTGTAAGGAAGCGATGAAGACAAAGAAGGTGGGTATTGCCTTTGGTATCCATACAGTGGAGCTGAATATGATGTCATCAATGTATTAGAATAACCTAAATCTCTAGCTGTACAGCTTATATTTTTCATTTTTTTCTAGCACCTCATCAGTCTGTACACTAAACAGACCTTCTCCTTCAAAAGATCTTCAATCCTCATCTGTGTCTCCTGAGGCAGTGTCATAACTATAAAGGGAAGGGTAACAGCTCTCCTGTGTACAGTACTATAAAATCCCTCCTGGCCAGAGACTCCAAAATCCTTTTACCTGTAAAGGGTTAAGAAGCTCAGGTAACCTGGCTGACACCTGACCCAAAGGACCAATAAGGGGACAAGATACTTTCAAATCTTGGGGGGGGGGGGGGAGGCTTTTGTTTGTGCTCTTTGTTTTGGGGGTTGTTCGCTCTTGGGACTAAGAGGGACCAGACATCAATCCAGGCTCTCCACATCTTTCTGAACAAGTCTCTCATATTTCAAACTTGTAAGTAAACAGCCAGGCAAGGCGTGTTAGTTTACCTTTGTTTTCTCAACTTGTAAATGTACCTTTTACTAGGGTGTTTACCTCTGTTTGCTGTAACTTTGAACCTACAAGGGGGGTCCTCTGGGCTCTTTAAGTTTGATTACCCTGTAAAGTTATTTTCCATCCTGATTTTACAGAGATGATTTTTACCTTTTTCTTTAATTAAAAGCCTTCTTTTTAAGAACCTGATTGATTTTCCTTGTTTTTAGATCCAAGGGGGTTGGATCTTGATCCACCAGGAGTTGGTGGGAGGTAGGAGGGGGGATGGTTAATTTCTCCTTGTTTTAAGATACAAGGGGTTTGGATCTGTATTCACCAGGGAATTGGTGAAGAGTCTCTCAAGGCTACCCAGGGAAGGGAATTAGCATCGAGAGTGGTGGCAGCGGACCAGATCTAAGCTGGTAGTTAAGCTTAGAAGTTTTCATGCAGGCCCCCACATCTGTACCCTAAAGTTCAGAGTGGGGAAGCAGCCTTGACGTGGTGGCAGAGCGGTGGGATCATTTTAAACCAAAAGCCAGTAAGATTTTTTTTTCTCCTTTCTAGCTGCTTGGAAAGCAGAGCTGAAGGTAGATGCATATCTTATCTCTCCTTGCCTGAAGGCAGAGGTGTTAAGTTTTTTTTAACAAGGGTCTTTGTTAAGAGAAGGGTTCAATCAGTGAGCAAACAGCTGGTAAAAGGAATTTACAAGCTGAATTGTTTTTTTTCTTTCTACCTCTCGGGGATAGCTAGTTAGAAAGTCTCTGTTACCTCAGCAGCAGCCTGAGCTGAGTGCATCCCAGTTTCAGTCAACTGCAGAGGGGTGTGGCCCAGCACAAGAAAACAGGAAAATGACTACCAAAGAAGTAGCTAACAAACTAGAACTGGCCAGACTAGAAGCAGAAGAAAATGAAAAAAAACATCAGAGACTGCTTCAATTAAAAAAACTCGAGCAAGAAGCTGAAGAGAAAGCCAAAGAGGAGGCCCACAAGAGAGCTATGGAGCTGAAAGAAAAAGAGATGGAGGAGAGGGAAAAAGAGAGGAAGCATGAACTGGAATTAGCAAGGGCTAGGCCGGATATACCAGCCAATCCTAGCAACCCCTCTCCAGGTACCCCTTCCCATCCCAGAAAATTCCCCACCTACAAGGCAGGCGATGATACTGAGGCCTTCTTAGAAAATTTTGAAAGGGCCTGCCTTGGATATAGCATCACTACAGACCAGTACATGGTAGAGCTGAGGCCGCAGCTCAGTGGACCCTTAGCAGAGGTGGCGGCTGAAATGCCTAAGGAACACATGAACAGTTATGAACTTTTTAAAAACAAGGCCAGACTCAGAATGGGGCTAACACCCGAGCATGCCCGTCGGCGGTTCAGAGCCCTAAGGTGGAAACCAGACGTGTCATTTACCCGACATGCCTACCACATTGACAAAAATTGTGATGCCTGGGTATCAGGAGCAAATGTTAAATCTCTGGAAGATCTGGTTTCCCTAGTAAAAATGGAGCAGTTTTTAGAGGGTGTTCCTGAGGAAATAGAAAGATACATCCTAGATGGGAAGCCTAAAACTGTAACCGAGGCAGGGGAGATTGGAGCCAAATGGGTGGAGGTGGCAGAAAAGAAAAAAACTAGTAGCAGTTGGAGCGAATATCAGAAGGGGCAAGCCGAAACAAAACCTTACCACCGGGGACAACCCAAGGCCCCACCCACATCCCAAGGGAAACCCCAGACACCTTCTCACCCCACCACACCAGTCTCCACCAACCAACATTGCCCCGGTGATACCTTAGCAGGGCAATGTTTTAAATGTAATGAACTGGGACATATAAAGGCTCACTGCCCCAAGAACCCCAACCGATTACAGTTCATTACACCACAATCACACCAAAGATCCCCAGACGCCTCTCTCATACCCTCGGAGCGAAGGGAAACCTTGAGAGTGGGCGGAAAGAAGGTTATCGCTTGGAGGGACACTGGGGCACAAGTGTCAACTATCCACCAATCCCTAGTGGACCCCAAACTCATCAACCCAGAGGTTCCAGTGACAATTCAACCCTTCATGTCACAGTCTGTAACCTTGTTTACAGCCAAGTTGCATGTTCAGTACAAGGGCTGGTCAGGAATGTGGACGTTTGCAATCTATGACAATTATCCCATCCCCATGCTGCTGGGGGAAGACTTGGCCAACCATGTGAAGCTAGCCAAGAGGGTGGGAATAGTCACCCGCAGCCAGGCTAAGCAAGCTTTCTCCCCCATCCCTGTTCCAGAGCCGTCCACCAGGGCCCCGTCTGTGTTACCAGAGACCCAAACAAAGGTGGTGGAACCGGATCCCCTGCCAACGACTGCAACAGCCGTAGTGGATCCAATCCCAGAGACCCAGCCAAAGCCAGTCCCAGAACCGGAACTGGCAACGCAACCAGCACCAGAACCATTGCCAGCACTGAGTCCAGCGCTTGCAAACCCGTCTACCACTCCAACGCCAGAGGGCACCAGCGAGCCTGAACTGGCAGAAGCAGCAGATAACCCTACCCAAGAGGCTCAGCCAGAGCCTGAAATACCACATAGTGCACCAGCGGACAGCGGTTCACAGTCAATGGAAACAGCCCCAGCACCTGCATCGCTTCCAGAGGGACCAAACCCCAGTCCACAGTCCAAGGAGGAACTGATGTCTCCAGCATCAAGGGAACAGTTCCAGGCCGAGCAGGAAGCAGATGACAGCCTTCAGAAAGCTTGGGAGGCGGCACGGAGCACCCCACCACCTCTCAGCTCTTCTAACCGATCCCGGTTTGTTGTAGAACAAGGACTTTTATACAAGGAGACTCTTTCTGGTGGGCACCAGGAAGACTGGCATCCTCAAAGACAGTTGGTAGTTCCCACTAAGTATCGGGTAAAGCTCTTGAGCTTAGCCCATGATCATCCCAGTGGCCATTCTGGGGTGAACAGAACCAAAGACCGGTTGGGGAAGTCCTTCCACTGGGAGGGAATGGGCAAGGACGTTGCTAATTATGTCCGGTCTTGTGAAGTGTGCCAACGAGTGGGAAAGCCCCAAGACCAGGTTAAAGCCCCTCTCCAGCCACTACCCATAATTGAGGTCCCATTTCAGCGAGTACATGTGGATATTCTGGGTCCTTTCCCAAAGAAGACCCCCAGAGGAAAGCAGTACATACTGACTTTCATGGATTTTGCTACCCGATGGCCGGAAGCAGTACCTTAAGCAACACCAGGGCTAAAAGTGTGTGCCAGGCATTAGCAGACATTTTTGCCAGGGTAGGTTGGCCCTCCGACATCCTTACAGATTCGGGAACTAATTTCCTGGCAGGGACCATGAAAAACCTGTGGGAAGCTCATGGGGTGAATCACTTGGTTGCCACCCCTTACCACCATCAAACCAATGGCCTGGTGGAGAGGTTTAATGGAACTTTGGGGGCCATGATACGTAAATTCGTAAATGAACACTCCAATGATTGGGACCTAGTATTGCAGCAGTTGCTTTTTGCCTACAGGGCTGTACCACATCCCAGTTTAGGGTTTTCACCATTTGAACTTGTCTATGGCCGCGAGGTTAAGGGGCCATTACAGTTGGTGAAGCAGCAATGGGAGGGGTTTACGCCTTCTCCAGGAACTAACATTCTAGACTTTGTAAGCAACCTACAAAGCATCCTCCGACACTCTTTAGCCCTTGCTAAAGAAAACCAAATGATGCTCAGGAAGAGCAAAAGGCCTGGTATGATAAACATTCCAGAGAACAGTCCTTCAAAGTAGGAGACCGAGTCATGGTCTTAAAGGCGCTCCAGGCCCATAAAATGGAAGCATCGTGGGAAGGACCATTCACGGTCCAGGAGCGCCTAGGAGCTGTTAACTATCTCATAGCCTCCCCCACCTCCAACATAAAGCCTAAGGTATACCATGTTAATTCTCTTAAGCCCTTTTATTCCAGAGAATTAAACGTTTGCCAGTTTACAGCCCAGGAAACAGATGACGTGGAGTGGCCTGAAGGTGTCTACTATGAAGGAAAAAGGGATGGTGGCGTGGAAGAGGTGAACCTCTCCGCGACCCTTGGACGTCTGCAGCGACAGCAGATCAAGGAGCTGTGCACAAGCTTTGCACCAATTTTCTCAGCCACTCCAGGACGGACCGAACGGGCATACCACTCCATTGACACAGGTAATGCCCACCCAATTAGAACCCCACCCTACCGGGATTCACCTCATGCCCAAACTGCTATACAAAGGGAGATCCAGGACATGCTACAGATGGGTATAATCCGCCCCTCTAACAGTGCATGGGCATCTCCAGTGGTTCTAGTTCCCAAACCAGATGGGGAAATACGCTTTTGCGTGGACTACCGTAAGCTAAATGCTGTAACTCGTCCTGACAACTATCCAATGCCACGCACAGATGAGCTACTGGAGAAATTGGGACATGCCCAATTCATCTCTACTTTAGACTTAACCAAAGGGTACTGGCAAGTACCACTAGATGAACCCGCTAAGGAAAGGTCAGCCTTCGTCACCCAGGCAGGGGTGTATGAATTCAATGTACTCCCTTTCGGGTTGCGAAATGCACCCGCCACCTTCCAAAGACTTGTAGATGGTCTCCTAGCGGGATTGGGAGAATCTGCAGTTGCCTACCTCGATGATGTGGCCATTTTTTCTGATTCATGGACAGAACACCTGGAGCACCTGGAAAAAGTCTTCGAGCGCATCCGGCAGGCAGGACTAACGGTTAAGGCTAAAAAGTGTCAAATAGGCCAAAACAGAGTGACTTACCTGGGGCACCAGGTGGGTCAAGGAACTATAAATCCCCTACAGGCCAAGTGGATGCTATCCAAAAGTGGCCGGTTCCAAAGTCAAAGAAACAGGTCCAATCCTTCTTAGGCTTGGCCGGATATTATAGGCGATTTGTACCACACTACAGCCAAATCGCCGCCCCGCTGACAGACCTAACCAGAAAGAAACAGCCAAATGCAGTTCAGTGGACTGATGAGTGTCAAAAGGCCTTTAACCAGCTTAAGGCGACACTCATGTCTGACCCTGTGCTAAGGGCCCCAGACTTTGACAAACCGTTCCTAGTAACCACAGATGCGTCCGAGCGGGGCGTGGGAGCAGTTTTAATGCAGGAAGGACCGGATCAAGAATTCCATCCTGTTGTGTTTCTCAGCAAGAAACTGTCGGAGAGGGAAAGCCACTGGTCAATCAGCGAAAAGGAATGCTACGCCATTGTGTACGCGCTGGAAAAGCTACGCCCATATGTTTGGGGACGGCGTTTCCAACTACAAACAGACCATGCTGCGCTACAGTGGCTTCATACCGCCAAGGGAAATAACAAAAAACTTCTTCGGTGGAGTTTAGCTCTCCAAGATTTTGATTTTGAAATACAACACATTTCAGGGGCTTCTAACAGAGTGGCTAATGCACTCTCCCGGGAAAGTTTCCCAGAATCAACTGGTTAAAAATTGTTCTTGGAATGTGGAACATATTGCTAGTTTTTATATAATCAGTAGTATGTCTAAAGGTGCATGTGTCTTATTAACTCTGTTTTCTCCTAGAGCTCCAGGAAGAAATCACAGCCAGTGTGGAACCGGCTGTCCAACACTATCTGTGATTTGGGGGGCGTGTCATAACTATAAAGGGAAGGGTAACAGCTCTCCTGTGTACAGTACTATAAAATCCCTCCTGGCCAGAGACTCCAAAATCCTTTTACCTGTAAAGGGTTAAGAAGCTCGGGTAACCTGGCTGACACCTGACCCAAAGGACCAATAAGGGGACAAGATACTTTCAAATGTTGGGGGGGGGAGGCTTTTGTTTGTGCTCTTTGTTTTGGAGGTTGTTCGCTCTCGGGACTAAGAGGGACCAGACATCAATCCAGGCTCTCCACATCTTTCTGAACAAGTCTCTCATATTTCAAACTTGTAAGTAAACAGCCAGGCAAGGCGTGTTAGTTTACCTTTGTTTTCTCAACTTGTAAATGTACCTTTTACTAGGGTGTTTACCTCTGTTTGCTGTAACTTTGAACCTACAAGGGGGGTCCTCTGGGCTCTTTAAGTTTGATTACCCTGTAAAGTTATTTTCCATCCTGATTTTACAGAGATGATTTTTACCTTTTTCTTTAATTAAAAGCCTTCTTTTTAAGAACCTGATTGATTTTCCTTGTTTTTAGATCCAAGGGGGTTGGATCTTGATCCACCAGGAGTTGGTGGGAGGTAGGAGGGGGGATGGTTAATTTCTCCTTGTTTTAAGATACAAGGGGTTTGGATCTGTATTCACCAGGGAATTGGTGAAGAGTCTCTCAAGGCTACCCAGGGAAGGGAATTAGCATCGAGAGTGGTGGCAGCGGACCAGATCTAAGCTGGTAGTTAAGCTTAGAAGTTTTCATGCAGGCCCCCACATCTGTACCCTAAAGTTCAGAGTGGGGAAGCAGCCTTGACAGGCAGTCACCCTGATTTTAACCACCTGTCTTCTTAATGCAACACCCAAAGCTATTACCCTTGCTGAAGTACGTGAAGAGTCAAATGCCAATCTCAACTGTTGCTTAGCAACTTTCTGTCCCTCTATCAAAATAGCATTTGTTAACCTTCTATGCTGCAGATCTGGAAGAGCATTAAGGAACGAGGACATTTACCCCAAAGATAATATTGCTACCTAGCCATGACAGCTCCATAATTAGACATGTGCATGGTTAATGTAGCTGAAGAAAATACGTTTTTCTTCCAAATACATCGAATCTTTTCCACTTTTTATCCAATGGAATTGGATTTGGGCATTTTTCAATCTTTGAAGTGCCATCTCAACCACCAATGAACTAGGAGATGGGTAGATATGAAACATAGCAAGTCCTTCCAGAGGGAATTGGTATAATTTATCTGCTGCTTGTTTGTTTGTTTTTTCTTAATAGAGCCTGAGCAGATGAGGGAGTATTCCAGGCTGCTTTTGCTGGCTGAAACAACCCCTCCAACAAAGGAAGCATCACTTTTTGCCTAGTAGCTGTCCCCAAAATGTCAAAAACAGGATGGGACAACCCCCCTCCCCAACAAAAACTGAGAGAATATCTATTGTCTTTGTCATTTGCAACACTAATGCAGGACATGCTACAGCGACAGTATGAAATATCCACCATGTTTTCATCTGGAGAAGGCATGTCCCCAGAATCTAGATAGGACTCTCTCAGCTCCAATAATTGCTCCTCGGACAATAGCTCTCTTAGTTCCATAGCTGACTTATCCAGAAGTAGTTGCATTGTTGGATCCATATCCTTCGGATCTGACAATTGTATGTCCTCTTGGTACTGAACTGGTGAAAGTATATGCTCATACATAGGCCCCTCTTGATAAAATGCAGAAGATGGCCAGTGAATCATAGAATCATAGAATATCAGGGTTGGAAGGGACCTCAGGAGGTCATCTAGTCCAACCCCCTGCTCAAAGCAGGACCAATTCCCAACTAAATCATCCCAGCCAGGGCTTTGCCAAGCCGGGCCTTAAAAACCTCCAAGGAAGGAGATTCCACCACCTCCCTAGGTAACGCATTCCAGTGCTTCACCACCCTCCTAGTGAAACAGTGTTTCCTAATATCCAACCTAGACCTCCCCCACTGCAACTTGAGACCATTGCTCCTTGTTCTGTCATCACTGAGAACAGCCGAGCTCCATCCTCTTTGAAACCCCCCTTCAGGTAGTTGAAAGCAGCTATCAAATCCCCCCTCATTCTTCTCTTCTGGAGACTAAACAATCCCAGTTCCCTCAGCCTCTCCTCATAAGTCATGTGCTCCAGACCTCTAATCATTTTTGTTGCCCTCCGCTGGACTCTTTCCAATATTTCCACATCCTTCTTGTAGTGTGAGGCCCAAAACTGGACACAGTACTCCAGATGAGGCCTCACCAATGTCGAATAAAGGGGAATGATCACGTTCCTCGATCTGCTGGCAATGCCCCTACTTATACAGCCCAAAATGCCGTTAGCCTTCTTGGCAACAAGAGCACACTGTTGACTCATATCTAGCTTCTCGTCCACTGTGACCCCTAGGTCCTTTTCTGCAGAACTGCTACCTAGCCATTCGGTCCCTAGTCTGTAGCAGTGCATAGGATTCTTCCGTCCTAAGTGCAGGACTCTGCACTTGTCCTTGTTGAACTTCATCAGGTTTTTTCTGGCCCAATCCTCTAATTTGTCTAGGTCCCTCTGTATCTGATCCCTACCCTCCAGCGTATCTACCACGCCTCCCAGTTTAGTGTCATCTGCAAACTTGCTGAGAGTGCAGTCCACACCATCCTCCAGATCATTAATAAAGATATTAAACAAAACTGGCCCCAGGACCAACCCTTGGGGCACTCCGCTTGAAACCGGCTGCCAACTAGACATGGAGCCATTGATCACTACCCGTTGAGCCCGACGATCTAGCCAGCTTTCTATCCACCTTACAGTCCATTCATCCAGCCCATACTTCTTTAACTTGGCGGCAAGAATACTGTGGGAGATCGTATCAAAAGCTTTGCTAAAGTCAAGGATTAACACATCCACTGCTTTCCCCTCATCCACAGAGCCAGTTATCTCATCATAGAAGGCAATTAGGTTAGTGGGACCGTCTAACCCAAGGGGGTACTTGCCAGTCAGGCCAAAAACCCATTGACAGATCAATTGAAAATACCTTTGTGCATAATCGATCCAGCAGGTCTGAATGAGACTATCTACAATATTCTTTCACTGGATCCGGTCTTCAATCCAGATCTCTTTTCTGATACCAATCCCTTCATTGTCTGGATGCAATAGGAAACAATAAGGGGGTTTGTGAAGAGGGAAGGAGAGGAAGGGATCTTAGGTGGAGGAAGTAGTCGAGAGATCCTGATTTCTTCTAGCTCCCTGGTGATTCTTGGGGAAGCAGTTAGAAATTTCTGGCTCAGCTATTAAAGGAACTGGAGATTAATCTGAACAATGAACTGTTGCCTTAACTGTTATCTGTTGCAGGGTCGTGCTGGTACCAATTATTGACTCTATCAGTTTCCATGCTCAGTTCCTGAGCTCCCACTTTTAGTCCTGGCTCATCCAGAGCCAGCCCTATCAGATCCTAAGAGGAACATCCCCTGATCCCGCCTTGAGAACTTGTAACCAAACTACACTCTTGATAGAGTGTCCATCTAGGTGAGTCTCTTGTGCCTGGACTGGCTCTTTGCCAACACCGATAAGGGCTGGACATTCATGTTCGGCACCATAACTGAGTTCTTTTGAATCAGATTGGCTCTGGAAACAGAGGCCAACATGACTACGGATTTCTTCTCCTTTGGATCCTTATTTTCTCAGAACCTGTAGCACAGGGCAGCAAAGAGGAACTCTCCTTCCTGGCTGAATCACTCAGAGCCAAAGCAGACCTCCAAGAACCAGCTGCGTGCTGTGGCATTCCCAATAGTTTCACTGTCAGTGCCTCCCTGCGGTAAAATCGCCTGGAGTCTATTTTTATCTTTTCTTCTTTGCTTGTGTGGTAAAAGTTGATCAAATAGAAAATTTAGAGGGAGAACATCCCTCTCCTAAACATACAAGGCATATGGCCTGTGCATCTATGACAAGCTATACCAACTCCACACTGGTGAGGCGAGGGTTAAGAAGTTGTTCTGGACACAGGAAGCCACACCATCTCGCCCTTGCTGGGCATGCTCCCAGTGGAGGGAGAGTTCAAAAGGGAGCAACTCAGCTCAGTTTGGCCTGACCAAGCAGGAGAGCAGTTGGGTGCTGCAGCCTCCTACAGAGAAGCTGCTGGGGCTAGGCCTAACAGGCTAGGCCTACCACTGCAGGCCTTTCAACCACGGGGGGAAAGGACGACAAGTCACTGCAGAGAGGGGAAGACGCTCCAGGAGTGACCTGAGAGGACTCCAAGGGGAACTCCAAGACAAACTTGGGTGCAGATAGAGGAACAGAAGGAGGTAAGAAGTGACCCAGGGAACGGGCATACTGGCACCTGTCCCTAGGCCACGTATCTGGACCATTATATTGAAGGGTTCGGGGTTGGAATGAAGTGGAACAGGGTGGGCCTGGGGTCCCCTACCTTGAGTCACTAACCCTCTGCTGTTGGGCGACATGGCCACTGATTCTAGCCATTGGGCAATGCGGCCACTGACTCTTGCCACTGGGTGGCATAGATGTTGAATCCCACTGCTAGGCAAGGCGGCCACTGACTCTCGCTACTGGGTGGCACAGTTTGGAGTATAGCCACTATACTTGTACTGCCAGCCTTGGACTCAAGGGCCCCATTTGACAGCACCTGACACCAGGAACACTGCCAGTCACGGGATACATCTCTTAAATCCAGGCTTCTTAGCTTTGGGTTCTGACATCCTAACCAATTATCTATTATTCCTGGCGTAATTCTGCAGAATTCATGTCCCTCTCACATTTCTTTGCTTCCCAGCAGAAAAATGACTTTCTGATGGGGAAGCAAAGGGAAGCAGCAAGAGTGGTCATGCAACCCCTCCAGAGCAGCTTGGGCGCATCGATTGGGCACCCACAGCAGCCAGCAGAGATAAACCACTGTGGAGGGGGAAGGGCAGGGCTGGGGATGCCCCAACTGGTGGCTTCTACCCTGCGCCAGGCTCAGCTGCTAGTCCTGGCTCAGCTGGGCTGGGGGTGAAGGAGGAGCACACTTCCTCTTCCCTTGCACGGAGCAGCCGGGTCCAGGTCAGACCCACTCCCAGAAATCTCCCCTAGCTGCTCACTCCCTCCACCCACCACTTCCTGCCCCCATGGGGGAGGGGCCACTGTATGGGGAGCTGCTCCCCTGTCCTCCCAACTCCTGTACATCTGGACCCACCCAGACCCCCCCCCCCTCACTGAGCCTCAACCCTCATGCACCCAGAACCCTCCCACCAAGCTCCCTCCTGGTGGCAGCCCTGCACACTAATAAAAAGTAGGAGAAACTTAATCCCAAGATACTTCTGACTAGTGTACCATATATAGCTTTTCCATTCTTTTATTTGTAATCTCCATCTAACCCAGTGCCAACATTCTGATCTCGTAGTAGAAAAAAAGATTACAAAGCAATTATAGCATAATCATTTTGCATTAATCAGCTTCATTATGCCATCTAAACAGGCCATGTACATTTGAAACCCTCAAGTCTACAACACTATTGTGAAAGAGGAAATGAGTCTCTGAAATCCGCTCCTACTGGTTTACAAAAAAAATTACATATAAGTATGAAAAGCTAAATGTTACTATAACTCACGCACATGCAGACAGTATAGATGAAAGAACAAACGTAGTGAAAATATAAAAGCAGATGCAGAAAGTCTATAAATTAACATGTGGTGTGCAAGGATGGGGATCAAATATTAGAGGAGCAGTCCTTGTTGTTGAAGCCCCCCAACTTTAGGTTCATATGACTAGAAATCTAACCTCTGTATTAGCTATTTTGATCAGTACTAAACATTGACTTTCAGGTGCCTTCCCTTTGGGTGACACTGTAGAGACACCTCCTACCTCAAAAAAACAACAAACAAAACACCTCGCTTGATCCCTTATCCAGAGAGATGTCCTGGAAAGCAATAGGCTCCAGGAAAAAGTACAATAAAAAAAAATGAACTGGCTCATCACATTGTTTTGCACCTTGCCAAATAAAATAGGATGTGGCTTGTGACAAAAGGAGTGAATCCAATAGAAAAAGTTACACAAGACTAGGATGACCAAACACACGTAATGATGTGCACATACAACATAACATATTGCTCCCAGGAACAAAGAAAAGGTACATAACCAAACATCAGTGTTGTTGTAGATATGATCACTCTCTATGATGCATCTAGGGGTACTTTGGAAACCCACCTAGCCATGAAAGCTAGACAAATACTTACACCACAGTACGACAGACACCAGGATTCAGATGCAGCAACAAGAACTGGGGCACAATGAAGCTGGGATGAAGTGACAGGAGCCAGTCTCACTTCTCTTCCTCCTCCACTTTGTACTGGCAGCTGGTGCCCAAGATGGCTACTTCTTCACTACAGCAGGTGGCTACAGTTATGAGGAACCACACAGGCACACCTTTACTTAATCAAAACTGGAAACTGCTCTGAATGAGCTGTCTTTCCTCACCCTTACTCTAGACCACACCCTACAAGTGCAGCGAAATGCAGTGAAATCTCACCTTCCTGGAAGTACACAGAGGATGAAGAGCCTGCCAGTTAATGAAACAGATATGCCTGCAGCCACACTCAGCAGGGAAAATTTTTCAGTCTAGTCTCCTGCAGTGAACCCGTGGATTGTTTGCTGTTCAGCAGCCTTACAGTGGTGCCTATAACTCCAATGTTGAATATGGCCAGAGAGATATGGTCTCTTGCACATTCCTCTTAAGTGGTGTGCTCAAAACACAGCTGCCTTGTTCATGCATGAGAACTAGAAAGCAAATTTGACTAGAAACTAACGTGAAATTGACCAGTCCAGTTTCATTATCCCTGCAGAAGAAAATGCAAAATACTAAGAGACAGCACAAATGGCCAAAAGTTAGATTTAAAGTTTACCATTTTAATAATCCAAGATGATAGCACAGGTAAGGGACATTTCTTTATTCAACATGCATGCAGCCAAATATTACCCTCAGTTAGCCTCCAGTAACTCCACTGAAGTCAATGGGGAAGCAGGGACATTACTGAGGGCAGAATTATGTGTGATTTTTGTCTAGATAGTATTTCTTTTTAAAGCAAACATGTTAGCAGATTCTTCTTGATTTTTTTTTTCTGAAAAGTTCCTAAAATCTCTGAAGGCTAGATTGGCAAGTTGTTTTAGAGGGGGGCTGGGGAACACATCCACACAGAATGTCTACATATATCTGAACAGTAAATCCCTCTATAGTGTAAATGGAGGAACTAAACATTAACCTGAAGTAAAAAGAACAGGAGTACTTGTGGCACCTTAGAGACTAACAAATTTATTAGAGCATAAGCTTTCGTGGGCTACAACCCACTTCTTCGGATGCATATAGAGTGAAACATATATTGAGGAGATATATATATACACACATACAGAGAGCATGAACAGGTGGGAGTCCCACCTGTTCATGCTCTCTGTATGTGTGTATATATATCTCCTTATAAGGACTGGGAATGGCTGAGCCATTACAAACATTGAATCTATCTCCCCTTGTAAGTATTTTCACACTTGCTTCTTATCAAACTGTCTGTACTGAGCTATCTTGATTATCACTTCAAAAGTTTTTTTTCTCTTACTTAATTGGCCTCTCAGAATTGGTAAGACAACTCCCAACTGTTCATGCTCTCTGTATGTGTGTGTATATATATCTCACACATAAACTCAAATAAATGTGAATCGTAGTACCAAAACTGTTTAGCCCATTTTCTAAAGACAACCATTTTTAAAATCAAATAAGGCAAAAACATTAGCTAATTGTTTCTGTCACAGTAGAAACCAGAATACTGTGCGTGGTTTCAAAATGAATATAGATTCAGAAACTGAAGTTACTAGTTATGGTTTTCATTTGTTTTTTGAAGGTTGCTGCAGTTTTAGGCAGCGATAAACTTTGATGTTAGCATTTTATGAACCCATATTTTTTCATTAGAGTTCTACTGTAAGGCAAATCACTTTGGGCTGCTAAATTCTCTCTTCCAACTCTGCATGGGAATCTCAATATCTATTCTGCTGTCTACATGCATAGAATGTACTGGTTGGTGGCAGTGTGGATTCTAAACACGTAGAGAGTAAAACAGTAGATCTGCTGTGTAGTTCAGAGAGGATAATTTAGCCTTAAATGTACTTCTTACTAATCTCAGCACACATAACATGGTTCACCATCAGCACTGTTTGTTTAAAGCCATAAGCATGCATCTCTAGAGAACTTTAGCGTGCTATCTGGAATACAGCTAAAAGACAAAACAGAAGGTTAAAGGTTTTGCTATTAGAAGAGACCTACTGTTACAAAAACAAAACTACTTTTGATACCAGTCTGGTATCACACTGCTCTCTTGTGGTTAAATCTATGCAATTCACATACACAACTGTGTTGAATATACACATCAGTTTTCTCCCACACTGCAGAATTTGCTTTATTCAAAGGCAACATTTGGTGACTAGATGATCAGCACATTCAGTGACCTGACCCCCAAACATAAGTCATTATTTTTTGAAGTTCTTCTGAGCTTTCTTGAAGGGGCAGTTGGCCTGACTAGAAATGTAAGCATTGCTGGCACGAAGGGACAAAGCCACTCTCTGCATTTCCAAAAGCAAGGGGGGGAAAATCCACTCCCATAGAAGAGGGAAAACTGTTGCTGGCAGAATTACTGGAGGAAATCCGGTACATCAAAAGGACAGCCACGTGCTATCACTGACTAATACAAATTAAATCTGAACATTTATATAATGTAAGCAAAAAAACTGCTGACCACAAACAGATAAAACAGAGCAAAGAAATAGTGATGTAAAACCAAATTATTAACCACCAGATTCAAAGTAAGGACAAATCATTTAACTATGACATTGAACAAGAGGTTTCAGAGTAGCAGCCGTGTTAGTCTGTATCCGCAAAAATAACAGGAGTACTTGTGGCACCTTAGAGACTAACAAATTTATTAGAGCATAAGCTTTCGTGGGCTACAACCCACTTCTTCGGATCCATGCTAGCCATAACAATCTGCATGTTTAGGGGTTCCCCAAAATGTATCTAAGATTCTTTAGTTTATGCTTTGGTGACAGGCATCATTTGAATGTTGAACTATCTTTTAGGTGCCTATGTGTCAATATGAACACCAGACGGGGATGTGAGTGCCCTAATTTCGGTGCTCAAATTTAAAATTTGGGATTATGGAGACTTCTAAATTATTCAAATTTACTTTTGATAGATTGAATCCTATGCAAAATGTTATAGATGTGAGAAGCAAATAAAAAAGCCTATACTAAATATGAAATAATTCAGCAACTGGTTTAAATGTAAAGTAAAATGTTTCTGAAGCACAAATATTTAATTGTCTGGATTATTTATTAATACACCATTTAGTCCATTCTTTCATTTATGGCACTAGTGGAAGAATGGTCACTCCCCCTCCCTTAACTACAAGACAAATCAAACATTCTTTTTAAATGATTGCAGCCTAAACTGCCTGAAACTAAATACCCAGCACAACATACGATGTGTAGAAACCACCAAACAGTTCATAAGCACTAGGAGCGGAAATCTTTTTTCTGACACTTCCAGATTGTGCCCTTCACATTTAATTTCTCACTCAATTTGACAGCCACAAGTGCAAGAAACAACATCTGCTAGAAGATTTACAAACAGAATTGTTTGTGTGTGTGTGTGTGTGTGTGTATGTATATATATATATATATATATATACACACACACACACACTTTAATCCATACACAGCTCTTTTCACATAGAGTAGCTCAGTGTATCTCCAAATGCCTACATTTTATACGTTCTCTCCCTGTCTTTACAATCTCTCTCCCATACATCTTTGGTTCTTGCCTTTCTTTGCCGCATTGATTTGTGGTAATTTACAGCAATTTTGGTTCAATACTGCAACAACTGAAGCAATTATGAAAATGAAGGCAGATTTTCCTCTTCATACTACAGTAGTTTTTGGCAGCTGTCATATCCACTATAATTAAAGAGGCAAAACTCTTTCCAATCTAAATCCCTGGATCTAAATTGGAAAATTTATCTTTAATTACTACAACTTTTCTTCTAACAGGAAAGTCTACAGATCTATTTTTCCCCTGCTTTCAGCTCCCTGGAGACTTGTCAATCAAGGCAAGCTAGAAGCCAAGACACCACTGAAAACCCAACCAGTTCAGCATAATCATGCTTGCTTGAAGGAGGCAGAGGTTTTCCTGTGGTATCTCCTCTGTCTCTTGTGCCTTGAGCTATTTTTTTCTGCCCCTTACTGGGTAATACTCCCTCCTGTAATTCTTAGCTCTTCCAAAGGAGTGCCAGTAAGCATCTGCCATGACAGCTGCTACTAATGAACACTTTCTCAAACTGACTGCCAATCCAAGGGATTTTCTATATTTGAGGGAGACAGTGAGCAATAGAGACTGACCATACCAGCATGGCTCTAGCAAATGAGGAGGTAGCAGCAGAAAGGCTGCTGATGTGACTTTTTTTTTTTTTTAAGTTGCTCTGCAGGGTTGGTCTCGTAGATCAGCTGCAGGAGGCAGAACAAACGGGCCAGTTCTTCAGGTGTGTATCCACGCCCAGCCTGTCCAGAGTGACAGGTCTGGTTCTGCCTCCAAGGAGCTCCATACAAGAGTAAAATCCACAGTAATGGATCAGCAGACATTCTCTGCAAAAGCAATCTAAATATTCACCTTTTGGGCTGAAGTTTGTCATGCTTGAGCTGTCCCATAAGTGATATTTTGTATTTGAAAGCATGAGAAAAATTCCCAAGTGTTTTCTGGGATCATGAAGGTTAAAATATATATAGTACTCTGAGTAAGAAACTCACAACTTTTTAATTTGGTGTGCTGACTAAAAATATAGTAGAACTTTGGAACTTGGTATATTAATACGTATTGCTTACTTTATTCCTTTTGAAATGCAGAACTGAGCATATACAGTAGAAAGTTCTACTGTTTGTGTATTTAAGGGCAATTTGGGTGCCCAGCCAAGTACTTCAATTGGCTACTGAAAAAATCCAGAGTGGGAGGATGAATTCCCTTCTTCTTGCTTCTGCATGGCCACAAAAGGAGTGAAAGTGTTCCAGAGAGGTCAGTGGTTCAACAGAGGCATAATAGTTGTAGCAATCATCACGTTCCCTCCGGGGGGGGGGGGGCGGGGGGGAAAGAGAGAAATGTACTAGGAGGAAAGATCCGTTCAGTGGATCATCCAGCCTCACCCCTTTCTCTGGCTTGCTACTACCCTACCTCCAAATACCAATTGTATAGAAAACCCCTAAACTCCGCACATTATGGGATGACAAATTCTGTTTCCCTTTACAGAGCAGAACCACACTAGTTCTACTGCCAAGGGCCCCTCTCTCACACACTTGCAGACATGAAGGAAGGATGGATATCTTCTGCTGAATGATGTATACATGCAGGTAGTTTATTGTGCAGCTACTCACCAAACTATGTTGCTGTAGCAGGAGGTGATGAAACATGACAGACTTTTAACTAGGAGGAATCTGCTGGTATAAGCTATACCAGCAATATCCTCTAGTGTGGATATAGTTATATAGGTGCTTAAACAGGTATAGTTTATACTGATTCAGTATAAGCTATAATGGTATAAACACAGTTGTATCTTTGCAACTACACCTGCAACGGGGCTTTTACCTGCACAACTATATCAGTGAACGTTTTAAAGTGTAGACCAGAGCCTGGGTGGTAATGCATGTAAATACAGCCTCTCTCTTAGCTCCTTAATCTGGTGCTAATAGAATTTTTTTAATCTCAACATAGGTTTGAAAGCACTTGTAAGCTCTGCTAAGGAAACCTGTGCTGCTTGTAAAACATGCAAGTTGAACTTATTTTGTTTGCTCACCTCTTAAAACAAGAGGGAAGCTAAATAATAACCTCTCCCGCCACCCCTGCAAGAAATCCATCATAGTAGTGAAGCAACTTAATCAGTAATGGGTTTCACCTAGCATGTTAATTAAAAAACAGCAAATAATTTGATTATATTCCCCACCCACACCATATATACCCTTTCATTTGTCTCCTCAGATTGTACATTCTTTGGGAAAGGAACTGTGTTTTCATAGGTGTATAATACTAGCACAATAGGTACAATTGCAATATAAAGACTAAGTAAATATTGTATAATATTGACACAATGCTTTTGATGTCTATTTCACTATTCTGATGTCTATGGTAACATTATGATTATGCACAATAAGATGACTGAGAAACTCTTTGGTATACTTGTAAGAAGTTGTTCCAAAGTTTAATTATGTTAAATTACAAGGAAAGAGATTGAAACTGTTGGGAAAGGTGTGTCAAAGAAGAAAAAGTGGACTGTGCATTATCCAAACATTCCATCAGCTATACGCCCAGTACCCCACGGAGAAGGACTGCCGGTTCCTGATGCACCAGAATCATTCTCACTTGAGTCAGACGAGGAAGAGGATGAAACTTCTGGTCACTTTGGCTAAACAGAAATGTGTCCCTTTGCAAAATCAAACACTGACAAATAAGAGAGCACGACACTGTATGATTTCTAGAGCTGATATAGGGCAATTTGTTCAACAGAGTGATGTAAGCTTCGTTATGATTGCATCATCCATGACTTCTAGGAGTAACATGATGCAATTCATATCATGTATGACGCAATACCAGCTTCAGATTGCATCATTCATTGTTTTGCCTAAAAAGCAAGTACTGTCCAAACCCAGTCATAGATTTATTCATAGATCCAGTCAAAGATGTATTTTAGTCATTTCTGGTTTAAATTGAGATCCCTTCCCTTTATAACTCACTTATCCTCCGCCATTCCCAAGTCAAGGGTCATATATACTGACCCAATAGCATATCTTGAAAACTAGAGCCAATCAACAATTTTAAGCATCATTTTCGTTCTCAGTGACCCAGAATTAGTAAAGTTTGACTACATTTATTTCAGAAGCATTTTGGCTGTAGAGCAGTGTAATTAATATATGGTGGTGAAGTGATATAAAAGGTTTTACCAGGAAAAACTGGGAGAGTTTAATTACTTAAGTGGCAAAAACAATGAGTGAATTGTATAAGTTATTCCAAATGAGTGCCAATAAAACCATTATACCACAATGAAGAGAAGGTTTTAGTTATGTACTAATATAATTTAAGATCTCTCCTATAAAGCCAGAATCTTTTAGTATCATGAGCAACTGCACATGCCTGAAAAGGAGAGTAGTTATATATCTAAGTAAGATTTGCCCACTTGGAATCTAGAACAGTCTCTATAAATTCTATGGACTGAGTAGGAATGACTTGTAATTTACTCTGTCCCAGAAGTAGAGCAGGTTGAGGACTGAATAAGGCGCTCAATAATTACTGTTAGGATTTCCCTCTCAGAAGTCACTCATCCAAGTATGGGTAAACAGGTATTCCTTGTCTTCTTACATGGGCTACCACTACTGCCAAGTATTTTGTTAACAGTCAGGGCTGTTTTGTTAACAGGTCGAAAGGTAGTAAAAGTATCCTGTACTGGCAACTCTCAGGTTAAGAGTTTCAGCAAAGTAATCCTGAGCTTCCAGAGAGAGGATGAGGAAAACTAGTGTCACCAGTCTCAATTTGAATTGGCATATAAATTTGTTAGTTGCCTAAGGTCCAGGATTGGACATCCTTCTTCTGGGAGCCATTTCTTCTAGGGATAAGGCAGAAGCGGGGGTATGTATCTTTCCCTCTAAACTCCTCAGGTGGTATATGTATGGCTCATAGTTGAAGAAAGGAATTAACATTTCTCCCCACCACCACCACCACCACCTTGCTGTTTCCCACATCCCTGAAGAGAGACAGGGAGTTTATGGAGTAGCCTTTGATATCAGTTTTCAGTACCCATTGGTCTGAAACTCTGAAATAATGCAAGGCCATTATTATAATGCAAAAGGCAGCAAATAAAACTGGGGTAAAGAACAGTTACTCACTGTGACATTCCACAGGGTACAATCTGGACTATTGAAAAGGGGTGCCCCCTTAATTCTCTAGCCTGGGGTGCCTCTGACACTGCTTTACTGGTGAACAACCACCTCACCAGGTTCTGCTCACAGACAGCCTTCAGCATATAACTTGCTCCCAGCTACACAGTATTGAGTGCTACTAGCTAGCCACGCAAATTACTCACAGGGTGACACCCACATATCCCAGTCCCAGCCTTGTTCCCTAGAAATGTGCATCTTTCACTGGTCAGTAGTCTCCTGGGCAGTGTGAGCTCATAGTAAGTCCGTCATTCCAACATTAGGTATTAATTATGCACCAGCCTTGTTTATCAAGTAGAGGTTCCCCACACACTTTAATCCAAACACACACTGGTAAAAATAAAACAATAAGAAGTTTATTAACTACAGAAAGATAGATTTTAAGTGATTACAAGTGATAAGGAGTAAAAGTCAGAATAGGTTACAAAAAAAATACAAAGATAAAAACGCAAGCTAATTCCTCTAATAACTTTACCAAGCTAATAGGCTTAAAAGCAAAAGGTTTGTCCCAGCATAAGCTGCCATACAGTTCACAGACTGTGTCCAACTTGGAACCACTCCTCCCTTTGTTCAGTTCTTTGATAGTCATTGTCTTGAGCAAAGAGGTGGAAGGAGGGGAGGGGTCCTGTGGAGGTCACTGTCATTTTTATACCCTCCTCTCTTTGAGGATTACCCCCCTCCCCACCCTGCTGGGGTACAGTCTCGTGTATGTGAGATTCAAACCATATCTGGGATAAAATGTAAATTTCTTGTTTACACCTCCCCGTTACTGAAGAATGGCTGCTTAAGTAAGTAATAGCCCACTTGACGGTTGATACCTATCTGGGGTTGCCAGTGTGTCTGTCTCTAAAAACAGGTTTGTGGGTGTTACTTAGAATTACAACACATTTCAGTAATAATCATACAGTAGAAACTCATAACTTCACAGATTATGTTGAAACACCCATTTCACCAGGATAACATTCAGCAGATTCTGAGTTTTCAAATGATACCTCACAAGGTACAAACTATAAGCATATAAAAGTGGTGAACATGTGGTACAGCGTGTCACACTTACCTTACAGTAACTGTAACCTTACAGTAACTTTGAGATGTCTGCACATGTGGATCCCACCCATGGTGTGTGGTGCACCAGTGCAGTAATATGGGAAATTTTCACTAGTACTGTCCAGTGGGAGTCATGCATTTGCTCATGTCCTCATGGTCCTCTTCTCCAGATGGCTTAAAAGCACAGCAACCCCAACTGTCACTTAGTTCTTTCACCAGAATTCATAAGACTCCAAGCTGCGGGGAAGGAGAGCAAGTCATGGGATCCATAGATGCAGACATCTCAAAGAAACAGTTACTGTAAGATAGGTAACAGTTCTTTCTTTGAGTACCGCACATGCGGATCCCACTCAGGATGATTAGCCTGCAATTATTTTCCATGGAGGTGGGAACTAGGAGTTATTTGAAAAGAGACTGTACAACTGCACTTCTGAAATTGGCATCAGATCTGGAAGCAGTCACTTAACGTTCCATGAATGTATGAGCTGAAGTCCAGGCAGCTTGATCAGTGGTAGAAATGCCTTGCAAGCTAGTCGTACCAATTTTAATACCAACACATTTATGTGTAATGGATTCCTGATTGCACAAGAGGCCGTGTCTGAACATGATCTATATGAGCTTCCCAATCCTTCTTGGGTGCATCTGTTATCAGAGTTCTGGGCAGTATCAGAGAAGCAAACAGAATTGTTGCAAATAAATTTTCTCAATCATTCTACAGAGGACAGAATCTAATTCTGAACTGTCACTCAATGGCATGGCATGAATTTTTGGTTTGTAGAACAATCTGATTCAACTTTAAAAAGGTCTGAGGTGTAGTCTAGTGAATGGAATCACAAAAATACATGGCGCTCTATGGCCTAAAAATTTGAGACATCTTGACAGATGTTTGAGGGCATTCATGAAGATGGAGTATTAGCTGTCCTATTTCAAATCTATCCAAAGAGAAAAAAATTCTTGCTGCTAATGAGTCTAATACAGCCCCCAAAATTCTGCCAATTGGGACAGAACCAGCTTTGCCTTTTTTTCAAATGAATCCTCAAACCTAGGCATGGAAAACCTTCCTTACTACCATGGACACCTGTTCCCATGATTTTCCCTGTATAGCCCAATCATCTAGATAAGGGTAAATGTGTAAATCCTGTTTGTGGAGATGAGCTGCTACTACAGATAGGCATTTGGTAAATACCGTTGGGGCTGATGAAATTCCAAAGGGAAGTACTCTGAACTGGTAACAGTTACATAAAGCTATTAATCAAAGGTACTTCTTGTGTGTGGTATGAATCAACACATGAAAATAAGTGTCCTGTAAACTGAGGGTAATGAACCAATCCATGGGATCTAGACCAGGAATAATCTAAGCAAGAGTTACCATATGAAATTTGGCATGCAACATGTATTTGTTTAGAAGCCTGAGATCTAGGATTGGACACCAACCTCATTTTCTTCTTCAATATGAGGAAACAAAGGGAATAAGAAGCCCTTTCCTATAAATTCTTGAGATTCTATTGCTCCTATATTGATTAGGACATTATCTCTTGACACATAGCACTCTCGTGAAAATGGTCCCTGAAGAGGGATCAGCAAGGTGTAAGGGTGGAAGGGACAGTTAAACTGAAAAGCATAACCATCCTTGATTATTTGAAGCACGCATTGATCTGTGGTGATTGCCATCCAAGCCTCCTGGAAAAAGAATAGATGGGAACCAGAGAGAGGGACGAAAGGGTATAGATCCTTATAGATTAGTCCAAGATCCTCTATCAGAGCTGATGGCCATGTCTGTCCTGATTGCAAGGTTATCAAAAAGGATTATTGAGCTGATCTCTTCTTTTGGTAACTCAATCTAGTCCTGGCTTGATCAGAAGACCTCTGTTGATGAAAATATGAAGGTGTAGTATTCCTATATCTCAAGGAAGAAGAATGAGGGCAAGATTGCTTCCTTTTAAAAGCTGGGATATAACCCTGGTAATCTGCAAGTAAATCTTGAGTCTTTCAATGAATGAAGAGACTCATCCATTTTAGCACTAAATAAATTCTGCCCATCAAATGATGAATCCTCAATGGTTGTCTGTAGTTCTTAGGCAACCCTGATGCAGGTCTCATAACAACAGCTATAGCCATTGAATGGACACCTGTATCAGCTGCATTCAGTGCAGCCTGAAGTGAGGTTTTAGCAATTAACAGAGCTTCACAGATTAGAATTTAAAGATTAATTTAGATCAAAGGTAACTTGTTCCTAAAGCTAGACAATCTGCCCCACTGAAGGTAATCCTATTTAGATAGCATGCTTCATAATTAGGCTGACGAATAAATACATTTTTCTCCCAAAGATGTCTAGTCTCTTTGAGAGCTGACTTTTCTATTAGTCTTGATTTTTCATTTGCAGCAATAACAAGTGAATAGAATCAGATGAGTATAAAAATACTCAATCTTTGGACGGTATCTTACATTTACAACCTGCACATTTTGAAATAGCTAAAACCAAGGCAGGAGTAGCCCAAAGATCCTTTGCCAAATCTAAAGTACACTTATTTATAGATAAAGCGACTATCTTGAGATGCCGATTGTAAAAATATGAAAGCTTATATGCCTTCTCCTGTACCATTTCCAATGGGACTTCCAGCATTTGTGCCATGGGCTTCAACAGTTCTTGAAAGACTTTAAAATTGTGCATTCTCACAGGTATAGTAGATGACACAGCCTCAGCAGATGAGGGATAAGAACAATGTGCGGATCTAGATTAATCTTCTTGATGAAGTGGTGCCTCCTTGTCACTAGAGATCTGATGTTCGTTGTTGCTATAACCCAAAACAGGAGAATGATGAGACATCTGAGAACTAAGAGTTGGTGATCTACAAGGATTCCCCATAAACTGTGGGTGAACTTGTCCTGAAAACTATGGGTATTGAGACCATGACTAAGCTTCAGAACAAATGGGTAAGACATACACACCTAATTTGGGGGAAGGCAAATAGAATGAGGTTCTTGTGTACTGATGTTTTCTGATTTGCTCTCCTCTTAGGTAGTGGGATGGAATTTGAAGAAGAGTCAGAGTCAGAAGACTGAAACCCCTCCATTGATGAGGTAATAATTGCAGACTTTAAAACTAGAGTATGGCTTCTATACTCAGTCCCACTGTCATGTTGATGAAGAGAATTTTCATTATAGGTATTAGATACTTTTTGAGGAAGAGATTTTGATGGTACAGAACTAGAAGTCTCTAATAATGGAAACTCAGGCTCCTAAGTTTCAGGGAGGATAAAAACGAGCCTTTTGGAGCTGTGAAATACTAATCAAAGGACATCGGTGCTGACAGATCTGTAGCCTCTTCTACTTAATAGCCACTGCCAGGAGAGATGTTTCAATCACAAGGTTTCAACAAATATAGGACTGGGGCAGACTGATTGGTGTACTGGTGTAGAGGTAGATGGTGCTGGTAATTTCTTTCCCATGGACATAGTATGCTCATCTATCTGTTCTCTATGTCAATGTGGCACTGAAGGCTCTGGCATCAAGTTTTTCTGCATGGCTTCATTGATTCTTTTGAGGAAGCTCTTCTGCCTCCAGTCACTGGATTTAGTGGGCGGTGCTACAGAGTTCATGTCTCTCACTTCCCAGACAACAAGGGTCCCTGTCTGCTCTGAAAGCATTTGAGAGTTCTTCTTGAGCTCAGAGTCACACGCTTGGGCACTGCAGCACTGGCAGGTTGAGTTTGCAGTAAAGAGCTCCGAGCTTTGTTTTCGTTCAGGATCTGAAATGTAAGATTTACAGGCCTCCTGCCTCTTCTAACCATGAACCAGAGGTCTGCTCACCCTACACAGGCTAGTGAGGCAGTTTCTGTGCTTCACCCAGCTTCAGGTGGAACTAAGTCCACTTGGGCACTGAAGACTGGCACTGGCATATCTGCAAACAAAAAACTTGAAGAACTTCTCCCACTTTCAATAAGGTATGCTTGGTATTTAATTTATGACTAATAGGTTCCCTCCCCCAATATTCTAGTAGGAGAGAGAGATTATATTTTAGATCTACTTTTCCCCTTTTCGTTGTCTATTAGAGGGCATGCTTGATTTAATAAAAAAGTTGACCAAATCTTTTAAAAACTGTGACAACACAAGAAATAAAAAAACCAACCCAAAACAATGAATTTGCAAATGATGTACAGGACAACACCTTCAGTGACATAAAAGGGAAATTTATTTTATAAACTATGTACAAAACAACAAAATGTTGACCTAAAATACGGAAGCAAAAAGGGAAAGACACCATAGTCAATGAATGTTTATTTACATAATGAATTTAGACTAAGCTTGTGCAAGCAGAAGTCTCTCCAGAGCCTTTTTTGCTACAGAACACAAATTTTTCTCATTGCAGGCAGTTAACACACAGTTCATATCTGACTTAATTAAAACAAGGCAAGTACCATCACTCATAGTAAGCAGGACTTCTCTGCTGATCCAGAATAAGTTAAGAGATTGTTTGCACATGGAATGCTGAGTTGCTTTAGGAAGCTATGATGAAGCTCAGGGAGACCTGCTACCCTCTCGATGAGAGACAATATTAATATTGATTACATAGTACATACCTACTTCACTTAAAACTTAATTTCCTGAGCTATTAATATTTTGTTTCCACACTCCCATGTATACTTCAGCCTCCACACTGAGAAACATCCAGTCTTTTTTATATGATCTGCTTCCCATTCAGAGTATCTAAAAAGTTATCTTCAAACATTCTGGTCTGCAGCTATAAAGTAATAAATGCCAATAAAGTATTTTTTTATAAGCAGACAACACACTGACGAGCTTGGCTGTTGGGACGCTCAAATCAAAAGAGGTAGTTTTATAAACCATAGCTCCTGGGGCATGGGAGTGTACACATCCCAGTGTACACATTTTATGAAATTGTTCCTGAAATGGTCCTGCAACTCATAAGCATGCCAGTTGTTGGGTTTTTCCACACAGCGCCACCAGTTAAATATGTACCCTTGCTTTTGCTGTTGATACCTGTGTTACTTCCTCAGCTTTTATGAGGTTGTTCTTTGAATTCGGCTTCAAAATGTGACGTCCAACCTAAAAAAAAAAAATAATAATAATAATAATAATTTTAATTCTATAAAATGTCTAAGAATACTCAACAGGGAAAGAATAAAATTTTCAACATAAAGATACTGCAGGCTGGAAGGGCTGTTGGAGTTTCCCCCAGCCTGGGAAAAATGAAACCCATAAATGTTTTGTCAAGTTAAAACTACGTACATGAACAAACCCTTTCATATGTGTAAGTATTTACTCAAAACACAAAAGAACATTCACACTGTTAAAAACAAAAAGCTTGAAGTCCCCAGTCTAAATAAAAAGGCCTACCATTGCTTTTGTATCTGACCTTAGATATAGATAAACTCAACAACTTATTTCCTTTTTTAGCAGCAAAAAATTTTTGAATAGAGCAGTGCAGATGTGTGCCCCCTCACACACAAGCAGTTGATGGACAAGCTGGTTGGACAACAGGTCTTAAAAGTTGACAAATTGAGTTCAGTCATCTTCCATTAACTTACTTTCACAGTTTTCCAACAATTTGACACAACCTTTTCTGGGATCAACCAGTTCTGTGACTTTTGTATTTGGGATCAATCATTTTGATTACTTAATGCAGGGGTTCTCAAACTGGGGGTCGGGACCCCTGAGGGGGTCATGAGGTCATTACATGGGGGGTCGTGAGCTGTCAGCCTCCGCCCCAAACCCCGCTTTGCCTCCAGCATTTATAATGGTGTTAAATATATTTAAAAAAAAAAAAAAAAAAGTGTTTTGAATTTATAAAGGGGGTCACACTCAGTGGCTTGCTATGTGAAAGGGGTCACCAGTACTAAAATTTGAGAACCACTGACTTAATGGAAGGGATCTGTAGTATCTCAGAAATATAATGCAGATTTTGTCTGTGTAGTTCCAGTTTTTATTTTATTTAATCATCCTAAATTTTTATTGAGACTGCAACCATTGTATCTCTAATCTTGTTCAATTGTGTTTATAAATTTAACACTTAGCTGTACAGTTGTGTAAAATGCAGACTATTTTGATATTAAATTTTCCTCATATTCCCTGCAAATTTCAAAAACACACTTTTATGGTAGAAGACATAAATATAGACAGTCTTCACTGGAAAAGTGGAACATCAGCCCTTTCTTCAGTCAACCAACGATGAATATGATGATGGCTGCAACAGAATTTCTAATGTTGCACAACATACTTTGGAACTGCATTAGATATTTTTCAAAATGAGATTTAAAATAAGGTTGCTGAACACCAATACATCAAAGGTGAGATTCTATAATGCACCTCTAACAGGCACTGCACAGAATTTGCAGGCCAAGAGAAAGAGGGCAGTAGGTGGTGGAAGCACTATACTGGCTTTAAAACACTTTTGTGCCCTCCTAATCCTGAGCTACTCCAGTGGCTAGACAGGCCCTGACATAACACAAAGCCCCCTACGGGCTTGGCTAAGTTATGTTAGCCTCTGCAGGCTGCTTTATGGGCAGAAATACTGCTCACAATCTGTGCAGCACTCCCCCCAACGCAGCCCCCCTACCTACAGCACAGCTCCTATTGCCAGTACTTACTAAGGGTCCTACGGTACGGCTTATGGCCATCTTCCACAGTCCCTGCAGCAGGGGAATGATGATTTTTTTTACACCACTGTAGCCCCTTTACCCAGCATGGAGGGGGTGGGTGGGCGTGTGTGTCTCTCTCTCTCTCCTCCCCCCCACAGGATTCTCTAATCTATCACTGTATTTTTATTTTTTATTTTTTGAGCAAATGACATAGGTTTGTCAGACATCTCTCTGCATTCTTGGTTTTTAAAGATGAAAAATCAGTAATGCTAATGAGGAACACTTTTTCAATACATGCATGCTTGTAGTTATTATCAGGTCATTTCTCATGTTTGATCAATCATCTTGTTTTAATAGAAGTGTTGGTTCTGTTAGCCCTTGTATTCTCTCTCTCACTTGGAGCATCTAGTCAAGCTTTCCTCTAGTCACATTATCAGATGTTCTGCCCATTTTCCACAAATTTTAAGATTTTAAACAAACTAAGCCCCTATCTGTTCACAGTTCCACTCTCTTCTCTTCAGTGTTCCATGACAGTTAATTCCACTGACAAGCCATGCCATTCACTCACTGGTTTTCCATGATTCCAGAGTCTCGAGACCACCAACATTCCCTGATAGTGTAAGCAATGGGAAGCACGATGAGGGATTTTTGTTTGGGTTTTTTGGGGAGTGAGAGAGTAAATAAGAGCTTACCAGAGGGGCTTCTGGACTGGAAAACGGGGAGGAGTCACAAGATCTGTTTTCTTTGTCCAATGAATCATTGCCATTTTGATGTGCAAATTTCTGCTTTAGAGCCTGAGCTATTAGAGCTGCTGGATCCCACTGTGAACTCCTCCTTTTTCTTGTCTTAGGAAGAGGTGTACCGCCAGGTGACCTACAAAGAACAAAGACAAACTGTGTCCAGTCCATGAAAACTTAATGCTGGTCCTGGACAGTAATTACATTATCCTAGTGTGCTCTACACCTTAGACCAGCTTCACATACCATTCAGGTTATAGAAACATAACTTAGCAAGTAATATAGCTTACTGTATTCTGAAATGGCTTACCCATGACCAAACATGAATAAAAGTAAATGCAACAATACTGAGAAAAATCCCCTGCCTACAGTCACAGCAAATACTTAAGTTGTTCATAATACCTCTGATATTATTTCCTTATTCAGGTATTAGAATATTGTGGCAGGCCTATAAAAATACAATTTTAAAAAGAGGTCTCCATTGTACTGCCAGATACCGCTGTATCAATTATGGTCTGTCACAATATTCCCTTCTGGCCTTAGAATCTATGAATCGGGGGAAAGTTAATTTAATGCTCATAAAGTACTCCACCGTCCCTATTTGTTTTCAGTTAAAACACTGGACCTTCATGAGTTTTTATAAAGATTAACAAAAAGTTGTAAAGTTTCTCAAAAGACTTTACAATAATAAAGTAATATGGTCTGATGCAAGACGTCAGTTAAAAATTAAACTTGCAAATATACATGTTCATCCAGTCAGCCACACAAGGGCCCATTTGCAAACAAGGACACTTCAACAAAATATCCACAACCAGCAACTGGATGCTAAATTGGCACACATGCATCAGTGGTTGGTTTTGTTCTCAAGTGTGTATCTAAACTTCCAAACTTGAAGTTAGAAACACTATTAAAATATCTATTTGAAAGCCAGTCATGTATTATTTATGAATCCAAAGCACTGAGTAAATCAGCCCTGATTTTTCAGAGAACCTCAGCTCTGCCCACAAGTTCGTGCTCAAAGATTGTGGATACAGTTTGTAGGTTTGCAAATGGAATTGAAAGTTTAATTTATAGCATTTGGAACTAGAAAGGGACTTTAGACATTGCAATGACTAACTTCTAGGCAACCTGCCACCCAGTGGAATTTACAGCCTCAAGTTAGGCACCTAGGCTCCCCACGCATTGTATAGGAGAGTTAGATAGTAAGAAAGGGATTCTCAGAAGCCAGCAAGCTGAGCAGGGAGATGCCTAAGCTAGCCAGGAGTGAAATGCCAAGGAAAGTAATGGGGCTTTGGGCCCAGATGCACAAAGGGAATTAGGAGTCTAACCCTCGTTGATCTGGGCCTCACGTGCCAGAGTGACTGGCCAAAGGAAGTCACCAATCTCTGCTTGGGATTCTCAGTCGTGAACCCTCTCTTGGAGTTAGGCTCTTGAATGAGGTCAACCCTTTCCTGTGAAATATCAAAGAGATTCCCCCCACCCACACACACAGCCAAAAAGGTCAGTGGTTAGGGAACTCACCTCGTATACTGGAAACCCAAGTTCAAATCCCGACTCTGCCGGATTTGGACCAGGGACTTGAACCCAGGTCTGTGACATCCCAGGTGAGTGCCTGAACCACTGGGTATTCTGAATCAGTCAGCCAGCCACAAAAATTCCTGATCTGCTTGCCCCGGCTGCCTTTTGTGTGGACCAGATCAGGCCCTCCAAGTGAGATAGATGGGGGGGGGGGGGAAGACACCTAATGCGAGAATCCCGCTGGGGTTAGGTGTGCAAGAGGGCTCCCAGAAGCTCAGTTGATGCAGGGCAGTGTCAGGGCTTAGGCAGTTTGAGCAACAGAAACTTAGGTCCTTAAGGGATTTAGGTGCATACAGGGTTAGGCAGCAACTGAGCAGTAGTTTTGAGAATGTTAGTGGTGGTGAAATGTTGGGCATAGGCTTCTAACTGCCTCTTTAGGAGCCTAAGCACCTTTGTGAATCTGGCCCCTAGTACTTATGTGGTGAAATCACATACTGAAGGCACGTAAAGCCTTATTAAAATCTGCTATACTAGAAAATCTGCCCACAATTATTTGTGCCAGTTATTTCCAGATATGAAATTTTTAAAAAAGGGCCTTTTAATAAACACTTGGTACAATATGCTCGGTGAAATCCTGGCCCAATTGACAACACTCATTGACTTGGGCCAGGATTTCACCCTCTGTTCTTATATATACACACTAAATTTTTTTCCTCAATAGTGATCTCTAAACAGACATTATCCTACTTCCTTAGGAGTATATTTTTATTCTAGTTCAGTAAATGTGTTTATTTAGTTTCCTGTGTATCGCATCTAAAAGAGCAGTTTGGCTCTGAACACAGGATATCAGTCACACAAATATTTAATAATCATATGTTCTGTAATCACATAAGTTTCGCATTTTGACCAAAACCATGTAAAAATTAAAAATTATTTGTACCAAACTAAAGGACTTGGGTCTAGGTTCAGTAAAATCTTCAGTTAAAATAGACACGTGCATTATACATGTTTGAAGACTTCAAAGTTAGAATTAATGTATTTTGGATGTACTGTTAGTTTTCCAATATTTCCCCAAGGAGTTGTCCTTTTACAATGAACTCAAAAGTTTGTTTGTTCAGATCTGTTTTCCTGCACGTTTAGCTGATTTTGTAAGTGAACTCCAAATAGCCCCAATCACAAAAAAACCAAACAGGAGACAAAAGATTGACCGACCTATGCAGGAGACTACAGTTTTAAATTAGACAATGCTTTGCTTTTGTATGTAATATATTTTCACTTGATACTCTAGGCAGTGAAGATGCAGCACTCTTGGGAAAAATTGCCTGCTCAAAATCTCTCAGGGTACATCTACAGGACAAAAAACAAAACAAAACAAAAAACCCAAAACAGTGGCAGTGAGTGTCAGAGCCCAGGTCAAATGGGGCAGGCTCGTGGGGCTTGTGCTACAGAGCTATAAATGGCAGAGTAGACATTCCCACTCAGGCTGGAGCCCAGGCCGAGACACGGCAAGGAAGGAGGGTCTCAGAGCCTGAGCAGGAATATCTATACTGCTATTTTTAGCTCCATAGTGCAAGCCTGAATCAATTGACACT
Organism: Emys orbicularis; assembly: GCF_028017835.1. Taxonomy (NCBI): domain Eukaryota; kingdom Metazoa; phylum Chordata; order Testudines; family Emydidae; genus Emys; species Emys orbicularis. Next base: position 106,637,315 of record NC_088685.1, read on the forward strand.
GGGTCTGAGACTCACTGCCCATGTGTGTGGGGGGGGTGGGGGGGGGAAGGAGTTTTGCTGTGTAGATGTACCCTTAGGAAAGTGTTAAATGACAAACTACATGCCTAACAAGCCTTGTGGATAGGGGAGAAGCAGTAGATGTGGTATACCTTGACTTTAATAAGGCTTTTGATACGGTCTTGCATGACCCTCTCATAAACTAGGGAAATACAACCTAGATGGAGCTACTACAAGGTGAGTGCATAATTGGTTGGAAAACTGTTCCCAGTGAGTAGTTATCACTGGTTCACAGTCAAGTTAGAAGGGTATATGAAGTGGGGTCCCACAGGGATCAGTTCTGGGTCCGGTTCTGTTCAATATCTTCATCAATGATTTAGATAAAGGCACAGAGAGTACACTTATAAAGTTTGCAGACAATACCAAGCTGGGAGAGGATGCAAGTGCTTTGGAGGATAGGATTAAAATTCAAAATGATCTGGACAAACTAAAGAAATGGTCTGAAGTAAACAGGATGAAATTCAATAAGGACAAATGCAAAGTACTCCACTTAGGAAGGAACAATCAGTTGCATATATACAAAATGGGAAATGACTGCCTAAGGAGGAGTACTACAGAAAGGGATCACAAACTAAATATGAGTCAACAATGCAACACTGTTGCAAAAAAAAAAAAAAAAAAAAAAAAAAAGCAAACATTATTCTGGGATATATTAGCAGGAGTGCTGTAAGCAAGACAAAAAGTAATTCTTCCGCTCTACTCTGTGCTGATTAGGCCTCCACTGGAGTAGTGTGTGCTGTTCTGGGCACCACATTTCAGGAAAGATGTGGACAAATTGGAGAAACCAGAGAAGAGCAACAAAAATGGAAAACATGACTTATGAGGGAAGATTGGAAAAAAAATGGGTTTGGTTAGTCTGGAGAAGAGAAGACAGAAAGGGAATAGGATAACAGTTTTCAAGTACATAAAGGTTGTTAGAAGGAGGAGGGAGAAAAATTGTTCTCCTTAACCTCTGAGGATAGGATAAGAAGCAATAGGCTTAAATTGCAGCAAGGGCAGGTTACGTTGTACATTAGGAAAAACTTCCTGTCAGGGTAGTTAAGCACTGGAATAAATTGTCTAGGGAGGTTGTGGAATCTCTGTCATTGGAGATTTTTAAGAGTAGGTTAGACAAACACCTGTCAGGGATAGTCAGATAATACTTAGCCCTGCCTTGAGTGCAGGGAACTCAAAGACCTCTCGAGGATCCTTTCAGTCCTATGATTCTATCATCTCAGGCAGTTGTCAGGAGCACCTGTCCATTAAACAGGTTTTCACCCCAGCGTTATCTGCTGCTCCCTAAATACTGTGGTGTTCGCATATTTTTGGTTTACATTTAAAATCAACTTACTTCTCAATAGTTCGCAGTCGGATTTTGTTTATATCCTTCAAAACATCCATCATACTAAGAACACCCTGGGTCTTCTGGTGTTCAGTTTTGTCAACAGTTGTTGAGCTGGTCTTACTTGCAGCACGACGTTGTTTAATAAGTTCAATTGCTGAATTACTGGCTTCAAAGCCAGATGGTGCTATGGAGGGAAGTGGGGGAGGTGGAGGAATTACAAAGTGATCTGGTGCGGTGAACAATGGAGTAGAAGTCATTGCTGGCACTGGGAAAGAACCACTTGGAATGCCAAATGAATTCAAGACATCTGAACCTATCAAAGAAAATAAGTATTATTATTTTTTTAATTAAGAGAACGCGTTACTAGTATTTGAAAGTTTGAGAAGATCAAGCCAAGTCCAAGGTGTCTGAGCTATATTGCAAGATCCTAATCTGGGAAGGACTATTTTTTCTTAAAACGTCGAACACCTAGCACAACATGGTGCTACCAGAAATAATTACATAAAAAGGAAAGAAAAAAAAAAAAACCTGTTAAGCGAAAGTTATTTAGGTTTCAAAAATCAAGCACTCAAAACTTAGGAAATGCCAGATTTAAGAGGTCTATGCAACCTTAATTCTGTCCATTTGTACATCCAGCCTGTGCACTGAACGAGGCAGGGGTCCTGTTGGGGAAAAGCCATATGTGGCCATGTAATTAAAAAGAATATCATAATGCATACAAACAAGCCCCAACCGGTCTCTCCTTCCACCTGCACAATTCTCATTGATATAGTAGCTCCCAGGCATACCCAGTACAGAACGTGTTGCTGTTGAGACATGGCTCCAGCTCTTTAGAATGTTTCAGTTATTTTGGCAGCACACCTAAAATTTTACTAAGTACAAGGGAAATGGTAATTAAAGAGTTTATAACTCAGCTAAACCTATACAGAATTCCACAAGACCAAGAAAAACCCTCTGGCCCAAGGGCCTTTCCCCTGTCACATTATAAAGTCTTGCTACAAACAATTTAGATGTTAGAACAAAAAAGGTCAGAAGAATCTTTTATAATGCAGAGTGCTAGGCAGGCTAAATATAGGGTTGCTCCTTGCTCACCCAAAGGGTGAAGCTATCGAAATGGTGGCCCAGGCACTCTCCCAGGTGACAGTGCAGAATGATACACATACTCTTGTGGGCTTCACCAGAAAAAAAGATGATTTAAATCAACTCCAACTTGAAGGTGATGAACTGTCCACAAAGTGAGGAGAGTGAAAAAAAATTAATTTATGAATGTAAGAAATAGAGACAGACAAAAACAATCCTGCATTCAAAATACTTTTCACTTAATTCACAGAAATTTAGATAAAAAGTAAATCACGGGATAAGTACTATGGGCATAAAACAAAGGAAAGCTCAAAGTTTAAAGACTGTAGTATAAACAAAAACAAGCGTACTTGATTGATTACTATTTCTTGATCCTTGCACTGCAACAATTGCAGCAATCTGGGCACGAAGAAGGGTTAACTCATTTTCAAGTGCAGAAATTTTTTTAATTGCTTCTTCATTCACAAGATTTTCTTTCTCTGCTCTATTTTTTAGAACAGTTGGCAAGGAAACTATAGCTGGAGATACATCATGGTCAACTGTAATTATTTCCTTTCCCCTTGATTCAGCCCTAAAATATAAAAATATAAACTTTTAAAAGTTTCAACTGAGTAGCAACAATTTCATGCCCCCCACAGGGAAAATAATTAGGGTAGAAATGCATTTTGTAAGTTACTGGCACAAGAAATTGAAGTTATGAAACACCATTGACAATGATATTAGGCTTTAATGTTTCAGAGCTTCATCTCTTTCACAAGCCATTTTGCATTACATTGTTTGATAAGCACTAAATTTTGCATTTTTAAGTATTCAATTTTTAAAAAACGGTTATCAAGTTTATCACCAATAAGAAGAAAAACCCCTTGAAAATGCACTTTTTAGAATACTTGGGCAATTTACTCAGGAGCAGAGATTGACCATTACACAATGGTTATGCTGAATGATTGGGTTGTAAAAAGGGGGAACAAAGAGCACTTTCTGCCTAGATACAATCAGGAAGGGGGCAGCTATAAATTTAGATGCACAAACAAGGAAGTGAAATGGGTGTAGAAGGTGATGAGACACACCCAGCTAGGACTCCCAAGAGTGTTAGTAGCCCCAGAAGAAGCATATGGGTTCAGGGACAAGATAGCTGCACTGCGGGGAATACTAGACACACATTGTAGCCTTTATGGCAGATAACTACAAAACATTAAGTGAGTATAAACTGATAATCTGTCACCTGCTTGAGTAGATAGCCTGAAATAAAAACCTTAAATGGTGAGACCTGCTTCATTTATCTCAATCAGGGCCCAGTGGGTTTTCCAGCCAAGGAATCTGGCATTTTCCCCAAGATGTCATGGAATTCATCATTTCACTTTAGTCAGGCATGTAACATTTTGCCTTCTGTCTCCCTGCCCTACCAGGATCTACCTGCAGTTTTCTCTTGCTCTCCAGATTACCCAGCAAGAAGTTAATTTGGATTACAATGCATGCTCCCTTCAAGTATTCCATGGACCTAGAGCAGTTAGAATGGGGAAACTATACGAGTAGGCTGATGAATGAGGCAGCCTCGAGAATAACACAGTCAAGACCCAAGAAACTGGGGAGATAAACCACTAAAGCTGGCTACAAGCTCCTCTTTTCTTTGGCAATTAGGTCCCATTTACTGTATAACATATATAGCTCTGTGTGTAACTGTCCGAGAAAGTCATATGATCACCTACTGAGCCATTTCTAATAACTAAATTGCCAGATCATAACAATTATTCTCTTTTTCTATGATTTGTGCAATTCTCTCAGTTTTTGTAGTACAGAGGCAACGTAACATCATTAACAGCTTAAGTATTGTGGTAAAAAGAGACATTAGAACTCCAATATTCCTTCTAACCCCCCAAAAAAGCAAAACATACCAGCCAATTCAGATCTCCCTACTTCTTCTTGTAGTTTCACACCAACAAACAACAAGATCAGAAGAAGACAAACCCATGCAATATAAAAACTAGATTTGCAATATCCAATAAAAATACCAAATGTTAATTGAGCTGTGGGTTAGTCGTCTGAGCACACTAAGCAGCATAAACAACTAAGTTCTAGCTCTGAAATATCCACTTCCTCTGTGACCTTCGGTAAAAGTCATTTAAAAGGGACACAGTCAATTTTGTGTCTATTAATTATTTTAAAGTTAAACTTCATGTGCTATGCCTGTCCAAGTTTCGCAACAATATTTGTTGTTTTACAAATTACATTTTCCTATTTTAGTAATTATCTTCCTTTTGGACTGCATGAAAGCAGAAAAAATTAAATGAAAGAAGAAATGGTGAAACAGCCTATATACAAGGCAAACAAACTTTTAAAATACTTAAAACTTTTCTTTCAGTTATCGTAATCTCAGAGGTTTACTGGTAACAGCAATGGGTAAAAAATTAACAAAACTGATTTTGAGTTAACAGGGACCCTTTAATATTTCTGTCCCAGTGTTCTCCTCTGCAAAAAAAGGATAGTGTTCATTACCCAAAAATAAGAGGTTAGAGGTGATAATCTCACGGAGTGTTAGGATTAGATTCCATCAACGTTCACCCCACCCCCAAAGGCTGTGAATGAAAGCACAATGTGCAAGTGCCAGCTACATTCCTGGCACTGTATAATAACAGGGAGGAAAGAGCTCAAAGTCTGGGAATCCTCCAATCTATGTGTATGCTATATAATGCTAGCTAAAGGGTAGGCAAGAATTGCTGGGGGGGGGGAAATCAAGAGAAAGAGCTAACTTCTAAAGTGTCAATTTTGCTAGGGCCCAGAAAGGTTTAGACAATTGCCAGTATCACAGGCTACAGGACCTGAGTCATTCCTACCAAAATAAGCACAGAGCATTTACTTGCCTAAATCTAGCAAAAGATTCTCCCTCATCATTTACCACCCTCAGAATATCACCAAGAGATGGAACTACAGGATTTGGTGTTGTACTTCGTTCGTCATAATCCAAAGAATTCAGGTCTTGGACCATCTAAAAAAAAAAAAAAAAAAAAAGTCAGGCCTCTGCAAAGTAAAGAATTTGGGTTTAACAATAAAACTTCCTCAAATAAGAGGGACTCAGTATTAGATAAGTGAAAGTCATTGAACAGAAAAGATGTAGTGTACCATAGTCATGAAAGATAAAAAGATTAGGAAAGCCATTGTTAAATTTAACGTGAGACTTCTTGCTTAAATAATTAAATGTTAAGAGTAGCAATAACCCACTCACCTGAAAGTGAGGTCTTGGACAAGGTTCTAAAGAAAGAACTGTCCCAAGTCTACGAACAATGCTTCGCGTAGATCCATATTCCTTACTTTGCCAAACTGATATAATCTAAAAGTTAAACAAAAGAAATCTGGGTTTTTAACTCAATGGTACAAACATTTATATTTTTTCAAAATCATTAAGAGATCGTACCATATGTGATCTGACCATTACATACTTAGATTGGTCTACAAAAATGTTTGCTATCCTAAGGGAGCAAGGGTTCAGAAATGGCCTCAGGAGGATCTCTCTTCCTGGACCAGTTTTCAAGTTTCTGGGATGTACGTGGTGATGTGCCAGGACATTCTACATGAAAACCAATAGGGGGTGAAACTAATTACACCTCCTAGACAGGAGGGTATCTAGAAGATCTGTTGGAGAACAAAGGACGACCCAGAACGAATGAGTCAATATAGGCTGTATCTGGATACACAAACCACTGCTAGCAAAAATGGGTGGGGAAATCATAAAAAAAAGTTTAAGATACTTTCACCTGACATTTCCTTATGATAGCATATACCTGCTGAAAGTGCCTTCTTGAGAAGGGGGTTGAAGGAAGACATGTTTCAATCATACGGACAATGCTGCTATTGTCTATATGAGCTTCCCACCTTGGTATGAACTGCCAAAAGAAAAAGCTACTGTCAAACCAGAGAACTTTAAACAAAAAACAAAACAAGTTAGTCAGTGTAACCTTGTCTACACTAGCACTTTTCCTACAGTTGGTGTAGCACTAGTGCAGTTCCACCAGTAGCAACAGTGGTGTAGAACAGGTGGTGGCATTTTTACTACCACATTATTTACGTTTGCACATAGATCTGAGAAATGCTGAGCAAACATAAGTTCTTTGAGGTTAAAACTTGTGGTGCTACAATTAGTGCTGGACATTTTCAGTGTAATATACACCAAAAAGAGTTGCATAACAGTCTGACACATTAGGTTTTCTTAGCATTATGGTCCTGATCCAAAGATGGTGAGTCCCTGTAATGTCTATTGAAATCCATAGGAACTGTATGTGCACAGCACCTCTCGTGATCAGGGTCTATAAAATATGGAATTAATTGTTATTTGGAAGTCTTTACATGCCAGTTAATATATGAAGGCAAAATGTAACAGACAAGTAAAATCATCAGATGGGCCTTATGGCTTGTCTACAGAAGGAAGTTTACCAGAATAATTATACCACTATAGTTAAATGTACACGTAGGGTTACTGGTATGTGTATAAATTATGCAATAACCCCAAGAACATATCACCCCTTACTGCAGCACACATCCCTCATACACCACCGGCACACACCAACAGAAATCTCCTAACACAGCACACGCACTCACCTATCCTCACTCATGCTTACCAGACAACCATGAACTTAAGCAGCAAACCAATGGATCATCACTAGTAATATCAGTTTACCTGATCAGCTGGTACACCAAAGTATTCTAGCAGTTGCCTTATGAGATTCAGTAGTAGAGCCATTTACAGAGCAGTCTGAGAATTCAAAAGTTGGTAATAAACATTAGTTTCATATATATCCCAGAAAAGTTCAGGATACCCTTTTCTACAGCTGCAAATAGAAGAGAGCATCACTTCAAGACAAACTCCTGCTCAGACTTCTCCACACACTAAGGGTTTACTTCTATCACCATTGACCACAGTGAGAACAGATTCAAGCCCCAAGGCAGCTGAGAAGCCAGAACATCAAATGCTAGACCCCTAAATATACTGAACTCACTTGAGACCCACTGATCTTAGTCCTGGATCTTGTTTTAAAATCAGCAATATTTGAAAAATAAAGAACAGTCCATTGTTTTAGATGCAATTGGAGGACCTCTCTCTTCCCATGATTTATCAACGGTTTCCTTTTTAAAGAAATGGGAAATAGTGGTAATGGAAAAGCTACTCGGAAGTTCTGTGAAATGTGGTTACTTTTACTGAATTCATAAAAGCCCCCGCTTTGTTTGCTAGCGAAGAACAAGAAGCTCTCACTGAGCTGCCCGAGGACTAGACTTTATTCTGTACGGAGGCGTTGTGAACGAGGTGCCCCAATAAATCCCCAACTGGCAACACGACAGCTCCGCCAGACGAGGGCCTCCGCCCCTGGGTTTTCAGGGAGCGCTGGGAGCCCCACTGACTCCGACAGGCCGGTCCCCGGGCCAGGCGGAGGGAACGGCCCGCAAGGCGCTTGCGACCCAGCTCGGTGGGATCGCCGGGTCCGCCGAGCCGAACCCCGAGAGAGGTGCGGGCGGTCACTAGGACGGGGCCGCTGCCCCCTACACGAACGAACCCGGCCCCGCTCCAGAGCGGGAGCAGCGAGACCGCCGGGGCGCCCAAGGCCGACACGTCACGCAGCCCCGCCCATCGGCTGTGGCCCAGGAACCCCGCAAAGAGCAAACCCTAAATAACCCCCAACCCAGCGTGACGCGTCCCGCCTTCCCCCAGCGCCGCCGCCGCCACGTCCCCTTCAACGGTTACAGCGCTCGCCCGCGGAGGGGATTGACGCTAGGCGCGTGACGCGACATGTGCGGCCCCCTCCCCTCTTACTCAGGCTCGCGCTCCTCAGGCTTCACGAGGTCCTTCCCGGGGCCCCCGCCCCTTCCTCACCCCAGCGCTAGGGCGCTGCAAAATCAAATCAAAATTAGCGCCTCGCACGGCCCATTGGGTAAAGCGGATGGGGGCGTGACGCACAAATCGACCCACCAAGGGCTAGGGGCGTGGCAGAAAGCGAGGATTCGAATGCTGAACCAATAGGAAAGCGCGCGTGGAGGGGGAGCGGGGCGCTCTCCTGCGTCGGCCGAACCCAGTACGTTCTTCCTCTGAGAGGGAAGCGGGTGCCGCTGCCGTTGCCACGTGCCGCCGAGCTCAGCGAGCCTGCCCTGGCAGCCGCTGTTCGCCACGGGACGGTGTCCGGGAGCGGCTGCCCGCTGTGCCGCGCTGCCCTCGGGGCTGTGGAGCCGGAACGGCGCGGCTAGGGGAGGGGGAGTTGTCAAGCCCAAAGTCAGGAACCTGGCACGTGCGTGTGTGAGCCACTTTCGGCCCACCTCCCTGTATTAAAAGGGGAGCGGGAACTTAATCCAGTCCCTCTGGAATGTCTTTGGCTGCCAGTTACAAGTCACGTTACTGGCGCTGGCATTTAAATGCATAACTTATGCATTTTGCTTTGTGCATTTCCTGGCACTTCGTGTATAGAAAAGTTTCGCGTTTCTTTTGTATAGTCAGATGCCCCGGTTCCTGACATGTCACTTTTTTTAAAAAAAAAAAGTCAGCTATTTACCAAAACATATAATCCACAGATAATTAAAACTGGCCTTGGCTGTTACTAGATGTTAGTTTCTGATGAAGACAGTATGCTTTTGTTGGGAAGAATGAGATTGTGTGCCTCATTGATGGTACTGCTGCATATAACTTGTGTACTACTTTGTGAAAATATTCTTCATTCCTAGTGCAATCCTTTCAATGCTCACTCAGTTCCTTACCGTACTGCCTTTCTGCTTCCAACTATGTGCCCTGATGGGAGCAATCCATAGCAACTGCTGCCATCAATGGCACTTGGAGAGTATAACCTAGAAACACTTTTCTATTTATGGCTTTGAGAAGATGTGGAAGTTTGTATAAAAAAAATTCCTTGTTTGAGAACTTCTCAGCTTTCTTAGTGATTTACAAGGCCATGTAACACTTTGTTTTCTTAGACAGGATTAATCCCCTTTAATTTGTGATGCATAACGAAGATCTTGGATGAGAGAGGAAATATTCTTGTCACTAGCAAATAAATTGCCTTTTTAAAATCTTCTGGTATTTAGCTCAGCAGGGAGGCTTCAATTTTGTAACGTTTGTTTTGATCTGGTGTTCTAACAAGGATGTAATAAGGAACTTATACTTCTGAAAGACAGCAACTGGAGGTAGTTGCACATTGTGCTTAGATGCTTCATTCTCATCATCTTTTTTTCTCATTTTATAATCTTTCACCTCTATTTGTATATGGAAGAAGTTGGGTAGGGGAAGAAATCAACCACTATTTCCTGGAGCTGATTTTGAAGCCATGTTCTCATGCAATACCTATTGCAGTATTTATCAGGTCAACGGTTCTGCCCGCCTGTCATTTAAACTTGGGTCTGGATAAGGCAGGTCTCTTTCTTCTGCCCCTCATCAGATGCTTACTTGTTATATGCTAGCATGAATGACTGGAGAAAGGCGACACCCATGAGGTCCAGAAATTTCTCTATCAGTGACAGCATGGAACCTTCCCACTCAGTCATTCTTGCATCACTTAACCTCTTGCATAGACCGTTAATTTAGTAAATTACTATTAAACAAATGTCACCCTGCTGCATAAGTGTTATTGGTTAGTTAGTCAAAGCACCAGAACTTTATTTCTCCAATCTGACTCCTGTAACAAGCTGAATTTCAAATTTTACGGTATAAAGAAATTCTACATTGTCCACATTGCCACTCTTAAGTAAAAACCTTTGTTTGCAAACTGTTAGTATTCAAAATATTTTCCATCACTTTTGCAGGCACTTCATTTTCTTTCAGAATGTTCTTCCAATTATGTAATTACATAGTTATGAACATAAGAGTTACAACTGACCAGTCAACCACACACCTCGTTGGAATTGGAAGTACACAATCAGGCAACAGCAGAGACCCTCTCCTCTCCTCCCCCCCCCCCCCCCCCCAAGGCAAATACAGTACAGTACTATTAAATGTAAACTAGTAAAAAAAAAAAGGGAAAGTATAACTTTACTTCTGCATAGTAAAGTTTCAACGCTGTATTAAGTCAATGTTCAATTGTAAACTTTTGAAAGAACCATAATGTTTTGTTCAGAGTTACGAACATTTCAGTTATGAACAACCTCCATTCCCAAGGTGTTCTTAATACGGCGTTCTACTGTATGACAAACAACTGTGGCATGACTGAAAGGTTGGAGAACTTGAAGAAAAGGTAATAAGTCTGAGTTTGCAACTTCTGAGCTATGACCAGGATTAACACACACACAAAAAATAAAATCCATGGCATTCTTTCAAATTCTAGCATTTTAAACTCACTCATGTATTTTAAAGAACAAAGCATAAGTTTTAATACTTGAAATACACTAGGCTCCAGTTTCAATTTGTGAATGAAAACTTTAAGACGTTAAAAGGAAATGAACATCAAGGTTCTTATGTCAATTTTAAGGAATAAATTAGAGTTAGGATGGGGAAGGGGTAAAGTTATATTAGTGAGGATATGGCTAGGAAAAGGGACTGGATGTTAAATGTGGGTGGACTTATCAAGTGTTAGAATTTAGACACTTCTGGAAAGTGGGCAAGGCATCTCAGCATCTTTGTATATAAGATTAGCTATTTCATTATTTTTAATCTTCAAAGTATTGAATTCATGAGCTGAGTCATCTGACCTGTAATAAATGAGGAAGCTGGTGATCATTATTGCAGACTGGTGTTTAGTGGACACCAGCATCATATCATATATATTGTCTCTATATGCCTAAAACTGAAAAATGTGCAAGGAAATGATTGGAGGGACAGAAGAAAAGAATTCTTTTAAAGTAAACAAAGTAGCAGCAAGATAATTTACACCCCATAAAAGGGCAGAAAATCAGTTTACTTAGCTTCAAGATCAAAGTGTCTTTGAATGAAATCAAGTGGAAGAGAGCAGAGTATTGAGTGTGATTTCTTCCTGGGTTCAGACAGGAGCGCAGGGCCTTAGAAGCAACCTATGCCCAAAAGCTGTCATCCATTGCTATTCTGGTCAATGGTACAGCCAGGGGAGATTTTCTTCTCTCTTATTCAGTTGGCTAGGGAGATACAATTAAACAGAAAATCCTCCTCCCTTTTATCCAGAAGAATGGGAAGAAGAGCCAGAAAGGGAATTGCAAACTAGCCTCAGATGGAGCATGCAGCTTCCATGTGAGGTGGAAGCAGACACATTACACCTGAAGCTGAATGTGGCTTCAGCAGTCTCCGTACACTGAAGTAAAGAGTGAGAGAGAGACCACTGCATCTCCTCCCTCTTCTGCTAAAGATGACAAGACATCACTGCTACTAGAAGACAAGACGCAGACCAGAATAAAGAATTCTTATCAAAAACTGTCCTAGCTAAGCCGGGGTGGGCAAACTATGGCCCAGGGGCCACATCTGGCCCTCCAGACATTTTAATCCGGCCCTCAAGCTCCCTCCGGGGAGCAGGGTTTGGGGCTTGCCTTGCTCTGGCGCTCCAGCCGGGGAGCGGGGTTGGGGGCTTTCCCTGCTCTGCGTGGCTCCTGGAAGCAGCGGTATGTCCCCCCCTCCAGCTCCTACACATAGGGGCAGCCACAGGGCTCCGCACGCTGCCACCGTCCCAAGCGCCACTCCCGCACCTTCTATTGGCTGGGAACTGTGGCCAAAGGGAACTGCAGGGACGATGCCTGCAGACGGGGCAGCGTGCAGAGCTGCCTGGCTGCGCCTCCGTGTAGGAGCTGGATGGGGGATATGCCACTGCTTCTGGGAGCTGCTTGAGGTAAGCACCGCCCAGAGACTGCACCCCGACCCCTTCCCTTGCCCTAAACCCCCTTCCCCAGCCCTGATCCCCCTCCTGCCCTCAAACCCCTCGGTCCCAGCCCAGAGCACCCTCCTGCACCCCCAACCCCTCATCCCCAGCCCCACCACCTGCACCCCCAGCTGGAGCCCTCACCCCCTACTGCACTCCAACCCCCAATACAATTTCCATATCCAGATGTGGCCCTCGGACCAAAAAGTTTGCCCACCCCTGAGCTAAGTTGTGGGCACCATAGTTAAGATGGGAGATGTTTCCAAACGTGGCAGTAAGCAAGGGTAGGCTGAAGACTACTGCAGCCTCCAGTTCAACTGTTGACAGCATTTCAAAAGCTGCTTTGGGATATGGCAAATCAAAGCTAGCAAGCCACCAGTAATGGTTAAAGGGGGTAGTAGCAGCAGAGCAGTTTATGGCTCAGGCCTGCCCAAGCTAGTTGGGGTGGGGTTTGGGGCAGGGGCAACTCCCAAAGCAGCTGGATTCTATAGGGCAGAAAGAATTGAAGAAAGTTTCCAGTAAGCAAAAGAGCTGCATAGTACTGGCCATTTTGCTTTTTCCCCCCCAAGAAGATTGGGGAGCTGAATGCAAAATAAACACTGACAGGATCTTTGAGTTGGTGCCTAGAGAGAAAATTTGCAAGATCCTGCCTTTAAGTCTGCAATGGGCAAAATTACCCCAGATGTCTCCTGAATAGAATAGCCTCACTGTGATATTATAGGAGAGGAAGCAAATGTGGCCTTATTAAACTGGTGTGTCGGTGTTGTCCACCACTAACTCACCCAGACTGGTCTACCTTAATTCAAAATTCAATGTACAGGCAAGTCTCATCTTACGCGGGGGTTCCGTTCCGCGGTTAGCACGTAAAGCGAAAACCGCGTATAGTGAAACACTCGAGTTCAATGGCGGGCAGACTCACAAGCACTACAGGTGCAGTTTTTATATTGTTTTTCTTTTTCCCCCCCGTTTTTGCCGACCGCGCAAAGCTAAATTCGCGCATGTTAAATGCGCCTAAGATGCGACTTGCCTGTAGCAACAAAAAGGCTCTAGTAGGAAAGAAACTAGATAATTCTTACTACTTTTCCTGTAGATGTGATCCCAATGATTGTTTTCAACTTCTAGCAAGAGAAATACAAATGCGCTGAATACTCCTCGTATCAGCCAAACAGTTACTCCAGAAGTATCCAATTAAAAGTTCAAAGCACAACTTTTCCTTAACAGTTCCAACAAGAATGCAAAGAACATTACTCTTCACATTGAAGGACTAGATAATGTGGTAGGAATTTAAGTTTTACTCATTGCCTTTTATCCAAGCTCAAATAATTGTCTTTATATCACCACTCCTAATTTTAATTGTGTAATTTCTCATGTGGATTCTCCAAGGGAATCTGCAACTGAAATCTCTAGGAGAATGTCTGTTTAAAAAGTATCAGAGGGGTAGTCGTGTTAGTCTGGATCTGTAAAAAGCGACAAAGAGTCCTGTGGCACCTTATAGACTAACAGACGTATTGGAGCATAAGCTTTCATGGGTGAATACCCACTTCGTCAGTGTCTGACGAAGTGGGTATTCACCCATGAAAGCTTATGCTCCAATACGTCTGTTAGTCTGTAAGGTGCCACAGGACTCTTTGTCGCTTTTTAAAAAGTTTTCTAGAGAGGTCAGGTCACAGAATAATTTGCCACTTCCTATCTATTCTGTAATCCAGAAATACTTTCTTCAGGCTGGTAGTGGGCAGCTCCATTCATACCATACTCAAGGGCAGTAGGCTTTTGTTATCCAACCTTCAGGCTGGTCCAAATAGAGGAAGGATATTATGACGATAGACTGGGATTCACAAGATCTGAATTCAATTCCTATCTTTGCCACAGACTTCCTTTGCAACCGTGGGCAAGTCACTGTGCCTCAGTTTCCCTTATGTAAAATGGGGATAACACTGTCTCCGATCTGGTCTATTTAAGTTAATAAATCCCTGTAGGCAGGCATTCTCATGCTGTGGATATAAGGCACCAAGCAGCCCACTTTCAATTGGGTCATCTAGGCACTACTGTAATACAAATACACCTCTACCTCGATTAACGCTGTCCTCGGGAGCCAAAAAATCTTACCGCGTTATATCAAACTTGCTTTGATCCACCGGAGTGCGCAGTCCCGCCCCCCCAGAGTACTGCTTTACCGCGTTATATCCGAATTTGTGTTATATCGGGTCGCGCTATATCGGGTAGAGGTGTACTATCAAGTGTCTAACAACTAGGCTGCTGGATCAAATTACATAGATTTGTTGCAGTACAAGTATTCACAATTTTCTTCATATACTATAAGTCCAAGTCTACCCCCATTGACTTGTTTCTAGCTGCCTTCTTTGAGTTTTAGATTCACATTAATTGTTAATTATCAGGGTGAACTCTGGGATACTAGTTTCTGAATACTGAACTCAGAGTTTGTTGTTTTTCCATTCCTCCTCTCACTCTCTCTACTTTAGCCTACCAGAAGTCTGTGTGAAGAAGTTTTGTTGAAAGTCAGTGGAATAAATCAGTTTTACATTTCAGTCGTCTCTTAAGAAGTAAGAGTAAAATCAGATCTTGTAACAGAGGTAAGGTTTGTATGACATTTGTACAAATTACCATAGCACTAACAGAGTAGAATGCCCAATCTTTTAGTTATGCTAACGGTTCAAATATTCACTGAACTATAACACTCGTTCCACTACTTCCCTTCAAAAAGCTGTAAACAAATTGAAGGTTTAACCTTTTTACCAAGACCTGTGAAGTGGAGCCATCCTTTCCCCCTCCCTCAACTCTCCCTAGTTACATTAGCAAAATTAGATACTACATCTCTATGCTCTTACTACCATTGCTGCCAATAAGGTGACAAATGGAGCAGAGATCATCTTGTGGGGAGAGGACTATTGCAAGAACATGTGTGATAAGCAGTATGTGGTGTTCCTATAGTTTCTTTTAGAACGAGGGTATGATATTCCAGGGCAGAGTGAAGTACAGTATGACAGCATTAACTTGATAGAATCGTTAGAAATAATGCTACTATTTATATGTAATTTCAGTTGAAAATTGAAGATGCTCATTACTCTAGAACCGGCAGCACTTGATGGTGGGCCAGAGTTCTGTAGCATTTGGTGCTTGTCGTTTCTGGTTATGAAATTTCATGAAGCCACCTAGAACTACACTGCTTATGAAACATTACATGTGACACATAAATAAATGACATTATAACAGGAGCCAATGTTTTCAGACTTACCTCCCTGTCTCCATTAAAACTACAATAAGAATATTAAGTGTAACAGGAGATTCTTAGCCAATGTAAATAAGTCTCACTAAGAAGGGAATTAAGCAAAAAAGTTGGACCGTAAACATCCACACAACTTGATGTGTAAGAAGAGAGGGTATTGTCCTTTTCAGATGGAAGGTTTGCTTAATAAATTAGCCAACTAATTCTATGCTGAGACATAGCCGCCCCCCCACCCCACCCTCCGTACTATAGTACCGAGATCTGTATTTCACACTAGCTCTGTAACATCTTTAAGTTGGTGTAGATGTTGTATATCCTACTATCAAGCTCTCCAGATACTACTGGCTTACACAGCACTTTAAACACTTATATAAACAGACTTCTATATTACTTCTATATTACTAAGTGTGTGCTACTGTGTTATCCTAGGAAGAAGAGATAGGTGAGCCTTGATACAAATCAAGCTTTTACAAGCCTTCTTTTGACCATCATTGTACTGCTGGCTTCTGGTTTGTAGGTTTGCAGGAAACTTTTCAAGCCCTGTATTGATGGAATTAAGCAGACTATGTTATAAACAACATAGCTGGAAACGGTTTGAAAGCTTCCATTTAATACTTTACTGCTAGTTCCACTTTTACATTTCAGTGTTACAACTTGCTTTGCTTTAACAAAATGCACACAACACAGCATTTTGAACTTGCATCCTTAATCTAGCTGTAATATTAAGATTATTTTTAAAATTCCATAACTTTATTTTAGTCCTTAGCTTCTGCTATTGCTGCAACAAAAGAGCTAGAAGCACAAGTGATTATATACGAGGCTGGAAAGGAGGTAAGGCTCAACTTCAGAGAATTAAATTAAATGACAAAGCTCTTACTGTTTTAAATTGTTAATGATCTTAAAATCTAATAGCAAGTTAGTTCTAATTTGAAGTTTCGTGCTGCAGTGTGTTTTTCAAATGTTGAAGGGGAATGTGTTTTAGAACTTACCATTGGTATCTTTAACCTGTTTCAGCTTGTTATATGTTAAAATGTTCAAGTTTCTGTAAGATGTTTAGAGCAGTAAGGCACAAATTCTAACATTTCATCCTTTTAAAAACTTTTAGATTTTTATTTCATATAAGACTGTAAACGTAATAGAGAATTCACACTTGCCAGAATATTTACCTGAAGAGGAAAGCCCACGTAAAGAAATTGAAAAGGCAGTTTTATGAACCGGAACAAAGACTGACACAAAGGGCAGCTGGATTAATAGTGCCACAAACTTTTTGACTAAAACTTTCTATTGGTAACCCATGAGTCACCAATTAAAACAATTAAAACGTAGTCTTGAGAGTGTCATTTTGTGTTATTCACTGTGCTTGAAAAGTTTTAAGATAGCAACTAGTGCTCCATTCACAAGACTTCATACATTATGCATGCAAAGTCTGAAATATACTAAACAGATTTTCTTAAAAGTAACTCTTTTTCCACTAGTGGTTTACCTTGTTCTGTCATATGCAAAAATGGAACATGCATTTGGAATGTAGGACAAATCTTCCGGTTACAGTGTATAGAAGTCAAGCTACTTTTTGGGCTGTTGCACAAACAGTTGAGGCATTTCCCCAGTAGCGGTATATGGACGGAGAAACGTAGCACCTGTTATGCTACAGCTATACTTGTCAGATTTAGATCTGTTCAGAAGAGAGCTCCCATCGTGGGGGTGGTCTAGAAATGTGAATGTATGACAATGTTAATACAGGTTTGTATACATCTCCATCCACATTCATTTTAAGGGATATTGAAATACTTTAGCTCTCAAATATGATCCACAGCAAGTTTTCTGCAGTTATTAAAACCAAGTGAACTGCATTAGTCTTGTAGTACAGTTCCCATCAAGCTATGGTTAGGATTGCTTTAGCAAGCTAGAAGACTATTTTCAAATACATTTCATTTCAGTCTGTTCACTGTGAAAAGTGCTTTTATAAAAAAAGACTGGCTTAAGGCAGCAATCTTTTAACTACTTTTGGATGGGTAGCAAAACACAACAGACTTTGCTCTGGTTCATTACATCTAAGGAAAACACTAACTCCATTGTGATTGAGACTTAGTACTAATTTATAAAAAAAAAAATGCTCTTCCAAGATTTCAGGTATGCAGAGCTATAAGTTTACTTCAGAATAAAACACAGCGTCATAGGGGAGAATCAAAACTTTTGAGTTGCACTTGACCATATCTTTTGGACAGAGCAGAATTACACTGTATATAACAGACAGTAAAAGTTCTTAAAAGTTGATAATTACAAATATCATTTTACTTTCTACCTGTACGATCGTCAACATACAGTTTACTATATCAAGATCTCTAAAGGCTTAAAACAAAAAACAATCCCTCTAAACTACTTTTAAACAGTAAAATTTAAGTAAAATGCTTACATTCATTTGACGACAAAAAAATATTAAAAATGCTGTGTGGGTGGTGCAAGGGCTGCTTTTTCAGCTGGAATTTTTCTTCATATTACTCCTGTAGAAATAAAGAAAATATGGATGAGTTGCCCCCATTTGTCCATTACCGCAGATACATGAAAATAATTTTTAAATGAAAACTATTTTGTCAATTTTATCACTTAGGGTATGGTGAGGAAGGAAATCTGTTCTTCAATTCATCGACAAGCCAGAGTTTTCTACCTTTTCTTCTTTGCGTCTGTCCTTTTCTTCATTATTTTCCATTGTTTCTTCTTCATCTTCCACAAGCCCATCCCCTTGGTATTTGTCATGTGTCCACTTTGGACTGCTACCTGATTTTTTGAAGTTAAACCGCCCTCTGCCACGCTGGAAAGTGCCACGGCCTCTTCCTCTTTTGGCCCAATAATCCACACCATCATCTCTGTCATCATGCTATGGTAACATAGGTCAAACAGAACAAGGATGAGTTAAATGAATAACATTCTTAGACATTTGTACTGCACCTATCACCATAACATGTAGGCATCTTAAATTCAATGCACTGTCAAGTGTGTTTTATATATAATCTGTATGAGAGGTTTTCCAGGGAATACTCTAGTAGTTTACATCCACAGTTTAACCTACATTTTATAATTGATAAGGTTTGTCCACATACTGTAAACAAGCATTTGAAAGAGTTTTAGAAACGATAAAATTTTCATTTATTTGTGAAGAGTTATATCTGAGAGGTCTTGTCCTATGTAGGACTACTCAAACTTCCACTTAAAAGGTGGGCAATAAACCAGTTACTTAATGAAATTTACCAGCTTTAACCTTGTCACTCTATTTTCACAATCTTCTGTGACCGTTGGAAGTACTGCCTTTCACATGCTACCTGATATATCCTGCTGGTGGTGGCAGTATGCAAAAGAGAGTGGGGTAGCTCAATAGCTTCCACACAATTGAAAAGCAGAAGCTGACTACTAATTAATAGGCAAATTCCTCTAGCCTCTCTCTTACTACAAACTTATTTTTGTTGATTTTATTTTAATATCACAAAAATCGTATTTCATATTCTAGAAAGGCCAAAGTGGTTTCTTTTAAGCAAAAGTGATAACATAGATGTAGCGCTCTGAGAACCTACCTCACTGTATAGTAAAATCACATTGCGATGTAATTTTTATAATGCAGTTTTCCCCCATTCAGTATTTGTAACATTATTTGAAAAAGTGCTTAACCCTTGGAATTTAGTGCTACTATTGAGGATGACAGAACATCTTCCATTAGCTGCTTGACTAGAAAATAAGGCTTACAGGTAAATCCCAATCTTATAAGTCTTCAGAACCTTAATAAAAATTAAAGTTTTGTAAACAAGTTTTGGACAGGAGACCCTGTTCAAATTCAAAAACAGATTTGGATTTTTTGGGGGGTGGGAAAATTCAGGTTTACTTGTATGAGATGAGAGCAGAGCAGAGGCCCTAGGTTTCATATATAAAAACTGTTAATCCCTTCTATGAGGAAGAAACACAACTAAAATATTCTAAGGACCCCAAAAGAGTGAAGAAACAACACTAAAGTTCCTCTTGCCTAAGCCCATTAAAATTCCTTCCAGAATTATTGGTGGAGATATTCCTGTATAAAACTTATTACTCTATATTAATTTACTGACTAAAGTTCAGATATCACTATACAAACATAGAAAGTTTATCAGAAATGAACTTGTAATTTTTACCATTTAAAGTATTAGTATTTTATCATTTGAAAATCCACTTACTAAAGAGAGCTTAAGCAGCACAAGCAGAAGAGAGGCTGCATATTCAACAAGTTAAGTAAGAGATATCTTGGTCAATTATCTTAACTACCCTTCTTTTGATACCAGTATGGGAAAGTAATATTTAACAGATGTCAGAGTACTTTAATGCATCTCACTACTCTACTGAGAGCAGCAGGGCTGCTGCTACCAGGGCCAATCCATGTGCACCGTGCCACCTCCCCCTATTCCCCCCGCCCCAATATTGTATGCTGCCATCTACTCATGACACACTACTTTTACAGGACTCTCAGCACAGCTGAGGCACCAAGCATCAGTGTCTGCTTTAAATCCACTGGGGGAAAACACTCGAGTTAGTTTGGGTGGTCTGTATGTGTTTGTTTTAACATTTTAGGCTGTGCGTGGTAGGTTGTCACTCTTCCTCATTCTCCACCCCAAATATGGGAAAAAAGCAGGAGTGGTGGGGGATGTCCTCTCTGAAGTGACCTGCTACTGTTGCCCACCACTCTGCTGCAGAAGGACAGAAGGGAAGCAGGTACTGGGCCAACTAGGACCCTGATGCTCTCATAGTAATATGCTAAAGTCATTGACAGCTACCAGTACAGAAGCAGCATGCACATAGACACTGCCTCATTAACATCAGTTATAAAATATGCTTTGATAAAAGATGCATGCATTATACATAATAAGTTTTCCAGCACCCACCAAGAAGTATTTCTTGCTTTTTGGGGTATATTCAGGATCCCACTCCTCTTCCTTCGGTCTCTTTTGAAAAGTAGCATTTGAGTTGCTGGGACCAGTATTTGTTCCAGCAAAAACGCCTCTGGCTCTTCCTCTGCCCCTAATTCGAAACTGATTAACCAAAGTGTTTATGTATTTAATCAATATGCATATAGTCACAAAGCAAATATTCAAGTTCAACTGTATTAACCAAAATGTTATTTCAGTATTCTTTCCTCAATACATAAACATAAAACAGCAATTTAAGAATTCACATGTAATACTTTAAGTCTAATGCACTAAGGGTACGTCTACACTTACCTCCGGGTCCGACGGCAGGCAATCGATGTTCTGGGATCGATCCCGGAAGTGCTCGCCGTTGACGCCGGTACTCCAGCTCAGCGAGAGGAGTACGCGGCATCGACGGGGGAGCCTGCCTGCAGCGTCTGGACCCACGGTAAGTTCGGACTAAGGTACTTCGAATTCAGCTACGTTATTAACGTAGCTGAATTTGCGTACCTTAGTCCGAAGTGGGGGGGTAGTGTGGACCAGGCCTAAGTGTTCACTTTGAGCTAACAATCCTCTCCATTCAGCTGAAGTGCATTCAAATATGTTTATGGGATTTTTAGTATATGTTTACCCATAATGTGAAATTGAGGGAACTGATTGACCAAAAAGAGGGGAGGACTGCAGAAAAGAACACGAGACCTGGACAGTTTAATACTACTTATCTCTGAATAGAATCAGACTAAACAGACCAGTGGAGGATTCACAAGCTTTATCAAGACATTGAAAGCAACAAACTAAAATGGAGACATTTGAGAATGATAATTTGAAAAGTGTTGGATATATAATATTAAAGAAGACTGTACAGGAACAGAAGTGGGGTTTTTTAGAAAGGTAATCTGGAATATATATTATATATATATATATATATTCAACTAAATGCATAAATTTAGGAAATACTTTGGCCTCTGATATCCTCTGAATCCTCTTCATTGCAAAATTAAGAGTATGACGGGGACATTGTCACTGTGGAGGAGGAAATAGCATTTGGGAAACAGAATGTTGCTAAGATCAAAGCCTAAATCAGCTAATTCCGGAGGCTGAAATTCCATCAATCATATGAGCTGGGCTATGGTGGCTATTTTAGTAATCCTACATTATAAAGCAGTCTAGGTAATATATAGCCCATAATCATGCTACTGTTGTGGGCCTACCTGTTTCAGGGCATGACAGAAAAAGAGGAGCAGACTCTTAGCATAAAGACAGCTCCCTTTTCAGTCTGGGAAGAGTTCACATGAAAAACCTTTAAGGGACTGTAAGGTCAGAAAATGTGACTGCAGGCTTCTATTCACTCTGATAGAAGAACAGATACGAATGCTTTCATTATGTTTATGGGTTTACATTATATAAAATGTGTGTGTGTCTGTCTCATTTTGTAAATAAGTACTGCAACCTGCTGGTGGAAATATCAGTCATGATTTTTGGTGAATAGGCACCTTTTAGAGTTTGCACCTAAGCAAATCTACTCCTTTTTGGCCAGCCAGCCAGCCTATACCATAATAGCCCCAAACGCAAAAGAGAAGATTTTGTTCAAATTAAAGGTTTTTTTTATCCAAAATAAAAACCGTGAACTGGAATAGCCTACTAAACTAGAGGACAAAGACATTTCTCTTTACCTGTACTGGTAAAAACTATACGATCTAGTTTATGATTGTAGACAGAAGGTGCAAGCTAATCTGTCAGGCACTGGCCATTTTTGTAGTCATATAACATTGCTTGTTTATGTCTAATCTATTGTCTCTTTCAGCATAACTGATTCAGTATTACAGGTTACATGAAGGAGTTTAGTTACTCCCTCCCAAAGAATCTGTATGTTTGGAATTTTCCCCCAAGCTGTAGCTTGCAATGTTCAAAGTTATAGCTCCTAATGTTTACTTCCTTCCTATGTTCCTAATCTCTAGGTCTTTTTTACTGTTTTTTGGTCCTCACTGGTGTTTGCACGTGTTCCAGTTTAGTATCAGTGAACTACATTAAAATGCTGTTTACATCATTTTATTGAGTAGTGAATTTTAAAACTACTGTCTGTGGACTTTGGTCAACACACTTCCAAATCACAACGCTAACCACCTTCCAGCCTTCAACCAGTTAGCTTTGCTGCTGACTGTAGTCCAGTCCAGGACATTCAGAGAAACACTAACAAACAAAAGCAAGCAGCCCTGCTTTCCCCAGCACAGCTGCTTCATGGCTGTCAGGTATATAAATTAGGCATGTATGAGTTTGTGGATAACAACAAAATTGAAGGGGTGGCAAACACAGATGAGCAGAACCAAACTGCAAAGTGACCTGGAAAAATTGGAAGCACTGGGGATTACAGACAACAAATAGCAAAATGTAGCTTTAATAAATTGATATTAGTAGATTTAAAATCCTGCCCCAAGTAAAAGAAACCAACTGCACAGATACAAAGTAGCAAGAAATAAGCAAGCAGCGACACCCATAGCATTAACAAGGATTTGGATTTTTTTTCTCGTGTCTTTATTACTGTCCTGATAAGACTCTTCTCTAACCCATTGCTATTGTTGCTGTGAAGGAAGTCTTGGAAGGAGAGTTGTCTAAAAAGAGGTTTCTCACTTCTGCTGTGGTCCATAATATGAAAGTGTTTGAGACTTCTTATTCTGAATAATTAACAAAGACTGCACTACACTATTAGACACTTCAGCTTGTTAAACTATTGTTAGTTACCTTTTGTTTTTCATTTTTAGCTGGTTTGAGTAATCAAAACATTCAGATCCAAGCAACTCTGAACAGCACACAATAGCAATCGGTTACATGATACTTCTAAAATGAAACACTGCACATCTTAATCTTGGGAGGATGGATCCTAGAGTCACGCCAATTACCTAACACTGCTTTAAGGTAACAATAGTATAGCAATGAAAGTTTTGGAGGGAGCAGAGAAAGACTTACAAAGGTGCCTCTCGGCCTGCTGACTCCTGTAAAACCTGAATATTCTTTCTGCTCATGGTGGGTTTTGAACTCTTCATCTCTTTCTTTCTTGCCATCTTTTTCTTCTCGTGAACTGGATGAGGCGGAAGATGGGGATGAAGATGAGGAAGATCGAGAACGGTCTTGCTCTCTTTTTTGTTTACTGAAAAATAAAAAACATACTTTGTGCTGTTTTAAAAATAGATACCCTGTAGCATGCTACACTAATGGAGGTCTCTGTTTATGTAAAAGCTACTTCCCCCTCAGGTTATAAATCATCCATAAATATGTATTTCAGATTTTAAGGTGGAGTATAATTTCACTTTTCATCCTCCTTCCATATATTTAAAATATATTGTGCAAATACTACTGCTAATTAGTTGGAAACCAGTAGACTGCAAAATTAATTCTCTGGTTTTTGATTCAACGAAGAGTGGCCTATTTAACTGCCATTTTTGGGGTAGCAAAAGGGAAAGAAGAAGGGAGGAAAACCCTTAGAGCAAAAGTTATAAATTTTAAGTTAACTGAGTTTCCACATATTGTTGAAAATAGCAGATATATTCTGGGCATCCCTATGTGGATGCCAGTGGATGACAGTGTGGATACCAGAGGCAGAAAGGAAATGGGAAAAATGAAGCACAAGTAAAATCCATCATATGCCCAGTGTAAAGCAAGAGGGAAAAAAAAAAAAACCTAATGCAAGACTCTGTATTGAGTAACCCCATATTGGCAGTATTTTGACCCAATTTACAAGATTTTAATACAACACCCAATAGGTCATACCTGAAATCTCTTACCACAGCTATAAAGTATCCACTGAAACATAACTATTAAAAACTAACATTTTTCTTTAAAAACAGCCCACTGGCTTTAGAAAAATAAATACTTCTCCCTTCTCACCCATGTTAAACCTAGACATCAGTAAAAATTCTCATACTCTGGGTGTTATGAGTTGAAAAAGTGCGGAATCAAGCATAACGAACCAAAGTTCTTACACAAACTGTTTACAGAAATGTACTGCATTGAAGTCCAACCTCCTGATGTAGCCTGGATAATAGGACAGATTAATTTGTCATTTTTTTTTTCAGTGTTAGCTTGCTATTCCAAAGTTTTTGTCCTCATCCACCATAAGCCGTGTAAAAGACAGATAATACATTTTTGCTGTAAAACAAATAATTTTAATTGTTTAAATTTAAATGTTCCATTACACAGTGAAAATTGAAAGCAATTAAGCTTACAATTACAAAAGGCTAATTAGAAACTAAAAAACCTACTTAGAAAGTTCAAATATTTACCTGTCATCTTTGTAAGATTTGTAATCCTTGTAATCTTTTGGAGTTTTCTCCTGCTTTCTTGATCCACTGCTTTCCCTGGAACCTTTAGAGTCCCCTCGTTCTTTACTTCGCTCTTTTCGACGACGGTCAATGTCGTGCCGAAGATCAGCAGAATCGCATCTTAATTTTTTATCTGCCTGTGAAAGGAAGAGATTTCAGGAACAGCATTTTAAAATGGAAAAATCCAGACGAGATAGAAGTTGGCCTCCCATTTGCACTATCTCCAAATTTCTAAAGAAGTAATAAAGTTTGCCTAGTTTCAACACTATTCAGAACATTCAGTCGATTTTTAATGACAGAAAGTTGTTTGACTTTTATATGTCTATGCCTGATGATTTTTTTAAACTATCTAGGAATTTAGCTTCTGAGAAGATGTTCCACCAAATCACCAGGGAGATCTATTTTTACAAGCGAACTGTCAGGTTTGTGTGGGTGGATTAATATTTAGTACAATTTATTCTGAAGAACTGTTATTAGGACAGCATAAACAGCTGATTAATTCAGCTACAACATCTGCAAATGAGCTGTTTTCTTGATTTCTAGTCCTTGGGTCTGCTAAGTGCTGCAAAAATCAGGAAAACTGGAAGGAAACATCCTGGAATCTAGGCAAGAAGTTGCTAACATATTTTGTCCAAGGCCAGAGATGAGAAATAGTCTAGGTCCAAGTACTTTTTGGGCTAGAAATACAAATCAAAAGAAAAATACTCCACCCTGAAGTTTAGACTCAAAAGGAAATACACATTATTTTACTAAATCTAGAATACCAATTTAATATTAATTCAGAACCTACTTTTTGACTTTCTTCTTTAAAGACTCTCTCTTCACCTGCTAAACGGGTATGCTTCCTCAGGGCAGTTGGAGAGATGTCAATCCTCCTAAATGTAAAATAAAAAAAGTGTCTAGCCATACACGCAGGGGATCGTTTATGGCTTCCTGTGTTTCTTTTGGACATTTGAGAAAACAAAGAAATCAAGAGCTACTCTATTTTTCAGCAGCATGATCTTTTTATTTATAGTATTAGGTCCCTATAATCCCTTTAAATCTATTCAGATAATGAAAAATCTGGTTTTGCCCAATGAAGTACATTAAACATACACATGTGCAATTATGACATTTTGCTTTTCCCTTATTTTTAAAGATGTAAAAGCATTAATGGATTATGTATTTCAAGAGCTCTGTAAAAGTGATCAGATCATTAAAACTAACTCACGCTAAGCAGCAGTTAATAACATCCCTTTAAAAGTAGAAAATTAAAAAAAAGTTCAAAAAATATTTCTTTGATGCAGACTACTACTAGAGAGAGAGTATTTTTAACTTCACACATGTAACATACTCAAAATAAGGCATGCAGCCTTTTATAACTAATTCCAATGCTTAGCAATGATATACATATGCCCTACCTTTGCTTACCTTTCAGACACTAACGCAGCTCAGGTTTTTATTTTCAAACTGCTGTAAATTATTAATGCAGTTCAAAAGTTAATGATGAAGTCACAATATGAACTAGTTCACATATGAGAATAATAAGCACTCAAGTGGTGTTTTTCCATCTTCAAAATACTTAAGCCTCAATGCTCAATACTGCATGTGAGGCAGTTAAGTATAGCCCCAAAGAGATACTGAGGCAGACAAAAGACTTGCCACAAAGCCACATATAGAGCTGGAGTTCGGACCTGTGCTCAGACCAGTTCATGCTTCTCTCAGGTGAAGAATTCAGAGGTAATTAGAAAAGCATTTATGGGTTCTTATAAGAAACAGAATTTATTATTTCACTGAAATAAGCAGCATGTAGTAATGCAACTGGCATATACCTGTGTATTTCTGGGCTCTTTTGCCGGGTGCAATGTTCTTCAGTAGCTTTTTGATACGCAGTGAACCTCTCATTTAGGGTCATTCCAGCTGACTTGAAGTATTGTTCTGTTGGTTACAGAGGAGAAATTCTGTCTAGTTAGTTAAATTCCATCTACATAAGTATTTCCATTCCTGACAGAAAGATACATAGCAGGCAAAAAGAAATGAAAATATTTAAAAAATTTATCAGAAGAAGAGGCAAATCTGTTAGAGAATTTTTCCCACTCTTACCCTTCTTGTAGCCTCAATGAGCAGATAATAGCAGCGCACAACACCACTGCAAGCTTCCTCACAGGTATGCCCTGCTAGTACTAGAACTAATTCAAGCACCATAAACTCATTAGAGTCAGACTCTTCCCTTTTCACGGTCACATTTTCCTCTAATGGAGGAAAAGGAGCAGCTGTTTAGGTTTCCTTCTTTACACTTTGCCCAGAGGAGCAGATGAAGTTATTTTGAGTCAGTATTTGCAGGGAACAAAGAATTTCCAAATAAATTTAATTTTTAACTTAAGATAGAATTCGTTTTGACAGAACATTTAAACAATTTATGCATCAAGAATTACATATAGACTTATTAAACGTAAGTTATTTCTTAAAAGAATGCAATTTTTCCTTTAGAAACAGAGATGATAAAATTATCAAAGTCAATTAACAGCCCTACAGCTGAATATATTCATTTAAGCATCTGGCATCTTGGCAAACCTGACAGCTTCTCTAACAAATAAATTTTCTTTTGGCTTTTGAGACAGTTAAAATTAGTAATAGCAACACTGAATTTTTAAAGACCAGCTCAACAAATGTGTTTAAATGTAAAATAGAAAGACGTATAAAGTCATGAACTATGAAATGTTACATATGAAGCAAGCTATCTGCTTAACAGGTCAACATACATCTGTATCAACTTACCGCCCAACATCCAGCACATGTCTCATAACCAATCATTAAAACTTGAAACGGCCACTACAAGGGTAGTGCCTCAATCATAATTCCATCAAACCCAGGAATTTGAGCTAGCAACTCAGTTTTTATGCCATTTTTGCCAGGAAGACAGAAGGTTCAACTTTGCCTGTTTTTGCATCTGTATCTTTCAACAGCTATTTTACTTTTGTAACATGGATTTTGCCATTTCAAAACACATTCCAGGACCTAGTTACAATGAAAAAGAAAACATCACTGGGCATTTTCAGCTCTATATTAATAAAGAGCTGTTCAGACCAGTTGCATCACACCAATAATGAATCATAACTTCAGTTCTTTAAAAAAATGAAAAGTTACTAAAATCCGATCACAAAAAAGTAATTTTGAAGTGTGCAGAAAGGCTAAAAGTTTTAGAAACAAAATATGGTATACACACATCAAATAACTTGGCCACAGACTGGTTGATAAACAGTTATATTTCCCAGCCAGATGTTAGACTTCACCTATCACATTTACAGAGAGACAGTTTAAGTGATCTATTCAGTCATCAACATACAAGAGATTTAGAAACACTGCCTCCTGCAGGCCCCAGTCCTGCAACATGTAAGTCAATGGGAGCTATGCCACTAACTTCAATGTAGGATCAAGCTCTAAATCCCTGACATATCAAAAAGAGAATAGATACTTTGGTTTCAAATGTCAATATGTAGTCAGCCAGTACTTAGCAAAGGATTATTTAATTAAATAATCTTTATAACTGCTCTACAAATCCTCTTTGCAAAAATACTTATTTTGCAACCAACTCGAATTTCAGAATACTACTAAGCCTTGGTCCCTTTAGCTATTTATTATGTAGCACTTTTTTGGATGTTCAGCACACCAACTTAGCATATCTAAACTATCTTAATAATGAATGCATAACTTCGGTTAAATTAAAATTGGTCATCTGATCAAGTGGCTCTTATTCTAGGAAATTTAAAAAACTCGATTCCCTCTTCTGCTGTGAACACCAACAATTTTCATCACTAAGGTATTTTGTCTTAATTAGTTCATTAAGAGAGCTGAAGAAGACATGTTTGGCAACAAATAAGAAATGCTTTGCTAAAAAAAAAAAAAAAAAGTTGGTGCTCATTTCAGAAACTCTGTAAATGTCCTCACATGTTAGACAAAAGGACTGTACTCAGTCAGACAATACTGAGTCTCTGACTAATAAGCCTGCAGAGTATTTTATACTTAATTGTGATATAGGAAATCATCCCTCTTTACTGGGATGCTTCCCAAGGAACTGATTTAGCCTAATGATAGTGAATGGTAATAACTGCTGCTCAATCCGAAAAGAATTAGTATATAATCCATTTAAGAGGGATGAACTTGGACAGTGCCAAGTTGCCAAGTATGAAATTCTATGCTCCAGTGTCACATAAACTGCCAAATAAGGAATGAAAACAAGATGAAATTTCATCAGTTTTATTTTTGTATATTTATTTCACATAGTTTTTATTCTTTCATACTTTAAAAAAAATATTTTCTGAAGAGGGATACTGGGATGTCCTAATCAAAGGATTCTACGGTATTTTCACATTATATAGAGTAATTTGCCAACAGAAATCACAATCACTAAACATGAGAATTAGCAACCTCAAAGAAATCTAAACATTGACCAATATACAGTTTTTTAAATATAGAACATTTAAACTTGAGTGCAAAAATTCACAAATTGTCCACAGCTTATTTCACTGTATAACACAGTTTATCAAGATATACAAAATTAGTATTACTGGTATAGTTTTCTGGGACTAGCTGTGCAGTCTTTTTGGGGGTTATTTTAAGATAAGCTTTTCTCAAAAGGAAAAAAGTATGAATCAATCAGTATGAAGAAACAGAGAATTGAGTTGTCTGTAGTGACATTAAGCAGGTTTATCTGTAATCGATCATTTTTCTAAATGCCGACACTGATAATTGCTGTGGTAAACTGAGTACATACCTTTGACATGATGAACCAAAGACACAATGTGCTGAATAAATGACTCGGACGTGCTTTTGCTGGCCTGTGGCAACTTAATGTGGTCAAAGATGGATCGGAACTCTTGCTCCTTCTTGACAGAATGGACAAGCGTACTAGCAAGCAGCCTGTCTTTAGTCAAGGAAGCAGGTCTAAAATGCATCAACAAGAAAGAGAGACAAAAAGAAACCAGTGGTTTAAATAATGTCTAGGTAAACTCTGTACACAGGTGAGGAAGTGTACTGTGAATTGGGATAATTTACCTATTGGAATCATCAAGAGGGACCGGTGCCATTTTGAGCTTAACTTCAGGACGATGGGAGTCACTGGCTATCATTTTGATCCTAAGTGGGCTCTCCTCTCGGAAGGTGGATTTTTCTCTCGCATCCAGATTCTTGTGTAGAGGGGGACTGTAATCAAAGAGTTCTTTGAGCTTTTCAGACTTTACCTGCTCAGGTGACTGAGTTTCTTTCTTCACCATTATTCTCTCAGAACTTTTGTCGTCTTCCTTGTGCTTATCTTTTGTTGCACTAGGCCTTTCCACTACATAGCCAGTCTCTTTAAGTTTATAACTCTTGTCTTCTCTAAATCCATCACTCTCTCTATTGCCCTTCATTGAAATTTTAGATTTGTATTTGGTTCCTTCCTCCTCAGCATTCCGGTGAGATGCAGTAGCAAAATTTTTACCCTGATCTGCGAGGACAGATTTTCTGAACTGTCCATAATCCTCTGTCTCCTCTGTCTCCTCCCCTTCAGAGTCACTGAACTTTTGTTTCCCAGCATCTTTACCAATGAAATAATCTAAAGCTTCCTGATCCTCCCATTCCCTTTCTCCCTCTGTCCTCCCTTTTTCTGATCCTCTCTCCTTCTGGGCCTCTTTCTCCCTGGTATTACCCCTATCAAGCAGGTATACTCTAGACTCTTCATCTGTGTACCTGTGGATAGCAAAGAAGAGGATGGTAACTCTGGATTGCATTCATTCCAGTTCATTTGCATTTCACTTCTGAGTCACCTCAGTATCACAGAATCACAACACAAAAACAAATTCCACTGAGTAGTTCAACTGTTCGGCATATACTTTTTTGCACAGCATTATTATTACATCTACAGCCACTTATGTGCTATCCTTTGAAAAATATATATATATATGAAAAGAATCCCTTTCTACATCAATTGACTACTGGAATTTTTAAAACTAGTGGTTTGGGGAGTTTTAATTTGGTGCCCAGCTTTAAGCACTTTTATGCCTATCATTCTGTCTGTAGGAGAATCATAGAAAGTTTAGTATTTCAGTTTGCATTTTACTCTTGAACCCTGACATTGCAGGGACAATTCTTTCAACAAAAGTAAAAGGGTACCATTAAAAGAGAAAAAATGAAAAACCATTTTCAAAATCTTGTTGTGCTTGTAACACAGAGATCCACAATTCTATATTGGCATAAGTCATTAGTCACAGTAAGGCCTTGTCGATACTACAAAGTTTTGTTGGCAAAAGCTGCCTTTTGCAGAGAAAACAGGGGAGGCGTACACACTACAAAGAGCTACTCTGGGCATCAAAATAAAACCATCTCAATGAGAGGCTTTTTGTAGCAAAGTTAAAGCGACAAAAGGTCTGTATAGTCACTGCAGTTTGTTTTGTCCACATAACTAGCTTCCACCAGTATCCCACAAAGCCTGTCATGAGCACTCTGCTCACTGTTTTGATCTCTGCTGCTCTGCAGGCATGCGCCCCTCCCCTTTCAAAGCTCCAGGAAGTATCTGACACCTGGGTGTACTGTTCTGTTTGGGGAACAAAGAGCAAATCATTAAGGTGGAATGCTCCTGTTCTGCCCTGCACTAGGAACACTGGGACAGGCAGGCTGCTGCTGGAGAGGTGGGCGGAAGGGGGGGGGGGGGAGAATTGCGGTGCTGCTTTAACATTCCTCACAGAGCTGCTCAGGATGCCACTCCCGCAGCTGAGGTGGTGTAGGAGAACTCGGAAGGGATCACAGAACCATAGGCAGGCAGAACAGGCTGCTGTGCCAAGCAGAGATGGGGGGCTGTTGTGTGTGTGGGGGGGGTCCCTCTCCCCCTCAGGATAGGTCCGTCAGCCTGCTGTCTCCCCAGCCCCAGACACACCACTCTCCTCTCCCTCCCCACCCGCCTCACTCTTCAGTTGAAAAAGCAGTGGACAATCTATTAGGATGCCTCTGGAATGATGGAATTGAGAAACCTGCATCATGTGACACTGTACCTGCCCCATGAGGAATTGAAAACCCTTCCCAAAGCACCTTGCAGCCAGTTGCACAGTGGGATAGCTACCACAGTGCACTGCTCTCTGTGTCGATGCAAGAGCTGTTAGTGTGGATGCACTCTGCCAACACAAGGAGCTAGTGTGGACATGCAACAGTGGTTTTAATTAAAGCAGCATAACTTTTGCCAACAAAACTTTGTAGTGCAGACAAGGCCTAAGACTTCAGGAATACTGTGACCAACTATGTAAACTGGCTTTTCAATCCTGTGTACACTGGGAATTTACACTACCATAGCTACATCTCTCAGGGGCGTGAAAAATCCACGACCCAAGAGACGTAGCTAGGCTGACCTAACCCCTGATGTTGACAGTGCAAGGTCAACAAAAGAACTCTTCCATTGACCTACCTACTACCTCTCGGGGAGGTGGGTTACCTACACTGAGAGGAGAACCGCTGCCGGCAGCGTAAATAGTGTCCACACTGAAAATGCTACAATGGTACAACTGCAGTGCTGTTGTTGTAGCATCTTCAGTGTAGATATAGCCTCAGGGAGGTGGATTATCTTCGCTAATGGGAGAACCCCTCCCTTTAGCATAGGTAGTGTCTACAGTGAAGCGCTGCAGCTGTGCCACTATAGCAGTTTAAGT
The DNA here is from genome assembly GCF_028017835.1 of Emys orbicularis. Lineage (NCBI taxonomy): Eukaryota > Metazoa > Chordata > Testudines > Emydidae > Emys > Emys orbicularis. Next base: position 106,669,689 of record NC_088685.1, read on the forward strand.
GTAGACCTATCCTAACTCCTTTAACATTGCTGAGTGCATTTAAAAATTAATGCTTATTTCATTCAGCTCCCACTATCTCAATACAGTATTTTCATGCTAATAGTTTCCAATATACTCACTGGCAGCAATGTATTTGCTTAGGGAAAAATCTGAATCCTGGTGCCTTTATAAGTACATTTATGAATAGCAATTCAGTGACTGAACAATTTAATTTCAGTTCCATAAACAGCATAGATAGAAGCCAAATTGCTTCATTTTTCAATCCATTTTTATAAGAAATCAGACAAAAAGTTAACAGTCCATTTTCAGTAAGATTTCTACAGCTGTATTTTCTTTTTAGCAAATAAAAATCAGAAGACACCTGGTATACACTACCCCCTTCCCATTTAATTTTTTCTTATGAACCCATAATAGATACTACTAGTGAACAGAACATATAAAAATACACTGTAAAGGAAAGGGACAACCAACTGTTCCACAAGGATACAGCTAAGACAAGAATTTATAAGTATAATAAAAAGGAATGCTCTTCATGTGTCAAGCTTAAGCATAACTAGACTGAAATTAGTAAGCAGTCACGGCTGTTTCATTCCGCAGTTCAGGAGGCTTATACGTAAATTAAATGAAGTTCAACAGACCGAGCGGGGACATTTTAAGATTCAACATGACTTTTACAGATATAGTTCTTACCTTTTTAGAAACTTTCCACCCTTTGCAGTTTCCTGTTCCCCAGCTTCAGGATAAAATGAGCGCATTCGAGCCTCCTCACGTGGAGCACTCTGTGAAGGGATTGTCTTTCCAGGGCTTCTCCTTGAAGGGATGTGATGCAATGGGCTATTCTGAGAAGGACTGTAGCGACTGGAACCATTTCCAAGGGAACCAGAGCCAGACCTCTCAGGGCTATGTTGAATGGAATGTGAATGTTGAGGTGTGTTTTTAGCTGAGTGAACTGTGCTGAGCAAAGGGGCATCAGAGCAAGATGAACTCTGACTGGGTGGGGAGGCAACAGAATGACTATGGGGTGACCTTGGACTGTTATCATATGCTGAAAGGCCAGGCCAAATGTCACCAGAAGCTGCTGATGATTTGTTAAAGTCATCAAGGGACTCAGATGGGTCATGTTCAAATGTATCTTTCTGTTCATCCTGTGATTTACTTTTTAAAGGGCTATCTTGCAGAGGAGCTCCCTCAGTTTTCTTAGCCTGCTTTTCCAGAGAGCCACGTCTTTTGGAAGAGACAGGCGATTTGCTGTATGGGGATGAGGAACGAGATGAAGAGGACCTTGGAGACCTGGAAGATCTGTAAGATCGACGAGATCTGCTCCTGGACCTCTGGGAAGACACAGACCTTCGCTTTGGACTTCTGGAACGTGAACGACCCCGCCTAGGGCTTCGGGAGTGTCTTCGATTCCAGACAGGTCTGTAGCCTCCACGATGATATCTACCACCTCCTCCTTGATAATACCCTCTACCTCTTCCTCTGTAACCATAGGGGCGTCTCATTCCTCTATTATTTCTGTAATCTCTGCGATAATCTCTAGAATAAACACGATCCCTACTGCGAGATCGTGAATATGTCCTGGACCGAGACCTAGAACTAAAGTTAAAAGAAAAAAGTTAGTACATGACAATTCAAAAATCCTTTAAGATAAATAACTCTACTAAAACCCTGATGTCAAATGCAATTTGTTGGGAATACACTAAAAGTACATGAGAAATTAACTCTATAATTAATCTTTATTGACTATGTTACGTATAATCTGTCAAATAAAAAGACCAGCAGTTTGATGCTGCAAATTAAGTCAGTACTACAAGTTACTTGTGATTTGAAAAGCTATATGTGAGAGAGTGACAAGCCATTAGGAAAGGGACCACACAAATGAAATACACCTCTACCCCGATATAACGCGGTCCTCAGGAGACAAAAAATCCCACCCTGTTATAGGTGAGACCGCATTATATCGAACTTGCTTTGGCCCTTCCTGTTCCTTGTTCCCTGACCACCCCCTTCAGAGACCCCCGTCCCTAATCACCCCCAGGACCCCACTCCCTTCCCAACCCCCCTGCTCCCTGTCCCCTATCCACACTCCCTACCCCCTGACAAGCACTCCCCGGCAGCGGCGAGAAGCGGAACAGCCCGGCCCCAGCCCGCTCTACTCCGCCACCTCCCAGCCACGGCGCTCCGCTTCCCGCCGCCGGTGAGTGCAGGGAGGTTGGGGAAAGGACGCCCTCCGCACTCACCTGCGGCGGGAAGCAGAGCGACGCGGCCCCAGCCTGCTCCACTTTCCTTGCCCCGGCCCCAGCCGTGTCGCTGGGGGGGGAGTTGGGGAAAGGTCCTACACTCACCTGCGGCAGGAAGCGGAGCGCCGCGGCTGGGAGCTGGCAGAGTGGAGCTGGCTGGGGCCGGGCTGCTCTGCTTCCCGCCGCCAGTGAGTGCGGGGAGGTTGGGGAAAGGACGCCCCCCCGCACTCACCTGTGGCGGGATGCGGAGCGACGTGGCCCCAGCCTGCTCCACTCTGCCAGCTCCCAGCCGCGGCGCTCCGCTTCCCACCGCAGGTGAGCGCGGGGAGGTTGGGGAAAGGACGCCCGCCGTGCTCACCTGCGGCGGGAAGTGGAGCACCACGGCTGGGAGCTGGCAGAGTGGAGCGGGCTGGGCTGCTCCGCTTCCGCTGCTGCTGGTGAGTGCGGGGGGGGGGGGGGTCCCTTCCCCCAAGTCCCCTCCCCCGAGCGACACGGCTGGGGCGAAGGAAGCGGAGCGGGCTGCTCCCGGCCCCCCTCTAATCCCCAGGGCCACTCTGGGACTGCAGGGCCCCCAAAAGTGCCCCCCCACAGCTCCTGCCTCCCAGACCCTGGGGGGGGAGGGGGGGGAGAACCCCTGACCGCCCCCGAGACCCTCTGCCCCTTATCCAACCCCTTGGCCCGGCACCCTTAACACGCTGCTCAGAGCAGCGTGTCAGAGCTTTACTGCCTTGTATGCGAACCCGTGTTATATCGGGTCATGTTATATCGGGGTAGAGGTGTACCATGTAAAGAAGGGGAAAAAAATCAGGAAGCATAATTAGCATTCTTGTTCTACACCTTGAAGAAGTTTAAGGGTAAAATAAGTGAGGCACTAAATGATTAAAGCAACAGTACTAACATCTAGTTCATCTAAGATGAATTAAAACTAAGATGAATTCAAATTAGATGAACTAAGATCTCAAAAATAACAGGAGTACTTGTGGCACCTTAGAGACTAACAAATTTATTAGAGCATAAGCTTTCGTGGGCTACAACCCACTTCTTCGGATGCATAAAGAGTGAACCATATATTGAGGAGATATATATACACACATATAGAGAGCATGAACAGGTGGGAGTTGTCTTACAAGACAAGATCTCAAATTCACTTTTGTTGAAGACCACATGTAAGTGGAGGAGATATTAAAGAAAAGAGCAACTAAACAACACAATATTAAATCAAATTAACCCAAAGAACTGTAAATTAAAGTACCATCAATTTACCTGTATCTCTTTTTTCTAGAATGTGATCTGGACCTCGACCTAGAAGTGGACTGAGATCTGGACTTTGATCTTGAAGAATGAGATCTAGAATTAGATCTACCCATTTTCTTCAGTGGATTACTTCTAACCAAAAGAAAGAACAATGAAAAAAAGTCAAAGGGAAAACATTTAGATTTCATGTAGCCCAGATTAGTGAATCTTACTGTTATATCATGAATCAGGCTCTTAGTAGAGAGAGAGAGATTTTTTTCTAGTCAAAAAGATTTTAACTATATAAAAGTAAATACCACTTTAGCACTTTGGGGAAGAAAAAGATTACATCCAAGACTGACTGGACCATCCTGATTCTTTAAGTTACTGATGTTTAAAAAAGAAAAGATTTATCCATTTTATAATTATAGAATGAAGTCCTGCCAGTACAGATACAGCACAGCTATGCAAACTTTCCCAGACTGTTTTGCATCTGTCCCTCAACTAGGAGCAGCAGCAGAGGGGAAACTGGAGATTTTCCTTTGCAAACACTGTTCAGATATGCATTCCTCCCATGTGATCTCCTATACTTTGCTGCACTTTGTACAATCTTGTGCTTTGCTAACCCTCTCATCAGTTTATAATGGACTTAAGATCCGTGACAGAGATGGGCTGTCAAGCCACTACCCCAGATCTCTTGCGTCCTAACTATTTGGATGGAAGAGCTTTTGGGGGGAGGGGAGAGAGACCAGGATGACAAAGAAATCCCCCCTCAGCAAGAACTCAATGATTTAATAGGGAAGGGGAGGTTTTCTGGTCAACGTGTTTTTCCAACTTTGGACAAGTGAGATGTAGTAGCAGCTTGGAAGGTGTTTTATACCTGCAATCAAGCACTGAATGTAAACCGTAGGCCAATTTAATGCAATTTTGACAATTTCCCTTTCATCTCACTTTTAAACAAGTTATCTTCATCCTGAGCAATTCAAAATTCTCCACGTGAAAACTTTAAAAATTCAGAAGTGTGAAATCAGATTAAAGATTTTTCCTATTTTTTTTTTTAATCTATTCACCGCTGAATGGAAACCATAATTTATATGGGAGAAGTAGCATTAAAGAAAAACTACCTTCTTTCTTCAGTTCACAGTATAAGTCTGAGCTACTTCGAAGGCTTCAAACACAGATGACAATTTGCACCAAAGCTGCCAATTTAAGTAAAATATCTTACTTTTTTATCTATACAATATATGCCTTTAAAAAATATTACTGACTGCTGGAAGCACAAAAGCAAGTTATGCACCCAAAACTTGCAGGTCTTTCCAGAACTGCACAACCTGATATGCTGACCCTTAGAAAAAGACATGAAGAAACACCCAGCATTCTGTTTAAGAGAGAGTAATTTTGAGCTGTATTACCCTTCATTCACATGGACTAAAGCTACATAGCCTCAATCACATTTCCTCCCATCAAGGATTTTTTTTAAGTTTCATTTTTTAAAATTTTCTTACAAATTAATATGAAAATTGTTATAGGCTTTAAGTTGCTTAAGAGGACAGCAACTAACTGAATAAAGATACCTGGGGTATAATTCAACACTTTTAAACTGATCATTAGCTGTGTAAACTGACAATCCTGCCTAGATATAATCTTAAAGAAACATCAGCCATAGGGGAAAAACACCCCACACAACTTGGTTCTTTCCTGTTTAGAGTTTCAAACTTCCCTATGTTCTATTAAAAACAGAATAACTTTGTTTCAATATCATTTTCCTTTGAAAATAACTCAAGTTGAACTGTATTCATTTGAGAGAAAAAGAGTCAGCTACATGCTGACTTGAATTGAAACTCCTGGCAAGTAGTTTGGAGCTTCTGGTTTTAGGTGCCTCAGAGTCCAAAATCAGCAGTGCTATACAATGATTTAAAGTAAGTTAAAGCAAAGGGATAAAACGTATTGATACTGACACTTTATATAACCCTTTTATAAAACCTTTATCTATTATTGGCAATACAAGTGCAATAAAACAAGGATGTTCTGTCATGCAGCTATGTATATTTTTCAGACGTTGGAGTCAGTCACACACACACACACATATATACACATATATTCTAAAATAAAACAAAAACTTTGTTAACTTTAACTTAAAGTTGTACTGTGCCTATACATCCTACTCGCTCTCCACAAGGATCTTTACCAATTAAAGAAACCTGAGTACATAACAGTATAAAAGTGAACTGTTATAAGTAGGTATATATATAACACTCAGTTTATGCAATCTCTTAAATTTCACTGAGACATTTTACACATGTATATTTAAAAGATTATGAACTGTAAGCATATTTAAATGTATATGTACCTTCCCTTAACATTTAAGAGAGAGTGTGTGTGTGTGAGAGAGAGAGAGACACACACACACACACAAAACCATGGTCAGTGTAGAGCTTAGGAGCTCGACAGGGGTCCTGATTTCCACTTCCTCACACTGCACCGCAGAGCTTTGGAGCTTCTTCGGTTTGTTCAAGTCTGCAGCTCCCCCTGCCTTGCACTGCTCTGAAGAGAGTAGGCATAATCCACAGGGTATTCCATTTCTATTCTATTTCTCCTGGCCCAGCATACACTTTATGCAATGCAAGCTCTTAATATTTTTTTAAAAATTGGCATGTAACACTATGTAAGTTTGCAGTTTTCCAATCAAGTGTGTTTTTTAAGCTAGGTGGACTCAAACATATTGCATACTTTCAAAAGCATCCATAACAAAACTTTCATGCCACATTAAAAAAATTTTAAAGTTACAAGGGGAGTGAAAATAAGGCTACCATGGTTCCATTATATATAAATAACTGCTAGTAAGTGGCTCGACATTCAGGATAACTCAGAGATTTAAACAGAGGTTGATGAGTTTTCTTTGTAATTGGCAGAAAAATACCCACTTGCCATTCTGAAATAAATCCAAGGCTACAAAACAATTGTGTATAGAACTAGATAAAACACAAACTTGCAAAAGCCAGAACTTTAGTCTTTTAACTCCAAAAAGGCAGTCCTCTATCAGGGCCGGCTCCAGCGTTTTCGCCGCCCCAAGCGGCCAAAAAAAAAAAAAAAAGATGCAATCGGCGGCACTTTGGCGGCAGCTCTACCGCCGCCACTTCATTCTTCGGCGGCAATTCCTTCCCTCCGAGAGGGACTGAGGGACCCACCGCCAAATAACCGGATGTGCCGCCCCTTTCCGTTGGCCGCCCCAAGCACCTGCTTTCTGCGCTGGTGCCTGGAGCCGGCCCTGTCCTCTATTACTTGAGATTCAGGAAAACTTGTTTACCCAGATGAAATGTAGGTCCCATATGTTCTCTCTAAGCTACTGCCAGTCATCTATGATTAAACTACTCACACATAGGCCTGGTCTACACTTAAAAATTACATCGACCTAGCTACATCACTCATGGCTGTGAAAAATTTCACTCTCTGTGCAACGTAGTTAGGATGACCCATCATCCACGGTAGATGCAGCTAGGTCAACACAATTCTTCCTTTGATCTACCTACTACCTCTTGGAGAGGTGGTTTCACTACATCGATTAAAAAAAACCTTTTGTCAATGTAGGAAGTGTCGACACTGCAGCAGCATAGCTCCAGTATGGCAGCTATGCCACTGTAGCACTTGTAGCCATACTCTAATATATTTATTTTTTTAAAATCAAACTGCTTAATTGCAACCAATTTTCTTCAACACTACAATTAAATCTCACTGAAAATTCTTACACAGTAGAAAATTTTATGACCAGATTTGCTAATTTTCTTCAAAGTTTACAGAAAAATTCTCCTTAGTTTTCTGGTACGCCTGGCAATTTTCAAGTCAAATCAATTTTTCCGGCCAGACTAATAAAAGAGATTAAAAATAGATTCATAATAGAACCTGATTATTTCCATTTTAAGGATGCAATCTGTTCATATATTTTCACTGTGACTATTTAGTATTACTGATTATACATTTACAAACTACATTCTAGGGGTAGGCATATTCTCAACTGGACATCACATACACAGAACATTTTACTAGATGCAAGATATATTGAATACTGAAATTTTAGAAGTAAACATTTTAGCCTACATTCACAAATACTGTAGCCTCTGGAGGATGAAACCATTCAATTTACATCTTTTAAATAGCCAGGATCAGACTAGAAATACAAAAGTGACAAAATAAACCAAGTGTTAATCTTACCTTAGGCCTCTAGATGTTAATCAATGAAGTGATTTTAAAATTCTCGAAATGTGCTCTCAGAAATATTAATTCCTGTAAAACATAAACATTATTTTGAATGACATGCATATTCAGTTTTCTAAAAAGGTTTATGTGGATGAGGCACAATTTTGTTCCAAAAGGTTTGTTTAACATAATATGTGTTCAAAAATATCACTGAGGAAAATGCTATGTAGACAGGGTCTAACTGGAATCGTCTTTTTAAATGACATCAATGAAAACTTTATAAGGTCTCTATGCAACACCTAATAAGGCTATTACACATATATGGATATATTGGATATGGATATGGATAAGGAGGGAGGGATAGCTCAGTGGTTTGAGCATTGGCCTGCTAAACCCAGGGTTGTGAGTTCAATCCTTGAGGGGGCCACTTAGGGATCTGGGGCAAAATCAGTACTTGGTCCTGCTAGTGAAGGCAGGTGGCTGGACTCGATGACCTTTCAAGGTCCCTTCCAGTTCTAGGAGATAGGATATCTCCATTTATTTATTTATGGATGCAGAAACGTCCAAAAACATGTACAGGCATTTAAAACCCTAATATTTTCTCATAAAGTTTTCTTTTACAGTCTTATGGGAGCATAAAAGATATGGATAGTAATTAATCTGCTACCCACCATGTTTCATTGTATAAGGAATTTTGTTCTTTTACACAGAAGGAATCAGAATGTCAGAGCATATTAGGAAAACATTGCACCAGAATTCAGCATTCCATGATCTGTACAAAGCGTCCAGCACAGAAAAGTTCTACACGAAGATTTGGATTTGTAGAAACAGAATCACATTTTAGTCAGTATCTGGCATGTCAGAGTAAATGAACGTGGTCTCAATTTAGGTATTTTTACAGCCCACAGCACCACGGTATCTGAGCACCTCACAGCCATATGTAAATTAAGGGCTCACTACTACCCCACTGAACTAAATAGGAATTTCTCCACGGGTTTTCAATGTTAAGTAGGATTGATGCATAAATGCTTCTGCATCCCAACATTATTTAATAATTTGGAAAAAAGACACTCAAATAAAAATGTCTAAACATGGACCTATTCAGGTATAACTGTTTTCCAAAAGCAGTTAGACACTTCTTGCAAAAGTCAGAGTTTGACTAACTCCATGTGCAGGCAAGCCTTTAGAAGAGTAACATGTTTCTAACTTTCACAAGTGTCTAACTTCTTTGGAAAAATGCAAGTATAAAATGCTTGCTTTTATAAGATCAAACTAAATCCCCACAGCCTACATTTAGGGACCTTCCTCCTCTGTGAATCACTCCACCTCCTTGCTCCATTTGCCTGCAGCTCTCCCAAACAGCAGCAGAATGAAACAGAAGACTGTCAACGTCAAACACCTGCTCAAACGATTTTGAATTGTAGCAGCAAACAGAGCAGTTTTAGTTTCATGATATTGTTGCTTGCTTAGTTTAGTTTCATGATATTGTTACCATAAGCAGAGGCAAACATCGGAACGTGAGCTTTAGAACTGTACACGCAAGAAACAATTTTTTAAGAGAAAATATCTTAATTTTTAACACTCGGCCAATATGGATAGTCACTCACCAAGGAAAGACAACCAAAGAGATTTTTTCAGCCCCTGAGGACCAAATGAGGGGTTAGGAAGAAAAATTTCCGCACAGCATAACAGGAGTAACCTTGAGGTCTCCAGCTCCACACCCACAGAAAGTGAATCATCCAGCAGAATCAAGCGGATGCACACTACATAATCAGTTTTCAGCAAGTGGAAGCAACAAGGGATCTGGGCAGGTAGGTCATTCCCACTATCATTGGCACCTTCTATCCGTGAAAATGGAAAAGGATGAGCAGAAATGGTTCTCACCCCACGTGCCCAACTCTGGTTGAGTATTCATTTCACAGGTCTTTTCTACAGTACTGAAGCTAACTTTTTTAAATTGCTTCAGTCAGCATAGTTGTGTCACCAAGGTAGACAGAACATAACTTTCTCACCATTTTAAAGACACTTCTATACCACATAGAAGTTTTTAAAAAGATATTTAGGAAAGTTATTCCTATCTACTTTGACAGAAAAACTATGTTACCAGAAACAACTGAATCACGCCCCTCCCCTCCTCCATTTACATAATGAGCAATTTCAGCAATGTAGTAAGGACTCTGGCCCTTGGCTAATTGTTATTTTAAATGGTCCCAAGGAGATTCTGACGTTAAAATCTTGTTTACATTAATTAGATAGCATGAATAGGGATAATTCACATGTTGTTGTTTGCAGTGTTGTAGTAGCTATGTTGGTCCCAGGATATCAGAGAGGCAAGATGGGTGAGGTACTCTCTTTTATTGGACCAACTTCTGTTATGACAAAGCCAGTCTCTTTCATCAACAGAAGTTAGTCCAATAAAAGATATTATCTTACATACCTTGTCTCACCAATTCTCATTTTTCATTAATGTTAGTCTACAAAAAATGCATGTGTTTTCCTTTTTAAGGTTGTATCTTTGAAAGCCAAGTATTTAATTAGCTTGCATTTCTGTACAAAACAGCAAAATTTATTATAAAGAACACCCCCCAAAAAGTCCACTTTTCCTCACAACATGATTTTTCAATGACATTACATATGGTTTCACGGAGACTACTGTTTTACAACATCTATTCAGTATCTGTACCCTATAAACATAAGAGAAAACACCCACTTTTTCCTCCTCTTCTACCATGGCATATATGCTTAAAAATAAACTGGAATCCATTTATAATCTATATAACAGTGAAATGCTCATTACAATAAACAAATTATATGTAACAATTGCACAAATTTCTATAAATATATAGTATCAGAGGGGTAGCTGTGTTAGTCTGGATCTGTAAAAAGCAACAGAGAGTCCTGTGGCACCTTTAAGACTAACAGATGTATTGGAGCATAAGCTTTCGTGGGTGAATGCCCTGCATCCGACGAAGTGGGCATTCACCCACGAAAGCTTATGCTCCAATACATCTGTTAGTCTTAAAGGTGCCACAGGACTCTCTGTTGCTTTATAAATATATAATGACACCAAGTTTGTCCAGGCTAGCTTGCGAATGTGTGTGAAAGAGACAGGGAAGTTAGTGATTTGACTTGCTGTGCAGATACAAAGTTTAAAATAGGTTTTCTGTTTTCACTATATGAAATTAAGCACACTCATTTGTTGCTTTTGGACACAATAAATTGAAAAGATTTGGGGATGATGCATTTGCTACTTTCTCAATTGACAGAAATTATACCTCAGGGGTTCTAAAACTGGGGGTCACAACCCCTCAAGGGGTTGTAAGATTATTACATGGGGGTCACGAGCTGTCAGCCTCCACCCCCAAACTCAGCTTTGCCTCCAGCATTTATAACAGTGTTAAATATTTTAAAATGTATTTTTAATGTACAAAGGGGGTAGCATTCAGAGGCTTGCTGTGTGAAAGGGGTCACCAATACAAACGTTTGAGAACCACTGTACCTCAATTTGCAACTCTGTGTATATTTTCAGATTTTTCAACATTGTGAGATTATTCTTGCATACACACATATTTTCACAGCTGTCTGAATGTTAATACTCCTGGGGGAATGCTGAGCCACTGCCTATGTGCAGAATTCACGTCCCCGCAGATGTTTTTCTCCACAGAAAATACATTGTCAGAGAGGAACTGCAATTATGCCTTCTGCCACCAGGGGCTGCTGTGGCACCAGCACAGAGGGCAGCTGGCTCACCATAGCAGTAGCCGTCAGCAGCTGATAGGGAGAGAGCAGATGCTGCTTTTTTCACAGCAACATGGATATGGGGGGATGGACAGAGCGGGGGGGGGGGGTCACACAGACTGGGATTCAGAAGGGCTAGTGGGGGGAACAGACGGAGCAGGGGCTGAAAGGGAGTGGGGGTGCAGGGCCACATGAGAATGGGGCGATGGTGGGAGAGCTGAGTGGGGATGCATGGACACATGAGGAGGCAGTGCATGGGGACACGGGTGCAGGGACCCATGGGGGTGGGGGGAGGAGGGGTGCAGGGACACATGGGGATGGGGCAGATGTGCCTGACTGAATGGGAGAGACTAGGGGTCAGCCAGGGTCTGCATGGGGGAGGCTCCCCAACTCCCTAACAATCCTCCCCCCCCCCCCCCAAAAACCCTACAACTATTCCATACTTCTCCCATCCACACCCAACAACACTCCAGTCTCACACCCAGGCTCCTTCCGAGCCATTACTTCCCTCTCCCTCAACTCCTCCGTTACCCGACTCCCCTCAAGCTTTTGCACTGCTTCTGAGGGGTGTGCGAAATGTTTTTGTATTGTAGTTTAAATGAATTATTACTCAAAGTTGTGTGTTAATATGCCTAGTAAGGAATCTTTTTGTCAAAAACATTTCCTGAATCTTTTTTGTTGACTGTATTGTGACAGATGTACTTGTTGACAGGCATTTTGAAATAAATTACCAAAATAACTGAAACTGGAGTGTTTATAGGGTCATTTTGACAAATAAAATATGTAGAATTTTTAAATATTGTATGCAGAATTTTAAATTTTTTGGTGCAGAATTCTCCCAGGAGTAAAATGAAAACGATTGTCTCTATGCTATACAGACAAAACATGTCCATCTAAGAAATACTGTGATACAGAAATTAAAGTGAGACAGTGAAATAATAAAATTGATTTTCTCCTGAACTATTTGATTCGAATCATTATTTCCCTAGAGAGAAATGAGAGGATATTACAAATATATTTGTACATTTAATAGATGTCATGTTGGTAATAACATTTCTTTGTTCTGCTAGCAATCTATACACTATAGATATTATTACCCACAAGTAGAAATATAAAGAGAAGCCTATGTTTATTTAATGTGCAATTAGGAGTCAACACTTAAGTTTTGAGGAATCCTGCCAGCACATAACTTAGATCTGATAGTAATGTAGGTATTTTAAACAGCAAATCTCAATAATTTCGAGCTGGTGCCAGTCTGGATTACATGTTTATTTATCAGAGCAATCACTTATATCCTCTTAGAACAGTGGTTTTCAACCTTTCTTCATGTGCAGACCCCTAAAAAATTTAAAATGCAGCTGCAGATCCCTTTGGAAATCTTAGACTATCTGCAGATCCCCAGTTGAAAACCACTGCCTTAGAACATAAAAACAGCCACTTTATGCAGTGCCAAGGAAGTCTCTGTTTCATGCTCCCCCTGCTCTTTCTATAGTGGAAGGTAACTGCTCCTTTAAAGAAGGAAGAGTTGGGCTAAAAGTTTTGCTTCTAAATCTCCAATCGGCTATCAGAGTTGTACTGACTTGGCAAATGCTGCGGGTGCATTAAGTAAACAAGAACCTAATTCCTGCTCCATTAGAAGACGGGATGGAAGGAAGGTGAGTGTTTACCGAGTGAACAAAGACTAAGGACAAGACTGAAATCTCCCTTTTCAGCTTGGGCGCTCCCTGCATTTGGTGGCACCCGAATCTATGGGATCAGGTTCCCCCGGCTCGGGTCGCTCTTTCACAAAGCGGAGGAAACAGAAAAATGCAGGTTTTAAATAGGGGGGAAAGAACTATAAAGCCGCCGAACGTGGACCAGCGCAGGACCCGAAGCAGCGTCCGCCCCCGGCAGAGCTGAACGGCTCCCCCGCCCGCTCCCAGCGCTGCTCCCGTTGAACTGGGCACGGCTCCCTGGGCCGCTCCCAGCAGGCGCTGGTTGACAGCACGGGGCCTGCCAGGCGATAACGTTCCCCCCCCCCCCGCCGGGTCCCGTCCCCTGCGCTTCCCGCCGGGCCCGGCGCACGCCACCAGCCCACTGCTGGGGATGGGGCGGCCGCTCGCCAAAGGCACCGCAGCTCTAGGAGCCCGCGGCAGTCCCGGGCCTAACGCGCGCGCTCCCCGCGGAAGGGGGGGGGGTCTGGCGCCCCCGTAGTTTCTTTTTCCCCTCAGCAGCGGCCTGGCCGCGCGAAGCAGAAACACAAACCCGCCAGGAATTGCGCGAGGCCGCCAGCGCGTTGGCGGGACCGCGCGGCTCCCAGTTCCCTCCGTTCCCTCTCTGCAGCTCGCGTAGCCGAGCCCGCCCTCTGCCCTCACCTGGCGGGCGGCGCTCCCAGCTGCCCCGCTCCCTTATCGCAGCTCGGCCGCCATTTCCCGTCGCCGTGAGGAAGAGACTGGGAGGGGAAACCATAGAGAAAAGAGAGAGGACGACTACGGCAGCGCGAGACTAGGCCACGTCATTTCCGCTCTAAGCTAGGTAACGTCGCGCACTCATTAGCCACCACCATGTTGGTCTCGGGCTTCCGGGGAGTGTCGGGTCTCTGCCCACAGTAAAGATGGCGGTCACTGCTTCCGGGTTAATCAGGTGACGGTAAAGTCAGTCACATGACACCCGGGAGCCTGTGTTCGTATCCTGAGAAAGCGAGTGACCAGAAAGGGTTGGGCCCGAGTCCCGCCACCCGTGTAGCGACCTGCACCGACCCAGGGAACAGGCCGAGCTCCCCCCATAGCACCAGCTCGTGCCCTCGGCAGCTCCTAGCTGAGTGTAACCGCGGGGAAGGACTCCTGCTGCAGCATCCGGTCCCCGTCCCCCGTAGAGTGACCTGCAGGGAGAAGGGCCCCCCCACTCCTGGGAGAGTTACTTACCTGTAGGGGGAAGGGCGCGTCCATCCACAGGAAGCTGTGCAAAGGTGTTTTCTCTCTCTGTGTAAAACTGAGTACAGCCAGGCCCTCTCTCCGATCCTATCAGTTTTACAGGAAGGAATGAGATTTCTTAACAGCAGCGCTTTACTGCAGGAGCTTTTGCAGCAGATGTTTGCATATTGCTTTGTTGCAATACACCAATATAATATATGAGGAGAGGGAGCAGGAGGGAATTTACCTTAATGGTTCCAGCACTGCCTGTACAACAAAAATGTACTGTGACTGCTCATTGTGATACTTGAATATCGGTAGTGCATTCACATGCCACAAAGTTGAGTACATAATAAAATAACACTAATTTGGTGGGTTTTTACTTTCCCCCATTACTTCTGACCTTTGATTCCTCTCTCCAGGAAAAAGTTCCCTCACCCGGCCTTTTTTCTGCACTAAGGACGTTAAAAAGAATCTTCAGTCTTCTCTCTATGGCCTTCTTATAGGTTCTGTTTTATATAGATTCCATCATCATGGTCTCATCCAAGTTCTTGGTGCACAGAAGAACAGTTGTTCAGATTGAAGGAATATTCTATATCAGGGGTTCTCAAACTGGGGGTTGGGACCCCTCAGGGGGTCGTGAGGTTATTACATGGGGGGTTGCGAGCTGTCAGCCTCCACCCCAAACCCTGCTTTGCCTCTAGCATTTATAATGGTGTTAAATATATTTAAAAGTGTTTTTAATTTATAAAGGGGTTGCACTCAGAGACTTGCTGTGTGAAAGGGGTCACCATACAAAAGTTTGAGAACCACTGTTCTATGTGTTAGCTAAGCTCCTTTACATATTCACATTTCTAAAGCGGAAATGGGAGTTTCTGAGAGTCTATGGTCAAGACCCTTCTGAGGTCTAAGAGCAGTGTTGTCCTGGCATGGCATGCTGCATTGATTGTAAATTACAATGTGATGATGTAGCCCCACTCCCAAAGATATCACAGGGCGCAGAGATTGAGTTTCTCTCATTGATACCAGTGTAAAGCTGGAGCAACTCCATTGAAATCAGTAGAGTTACTCCAAGTTTACTCCATTGTAACTGATAGCAAAATTTGAATCTGAGCTGTGTAAGGTTTAGCGCTTCCTGAACAAAAGCCTGAGACTAACCCTTCCAGCTATGTCATTTCACGTTATGATTGTGTTTAGTCTCACAAACCAAGTAGTATTAGGCTGTGTCAATCTATGTATTGGACAAATTACAGGGAAAGAAGTAAAGATGATTCAGTAGATGGCACTCTTTCATCTAAGTCAGCTCTCAATGAATACCTCGTACTGCTTCTAGTAGAGACTATGCAGGTAGAGGAGCTTGTCTCTTTAATGTATATATAAATTGAAATAAATACAAATAAAGCCCTTCCCAACAATGGTAATTTAAGAGCCGATGGCACTTTCATAGAATAGATATATTAGCCCTGTTATTCTGGTTGGGTTTGGGTAATTACATTCTACTTCCCTAAATCCCCCCTGCAGTCTCAATTGGATATATTCTTTTTAAAAAAATCCTCAGTATATTAATAAGAGCTATGTACATGAACCCAAGTTAGAATTTGGGCTATAGAACTGTTTTGTTTTCTCAGCCATTTTGCTTTAGAGATATATACTCATTTTAAGAGCCCCAGAGGAAAAGTGGCATGGGAAAGTAGGGCCAATAAACATTTTATTTTATAAAGATTGTAAAACAAAGAAATTGATTGTTTAAATGTTGGTACCTTGAGTCCTGTAGTCATTTTTTTAGAACTTACTTTTTTTGTTTAGGTACTACTTTATAACTGCCTGTTTCTTGTCTTCCTCAGTATTTACCACAACAACAGCATAGTTTATGCAGTTTAAGATTGTAGTCTTTAATCATGATGACTATGTCAACAAGGCCAACAGACAGCTCTCTGACACCACCTACTAAAAAGAAGACCCCACACCACAGTTCACACAGGAATTTAAAGATACCATCAAATACCTCCCCAAACAGCTCCAAGAAAAACTCTACAACCTCATCCCCCACATACCCACCCCAGGGACCTTCTACATGCTTCCCAAGATACACAAACCAGGGAACCCAGGCAGACCCATCATGTCTGAAGGAATGTCAGGAAACCATCCTCAATCCACTCACCACACAAAGGACTAGCTTTCTCCAAAGCACTACTGACTTCCTCCAGAAACTCCGCAACATTAACAACTTCTTCCCCCACCCCAGAAAACCATCTTTGCCACCAGGGATGTCACCTCCCTATACACCAATGTCACTCACCATGATGGCATTGCTGCCTGCCTCAAATACCTATAAGATGTACAGTGTTCAGAAAGTCACCCAAAATCATTGCCAAACTCATCCATTTCATCCTCAACCACAACTTCACATTTAACAACAAACATTTTGTCCAAATCATGGAAACAGCCATGGGTACTAGGATGGCTCCCCAATATGCCATCCTCTTCATGGGCCACCTCAGGAAAGAATTTCTGAAAAAATGCATCACAAAACCAGTGATATATCTGAGATACATCAATTATGTTTTCATTGATGTTTTAGGTCAGACAACCTAAACTCCCTCATAGATTTCCACCACAACTTGAACCACCACATGCATCCATCAAACTCTCTCTAAAACACTCCCTCACCGCATCAACTTCGTGGACACCATGATTATCTTCAACAATGGAATCCTACAAAAGACAACAATAACTCCTTGCTTAACGTTGTAGTTATGTTCTTGAAAAATGCGACTTTAAGTGGAATGAATCCAATTCCCCATAAGAATTAATGTAAATGGGGCGGTTAGGTTCCAGGGAAATTTTTTTCGCCAGACAAAAGACATTATATACATATACAGTATAAGTTTTAAATTATTTTAAACAAATGATTTAATACTGTACTCAGCAATGATGATTGTGAAGCTTGGTTGAGGTGGTGGAGTCAGAAGGTGAAAGAGGGTGGATTGTCCGGCTGCTCCTCTTGCTGTTCTTTCCAAAGTGCCAAAGGTGCTCAACTCCCAGCTCTGCCCCAGGCCTGCCCCCACTCCACCCTTCCCCCAAGGCCCCACCCCGCCCCGCCTCTTCCCGCCCCTGCTCCACCCCTCCCCCCAAGCACGCCGTGTCCTCCTCCCCTTGCCCCCCAGCCTCCTGAACACTGCAAAACAGCTGATTGCTGCGGGCAGGAGGCGCGGGAAGAGAGGAGACAGGCTGTACGCCACATCCTCGCTCCTCCCCCCCTCCAGAGTCTCCCCTCCCCAGAGCCTCCTGAACGCTACGAAAAAGCTGACTGCTACGGGCGGGAGGCACGGAGAGGGAAGGGGGAGTTGCTGATCTGCGGGGCTGCCAGTGGGTGGGAGGCACTGGGGGGGGGGCTGGAGGGGAGCTGATAGGGGTGCCGGCCCACCCTGGTTCCAAGCCCCCATGGCTAAACAGCATTATAAGCAAACGTTGTGCAACTTTAAATGAGTATGTTCTCTAATAGATCAGCAACGTAACAATGAAACAACGTTAACCAGGACAACATTAAGTGAGGAGCTGCTGTATATACAAGAAACCCATAGCTCACCCTTACCTCCACAGATCCCTCCCAGACACACCAAAAAATCTGTTATCTGCAGCCAGGTCTTCAGAAACCACAGAATTTCCTCCAAAGAGAAAGTCCAGGATACACACCTAAACACATTTAAAACTGCCTTCACTAAACAAGGACACTTCATCAAAGAAATAGATTTCACTATGGAATGGGCTACCCAAATACCTTGGAGAACCTACTTCCATATAGGGAAAGAACCAAAACAAAAAACCTCTGAGCCCACACTGGAATCCATACAAGGCATCTTGAAACAACTACAGTCCATATTTGATGGGGACCCCACCCTGAAAGAAATCTTTCCTGAACACTCTCTTCTGGCCTAAACAACGGCAACCTTGCCAAGCTCATTGTCAGAAGCAAGGTCCCCACAGACCAGAACCAACCAACTCAAAGCAGCATCAGACCCTCACAGAACAACGAATGCAAAACCTGCAGACATATCTCCGCTGCTGTGATGATCAGCATCAGCCACAACATACCTTTTAAGATTCATGGGTCCTATATATGCCTGTCACAATGTCATGTACCTCATCCAGTGCATCAAATGCCCCAATAACAACTATGTGGGTGAAATCAGACAATCACTATGCTTTCGAATGAACTCTCACAGAAAATGATAAAAGTCAAAAAAAAAACATTTCTCAGAAAGTGATCACTCCATATTTGCTCTTTCAATAGTCATCTTCAAAGAAATCCACACAACACCTTCAAAAGGTGAGGCTGGGAACTTAAATTCATAACTTTGCTACACACCAATCACCATTGACTCAACAGAGACTCTTGTTTTATGGTTCATTACAACAATTTGTAATGTATCAGACTGCCTGCTACCCTTAATTGCCCACTTCAAACCCCTTATGCATAACAATCTAATCTGTAATTGTCCACTTCTTTTCAACTGGCCTCCAACATGTGTTATCCCTTATGCTTAACAATCTGTGCCACACCTTGTATTTAGGTCAGACACCCTGATTTCCTTCCCCAGACCTGAAGAAAAACTCGGTGTAGCTCAAAAGCTTATACCTTCCACCAGCAGAAGTTGGTCCAATAAAAGATATTACCTCACCTACCTTGTCTCTCTGTAAACCACTTTGAAATCTTCAGATGGAAGGTGTTATAGAAGAGCAAATATTATTAATTAATACATTATTGCTTTAAAATCCTGCTTCTTTTCTCACGTAGACAGTTTAAAAATGATCTTAAAACTAATCCTAAATGAGTGAAACTTGGCACATCTGCTCACCAGGGTTGAATTAGATACAAAAGCGGAACTTGATGGATTCTGAGGGGTTTTTTTTTATTATACCTCACATTGCTCTCTTGGACATGCATCCTAATAGCAAAGTTTGAAAGGCCAGTGGTGGTAGCAGCAGAACATAGCAGTGAGTCTCTGGGTTCTGTTGCTGCAGGATATGTGACTGGGCAGCTGGCCCATCTCCTTGAAGATCCTTACAAGGTGGATTTGGCAGAAGTGAGGAGGGAGCAGACAGACATTCCTAACCCTGCTTCCCCCATTCCCTAAGAAACAGTAATGAAGGGAATGGGCCAGCTGGACACTCCTTGAACATCTTGCAGGGAAGTAGCCAGAAGACATCACTGGATTGAATAGCAAGGAGATACACTGCTTTTAAAAGTCTTCCTCATAAAGACTAACTAAAAGATACAGGGAGGCCCACATCTATTGGGGATATAGGGAGCCATGGGTAGCTCTTGATTTGGACTGAATGGTATACATTTTTAGGGGATCTAAACATCACCCAAGTAGCTACATCCCTAAATATCCAAATAAAAACTGTGCAATACTGTTGATAGATTTAAGCATAATAGACAAAGGGAGGGATTTCCAAAAGCAAGAGATTTAGGAGCACAAGTTCTATTGAAAGTCAGTGGGATTTGTGCTCCTAAGTGACTTAGGAATTTTTGAAACTCCTACCCTAAGTATAAAAATGAGTCTTTAAAGCTTACAATAAAATGCTTCAAATGCAGTGGTATATGTATCCATGACAGATGTATCAAATACATTAATATAGGAAGCCTGACTTAAGTGACCACTCAGCACACCAGCACAAATTCATTGCCTAACAAAGAGGTCTAGAATCAACTCCGATTTTACAGGAAGCCTCTGGAATATTTAAAATATCATATCTTATTTTCAATGGTGTCTTTAATAAAAATGTATCTGTAGAGGAGAAGGCACTTGCACCTACAGCAATGAAACTGCATAAAGGAATGGGGGGGGGGGGCGGGAAGCACTCTCCTGCCTATCTGTTCTCTCTTTCTGCCCAGAGAAATTAATAAAGTACTTAATTTTAACAAGGGAAATTGGACTTCCCTTGCCTCCCCTCAGGATGAGCCTTGATAATTTTTGATTTACATAGTCTATTTTTTCCACATATCTTTGCCCAGATTTTGTTTATCAGGATATAAAATATAATTCTAAGTACACTTCTGATATTTGTATTTACACATTTTCTCAGTTTTTTCATTCTTCATGACTAGGACATTTTATTTGAAGCAGTTATGAACTCTCTGTCTAGCCAGTTGGTGCCTTTGTTCCTGTCTAAACTTCAGTAGAAACTGGAAAAACCTGTTGATTTTTTTTTTTTTTTTTTTTTTTTGGTATACCTTTCCTATTGGCAAAAGAGATGTAGAGAAGGTGGTGCCTTGCCTTCAGCTGTGATGTCACTTTACATAATCACAGCCTTCTTTGTCCATTATTCCAGAGGCTTTCACTGGCCTCTGAGTTGTGAAGGCTTTGATAGTTGTTTCAATAAATTTCATTTGTTATTTATGGAACAGTTTTGTATGATCGCTTTATATTTCTTCAACCAATCCAGAAAAACAGTAATTTGTACATGGCTCTGTTCCAGCCTTTAAACTAACATCTTATAGATCTCACAAGGAGCGTACTGTTGACAGTTAAGTTTTGTTGTGCCATGCAGTTTGTTTGCACATAGGAAATAACTTAGAAGTTTTGCAGTGACTCTAGAGTGTTATGACAGTGTTGGGTAAATCAAGCTCTGTAACACACCAACTCAGGAGCAACAATTTAATGCAAAAACTAGTGAAGATGTGAAGAAGCTACTGTTTCCATATCTCTTCCTTTTTCTCTCTTGTTTTGCGTTGGTATCAGAACAAGTAAAGTAAAAATGGCTCAGCTGTGTGAAAAGTGTGTGAAGTTGCTTCAGGACTTTGTGTCCCTTGTGAAGAGGATGTCCTCAGGTCTGATACAGAACATTAAGGAGTATTTGATTCTGATAAGTGAATGCTCTTGCCTAAAACGAAAGACCTCTGAAGCCAGACAGCTATACAAACCTGTCCTTCTGCCACACGAAAAGGAGATTGCGCGAGAGTTTCTACAGCACATTGAAACAGGTGAGGGGCAGTTATTTGGGGTGATTTTTTTCTACATAATGACAATGGACTACTGATGAAACTGTGCTGTTTGTTCCAACTTGGGTTTGTGCAGTTCAGTGCTGTGGTACAGGGATACAGCTACAGTGCTTTTCCTGCTGTATTTGGGAAACTGAGGGTTCAAGTGGCATAATAAAGAGCTGCATCAAAATGATCAATAGCTTTCCACTGTGACAGAGCTACAAATGCATAACCTGATTTGTACACAAAAAACATGTTTCATAATTCAGAGTCTTCTAGAAATTAAGACCAAAGTTTATCTGGTTAGTGGGAGGGATCTGAATCTTTGCCTTATCTCCCCTTCCCATTTATTGGAGTTACAGTGCTGGAAACAGAATGATCCAGCTCTTTAATCACACAACTACAAATTAAGTCTAGGTATGTGACAGGATTTTAGAGGGTGCTAATGTTTGATAAAACTGTTCTGCTTTGGTACTCACAGAATATATTCATTTAACAGCTCCACTCTATTCAGTTAGATTCACATTAATTTTCTCATATGTTTACCACATAATCTTTGTCATCACATACTTTATCTGATTTATTCATTTACCAGCTAGTCATCTCGTGAGGGTCTTTGTGTTTTTATGTACAGGAGTTGGATTTGTGCACTAAAATATTATTATAAGAATTATCCTTTATCAGAATACACTCATTCCTACCCCTCTGCCCTGAATTTGTTTCTGAGCTTGTTGTGCTCCTATGAAACAACGTAAATGCAGCCTGATTCTGAGAGGACACTTTTTGTGTGGTGTTGAAGTAGCTCAACTTTCAGTGGAACTTGAGGGCCCACTGCAGCTCATGGGATCAGGCCCACGAAGCATAGTTTCCACTCATCTTGATAGAGGGGGGATAAAAGGAGGAGGCTGTTTTGTTGAGACAATAGGCATATAGATTCAATATGAAGACAAGCAGTACTGAATGCAAGAAAGACTACAGGGATCATCCAAATGTTACTGTACGAGATAAATGTTGAGGGGAAGGCAAGGATCCAAAGGATACAACCTCTCTTTGCATTTTTAAGTCAATACACCTAATACAGAAATAAGGTAGGGTTACTCATAGGCAATAGCAGCTACATATATGGTGGGGATGGTTCCTTGGGCAATGCATTGCCTGTCTGTCCACATTTTCAAAATTTCACTGCACTTTTTAAAATCCCCTGGCCAATGTGGACACAAAGAGAGAAGAGAAGGATGCAAGTACAGCTTCTTATCAACCATTAATAAAAGAATGTCTATTACTGGTCTTCTTTAGCAGAACCAAGCTGCTTGAGATTTATCATGACATTCCATTTGTCACAGAAAAGGCGTGGAAAATAGTGTTAGGACCCCCAAAATACGGGTGATCCCAGTTCCTTGTCTAAAACTTTAAGTAAACAGTCTTTACATGGAAAGGCCTTTCCTGACCCCCAAATGAGAGGGAAAATGCAGGCTCTCTGTGCAGTCAGCCTGCAGCAGCTACTGCAATCTATTGGTTGCAGTAGTGTCCACAGACTACTGTTCCCCATCTGCACTGGGATTTTAGCTGGTGGGATCTTAACCCTTTGTGGACCCATTGGCCATACTCCTGCTTACTCACAAAGCCTGGTAATGTGTTCCAGCAGAGTAAAACATCACAGAGTATGTGGGGACAGGGAACGGAGTGAGAAATTCCTCAGTACAGTGTGTTATTATGCCTCTGCATTAGGAAGTGATAGAAAATAAGCTTATGATAAAGGTGACTTGACCACTTTAAACATGCATGATATTTCTCACTAGTTATTGCACTAAGATTTTATAGTGTCAAATACCCATTTAGGTACATCAGAATGAAACTAGCATAACTGAAAGAACAACTAGGTTCATAGAGTATAAATGGTCTCAGCCAGCTATCAGGGAGGAATAAAGTCCTGTATTTTTTGAACAACAAAGTCAGCTGGGATGCTGCTTTCTTTCAAAAGACCAACCAGCTCTTACAGGAATAAAACTATTGAGAAAGATTGGGTAGATCAGGTAATTTATGCATTTTCTCAAAAATAAAGTTAGAGGTTACTATTATTGTCAGGGTTATTTTCTACTGGAGTCTCCTACCAAATCGTCTTTAGGAAGAGACCAAGTATGGAATATTTCAGCTCAAAAGAGCTAAAAGACAAAGGATGATTTATTATGAAATTTGCATTAACTGCTCCAACTATAACAACACTCTCTTGTTCTTTTTGGCACCGTATATTAATCCCTTGTTTGAAAGATGCTATCTTTGCTTCAGCAATGGACTAACACCACAAACAAAGATTACTGCATCACCTGTGTTTGAGCCAGCAGCTAGAAAGGCTCATAAGTCCTAACATCTATCCTTAATTAGCTATTCGAGCAGAAAAACAGCCACAAATATGGTCCAACTGTTATTCAAATACTATATCTGTAATATGACTGCACATATCTGTGACGACTTGTTTCTCTACAAAGGCCACCATGCAAATAACTTTGATTTGTATCAGGTGAGCGTTGTTGCTTCTTGTTTCTTTTTTATTCTTACTGAGAGTCACAAGTAGTGGCTGGGCCATCTGTGATGGTCCAGAGAAGTAGCAGCCTTGATTGTGGACTGCAGCTGACCTAAGAAGGGGCAAAGATGGCTCAGGTTACCAGCATCTACTGATTTTTTGGAGGGAGCTGGGGATTGGAGCAGTCCTTAACGTAAGCTACAGCAGCATACTAAGCGTCAATGCTCTCTATAGAGCTACCTAGCAGTGCAGAATAACCAGCGTGCATTATGCTTCTGCCACTCCCCCCTCCACTGAAAATGTGTCTGATATTTTAGCCACATTATACCCAGTAATTAGCATGGGCATTTAGCAGCTAAAATATTTTACATAATTTTTTGAATACTGGTATGCAAATTTTGTATTTTCTTAACTTTGCATTTTCTGGCTCCTAGTGGCTTTATGATTAAAAATAGTTCATACTGAATTTTCTTAGTTTAGAGAAGAAAGGGGGAATGTCCATAGAAAACTAGATTATGAGAGCTATAATACTGTTTTCCATCTTCAGATCTTAACATGCTTTACAAAGTACCATTCTCTCCATTATATGGATAGGGAAACTGACATTCAGGGATAAGAGTGACTTGCCCAAGGTCCCGAGGAGTCTACCGGTGAAGCTAGGACATGAACCCAGGTCTCCTGAGTCCTACTTCAGCGCTCTATCCTGTAGCCACTCTTTATAGAAGCTACCCTGTGAATTGATAGGAAAGGTTTAATTTCACTACTTTTGTGCTATGAAATTGGATGTGGAGGGAGGAGAGAGCTGATGCTGTTTCATGTTAGCTGCAATTGGTGGCTTTTATACTTTCACTCTTGTCATAGCATGGAAACCACTTCCTTCATGTAGTTAATGACCTGCTAATGAAGACCTTTCTTTTTTGTTTGAGCTGAACTCTGTGGTCCATTCCATTTACAAAACAACACAGACATATCTAGTTCCCTCCGGTCTTAATTCCACTTCTACAAAACTGGTGGCTCTTCCCTGCCTCTGTAGAATCCCACAGGATTAAATTCTTGGTTAGCTGCTCTTTCTGTCTTCTCCCCATTGGTCATCATATTTCTTTCTTTAACCTTAACTATCACCCATATTAATAATATGCAGCTTTAGTGGCAGCATTTTCTTTCTACCGTAGTTATTGCAACTCCCTTCTTTATGCCTGTCTAGATGAAAGCTCATCCCTCCATAGGCCAGCATATGTAAAATTCAGTTGTGTGGCTTCTCATGTGTACAAAAATGTGTGACCACATCATTCTTATACAACTTCACTGGCTTCCTATTCATCAGTTCAAAATTACCAAAATGTATAAAATTTCTTATGGCTTTTCTGTCTTTCATAGATTAACTCTCATCTCTGCTCCCGGATCCCTCCGTTCCTCTAGCAGAGGTCTCCTCTCTGTCTCTCTATATAGTTACACCACCAATGATGTGAGAACATTTTACTTTGCAATTCCTGCAATCAAGGAAAACCTTCCTGTATCTGTCCACTTGGTTAATTCTCACTCTTTAAAAATCTAAGATAAAAATGTGTCTTTCTCACTTTGCCCCAACCCTTCTCTGTGCTGTTGCTTAATTCTATACAGTGCTTTGCGTTATAGTCTTCATCCCAAAGTGGCTATACAAAATATGCTGGTATTGCATTCATAAAATATGAGCCTTCTATTTCCATTAATGTGCATCTAGCAAGGCACAAAATGCTACTATCTCTACTCTTCTCTTTTGCAACATAAATACGTCTTGACGGAGGGGCCAGTAGAGTTGTTTGTTTTTTGTGTGACGGGGATAACCTTGTCTGGGATGATCAACCATGGAAAAATCTTTCAGATTAATTGTTGCAATACTACTTATCTGGAACATGCATGGATTTGCTTCAGATAATGCTAGCCTTAATTAGTATCACATTCTACATACCTTCAGGTGGGCCGATCCTGATGATTCAGTTCATTAACGATTGAACATTAACTATGGGCCAAATTCTAAGTCTTTATTCACAGCATGATGTATCTTTGGGTAGATGGACCCCTCCGGGCATAGATTTCCTCCTTCACATGCAGAAGAAGGGACACCTATTTCTGCAGCAGTATTCTTTCCACCTCCCCTAGATGTCACAGAGGACTGTCTTCAGGTCCTAGGATCCATTGGTGTGTTAAGTGCAGGGAATGAGGGTTGGGAGGTGGTGGGGAGAAGTGGGTAGGCCAGGGGTTTCTCAGCACCCAGTAGAAACATAGGAGAAAATTTAATATACTCAGAAGCAGTTATATTAACTTTCTTGAGAAGCCCCTTCCTCTGTGATGGGAGCCTTAAAGTGGAGGCCTAGGGGCAGGCACCTGCTGAGGAGTCCTTAGCAGTGCATCTTCTTTGATGCTAGGCAGCCAGGGCAGAGCTGCAGAGGGCCTAGAGCTGCTGTGGAGGCACAGTACTTCTGCAACTTTGATGAATTCCCAAGAGCCAACCTGTTTGAGTAGAACTGTGGTTCGTGCTGCATGTGGCTAAATCTTGCTGCCCTCACAGAATGACATGAGGAAATTCCACAGGGGAAACCTTGGAGTTTTCCTCCTTCCTTAGCTCTCTCTTGAGGTTCTACCTCAGGAGGGGGCGATCCAGTCTTCAGATTCTGATCGAGCAAAACTCCCAAAGAAAGACTTCACTGAATAAAAACTGAGGGCCAAATCTTCTTCTGAAGCATTTGATACTGGCCACTTTTGGAGATGTGATCACTAGAGTAGACTTGCTATAGTCCATTCCGATATGCTAGTCCATGTGTTTTGGGTTGCCTGCTGGTTTAAATCCCTGGGAATTCTGAACTCCTGAACACTAAACCTTTTCAGGATTAACTAAATCTGTGCTGTCATTGTACATTCCACAGGTTTTGAAATGTCACCATTTGGAAAGGACTCCCTGGAAGCTCTGAGGACCTTAGCATTTTCAGAAAACCCTGGTTTACAGCAGTCTGCTGCTCTGTATTACTTGCATATGAGTCAGCACTGTAAGTAAGCTCCTTCTGGTGCATTTGAAGATTTTCATAAATATAACTAAACAAAAAGTATTTCCCCCAAACTGTTAAGCTCTTTAATGAATTTAAGATCTTTTTTTCAATCTCTTGTTGCAAAGGAAGTGCTGCCATAGTTTCATATGTGCAGAGTCACTTGTGGAACAAGTGACATCTGGTTTTATTATAGGCAGATGATACTGGTGCCTATAAGAGACATAAAGTCACCTTTATAACTATGACAATTCTGTAAAATTTCAACACAACCTGTATAGGATATGCCCATTACATTTGAATTGGGTGTACTCTGAACCGCCCATAAGTTACACAGCATAGGGTATTGTGAGAGACAGCAGAGGAAGTGTCCTATTGGGGCTATACTGTGGAACCCCAGGAGATGACAACTACCTAGAGGCCAGATGGTAGTGAAGATTCAGGAACAAGGCATTTGCAATGGCTCTTTGATGAAAGTTTTTCAGATGGTCCGTGAACAGGGAGCAGGAGTCAGTACACAACTGTCTAGCAGAGACTGTCCAGCTGGAAGTTGGATATTGAGGTTTCTCACATCAGACTTGATGTGAAAGGATTCGGGATTTTGAGTTGTGCTTTAAAAATTTGGGGAGGGAAGCTATCTGAGAGGTAACAGACAAAGTAGGGACAGTGGAGGGGAACAGTGAGTAAATATTTTTTATATAAGATGAGTATTCAACGGTTTGTACATCAGAAAATGCGTCAAATTCTCCCCTTGGCTACACATGTGCAATTCCCTTGATTCCAATAAAGTTACATCAGTAGAGAATTTGGCCTGATGTCTTTACATCATATGTTTCTTACTGCTGAAAAGCACACATAGTCATCCAAACTAGGATCTGATATGGGGCAGAAAGACTTGTTTGGTAGCTAGACTTAAAAGTAATTTCTGTTTTTCCCCTCCTTCCCCACGTTTGGCCAATAATATTTCTAAAATATCTGATTATTAAAGTGATAGTGAACAGCTTGGCCTGACTGAGACTGGAATATAAATACACAATATTTGACTATGGTAGCACCTCAGCCTGAAGATACATGAAGAAATGACAAAGTGGAGAGACTTGTTCATTATTTCTTCTCATTTCTACAGTGAGCACCCATCTGCCTGCTGAGCATTTGGAATCCTATTATGCTTTACTGCAGTCCAGTGACATGGAGGTTCAGCAGATGTCTTCCTTGTCCCTCGTAAATTTTTTGCTGGAAGGAAACAGTGAGTAAATCAAGAGATCTCTGCTCTTGGTGGAAACAGATTTCTCTGTTCACTAAGACCCAATTTACGTTGAGAGTACCAGTACTCGCACTGGGTTTTCATCACACCTGACTGAGAATACCGCAGCTGTCTTTTCAGCAACAAAGATAGTTTTTAGACTCAAAGTCTGACTTTTAAATAATGTTTATTTTTTCTGTTACAACTAGCTGGATCTTATTTTCAATCTGCTTTGGGGGAAAAAGTTTTATTTTTTGAAAGATTCACTTATTTATTTATAAAACAGGACTAGCTTCACTCTGGCTGGACCAGGGAGTTATAGATGACATTGCCGTACACCAGTAAAGCTCACTACACTCTATGGCAGGGGTCAGCAACCTTTCAGAAGTGGTGTGCTGAGTCTTCATTTATTCACTCTAATTTAAGGTTTCGGGTGCCAGTAATACATTTTAACGTGTTTAGAAGGTCTCTTTCTATAAGTCTATAATATATAACTAAACTATTGTTGTATGTAAAGTAAATAAGGTTTTTAAAATATTTAAGAAGCTTCATTTAAAAATTAAATTAAAATGCAGATTCCCCCGGACCGGTGGCCAGGACCCGGGCAGTGTGAGTGCCACTGAAAATCAGCTCACGTTCCGCCTTTGGCATGCGTGCCATAGGTTGCCTACCCCTGCTCTATGGGTTAGCAGGGCAGAAATTTCATCCACAAGGTGAGACAGGCAGTGGTACCACTGCTGCCCTCCCTTGGAGCCATGACAGTATAGACATTCCATTACATTACCCTGTACCAGCAGAAGCCAGCATCAAGGTAGTATGAATCTAGCCCATTATCTTTGGTGACTTGCTGTAAGTTATGGAGTGTCACTATTTGCACATGAATAATAAAAATTATGGGGCTCAGCTAGAATCTATAACAAGGACCTCTTATAATTTTTCATTTTTCTGAAGTCACTTTACAGAATAATACAGTGGCACCTTTATATACAGTTATATAATAGTAAAGAAATCTAAAAAAATTGATCACCCGAACTCTCGAATAAAACATTATAGCCATGTGCATTTTGGTGCAATAAATTCCAATCTATTTGAATGCTAAATTCATGTTGCAGAAATTAATATACAGACTCCAAAGGAATCCAAGAGAAGATATAATTTTTGCACCTATAAAGGATGTGTTAGCTAGTCACCATTTTATTTGTTTTTGAATAGTAAACAAAGAACAAGTTGTCCAAATGGGTTTACTTGAGCCAATTCTGGAGCTGCTCGAGTCAGGGGACTCCACTGTCCAGTGCAACTCCTGTGCCTGCATAATGACTTTGGCTGTCTCAGGTCAGTACAATGTCTTTTTCCTTTATTCGCTGTAATGAACAAATTCAATTTGTATGTCACACCACCTGCATGTGAAATAACCACTTGTGAGTAGAGTAGTCACGTGATGCATCCAGTAGTTTCACTATTCACCCATGATAAAGTTAATCCATTTGACATGCAAGCTTAATGCACTTCTGGAAGTTGCTCAGAGACTATGGTGATGAGGGTGATATAAGAACTCAGTACCTAGAATATAACCTAGTTCTAGCTTACAGACATCCAATATCTTAAAGGGTTTATCTGAGAGAAACTCATACAGTCGTTTCCCTTTGAATAACGCTCTTCATGTAAGACACTTACTGTACTCTACAATCCTAAAATAAAATTAGCATGGAAGCATATTCAACCTTTAAGAGAATCATTCAAAACATTTAAAAATGACTCATCTAAATCTGAGAATTCTGAGTTTAAGAACTGTAGTGCACCCTCCCTAAGCTGGCAATAAGCTCCCAAGCAATGAAGCAAAGTGAAGTTGTCTATAAATATGACAGCAGATGATACCTAAGGAAGCTGAGATATCCAACAATTACCAGCTTTAAAGAGTGGCCAGGAACATAAGCAGAAAGGAAATCCATTAAGAAGAAAGAGAGCAAAAGGTCAGTTCTTTCTAAGATCAGCATAGGATTTCTGAGTGAAAGCGTATACATAACACCCTCTGAAGCCACATTTGAAGTCCTCTGCAGATGCTCCAGGTTGTTGTTCCCCGCCCTAGTCCACCAGTCAGTGGCTTGAAGTAGTCAGTGCTGAAAGTTACTTCACCTTTGAGCTAGAACTCTCCATTGATTCTAATATGGAGTTTTTAAAAAGTGACAGCATAATATGGCACAAGATTATGAACCAGGGTTAAAAAAAAAATGGCAAAGATGGAGGACTAGATTGCAAAAGGGGTTGGCAACAAGGTGCCTCTAATTTTTTACGTCCATGTGCGGAATGAATTTTGTTATGTACACCAATATGGAGGTGATGTGTGGCAGGGGTGGGGCCAAGGGGTTTGGAGTGTGGGAGGGGGCTCAGAGCTGGGGCAGAGGATTTGGGTGCGGGGGTTGAGGGCTCTGGCTGGGGGTGCGGGCTCTGGGGTGGGGCCGGGGATGAGGGGTTTGGGAGGTGGGAGGGAGCTCAGAGCTGGGGCAGAGGATTTGGGTGCAGAGGTTGAGGGCTCTGGCTGGGGGTGCGGGCTCTGGGGTGGCACTGGGGATGAGGGGTTTTCAGGGGCGGGAGGGAGCTCAGGGCTAGGGCAGAGGGTTGGAGTGCGGGGCATGAGGGCTCTGGCTGGAGGTGCGGGCTCTGGGGATGAAGGGCTTGGGGTGCAGGCTGCCACGGGGCTGCGGTGGGGAGAGAAAACTCCCCCCAGCCCTCTCTTGTCACAGCAGCCGAGGGCCAGGAGAGAGTTGTCTCTCCCTGTCCGCAGCAGCTGCAGGGCCGGGGCCTTGGGTGACCAGGTGTCTGGTTTTGGACAGACTGGAACACCCAGTCAAAAAGGGATCCTGGCGGCTCTGGCCAGCACCGCTGACTGTGGCGTTGACTGTCCAGTTGGGGGCGGTGCTGCGCCACAAAGGGTGCTGGCAGGCTCCCTGCTAGCCGCTGCGCCACGCAGTTCTCTGATTGGGAAGCAGCTGGCATGTATGACTCCTAGCCTTAGGGGTAGCCGGGGGGGGGGGGGGGGGTCCGCATGCTGCCCCGCCTCCCGCCCACAGGTGCAGCTCCCATTGTCTGGGTCAGGGCAGGGGAGGAACTAGCGCGAGCATGACTCATGGGTGTTGAGGGATTGCGTGGCGCACGCCTCTCCCACTGCAGCCCAGCCCTCTTCTCCTCGTGCT
This sequence comes from Emys orbicularis, assembly GCF_028017835.1. Lineage (NCBI taxonomy): Eukaryota > Metazoa > Chordata > Testudines > Emydidae > Emys > Emys orbicularis. The sequence goes on from NC_088685.1 coordinate 106,700,951, forward strand.
CCTCGTGTGGCTGGGCTTGAGCCAGGGGCGGCTCCAGGCACCAGCGCACCAAGCGCGTGCTTGGGTCGGCAAGCTGCGAGGGGCAGCGCGTCGGTCGCCATGAGGGTGGCAGTCAGGCTGCCTTCGGTGGCATGCCTGCGGGAGGTCCGCCGGTCCCGCAGTTTCGGCGGCAATTCGGCGGCAGGTATGCCGAAGGCGCGGGACCGGCGGACCTTCCGCAGGCATGCCACCAAATCCGCATTACCAGCGAACCTCCTGCAGGCATGCCGCCGAAGGCTGCCTGACTGCCGTGCTTGGGACAGCAAAATACATAGAACCGCCCCTGGCTTGAGCTGTGGCACGTGCCCTGCAGCAAACCGCAGTCTGTCTGTCGCCCTATCGCCGGCACCCAGGAGTTCGAGGTATGTGTATCCCCGTCTCCAAGTCCTAGAAATGGGGCTGCACCCCCATCCCCCTCACTGCATCCCTCTCTGACCCAACCCTCCCCACACCCCCATCCCCCGTCACTGCATCCCTCCCCGTCCCAACCCCCCGCACCCCCATAGGGCGGTGCCTCAGGAAGGGGTGGGGCAGGAGCAGGGCCTCAGGGAATGGGCAGGGCAGTGGGCGGGGCAAGGCTATTCGGTTTTCTGGAATTTTAAAGTTGGCAACCCTACCGGACCAGGGGAGAGGTGCCTCTCTCTGGCTGCGGCAGCTCCGGGGCTGAGGCCGGGGGAGAAGTGCCTCTCGCCAGCCACAGCAGCTCCGGGGCCGGGACCAGGGGAGAGGCACCTCTCCCCACTGCGCACCTGCATGGCCCTTGATAGCCTGCTACACGGCCGCACAGCTCAGAGGGAACTTAGTTGGCAATGGGATATACAGCTTTTACCTCAAGGATTCAGATTTATATTCAGTTCTAGCTGGTAGTATTTGAAAGTTGCTAACATCTGTTCATTGTTCAGGGCCTATGTGATACAAGATGGTGGACATCACAAAACACACCACAATGGTTGACACTAACTGGCACTGTGGTTAAAAATCTCAGTAGCTTTCCAGAATTGACATGTTCCCATGAAATTTTTAGATTAAAAAAAAAAACAGCATTTTTTGATGAAAGATTGTCCTGTCAAAAAATTTCCAGCTAGATTTGTTCATGAGGCCTGCACGCAGGGCTGATTCAAACAAATCAGCCCCCCTCCCTTGAATTCATTCATTTTGGACCCTCACTGCAAAGCCCAAATTCATTGTGTAGTCATCTTCTCCTCCACCTGCCTCAAATTTCTATGCCATTTCAATTCAGGGGTGGCTTGATACTACAGAAATAGAGGAGAATTGGGAATACATTCAAAAGTGAGGGGTTTGTGGAGTTAAGGAAATTGAAGATTTCTTATCCAACAGTGGTTTGGGAGTGGCATAAGGGAGAAACTCCAGCCACATTCATGTAAAGGAAGAGACAACCCCAATTCCCTCTGGGGTCTCAAGTTATTTGGTCCAAATTCATCTCTGATGTAAGCCTATGAAGTCAATGAGTGTTATTAACACAGAACTCTTAGTTAGAAGGAAGCCTGGAAGTAGTAATGGGTCTGACTATGGGTTCAAAGGAACCACAGTTCAAGAATCAAAAGGGGTGTATGCAAATACAGGAATATTGACAAAGCAAGCAAAAGTGATCGAACGAGATGCATTATACTAAGTGAAGGTAAAGCAGCCAACAGTAACTCTAGCATAAACAGTAGGCACAGTAATGCAGAGAAGAGAGAATATGAACTGAATGTTCACAGCAGCAGTTGAGGGAGACCTGAGCATTCATGTTAGGCTGAGTAAGGAGAACATCTCACGTGTTTTCCTTACAAAGGAAAGTCAGATATAAAAATGGTTTTGATGATAAATCCAATTTCATAGAGTGTCTCTCTTTCTTTGTTGCCAATAATTGTGCACACATCTCTAGGAATTGTAGTGCCAAGAGAATTTTCAAGTGCACAGAAATGGTTTACACTGGCAAACTGGAACTAAGAGTTGTAGGTTGCAAGAAGAGTTCTTTAAATCCAGGGCACTAATTCTTCAATGCTGACTTGAAGGAACATCTGGATACATAATCCCTGTCTAAAAGCACAGTAAGTGGGGCCTGAGCAATGGCAGCTATAAAGGGACTGAAATTACTCTGGTAATCAGGTGGTCCAGAATAAAAACAGTCTATTCAGCTGCAGCTTTTATGGAGATTAGAATAAAAAATTCTCTCTCAGTGGGATGCATATCTCCGTCCATCCCTGTGATAAGATTAGCCACTTAGCTAGAGATCAGCCACAACGCATGAATGATACCAGCACTGGAGCGGGGAGAGGAGAAGAGTGAGGAGAATAAGTTATATAAAAATGCATCCAGCAAGCTCACAGTTATAATCTTCACCCAAGACTGCACAGCATCAGTTCAGTGGAGGAACTTAGTGAATGACCCTAGGGAAAAAGAAAACATGGCTTTCTTGGTTATGGGGGTAATTATATCATAGGTATTTGCTGTGGTCTTTCTATCTTCCCATTATGAGAGATGAGACACCAACCATTCTCAGCCAGGTGGGAGACTTCTAGATTAATTTCCTCATGCTACTCCACTTCTGTCTAAATGATAACTAAGACAGCCTGGGTGATCAAGGGCCCAAGCACTGGCCAGGAACATTGAACACTCAGCCACTGAGGCATCGTGGATTTGAAGCCCTTTCAAATTAAATTTTAAAAAGACAAAGCTTTAAAGAGACAAAGTGTTAACTATGCATTGTGAATCTGATACAGCATTAACACCCTTGCTTTCTTAGGAAACCTCCCAGCAAGGGATCTAGATTTGACAAATTTCCCAAGGAGCCTCTCTTACAGGAAGAAAAGAGAAAAAGATTTTATAAAATTACCTTGTCCAGACATGAATTTCCTTTCCACATTCATAGACACAGCTCACACTGTAGCGTGGGAAAGAATGGAGGAGGAGGTAGTTTCAAAATTCCTAATCTGTTTAAATCTTTCTTTTGCTGAACTAATTAAAGCATATATCATGCCACACTATTTGCCATCAGATAAAACTACAGGAAAGGATTTTTGCTTCTACTGATTGAAGTGCAGAAAAAACATATATGCACATCATACTGTAAAAGCAATGAGAATATTTTTGGCCTCAAGCCTTTGGGTGAAATGGGACATAAAGAGTTGACCTCACCTTTAAGGAACTACACATCCATACTAGAGAGTTCCCAGCCTCCTTTCCCATATTAGCCACTCTTTGAACCAGCCAGATCCTGCAGACCTTACTCAAACAAAACTCCAATGGATTTCAATGGGCATTTAGCCTGAGTAAAGAGTGCAAGATTTGGCCTTAGTTTTGTTTTTGTACAAAATATCCTGAGAATCAAAAGAAACATTGAGTGCTATTTTCAAAAGCATTCAATATTGGCCTAACTCTGCTCCCACTGAAATTCCCAATGACTTCACTGGGAGGTGAGTAAGAACAATAATGAATGCTTTTCAAAATCACGACCAATGTGCTTGTTTCTGTACGAACACAGAATAAAAAGATGGTCCCTATCCCAATGAGTATACAATCTAAGTATAAGACAAGAGACAACAGATGGATATAGACTGATGAGGGGGGAGTACAAGTAACAGTGGAACAACATTGGTCAGTATGATAGGCAATAGTCTCAGCACAATAGTGGCCTAACTTATCAAGTTTTTTATAGGCATCACAGCAAAGGAGAGCTATTATTCTCTCAAGACTGGGTTGAGGAAACGTTGTACAAGGCCCAAAATATTTAGTGTATGAATATGAAGTGATTAAATATGCCATAAGACATAGCCATCAAAGTAGAATTTTTATAAATTAATAATAAATGCCTTACACTTTTATAGTGTTGTAGCCGTGTTGGTCCCAGGATATGAGAGACACAAAGTAGGCGACATAATATCTTTGATTGGACCAACTTCTGTTGGTGAAAAAGCGAGGCTCAGGCTCTCATTCCCCCTCCTTTGCGCTTCAGTCATCCCCTGTCAGCCCTTCCCCCCATTATTTTTAGTAAAAGTCACAGACAGGTTGCAGGCTTCTGTGGATTTTTGTTTATTGCCCACGACCTGTCCGTGACTTTTAATAAAAATAACCGTGACAAAAATCTTAACCTTAAGCATTGGGGTGGCACAGATAATCCAAAAACAGAATTTGGTTCACTGTGTTTATCCTGCTAAATTAATGAAATCCTACCTACAAACAAAATAAAGGTTTGTTTGCTAATATAATACTTACAAGATCATCAATACCTTGTTAGAGCACATCAGGGTTATAAGGTAAATTTGAGACATTTAAAATTCTGCAGTTAGCGTCTCTCTTTTTGAGCTCATGGGATTCACTCAGAGGATACTAAGGGACTTTGACAAATAGTAAAAATTCAGATAAAAATCCCAAATAAAGCTAGTTTTACACTTCCTTTTCAGAGTTTATTAGATTAACGTGAAGACATACTGAAAAGACACTTCTTATTTCTCTCTCATGGTATGTTTTCCCCAGAGTCCAACCGAGAGGCCATCGGCTCAGCAGGAGTTATACCCTTGCTGGCACTTGCCAACTCCTATGATCCTAGAGTCCAACAAAATGCAGTTGGAGCTATTCTCAACCTCACACGATCAGGTACTTTCAGGTTAATGATCCATCTACAAATTGCCAAAAGCAACTGCCCTGTAACTAGAAACAGCCTAATTTTATGAGGGATAAGATGGGATAACTTTGGAATCCTGATAATATATGTCATTTTCTTGGTAAATGGCATTCATGATGACGACCTTGGCTGAGTCTCTAAATTCAAAAAGCTTGGCCTCTGGCAGCTTATATAGACCCACCTGTTAATAGTTTGTAATTAGCAAGGGCTTGATTATCAACACAGTTGAACTTGAGTGCAAACTATTAAGTCACCACTCAGGAAACTGACAAAAATCAGTTGCTTAAAAGAAGTGACCATTCGGGTAAAGGAGAACTGTACTCAGGATACTTTGGTGTACTTTGGGGTAATCTCTTAAAATGGAAGATTACTTAACAGTAGTGAATCATGTATAGGTTTTAATGTGTATCTTATATCCCAAACCTGGTGTTGCAGGGTATACATTAGGATAAACATTATGGGCCCAGGCCTGTTTCATGGGATTATTCCCATGAACTTCAGTGGGAGCATGATTTGTCCTTCTATGTTAAAAGGCAGCGTTATTGTTCATTAATTCTAAAACAAAAACAATGGAAAACATGTCAGAGGTCAATCCCATGCACCAAGAGACTACTGCTGTGGCTGATCTGTCCCCTTTGGATGAGGTACTGGGGGAGGGTGAGAACTTTGCCTGTTGACTGTTACAATTGCACATTTTCAATTTATGGTTAAAAAAGATGTTTTATGTGAAATAGACAGAAATGGCTTATACTAGTGGGTCTGATCTTTGCTTAGCACTTCTAGCAATTTTAATCTTTAACTTAAAAAAAAAAAAAAAAAAAAAAAAAGAGGAAAAGCCTGCTCGGGTGGCTTTCAGGTCATTATGGCTAAAATGCTTTTGCACTGCCGTTCTGCTCCCATACGGACTTTGTCTTATTTGGAGTGTTATTTGCAAGTTACTCTCATTGGGGTACATTTGGATGAACCTAAATCACTCAGCACTGCCCAATGGTCCCTTTTTCTCAGAAAGCCTTCACAATGGTGCATCCATTTGATTGTATGCTGGGGAGGGGGTGATCCTTGATCCTTCCGCACCCTTTCACATACTAAAATTTGCCCTCTTTCTCACTTTGCAGAGTGGATCCAGCAAGTCCTGTGCAGGGAAGGAGCCCTCCCTGTCCTCATCCTGATGTTAGAATCTCCTGACTCAGAAGTACAGGTATAGTTAAAACAAGCCACAATTTTTAAATAATAAAAGCAAATTATACAATCCTGGAGCTAGCATAACTATTAGAATTCAAAAATACAATGTAAGGACTTCGGGCTTCTCCAGGGTTTTGGGAGTATCGGAAAAGAAGGAGAAATAAGGAACGCAAGGGGCTTTTGACTTTGTTTTTGTTTTTATTTCAGTGAACCAATAGGTAATGGTGTCACAGTGAAATGCTGAATAGTTGTATAAACACTGCTTTGGGCATGCAACATAGGTCCAGCTGTGATAGGAGAAAGCTGATATGAAAATACACACACAAAGCTGTTGTGAAGATACCAGTCTTCTCTCTGGCAGAATCATAGATTTCATGCTTTCCTGTTATCCTTTTGCATCAGAAAAAGTTAGTGGGGGATTATTAATTATTATGTTAATTATTAGTTATTATTATATTACAGTGGCACTTAAGAACTCCAATCATGGACCAGGGCCCCATTGTGCTAGGCACTGTGCAAAAACTCAATTAGTTTATCATCCAAGTATAACACAAGAGACAATAGGGTGGTACAACAGACATGGAGAGCACAAGAAAACAATGAGACAGTACAGGTCAGCAAGATAACCAATGGTATCAGAATACCAGCTGCCGGTCAGTTGTCAATTTTTTTGTAGGTATCAGCTATACCTTTGAGGACATCAGACCAGTTACAGTTAAGACTGGCTCTCTTTACTTCTACCTACATATTTTTATTTTGCCTGTTAAAGCTTTCCAATATTTTGGATGTGTGATTTAAAAAAAATTATTCTTGTAGTTGGTTATGTATATGGGGTGCATAGCCCACAATGGGGGTTGCCCTACCTGCACACAATGGGTGATCTATAGGAGTATCTCATGATGATGCACACCTATGAAGAAAGCTTTGTATTAAAATAATCCGGAGAAAGCCAACGACCAGAATCATGGACATTAAAGATGGATAGGACCTGTTACATCATCCAGTCTGTCTCCTGGTCTCTTACATATTTTTGTTAGTATTTCATCCAGTCTTGTTCTAGATATCCCAAGAGATGGGACCTCTACAACTACTTTCTACAAACATTCAGCATCACAGGTTTTTCCTGATATGCATCTTAATTATTCCCTCTCTCTATTTTATCCCATTACTCCAAATTATACCTTCCTGTATCTCACTAAACAAGCCTTGGTGATTACACCCTTCCAATATCTGCAAATGGTTATACACCATCCTCTGTAGTACACACTGGGAGAGAGTCTCCCTTCTGACTGATCTATGCTTGATGTAGGAAAGGCTGTGGGGTAGGAGGAGAGGGGCCAAGGTAGATTCAAGCCACACTTGTATGGCCCATTGTCAGGGCCCATTTGTATTATGTCTTTATCCTCCTTGGCATCTGCTTATTTCAGTAATGTATCTCTTAAATTAGACATACCAATGTTTATCATTATCTATGCCTACACTAGGAATTGGAACTATCACAGACAATTTTCTTCTATACTAAGTCTCCTTGGACAGGAAACGAAAATAGTTCAAATAGTGGAATAGCTCCAACAACACTGTTTTCAATACTGTTTCAGAATTCTACTTTGAGCAGTGGTGCAATTTCCTGGTGTGTACAGGACTTGAGTTTAAGGTCCTGCACATTGTTTTCAGTCCACAAGCCAATTTGAATTAAGATTTTGTGAGTTGCTATTTCAATCTTACTAAAATCTAAACATATTACATCTAAGGCATGCATCCTTCATCCATTTACTAGTAATTCTATCAAATTGGCTCCTACCAGTGCTAAAAATAAAAATTTAGCAGAACAAATGAGAGCACTTGTTGGTCTAATTTGCTAGCATATGGAAGCCCTCTTGGAGAAAGGGAGGCCAGCCATGGTATTCCTTGAAGGGATTTTGCTCATAACTGATGCTGTACTCCTCATTTGCCAGTCATTTTGCTTTGGCCATGCATTCTCAACATCAGGAGGCTTGAACAGAAGGGTGGCAGTCAATATAAGCCAGTACCTTCCACAAGCTTCTGTCTTCCAGTCATGGAATGTCAATTCAGACCTTTTGACCACATAATTGGTCCCAATTATTGGGAAATACAGTCTGAGCATTAATACCTCATCTCCCCAAGGTCACGTGTCAAGAATCTGTTTTGGAGCATCAAAGGTTGCGGTGAGATTGCCCCTCTGTAACCCCCTCAGCAGTATTACTGCCCTTAAATTTCCTTATGCTCAAGGAGGTATTTGAAAGACAAGATGGAGCCCTTTTACGACCCAAACATTATGGTGGAAGATTTTTTTCCTGATCAAGAAGTGGAAACAACCAACCAAGCAAGAGAACGAAAAAACAAAGAAACCACAACAGATTGCTCCATTCCACAAAGTCTGCCAACATGTGTTAATTTCTCCTGGGAGAGAATTTCTCTGCACCCTCCCTTTTTATATTATACAAACAGTTTGGGCCACATTTATCCCTTCTACAACTCTTTAGAGGCTGTACAAATTACACCAGAGATTAATCTGGTCCATTGACATTAGTGACAGCCAAAATATTTTTGCCATTCCTTCAGGGAGAGTCTTTATGATTAAACTCACTTTGGGACAGTAGAACATACTGCATCATTTGGCTTGAATATGGTTATTTTTTGCTTTGCTGAATGTGGCTGTACCTGTCTAGTCAGTCAGTGCAAGATGACTGCCTTCAGTAATGGCATTGATGCCTTTGGCAGAGGTGGGGGGGCAAATGCTTTTCTCCTGGGTGTGATCCTACTGATCTCTCTTAACATGTCAGCACAATCATTCAGAGTATCTTCAAAGAGGAGTGCAGGCTGGTAAAGCCTCGCCCCATGAACAGTTCTATCAAATGTAGAATGCATGATTCCTAGAATTTTCCAGATGCCTGCCAAATACAGTCTCATACGGGGGTGAGGCAAGCTTTTATATGTTGCAACAAAGCTCGGAGACATGTCTCTTCCAAGCTCTTCATCCCTGTTCTTTATGTCTACTTAACATAGCTACTGCTAGCAATTCAAACTCGAATTTCTCATATAAGTAATTGCTAATGTCTTTAGTCTTAGATGAATATTTCTGCAAGGACACATAGCATATATGTTAAAGCACAGAACTGGGAGTTAAGAGGTTTAGCTCTATTCCTAGCTTTGTTTGCTAGGACTATTGAGGGTCTTGTGTGGTGGATGCTATATAAATATGTTCCATTATGTCTAGCAGAAAACAAGCAAGCAGCCACTCATGCTGCCATGGCCACTTTGCTAATTTTAGCACATTACCTCAAGCAGAACTTGTGTGTGTGTCAATCTGGACTGGGAAGTGCCCTCCCAGACACACACTGATATAACCCAGAACTGAGAGAGTTTTATGTGTCCAATGGACAAGTATCCCTTGCTTCCCTGCATTCTTCAGTCTCCTTTGAATTCTGCCTATGACTTGAGCAGCTCTGGTCATATAACACTGGCTGAGGAGCATGATGTAAATATATTTCATAGCTCTGTGGCTATGCCAGGCTGTCAATGTGTACATACTGTTCTCTTTCAGTCACCCCGTTGCCTGTGTGCATCTTTTCACAGCAAGAGCACTAGGAAGTCCCCCTTGTCATGCCTGAACTACCCTTTTTGCAGAAATGACACCCCGAATGCTGGGATTTGCCAGTAGAAGAGGGACCATTATGAGACCGTATTTGTGGGTTCTGACAAAATATTTCTTCCCTGATTACATCTAGATTATATTTTGGACCTTTATGGTCTTGCTTAGGGCTATTAACTAGGCTCAGACATGAGTCCAAGGGTGTGGCCAGAAAAAAAGTGCCCTGCTTAGAGTGAGCTGTAATAGAATGGACAGAGGAATTTTTGTCTCATGAATGCTCTCCACAATATTTGCCCCAAAGGACATTAAGCTCACTTTCTGACCTTCTGTACACTTTGTTTCTTAAAAACAAAGAGACGTGTGTCCTGCACATGGAATTAGAAGCCAGGAGCTTTTGCATTCTTATCCCAGTTCTACCACCAACTTCCCCTGTGGCTTTGGGCACGTCACAATCTCTGTCTCAGTTTCTCTCCATTCCCCCAGTCAGCCAGATGTGAGTATTAATACCTACCTACCTCAGAAAGGTGTTTTGGGGTTTAATCAATTTTTGTAAAGCACCTTGAAGTTGAAAAGTACACACTTTTGTCAAAAAAAATCTAAGCCGTTCTCCTGTTGATTTTCACTGTATTGAATAAACACTGTCACAGTGATATCTTCTCTCCACCCCCTTCTCTGTTCTCGACAGTATTATAGTTGTGCAGCTTTAAGCAATGTGGCAGCCAACTCTCAGTACCATGAAGCCATGTTGCGAGTTGGGGACCAATTCCTTCTGCGGACACTCATTTCTCTCCTGTCTTCATCTGTGGACAAGGTAAAGTGAAAAAGATAGGGGAGGGAGGTGTGTTATTGTACAGCAGATTTGCTGATCGTTTTCCTGAGGTTTCTTTAATTCTGTACGTTACACTCAGCGTGAAGAAGCTATGATGCAACTAGATTGCTTTACACCGTAATTAGGGAGCCCCAGGCAAGTGCAGGGGAGGCTTTGAAACTGCACTTTACTACTGTAAATCCCATAGCATGCAACTGAGGCACTTTGCTAGATGTGAGAATTTTAGCACATTTCTGGCAAAGTTATAATTATTGATTGCACTGTGCTTTAAAGATGGAAACAAAGAGTCGGGCCTGCAGAGCTGGAGTTCAGATCTGGAACCAGGTGTTCCCAAACTTCAGGAGTGTTCACCTTCAGAGATTTGATTTTGCTCATTATAAGAGTTACAGGCTGTCACAGACCGTAGCGAACACTCCTTCCTGGACACGCACTAGGACTTCTGTGAGAGGAGTCCAAGCCTCTGCCACTCTGGGTCCCCAGAGTGTTTCAAGGTTCTGGACTGGCAATTCTCAGGATTTATAAAATACATCTGTAGGGCACTGAAAGTTAGCAGAAGGCCTATAAGGGAGATAAGACAATAGCTCTAAGTCAGCCTTGCCTTTTATCCCATCTCACCTTTGACATCTATCCCAGTCCAGCTACCACAATGTTCATGTCGCTAATGATTACTTGGAAACATGTCTTACTTTCTTAGACCAGAAGAATATTGATTTCTTTCAGGGGAATACAGAGAAAAAGCAAACCAAATAAATTCAGTGCATTCATAGCTGCACCCCCTGACTAAGTTATTTCCATCATATAAAGGGTTTGCACTTTGCTTCAATGGTTCTCAGCATCCACACTGTACAAATTGTTCCAGCACCCCTGTCTATTCAGTTCATTTGACATTCCTGAGGTAAATCAACACTGAGAATGTACTGTTAGATTCTGGGCAGCATGTGGAAATCCCCTGGATATTGCTAACCTGCTCAACAGTAATGGGTACTGAGTAACAGGTCTGGGTGGTGGAAAATTAAGCTGGTGTTGATTCATACCTGTATGTACTGGCCTTCAGCAACCGTTTTTGGAAATGAAATCCCAGAATAAACACTCTGTAGACAGTGTTTATTGGTTTATTTTAGACAACAGGATCAGTTACTGGAATGCTCACTCTTTTTTTATTGGCACAACCAGGTTTCAAGCCAGGCATGTGTTTGTCTGAGGAACTTGGCCACAAGTGGTGAGTAATGTGTTTGGGAAAAACACTTTTCTTTTTTTCCCCGCCTCTCTCTCTGGGAAAGGACAGCAGGTTGGGGAATTTCCTGCTTGTTAGGAACCCAATTATGGCTGCCCCACCTGGGTGCAGATGCAGTACAGGGCAAAGGGAGCCCCCTCATCTCCAGCACACCTGTCTAGGAGACACCTATAATTGATGGGGTTGGGGGGTTGTGCTAGCTAACTCTAACTTCAGTGCTCACAGGCCCAGAGATGACATGTCTGGCCAGGGTGAGGATAGAGAGAGAGATCCTTGTGTACTAGCACCAGATTAGCACCTTCAGCTTTTTAAAGTGTAGCAAATCCCACTGCTAGTTATGCTCCCACCAGCACCCACAAAGCATTGAGCCTGAATAAGGGTATGCGTAGACTGGAGAACACATACCTGGGTCCCAGAGCAGTACATGCTTTGGCCCAGGCTGTACAAGCCTACCGGGAACCCTGAGTAATTATTTGTGGGGCTAGGACTTGCTGAAGGGCATCTTGCTGTGGCTTCACTTCTCTGATACCTGTGCTAGCTTAAAGCTACCCGAGCTGCAATCACAAGGTGATTGCCTGAGACGGAGCAAACTGGTTGAAACTATAGTAAAGAACAGAATTGCCAGACACACAGATGAATATGATTTGTTGGGGAAGAGTCAACCTGGTTTTTGTAAAGGGAAATCATGCCTCACCAATCTACTTGAATTCTTTGAAGGGGGTCAACAAGCTTGTGGACAAGGGGGACCCAGTGGATATAGTGCACTTAGATTTTCAGAAAGCCTTTGACAAGGTCCCTCACCAAAGGCTCTTAAGCAAAGTAAGTTGTCATTGGATAAAAGGGAAGGTGCTCTTATGGATCAGTAACTGGTTAAAAGATAGGAAACAAAGGGTAGGGATAAATGTTCAGTTTTCAGAATGGAGAGAGGTAAATAGCAGTGTCCCACAGGCGTCTGTACAGTACTATTCAACATATTCATAAATGATCTGGAAAAGGGGATAAACAGTGCGCTGGAAAAATTTGCAGATGATACAAAACTACTCAAGACAGTTAAGTCCAAAGCAGACTGTGAAGAGTTAAAAAGGGATCTCATAAAACTGGGTGACTGGGCAACTAAATGGCAGATGAAATTTAATGTTGATAAATGCAAAATAATGCTGTAGAGGGGTTTGGCTGGAGCTTGTCCCTCTCCAGGACGTCGGGGAACGACCCCGCCTCGATACTTCCTTCCACTTGCTGACGGGAAATTAGCCAGGCCATGGGAGTCTCTCGCCACAGCAGCAGTAAAGGCAAACACAGACAGTTATTCTTGCCCGGCCCCTGGTCAGCAGGCAATAGTGAGTCAAGGGCTCAGGTCCTCAGGCAGGCGCTGAGCAAACAGTTTATACAATTAGCAGGCCCAGGCCCTGGGTCAGGGCAGGGCAACAGAGAGTCAATGGCTTAGGCCCTCACGCAGGGACTGAGCAAAGGCAGGTAAACAACAAGCCCAGGCCCTCGGCTCAGAGGGGCCTGGGAGAGGGGGAGACTGACACCCCACAAGTTGGGTGGCAGGGGTGACGCAGGCCCTCCCACTCCATTGTGTCCCAGCCCGGGGCCCTGGCAGCATCAGAAAACCCACTGCTGAGTCAGTGGGGATCCTGGCCGCAACACACTGACATAGGCTCTTGCAGTGCTGCAGCCAGACTAGAGTCGGCTGCCCCCGGGCTACTTCTGAACTCCCCTTCTAGAGGTACCTGGGTCCGGACGGTGTCCTCCGAGGGGTCAGGCACCATGGGGTGCTCTGGGTAACTGGCCAGGGGCAGGCTAGGCAGCTCCTCTGGGCTCTGGTTGGTGTTAGGCATCAGCAGGTCAGGCCAGTCCTTGCGTCCTCTGTAGTTTGCAGGGATCTCCCAACCGGGAGCTAGGCCAGAGGCGTCTGGCCTCTCCGGCGGCTGCTCTCCAAGTGAACTCTGGACCCCTCCTTTTCTACTTCCTGTCCTGCGCCTGACCCTCTGGGAGGTGGGCTCAGAACTCTCTGGCCGGCCCCGCACACACTGGTGTCCGGAGGGGCTCGACCCTCTCCGGGGCGGCAGGGAACCACACTGCCTTGCTACAAACGCACACTGGAAAACATAATCCCAACTATACATATAAAATGATGTGGTCTAAATAGCTGTTACCACTCAAGAAAGAGATGTTGGAGTCATTGTGGATAGTTCTCTGAAATGTGCAGCGGCAGTCAAAAAAGCAAACAGAATGTTGGGAATCATTAAATAAGGGATAGAGAAGACAGAAAATATCATACTGCCTCTATAAAAAGGAAGTATTTCTTCACAAAACACACAGTCAACCTGTGGAACTCTTTGCCAGAGGATGTTGTGAAGGCCAAGACTATAACAGGGTTCAAAAAAGAACTGGATAAGTTCATGGATGATAGGTCCATCAATGGCTATTAGCCAGGATGGGCAGGCATGGTGTCCCTAGCCTCTGTTTGCCAGAAGCTGAGAATGGGCAACAGGGGATGGATCACTTGATGATTACCTGTTCTGTTCATTCCCTATGGGGCACCTGGCATTGGCCACTGTCGGAAGACAGGATACTGGGCTAGATGGACCTTTGGTCTGACCCAGTATGGCCGTTCTTATGTTCTTAGAATGTCACTTGAGATTGCTGCTTAGGTAGTGTGCCACTGCCACCTCCTCCTCCTGAGCACAGCTTTGCCTTTCGTGAAGCATAATTTAGCCCTACATATTTGCCATCAAACTCTATTTACACGTACGATACATGTTTTTAAAATACACATTTCGGCTGGAAGAGGAGGAAGGGAAGCCTCACACCCTGCTGTGCAGCAGTGTCCTCTAGAACAAGCCTGTGTCTAGAAAGTCTAGGTGGGCTTCTTCACATACAGAATGAACATACTAAGATCTCATGGGAGCCTTTTGCACTGCTTGTACTAGTCCATAAGTGTAACTGTCCTTTATGGCTTCAGTAGAGGCTCTGATTCCATCTGCTGGCTGTCTGGAGGATACCCACACTGCCAGAAAAGTACTAACACAAAACAGATACCAGGGATGATGAGTGAAGTACAGTATAAGAACCTAAACAGAACAGAACTATCCCTACCAGGGTTAGCAGGAGTTTTACTTCCAAACCCTGTAATATTTGCACATTGCTTTCTGTTTGTGTGGCAGAAGGCCACAAGAGTGTTGGCCAATGAAGGATGCAGTGACAATTTCCACTAAAGAAATAGCTGGGAATCTATGATAGAAAAGCGGCTGTATTTCTATGATGGCATTTACACTGTATATAGTTTATGAAGTGATTTGGAGCCTTCAGGATGAAAGTCATTGTGACGGGTTGGATCACAGAAACCCCCTTGGGAGCTGCCCCCTGATATGCCAAGACTACTTCTATCCCTGTTTTCCCTGCCAGCTCAGAACTCCAGCACCCTGTCTTGCTGAGCCAGACACTCCTGTCTGCTCCATCACAGACCCAGGGTCTGAATTACTTGCCCCAAAGCTGCAGGTTTACCTGAAAACAGCTCACAGAAGTGTGCTTGTCTTTAGCACTCAGATGCCCAACTCCCAATGGGGTCTAAACCCAAATAAATCCGTTTTACCCTGTAAAAAGCTTATGCAGGGTAAACTCATAAATTGTTCGTCCTCTATAACACTGATAGAGAGATATGCACGGCTGTTTGCTCCCCCAGGTATTAATACATACTCTGAGTTAATTAATAGGTAAAAAGTGATTTTATTAAATACAGAAAATAGGATTTAAGTGGTTCCAAGTAGTAACAGACAGAACAAAGTAAGTCACCAAGCTAAATAAAATAAAATGCGCAAATCTATGTCTAATCAAACTAAATACAGATAATCTCACCCTTAGAGATGCTTCAGTAAGTTTTTTCCTCAGACTGGACACCTTCCAGGCCTGGACACAATTCTTTTCCCTGATACAGCTCTTGTTCCAGCTTAGGTGGTAGCTAGGGAATTCTTCATGATGGCTCCTCTCTCCCCTCTTTGTTCTGTTCCACCCCTTTATATATCTTTTGCATAAGGCAGGAACCTTTTGTCCCTCTGGGTTTCCACCCCCCCTCACTGGAAAAGCACCAGGTTAAAGATGGATTCCAGTTCAGGTGACATGATCACATGTCACTGCAAGACTTCATTATCCACTTGCCAGCACACACATAGGCCTTGGCTACACTCAGGACTTCCCAGCGCTGTGAAGCGTGAGTGTAGTCGCGCCGCCAGCGCTGCGAGAGCTCTCTCGCAGCGCTGTAAGTACTCCACCCCTGCAAGCGAGCGTGCAGCACTGCAGGCTCTGATTACTCTAGCGTTTTACAGCGCTGTACTCGCTGCGCTCGGGGGGGGGGCATTTTCACACCCCTGAGCACAGCAAGTTGCAGCGCTGTACAGCGCCAGTGTAGCCAAGGCCATATACAGGAAGACTCACAGGTAAAACACAGCCATCTGCAGACAATGGTCCTAGTTAATGGGAGTCATCAAGATTCCAAACCACCATTAATGGCCCACACTTTGCATAATTACAATAGGCCCTCAGAGTTATATTTCATATTTCTAGTTTTAGATACAAGAGTGGTACATTTATACAAATAGGATGATCACATTCAGTAGATTATAAGCTTTGTAATGATACCTTACAAGAAACCTTTTGCATGAAGCATATCCCAGTTACATTATATTCACTTATCAGATTTTTATAAAACCATATAGACTGCAACGTCACAGCCATTATGTAAGTGTACATTTTAATTATAAATTTCTCTGCAACAGTTGATCACTGTAACTAGCTGTCTAAAAATAAGCATTGGTCTGTGATAGTGCAGAGGTATAAGACCAGTTGTACATGTATCTAGTAGATCAATTGTTTTCATCCTCCCTCCTCCTTTTTGAAATGCCACCTATTCCCATCCCTCACTCAAACATCCCTAGTGCGATTACTGTTCCTGCACCAGTCATGGCCTAGATCTCTGAAATGTATTCAGGGTCTTTTCTTCATTCTGCCACATTAGATTTTTAAATCATAAACAGGTGTCATTTTAATTTGGTTTTACAAATATTTTAGGGCAATTCTCATGAGCAGTTTCTTCTGTATCTCCTCTGTACCGTACATCTAAAGCAAGTACTTCACTAATACGTCTTATTTAGTACGGTGCAATTTAGTTCAGTCGGTAGGGAACTAATTTTAAGAGCTCTCCTCTCTGATCCACTCATTTTGCTCCCACAGCTCCCAGCCTGCCTTCAAGTTTGTTACTCCAGGACTGCCAAGCTGTGTGTGTGTTTGTGGTACGACAAATGAGCCCTTTCCCTTCTGTGTCAATATGTCTAAAGTCACATGACCATGTCTCCCAAATTTTCTCTCTTGGGAAGAGATGTTCTTCAGTTATTTTACGAGACTGAAGACCAAATTGGAGCCGTTTCTTGGCTTCCTTTCAAAGGAGGAAAAGAAATATCATTTTGGATGCTTTGGGACAGAAACTAGGCATGTCCTTGACAAGCGTCTTCGAATGGATGGTTTATTTATTGATTTAACATTACAAAATGGGAAGTGTTCTTCCAAAGAATCAAGGATCAAAACCTTTTCTCATTCCATCCCTTTGTACCACTCCGGCAGTGGCAGGAAACGCTAAAGCAATGGAAAAATTGTCTAGACAGGCTCTGTATCTCCCCCGCCCCCCCCCGCCACACACACACAGTCCTCGTGAACTTTAACTCATTCCAGCTAAACTCATTTCAAAACATGGTTTGCATTGGTCAACCAAACAAGGCCGAAGTGCTTTCAAAGCTATATTCAAATATGGGTCCATACTACTCCTCCAGACACAGTGTTGGTAGAGGGAGACAGAACAGATAAAGCATGATTTTTATAACCTGGTAAAACACAATTTGGCCCTGCCTGGACAGGGATATATATAAAAGCAGCAAAGAGTCCTGTGGCACCTTATAGACTAACAGACGTATTGGAGCATGGGCTTTCATGGGTGAATACCCACTTCGTCGGCTACCCCTCTGATAAGGGATATATATATCACCATTCAACCATAAGTCTGTCTAACATTCATGAAAACAGCACCATAATTGTGCCATACACCTTCTAACAACATTTTACCTCACACTGAGCTGCTTTGTCATTCTTCCAAACAGTGAACATTCAGGCTGACATCATTGCTATGGACATCCTGCCCAAGCTGCTGTCTCTCCTTGCATCTAGCAATTCAGATGTTCAACAAGCTTCTATTGCACTCCTCTGGATATTATCCCAACACCCAGTCAACCAGGTAGGGATGATAGTTGCTGAATAGCAGGGGTTCTTGCCACTGCCTGGGATAAAACTTTTAATACTCCTAACTAAGTAATGCTATGGCAACAATGTTAATGTTGCATATAATGAATTACTGATATAAATACTTGATGTGCAAATCTCCATAGAAAAACAGAAAGGGCCTTCCCAAAGGGATCAAGGGTTAGCTACTGCCAGGGGCGGCTCTATGTTTTTTGCCGCCCCAAGCAAGGCAGGCAGGTGGCTTTCGGCCTGCGGGAGGTCCGCTGGTAACGCGGATTCGGCGGCATGCATGCGGGAGGTTCACCTGTTCCGCGGCTAGCTGCCGCCGAATTGCCGCTGAAGCTGTGGGACTGGCGGACCTCCCGCAGGCATTCTGCCAAACTGCTGCCCTCACGGCGACCGGCAGGCCGCCCCCCACGGCTTGCCGCCCCAGGCACATGCTTGGTGCGCTTGTGCCTGGAGCCGCCCCTGGCTACCGCAACTGCACCTGGACAGTTATTTAATATCGGGATTGTGTGGGTTGAGGGGGACCCAGTGGACATTGAGTTTAGTCCTTTGTGTTGTAGAGCAGCTGTATAAGAAGAAGGTCACTCACACCCGCCCACACTCTACTGACCACTACATTCCAAGCATTGCAGGGCTAGTGACTTGGGGCTTGTTTACACTGGCAATTAACAGCGCTGCAACTTTCTCGCTCGGGGTGTGAAAAAACACCCCACTGCGAGCAGCAAGTTGCAGCACTGTAAAGCGCCAGTGTAAACAGTGCCCCAGCGCTGGGAGCCACGCCCCTCGTTGAGGTGGGTTTTTTAGAGCACTGTGCGCCGTGACCGCACAAGGTACATTAAAGCGCTGCTGCTTTACGGCTAAGGGATTTTTTAGGAGGGAGGATGAATGGCAGGACACAGAATAGTATGCTGAGAGATAGAGACCATCAGGTCAGAGAAAGAAAGCTACATCTTATCTACAGTGCTCAGCATAGTAATTTTGTTAGGGCTTGTCTACACAGGGACACTCAGGAAAGTTCAAATGAATTGATCTCTTTTGAAGAACCACTAAGCTAAAGCAAACAAGGCCACTTTACTTCTGAATGAGAGCATCCACACTGGGGTTTAAGATGTGTTAATTGTCCCTTTGTGGACAACCCATTAGTTAGATTTGGCTATTTTGTTCAAGGTAAACAGCACCACAAACGGTGAAATGTTATTGCTAATGCCTGAGAACCTGAAAGCAAAACTGATTAGAAGTAGATTATAAAAACAAACAAAACAAAACAAAACAAAACTGGTATTTTCTTTGTCGATGCAGAAAGAAATGCAAAAGTAAACAAATATAAGATAGTGAAAAGCAATATCTGTACAATAATTTCCATTACAATAGCTGACGGTGTCAGTAGTCACGAGTAAGGAAATTTTAAAATAGGATTTTTAAGCTAACAATCTCTTAAGTCAGTTAGCGTTTAAGGATGTCAAGCAAAAAAAAGTGAAAGCCTATCATATGATGTAGCTTTTTACAGTAGTGACAAGATAATCTGACTACCCAAGGCTTGTTTTAGGGGCTTTTAGTGGCTAATTACTGAAAGAAATTCATGCTGGCTTGAAACTCCCACTGGGAACTGCAGACCTAGTGCTTTGTACATCAATTGATCTTGCACATTCAGCACAGCATGGTTAAAATTATGCCTCCTACAACTTAGGGTACGTCTTCACTACCCGCCGGATCGGCGGGTAGCAATCGATCTATTGGGGATCGACTTATCGCGTCTAGTGAAGACGCGATAAAATCGATCCCCGATGGCTCTGCCGTCGACTCCGGAAATCCACCGCGGCAAGAGGTGGAAGCGGAGTCGACGGCGGCGCAGCCGCGGTCGACTCGCCGCCGTACTCACAGCCAGGTAAGTCGACCTAAAATACGTAACTTCAGCTACGCTATTCACATAGCTGAAGTTGCGTATCTTAGGTCGACACCCTCCCCCCCCCCCCGTAGTGTAGACCTAGCCTTAGTAGTGTGCTAGGAAAGGCGAGAAGGTGCACTGCCCAAACAGAAGTGCCTGGAGGCATGATGCCTTTGAAAGGCATGATGCTTATTATTTATTTGAATTGTATTAGCACTAGGGATCCTAGTCATGGATCTGGGCCCCATTGTGCGAGGCACTGTATGCACAGAATGAAAAGTCAGTCCCCGCCCCAAAGAGTTTACAATTTAAATAAGTGAAGTCAGTGGGGTTACTAAAGTGTTACTCAGTGTGAAGAATCAGGTCAGAATTTTACCTCAGTAATAAAGCTGTTAATTTTCCAAGAAAGCACCTCTTGCAGTTCAATCTTCCCCTCCCCCCCACAAGCTATGCATACAACCTATCCCCTTCATGGCTTCTAAAATGTGTGTATGTCAAGTATTTCAATCAACCCCCCATCACATCCTGTCTGCGCACAGCTGGAGCATCCAACATGACCAGAGGTTCAAAGTGGTTACACCAACAATGAAACAGTCAAACCATCCAGCAGGGGAAGGGTAATATGTGGGTCTGCAATAGGACACTTGGAAGTGAAATGTCATCTCAAGGGTATATTCTCTGGTGAGAAGTGTTTGCATTTTGAAATTTATTTTAGTGAGCAAACATCACTGTCACTGACTGTTGAATGTTGCTGCATTGTGAGATTCAACTCTGAGTATCTAGACAAGGGTCTTATCCATTGTCCCTTGTTTCCCTCCCTCCCCCCTCACCCTTTCTATCCTATTTTTCAGCTCTTTTCAAGGTTTCCTTCTCTGGCCTGGTCTGAATTCTGAGTGAATTAGAGGGACTGTTCCCTGGGAACAGCAGTAGGAAAACAAACCACAGAACAAAGCTAACATTTACAAGTAAATGAAGTAATGCTTGAGTCATTACAAATACTGGCCAATATACAATAGGGTAAAATTTATCTGCCCTTTAGTTACCGTGGATTTGATCAGATGGAATGTTTCATGGAGCCTTCATTCCTTAATAGAAAGCCTCTCTGTGATTCACTGGCTTGGCCATTGCATTGACTCATGGTGAGCATGCAACATAACACTGAATTAGCTTCCCCACTGCAAAGAGAATTCTTTTCAGTTCTGTCAAGAGCAATCCAGTCCCAAAGCCCTAAGAAAGAGATTGGGTGTTATAATAAAGGGCCTTTTCAGCATGAGTTGAAGCCATGTTTGTTAGAGCAAGGGATCAGGGCTCAGAACACATGGGTTCTAGTCCCAGTTCTGCCACTGACTAACTTGTTCTAGGACACAAAGTAACTTTGCTTCTCTGCATCTCAGTTTCACCATCTGTAAAATGGGAATAATATTTATCCTTGGCTAGCACACTTCACTAGATGATCTCAGAGTGCTTTACAAAGGCCAGGTATCAAAATGATAAAAACAATTGCTGCTGGAATGATTTCTCTGACCAGTGTGGATTAGGATCTTTTTTCATTTCCAACTGTTTGAGTCTGGGGAAGAAGTCTGGCCAATACTCATCTGAATCTGTTCACCCATTTTCTACTGAGAATGCTGCCTCTGTGGCTCTCCCTCACTGAACAGAGGATCACAATAATGAACTTGGAATGAAATCTGGGTCTCACACATATAATTGCAAAATACTGCAGGCCCATCAGAATTTAGTGTTCTAATACCTGCCATCAGATGGGATAGTGATCAAATGTATATCCTACATGTACGAGAAAGATTGGCAGTGGACCCATTCATGTACTGCAAGAATTCATTTTTGGTCTGCACTCAATTAAAAGGCCCGAGCTGCCTCTCCTGCTGATGTAAGTTGGGAGTGGCTCCACTGAAGTCAATTGGAGTTACACAGGTTAAAAAGAGTCAAACCTACCGTATCCAAAATTGTCTTTACAGTTAATTGAACGCATTCTAGCTAGCTAAGATTAGGTGAGTTGTGTCTAAGAAGACAGGGAAAGACATCGCTAGAGAAATTCACAAGCATATATCTGTACATACCACACCCTGATTGAAACCTAACATGTAGACATCTGAGCTTGTTAAGTCATACTTTGTTCCCCGAGTTTAACCATCGTGCTATACTTTGGATTTGTCTTCTTTCATGTTTTGCTTCAGCATTTCACCTTGTGACTGTGTTTGGAATGGATGCATTTGAAGATGTCAGTCAATATCAAGTGAAAATAAAATACCCCTTTTGTAACAACCTACAAATCAGGAAAGATGCAATTTAAACTGATTTTTAAAGACATCTAACTTTGATGCTGCTTCAAGGAGCCTGACATTTCCAAAACTCCAGAGTAATGTCTTTCATCTCCGTACGTATGCCGAGTTAAAGATTTAGTACATCCTTGCTAGCAAGCCTCAGTTTCTAAACAGTATGAATAAAGAAGTACATTACTGACTCTACACAAAGTACTGTCAAATGCCCAAAGCAAACAGACTGAAAGAACAGAGAAATGTTTTCTTTGCTAACCTTTTAGCTACAATATGATCTTAGGTATTGCTTGCAACTATGGGTCTGATCCAAAACCGATTAAGTCAGTGTGAGAGTTTTCCCTCCAGTTCACCTTACTGAAAAACAATAGATAAGTTCATATTAATACCAGGGAGACTTGGTGGCCAACAATTCCAAACTTGGAGCTAGGGTCCGATCCCACTGGTATTAGAGAAGCCTGGAAGTTCAGCAAGGGGTAAGCTTTCTGAAAGGCCTTTAAATATCAATAGAAGAGCAGAGAAACCAGTATACCATTTTGAACAGGGTCTTTTTTAAAGGAATTTCAGGAATGTGATTTTAAAAAGTGCCTGATCACAAACTGATTAAAAAAATTAGTTTGTTTAAAACAAATCAAGTTGACCATATCTGTCTAATGTAAAGGTTGCTGAATGACCTACCTCTTCCATTCACCATTACCCAGAGCACTGCCCTTCTCATTCACAATCACATGCCTCCCTTTGATTACTACAGCTATTGCTGAGCTGGCACTGTAATATTTTATAAGTATTTGATGGGATTTGTCAGCTGGAAATGAGGAGTATCAGCCAGTACCATTGGACCATCCGCCTCTCCACAGACCACCAGCATATGTTATGTGTAACAGGAGTGGTCAATGGACCACAATTTGAGAACAACAGCGCTAAACTACAGCTAGTTTAAAACAGCTGAAAGTTGAGCTGGGGTAGTCCTACCCATGACATAACATGGAGTCACATCACATGCTTTAGCACTGTCATTATCAGCAGTGATTGAATGGCTTGTTGCTCTTGCAGGACGCTCTGATGCATGGAGAGGTGCTGCAGAACCTGGGGATGCTCTTGTTAACTCACCCAACGGACCCAGGCATTGTTGGTCACACTGCCTGTATCATCAAAAATCTGAGCCTTTGCAAAACCAGACAGGTGAGTAGCAGCTTTTCTTCACAGAATTCCACACTGGAAGGCTGCACTTCCAGCTATGTCAGATAAGAGTTACTCACACCAAAGAATGGCTTTTAAAATCATAGGCAAAAGAAGTCTTACACTCTGGGCCTGCTCCTGTTCCCACTGAAGTTAGTGGCAAAATTCCCAGGAGTGTACAAGTGGGCAGGATCTGATGCTCCGCATTAAAAGTTGCGTCTTTTATCTCTGTTTCCGTAGTTACACACTATTAAATGTCGTGGAAAAAAAAGAAATATTTAACTTGTCATACAGGCCAGTGATAGAGTCTCACGGTTTTAATAGCTACATTTTTCATCTAGGGCAGTGATACTCAGACCTCAGTGGTTCAGGAGCCAAATCAGTGATCAACATTACCCAAAAGAGCCACAGTACAGTGAATTCATTGTTTCATTTACTATATAAAAGGAAGGATTTTATATATACATATATATACACACATACATACATACATATATATACACACATACATACATACATACATACATACACACACACACACACAGGTCAGTCATTTTGCGGTGAGAATTATATAACATTATTCTCACAGCAAAATAACTGACCAAGTATTGTTTTGTCAACTTGAATTGGTTAATAACATAGTAGAAGCAGCCTGATTGCTTAATAATTAAATCACACAGTGTTTCAATATCTTGTACTGCAAAGAGCCGCAGGAGACCCATTAAAGAGCCACTTGCGGCTCACGAGCCTCAGTCTGAGTATCACTGGTCTAGGGATATGTATAGCAGGGAGGTTTCAGGCACAGAGAGATTTAGTGACTTGCCAAAGTCACCCAGAAGATCTGAGGCTGAGTGAGAATTGAATCCTCATCTTCCAAATCCTAGTCCAGTGGATTAACCACAAGACAATCCTTCCTTTTTATAATGGATGTCTGTGGCTAAATATTTGTGGGGTCCAACATTTATCTGATTTCCCTGTGTTTGGATAATATAATTCCAGCATTCCATTCATCCACTGCCAGGTCAAAAAAGTACACAAACCCCAGGCAAAAGAAAACACAGCCTTGCAGGGGTGCTGGAACAATTTGTATAGTGCAGGTGCTGAGAGCTATTGAACCAAACTGTAAACCCTGTATATGATGGCATCCACTTCAAGCCAGCGTGTCCTCCCGCATCCCCAGCACCACTAATTCTAACACCTATGGTGCCTCGTATCTCTCAACCGTTTCCCAAAGTCCTGCTTTTTTCCTTCCAGAAACTTTCCTAAATCCTCCTTCCTGTCTAAAAAGCCTAAACAAAGCCAGACTTTGTAGTTCTCCTAGGCCGGTGATTGAGGAAATTCAGAAACAAAGCTAGCATAGGATGTCATGCTCTCTTCCTGGGGCTTTCAGTGCTTTGCAAAGCTTTTGCGCCACTCTTCTAATAACACTCATCCCTTCCCATGAGATGAAGGATGCTTCAATACATACAAGTTTAGAGTTACTCTGTATCTATTACTTTCAAGTAGGTAAGTATAATTTGTACTCTTCTGTACAGGAAAAGCCTGTAGCACCACATTCCAATAAGTCTTCTAATTACGCAGTATAAATTAACATATAGCAAATCCCATATGCTCCTTCAAATTCCACGGCTTCATGCTCATAAGCCAGGCTGTTTCTTGATAGCTAAAGAGACGAGCCATTGAAGATTAGAAGCACAGGTTTGGGATGTTGGCATCCATATGAGGAGAGATTTAAAAGCCTGAGATTAAAAAGAGGCTAGCATTGATTATTCAAATGAAAAGAAGAGGTATATAAAGTAATGTGTTACTTATAACTGCCAAGTTGCCTATAACCATCGGTACTGCCTGATGCATCTCCAGTTCCGATGAAATCCTCATCCATGCATTCATTTCCTCACCCCTTTACTATTGAGGCTCAGTTCTCTCGGGCCACCTTCCTACTTTTACAGGGAAATACAATCACATTACCCACACCCTCAAACAACTCCACTGGCTTCCCATTTGATCCAGTTCAATGTTTTTCTCGTTTTTGAAAGACCTCTCTGTGCCTGCTTTACTCTCTTTGTCCTTCCTTCAGTTGTGTTGCACTAGGTTCCTTTCTGTCTCTGCACATAATCTGATTAGTTCTGGTGCAAGAGCCTTCTTCTCTGCAGCTTTGGACACATTTTCCTGCCTCACTGTATAGTGCAGGTGCTGAACTTTGGACACATTTTCCTGCCTCACTGACTCATCTCATTTCAAACCTGGAAACCTACCTTTCCTTCCTTTTCTGCATCTTAACGTCTCCTTCCTGCTGCTTTCATTCTTCATTTAACTTTATAGAGTAGAGCATGGGATACAGCTTATGAGACAAACACTGCAATATAAAATAAAGTTGTATTTTATTATAAATAGAGAAAACTAGTCTTGCATTCCTCTTTCCTGTCTTCCATAACACGAGAGCACACTCATTTAAATGGGAAGATACATGTGAAAGAAAGACTTTGATATAAACCTATGGAACTCACTGTTGCTGAACATTAGGACAAATATCTTAGCAAGATTAAAACAGATTAGAAATCTGAATGTCTAACAACAGCTTCTTCAGATACAGTATCTGACAAAAATTATAAGGTTTCACAAGCTTCATGGTTCAAGGCAGAAAACTGATCACAAGTGAGGGCCGAAAAGGGAATTTCCCCCAACCGCACATTATGAAAATCAGTTTCCTTCTGATGAACCCAGCCAGACCAGAGTCCAGTAGTTCATCATGTGTGCAACAAGCATTGAAGTTACAAATCACCAAAACCACAGCCGTTCTAGGTAGTTGTGCTATCCCTATAACAGACAAATATATGCCTCTGAACTGAAGCCCTGGAGGAAGAGTAAAGGAAGGTCCTCATTTTCAAAGTTTGCATGTTACAAGGAGATGTGTTTATATCATTCTGAGTCTAAGCATTTGTTATCTGATGAATAGGGGGCTCATTTAATTTTATAAAAGCTTTGCCATTCACCTTAAAAAATGTTTACCATGTAGACTAAAGTGTTAGTCTTCTGCCCCAATGCACATGTAACCCCATTGACCTTAATAGTAGTGTATCAAGACCCCATTGTCCACCCCGAGGAATTGCCCCCAAACCAATTAAGGGTCTTTGTCACAAAAAAACAAAAGCCCCCTTTATGCCAACAGGGTACACAAGTATTGTGGCTGAACTTGAATAGCAGCAGAGTCTTGATTAACCTGGTCCCCCTCACCCTATGGGCAACCAGGAAACAATTTATACAAAAAGTTATGTTCAATGGCTTAATACACATTTGCTTTACCTAGGAATAACCCACTTTCCTGACTGAGCTGTAGAAAGCTTCCCCCTGGAAAGCCTTTTCCTGCATTCTGGAGAAGATTTGTCTTTCTGTCCTTTTTATGAGTTCCTGATTAGGTGATAACTCTTGTTACAGACCTGGCTGAATCCCCTTTTAGTGCATGGTTACCAGTCTGTTGTAATGGAACCAACCTTTGGATCCTATCAGCTACCAAGCCAGCAGGGTTTGGTCACAGTCCAGACACTGTTTGTAGCTCTAGGTTGCTAAGGTACACTCCACAATGTAGATTCGCTGTCACCCTTCCTTGAGAGGCGGGACTCCACAGTCCAACCGCTCTAGGTGCTGAAACCAGTGATGAGACTTCTCAGACTTCCCCAGTCACTTACTCATGCCCCCTATAGTTCCACCTTGCCAAGGGCACCACAGTTTATAGTTTAACTTCCCAGGAACTACAGGGCAGAGTAAGGAACACAGGCTTTGCACAGGAGTCCCTAAAATCACAGTAACTTTTATCCTTGAAGCACACAGGAGTTACAGATCTTACGGAAAAATAACAAAAAGCTCATACACGCTGTCCCCTGAGTCTGTGCTCACACCTATTTGTGAGTCCTAGGCCAGCCAGTGTGTCAGCTGGGTAGGCCTCTCCTGCAGTCCTTCTGTTGTCTGGCAGTGGTCCACCATGAGAGAGAGGGTAGCTGGAGCAGATCCTGCCCTTCGATAAGATTTCTGTGTTCTCTATCATGTGACTATCTCATATGCTGTAAAGCTCCAGTCAGGCACTTACCAAAGTCCAAACTGGGAAAACTACACTGACATGCTCAAAACGTAGGTCACATGTTTCACAAGGATGGTTATGCTGTCAATTGGAGGTCACATGTTATTACAGACATGTACAGACAGATACCAAACCATCACAACTCTCCCCGCTATCACTGTTTTACGTGCAGCGAGGAATCCAGATATTCTCTTGTTACCTTCTCACAGCTGAGAAAAGGAACTCCTGCCCATTCGCATGTCAGGAGCTCCACCCTGTAGGACCCACCAAATCTGACCAGGATCTGAAGGTTGAAATGATGGTTCCTCAAACCTCTTCCAGTGTGGTCTGAACCTGTCCTTGTGGCCTAGCAATGCCAATGGGATTTTCTTCCAGTGAGAAAATTAGGGCAGAGGGTGGGTTTCATGGTCCTTGGGTTTAGAAGAACTTGTATCCAAGGAAGAACTTTTATTAAAAAGTTTCATAGGATGCTAGTGTTACTGTGTATGCACTGAAGTCTGGTCCTAATGGCCCAAAACATCACAATAGCATTAGCATCCTATGGCACATTTACTAATTTTTTTCCCTTGGATACACAGTTCTCTGCAACAGGGTGTCCTAAATCCTTCTAAGCCCCAAGGGCCATGACACCCTGGAGGTAGTTATCGCTGGCTGGATAAATGTGTTAATTTTTTTAAGGTGCAGTGTGGGGAAAAAAGCTTTTAAAGGAAGTAGATGCACAAAAGTATGTTTAAGCAATTCACAATGCGATATGACATTGCAAGGTTTGGCTGCATATGGAGAGCCATCATGTCACACCCCAGAGAAGTAACACACTCTTGCTGTTTGGCTCTGGTAAGACCACACCTAAAATATCTTGTATAGATCTGAGCATTTGAATGCCAGAAAGTTGTCAAAAATGTGGAGGTAATTATGAGAAAAACAATAAGCTTCTGTGTTGTATGGCATATGGTAATTCAATATATTGACTTTTTGGTCCACATCAAAACATCAGCACACGATGACCTTGCAATAAAACACATCCTGACACAATGACTCACAACATGACGTTTTTTTGGCTCTATAAGTGATCTGAGGTCCTGTGCCCATCCCATAGACAGAGCTTGTGTGACAGCTCTGTCAAAATCAGGATGGCCCCAGAAAATCCAAGATGAGTGTCAAGCTTGACCTCTCTCCCACCAGCACAATGCATCTTGTCTATTATGGGTAAGCAGGTGGCAATTGTTAGCACTAACCCATTTTATCCTCTGTATTCTATGAATTAGTTCATGTTTGTGAAGTCCTTGGAAGTTACAAAGCACTGTAAAAGAGCTAAATATCATCTCTTTCTCATCATAGGGAATCATTGAAAGTCCATGTGTGGAAGGACTCCTCCAGGCTATCCTGTCTACTGAAATTCAAGAAGAATCTCTTCATTACGTGACATGTGCTCTTGGTGAGCTGGCAATGCATGGTAAGGGAGCAAACACATAGCAAGCAGCCTAATCTCACAGCATGCACACAGCTCTCATTATTGCTAAAAAGAGACGCGTGCATGCACACACACAGAGGGCCCATTTTTGCTCCCAATAAAGTCAATGGGAGTTTTGCTATTAACTTCAGTGAGCGTAGACTGATCCCACTGGTGGGAGAACTGTTTGAATTCTTGTCTATTGAACTGTTTCAGCTTTTAAAAACTGCTCTGATCAAAATTCACTTTGTCTAATATTGCTAGTGTAGCTAGCTTATGTGTTTTTAATTGTAATGATACTGTGATTCCACTGGTTGTGACCCTGATGTATTTTTCCATTAATTTCAGATAATTAATTTTATAGCAGCAAAGACCCAGTTAGCAAGAGGAAAAAGCTAAAAAGCGAAGTGACTTTGCTTTTGCTTTTTTAATGTTTGCATGTGGATTTTGTGTAGGTCAGAAGTTCCAGACGGACAGTCCTGGAGATGAAAACCCACCCTTTACCCTCAGGAGGGCAGCAGTGGGTGCAAGAGGAGCAGTACACACTTTCCCACCCTGCCCCTCAATAGGCCACAACCATGACCCGGAATGACACCTTTGGGTTGGGAGGGTATTTCAGTCTCATGGCCATTCAGTGTTTCTGCCTCCCTGCTGTGACTATCAGCAAGGTTGCTGATTGGTGGCAGTTAGTTTTGTGAGGTGGACACTTATCCACTGGTGACTGGGCAGGTTGAGACCACCATGCCAAATGGCTTTATTTCACATAAAGCGGTATGTGTTCTGAACAGATGAATCACATTATAAAAATTATCAGCCTTTCTATAGGCCAAATTTTCACTGAATTCACAGCCTGAAGCTGTGGGTCCTAGGTACTAGGTCCCAGAAGTTGCTTTTCAAAAGTACTGCATTCATTCTGGTCCTCCAGCTGTGCAAAGGGCGTTGGGCTATCCTGTTTAGACAGTCTGGCTTTTGGCCTTCTGGTTGATGCATTTCTAAAGCCCTGGGGTTTTTTTTACAGCTTACTCGCATGTCTTTATGTAGCCTTTTTGTTGCTTCCTGTCTCCCAGAAGGTGCCACATTACATTTGCTAGAATGGATGAATGAACCCCTGATAAAGCGCCTAGTGAGATTGGCTGGGCAACGGGAACATACAGAGCCATCATTTCAAGCTGCCTCCATTGTCCGACGCATGATATGTCATGGTAAATGTTATGCATAGAGTTTAATTACATTTCTGACACATTTATAGTGTGTAAAGTGAAATGTCAACTGTGTCTTTTCAAAAAGGGTTTGGCCTTCAGTCACTAAATAATCATTAACATTTTCATAGCACACTTCATCTGATGTCAAAATGCTTCACAAATACTGTTGAGCCTCAAAATACCTTGGTGAGCTAGATAAGTATTACTGCCCCCATTTTATAGAAGGGGAAACTTGGGCTCTGAACGATTGATTTAGCTGTGGTCAAATAGTAAATCCATGGCAGAGGCAGTAATAGAACTCAGGGTACTGATTCCTAGGCTCTACTCCATGGAGCCATACCAATTTACACCAGCAGAGGCTCTGGTGCTTAGTCTTCTGCTTTAACCACTACAACCAGCTACTAGTTGGTCTTGCACATTCTGCACTGGTTATTCTGTGTGTCACTGTGAGAAACATGATCAAGGACCTTGAAGCAAGATGAGCAAGAGGATGGGATGGTGTATGGCATTTCTCACCTTTTTTGGGGGGGTGAGGAAGGAAATAATTTTGAACATATTCCAGACAGGAAATATCATCAGTCTTCTTTCTCCCTGCCCACCTACAAAGTACTCTAGTTCATATAATATGGTTGAGAGTAGGTAGCAGAGGAGTTACGTTACAAAGAAGTTACATCAGAAATTATTTGGCTCAAGAAGTTTAACTTAACTTAACTCCATCCACTGACCAACAGAGCCTTCTTGAGCCAACAAAATTACCTTAGTTCTGGAATAACTTAACTGGAACACTCAGGAAAGCAGACCTCTGAGAATTTATCCAGTAATCTCTGAATTACAGTGAGAGCATTGCATTATCTGCAGAGAATAGATACCTGTGTGCCCAATATACTTGCTCCATAAAATTTAGATCTTTTCAACTTGCAAAATAGGATTTATATATATATTAAACAGAAATGGAGCAAGAATATTCAATCTTATTCGATACCTCTCTCCAATGAAAGGAGTAGTTAAATTCCAAATTCTCTCCCACTCTGACCTGACAGATATTAGAATCTGGAATGAAAGGTTCTAGCAAGGGAAAAAATTCAAACCTACTTCAATCCCCACATCAAACATCTTACACTAAAGAAGAATCTTATCCAGAGAAACAAATGCTGCCTGCAAGCACTAACCATGCACAGAGCTTTTGAAATATTTACAGACTAGGTGAGAGTGTGAAAGGCTGATCAATAGTTTGAGAAGTCCATAAATAGCATGTACACTCTACAAATACCGTACATCAGGCTCCCAATGCAGCAGCCTGGTCAGTAGAAACCTTGTATACAATTTAACTGCAATATCATTGACACTAATGGGTTTATGACATGTGGAGGCTTTTTTATTGTCCATTACAATTGGAACACCGCATGTAGTTGGGTAGGGGAGAGGAAATAGCTGAGTCAACACACATTTTGAAATAGCATCAAATTCCTCATTTGATTTAAAATGTTGCCTTATGAAACCCGTAACAAATAAGTGCTCACTTTAAATTGTTTCTGCCTCTCTCACCCTACCCCCATTGATGTAGATAAAGTGATGTCTCTGCTGAAATGCCACCTGGAGGAAGTCCAGCTCTACCTCATGAATTTTCTCAGCCACCAAGAGATTCGCTTTCAGCAGCTGGGTATTTCTACGCTGGGCAAATTACTGGAAGGTATGTCCCTTGATTCATCAGTTCTCACTACCAGTACCCTAGACTGCAAGGCACAGCTCAATCCTAACTGCTCATCCAGGCTTTGAAGGATTAGATTTTTATCAGTAAATGTCGATTTTGCTGTGCACACACAAACCGATGAAAAAAATTAGAGATAATAATCAAAATTTACAGATAGGCAAAGAAAAAAAATGCTGTTTGAGAAATTATTGGAGTTTGATTTAAGGAAATTTACTTTGTATATTTTGACATGTGATATTGACAATTTATGTTTTAACGGTTATAAATTTTTAACGTTTTGAATCAATGGTGACTGTCATTAAATAACTGTCCGACCCTCCCCCATCATTTCCTGCAACCGTGAAAATTTAAATCAATAAAAATAGAAGGTTTAAACCCCAGAATTTTGCAC
The DNA here is from genome assembly GCF_028017835.1 of Emys orbicularis. Taxonomy (NCBI): domain Eukaryota; kingdom Metazoa; phylum Chordata; order Testudines; family Emydidae; genus Emys; species Emys orbicularis. The sequence goes on from NC_088685.1 coordinate 106,732,956, forward strand.
AACTCAAACTATAAATCAATAATGTAAAAAAGTTAAAAATAAACATTGATATTATCTGTCAAAATTACCAAAAAATAAAAATTGAATTCTGCCAAGTCCACTGATATCAATGCAATACATTCACTGCCTGGTAAAAAAGCTTCACATACAGTAAATGTACCTGACAGCGCTACTGCCTACTGGGGATTAGCTCTATTCACTGAATCAAGGAGAGAGAGAGAGAGAGAGGACTCAGGGGTAGCAATTACCTTGGCTCTTAAGACACACTTACCAAAATGATTTTTCTAAAATAAAGGCAAACTGGTGCCGTTTTACTTTCTGAAAAAGGAACAGGCTTTATTGGGAAAGTATAGCCTGTCAATGGGACATAGGAGCTCTGTGCATGGCTATTTGTCCAAATGGAACCGGACTAGCTCTTTGTCTTAGAAAAATGTCAAAATGTACAAAGAACACACCCAATAACCTCCTGGTTAGTGCTTGTTCATTAAATTTTCACTCATTAACAGTAAATTATTATCCTTAGCACAAGAGAGGAGAGAATGAATAATGGTCTGTCTTTACCACCATTTTGCTGCTTTATTTATGGACATTTTTCCAGGCTGATGGGCCTAAAATATAACTTGGCTTAGCAACAAGCCTTTCTCCACGTCTACCCAATTATGCAAAACGAGGATTGCAATATGCAGAAAATTCAGACTACTTAGCATGTAGACGGCTGAAAGGTACCACTGTTCTGTTCTCAAATGTCTGACCAGGAATGCCTACCAAACCAACTTAAAACTAGTAGGTCTCATATTTTAGGGCTACTAGTTTTGATTGAGCCTCTTAACATTTTTCATAGTATTTTGGGGGGATGGGGAAGTAGAAAGAAAGTGAAAGAATTGCTTCCAAAATAGTAAAACACAAAAGAAAATAGGAACGGTCAGCCAGTTCAGCGGCTGAGTTGTTTCCTCCGTCGTTGTTATGTGGGAGACTCTATTCAACACTGGACTCTGCCATCTGGGCACTGAGCATCTGGATCAGCAGAAAGTAGCACACAAACCTTCCCCCAAAGGTGAGGAGCTAACGAGAGAGTCGTCATTCTCCCTTGTGTGGTAAGGAAATATTGTTTACATAGTAGAGATTTTACGGGAAACTATAGCGCATTTGTATCATGAATAATGAGTCAACTGAGTACTTTTCTATCTAGCGTGCAAACAAAAAATCTAATTTCTAAAGAAATTTAAAGGGAAGAATGTGTTTGTGGATAGAGCACTTGAGTTATGTGGGCTGGACAATCATACCCTGGTTTTCCTCTCTTCTCAGATCCAGAATTTTCATCTGCATTCAGCCAGAGTCAATTGATGGAGTATCTTGAGCAAGTCCGTCAACAGACGGAAGAAACTCAGGAGCTCCTTAAAATGGCTACCAGCCACAAAGGCAGTTAACGTTTTATTTACTCACCTCATGAAATGCTATTCCAGCCTGCAGCCTGATCCCTCAGAAAGGGTAACTTTTTTTTTAATTATTACTTCTCATAGCCAATATTTTCCTACCACTTGCAGTTCCACCCAACACATAATGACCCATTGGAATCATGTACTTTATATGGCCTTAATGTTTTGATAACGGAGTACGGTCTAGAAAAAGGTTTGAAAAAACGTGTCAACTTACTCTATTAAAATGTTTAATGGCTACAGCTATATTCCTGCCATGTACATGGCTGATAAAATACATGCAAAGTTTAGCCAATATTGGGTATCTTTTTGAACACACAGTAAGCACTGTATGTGTGTGAGGTTTTATTTATGTAAAAACCAGGTTTTATTAAACACACATTCTTCCTAACACATTTGTATATGCAAACTATGCTGTGCTCTTTGATATTAACAATATTCTATTACTAGTCAGTGTTTGTGTTCATTATTTCATAGTACCCATATCACTAAAGTGCCTGGAGCTACCGAACTAAAGAGAAAGAGAACTGGAGCTAGAATATGGAAGATGTAAAGGGCAACACGTTCACTAGTGAAGAACAGTGAACTCAGAGGAAGAAAATGATAGTAATTAGTAATAAATAGAGTAATGAACTCACTGGGGTTGGGTGTCATCCAAACTACCACACTTTCATACTACAATGTCAGGATAAGGGGCCTTAGGGTAAATAACAATCATGCCCATTGTATGGATTATGTTTCAAATATAGCAGTTAACATGGACATATTTTCTCCCCTTCCTAAAAAAAACAACAACCCCAAACAAACAAACATAACCCCCACCTTGTAGCATGTCTAAACAGAGCTTTTTCAGGAAAATGTAACATGCACGAACTAGTCTATTTAATGCACCAAAGGAGCACCAAAGGCATTGCTGTATTTGTGTGTGAGTGTTAATTTTTTTAAAGAATGGAACCTGGAGAGCTTATAAAAAACCATTGGAGATCTATGACAGAATTCAAGTTGTCTTGTGTTAGTTAACTACTATGATTTAAGGCTAAATTTTGCCTTCATGTAACTGTATATAAATCCCACACAAGTCTTTGTGGGTTGCATCTGAATACCTGAAGGCTGAATTTGGACCTGAGTGGTTAAGTAAAGTCTGGAGTTTTACAAATATGTTTATGCTTAAGCATGTCATAAAATTAAATCAGCCGAGCATTTACTAGACAAACTGAAATATACAGAAAGTTGGTATCAGGTGGTTTATAATCAGTGTTACATTTAGTGGTGAGTGTAACTGAATCACTGCTAATTTTTATGGCATTATACTGGAGAATTAGTACATTTGTTAAACCCAATAGAATGGCCAGATATCATGCTATTTTGTTAAGGATGGTTCAGTTGGACTATGCAACTTTCATCTTGCAATCAAAGAACATGCACAAGAAGTCAATTTTCCATGGCATGCTTTGGGTAACAAAACCACAATTCCAAAATTGTCACTCCAACATTTTGAAAGTTCTTAATTGAAGTATAACTTTGGAGAAAACATCCTCTTCCTATAGGCTTTGAGGCTGCATTTATAAATTTCACAACAAATGCCATTTGATGTAATCTTTAGGACTGTAGTATATCCAGCACCTGTTTGGACCACCTCTCAGCAGGTATGCACACCCAGAGATTTAAAAAAGGCTAAATGGTACCAGTGCTTTTTAAGCTGTGGGAATAACTATACTGGATGGAGAGATGTAAGAGTTCTGTGCACTGTTCTGCTGAACATCTGCTCCCACATGTGTTCAGGAAAGTTTCTTACCATAAATGCTGGAAGGTTTCTCCTTCATTTGGGATTTGCAGAGCAGTGATCCAAAGACAAAACTGGTACGCTGGGGTGTACTATTCCTTTGGTAAAAGCCATCTGTGAATTCTGTGAGTGTCCAGTGGAAAAGGGGCGGGATACTCCAGGGGGCTGCTCCGGGGTTGGAGTGTGCCTATCACTAACCTGCAGAGGGACACCAGAGTCTGCATAGGCTAAGAGGGGAGGGCTTGTGTTGCCAGTGGCTGGTGGAGTTGGGGAACTGACCCCTAGCAGGCACAGACAAGGCTTCCTCATACTACAGGCAGGTGGTAGAGAGGAGCCTTACAACTCTGGTTACCCCTGGGAAGCATCACATGGGCTGCCATTGCTCTTACATGAATTCCCATGCATGACAACTCAGGTTGAAAATTTTGCTGAGAAAGCTGACTGTGTTGACAGTCCTGGAAGATGAATAGCTTGAAAAAGAATATACTTGAACCACGGCTTCCTACAGAAAAGGGGATTTTTCATGCAATCCTATTTGTTTGTATAAGAGAAAGCAACAAAGTTATTCATCTTTTTTATGGTTAGTACTAGCTAAAGTGTGAACAAACCATTCTCCCATGGCTGGTGACTTGCTCTTAACTTTAGGATGTGGTCTGGACCAAATTCAAACAATCATTATTGCTCCTTTAGCTAGCAGAACTAAAGGTGCAAATGAAGCATTGCCAGGCATGAGTCCCTGTGGTGAATACCACTGGTGGAAGGGCCTTTCTGACAGGTGTAGACCCAGCTTTGCAGGAGCACCTGGCACAGGTGATACATTGGGGGTGTTCTGCAGTGACCTGGGGTGGGAGTAGGGCATGCCTGGTGCAGTCCCTGTTCCCTGGCAATTCTCCACTGCCACATGGCTCATGGAGAATATGGCAGTGGGGGTATGGCTTAAAGCACCTCAGAATGCTGGCCTAACTTGTACCAGGAGCTGAACCAGATCCAGGAGCCCCCCATAAGTAGGGGAAGTACAAGCTACCTCCCTTCAGTCTCTCTAATGACTCTAGCACCAATGCTGGGATGAGTTGCCCCACCCATCTTATGACTTCTGCCTTGTGACCATTACTACAGCCTTAGTATTCCAAACTCCACCCCTCACCATGCCTTCAACCACCACCCGTCCATTAAACTCTCTCTGGAACGCTCCTACACTAGCATCAACTTCTTGGACACCACAATCAGCTTCAACAATGAAACCCTCCAGACAGCTATATACAAGAAACCCACGGTTCGCCATGCCTGCCCTCACGGATCCAGTAACCACCCCAATCACACCAAGAAATCTGTTATCTACAGGCAGGCACTCAGATACCACAGAATATGCTCTGAGGAGAAAGTCCGGGATATACACCTTAACACCACTTTCACCAAACAGGGACACTCCACCAGAGAAGTAGATCGCATCATGGAATGGGCCACCCCAATACACCAAGAGAACCTACTTCAATACAGAAATAAACCCTCCTCTGACTGCACACGCCTAGTTGTTGCTTAGCACATGGGAATCCATAGAGGGTATAATCAAACTCCATCTTCTGGCCTTCAAACAATCCCCAACCTCTCCAAACTCATCATCAGAAGCAAGCTCCCCATAGACCAAGACACAGCAACTCAAAGCGGCACCAGACCCTGCCAGAACAACAGATGCAAAACCTGCAGACATATCTCCACTCCTACTATGATTAACACTCCCCACAACACACCTTTCAAGATCTATGGGCCCAAAGACATGCCTATCACAACACGTGGTGTACCTCATGCAGTGCACTAAATGCCCCAATAACAACTACATGGGTGAAACCAGACAATCACGATGCTCTCAAATGAACATCACGCAGGAAAATGATAAAAGACAAAAACACCCTATCACCCGTGGGGCAACATTTTCCACAAAGCAATCACTCTATACCTGACCAATCAGTCCTCATCCTCAAAGGAAAACTGCACAACACTTTTTCAAAAGACGAGCCGGAGACCTTAAATTCATAACTTTGCTAGATACTAAAAACCATGAACTGAATAGAAACACTGTTGTAATAAGCCATAAATCCAATCTATAACCCACTAACAACCCTCCCCTTCCTTTCCTCCCTATTACTAGAGGAGTGTTAATGGGCCATTTTACCTTGAATGGTCTCTTGAAATGTATTTTAACTATTTATGCTAAACAATCTGTTCCACCTTGTATTTAGCTGTGACACTCTAAGTACGTTTACCAGACCTGAAGAAGAGCTCTGCTTAAGCTGGAAAGTTTGTCTCTCTCACCAACAGAAGTTGGTCCAATAAAAGATATTCCGTCACCCACCTTGTCTCTCCAATATCCTGGGAGCAACATGGCTACAACAACACTGCATATGGTCAAATAGACATTTATCAACATTTATTGACAAAATCTAATCCTTCCAAGCCTAAATACAGTTCACTTTGCAAACTTGTGATACAATTAGAATCTGTTCTTTTATCTGTTTTTCATAGAATCACAGAAATGTAGGGCTGGAAGCAACCTCGAGGGGTCATCTAGTCCAGCCTCCCATGCTGAGGCAGGACCAAGTATATCTAGACCATTCATGACAAGTGTTTGTCTAACCTGTTCTTAAAAAAACCTCTGATGAGAGATTCCACAGCCTCCCTTGGAAGCCTAAACCAGTATTTTTCTATTTTATTTGGAATTTTACCTAACTGGAAACATTGTTTAAGACTTTGGCAAGAAGTAAAATAGGGCATTTCCTGTTAGGAATGAGATGAAAAAGTGAAGAGAAAAGAATGTAAGAAACTGAAACGTGATGACTAAACCTGCATTTGTGATGCAGTGCTTAATGTCATGGACAAATTTGCTACAGAGCTCTTGATTGTGGCACTATGAACAACTGATTGAGGCGATGAGATGAATATTTTCAATTCCCAACAATATGAAAATGTATGACTTCCCACTTCATAATGCTTGTTATTATTGTAATGTAAGTAAGACTTTTACAACTCCTAATTCTACCATCCTGGAATAGTCAAACAGCCCCTGACTGTGCAGATGGTTAAAACTGTTACAGTAACTGTCGACAAAGCTGACACCATTATATCCCATGCCCACCTATATTTGATACTATGGTCTAGTAATAAAAACAATATTTTAAAGAAGATTGACTTTTTCCTCCATTTAAAATCTTCTGTTTTCAAATGAAGGTGGGTCAAAACCAGGACTTCAAACCTTAAACCCTATGAATTTTTTGTCAGTAATTCTGATCCAAATGCCCGGATCTGAATTTACCCTTCTAGTTTTGGTTCCAGGTCAGACCCTACAGCAAAAAGGGGCTTTTTTTCTAATTCTGGTTTAGATATAGAATACATTTCATGAGAACTCTTTTCATTATAGTTCCAGTTTGGCAAAGTACTTAAGAACGGCTTAACTTGAAGCATGTTCTTAAATCTTATTGATTTCAATGCTGCATCAGAGTTTTTGGTCTGAAATCTCATGAGTACTGTTCATATGATCTCAAGGCCATCAAATTTGAATCCTAATCCAATCCCTGTTTTAAACATAATTTGAATCTAGATCCAAATACCAACTCCTTGGTCCATCCCTACTTGTAAATGAGCCTGTGCTACTTGCCTAATAAACAGATGAGAGAAAACCAAACAGTCACAAATAAGTGAAGAGTAGCTAGAACAATTTTCAAGCATAAACTGCTCCCTGGATAAAACTAATGTAACAAGATAACCAAAATATAAAAGGTACAAATATTCCAAATTTTATTTGGTTCTTACATACTATATAGATTAAAAGAAATAAAACCTACATATTTTGGACATATTTTTAAATATAATGGTTATGTACATGGAGAACTGTAAAGAAAGCAGAAAACAAACCCAATTCATTTCACTAGATCACAAACTATTTCTAAAACATTCTGACTGAATGGCTTCTCTTCCTCTTCCCCCCCCCATATAATCGGGGAGATGAAGTATCATTTTATGAATTTCCAGTAGATTTATCCAATCTCCGTTTTGAGAAGACACGCACCCTGTAGCTGTGGAAAGTCAGCTCTTCAAAACATTCTTCATAGAATTCTTTCAAGTCTTACCTTAAACTGAGCTTCCCTTTGATAACAAACTTGCTGCAGTGTTGCTCATTATGGGCCTGATCCAATGCCCAAAGGAGTTAATCGAAGGATCCTCATTGGGGCAGATCCCCAGCGGGTGTAAAATGTCATAGCTCCCTGGACCTCAATGTACTCCAGCTGAAGATCTGTCCCATTGATTTCAATCAGTGCCCCGGTAACGTCTCTCATGCACAACACTTAAGTACACCTCTGCCTCGATATAACGCTGTCCTCGGGAGCCAAAAAATCTTACCATGTTATAGGTGAAACTGCGTTATATCGAACTTGCTTTGATCTGCCAGTGTGCAGCCCCGCCCCCCCGGAGCGCTGCTTTACCGCGTTATATCTGAATTCGTGTTATATCGGGTCGCGTTATATTGGGGTAGAGGTGTAGTAATTTCTGCCATTAGGAGCACTCTTTATAAAAGCAAAAAAAGTGCAAGATTTTTCAGTCAAGCTCGGTAGCAGCAAAAGTGACAAGTTTGGAATGCTGAAAGTGAAAAATCTGTGTCAGTGGACTAAAGAGGAATGGTAAGATTCAAGTCATTATCCGGTGATAAAGTGTACTGCATTTTAAAAAATGAACATTAAATAAATAAAAAGAACAAACATGCATCATTTTCCATTTGCTCTGAAATGAACCCCCCCCAAAAAACACCCCTCCCTTTCTTGCCCCAAAATCAATATTCAAGTTCACACAGAGTGTCACAATCTGATAAGGCAAAGAAAGATCCCTCCATTACTGGGAACAGCAGCAATTTACAGGACTCAAAAAATGATTTTTCTGAGTGTCTGCATGTGTACCTTTTATCATACCGTGGACATGAATGCAACTAACAAAATCAAGTTTGCAATATTGTTTTACCACATTTTTCTAATTTATTCAATTAGATGATTTATTTTTGTACTGAACAAAATTCATAAATACATTATCTAGGAGAACAACAGGTTTTCGTCTTGTCCATGAAAAAATAGTGCTTCAAATTTTCATATTTTAAAACCTGTTCTGCTTTGTGTTTTTAAAGAAAATGCAAGAAGATCGTAGTGACATTTGAATTTACAGAACGTCCATGTAGAAGTTACATTTACAAGAACCTGATACAGAAGCCTATATTTTGCCCCCATAATTAGAGTTCTCTGCAATAATATTTAAACCAACAGGTTTAAATGAAACCTCCCATTAGCCCTACTTGTAGAGCAATGAGATGTTTATTTTTCAAGTATTAGATCCGTAAAACGTAGAAGATTAGTCGCCAATTTTAAAAGCAACCACCCATCTTCAAAAAAAAAAAAAAAAAAAAAAAAAATCAGGCCCTTTACCCCAATCAGCTCATTACTATCAGATTCCAGTGCCTTTTGTCTTGAAGAATGCAGAAAATATTGATTTGCGAAAAGGAGCTTGTTGGAAAAAAAGCCATTTTAAGTAATGCACGTGAAGCATGATTTTCTAATGGTGAAAACTATTAGATAGAAAGATAATCCATGTCTATTCTCCATCACTTCTTCTGCTGGTTTTACTAAGGTCCTTTCAAAAAAGATATCCACAAATGTTTTAGAAAACTGGAGAGAGAAAATAAAACAGTCCTTCATAGTATGGAAGGAACTCCATAGGCAGCAGAGATGCTTACTTCATCTTTGGCTCTTCAGAAGAAACGGTCAGATAACTTCTATATGAAAGGCAATAAAAAGGACAGATTAGCAGATGGGAATCATTTTTATCTAAAAAGCCGATTTAAACAGCACTTTCATTGGCTGATCCTTTTGCTCAAATTTTCTATACATGGAAGAAGGAAATAATGCAGGCAGCTGATTTAGCTTGTGATATTTATTATTCAGTTCATACCCAATATATACAAAATTCTAGTCTGCTTCTTTACAGAGATCTACAGCGATGGCTGCTGCAGGCAAACCTTCAGTATCAATATCAGAGATAGAGCCTCCTGGTCATCGTGTTATTAGGGAAAGGTATTCAGTATTCTTATGTATAAGGCAGTAACCATTTCCCCATTCCATAGAGAACACCCCACAAGAGGGGTACAACTTTCCATTTGGATAGTTGGAACATATTGCTGGATCAGAAGCTGCTAAGACAGTGGCAACTAATTATGTCACAGCAAGGTTCTCCTGTTCATGCTGCTGCTGAAGCACATTGTGCAAACACTTATAAAACATCCTCATGAGCAGAACTGGGTGAAATTTTTCATTTGAAACCTTTTACAGCAAAAAATGAAGATTTTAGCCTTCGGCAACCAAACATTTTTATGAATTTGTGTCAGTTTTGCTGAATTGTTTCAGTTAGAAAGAGCAAAAAGCTGAACAAATTGAAATGTTTTGATTTGTTTTGGTCAAAACAACTTTTTGTTTCTAAATTTACTTTACTTTTATTAAGATATAATCAAAAACATTTAAAAATGGTCAATATCAAAATGTAACATTTTGATTTGTTGAAACAAAAAATTTCAATTTTGTTAAAACAAAAAACTTTTGTTCAACCTGTGTGACGGACTGAGAAAAACGTCATAATATTTTGTATGAATATGGTGTGTGCCTCAGTTTCCCTTTTGTGGTGCATGGTTAACTAAGTGGGGAGCGGGAAAGGTTGTTTACTCTTTGCAGAAACCCAGTGATCCAGGTGTGACTGACCTAGCTGCCTCGGGTCTGGGCCCCCATGCCCATGGAGAGTCCGAGAAGACAACGGCCACACCAATTGCCCAGACATTTGGCACCTAGCAACTAACCACCATGGATGGCCCAACCTCTGCAGGAAGCCAGCTGGGTGTGACCAGCTGGAGAACAAAGGGCTAAGGAGGGGGGCCAGGTAACAATATTTGCCCAGGAACAAGGACAAAGGAGTGAGGAGGGGCCAGGTGGGGTTGTTAAGTGTGGGCTGCTGGAAACAGGAGAAGCTTCTGGACTGGGACGAAGAAGGGGTCAGAGGGCTCGGGACTGACCCAGATGGACTATGCTGTAATTTTCTGTTCTCTATGTTAACTAAAGACTTTCTATGCTGTGTTCCAGACCTCTAATAAACCCTTCTGCTTTTACAATGCTGGCTAAGAGTCACTCCCATTTAAGGGAGTTGGGGGTGCATTGCTCCCTTTGGGCGTAGAAGTCTCTCTCTCCCTCAGGTGTCCAACTCAGGTGGACTCGCTGGAGGGAGCTCACAGTGTGAAGCAGGGGTGTGGAAAGCTCTGAGGCTCGGTGAAGCCAAGTGGCTTACCCTAGTGAGTGTTGACCCTAAGGGGGCTGACACAATGAAGGGGTCCTCCCAGGGACAGTTCCAGAGCTGTTCAAGAGCAATGGACCTGTGTGTCCGGGACAACCTGACATGATTTTTTTTTCAGAATCGTGAGTGAACTGAAATATCTGTTATTCACACCCCTATACGCAGGAAGCCAAGATTTACTAGGAACCCCTTATTTCCCCTGACATTAGGTTAACAGTCATGATTCACACAGCACTATGCAAGTATACATGGCTTTGCAAACACATAGTAAGACATGCTCTCTGCCCCAAATATTTTACAACCTAAACTGCTTAAATTAACCATCTGGTTATGTACATCAATTAGGGACTCCATGGTCTCTCTCATTTACAAAATATTACAAATTCTAATGGTCCAAAGCAAACCTACCTGCTGTTTGATGTGTTTGAACACTATCTACCTGAGGCAATGGCCCCAGAGTCCCCTTATCTTCAAAGGCTAAAATTGGATTCAAAGGAATTTCAGGGCTATTGCTTCCATCATTGTTCAAGGCATCCAATGTGGATGGTTTAGATCCAATGGGTAAGTTTATGATCTCTTCAAAGTTGTCATTCTGCATAGACACTCCATTTTCATTTGGTTCTTTTCCAGGATTGAGATTACTGGAAGAAAAAATATAAATAAAAATCTTACTAATAATGTATGTTATTAGGGTACTGGGACACAGCTAGTCAAGAGCTGAAACTAAACAATCCACACACAATAGTGACCATTAGTTTTCATATACTGTAGTATTATTCAGTATGTACAGTATTTGGGGTAGCAGTGAACAAATGACCTCAGCATTTACTTTCACCCTTATTAGAAATCCACATTTCTTTTTTCCCTAAGAAATAAGAATTTTTAGGGCCAGACCCAAATTTAGAAAACGAGTCTCCACTAGCTAGCATATCCGCCACTTGAAGATGGATGACACTTACATGTACGTGTTCCTGTTGATCTGTCAGAACCAAAAGAATCACTTTGAAAGAAATGCATTAAGTAAAAGCAACATTATAAGTAGAAGAGAAGTCTGCATTCAGCTACAGTGATTTATTGTATACTATACTGAACATTAATTGCAGAGCTAGACATCAAGTTACATAAGCCATATCTAGCGATAATCTGCACTCTAATTTTGTTCAGTAAGTGTCCTATTTCAGAATAGGACTGGTGTCCATTAAGCCTGGTGATGTTATGCCTTTGTATTACTCATAAGAATGCCATAATCTGCTGCACCATAGTATCAATGGACATATCATGGCTACAGCAAGTGACCCACACAAAAAAGAAACCGAAGAGAAAAAAATGGTAGTACAATCCTATTTATTTACCGACCTTTAGTACGTCTAAGGTATTTCTGTGTTACCTTTCTCTGCTCTGTACATCTCAGATATCTTGAGACTGGCATTCTCTAAGACTGCAAGTGCCTTTGCTCTTCATAATATCAAGTACTTTCCTTTACAAGACCTGCAGAATATGAGTATGTCTTGCCATTCCCTAATTTTGCAGGCTCTGCTCTTGTCCTGCTGCAACCTTCTCTTTCTGACCTACCTAACATCTGCTCCCAGTCCGTCCAGATGTGAAACTCATTTATTGTGTCTGCTGCTTTGACCATCCAGTCCTCCTTCAGATTCATCATCTTCTGCAAGCTCCTACTCCTTACCTTCCAGGCCCTGCCCATCTTTGCCCTATCCAACCCCTCTGCCCTTGTCCTCGTTCACTCTGCCCAAGCCAATACCAACATCCTCATTGTCTCTCACTCAGATCTGGGCCTTCTTGCTTGCTTCCCCATATGAATGGAACCCTCTTCTTAACTGTGTCTGCCCTCTCCTCCTCCAAGTCCCCTAGTAAAATATGCCTCTTCTATGAGGCTAATAAACCCTAATATTTCCCTCTAAGTAAATGTATTAAAAATACCAAAAATCCCTGATGAACCTTGATGACGCATGAATCATTCTCCTAAGCCTCCATGTTATCTTGTTTCTGTAACTTCTCTCCTGCTTAACACACCTCAGTGTCTGTCACCATCCTGCATTATTTTTTGTTTTAACATCTGAGTCTGCTGCTCTCATTTGCACTGAGTGGTCCCTCACTCCATGTAAGAGGATTATGGTGTTATTCATTGTGCGAATGGCAGCACTGGGGCTTAAATTTTAAGCTCCTTGGGGCACAGGCATTGATCTTTATTTGTCCATAAAGCATCATGTAAACTTACAGTGATGTATAGATTAATAATAAAACCCTTAATAATTTAGGTCCTGGCATCCTAAGGCACCTCCTCTCTATTTGGACCATACCACAGCTGTTGCGATCAGCTGGAATGCCTTATCTGAGGGTCCCCAGATTTGTATGTCAGGGTCTGACATCTCTGGAATTTCTTTTACTCCATCCAGGTCTAACAGGGCTTATCAACTGTCTCAGGCCATTTCTGAGCAGGTGGTTCAGTATTACAGCACGTTTTCTGTTGACTATAGGTTTGAGAGTCTTTTTAATAAAAAATAAACCATGTGCCAATTGGAAGTTATTTACTGGATTTTCTGTGGTGTTCAGCACTTCCCAAACATCGATGAATTTATCACCGCATCCCCCCGAAAAAGTGAAGTATCATCATCATCGCCATCCTATACATGAGAAACCGAGGCAGAGAGATTACGTGATTTAACTAGGATTACACAGGAAGTCTGGATTTGAGCCCAGATCTCGAGTGCCAGGCCAGTGCCTCAGCCACAAACCAGCCACCCTCTCAGAAGACCACCCCCTTCTTCACTTTGTTGGCATGGTAGGTGGGATTTTTAAATGAGAGGGAGTGCAGCCTAGTGGATAGAACATTGGACTAGGACACAGCAAACCTGGGTTCTATTCCTGGTTCTGACAGTGGCTGGCTGGAAGACTTTGGGCAAGTCACTTCCATTTTCCATGCCTCAGTTTCCCCATGTGTAAAATCAGGATAACTATACTGACCTTGCTTGTAAAATACTATAAAAGAGCTAGGTATTATTGTTATTAAATGTGCTTAATTGTTCTCTTAACTCTGCTCCCATTAACTGTGAATGACTTGAATGGGAGCAGTTAGGCTAATATGGAGAGCACGTGAAAAATCTCATTCATTTGTTTTTGTTTTTATTTTTTTGTAAATATGCAGAGAGAAATTGATAGGAACATAAAGCAAATAGATAAAAACTGCAGTGACACTGATAGCGTCATTGCAAAATAACATCTTGCCTCTGGAAATCCACATTAGGCCTCTAGTTTAATAAATCACTCAGGAGGTATTTAATTCTTCACATTTATTTTAAGTGAAAAGCAAAAAAATTAGTAGTGGCACAATTATGGACGGAGCACTTCAGAAAGCAAAACTGCATTAGATCTGGACACTTCAGTACCAGGGAGACAAACTGGAGGAAGTTCAGAGAAGAGCAACAAAGCTGATTGGGTGATGGAAGGTCTGACTTCGGAAAGATTAAAAGAGCTACTGTAAAATATATATTGCTTGGCTAAGTGATAATTAAAGTCTTATGGTTGGACCTGATAGATATTTAAAAGTATATGAAAGGAGTAAACATGAATGAAGTGGAATTACTTAGGATTTGATTTAATTATTTTTTTGATCACTCATCTAGGATCAGTGCCTCAAATAGTTTACTTGTCCTTAAAGCATTTGTAGTGATCTGTCAAAATATTTCTACACCTGGCTGCGCTAGGATCTTAGGAGATACTAGACCTTAAATAATGACTGTCACCTGATTTATTAACATTATTTCGGCAGAGCCGTCAGAGATTAATGCTTTCTTGGATGCTGGGTTCCAGGTTTTTGGATAAAGCATTAGCTCTATCTCTACCATTTCCTGAGATAGCAGGCTCTCATACCAGGTCAGTAATGAAGAGGTGGAGATGTGGGGAAGGCAAGATAGTCATCAGAGTAAAGGGGTTTTAAAGGGTGATATATCACAGCATGCCAGACTGAGAAATGAATACTGTATAAGCTCTGAAAACCCAGCAGCATTCTTTTTCAGCTCAGACGGTTCACAAGACTGTACCCTTTCTACTGTCACTGGTCCCTAGTAGTGCCTTTTTTGAGACTGTCTTGGACTTAACATGGTAAGAACGAAGCACTGGCCCAGTGCAATGATCTGTGAGGGTGGTACACGAAGATAGCAAGAGCACTGATATGAAATTAAAAAAGAAAAGAAAAGACTGAACAGCACAATTCATTAGGCAGTAAAATATTCTCCCAAGGTAAGGGGCAGGTATGACATAACTTGGGTAAAGAACTAGAAAATGTATTATAGGCAACAATCTTTCCGTGGCAGGGAGATGGAATAGGTAACCCAACAGGAGTTATCTATGTTCAATTTCATGATATCACTTATGGATACTGTTCAGTGAATTAAGGGGGGGGAAAGAAGCAAGCTTTGGTGCCACAATTTGGAAACCCTGAGGGTGGGGAATATATTTTGGAACCTTCTTGCATTTTGATGAGGAATCTGAATTTTTTTTTGTTTGCCTTATACTATATTTCAAACCACAGTTTTAAATCTATTTTCCCAGTTCAACAATACACAGTCTGATTCATTTAAAAAAATGAATCAAAAGTAGATAAAACCCCCTGACATAAGAACATAAGAAAGGCCGTACTGGGTCAGGCCAAAGGTCCATCTAGCCCAGTATCCTGTCTACCGACAGTGGCCAATGCCAGGTGCCCCAGAGGGAGTGAACCCAATCAGCAATCAATCAATCATCCATCTTCACCCTCTGACAAACAGAGGCTAGGGACACCCTTCCTTACCCATCCTGGCTAATATCCATTAACGGACTTAACCTCCGTGAATTTATCCAGTTCTCTTTTAAACGCTGTTATAGTCCTAGCCTTCACAACCTCCACAGGCAAGGAGTTCCACAAGTTGACTGTGCGCTGTGTGAAGAACAACTTCCTTTTATTTGTTTTAAACCTGCTGCCCATTAATTTCATTTGGTGGCACCTAGTTCTTGTATTATGGTAACAAGTAAATAACTTTTCCTTATTTACTTTCTCATTTTAGTTGCCCTTCTCTGAACCTTTTCTAATGGCAGTATATCTTTTTTGAGATGAGGAGACCACATCTGTATGCAGTATTCAAGATGTGGGTGTACCATGGATTTATACAAGGGCAATAAGATACTCTCCATCTTATTTTCTATCCCCTTTCTAATGATTCCTAACATCCTGATTGCTTTTTTGACCTCCGCTGCACACTGTGTGGACGGCTTCAGAGAACTATCCACGATGACTCCAAGATCTTTTTCCTGATTCATGGGGGCTAATTTAGCCCCCATCATATTGTATGTATAGTTATTTCTTCCGATGTGCATTACTTTACATTTATCCACATTACATTTCATTTGCCATTTTGTTGCCCAATCACTAAGTTTTGTGACTAAAGACAAATAACCTGCCATTAATGGTGCTTCAACATCTGCATGAACTACTGTTTTTCTTCTTAATTCTGGGATGCTTTCTGATATAAGTGGAAGATTTCCACTTGCATATGCCATTTTAAAATCTGCAGTCTGCCCAGCACACCATTTCTAGGTGAGAAAGAGTAACATTACACTTATTTGAGTGAATGATTTGTAACTATGAAGCTCTTGACACAAACAATACCAATGATAAGTCAAATATGAGGCCAGGTTCCTTTATGCTGAATATCACCTTATTACTCAGTGAGTAGCCCTAACGTGATAGTCAATGTGAGTAAGGGTGGCATAATCAGGCCCTTAAAAGTACTTTCAAAAGCTGGATGCAACAGAACTCAGTTTAATGTCCATAGGCAGTATTTGGGCATGTAGCAGTTATTAGATGTGATTTGAGAGATCAGCTTGAGACCACTTTGAAAAGCTGGACTCTAAATGTGATGAAACATTTAAAATTAGCATGAGTCCCACTTTCTCTCTCCTTCCACGAAACAAAACTGTTATAGTGTTTATAAATGTATAAATTAGAGCTATTATCTATTAGTAATAATTACTGATTAATTAATATACAGTATAATCAAGCTACAGCACACCATAGCATTTTCATTAGGGCTTATAAAGACTATCGATCTTCCAGGGATAATGAAGTCCTAGCAGGATAACAAGATCAGCACAGTTAATTAAAAGAATCAACAACAACAACAAAAGTCAACTGTCCTTTTCTGCTAGTATTCCTTTTATTTTTCTATTACTTTGTATCTATTAACATGGTAGCAGGGCTTTCACTGGAGTCTTGGTCCCAGCACACAGCCTGAGTAAGCTGGGTGCTCCTGTGAGTGGGTGGGGGAGGGCACAGATCAGAGGGGCAGATCAACCAACCTACTCTGCCCCACAAATACTCCATGATTCTTGACCTGGGCTCCAATGGCAAACTGGAGAACTTCCACAGCTCAGTACCCAGGAACCCAAACCTCTACTAATATTTAAAACCATCCTATTTATAAAGGCCAAATCCCATCCCCGAGTCCCTCCTTGGGGTACTGACCCAACTAATACCCGGAGGCATTGAATGGGGAGAGACAGGATGTGTTGCACTTGAGGTTTAAGCACCATTAAGCAGAGCAAGGAATGGTATATTGGGAGTGAACCAGGGGAGGTGTGGTCAGTGGATGCACAACTGTGCAGATGAGCCATCAGTTAAACTGTGAACCTCTTGCAGAGAAGGGGAGGCAGCCGTGGAGGCCAAGGGCTATATTAGCAGCTGAGGAGCATTCTCATTGTTACTCCCTGGGCTGAGAGAATGACTCCATCCCCTAGGAACCCTTCAGGAAACTCCCCGGTGCAAAGCCACTTACTCAGGTTTTGCCTAGAGAAGAGAATTTGGGCCATCATATCAACCCCCTTCAAACCAAGTGCAAGACCGTTTCGGCAAAAGCCAAATCTTGCTTGTGCAGTGCAGAGATTTAGTAAATGTCCAGAGTCACTCAGCCAAAGCTGCTATGTTGCTGCCTTTCTTTATACAGAGTAATATATTCTTTCTGGTTTTGTTGTTTCCGCTGCATGATGTTTATTCATTCCTTACCTTGGCTGCTCTGAGGTTCTTTCTACTCTAAATATGATGCTACATGACAGCAATTATTAGAAAGGCATATATTATATTACAAACATCAAGGTGCATTTAAGATGGAGAAATAATTAGAATTTAATAGCTGCCTTAATAACGGCTTTATGCAGTTCATCTAACACAGTTCAACGTTCAGTGTCACTGACACAGCTTCTCTCAGGAGGGGCCTCCTTGTCAGTGTGACAGGAGGTGACGAATCCCTCAGGCTTGTAGAGATATTGAGATTTCCTCCTTTAATTAGGGCCAATCTTACTGCAGAGCATACTGCCCATTAAAGTCTGTTTGCCGGATTTTTCATTGATATTTTGGCTCTAGCTGCATAAATCATGAACTCACAATGGGGTAATTTGGTTTTCTGCAATGCAATACGAGAAGAGCAAATACTGAAACCGAGAAAAACTGACAGCTCAACCCCACAGGACACCAGCCTTTACTTGACTAAATACAAATGTTTTCAAGCATTTCAACAGAATTTTTCAAAGTGTGCACAACTTGCCCCATGGCTACAGGGACCTGCAACATCAAATGCCTGGCTTACAAAACTACCTTTACAGGGAATGAATGCTTTTAATCAACACAGGATAATTCTCTAACTGCCATCAAGTAACTTGTCAAGTGATCAGTATTTGTTAACACTCTGAAGAGTACAAAGACAACTAGCCTAAAAGCAAAGCACTCCACACTGCATGCAGGAAAACTAATGCTGTGAATGCAAAATAGCTTTAGAAAGCATTTTTTTGTAACAGGTGTGCATAGCCAATAATATTTCAATTCTTGGAAATGAACAAGAAAAATTGTCCTTCCCCCTTGAGATTTAACATCTATAGTATTTGCTGGCAAACAGCAAATTTATTTTCAAATAATATTGCGAAGAGTAAGATTGCTATGGTTTTACTAATTTCATCACTACAACCAGATAAAAATAGGTCACTTCTAAGTGAAATATGTTCAAACTTCCTTTTCTGAGCATTGGGGAGAAAAAACAAAAAACAGTGGAGAAAAGAACAATGTTTATCCTTCATTAAATAAATGGAATAAACAAACTTTATTTTAACATCCCTCACCCTGTAAACTTTTTATATTCCTCATGACTATGCTCACCTGTCCATATTTACTGTAGGTTGATGTGAAATGACTATCTGTGAGTGGGTTACCGATTCCCCATTGTGTGGTGATTCTGTCACATGCTGAAGCTGAGATGCCACTACAGATTCTAAGGGAGATGTGGGACTGGTTGCTAGAAGAAAGGAGAAAAAAAAAAAAAGTCCACAAAAATTTAAAGAAAGACAGTCTGCCCAGAAAATAGGATAAAAAACCCCTAAATCCTGTACAGTTAAGAATGCTTTGATCAGTAATAATACATATCAAGTTTGGGTTCCATCTTAACAATTTAATATAACTCAGTCAGAAATGAATAAACAAAATTCCAATGTAAAATGTATTTCTTCGGAACAGCAGCAAATTTCAACCTTTGGTCTGTGTTATACAGGAAGTCAGACTAGATGATTACAACGGTCCCTTCTAGTCTTGGAATCTATGTAAATGCTGTACATAAACTTATTTCCATGTAGAGAGAGTGTGATGTTTTCAGTCTTCACTACACACACACACACACAGGATGACATATGTAACTGCCCCACCTGCAATCTACAAAAGCAGAAACTACAACTTTTAGTTTTATATTTAGGTGGTGGGGAAATTAGGGACATAGTTCATGTCTTCTAGGTACTGCCATAACCCTGCAGCTGTGCATAATCTTACCAAGGATTGTAAAACCCAAGAGCAAATTTTTGAGAGATGAGGATAAACTTTCAGTCTTAACTCTGGCTTCTGTAGACTTATATAAATATATGTGATTTTCATTTTGCTTAGTAAAACATGCTAAAACCCCCTCAAAAATTAAGAAATAGTGCCCCCAACCAACTGTATCAAAACCTAATAGGTTACTGCTACTGAAAGGTGTTTATCTGACAGTCCTAAACTTATTCAAAAACAGGCAGTGTAAGCTTCTCCACATTGTTCTACCAGTGTGCCTCCACTCCCGACCTGGAGGGCTCATCACTAGAGGTCAGTCGAAAGGATTTTAGACTCTTAAGTGCCTAGATCTCATTTGAAAAGGGGATTGAGACGCCTCAATCAGTTCGGCATTGTGCTGCTGAGCGCAGCAAATCCTAAATGCCTTTAGGAATCTGGGCCTAAGTCCCTATTATTTTTATTAATAATAATTATACTTGGCTCTAAGACTGCACCTTCCATATGCAGATCTTTACAATGTGCTTTACAAATATTAACCTACTATTTATTATTGACTAGACTGAGTGTTTACTCTCAGGCCTGGGTCAGAGCAACTCCAGAAGGAATTGTTACTCAGGGACACTGCTCAGAGTCAACTTTCCTCAGGAGGTCCAGCTTTGCCTGGTGGGAAGGGAGGGGCCATATGCTGCATCAGATGCTGAATGCTCCCCAGCCAGCCAACTTCACTAGCTGATGCATATGTGTGGAGAGGAGGAGAAAACAGAGCCCTTGAATTGCATGAGCAGCCCCTTTTCTCCCTGCACTCAGACTCACAATATGGATAAGCCCTGTGCAGTGGCAGAGAGGGTGGAGGGGATTGGTCACAAATAGGCTCTAAATCAATAAATTAAATAGGCTCAGGCAATGACTTTTGGATATTTTATATCTACTAATACCCTGTATTGACTATTATTTATTCAGCACTATGAAGTTATATATAAGTGACAAGTACTATTAAGCATTATGACTAATATCAAATTTCAGCCTTGAGCAAATTTGTTTCAATGACTGAGATAAAATAAAATCCTAAAAATAGGGGTTAATATGGAAAACCCTGAGAGAACAGGCTCTTATAGCTGTAACACTACTCCAGTAAAATGGTAGAATCAGCACTGTCAAACTTAATACAACTATCATAATTAACTTGTTCATTTTCACTCTAAAGAACATTCCCACAAGCGACGATAACACAGACATTTTCTTGCAAAGCACTGAGCTACATAGCTCTAAAGGAAATATTCACGGTGGTAACATTCTAAAAAAAAAAAATCTTAGAAATTTCTCATTTAGAAATTTTAAATAATTAAAATCTACTCAAAAACTGAGTGAGTCCGTTGTGTTCTTGACATTTATATCAGCTAGCTTGGATTGCAAAATTCCAAAATCCTATCAACCTCAATTCATTTGGCTATGTATTTCTTCTTGTTCTGGGCTAAGAGCAGAGTCAAATGCCATACCTGTTTCTCCAGTAACATTTGCCTTAGATATCTCTCCATTTTGCTGTTCATTAGATTTCTATAAAGGAAACACAGTTTTGTAAATTAAAAGCAGCACTGGAGAAAAGGGAAACATATGCCCAGGTGTTTATATGGATGATGAAATGTAGCATATACCTTATCTACAGCTTCTGTGCGCCTAGTTCTTCTCATGATCTCCTCAAGTCGCTACAAAGAAAGTTACAAAGAAGGAAAATGTTTATTGACATTGATTTAAAAAATCACCCTAAAACCCATAATCTTTGGTAATGTATTAAAATTGGCATTTACCGAAGGAAAAAACCAACCTCTTGGGACTTGATCTAAATCCCATTAAATCAATGGGAGTCTTCCCATTAACTTCACTGGGCATGGATCCAACCTTTAGTGAATTTCTGAAGCAATAACTATATGTGTCTTTCTACAGTGCACATGCAAATAAACAAACTGCTGAGATATACAGTACCAAGATTCCCTGAATGCATTCGGTTACCTTCTTCCTTTCTAAGCGCTCTTGTTCTTCTCTTTGGGAACGCTTTTCACGCTCTAACCGAATCCGCTCTGCCTCTTCACTCTGGCGAGCTGCTTCTTCTTTCTGAGTAATGGGAAAGGAACAGAAATAGGGACTTATTCGCAATGTAATGGCTGATCCGCACTGGCATCTGCCTATCTTTGTATGACATTTTAATTTACAACCATCTGACAAGGAACTTTTGGGGTTATGTCATCAACAGAATTTTCAGACTGAAATGCAGGTTTCTTAATTAATGTCTGTGTTCTTCTTTCTTCTCTTAATTTTATGTAAATTAAAAAGCTGGTAATCTTGTTTGGTTCGGTGTCTGTTTTATGATGCATGCATGAATGCACAGAAGATGACTAATGAAAATGCATTTCCTAACCTAGCAGCTAGCAAAAGTGTTCATGAGACTAATGCACTAGGCTGATGAATGCTTTTGATAGGGTCAAAAGAAAGCAGCAGAATTCCCTCCTATTCTCCAGACACTGTCCTTGCTTAACAAAAGCAATGACAAACAGCCATATGCACACTTCCTGTTTTTTAATTAAATGTAAGGCTCCCTTGGGAGGTACCGTTGAAGGGCTTTCTCTGTAAGATAAGACTGTCTTGTATTATTGGAGGCACTATAATAGTTCCCTAGTTAAGGGTGCATTGAGATTTGCACTTAAAGAGGTTTCATCCTGTTTTATATATGAATATTATAGAGTATATGCCTCAATTTACAGCATGTACTCAGAGTACAGAATACATTTTCTGAAAATTTTCAGGTAAATGTCTTCATTAGTTTATAAGTTTAATTACTTTAATACGATCCTATATCTATCTATATCTATATATAGTGTGTGTTTTGTGTGTATTCTAGTCAGACTAAATTTACATATTTGTTGAGAGGATAAAATCATTAATGGTTATGAGGCACCCACATGCTAATGAGGGTTAGATAAGTATGTAGATAGAAGAGGAATCTAAGTGCTTTGCATATATTAAATAATTTAACCTCACAGCAGCCCTACTGCAGCTGGTAAAACAGCATTATTATCCCCATTCTACAGATGGTAAACTGAGGCAGAAAGCTCAAAGACCCAATTGTGATACTCTTACCTTGAGTGGTACCTTCCTTCTTGACTGCTTTCAATAACACTACTCGAAGGGCAAGGTGCTATTCAACATAAGTAAGAGTATCAACATCTGTTCCTAAACCACGAGCCCCGCACAGGCAGTATCAGTGTAAGGATTAGAATTCTGGAGTTTTGGATTTCCTTTCCTATGCTAAGTCCTCAGCTTCTCTCCTATAGGCGTCCAGAACTAACTCTGAATAGTAAAATTACCTTGGCATCTAGCATGTTAAAACTGTAGGGCCCAAATTCTCCTGTGGTATAACTCCACTTAATTCAAGAATTTGGCCCATAATATTAAGGGGCTAATTTTAAATTAAAAACCTATAGAAAAAATTAAATTAAAAAAAAAGTCCTATAGAAAAAGATCCACCCGCTGCTAGATTTTTCCACGGAGAGAAATACATCCCAGCTGTTCTGTACCCATCTATGAAAGCAAGAGTCAGTCCATAAGTCACTTAAATTTGTAATATAACCTGCACATCCAAAAGGAAATCTAGAGCTGCCCAGGAGATTATTAAGCCAAATCACCACCACACAGCCTGGTATGAGAACTCCATGGAGAAGCATACTTGTTTCTGAATGCGCTCCATCTCCTCCTTCTCTTTCTGGTCTCTTTCTTCTGCCTGCCGGCGTAGCTCTTCTTCCTTTTCTCGCTCCTGCTCTACCTCCCTTCGCTTTCTCTCCGCCTCTTGCCTGCGAGCCTCCTCCTCCTCCCGGCGAGCTCTCTCTTCAGCTATCTTCTGTGACAACGCCTCCTTCTTTAGCCTGTGACCACGAAACACAAGTGTAAGAACGTGGGCGATTCTGGGCTACGGCAACAGCAGCACCGGACAGAACAATGAGATTTCTGACTCCGAGTGAAATGTAACAGAGGTGAGCATTAGTGCCCAAAGTGGTGATTCAGTTGGTGAGAGAAGGCAAAAGAAAGAGTGAGATATGCATCATTTACATCCAGAATTACTGGAGAGCTTTGGTATTAAATGAAAAAAGGGAAAGGCCTATAAACCACAGTTATTGGAAATCTAAAAACACTCCACGAAGACCCTACTAGCTATAGATATCATCATAGGCAGCGTGTGACTCTTTCATTTGGGGAGGCTTATGTGAGCACTGGAAGCTCCCTAGAAGTGTGGGGGGGGGCTGCCCCCACTTCCCGCTCAGCCTCTTCCCCCTCCCCACTGCTCATCCCTTGCCCTGAAAAGTGATGGGGCCATGGCCTTGTGGAGGAGGAGTCCCACAGCTGGGCCAGCCAGTGAGAGGCTGTGTGTGCTGATGCCAGAGCAACTCAGCTAAGGGGTGCCAGAAGAGGGAGGGGCCAGGGCCTCACTACTTTTTCCTGCCTTAAGGGTGACCAATAGGGGGAGGGGGTGGAGAGGAGCGAGTGGTGGGCAGGAGGCCTTGGAGGAGGGAGCAGCAAAGTGAGGGCGGGGCCTCGGGGGAAAAAGGCAGAGCAGGGGCAGGAAGAGGCGGAGCGAGGGCAGGGCCTCAAGGGAAGAGGCTGAGCAGGAGCCTCCCCAAGCCTCTCCACCCATGATTATCATAGCTTTGAGGATGAAGATAGCCATGGGCAGGATCCTCAGCTGGTACAAATCATCACAGCTTTACTGATTTCAGTTGGAGATATGGTGATTTGCACCAACTGAGGATCTGTCCTTCAGTCTCTCTGTTTAAAGCACTAAATGCACATATGAACAGATAGGACACATTTGTTAAGAAGTTTTTCAGATTTTTAGTCTCATTATTTTTCAGCTTGTGCGACTCATGTAAACAAAGCCTGACAAGACAATTATTTCTTCAGTTTGGATTTTCATGCTTCCTTTCCTTAAGGATTGGTTCTGAACCCTCCTTATTAAACACTATGGTAGCTACCAAAATGACAAAAAGATGCTAAAATGTATCCTCTCCACTGAGCAGATTTGGGTGTCACCTTTCAGTCTCTTCCCTCTCCTTCCTTTCTTGCTCCTCTCGTTCTCGCTGCTCACGGGCCAGCCGCCTCTTTTCAGTAAGCAGTCTTGTTGCTTCTTCCGGGTCAGTAGTACCTGCTGAAGCCTTGCTAGAAACAGGGGATGGTGAAGTTGCTGGTGGAGCAGGGGGCAAAGCTGGAGCAGCTATTGAAACAGGCAGAAAGGGAAAAATTCATCCATATAATGCTGTGTCAAAAATAATGACCCCCAACAGTGTATAATTGAATAAACCTCCCTAGGAGGATGGGAAATACAATTTGAAGTATGGGAGCTTTGATTATATAATATTTTCAGGCCCATAGGGATACATGAGAAGAAGTGGAAATCATTAGCTCCTGAGGTCCAGATTCCTTCGGAGGGAATTTTGCCCCCGTGCACCCACAGGAGCAGTTCCTGTTCAGGTGGAATTCTGCCAGGGAAGAGAGCAGCTTTAAACTCAGACTGGGGCACAACAGGAGCCCTGATGCTGGAAAAAGCCTAGGAGAGTTGCTGAATCAGCCCATTTCCCAGGTGGCCTGACCCTGCTTGGGCTGATCCCATTTTTGTATGTGTACTGATCGTAGTGCAGGGGTTGTGGGCAGTTTGCAATACTGTGTCCTCCCTTCTGGCCAGCTGTCTGGTCTCAGGGGCCTCAGCCAGGGTTCTGCTAATGCCATCAGGCCCTTCATTTCTGAAAGTGCCCTTCAATTAAGGAGGTCTTGTGAAAGCCCCCGTTAGCACAGCAATCCGCATCAGTTTGGCAGTTATTCAGCTGTTACCCACATAAAAATTACTTGGCAGATTCTTAGCACATTTCACTCTAGAATCTTAAAGAGCTTCACAACCATTAACTAACTAATCGTACACACACTTTACAGATGGGGACACCAAGTCTCTTGCTCAAGTTCACACAGTGTGCAAGTGACAGAGCTGGGAGTAGAACCTAGGAGTCTGGACTCCCAGTTCCCCATTCTAATTACTCCTTTGCTCACTCCAAAAATGTTGAGTGAGTAGCCGCCTTGATGTCAACTGTCCACCTACGGCCAGTTGCACACACAAGCCATCTCCTCCTTCCTTGTAACACAATGTCATGCTTGTTAGGTGCACCCTGCCTCAATCTGAAAGCTGCATTTGAGTCTGATCTTGAATATAGTTTTCGTAGGATAATTTGCAGGGGCAACTGTGACACAGTGAGGTCCTATAACATAACCAGTGACAGAACTGACAGTTCTGGTTTGTGTCATATAACATTTATTACTGGAGTGTACTTTTTCCTAAATAAAATATTAGTTCACATTTCTGTTCGGCTGCCTGGCTTCTGAATACCTGTCACTTCCCCCACAAACTATAGAGAAGATGAATTGAACTTTTTCCTCTAGAGGCCAGGCACACATTATTCAGGTACTGCTATCAATTTGTTAGCCAAACTGAAGGAAGCTCACCCAGACAAGCAGTAATGCTTCTGGCAGTGCCGGCGACATGTATAGGGAGATAGTTAGACTGACAATGATGTGGAAAACTACAGCCAGGCTGTAGGATTTGGGGGTGATGAATTGTTGCCTGATTCCTCCTAAATGTCACTGACGCATTGTAAATGAAAAAAGGAGAGGCTCTGTGAAGGGTTGAACTAGGCATTCCCTGCCTGCTGCCAGAGACCCCACTGCCTTGGAGCACCCTGCCCCAGGAAGCTGTCTGTAACAAGAGAAGGGCAGTGAGCCCAGACCTCTACGGGTTGCCTAGAGCAGCCTCTCAGAATCAGCTGCTGGTGGAACTAGTGAGACTTGGTCTTTTAGCGGCTTGAAGGGCCGGGGGTAGAGGCCAATCAGTGCTAGCAGACCAGATAAAAAAAGGCCAGTTCTGGGGCAGCCAAGGAAGGGTCTTTCCCCTGTCTTAATCCAAGAAGCCAGGCCTGGTCAGAGCCTAATTCTGACTGCAACCTTTGGCTTAAGTCAATGGAAGGCTTTTGTTTACTTTGGAGTGTAAGGCCCCTGTGGATCATCCTGAGTGGAACATTAATTTGACCAATGCAGGACTAGGTGAGCTCGCTTTGCAAGATGCTCCACTGGCTGAGGTGAGCCCGTGATAGGCTCTCAGATCTCCTCCAACCTCTCTAATCATTTCTTCTGCTTCTCATTAAGAGGATCCTCCTCTTGCCCACTCCTGCTTTCAGTGAGTGTTCCAAGGGGCTCTGTCCTTGCGCCCCTTCTCTTCTCTATCTGCACCTTCCCTCTGGGTAATCTCCTGGGCAAACACAAATTCAGCTACCATTTCTATGCTGACAACTCACAGACCTACCTCTTCATTCTGGACCCTTCTCCTCCTGTCCAAATTAAATTCTTTCCCTGTGTTTCTGGCATCTCCTCATGGGTGTCCAGCTTAAACTCAACATGGCCAAAACAGAGCAGGACAGCTCATTAAGGGAGTTGGGCTTAGCCTCACTTGTGATTAATTCGCTACCTCACAAGTGATAGGTTTGAGTTCAGGGATCAGATATTCCTTAGACAAAAGGCCAGCAAGCAGCTCATTCAGAGACAGAGTCTGGGCAAAGGCCAGGAAAGGAGCCGGGCAGAAGGACCTGGTCTATCTGTTTGATTTATGTTATACTATTTTGGTTCTGAGAACTAAACCCACCCCTGAAGAGAGGGACCCCAAAA
This sequence comes from Emys orbicularis, assembly GCF_028017835.1. Classification (NCBI taxonomy): domain Eukaryota; kingdom Metazoa; phylum Chordata; order Testudines; family Emydidae; genus Emys; species Emys orbicularis. The sequence goes on from NC_088685.1 coordinate 106,760,137, forward strand.
GAGAGCACTTTTGGGAGCTTTGTTTGATGTACTGGCTGGTGAGTGACCCAGTAGGTTAGAAGAGCTCTTAATCATTCCACTTAAGCTCTTCTTCCTTCCCTCCTCTACCACTCACCGTGGCCACTACCACCACCATTCCACCATCGCTCAGGCCCATAACATGAGCATCATGTTATAGTTGGCCGTCTCTAGTTCCTCATATCCAAGTGTGTCCAAAACCTGGTGATTCTTCGTGCATAATCTCTCTAACATAGGGCCCTTCTTCTCCATCTACACAGCTAAAATCCTTATCCAGGATTTCATCATCTTGCATCTCAATGACTATTGCATCCTCTTCTCTGGCCCTGACAAAGTCAATCTTACCCCACTTACATCCACTGCTGCCCTTCGCTCCACTGCTCCCCTTGTGCCACTGCATCAAACACAAACTACTTGTCTTCACCTTCAAGGTCCTTCATGGTCTATTCCCACCCTACTTATGATCTCAGATGCAATCAAGATATTGACTCCTGTCTCCACTCAGCCAAGGACATCAGCCTCCATCACCACCTTGTTGAGTTTCCAAACAAGCACCTTCATGCTTTCTCCATGCGCCCCGTAAACGTCTGCAAAACTCAGTCATGATCCTTCTTCAAATCCTTTCTTAAAATTCTCTTTTGCTATGACGCCTACAAAAAACTTAACAGGTCAGGAATGGTCTCAGCACATCAGCTGCTTATCATACTGATCAGCATTGTCTCATTGTTTCCTTCTGTTCCAACAGTCCATTTGTTGTCTTTTGTCTTATGCTTAGATCATAGGCTCTGTGGGACAGGGACTGTCTTTCTGTTATGTGTCGGTAGAGTGACTAGCATAATGGGATCCTAGACAAGACTGGGGCTCTACGGGCTACCTATTAATTATAACAACAAAAGATAAGGACCAGCTCCTTTCTTAAAGGAATAGTGGACCCCAGCTGCATGTGCAGGGGTTCATGCAGTGTTGCTAACATTTAAAACATTTTTCAATGGACCTGCCTCCAAATCACCTAGGGATCTGAGTTTTGGCTGCACTCTGATGAAATAATTGCATTCTCTCCCCTCCCCTCTTGTCGATTTCTTTGATTATTTAAATGCAGAATCCAGAATAACAAAGAACAAGAATATCAGTGATCAGAACAACCATTTCATCCCTGTTCCTAGAATGACAAGGATATCAAATATGTGTCAGGGGAATACCAAAAATTATTTGTTCCTAAATACGATTTACTATCATAAAAGGGCTGTATTTTCTTCCTTCTGCCCTTTCACCATTTCATTATCACTGATTCACACATTCCATCTCCATATTATTTTTTCTTCTCAATTTTCTCTTCTATTCTTCTTTCACCTCTCCTTCTTTGCCTCCCCTTTTCTTTTCTGAAAAGCAGCAGCAACCTCTCATCTCATTCTGTCTCTTTCCTCTCTGCCTCACTGATGGTTGTGCAATCCCTTGCTGTATTTACTCCTGGGGGAATTCTGCACCACTGCACAAGCACATAATTAATGAGCCGTGCATATTTTAATTTTTTTGCACAGAAAAACGCTTCTGCTGAAAAGATGCCGCAGTTCTGCCTTTTTGCCCAACAGAGGGCACTGTGGCGCTAGAACACAGCTGCAGCTCCTAGCCAGCTAGAGAAGAGAAAGACCCTGCAGAGCCTTCTTTGCAGCGGGCCAGATCAGGAGACAGAGGCTATGGGGAGACAGACAGCGTGGGGTGCTGGGGGGGGTCAGATAGGGGTTCATAAGGGCTAGTGGGGGGGGAACAGACTGAATGGAAGTGGAGGCGCAGGGCTACAAGGGGGAAGGAGGTACAGGGCCACATGGTGATGGGGGAGGGAGTGCAGAGCTACACAGGGACAGAGGATGTCTGAGTGGGGGCACAGACACATGGGAACAGGGAAGGGGTGCAGGGACACATGGTGATGCGGGAGACGTGCCTGATTGAATAGGAGAGGCTAGGAGTCAGCCAGGGTCTGCATGGGGGAAGCTCCCTAACAGTCCCTCTCCGCCCCCCCAAAAAGACCTCTTCCATACTTTTCCCACTTATTCCCAACAACCCTCCAAGTTCACACCCAGGCTACTTCCCAGCAATTATTTGCCTCTCCCTCAGCTCCTCTGTTACCCCTGACTCCCCCCAGCCTTTGCATTGCTTCTGGGGGGTGCGGGAAATACAGTTCTGTGTTGTAGTTTAAATGAATTATTACGCAGAGTTCCATATTAATATGCCTAGTTAGGGATCTATTTGTCAAAAACCATTTTCTGAATCTTTTTTGTTGTCTATATTGTTACAGACATACTTGCTGACGGGTATTTTGAAATAAATGACCAAAAATAATTGAAAATGGTGTGATTATATTGTGTTATTTTGACAAATAAAATATGCAGAATTTGAAAATTTTGTGCGCAGAATTTTTAATTTTTTGGTGCATAATTCCCCCGGGAGTATTTATTCCATGTTATATTGCTTGTTCCCTCTTGTTCCCCACCTGGGTTTTCTTCTGTATTCCATTACCTCTACTTTATCCTGCCTTTATCCCCCATGGGCATGTGGTACCAGCATGGCTAAACTGGTACAGATCTAGTTTAATTAACACAGTTGGCATCTTTGCTTCTGTTCACTCATCAGCCAGGCCCTATATCACTGAGATATAATGTAGCTTACCCTCTGGTTTTATGCTGGCTTTCTGAGAACGATTTCAGCATTCACTACTATGGTCCCTTAAAACAACAAGCAGAAACAGAACACCAGCTTCTCCCACTGGTCAAAGGAGAAAACATCATTTATCCTGTTTTTCTTATGATCTTGTATCTGTCACTTGAATGGCTACCTACATATTTTTGGTTGTGTCTTGCTGCACCTGGATAGAACTGTATCTGCAGCAGTAAAATACTCCAGAGATTAATTTACCAGCAAATTTCTTACCATTAAAAATGAAGGACCGGGTAACCCTAGATTTCATTTTCCTGCCTTGGGCAATGCATCTTTGCATGACACTGAATTTTCCAGTAGGGAAATAATAAAAAGCCACTAGCAGACCTAGACATTCCTGTTGCCTGGGTTACTTCAGGAGATGGTTTCATGAGACACTCCCTCTAACGTTAGTGGCACGCAACAGTTGTTCCACTTTAACAGAGCTTGGAAAAGCAGTTGTATGAGGACATGAGAGTCAACCATGAATCACATTTTTGAGATGCAAGTTGTGCTAAGCCAGGTAAAGGATGAAATCAATAATGTATCACACGTCCGAAGGAATTTTTGAAGGACTGTACAAACCAAGTATTGAAGGAGAAGTACTGTGACTGATAAAGATGCAATAAACTGGTGGGAAGGGAAGAGGAAAAGAGAAGGATTCAAAAATATCCCTGATCCTTACCTTGAGCCGGCTCTAATTTGACAGAAAGACCTTCCCTGATTGCGGATTCTCCAGCACTTGCTGAAATTGCTTTACTCTCTCTTGTCTGTTCCTCAGCTGCCTTCTCAGGCTCCTTTTCCGGTCCTTTTTTCTGACTATCTGGTTTCAGCTCTTTTTTGCTCGGTCGGATATTGCCAGGGGAGGGAGGGCGCGTCTGAGAGGAGGGCACTTTGGAAGAGCCAGGTGGGGAGGTTATCTGTTTGGGGGTGCCAGGCAAAAAAGGCAAGGACTTGGATGCATGCCTGTTCAACCACAAAAAAAACAGAATGATGGCAATAGGTTGGGCACCTTTCTATTCCCTCTATAGATAAAAGCTGTAATAGCTCAAAAACAAACAATCATTACTTCAAGATCTCCCTCCCAACCAACAGGAAATCTGAACCATGTTGAGACAGAATAATATTATTTAGCTGTTATACAGAACTTTATCTTCAAAACTCTTTATAAACATTAACTAATTAATCCTCAATACACACCTGTGAGGAGGGCACTGACAGGATACAATCTTCCTTTCTCCCCTATCCCTAACCACTGAACGCTTTCCTTTTTAAAGATTTGTTCATTGTCTGGCTATCCCGGAAGGAGAACAGGAGACACTGGATATGGTTTAACCAGGGTGCAATTTTATTATTAGATGTCTGGGATTACCTGGCAGATAAAAGGTGTACAGTGCAGGTAACTCCATGATCATTTCAATATCTGCACTGGGAGCTTCCGTTAGCGCCCCCTCCCCCTTTCCATCCTGGTCCCCAATCACCCCATTGCTGGGACCTTACCATTCCCTTCCTCAAATGAGGGTTAAAGTGGGCTATAAATGGGGGGGGGGAGGGCGGGGAGGATTAGCTCCTTGCTGTGCCAGTCATAGGCATCTCGAACGCCCTCTGTTCTGTTCCTTTAACAAACACCTCCTTTAAATCCTTTACCAAGCCATTTATCTGGTCACTGTCTCCCTTCCGTACGGAGTATCTGCACTGGACATCCACCCCATACTGGCATAATGAGTTGTAACATCGTAGCCTAACTCCCTTCCCTACTCACCATAACAAAGCCCTCTCCGAACCTGCTGTGGGGAAGGCGAACCCTCCCACTCCACCTTGGCCAATCTGGTGGTGAGGGAAAGATTCCTTCCCAGCCCCCCTAGAAAGGAGTGACTAGTGCGATTGCCCTCAGCAGATCCTGACCAAACCTGGTATTTTGTCACTTCCAAGTGTAGGAGGGCGGGTGCTGCTCCGCCTGGTCTGGGGGTAAGGGGGCTTCTCCCGCCAGGCTTGCCCTTTATCAACTCCCCAGCCCTTCCAGTCCCTGGGGGAGGAGTCAGCATCCCCACGCTGTCCTGCTTCATTTCTGCAGCAGTGTCCATGCCTCACTATTTCCTCCCCCCTTACAGCAGTATGCCCCTTTCCCCAGCAAGCCAGACAATGTCCCTCCTCCACCCCCGCTTAAGGGGTCTTTTAATTGCCATTTTAATACATGTTTTCTGTTGCAGAGTCACTCAATGAGCACAACAAGGAAAGCTTAATATAGCTGAATCCCAGCATCTGTACTTCACTTACCAAACTGGGGAGAGAGCTAGTGATCTAGTTTTGGGATTGGAAGGAGAGTGAAGTCTCTTTACGCTGGAGGAGAGGTCCTTTTCTTTTTTTTCAGTCTAAGGATCAGCAAATAAACAGAAAATCATATTGCACGAGTAATTCCCATGGGCAAAGGACTACACTTTCAGCATAGGAAAACGAGAAATCAGTGCTGCCTCAGCACTTTCTACAGCCTGGCTGGTAAGTGTACGAACATGACTCCTGTAACAAATGTAATGATGTTTTGTGCCGGGAAATGAGCATTTGATAGTATGCACGCATATTAGGGCAGGTCTACACTTACTTCCTGGTCCGGCCGTAAGCAATCGATCTTCTGGGATCGATTTATCGCGTCTTGTCTAGACGCGATAAATCGATCCCGGAAGTGCTCGCCATCGACGCCGGTACTCCAGCTCGGCGAGAGGAGTACGCGGCATCGACGGGGGAGCCTGCCTGCCACGTCTGGACCCGCGGTAAGTTCGAACTAAGGTACTTCGAATTCAGCTACGTTATTAACGTAGCTGAATTTGCGTACCTTAGTTCGAAGTGGGGGGTTAGTGTGGACCAGGCCTTAGTCACTTTGTGCTATCCGAAGATGCTACGGAAAACTTTTCAAAAAAGGCTTAAATTGATACAGACAGATAATTATCCTTTTTTAAAGTTTTTCTCTTCACTGTTTGCAATACCCATGCAGATGCTTGAAATTAACACTTCATTCACTACAAATGTTCTATTTCTTCAGTTGGCCAAGAGCAAGTTCCCATCCCCCATTCCCGACAAATTGCTTATGGAGCTCAAGTGTACATGGCTTTATTTATTTTGTTTCCTTGTTTATGTGCTAGCACCACTGCTGCCATCATAGGCCTGAAATATGGTTCTTCTCCTTCTCTTCCCTGCTGGCAGCCAAAAAGCCCACACTGCTCAATCTTATGCAGAATAGTTATTTTCTTTTTTCTTTTTAATTTCTTATCTCACAATGGCCATTTTAAAAACATCTATCAGAACTCAGAGCATAGTTCCTACTAGATTATAACAGTTTCAAAGTAGATCAAAATTTGGGACCCTATGTACTTGTCAGAGCAGCTTTAAATATAAGAAACTCTCAGCTTTTAGGGATATTGAATTCAAAATATAGCTGGCAATCTGTAGAGGAAACAAGACTGGTGCATGGGTATCTATCAAATGTCTTTCTAAGACAGCATCCTGTCATTCATGGAGCAGCATAATCTTGTCAGAGACCAATATTATACTACCATGGCCAGGTATCAAGCACAGCACTGGCAGAGGGGAAGGCACTACATATTGCTGATCTGGAATTTGATTAGTTAAAAGATGTCTATAGTGTTTATCTCAGCCATTAACTTAAACTGATTTTATAAAATATGGGAAAAGAAAGTTGAAGAAACAGGAATTTCTTGTGCAATCCCTTTATTTTTTTCCCTATTGACCACCATAAATCCTGAAATTCTTTGGGCAGTTAAGCTTAGCGTTAACAAGATTTTAATGGAAAGGTTATTTTATTTAAATGTTAGCAAGTGATGGACCCAGGTGAAAATACTTTTCACAATGACAACTTGCCTTAAAAATCAATGGACAGATGTTCAGGTGGTGTAAATCGGCATACTTCCTTTGACTGCCCTTGAGCACCTAGCCCATTAATTGTTAGGTGCACAAAAAATGCAGGATTTGGATTAGTGAAATGTCTTTAACTATGTATGTCAGAGTGACACCAGCACTATTGAAGATGGAAAGAGACTCAGTAGATCTGTTATTCTCAGTCAATTACAAAAACCCACCATGTACTTTCTAAACACATTTAAAAATAAATCTGATCACAGTTATCAGCTTCTCCATTACATAGACAGCATAGTGGGAATAACTGCTCACTCAGCTACTTTTACTAATAATAGTATTCACAAATGGCCTTCTTCACCAAACAACTATGTCAACTTTTCTTCTTTTTTAATTAAAAAATATAATGAAAAAACCCAATCAAAAGTGCCAGACTGATAACCTTGGAGACTGAAATACTCTATTCACATGACAAATTTAGCAAAGGGCAGCAGCAGTGAAAGCTTCACAGTCCTGGTAATGTGCCGTAACCATGATCTGAAGGGACCATCTCGAAGGCTAAAAGAGTAGTTTACAGTCTCTATGTCTTGTGTTACTCTTAGCTAAGACTACCCTCAAGAAGCATTAGAGAGAGAAGGTGGGTGAGGTAATATCTTTTATTGGACCAACTTCTGTTAGTGCGAACTCTGTGTAGCTTGAAAGCTTGTCTCGCTCATCAGCAGAAGTTGGTCCAGTAAAAGATATTACCTCACTCACCTTGTCACTCTAATATCTTGGGACCAACACGGCTACAATAACACTGCATACAACACAAAAAGAATGTCAATAGCAGTGGTGCTGATTGGGAGTTTGATGTTTGCCCTTTAGGAAACTGAACTGAAAACAACTGAATTTACAAAAGCCACAAAGCTATTGTTAAATAATTGTTACCAACTAGCATGATGTTAACTGGTAACCCAGAAGTGAAAGACTCCATTACCATTCTCCTAAACCATCCACATCTCTTTTTCATATGTTCTAATGTGTATTCATGTCACATGGTTCTGCTACAGCTGCTAGACTACATACAACTAGCATGCTTACCCCTGCTGAGTGTGTGGTCCTCCTACGTCCACTTGTTGTGTCAAAGAATTTTGGTCGGTCTGCTGGATTTCTACAGTTCATGGCCTTGTAGGACAGAGGGCTGATGGGGCTGCAAGATGCTGAACGAGGACAAATGGGGATAACTACGCGTGGGTTGTTTTCATTTTTTTTTTTTTTTTTTTTTTTTAAACAGAACAGCATTGGAGGAGTGACAAAGGAAAGCCAACAGCAGGGAACAGGAACGAGAGAGAATGAGACAGAGAGAGAAAAGGAAGAAGGTATTAATACATAAAGAACATTTTTAGAAGTTAAACCAGAAGCATCACTTGATACTCATTCATTTAGCCCCAAATATCTACTGGTATATTTCTAATTGGAATTCATATACCTTTTAAATTGGAAGTTAAAAATTATCCCAGATGTTAGCAATTTTCAGATTTATCAAAGATGAGAAGGTGTTCAAAAACAAATGGACATCAGACAGTGATACTGCCTTTTATTTTAAAAAGTGATGGTTCTGATAAAGCAACAAACACAAAATTACTGATCTGAAATTGATTAGCTTAGTACATTCATTGACATGCATTTTAATCTGAAAAAGAAATCAGGCAAAAATCTGATAAACAATTAGGTTTTCAGGAACTAGTTGGGGCAGGAAGGGGAGGTTGAAAGAGAGAGAGACATACAAAGACCAAAACACTTCATCATCTATACAGGGAATATAGTTCAGCAGTCTAGCAAAATAATTACATTCCTTCATGTCAAACTGACAAAGTCACATCATGCGTTAAGGATAACTTGTGAACTTGTGATCTCTTGGTGAAATTGACAAGATTTCAGAAATAAACAGACACCGAATAAATGCACGCTTCTTCTACCCTACCCAGAATACGCTGTACCATTCAATCAGATATGTAGCATAAAATGCATGTATATTTTTAGGTTATCATTAAAATGGATATACCATAGTACACGGATGGCCTAACTTACTGACCCACCGAGCCGCAAATGACAATCTTCAGAAGTTCACGGGCTGGGTGTGCCTGCCAGGGCTCGGGGCTTCAGCCCTGCTCCTGCTGAAACCCCAAGCCCTGGCAGGTGTGCCCCAGAGGGCTGAAGCCTCGAGACACCCCCCATCCCTGCTGGGCAGAAGCCAGAAGCAATGCCGGGGAGGGGGCCACATGGAGTCACATCCCTCCCCCCGATTATTACCAGAGTTTGCTGGCTCTGCTCGGTCACATGGTGCCGCCGGGCCCCCCTCCTTGCATGGCAGCTGCTGGAACAAGCAAGTTGGGAGCTGCAGACGTGGGGAGAGGCAGCGGCAAACAGCTGAGAGCTGTAGGGAGAGCCATTGCTTTTGCTGCTGCAGCCCCTCTCTGCAGCTCCCAGCTGTTTGCCATCGCCTCTCCATGCGGTGCTAAGACCTGGGAGCTGCGGGGGGGGGGGGGGGGGGGATGCTGCTGAGGATAGGGAGGGGGCAGGACTCAAGCTTTTGGGGGGGGGGACAAACCTTTAAATTGTGTCTCTCCCCCTCCTCCCCCCATCAGCAGGCACCAGTCATCTCTGGCAGAATCCCCAAGTCCCACCACCCCACTGCAGGGCAGAAGCCCCAAATTCCCCCTCCCCAATCTGGTAGGTGGAGAATGGGAGGTGTGAGGGGAGCGCCGCGAGCCTCACTAACTGTAAAAAAGCCATATACGGCTTGCGAGCCACTGTTTGGCCATCCCTGCCATAGTACATAAAAATATCAACACTGCAAAAAATTTATGAATAGCATAAAATATACATGTTGTCTGCAATTTGTAGTAGCCACTGCACTTTAAAAAGTTCCTTCTGTAAGAAATTTGTGTCTGGATTCCTCATTCAAAAACTGCTAATATTATCAATATACTTTAAGATAAACAGACAGTCTAAAGAAATTTCTAATAATCCACAACTAAATTATTTCCCCCATTATAATAAGCATATTATAACCACTAGTTGTTTCTGCCAAGTTGATTATGATGAAATTAGTATCTGGGATAGCAACCCTCCTTAGCTGTTTGTAGAGGACAAAGTCTATTACATGGAAATGATAGATTATTAGGTTTGTGATGTTTAGAGTACACATGCAAAGAGAATTTTAGTGGTGCAAAGTGGATCAAAAAAGTACTTCTTGTACCAATCAGAAATGCTGGCCAGAGAGTATTCTCAGACCTTGTTCTGTTCTTATTCTCTTGGCAGTGTGGTTTAGTTCACAGAATGCACAGGTTCTCAACAGTACCTTTTCCTTTACATTATTTATAAATAAACCAGTAGCCTCATCTTCCCTAGGAAAAATCTCTCCCAGTTTCTCTCTCTGAGAGAGAGAGAGAGAGAGAGAGAGAGAGAGAGAGATTGATTGTATTTCCATGCACATTATATTTCCACAAAAATGCAAACTGCTGTTCTAATAAAGGTCCATTGATGTAGCAGACCTAGTTATACACCTTTTTCTGGAATGAAGACTAAACGAACTTCATTAATAAAGAAATTAACCTCACTTAAAAGCTATGACAAGGGCACATGTTTGCTTTATCAGTTAAGATGAGCATGTTTAAGGAAATATTAAAACGAGACCATGACCAGAAAGTGAACTGCAGATCAAGCATGAAATGGAGTTTTACACAAATTTCTTTGCTGAATGTGCCCTCATGAAGTACAGGGGGCATCAGCACAGAAATAAGTTTTAACTAACTTTTAAAAAATATATATATTCCCTCTCTTTGAATCAATCCTTTTGGAACTTCCTGATTCTCTGAAGCTATCCTGGACAGTGACATCATAAATATTAGAAGTCGAGCACTTCATTTTATTTGTGATGGAACTGAATGATGCTTTTTGGGGTATCTTCAGTGAACCAAGATGTACTAAGAGCATTTGATAGAAATTTTTTTAGCGGATTAGTTAAAACTTACTTTTGTGCTCAGTGTTCTCAATAGCTTACTTAGTAAGAGAAATCCGTATTTAACTTGATTTTAATTTTTGCTCTGAAGTTCATCTGTAAGTAATAATGATGAAGGAGCAGGGTAATTTCCTGGGGATTAATGACAGGCTGGGATGAGTTGATGGCTCAGGGCACAGTCATGGGTCATTAACACCAGATGATCATTAATCTCCAGGAAATGCCCTGCACTCAGAAAATGCAGTTATTGCTATAATTGGGCAAAATTGGAAAACAATGGGCATAAAGATTTAAAAAAAAAAAAAAAAAAAGGGTGGTACAGTTACAATTAGCACAGAGAGAACTACCCTGAATACCCTGGTGTATTAACCACTCATGTTGCTTAAAATATCTGCCAATATTCCAATTCAGCTTACAATTCATTACTTAGCATGAGACTGAAAATTTTTCACATCTGCTCTAGTAGAGTAATTGCTTGCAAAGTTAAGAGCCTTACTTTCTCAACTATCAGCACTGTAACCACTAGCTGCATTTCCAGTTTCCTACCTGCTACACAGAATTTCATGATATTAAGTACTAATTTTACCAGTCTTTGCTGTTAAAGACATGATGCCCCTGGAAAAGACCCACATTGGCTAACTGTTCACCTTTCCCTCCTCCCCCGCAAAGCTATCCCCATGGAACTGTATACTGCAGCCTAATTAAAAATGAGAATTCTTCAGTTAAAGCATCTTTGAAAAATAGTCTTGCAAAACTGGTATTCCCCCTTACCTTCAATATCCTTTATTTCAAATAAAGGCATGTTTATAGGAGAGGGCTAAGAAAACCTGTCTGAACTTAAAACGTTCAACAGGTGCAACAGTATGTTACCAATGAATTAAAATCCCATAACGTGGTCACGAAATATTTCTACAATCTATAAACAGTGCAACTACTTCTTCCCTATAATACATCAGAGAATGACCTGCTTCTTTTCCATCGTAATACATCACAACACTGTTTTAAACATGCCTGTGACATTCTCCTTAGTTTTGAATAGTTTTCAAGCTACCTCAGAAAGACATTACCATATTCTGTGTGTTATTTTCTGTCCCTCAGTGGAATAGCAAAGAGTTGTTTTGTGGTTGGTGGAGAACTTTTTAACAACAAAGTCCCACTTCTGCAAACACGTACACATGTGCTTAACTTTACTCATGCTAGTAGATCACTGAAACGGGGGACCTAACTTGAGAAGTAGAACAACAATTTAACATTAGAAAACAAGTTAACTATAACCAGCAGAATTTCTTGATGAATAATAACTTCACAATTGAAGAGTTAATTGAGTCTTCTTTCTTTCTTTAAAACACAAAATAAAGCAAATAGTTTGAAAAAATCAAGTCACTCGTGTCATATATTCAGTCTACCAGATTTTTTTAAAAATGGGTAATATGCTCTACATTGGAAAATAAATACAATGGTACAGAATTCCCTTTTTGTAGCAGGGGCAGTATATAGCAGCTCTAGCAACATACACCGGGCTATCGTGTTTGCTGCATTGGGTCCTCATACTATAGTGGACTATGATGTGCTGCTTGCTGTCCTATGGGTGTTTTCTTTGTTGCACTGGTAAAGATACTAGAGATAGATTAAGATAAAGAGCGGGAGAGAAAAAGAAAGGCATACCGAGAACTTCTATGCTTTTGTAGGAGCCATTCTAGCTCACTCTATACAAACCTGGAGTGCTTCTGGAGAAACGTAAATAAATAAAAGAATTTTTGAAAGGAACAGCTGTGATAAAACATTAGGCGTTCACCCTTTTAGGTTTACCTGAATCTCCAGACAAGGCAGCTGTGCTTTTACTTCTGGCCAGGAATGAATGTGTGGGCATCAGCAGTCTGTTAACAATGCTCTTCTCCAATGCACTGAGATTTAGACGGCGAGCTGAATATGCACCATAGAAGCAAGAGGTTAGATCAGACTCTTTCTACAAATCACCATACACTGCAGAAGACGCCTCAAAATACTGCACCCAGCCATAGAGGGGCATCTTCAAATTATGATTCAGATATTAAGAACACATAGGTCACTTGTATATTTTAGTCATAACCCACTTTACTGCTTCTATCTGTAAATTTTAAACATTTACTCTCTTTGCACTTCTTTTTCGTTATTTTGCTGACATAATATGCTAAACTACTACCAAGTCCTAATATTTTGTTCCTATCCCCAACTACTGTACATAGATTTTAACACGTGTTTTTTGTTCCCATACTTTTCTAGACACGAGCAATTACATATACATTAAAAAAAAGAGGGAAGCCTGTCAATCATATTAGAAAAAATGTGTCGTTTGCTAGCTAGAACAGAGAGAATACCGTCATAATCCTTACAAAAGGATTTTCTGGTTAGGCCCCTAGCACTTCTCAAAAATCTCTTTGGTCCACTCTCAAATGGGACCACGTTTCCCTTAATCATGTATACAGAGACCAGATACTGCAGTGATGGGCATATCAGAAGTTATTACATATACACTGGAGACTACTGATCAATAAATCATAATCATCTTAACACTGCAAGTAATGTCAGGTTTTATTGCATCTAAAACATCCATTCACCATAATTTGGTTTTAGGGGTAGCAAGCAAGATTGCAACTTGAATTCATTAGGCCTGGTCTCTAAAATGGTAACCAATTGACAGACTTACACTGGAGACTGAGGTATTTTTTTAAATGTAGAGGGTCAACATTATTAATTAAAACCCTGAACTACTCTTAATCCACTTTGCTCCGGGTCCCATGAAAAGAGGGGCTGATCTTAATAATAAGTATTATCCTACGAGAGTTTAATTTCCTCAGCTGCCCTCAAGCACTGATTTTTTGTACCCAAAGCTGCTCGCCTGAATTCTGCTAACACAAAAGTGGCACCACTATAGAAATATAGGTCTCACAAAAACAGCAGGCTGTTTGCATAAGTGCCCTTACATAATGAACTACTGCAAAAGCTCTTTTCGATTAATGGAACTATTTCGAGGCTTGCACAGATTACACAAAGTACAAAATACTCTAAAGAGGTCTCCATTAACGTACACTAGTTATCATTAAGCTTGCATCTCGACAATGAGGAATAAACCATAGAACATAATTATTAAACTGAAGGGCAGAAAATCATTTTGTTTCCCCTCTGAGCCTGTATGTTCTGTGTGTCCATTATTTTAGCTACTATGCAAGACCAGGGATTTGTTCACGGTCTCTTAATCTTTAGAAATTGAGTTTGATTAATTGCATGCTAGCAAAGTACAAGTTTGAGGGAGTTTAAAAGTTGAGGCTAACGAAATATTGTCACCATAATTAAATCTGAGCAAAATCCCACAGACTATTATGTCAACGCAAAGGGCACTCACGTGGTCAGAAGAACAAGTACTAGACACAAAATCGGGACCTACTCCTGATGAGCACTTACTTTCAAGTATAGTACTTACTACTACCATGTGTAGTCCTGTTGATCTCAACAGGGCTACACACACAAACATTACACTCAGTGGTAAGCTTTTGTAGGATTGGGACCTAAGAATCCATAGTGAAAAGCGCACACACACACTGTAACAAAGTGGTCTGCCCCTTTATAGGCCAGGGCGTCTGGGACTAGCCACCCCTGTTTCATTATCAGACCAATCCGAGAAGGGCTCAGGTGTTCCGAATAAAAAGGCTGAGAAGATTCAGTTGATGGGGCTGTGGGAAGGAGTTTGGCTCCTGTAGGGTAGCACTGGAGCAGAGTAAAAGGCCTCTGGATCCTGACAGCCTGCTTTGGTAGGGAGTTTTGTGATACTTTGTTGACTTTGGTTTGAATTAACAAAAACTGTGTCCTGCAGGAAGGGCTTGAAAGATTTGCAGCAGAGCATCAGTCCTCCCTGGGCTGGGGAGACAGGCCAGCACGCTTGCACATGGTGGAGATGCTGGGGAGGGGATGGGCCCATGGAACTGAGACAGTGGCTAGCCTGAGCCCAGACCAGGTAAGGCAGCCCTGCTACATACATATTGACAAATAAAAACACATAACATGCCCACTCACTCATGAGGCCATGTTGTAATCAAAGTCTTTTGAGTATGTGGAGACCCACAGATTTATTCTCCCATCACTGCATTGGGGAGCTGCATGTAGAACTCTCTCATCCCTTAATCAATCAGAGAATACAGACTCCCCTCCCCCAAATGCATTTCAGAACACGTTTCTGCACAAAGGAACCAAATATTTGTGTTTACCACCAAAATTATAAGTCAAATAAACACTGGCTGTACCACCATAGGAAAAAACAACAACCAAAAACCAGTAGTTCCAGCCATTTACAGGGTAATTAGCGACAATGAACCGGCTTGGAAGGCAAGCAACAACGATGAACTTTCAACACCATAACAAGCAGAAAGGAAGAATATTTGCAATCTACCGCCATGCTACCCTTTAATTAACATCTTTGTGATGAAGTTTTAAGAGAGGAGTAATTTTAACCTGATCACAAGTAGGGACTAGGAAGAAGTGAACCAACCATTTTTGGCAGTGCTTTGCAGAGTTTCTCTAGATCAGTGGTTCCCAAACTTGTTCCGCTGCTTGTGCAGGGAAAGCCCCTGGTGGGCTGGGCCGGTTTGTTTACCTACTGCGTCCGCAGGTTCGGCCGATCGCTGCTGGAAGCAGCAGTCAATACGTCCCTCAGCCCACGCCGCTTCCAGCAGCTCCCATTGGTCTGGAGCAGCGAACTGCAGCCACTGGGAGCCGCGATCGGCCGAACCTGCGGATGCGGCAGGTAAATAAACCAGCCCGGCCTGCCAGGGGCTTTCCCTGCACAAGCGGCAGAACAAGTTTGGGAACCACTGCTCTAGATAAATTAAGTCTCAAGATCCCATTTAACATAAACTGAGCTTCTGCCAGCATTAAAAAAGGCTGAGCAAACTAGATTGGCACTTTTTTCTATTTAAATAGTGTGAATATTTAAAAATTGGACCTTGGTTCTGAAACCTCCTCCAAATGTCTCTGATGGGTGTAAACCAGAAACCTGCACTAAAACTCTCCGGAACTTTGCAGCCTAGGTTAATCTCATATTGAAATTATTTATATTCATAGCTTCTATGAAAGCCATTAGGGTAAAAAGTTTAGCTGGAGCGGCCAACTAAACTGTGGCCTCTGGGCCTAATGTGGCTCATGGAGCTGCAAAAAGAGACCTGCAGCCACCTTCTTCTTTAATGCAGAGATGTGGTCCTGGATACTACAGGTCCCAGCATGCAGTACAATACCGCGGGGGCATGGATCAGCGTTCACATCGCAGTGTACTCCTGATCAGTACCCGGGCCAAGCTGGGGAAGCTAATGATCCAACCAGCGGATCAAATTCAGTTATGAATCCTGGTCACACGTCACGTGAGGCACCTTGCGCATACACTAAGAAGGCATTTTAACTGTTCAGACCTGTAATCTACACAGGTTGCACCTCCAAATTAGAAGAGAGGGTAGATGTAATCAACTCAATTTTATGCAAAACCAGATGTGGTCTTTGGTCTCCTGGCAAGTTGCCAATGCATCCTCGGGGGGGAGGGAGTGTCAAAGGTTAGCCACCTCTTGCGTAAAGCATAAGCAACTTTTTATTTCAAGACTTTCAAAACAATTATTTGGGGGGCAAAGAAAACAAGAAGAGAGGCCTCTTCATGGGTGTATCCAAGATGAAGTTCGGAAGCATAAACCTTTCCAATTCTTCCATTTCTTTTATTGAAAAACTGATGACCTGTACTGCCAACCCCAAACGTTCAAAAAAGCAGACGTCAGGCCCCACAGCATCATGAGATTTTTTTACAGCTCATGATTTTTAAGACAAATACATGTTCAGAGTGGATCAAAATCTATTAAAAAAAATTAAAGCATGGGATTTTTAATTTTAAATCAGATGTTTTGATTAAATGATTTTTTAATTTTATTTAAATCATGTTTTTCATTTAAAAAATAAACCCGTTTAAAATGAAATCTGAACTTGATAAAAAATATGTTAAGGCCTAAACTTATAATCTTTTAAATCATTTAAATCAAATATAAATATGCTGAATCTGTGAGTCTCTATCAAAAACTTTGAGTTAAAGTCTGCTTTTCTACATACAAAATCTGAATCAGGGAGAAAACATCTAATTATTGAGATTAAGCTGTATAAATATGGCACAATAGGTCACCCTAAGTGACTTGGGAGACTGTTTTCTCATTTTCAAGAGAGTCAGGCAAGTTGGAACTTAAGCTCCAGTCACTTTCACTTAGGCACATTTGAAAATTTTCCCAGGCTGACCTGAAACAATTAGTTAATCCCTCAGTTTAATAAATCATTTAGTTGTAAATATGAAACATGTTTTGATTAGAGAAGTTTATGTATCCAAAACATGTAAGGTTGTTTTAATAAAAATAAATGTGATATGCTGTTTTGTGTGTTTAATGTAATTCCAGTTAACATCCTAATGCAGCTTGACACAAATCATGTGCAAAAATTAATTATACAGTAAATTTATCATTCACCATTTTCTAACATACCAAGAATGTACAATTAATAAGAATCAAACTATTAAGCTACATAATTGCTTAAATAAATGTATACAGTTCTAGTGTACCCTCCTAGGTAGCAAAAAAGATGCAATTTTCTTAAGCATCTCTGGTATCAAATTTAGTTTAAAGACTCTGTTACTTGTAAATCAACATGTTTTAATGGTTATATCCACCAATGAGAATGCACCTTTCTTTAGAAAATAACTGAAGTGCAAATGGAAAAGTTGATTAAAATTAATTACTTAAATTGAGGTTTTCCACTTGGTGGTTTTAAATCACCTTGATTTAAATGAATCCACCCTATAAATGTTGGGTTCTTTTTATTTTGAAGAAAAACAATTTCAGAGAGAATGGCCTTGCAAAGCAAAGAATGTGTAACTTCCACGGAACCTAAAATAACATCCAGTTAATGACGTTTTCCTTGAAGAACACTATCTAATTTTCTTAAATGTCTCTTGCATCGACTCCCTTGTTTGAATTATGTTAATTATTCATGTTTAGTTGCAGGGATTTAAACAGCTGAACCTTTATAACAAACAAGAAAGTACAGTTTGAAACCCATTTTAGCTGCCTGACTAGTTTTAAAACTGTAATAAAAAGCTGCACAATAATGCTGAACTTGAAAGGGAATGAATAAATTATTTAAAAAAGACTTATGGGCAAAGTTAAATGTTCATTAATGAAAACCTTTTTCTTAGTATGAACTGAAAAGTCCCCTGTTCTTCAACCATTTAAAAGATACTACAGCCTGGTCCACACTACCCCCCCACTTCGGACTAAGGTACGCAAATTCAGCTACGTTAATAACGTAGCTGAATTCGAAGTACCTTAGTCCGAACTTACCGCGGGTCCAGACGCTGCAGGCAGGCTCCCCGTCGATGCCGCGTACTCCTCTCGCCGAGCTGGAGTACCGGCGTCGACGGCGAGCACTTCCGGGATCGATTTATCGCGTCTAGACAAGACGCGATAAATCGATCCCAGAACATCGATTGCCTGCCATCGGACCCGGAGGTAAGTGTAGACGTACCCTACGTAACAGAAGTCATGTCCTTGGTGGCAGATATAAGCCACCTACGATAAGCTCATCATACTCCAGTTCCAGGCATCATGCTTAGGATAAGGGCAAAATCTGCCTGGGTGCACTGAGGAAGATGATGAAGAAGCCTCTTCTTTCTCTTGCACAGCACAGTTCTTTTAAGAGCCTTTCTTAAGAGCTAACTGGAGAGGCCACTCCGTGACTCTAAAGTTAGGGGCTCAGCTAGCTTAGGGTGGAGCCAATGCCCTGCGTACCTGCTAGCAGGCACTAGTGGAACATTCACTCACTTTTTTCAAAATCAAATTTAAAGAGACTTATACAGGACGCCAGTGTTGCCCTGTCCTCTGAGCACATCCGTAAGTGTTGGCGAAGGGCATAAGGGCTAAGCCCTATTTTAATGAAAACTGCTACGGCTCTTTTAGTGTTCAGGCAGAGCAAACACTGCCTCACTGTTTAGGGTTTTAGCTAGAAGACCCTATGCAATAAACTGCATGGGATGGTACTTATTAGACTAGCTTGATAGGATGAAAGGCTTTGTCAGCCCTGAAGAGATTTGAATCTGTGATTCCAAGGACTCTAGTATTCACACCTGAGCCCTGAAGCACTACACCTTCTTGCCTGGAGGATTTATTAGGTGAAATGTCTCCACACTGGGGTAATGTACTCAGGGCCGGCTTTAAGCACCGCGGGGCCCGATTCAAAGGAGCTGCCGCCGAAGTCCTGCCACTGTCTTCGGCGGCAGCTCAATCGCTGCTGCGGAGGAAGGACCCTCCACCGAAATGCCGCCGAAGACAGCGGCAACGATTGAGCTGCCGCAGCCGACAGTGCCGGGACTTCGGCGGCAGCTCAATTGGCTGCCGGTGCCTTCGGCGGCACTTCGGCGGAGGGTCCTTCCTCCGTGGCAGTGATTGAGCTGCTGCCAAAGACAGCGGCGAGACTTCGGTGGCAGCTCCTTCGGGACGTTGCAGGGCCCTTTTAGGGGCATGGGGCCCGATTCCGGGGAATCGGCTGAATCGCCCTAAAGCTGGCCCTGAATGTACTGTATACTATAGGGCACGCAACACCACACAAACACATTTATAAAAGGCACCTGCTGATCACAGGTTCATTGAGAAATAGATATGAGGCCTAAAAACCATGTGCCTTAAGAAAATCCTGAAGTAACAGTAATACTTGGCACTTGTACTGGTTCCGAATGGAAAGTCAACATTTACCAGCAGCTTGCCAACAACACACAGTGGTATCAGAGATACAGCAGTATTGCCTTATACTTAGCACAGGAAAGTCATATCTGAGATAACACCAGGTGGGAGCTGTTGGTAAATGCTGTGGGGAGGGGGTTATGGCAACTACTATGTACAGTTCTTCGTATTCTCAAAGGACTGTACAAACCTCAATCAGAAGTCTGGATAGTCCTGTGAAAACTCACTTTTTGAAGAGTCTTGTTTCCTTTATTTTAATAATTTATTAATGAGGATAATATAGCTTAGTCCTAACTTTTGCAAAAGTACTACATCTCTGCACAGTCCTGTAGCCTCGTTATCCAGCCTGTCAGTGGCACTATATATAAAATCACCACTGAAAAGAATGTATTAGCCTTTTCAATCTTTTTAAAACATTAAGACCGAGTCGAAAAGTAGATAGATGACTGAAATGAATATGCTCTATTATCCACAAACCCATACAATCGGTTGTGACCACAGGCGCAGTGGGCAATATTCCACATAATCATCATGCACATTCCACTACTGCCACTGTTTTGTCATAACCCCTCAACAACACCCTACAAAACAGAGCCATCACTTGTAAAGAACGGCAACAGTAAATGCAAAAAATCTGAAAGGATAATGAAATTAATACTGACCGGGTTTCAATAGCTGTTGGAAGAAACTATTGTTCTGGAGTTACATAATTTCCTAAAACTATGACATACTTCCCCCCAAATCAGCAACCTCAGCTATTATTTTAACCAACAGGAAAGAGTTTACTGCTATTGCCCTAAAATCTTATCAATATGGTGTGTAGTATTAAACATATAGAAACAAACAGACGTTATATACAGAATCATGCATACAAATATGCACTCATTGCAGGACATTTTGTTAAAGAGATAAAGATAATGAGGCTTTCCAATCAGTTTCACGATATAACTAAAACTGTATTCTTTAAAATATCTATATATTTTATATATATATTCTGCGCTCATATACAACAATTCAAATTTGGGATGAAATGCAGGACGTCCCTTCTGTCCTTTGCTGGGAAAGGGAAATGATCCCTTATAAAACATTTTGTCAAAAAGCTTGGTCCATTTCTTTTCACATGAAGTTATCAAAATAACTTATTTTATAAAACTCATTTAAGATGAACTTTGTCTTATAAATTCTCACAATTTAATATTGCATGTTGTGCTGTTGATTAAAAGTCTGATTGTTAATCTTGTTTGCAGATCTGAAAATATCAAGGCATTTCTTCCAACAGAGCAACCTTCTAAAGCTAAAGGAACATAGAAAATCAATAAACAGACATTGTATGAGTCATATCTAACTGCTTAGTTAAATTTAAAATAAATCAGCAACATGAATGTACTAACTACTCAAAAGCTTTGTGAAACATGTTTCCAGAAGTTCAAGAATTGGAACCAAAGTACAAATGAAAAGCAAAAAGGGCAGCATGACTCAACGTAAATAAATGTATAAAAATAAAATGGTTACATGCGCTATGGAGAGATGTGTTGTTTCTGTAGCTGCCACTCATTTACTAAAAACCTGACAGAAGCACTGCTTTTATCACTTGCTAAATGAAATCGTTCAGGCAAGTTCTGATCTTTTAAAAATATAGTTCTTCTTGCAAAGAGAATATTCATTTACTTCTTTCAACCATTTGAAGTCTTTTCATTCCTCTTTAAATAGAGTGCAGAAAATGACTACAAATGCTTACTGTATTGCAGAGATTGTTAAAAACAATGAATCAATAAAGAGTACTTTTCTCTCTCTCTCTTTCTTTCTTTCAACTGTACCTCTGTCTGGAGAATTTAGTAATGTTGCAGATGAAGAGGAGAGCCGCTTGTTAATGACTGGATCAACATGTTTCGAGAGGTTCATTGTTGAAACAGACCGCCTGTCTGGATCTAAAACAAATGGAGATAATGCTAATTGACAGCCCACATGCAATAATGCAACTTCCTAGCACACTAACGGGAGGAGAATATAGGACTAGAGAATTTCTGCTCTATGACTAAAACTTTAAAAATAGAAAGGACTTCTCAGTGGACATTTTACAGATGACTTAAAGACTTGGCACAAGACTATTTAATTTAAATTGCAGGTAAATAAACCGATATCCTGGATGTTTTTCAATCAATCAAGCTGTGATCCAAGGTTTCAAATGGAAAATCTGAATGGGCAGCTAATAAACAAGATGAGATTTTAATGTTCACTTCACTGCACTTGCAGATAGGTTTTGCTCTAGGCTCAGATGAAATGGAAAATTACAGGGAATCTGTATCATATTTAATGCTCTGGTCCATCTTTTCAAGACCATGTTATAAAGGCAAGAAAGTCCTTAGCATCACTTGAATCACAGATGATATTCAGCCGGGTACTGTTGTGAACCAGGAGATCAATATCCAGAACATATAAAAATAGAAGATAAAGTAAAGGAGGAAGAAAGCTAGCACACAAGACAAATGAGGGTGGGCACAAGAAGAATTCAAAGATAAGGCTAAAAGCCAAAGGGTTCTGTATAGGTAGTATACTCCATATCAGAGAAAGTGATTTTTCCACCTACACTGTTCAAAGACAAAGCTAGTCAGTCCTAAACTGCATGTGATTTAATAGACAAAGAAAATAAATGTTATGTAGAAGACTAAAAAATATTTGTAATACACATGCTTTGTATAGGACACCAAAGGGCTTTATTTTGCCTTTCTTTATGCTTTGTGGCTTTCAGAATGCAGCATCACCCTCCTGTTCAAGTGATGCAAAGTCAGCATTCCCATCCTGCTAAGAATGTGATAGATATTTCAAGAGTACTGAAAAAGTGACTGCACACAATCCAAAGAGGTTGGCAATAGCAGAAGAAAATGAGGAACTAGGACAAAAAAAAAAGCAATGTATAGGCATTCTCTGCTCCAAAATATTTTTTGGGAAAATGAGTGCATAAATTAAATCTCTTCCAAGGTAGATTTTTGTTTGGGAAACTGACAATTACTCACAAGAACAGCAGAAACTCAGTTCCGCTCTTGCTTAGACTTATGGCCCCAATTCACCAAAGCACTTTAAGCATGTATTTAAGTTCATCCATAGGCACAAAGTCCGTGGATGCGCCGGGGCCGGAGCACCCACGGGAAAAATATGGCGGGTGCTGAGCACCGATTGGCAGCCCCCTATCAATGCCTTTCCCTCCCCCCAGCGCTTCCTGCCCACTGGCAGGCCTGCCAATCAGCGCCTCCAACTCTGTCCCAGCGCCTACTGCCTGCCACGGATCAGCTGTTTTGCGGCATCAGGAGGCGCTGGGGGGGGAAGTAGGCAGGAGTGAGGGCACAGCGCGCTCGGGGGCGGAACTGGGCGGGAAGAGACGGGGCAGGAAGAGGCAGGAAAGGGGTGGGGGTGGCAGCAGGGGTGGGAAGAAGCAGGGTGGGGTAGGGCCTTGGGTGGAAGGGATGGAGTGGGGGCAGGGCCTGTGCAGAGCCGTGGGGAGCACCCCCAGGCAGATTAGAAACTCGGTGCCTATGAGTTCATCATTAGGCTGCAAAGCACTTAGACCCAGATTTTAAAGGTATTTAGGCACTGCTGCACTCAGTGTTGCAATACCTAACCAATTCAGGAGCCTAGGTCTCATTTTCAAAAGGGATTTAGGCACTTAGGAACCAAAATCCCATTGACAGTCAATGAAGTGTTGTTGTAGCCATGTCAGTTCCAGGATACTAGAGACACAAGGTGGGGGAGGTAATATCTTTTATTGGGCCAACTTCTGTTGGTGAGAGAGAAGCTTTCGAGCTACACGGACCTGAAGAAGAGCTCTGTGTAGCTCGACAGCTTGTTTCTCTCACCAACAGAAATTGCTCCAATAAAAGATATTACCTCACTCGCCCTAAATCCCTTCTGAAAATGAGACTTAGGCTCCAAAGTCAGCTAGGTGTTGCAATGCTGAATGTAGTAATGCCTAAATACCTTTAAAAATCTAGGCCTTAGTACATAATGATTTCCAGTCGAAGTCAATGAGAGTTTAACAGGTCCTTAATTGCTTTGCTGAATCAAGGTCTATATGTCTAAATAACCTTGACAATACTTAAGAGGACATTTTCTCAGAGATTATCTACGCTTGAGTAATGCTTTCATTATACTGAGTACATCAACATTCGATATGCATGTTACCACTCACATATATGTAAACATAGTTGTTGTGGACAAACTGGTTTTGCATGAAAATCTCCACTAACCATTAATGTAGGAGTTCCTCATACCAGTGGTGGAGTATAGAGGACAGGCCTTGGGGATGAAAGGGAAAAGGATTTTTTTTTAATTTGATTTTTCATCCACTGCCACAGAGCAATTGGTTTTATCTTTTGCTTTATATAATCTCAGCAGGTTTCAAAGAGGGTCTGGATGTTCACATGGATAACAAAAATATCCAGAGTTAGAATCGTTAGTGCTAACTGAAAGATTATTGGAAAGGATAAAACCTCACGTTTCAGAGTTTAAGACACTCTAACCACTGGGAATAGGATGAAACCTTCATGGGGGGCAGATTACCCCACATCTGCCTACTGTGGGGTTTCTTGCACCTTCCTCCAAAGCACTTGTTGCTAGTCAGTATTGGAGACAGGATACTGGACTTAATGGGCATTGAGTCTGATCTAGTATGGCAATTCCTATGTTCCTTGGCAGCTCTCCAATAGCAATCTCTATGCATGGGTGCAGTGGAGAACTAAGACCTAATATCTTGTTCTGGTCATGTGAGAACACAGTATATGCCGTTACACCAACAGCGTACACATGTAGCTGCCACAGAGGATGTGTAAAGAAAGCATAAGAAGCATTTTGGAGATGAGAAACAATAGCAGAAAGAGCATCTACTCGAGAAAGTCTCTCTTAAATCAGTCCTGCCATCCAGCCCTCATAAATCCATGCAGTCCATGAAGACTATTCTTCAATGGATGCTATTCAATTGGAAGAATTCTGTGTGAATGTCAGTTGCATACAAAACCTGTCAACATAGAATAGGCCAATCACCATTTGTTGGCTAGAGTTGTGGTAACATGTTTAAAAACATTATTTGAGCAAAAATTGCAGCCAATGCAACTGACTTGCTGCTGAGAAGAGATGCAGAATAAATATAAATAAATATCTGTCACATATGGTATGCAAAAGGTAAAACAAAGCCAAAATAGCACCCAAAATATGCACTCAAATTAGATCTCATTGAATTCCAGAAGATCATTTTTAAATGGTTAATATTCTTTGTAAAATTTAACCCAAACCAACATGATACAATATACTGTACACTGTATATAGTAGTTTAGTGAATTGTGCCAAATCCTTTAAGTCAGCTAGTAATACTTCTCTGTACTTAAAAAAAAACCCACTGGGGGCTAACAACTGTTCTAGTCTATGTAGTATGATGTTAAGCATGCACTGTCTCTAAGTGATGTTGGTTTAGAGGTCATCAAGTAGTTACTAGTCCTATTTCTTGAGGAGCTAGCTACACGTGGAGGAATCAACAAACCACAGAGATTTATGTACCGGGTTTTCTAGCACCACCCAGAGATCTGAAGTGGTGCTCCAGGCCTGCTAAATCGAGAAAGGTGAATGATGATTCAACAAAATAACCTACGGACAGAATGCAAGACAAATGATTTTTCAAAATAAAGAAAAATAAAAAGCAAATGAGTTATACAAAGATAAGCAAAGCGAGAAGAGGAACATTTTATGGAAAAATAACTGTTCACTGAATTTTACAGTACAATAAAATAGATGTAATCGGACTATTTCTTGTCCTTTTTTGGTGACCAGATTGGTAAACACATTATTTCCTTCTAGATAAAAGAATGCAATACTTAAAGTGTATGCATTAAAGGGAGAATAGATTTCTAATATATATCCACCATTTTCTGGTGCAAAAATCCATCAAGGACACATCTGAATTCTCTTCTTCAGTTTGAGGCATACCGTAACAGGGTACATACACATTATTAATCAGTAAATGCAGTTTCATTTAGAGAAGACAGTTATGCGATAGATCTTCAACCTATAACTTGTTACATTTTATGTTTTGCCCACTTCCAATTTCTCAATATCCACCAAAGTTTCAGTGTTCCTGTTTTGCCAACTAAGGTACTAAATATAACACAGCAGGTTTCAAAGAACATTTTCCCTTCCTATTTGTATTTTCAGCTTAAAATTAGTATTTTGTAATTTCCACCAGAAATTCTTAAAATAGTTTTCTCTTGTTGTCCTATGGTACCTAACACTTCCAAACAGTAACTTGTATTTGATTAGTGACACAGCGCATGCACACACACATAAGTGCACACAAACACTAGCAAAGCAGCAGAAGTGAGCAGTTTTAGATATAGATGGAGTTACAGGGTTAGTCAATTCCTCAGTGATGTTTAAGCTTTAGCTGAATTTCCCCTTGCTCCCTCTTAGCCAAGCAGAGAGTTAAAAAAACATGCCCGTCTTCAAAACAATGCTAGGATCACGAATAAAGAACTTGAACTAATTAACACTGCATTATCTTCTTCTTTATGGGAACAAAGTATATCATACAGACCGGGAGCTTGGATGAGAAACTGGATCTCCCCCTTTACCTGTATTATTAATGCTGCTGCTTCTATGAATGGGTCCTCCCCAGGACCACCTGTTTTGCTTTTGTTTGGGCTTCTGGCTCCTCTCGATTGTACGGCGTACAACAGCTTCATGTCGTTCCTGCAGCACAACAGGAGAATGTATGAATATGTTTGGATGCTGCTGGGTTTTTAAAGAATATTCGCATCACACTGCACACTGACTTCCACCTGGACAAAATGTACTGGTCATCTTGGAGTCAAATGCAAATTGATAGGCAATGCTTCGTGAGAATTCCACTCAAAGAACTGAGCTAACGTCAAAGCAGGGCTTTATGGTAATTACAAAAATGTAACTGTGAAAATAGGAGGCCTGCTTGAGACCAGTAACAATGCGCATATTATTTGCATAACAGTAGCTCCTAACTGAAACTGGTGCCCTCTTGTGTACATGAGAGAGGCCCTGTTCTGAATTTCTTACAATCTAAGTGGATGTCTATGCTGCAACCGGAGCTTTGATTGCCGCTCAGGTAGGCATACTTCCGCTAGCTGTAGTCTAGATTATGCAGATAAAAATAGCAGTGAAGAGGCAGTGGCATGAACCCCAGTGTTGTCAAGCAACCCAGGGCTTGGGCTCGTTTGTACAGCCTGTGCTGCCACATCTTCTCTGCTATCTTTAGTCATTCTAGCTAGATAAAAGCTAGCCCAGGAACACCCGTATGAGCTGCAATCACACCTCTGATTGCAGTAGACATATTCTACATGGACAAGACAAGCAAAAGGTGGGAGGGAAAGCAGAGAGGTGAGCTCACTTGCCCATGGGTCACACAGCAAGTAGCTACCAGCTCATTCATCATGCAGTTAAGGGGAAACAAATTTATTATTAAATCTACACTTACTGTATTCTCTCACTAGGGTGACCAGATGTCCCGATTTTATAGGGACAGTCCCGATTTTTGGGTCTTTTTCTTATATAGGATCCTATTACCCCCCCGACCCCTGTCCTGATTTTTCACATTTGCTGTCTGGTCACCCTCTCTCTCACATTCCTGACAGTTTCTGAATTAGGCACTTAGTATTTAACTATGGTTAAACTGAATCACTAGCAACCTACTATCAATACTACAGGTACCACAATTCATTTTTCTACAGGGTTTTAAATTTTGATTTTCAGGTCAGTTTTGGCTCTGCTGTGCCTTGCCACAGATGTATTTTAAACACACATATTATTAGACTGGGGAGATCAGTTTTGTAGAGGGACCCATAAAAAGTTGTATCAGTGCAGACACAGCTAAAAAAAAAGTTAAGTTAAAAAAGCCTTCCTTTTGCAACGTACCCTACGTTAACCTTGACTCACATTCCAACCCTATTGCTAATTTTTAAATGACATATTGGTCAATTTGTTGCTATCATCATCTAGTGGAGAGCAAGTTGTCTGAAAGACTCTATGGAATGCCCTCTTACCTTGTCCTCTTCTATTCTCTGCTTTCGTTTTTCCTCTACTGCAGCTCGCCTTTTCTCTTCTTTTAGCCTCTGTTCTTCTAACTTCTTTTTGCGTTCCTCCAGGTGTTTTTCATAATGCTGCCGTGCCCTCTCTTCTTTTTCTAACCAGACTGATTCTCTTGCAGCTAAAAGAAAAGTAAAGTAGACATAAAATGTAAATATACTGTACCGTTTAGAATTGTAACACAGCCTAGGCTGCTCACGATTGGTTGCACTTACCAACTTGTTTTTTAAAATCATATATATGTCCCAACCGAGCTTTATTAAGTGCTCACAGTACATTTACCTAGGTTGCACACTAACCTGTGTGCTCATACTTCAATTGCTGTATAATATCAACATCAGAATTGGAAATAATGAAACTAACGTCTCAGAAAATTTGACTTATGCAAATGATTCCATGCCACTTTAAAATTCCTGAACTAATATGTATATTGTGTCCCACAGTTAGAGGCAATCCCTATTACTGTTTCATACACTGGGCCTCACCGACCGCAGGCAAAAAAGCTATGCTCAGCTGCATTAAGTTGCAAAAGTGAAACTGTAAAAGCAACAGGCCTTTGTTTATCTAAAAGCCTCAGATGATAACACTTCACAATAAAGCTAAGTTTGACACAGGTTCCATGCAAAACTACGGATCACTCTAGATGTGAGAAGCAAGTTCATGCAATTTAAACACATGACAAATGTGGACTGAGTTCTGTGTTTCAATAAATGCTGAAACCAGGCTAATTTGGTGTGGTTTCAGATTTCATTGTTAATATTTCCAACAACTCTACTCATGATTCCCACTAGCAATAAATAATGAAGGTGTGAGATTCAATTCGATAATAATACATGATAATTTTCTGCATCCATTCAATTCTAAAAGAATATTAACCCCAATCACCTGCCCACTGTTTATCTAACTGCAGGATAACAGGAGGGTCAATATAGTACTCCAGTATAATAAAGGTGGTTGGCATCGCAGTCTTAGGACCTCATCTAATTCCAACTGACTTCAGTGAGAGCTGGACTGGCCCTTAATGACCAGATCTATGTCAACAGCTACCTGTTATTCTATGAGGTAACAAATTAGCCACTGGAGAATCAGGAACTAAGGTGGCCATGCCTTAACTTGCTACATATCACTGGTCTTAGAAAGTCCTCAACAGCTTGTTTCAGAAGCATTCACTGAATCGAATGTGCAATGGAGTTGAACTTAACTCTGCACAATCGACTGACTGTTCATATTTGTCCCGTCCAGAGTGTAGGCCCAAAATGGGGTCTACTTTAAACTGTTACAATCTGATAAGAATGGACTTCTCCTACAGCTGTCATGAAAGTTACAGATCCCAAGATTCCCATTTGCTTATTTTTTAAATATCCATGACATTTGACAATTTCAGAACTCTTTGCATATTGATGAGCATGTATGTGTATGTCTGTGTGTACATATGAAGGTAATACTGCAACAAATGTTATTGAGAATTGTCTGGGAGGCTCAAAGAGTAAGAGCTCATTGATAACACTGAGGCAACATAGAGGACCAACCCATTGAGCTGTCAGAAAGAGCTTTAATTTCCCAGGGGGTCAGAAGGTTCTCCTTCCAGGTTAGAAAAGGCAATTTTTAAATGTAATTAAAACGGTCTGCACAAAAGTTTGTTCCAGGATGGTAACACAGCACCTACCTTATTATTTTTGTTAGTTACAAACATATACCAAAAGAAAAAAATAAAAACTATTTACAAGTTCAAAACAACAGCTGTGACTTTTGATTGTTATGATAATTCTATTACTTTTGCTCATCATCATCATCTCCCTGAGAGTTTTCCGAGAACTGCCAGCAACAAATCATGTTTGCATTCTAAACTTTGTGTGTGTGCACACGTATATTCTCCCTCCCTCTCAAGATCTACAGCTAACGAATATATTGTTTAAGTACATTTCAGTCCTGGAGTCTCCTCTGGATGAAAACAGCTTTTTCCCATTTCAGCTTTTCAAACACTGCAGAGAAAAATGGGTGGCACGTTCTTTTAAATATATCATCTCACTGTATATGCAAAATAGCAGGGACTGTTTTGAATAGGAATGATATTTGCTCAACTGTCACAAGCAATCAGATCATCCTACTGCAAGGATGAGGTCAAAAACATAGCAAGAATAGAAATTGTACAAAGACATTTAGCTGGAATAATTTAATCTACAATAAATTCTACAGCTGTGTGATTAATGTTGATATCAACAGGCTCAAAAAAAATCTAACACTTGTAGATGCAAAATAGCATACAAGACTCAGCAGAATACAAATCTGCAGGACATAAAAATGTATTCTTTTTCTACACTAGCTTGGATCTCTGGGTTGAAAGAAGCAGTTGAATAGCAGAGTAGCAAGAGTGGATAACCCACAGACCAACAAGCTCAATTATCCTTGTTGCAGTCTTGGGACATAACAGAATGTATGCAAAAATAGACCTAGGAATACATTATCTCTTAACGCAACACAGAGGAAACAGTTGCTATTGTAATGAGTACATTTAATCTGGCACATTTTTGAGATATGTGGGTTTAGCCACCTATATGTAGTTTCTTCATAGGCTTGAGAATCATGAACAGATTCTAACAAGAGTATAAGACACGAAGCCACATTTTGTCTCTGAGTTTAATTATCTATGGTGTATATATATAGGGCCAATTTCCATAATATTTAAGTGCACATCAATAGGGTGGAGATAAAATCTTTAATTCTTACAAACTGATCTACTTCAAATAATCTTGATAGTGGGACAGCATCTGGGAAAGAAAACCGTCCTGTCATGAGCCTTCCAGTAGGCTAAGACAAGACACTTGTGGGACACAGCGTGTAGGCATTTGTCTAAACTCTTCTGGAAAAAAAAAAATCTGATTCTGAAGTAGGGAGAAAAAAAAATAATGGAGCAAATACTCCAGCCCCCTTTTTCCTCCCCAAGATGAACAGCAGTCTTTGCTGGTTGACTTCAGCATTGACATTCACTGAGGTCAGCAAAGGACCACCTAAGAGAGAGTTTCTTCTCTTTGTACTGACAAGCTTATTAACAGGCCCTGATGAAGAATGTCTTGTCGGATAGATAAGTGGACAGAGTACTGAACGGCTCATTAGACCCTGAAGCCATGTCCACAAGAAGTATTATGGAACAATTAAGATGGCTACCCTGGATTCTCTGACCTTTTACGGATGACTCTTGTGATCACTTATTCCAAGGTCTTTCATGGCTCCCTGTCTTTTTCTCTATCACATTCAATTTCCGTTCCTCATCTTCAAAGCACTGTAGAATTCTGCTTTGGACTACATCTCAGTACTTGTAGCCCACATCTCTGTCAATGCCTACTGCCCCCTCTTCTAAGCCATACTCTGCCACCAACTTCTAGCTTAGCGTGATTTTACTCTGAAAATTGATGATGCAAAAACAGCACAGGTGTTGGAAGTAGGATGCTGGGGGTGCTAGCCTGAAGTGGTTTCCATCATATACAGGGTTTACAGTTTGGTTCGATGGCTCTCAGCACCCCCCACTACATAAATTGTTCCAGCACCCCTGAAAAACACTATCATATTACTCACTAAATTGGATCTTTTGTGGATTCAGAGTCATACTGACTTACTTTATTGACAAATCTAAGTATTTCTGTTTTTATTTGTTAACAGTGAAAAGCCAACACAGTTAAGAGACACCAAACTAGACGCTATTCCTTCTTGACTCAACAACAGAATAATTACTAAATGTGTACACCTCCGCAAACCCACAGAAGGCAATGGGGATACATAGGTGTCATTATGGGCATAATTTGGAGATTGTGGGGTTGCACAGGTGTCATTAAGGGCACAATTGGGCCTTCATAACTGTTGTTACTGGGGAGGACACACAAGAAAGAAGTAACTTGCCTTGACCCTCGGAAGTCAGGTTGAGTTTGTAGGACTGACAGAAAATCTTTTTACTTTAAACTAAACATGTCTGAACTGGAAATCATTGAGACACGATAACAGGGACCACCACCGTGCAATTTTAACAGTCATTTTTTCTATTTCAATGCTACTTTTGTCTTCTCCTGGCCTAAATTCATTGTTTTTAATGCTGTCCTGTAATAATGGGAATGCAACGTTCCATTTATGTCCTCAGTCTGTAAATCACTTCTTGTAACTCATTACTTCTAGTGAAGCTGCTACCCTTTACTTCAGAGTCAGAGACTTCCACTGTCTCCCCTATTTTTAGGTCTCATTTCTATTGCAGTAGTGCTTAGACGCCCCACTCAGATGTTATAGCTAAACAGAAGTTATGGGTTAGATGCAGGAATTACTGGGTGAGCTTCTTGAGCCTGTTATGCAGGAAGTCAGGCTAGAAGATCATAATGGTCTCTTCTGACATCAAAATCTATAAACCTAAGATCAGGGTCCCATTGTTCTGTACAAATGCTTATGAAGTCAGTTCCTGGCTACAGCATTTACAATCGAAGATGGCAAGGGTATGGAGGGACACAATCAAAATATTATATACATTTATATTTTTTAATATAAACAAACAAGTATACATGAACTAGTTCTGATTGCCCCTCTCAACCTATCCTTAAGTAGTTGGCTAATTACTTGCTGATGTCACAGAAGAAATGGGTCTTGAGAAATGGTCTGAAGGAAGACAGGAGGAGTTCCCTATTATTCTAAAAGGGAACTGGAATTTATGGAGATACATACAAAACAAAAACAAACTATTTGATCTTTATTTGTTATAAACCTTGAGTTTCTCTTGCTGTCCAATTAAGAGAGAAGCTGTATTCTTTCCTTCTCATGCATTGCTATGTGACTGCATTGTGTCTAATTTAGATTGAGATCGCTACAACTCAAGGATTTTGATTTATATTTCTGTACTATACCCTGTTGCTTATGGTATTGTATAAATAAATACAAAATTAAAAAAGATAATCCATTCACTTGCTCTGCAATTCTTGAACAAGTTGAAGAACCTCAGCAGTACCAGGATTCAAAATCTGGGTTCTAGTGGATCACTTTCACCACTGTTTCAAAGCTTTTGCACACACCAGGTGGAAACCTATCTGAATTAAGCTTCTATTCTCCTTGGAACGTGGCAAAGATTTTAAAAAGCACTTAGAGGACTTAGAAGTACAAGTCCCATTTGAAAGTTCCATCTCTTCCCATATGTGTTGGCTTTCATTCAATCAGCATTTAAAGACAGGCTTCCAACTGCGCGCTAACAAAAGACTTTCACGGCTTCCAAGATCAGTTGGCTCATCCCTTGTGCCTGGGGCCTGTTTACAATGGCAATACAATGTGCATTGTTTGAGAGAGAGGACTTTAATTTGGTATTCTTGAAAGTACTTCTGGAAGGCCAAGAAAGTTAATGTGGAAAAAAAAAACCTTGCCAATGTCTCTGGTACATTACTTGGTACCTTAGCTCCATCATGTGAATAAGTCATAGTGGCAGTAGTCTGGGTTATCCTGTGTGTCTTGTATGTGTATCCTTTCAGGCTCACATTCACAGAAAAATTGAGGATCATGGGAGAAGGAAGAAGTTTGTCCTTGGACATGTTTACCTAGATGTTCCCACTAAAGTACATATTAAACTAAATAAATGTAGCTTTTGTGAAGAGGAGAAAAAAAATACTTCAGAGAGGCAGAAAATGATGGATATTTGTCCTTTAAGAGTGAAGCAGGAGTAGTCCTCCTTCCCCTGTGCGATTTTAGGCAGATAACTAGACTGTATGAGGATACTTTGTTTATGGAGGTTGTAGTAAGAAAACTGGCCAGCTGTGACCTGTAGGGAGAGTAAGGGAAATGATGTATTTTAACTTTTAAGATTTGTTTTCTGGGAGCTAGAGGCTGAAAAAAAATTTCTGCTGAAGTCTTGGGGTAAAGCCTCTACTACCATATACACTTTCCAGCCACTGCTGGGTGGACACTGAGAATTCCCATTCGTCTTGCTAGCAACACTATCACTTGCCTCTGCCCCTAGGGATAGGGCATTTAAACAACAGAATATGTAAATCCTTAGAAGATGTAACAAAACTCATAAAGATCACGATAATTCTTATAACGATTCTCAGGGCTGAAAAGTCGCCAAGTGAAAGAAACATACATTAGCAGCAACTTCTTATAGCTGGGGTGGCCCAACCGCAGCTCATAAGCCACATGTGGCTCTTTTACAGTTAAAGTGAGGCTTGCGGAGCCCCCCATGCCCTCCCCCCGCATTCTCCACCTAGCAGACAAGGGAGGGGAGTTTCGGACTTCTGCCCTGTGGTGGTGGGGAGGGGCCTAGGGGCTTCTGCCAGAAACAACTGGTGCCTGCTGAGAGTGAAGGGGGCACAATTGAAAGGTTCGCCCACCCCAACAGCTTGAGTCATGTTCCCTCCAGGCACATGCCCCTCTTACCCTCAACGGTCCCTTCCTGCAGCTCCCAGGTGTTACCTCTACGGGGAGAGGCAATGGCAAACAGTTGGGAGTTGCAGGGAGGGTCTGCTGCTTTAGCTCCATGGGGAGAAGCAGAAGCAAAAGCAGTGGCTCCCCCTGCAGCTCCCAGCTGTTTGCTGCTGCCTCTCCCCACAGTCGCAGCTCCCAGCTTGCCAACTCCAGCAGCTGCAGTGCAGGGAGGGAACCCGGTGGCACAATGTGCTGACCTTCCTGCATCACATGCTGGGGCTCAGGGCTTCAGCAGGAGTGGGGCTGAAGCCCCAAGCCCAGGCAGGTGCCTCCTGTGGGGCTGAAGCCCCGAGACATCCCTCCACACAGGGCTGAAGCCCTGAGCCTGGGTAGACGTGACCCATGGGACTGAAACCCCAAGCCCCGAGCCCTGGCAGGTGCATCCCAGCTCTCAAACTTCTGAAGACCGTCATATGCGGCTTGAAGGGTCAGTAAGTTTGGCCACCCCTGGATGATAGGTTATGAGGGTAGGGCTTGAGGGCACATAAAAATGAGAATTCAGAATAACATAAGAAACATTACAACTGAAGTGGACAAAAACAAAACAACTAAAAAGCCACCTCTTTCCACTAACCACAAAACCCCCAAATCCTCACAAAACAAATAGCTCCTTAATTTTAATAGGAAGTTTGCTGATTGTATGTTTGGCTTGAGAGCCCATTTACCTTGTCAATTGTGGGTGTAAGTGCTAGGTTTTGTAATTTACATTAAATTACTCTTAGAAAACAATTATCCTCATGTTCACATATACCCACACTTTTTTCCATAACAGGCTCAATCCCTACTTCTAAATAAACCCATCAATTCTTTAGCAGTGATTGTTCCTAAATTAACTCTCATTAGCACCAGAATAACATTGTCTCAACTGCTTTCACTCCTTCCTGGATGTGTAAAGGAAATTTTTTACAAGAACACGAGGATAAATTTTCTGCATCTCAGCTAAAATTAAATATATACTCCCCCCACCCACCCATGGAAAGAAATACTGATCTAGAAACACATATAGAGACATCTAGAAACACATATATATAAACACATAAACATACATATTCATATTTCAAGGGATGAAAAAAATGAAAAAAATCAATTAAAATTTGATTTTCCTTTTTTCTCATTTCACACAAGGACTTCTCACAAACTTCTTTCCATAGTGCCCTGGGTAGAAGTGCACAGTTTGCACTCCAGTGTAGGAATTAGACACATTTACACATCAATAATATTTAGACTTTGATTGGCAATGCGTGGAATCATGTCACAAATATTGGTCTCCTTCAAAGAAAGTTTCATGATCCTGATTCCATCAAGCAATGCTTATATGTTGAAAAAATAGCCATGGAATCTTATAAGTTGAATCCAGAGGGAAAAAAACAAACAAACCTGCATTAAAGACTGCACCAAACTAAGGAATAAGGTAGAATGATCAAGTCATATGATACAAGGCTGCAAGGTAAGAGCATAAAAGCAAATCTCAAAGGTTGAGCAAGTTATTAATAGATACTGCCTGTATGCAAACCAGTACAACTATAATAGACTATACACAGGAACACAATTGGACCATTATTCTTCCTCCTAACCCTTCTCTCCTCCAATATTGACAAACACTAACTTGGCAAACAAAAGTTATCATATTCTCAGGAGAACAACGTCTCTAATGTTTTCACCTTCCTTTTTAGGGTTCATAAGGATGTTTTGTAGTTTAGCTGAATTTTTAGTGTATTTAAATTTGGTTGTAGTATCATCACCCCTCAAAATGACCCATCAAATACAAAAAGTATGTGGACATAGCATTAAAGCGGTGACAGAAAATGACAAATCCCAGAAACTCACATATTTGTGTACTTTGTTCTGAAGTTATAGCATAATGGAATGAAGGAAAACTGTCAGTCAACATGTTGGTCTTAAGGGGATACTGTCAGTTTGAAACGAGTCAGTTCTACCAAAGTGACCTAATTTCATTTTGCGAGGTTAATTTACTCCTGAGTCACCTGCACATTTTTTTATTTTAAAAACTGTTGGTTTCTGTTAATGTTTTGCTCACCTACTGTTTGGAAAGATGCACACAGACAACAGAGTGTGCATATACTCAGCAGGGGCATTGGGGGCAGGGTGCATGAGGAGGAGGAGTGGGCATATGAGGGCTCATAGCTTCCTGTTGTCCATAAACTGCAGGAAGGAAGCAGTGGGAAACAAAAAACAGTCTCCACTGTCCTCTGAGCTTCTCAGGTCCCCACCACCCACTTAGTCCAGGCTTCTCTTCCCATGGCTCTGTCACAAATAGGGTGGGGCCTGCTGCCTCCCAACTGACATGTCTGGCTCTTGGTTTGCCACTGATGCAGAGGCAGGCCAATCTACAGCCGTCTTTTCCAATATTTCCTGTTTCGATGGCCATCTTAGATGAGATTATTTGAGTGGACATTCTCTAGCATTCAGTATTTTCCTAGTTTTCTATCGATTCTGACTTTACAGGATTGACACCAGCAAAAGCCTTCTGCTCTTCACAGAATTTTACCTTAACTCAGCTGTCAAAAATCTGTGTTCTTTGTCTCCTAGACGCTGATCATCTTTCTGTGACATTAGCAATAAAATGCATCACTGTTTCTTTAACTGTGGCTAAAAATGGGTAAATTTCATCACCCACCAAAATGGCTGGCTGACTGATTGAAAGGTGAACTTCAAAGTTGTAATTACAGCTGATTTAATGTCAGATGATATGCTGAATGCTCCCCACTAACCAGGCCGTGGGGGGACACACATCACAGAAATATTTAAACTCATTTAAAAAAAAGTATTTTCTTCTCTCAGAAATCCTCCTGGCACTTCCTGCTCCTCTGTCTGACCATACCCCAGAATGAATCATTCTCTAATGTCACTGATCCCTAGTTTCAATGAGGTTTCTGATTTTAGAGATGTTGGAGAACAGCACATTTTTAGAAGTTGCAGTGAAGTAGGACATGTCAGGAGGAATTCCCAGATGGAATACTAATTTAAAAAAAGTAAAAGCTATTAACAGAGGCTGGCTGGTGGAGGCCTATATTTCCAGGCTTATCCCACTTTTCATTCCTCTTTGCAGTTTACACCTTCATATACGCAGAAGAAATAATAGTCCAGATCCTGCAGTATACTGCAGCATTTTGCACACACCTCCCACCACAGTGCTGCTCTACAATTGGCAGATTGTCATTATCATTTGGATTGTGGTAGTGCCTAGGAGTCACAGTCATGGACCAGAGCCCTATCGTGCTAGGCACTGTACAAATACAAAACAAAAAAGAGGCTCTCTCTCTCTCTCTCTCTCTCTCTCTCTCTCAATCTTCTGGCCCCTGTGTAGCAGGATCCTTTGATGGAGCAGAGCTGGTCTGGATCCTACACCAAACCCTCATTCCAGTCTCTGGCACAGGGGGCATGGCCAGAGCATGGGGGCTGTTGGTAGCTGGCATGGATAAGAATAGCATTCAGGATGCTTTTGTTTATGCCAGAGACTGACCTAGTGCTGGGGCAGCCCCATGATTAGGGGAATGCAAAGATGGCTTTGTGCTCCCCCTCCTCAGGTGCACCAGGTACTTCATGGCTACAGTGAAGGATCCAGATCATAAGTAGTATAAGGGGGGACGAAGGTTGGGGATGGATTTAACTTTGTACAGTCTTACTGAAAGAATACCAGGTCTGCTCAGTTATTAATCCTCCCTTTTTATTGTACCAAAACAGTAATCACCACTGCTCACCAGCTCAAAAAACGTTACCCCTGTATCTGTACTACAGAGGGTATAATTAACATATTATTGTTATGGCAACACAATATTTACCTTGCCAGTGGTGTTTCTGGTATTCTCCACATTAAGAATAAGAAATGCAATACATACCGCAATACATTTATGAGCTGTAAGCAGTACAATGTCCAGGTTTTAATGGCACCAACTGATTTGAAACTTACACACATACTCTAGAAAGCATACTTATAAATGTTTCTCTTGTTTATCATTTCATTACAAAATTAATTCAAATAAAATAATAATTATGCTAGCTTTTGCTGATGGGACCAGAAGAGAGCCCACTTAGTGGCCCCTGGTTGGAAGAAAAGTAGTTGGGATAAAACAGGATTAGTACCGCCCTAGGATTAGTGCAGTCAAAATATGGAGAGATGTAGGATTCTTTGGATGGAAAGAAATATTAAAGGAATACTCACAAGTTAAAATCATTTTAAAGAACTTTCTTTACCTGTGCTATACTACCACCTGAGATTATTATAATCAAAAGACTTAAAAATCCAGTTCACTTTCAGTTTGGATGCTGATGTTCAATTTCATTTTTGTTTATATGCACTGTTGTAGCCCTGTTGGTCTCAAGGTATTAGAGAGACAAGATAGGTGAAGTAATGCCTTTTACTGGACCAACTTGTGTTGGTGAGAGACTTGAAAAAGAGCTCTGCATAAGCTCGAAAGCTTGTCTCTCTCACCAACAGAAGTTGGTCCAATAAAAGACATAACTCTCACCCACTTTGTCACTTTTGTTTATAGTCCATTTCATTTCCATATGCTCAATATAGCAAAGTTTGGGTTGTAGACACCAACTAGAAGAGAATTATTTTTGTTTAAAACCAACTGTCAGAAATTTGGAGCCAAATTTGAGTAGATTATGTCCCACTAATGTATTATTTTCCCAAATAACCAAAACACACAAAATATTCTTAAAGATCTTAAATTTGCATAATCACATGTGTGTGTTCTATCAAGATGACACACACACACAAATATCAAAGGGGTAGCCATGTTAGTCTGGATCTGTAAAAGCAGCAAAGAATCCTGTGGCACTTTATAGACTAACAGATGTATAGGAGCATGAGCTTTCGTGGGTGAATACCCACTTCTTCGGATGGGTATTCACCCACGAAAGCTCATGCTCCTATACGTCTGTTAGTCTATAAAGTGCCACAGGACTCTCTGCTGCTTTTACACACACAAATGGTATTTAGGCATATTTTAAAGAAAAACGCATACTCATCCAATGGACAGTGGCACTGTTCCTGTCAATTGATTAGTTCTGTTTTATAAAAGTTCAGTTATATTAATTGCATAAATGTGGAGTATGGAAAAATGCTAGCCGAAACATCGCAGAATGAAAAAGTTTAATAAAAAGCAGAAAAGACACAGCAGATGACAGAGCCAACCAAGATGGTTATTTTTAAAGTAAGCAAAAATAATGAGATCATGTAACACTTTGGGTACGTCTTCATTTACATCCGGGTCCGGATGTAAGCAATCGGTTTTCTGAGTTCGATTTATCGCGTCTGGTTAAGACGCGATAAATCGATCCCGGAAGTGCCCCGGATCGATCCCGGAAGTGCTCGCCTTCGACGCTGGTACTCCAGCTCGGCGAGCGGAGTACGCAGCATCGACGGGGGAGCCTTCCTGCCGCGTCTGGACCGCGGTAACTTCGGACTAAGGTACTTCGAATTCAGCTACGTTATTAACGTAGCTGAATTTGCGTACCTTAGTCCGAAGTGGGGGGGTTAGTGTAGACCTGGCCTTTGTTGGAGTGCCCAGAGCTGTGAGTCACCATGTTATCCCCTGGCTCAGTGAGAGAGAGACAGACTTCCAGGTGCTAAACTGGGTGTAAACTCCTTCACACTCGTCTTTCAGTCACCCCTACAATCTCCTCTGGCAGGGCCGTCCATAGGATTTATGGGCCCTAGGCAGTATTATTAAACTGGTGCCCCTCTGCCCGACGGCAGCCCGGGCTCGCATGTTTATTTTAGATAAGGGTGGTCATTTGAAGGATTTATTTAAAAAAAACTATATGTCTGAAGATCCAAGCATTTAAGGCTAAAGATGAATAATCAAATTGTGCATCTAAAAATCTGTGCAAGGATTTTTTAGAGATGTGATTTTATAATCTTCAGCAACACACTAATGAAATATTTTTAAAGCAAATTTTAAACTAAGGTTCTGTAGACTAACATGTCCTGAGTAAATATTAAAGTCATGCACAACTGGTTTTGTCAGTAAATTCAGAAACTGACAGTATCTACCTGGGGGTTGGCAAATGCCTCTTAAATGGCTTCATTACCACTTGCATGGCTCTTTAACAGTTTCAGTGTTGTGCTAATAGGTCTGACAGGCTGGAAGACTTTTTCACTTTTAAGTACTAGATCCTCTCTGGAGGAAACAAAGGGCTTGTCTACACCAGCACTTTACAGCGCTGCAATTTTCTCGTTATGGGGTGTGAAAAAAACACCCCCCTGAGCGCTGCAAGTTTCAGCACTGTCAAGCGCCAGTGTAGACAGTGCACCAGCACTGGGAGCCACGCTCCCAGCGCTGGTAGTTTCGCCCCTCGTGGAGCTGTTTTTTTTAAGAGCACTGGGAGAGCGCTCTCCCAGCGCTGCGCCGCAACTACACAAGCCACATTAAAGCACCGACGTGCCCTCACCAGGCTGCAGCAGCCAGCTGTGGCTTGAGACTCAGAGATAGAAAAGCATTTATACTTTTATCCAGGACAGTCAAACTTTCACTCTGATTGCAGTAGCACATATAGAGCTGGACATTATACCTCAAGGAAGACTATAGTTGTCACAATAGGGTACAGTACAGAACTACCAAAGTGCTTGAGACTCAGAGATAGAAAAGACTTATTAGAGCCTTAAATCCTGCGGAAAGGGCAGGATATTATCCCCTGATAAAGAACATTTAAGATACTAAACTGATACCTCACTTGATCTTAGCAGAGGAGAGTGAACAAGTTAGATTAGTTCTCATTAGGAGACTGATTGAAGGTGACCTCCTGTAATTCAAGTTGCTAAAAATATAAAGGCAATTGATAAATCATATAGAAAACTTCTAATATTGTTCCTTGGCTTATTAAAACTAGGAAATAATTTACCTTGTGGCAGAAAGTTCTGAATTCCATTTTAAAACCCCCTGAAAGCTACAGGGACTGAATCTTTTAGCTCTAGGGAAAGGGTTTTGTTTTTCTTTTCTTTAGCAACAATAATACAATGGAGCATAATGCCATGGTATTAATAAAATCCCAATTCCAGTTTGCAGTAAGAGCTAAACACGTTACATAAATCATTATGGAACTTCCAATAGGAGAGAAGTTAAGACATCTCTTTGCTCAGGTTCATAGGATACAAGTAACGACACATCTAGGTTTTGCATTGAGAAATGCAGCCTGTTTGCCAGCACAGAAGTTATGGCTTTGTTGTAACATAACACACAAATATCAACATTCAAAGACTGTGGTTCAACAGGCAGTTTCTAAATAATAATATTGATGGACGCATATACAGATGAAAGCAAAATGCCTCTTCCAATTTACTTGTAAACTCAAAACAATGTTTCATGAAAGAATACACAATACACTCATCCATTACTGGGGGACGCTGAGCTCTCCATTTGGGAATGAAGCAATTCCACATCAATTTATAAAATGCTTTTTTGATGTGGCATTGTTGTATGTCACGCTCAAAATGAAACATTCCTCAACACAAAGCAATTTAAAATGCCATTTCAGGAACACGTGTTCATTTGTCAGCAGCTGGGAAGCCAGAGTTCAGAAACAGTAGAGGAAAACACCTGCTTGTGCCCCATTCTGGAAAAAAGTCTGGTTAATAGGAGGGATGGGGTAACATCCCAGCCCCAATGCAAATAAACGGAAGAGATGGAAATCTCATGGATGACAAACTCACACAGATCAATCTCAGATTGTCTTCTGTCCCCACGCACTTACCCGGGCACACTCTCAATCTGGTGACCAGTGTATGAGTAGGTTTAGGAGATGTCACAAATCTACTGTCTGGCTAGATTTTCCTCCAAGCAGAAGCAGAGGCTTGGGGGCGGTGGTGGGGTGGGCTGACCCAAAGCAACTGAAGAAAAAATTCAGTTTAGTTCAAACCAAAACAGAAAACGTGAAAAAAATTCAATTCTGAAACACATGGTGTTTCCCAGCTCTGCAGCTATGAGCCTGGAAGCCATGAGAACATCACCTGAAGCCAGGGCTCTCAGGGCTTCTAGGCTCACAGCTGTGGAGCCAGGAGCCAAGCCCCACCTAGAGTCAGTGCCCCTAACGCTTCCCAACTTCCTGTCAAAGAGCTGAGTGCCTGGAAGTCCAGAGAGCCATAGCCAGAGCTGGATCCCCTAGGGCTGTCAGGACTGCCAGGCTCCTGGCTCCACAGCAGGGTGTCTGGAAACCCTGGAAGCCCAGGCATGGCGGGTCTGCCCCAGAGCTTTGGATCATGGAATCAGTGGGGTCTCCGGGAGCTCACCAGGAATCCCTGCAGGGTTCCCATGGGTCGAACATTTCAGGCTCATCAAATCAGTATTTCACTGGAAAATTTTGGATCAGCTCTACTCCTGGATCCAGAATGAGAAGGAGAAAGACAGTCAAGCTGCAAGACTAACATGCTGACAATCTATTGAAACTACAGACCTTTGTTCTCCTCAGTCATCTATACTCTGACTCCAAAGCTCTCCTCTTTCCTAATCCCTCACAGATCACCATGATCCACTGACAAACTGCAGCAGATACAATGGAAAGGTAAAAAGCTAGAACATTGCTGACGCAAAACTGATTCAGATTCTGACTGACAACATCTATCTAAGCAATTACATATGATGATCACTCCAGCATCCGAGCACTTGGAACACTTGCAATAGAACAAGGAGTTCTTGCAAGCCTAGTGTATCCACCAGAATTTGGCAGGATCCAAAAGGACCACCCTCTTTCGTAACATAACATCAGCAAAATCACGGTTGGCTTCAGTTTTTTGTCAATGCCAGGTTGGACTATTACTGTTTCTCACTCCCCCTAGGGCAGACCAAAAAACCTCCACTCGGAAACTCCAGCTTGTACAGCATGAAAGCAGTCATCTTAAAAAAAAAAAAAAAAAAAAAGAGTCCTTAATTGACAAGAATCTAAGAACAACGAATTACCATACTGTATCTAGCCAATCTTCCATTTAGTCCAGTATCCTGACTCTCACAGTGGCAAATACCAGTTATTCAGAGAAAGGTCAAGAAATATTATAGTGCACAATTATAGAACAAGAGGCCATAAGATTTTTTTTTTCTAAATTAGCAGTTGGCTTATGACCAGGTGCAGGAGGATTTACAGGTGTTTTATTTTTTAAATTCTCATCCAAAGCGTGGATGTTCTCAA
Organism: Emys orbicularis; assembly: GCF_028017835.1. NCBI lineage: Eukaryota > Metazoa > Chordata > Testudines > Emydidae > Emys > Emys orbicularis. The sequence goes on from NC_088685.1 coordinate 106,803,184, forward strand.
CACCCTTTTAAACAATGTTAATTGAATCCTATGAATTTTTTGTCCTGGGTACTATCTTACAATAAGTTCCACATGCTGATTTATGCATGTGGAATAAAGTGTAATAAAGTATTTGCTTTTATTGGTTTCAACCCTGTTGTCTTTCACTTTCACTGAATGTCTTCTTGCTCTTATTCCTTTTAATTTGCAGCCTGGAAGGAGGATTTTCCATCTCAGTATATAAGCTGAGAGTGAAAGTGCTTGCACACTCTTAACTATAACGTTTCTATTGAAACGCTCAATTATTTGGTGAAGTTGCTGAGACACGCTGGACTCTTTTCAGACTTCAAGTGCACAAAGCATTTCTTTGGCATTTAAAGTGCTTTTGGAAAAGTTGAGTAGAAGATGTAAAAGCAATTCACAGCAGCTCATTCATGGATTCTGTTTGGGAAAGCCAGGCTTTTCGAATATCTTCAGCAACATGAAGGAGAGTGTGTTTGACCCATTTTTCAAAAATTTAGTGACCAGAATGGCATTAGGACAACCTGAGGGTCTTCTAGGGCCTTCTACTGGATACCTAGAATCAAACTGATGAAAATGCATGCTTTGTTCAGAGTTTGAAAAGTTAGGTTCAGCTCTATATCACATAATATAGGTGCTGAAAGTGCAGTTCTACTCTGAACATTGCATGTATATAAAAAATGATATCATGGGTGGGCTTTCATAATGATTGTGACTTAATGACTTGCAAGATGAGCAAAATTCATCTGGAAGTTTAAAAGATGGGATTTCCAACTGCCACAATTGCAAACTCAATCTGAGATCTGAGAGTGAGTGTCTGTTTTCTGTCTGGTTTGTGCATCCTGACCATAACTAAATAATTCTGCCCTCTGTTACATTTGTGCAAATCCCATTGCTTTCTATGCAGAGGTAAATACAGTCACTTAGGTGTGAATGAGGGCAGAATTTGGCCTTGAATCTGTAATTTAGCAATCCTGTCCATGATTCATAAGGCAGGCAGAACCCAGTTGACTCTCCCATAGGATTGGAATACAACAGCTAACCAGAGTAAGCTGTAGTAATTTTGTATATTTTTTCTCACACACACACACACACACACACAGGCTGGCACAGGCCTGGAAAATTGCTGGCTATAAAGAGAGGAAGAGAGCACTTCATGTCACTTTCTATGTGTGCCTTGATATCTCATTGATGAATGGCACTGCTGCTAAAAGCCCCATTCTGTCCTCCTTAACTGAAAGGTCATTGACCAGAATATTGGGCTTTGAAAATTCAGGTGGAATTCTGTAAACAGGAAAATCTTCAGGATATCACCAGAGAGCAGAAGACACTTCCATCTCAGATAGACAAGTCTTGCATAATCCAGCAAATATACAGCATTTTGATGTCTCTTAAAGGAATACTGTCAACTTGAAAAATCACATTCCTATCTGAAAATCTGTACCTACTATTGTTACAAGCAACATGTAAAGATTACTATAACAAAGACAGTAGAGAAATGTAATCTTTTTTCCGTTTACTTTGTGCATTTATTGCATTTATTTTGATTTGACATAAGCACACAAAAAGAAGTGTACCTAATGCCTATATGTGCCTTGCCCAACAATTAAAATCACAATCCATGCAAAACAACAACAAAAATAGCAACACTGTGTATTCTTCCAATACTGCCAACCCCAAGCATTCAAAAACCATGAGTCAGGCCCCAAAAATGATGAATGGCGTAAAAATCATAACATCGTTGAAACAACAATAAATTGTGTGTTTTTATTTGCCTTCTGGTGTCTGAGCCTTCAGCATGACCTTGGGTTACATTTTTAGGCTTTTCTCTGTAACCATAAGAGCTAGAAACTTACTTTTTTTTTTAAACGAAAGCTGAGATTCTCCTCTTATGGGAGAGCTTTAAGAAGAGTACAAGATATTGTGAGACTTGCAATAAAAGCATGAGTTGGCAAAAACCTTGTTTCACTTTTACTGTTTTCTTGACAGGCTGTGGCACTTCTTGGCTCCGGCACCAGTATGAGGTCAAAAGCTCATACTCTGTCCTTGAGGCAGCTCACTTGCATGCACATCACTAGTTAGGCCCTGCAAGTGGACATTTACCAGTCACAGCAGCAGCAAAGCAAACTGAAAAGGCAAGAGACAAAAACGCACACAAGAGAAGAAAGGGATAGAAGCTGGAGGAATGGACCTGAGCACATTTGGGGGTGCTCCTTTGGGCCTGCCCACTCTGATTTGCTGGAAAGACCATTTTGAAAATTATCAGGGGAGCAAGAAAAACAACAAAAGACCTTGAGTCCTGTGGCACCTTTAAGACTAACAGATGTATTGGAGCATAAGGTGTATTCACTCACGAAAGCTTATGCTCCAATACATCTGTTAGTCTTAAAGGTGCCACAGGACTCTTTGTTGCTTTTTACAGGTCCAGACTAACACGGCTACCCCTCTGATACTTAACAAAAGACCTTGTCAGCTGATGATCTGGACCAGCATGTGTTCCCCCTTCCCCTAGTTTTTGAGATTCTCAATGCTTTTGTACTGACTAAAGTGTTTTCTTTTCCAGTGTTTGAAATTCTAATTAAGCCTCACATTAATATTAGTTGATCGTTATAATACGGGAACAGCCATCAGAGAGAATTTGTTCTGTTGTATGTGCCATAGGACCTGATTTTCCTCTTAAATCCCCAGTTTTACTCAGGTGATTTCAATGCAGGTACTCCTAATTTACACCAGGCTCAGAGGAGAATCAGACTTATAGTTTGTCTAAGCTACTGCCTTATTAATCCTCTCAATTGTGCAGCCTGGGAACTGCTTTCTAGTTCCAGTTTTTGAGATTCTAAATGAGCCCTTCCCATATCTGATAACCAGCCATGATGAAAACAGATAGGTCAACCATATAAATTTTATGTTAAGTGGAGGAAGGGGAAAAGATTCATTGTGTTACCAAAATACGAGGCTAAAATTTTAACATACAAAATAACTTTGAAAGTAGTTTTGATTTTACCTTGAATGGCAATTTATCCCTCACTGTATCAAAACAAGGCTGTGATGTTCCTTAAACTGTACAAGCAACTGAATATTTTTGAAACATATACTTGTTTTAATACTCCACAGAAACTCTCTTACAACTTGTTCTTCTCCTGTTTCTTTTTTTTGAGTTTCTTCCTAAGCTGTGGGCCTGTCTCTAACTTCCCTCTTGACAAAAGAAATCAGTATTGTGGCCCAGGATGTATAGACTGGATTTTGACTTTTCTTATGAAAGAAAAACCTTTACAGGCTGGCATTGTTACTGAGGAAAGAATGAAGACTCTGTTATGTCAACACCTCTGAGAGCGATTGCCTAGACAGGTATTCAAAAATAGGAGCAGAATGGAGAATGTAGAAGCTTGACAGATGACTATTCTATCCCAAATAGGTTCTCAGACCATACTCATCGCTATAGTATCTGCACCTTCTAGAAGTGCATTAAGCAATGTGACTAACATCTGTCATGTGTTTGTTCTCTCCTCCTCTCTCCAGAGGGAGAAAAGTGTGCAGTGGAGTGTCTTGTCTACTAGGGTAATACATGTGTTGCTATGTATTTATGTTACAGAAAAAGTTACAGAAATATGTTTTGCACTTAGGCTAGAAGGTGGTGAGGTTTGTGAAGGTCCTTAGTTCCTGTGGGAGTTCATTCCACAATCTTGGATTGGCCCCGAGAAAGTTCTGTTGCCTGCACAGACGAGTTTAACCCTTATTGTACAGAGTTCCCATGTGCCGGGGAACATAGTTAATCACCATGGTCTTCATATCCCAGAGCTTTAGGCAGTATTTTAGGTATCTTGAGCTCAAGGCCTGGAGCACCTTGAAGATAAGAACCGAGACCTTGAACTTGATTTGAAATTCTGCTGTGCTTGAAGTAGCCTGTGTTGCTGAGGAGACATGCTGCAGCCAACTAGACATGGATCCATCTAATTGTTCTTGCTTTCTTCCTTTGTCTTTGTTGCTTTTTTATTTTGCCTGTCATTCTGTATGCCATAACTTAAGAACATAAGCTTGGCCATACTGGCTCAAATCAATGGTCCATCTAGCCCAATATCCTTTCTCTGAGAGTGGCCAGAACCAGATGCTTCTGGCAGGTGGAGGTTTAGGGACATACGGAGCATGGGGTTGCATCCCTGAACATTTTGGCTAATAGCCATTGATGGACCTATCCTCCATGAATTTATCTAATTATTTTTGAACCCATTTATAATGTTGGTCTTCACAACATCCCATGGCAACAAGTTCCACATGTGTTGTGTGAAGAAGTATTTCCTTTTGTTTGTTTAAAGCCTAATTTAACCAAGTGATTCCTAGTTCTTATGTTATGAGAAGGAGTAAACAACACTTCCTTATTTACTTTCTCCACACCAGTCATAATTTTATAGACCTCTATCATATCCCCCCTTAGTCGTCTCTTTTCTAAGCTGAACAATCCCACTCCTTTTAATCTCTCCTCTGATGAAAGCTGTTCCATCCCCATAATCATGTTCATTGCCCTTCTCTGTAACTTTTCCAATTCTAATAATTTTTTTTTTTTTTTTTTTTTTTTTGAGATGGGGCAACCAGAACTGCCTGCAGTATTGCAGGTGTGGGCGTATAATGGATTTATATAGCGGCATAATGATATTTTCTATTATCTCTTTCCTAACGGTTCCTAACATTCTGTTAGCTCTTAAGTGCTGCTGCACACTGAGTGGATGTTTTCAGAGAACTATCCATGATGACTCCAAGATCTCTCTCTTGAGTGGTAACAGCTAATTTAGAACCCATCATTTTGCATGTATAGTTGGGCTTATGTTTCCCAATATGCATTACTTTGCACGTATCAATGTTGCATTTCATCTGCCATTGTGTTGCCCAGTCACCCAGTTTAGCAAGATCCATTTGTAAATCTTCAGAGTCAGCTTTGGACTTAATAATTTTAACAAATTGTGTATCATCTGCAAAGTTTGTCACTTCACTGTTCACCCCTTTTTCTAGATCATTTATGAATATGTTGAACAGCACTGGTCTCAGTACAGATCACTGGGGGACTGCTATTTACCTCTCTCCATTGTGAAAACTGTCTGTCTATTCCTACTCTGTTTCCTCTCTTTTAACCAGTCACTGATCCATAAAATGACTCTCTCTCTCATTCCATAACTGCTTAGTATGCTTAACAGCCTTTGACGAGGAACCTAGTAAAAGGCTTTCTGAAAATCCAAATACACTATATGTCTGTTGATTCCCTCAACGAATTCTAATTGAATTTGGTAAGGCATGATTTCCCTTTACAAAATCTGAGTTGACTCTTCCCCAACAGGTCATGTTTATCTACATCTAATAATTTTTTTCTTTGCTATGGTTTCAACCAATCTGCCTGGTACTGAAGTTAGGCTTACCGGCCAAAATGAACAGTTGCAATTATGCTTACTAGTTTAAAAGAAGGAGAGTTACTCTAATTAAATTGTGAAAGGATTATAGAATTATGTTTTCCATCCCTCTTACTAAGCAGAAAATCAAGGTCTTTGCATCCAAATGAGCAGTGCTCAAAGTCAGCTAAAGACCACATTTCCACACAACTCTTTTTTTTTTAAAGCTACTTAAGAGATGGTATATTCTGATTTAGTATGTCGTTTTATAAAGGGTATATTCAATAGTACACAGAGGCAGATCAGAGTTCTCATGCCCTGTTTGTGGCACCGAAGGCATAGCTCACAACATAGAGAGGGCCAGCAAGAGCAGCAGCAGTTGTGGTTCTATATTCACAAAAGAAAAATATATTTCTCCAATAGAAACACAGCTATTAAGTGTCAGCAGCTGGAGCCGGGGAGCCAGGCCCCATGGACACATCCTGCACACTGGCCATCTACCAACCTTACGGTTCTGCCTGCAGACCTTCAAGAGCAGCTGCAGAGTAATTTAGGTTTAATTTACCAAATGTAACCAACAACGAGGACCAAGTAATTAGGAATGCATTGCTTAACCAGTTGCTGGGGTGACATTTGACCACAGAGAGGATGAGACTATTGCCAAACTCTTGATGTGTAAGTTCTCCTGGATATAGATGGACATGCTTCTAGGAAATCTCTCCATCAAAGAGGAGAAACAGGAAGAAACCCAAAGTTAGTGAAAAGAAGGCAGCTAACAGGTTAAGGTGATCCACCTGGTCCTAACACCGCATCAGGGAAAACACCTTCAATGTTCAGCAGGCACAGAAGCACCATCCCCAGGTCAAGGAGACATACTCACACTAGCTCTGATTGAGCCAGCATGTTAAAAGCAGGGTATAGCGGCAGTAGTGAGAGAGACTAGCTGCCAGGACTGTGTGCTTGTCAGAGACACTGGGTACATATGCTCAGCAGGGCCGGCTCCAGGCACCAGCCGACCAAGCTAGGGTTACCATACGTCCGGTTTTTCCCGGACATGTCCGGCTTTTCGGCAATCGAACCCCCGTCCGGGGGGAATTGCCAAAAAGCCGAACATGTCCGGGAAAAATGCCGGCCGGGCACTTCCCCTCCCGCGGCTGCTCTGCTCCTCCCCTGACTCTTCGGCTCTGTTTAAGAGCTGAGCCGCCCGAGCGCTACGGGCTTCAGGCAGCCCCCTTGCCTCCGGACCCCAGCTGCCGGCCGGGCACTTCCCCTCCCGGGCTCCCGCGGCGCAGGGTCCGGAGGCATGGGGGCTGCCCGAAGCCCGTAGCGCTCGGGCAGCTCGGCTCTTAAACGGAGCCGAAGAGTCAGGGGAGGAGCAGAGCCTCCGGCCGCGGCGGCTCTGCTCCTCCCCTGACTCTTCGGCTCTGTTTAAGAGGCGAGCGCTACGGGCTTCGGGCAGCCCCCATGCCTCCGGACCCTGCGCCGCCGGAGCCCGGGAGGGGAAGTGCCCCGCCGGGGGCGCAGGGTCCGGAGGCATGGGGGCTGCCCGAAGCCCGAGCGCTACCGGCTTCACGGTTTGCCGGGCAGCCTCCAGACCCTGCGCCCCCGGCTGGGCGCTTCCCCTCCCGGGCTCCGCTGCGCTGGAGAAGCGCCGGCCGGGGGCGCAGGGTCTGGGGGCTGCCCGGCAAACCGTGAAGCCGGTAGCGCTCGGGCAGCCCTTTTCTCGTAGCTGGGAGTGGGAGGGAGGAGGGGGCGGAGTTAGGGCGGGGTTGGGGCGGAGTTGGGGCGGGGCTGGGGTGGGAAATGGGCGGGGCCAGGGCCCCGTGGAGGGTCCTCTTTTTTTATTTGTTAGATATGGTAACCCTAACCAAGCTCGTGCTTGGGGTGGCACCTTGGAAGGGGCGGCCAATCTTGGGGTGGCGGGGGCGCTCAGGGTTTTTTGGTTTTTTTGGTTCGGTGGGGTGGCGCTCGAGGTTTTTTGTTTGTTTTTGTTTCAGCGGCGCGGCACTGGGGGAGGGTGGGGGGCGGGGGTTGGCGTGGCGCGGAGCTGGGGTTGTGCGGCCCGGCGCGGCCCTCGGGGTTTGGGCAGCACGGCGCTGGGGGGAGGTTCGGTGGCCCGGCCCAGCGCTCGGGGGCGGGGGTTTCGGTGGTGCGGCCCGGCGCTGGGGGCGGGGGTTTCGGCGGTGCGGCGCTCGGGGGGGGGTTGGGGTGTTACGGCAGGGCGGCGCTCTTTTTTTTTGCCTGGGGTGGCAAAAAAGTTAGAGCCGGCCCTGATGTTCAGGGTAGCTAGTCCCTCCCCGTTTGTGCTGCCGCAATTACATTCTGTTTTTAGAGCACTAGCTCAGTGAGAGCTAGTGAGGGTATATCTCCTTGAACTGGGAATCACACCCCCAGCTCCAAGTGGAGACATATCCTTATTGTGTGGCTGCTATTCCAGCTACTGCTGCAGAAGCTGTGTGTGTGCGCAATTGTGTATATCCTTTCTTGGCTAAATTCTGCCCGTTTTTTTGACTCTGCTGTAAATTGGTGTTTGCTATGAAGGGTTTTATTGTGTGTCCTGCCTGGCCTAAATTCCAACATAGCTCCCTGCAGTCCCCTCTTGTTTAATGCCAAGCTGAGAAAAATCCTGGCTCTTGATTTTATTTGGACTTTCATTTGCTAGGCCCAATCCTGAGCATCTGCAACTCCTAAGCGTCTGTGAAGGTAATGGGAGTTGTGGGTGCTCAGTGCTGCTCAAGATAAAGGTTTTTTTCACAAGAGAAGGAGCATGTCAGAGTTCATCAGGGTACCAGACTACGTATGTGCAATTTCCAAAAAAGCACAGACTGCATTTAATCTGCTGCACAGAAGCAGTTGCAATGCAATGGATGAATAACTGACGGACTTCTGTCTCTTGTACCTGCATTTGATGCCTCAGACAATGGAGTGTGTGGTGTGTAACAGTTTATCTATATACCCTGATATGAACATACCAGAGACCTAAGTTTTCAGACATTACACCAAAACCCCCAGAAAATGAATGACACGCTGCCATTCAAGAATTCACGACCACCACATTTGAATTGGCTTCTCACTTTTTTTTCTATGCATAAATGAGAAAGATAAGCAACTTCTTTTTGTCGGGTGCAAAATTCTCTGGAATGAAATGGCAAAACATTTTGCCACTTTTGCATGGACCTAAAAATTTATTCTTATTTTTTTTCTAAACTTTTAGATTTCACAGCTATCACTCAGTTTCATTTAGTAGAGGAAAAACATGAAATGCCGAAACTTACAGAAAAAATTATCCACTGAGAACACTGACAACAGGCTGCTTTAAAAAAAATGGGTCAATACATGCAACTGTTATTAGCCATACAAATCTTTATTAATCTTTTTACCTTTATGATATATGAATGGGCCAAATTCAGTTCTCATTTACACTAGTGTAAATATGGAGTAACACCATCAAGATTAGTGTTCTAAATGGGAGCCGAATTTGGGCCAATATGCAATGGGTGAAATTCAGATTAGCACAAGGCCTGTGCACCACTTAAGCTCCATTTTGATGACTTCAGTGGTGTGACTTTACCCTCACAGAAATAAGAAATGATTTAAAAAAAAAGTGATTTATTATTAGAAATCTTGTTTAAGAAAAATACAAAGATTATAGCCTGTAATTTGTTTTGCTATCCTACATCAAGATAAAAAATAGCTGCTTGTCAATTAACCTTGGCGTAAATATTTATCTGGATAGTCTGGTTATGAGTACTGTGCATGCACGCATTATTACTTTAATGTCATGAACAGATGCAATCAATAAGTAGAAAAAGAATCTGATCAAGTAAAAAAAAACAAATTAAAAACCACACTGATATCTAAAATTCAATCTATACATTGACATAATTTGCTATCATGTTTTATGTACAACACAGGGTTGTGTTCAACATATTAGGAAAAATTCTGCTCGAAGTCTGGAGAACCTCCACAGAAGAAATCGGTGGAGCTATTTTCACTTATACTGATGTAAATGAGAGCAGAATTTGGCCCATTTAGTTCAATACTATAAAGAGCTTTAAGACACATGTAATAGGGTCAGTAATGGCAAGTAACAGAATATGCATGAAAACCAGGTCTACCCTCAAGATGTAATGAGATGTCTAAAAGAACAATATTGCATATTTAAAACATGATTTTTCCTTATGCTGCTAGGGATAGCATATTGTACTATTAGGTACTTCTACCCAAAAAGTACAATCCTGAAAATTATAGCTGCTAAATAACGTTATGTCTCACCTAACTGCTTTTCCAGTTCCTCTCTTCGTATCCTAGCAAGCCGTTGTCTGTCATCAACTTTTAGTACAGGTGGATGGTCTGCAACAACAAAAAACAAACAAAAAATCAGGAAGAGAGATTAAGATCTTATATTAGAAAATGCAAGTTTACTAGAACAGCAACCACTACCTACAATGGTAGCTATAATGGCAGTCTCGAACATATAAAATCCAGTGTCTCCAGAAATCCCTCATATTAAACGAAGACTATCTATTTAATATAAGTGTGAACCCATTCTAATTATACGAAGGTGAAAAGAACCAACATAAATGCTCACTGAAAAATCTAGGGTAAAGTGGCAACCCTGATCCCTCTAGCAAGGTTGGCTGTTCTTGCTACAACAAAGCTAGATTTTTTTTTAGATCTTTATAACTTAGAGACTTTAAAAATCACTTTGGGGTCAACTTTGGGGTTTTTTTTGTGTGGGTACAGTTTGGAAAAAAACCAATTTATCTCAAGGAAGAAATACAGTAAGATGCTGTTTAGTAATGGAGACATTTATGGAATTTTAAAAAATGATGGGAGATTCAGCAGAGCTTAACTTTAACCACGTAAGTAATATCATAGCATGCTTCAAAATAAACACAAGCTTAAGTGCTTTTCTGAATCAATAAACCAAGCATACATCATGTATTTTTAATTTTTGTGTGTGTGTGCTGAAGCTGGCAAGGCAATAGTGCAATATCTCATTGATGTTGCATTGTAATTTCCAATAAGACACTGAAACCCATCCTTGATACAGAACCACAGAGTATGCTCACTGTACAGTACATCGACCATGAAATGGTAATAGCTTTGAAAAAGCCATTTCCTTTAGGACTGTTGAGAAGTGCAGTACATGAAAAACCAAGTTAGATCTTGACAAAGTAATGCGCAGAATTTATGTCCCCCACAGAAAAATGACTCTCTGACGGGGAAGCAAAGGGAAGCCACAAGAGCAGTCATGCAACCCTCCCCAGCAGTATGTTTTGGATGCCCAGGGCAGCCAGCAGAGAGGTAAATTACTGTGGGGCACGGAGCGGGACTGGGGAAGACCCAGCTGGTGGCTCCTACCCTGCAATGGGCTCCGTTGCTAGTCACAGCTGAGCTGGGGAGGACGGGACTTCCTCTTCCTCTGCATGGCATCCGGGGCTGGGTCTGACCCACCCCTAGTTCCCCCCTCCCCCACTGCAAGAAGCTCTGCAAACCTCCTCCCCCCCCGCTTTCTGCACTCATCGCTCCTCAGCTGCAGGGGGAGGGATCCCTGTACAGGGAGCTGCTCCACCATCCACCCAACCCCTGTGCATACCCAGACCCTCCCGCCGAGCCTCACCCCCCACACTCAGAACCACCCTGATGAGCCCCACTTCCCCTGCACCTGGACCACCCCAACAAGCCACCCGGATCCCCACCCCCACTGAGCCCCAACCAGTTGCACCTGGATCCCCACCCCACTGAGCCCCAATCCCACAGCATCTGGACCCCCCAATGAAGGTACTTTGTCAGGGGAGATGTGGCAAAACTTGCTTTGCCACTACCCATTCTTTACTTGTTCTTTAGATAAATGAGTTCAGTCTTCAGGGTTGTTAATTTGACACTCCTCACAAGTACTGAAAAGTTTACTAAAAAAACCAAACAAAACAGAAAAACAGAATGATAGAAAAGATTTTGGGGTATAACAAACAGTCAGTGTTATTTTGATACTGGGAAGAACTAGACCCCAGTTTTTATAGTTTTCATATTAAAACAAAGAATGGGACTGGGACTGTGTCTTCATCATGAAAAGAGACTAGGACATTCTGGATGCGACTGGAATCTAAATAATAATGTAAGCAAGGTAACTATTAATAGAGATACTACTGTGCTTCTAGAATCTCAAACGCATCAATTTTCAAGTAAAGGAAGTGGCACTCAATTTATACATGCAGTTATGGAACGTGAGTGCACATATATTTGATATACACCATCATATCAGGGATATGTGTGCATAAGTAAGTGTGTGCTAACGTCTGCATATGACTGCACCTTACTTTGAAAATCTGGTTTTATAATGTCCAAAGCCATGGTCCAACAGAAAATAACACTTTCACTGAATAAAGTTGAGGGAAATATATACATATTTGTGGAAAATAAATGTTGAAGCGAGGTTGAGATGTTTAAAAACTGATTTATGATGGCTATCTGACTTACAGTAAATAAATAATTTAGATATAATCATCTGACTTGATGCTGGTGCACTAGAATGACAGAACCTTGTCATCTTGGATAAATAAATTGTTGCTCCCTACCTTATGTTTAATTATTTTAAAAATGTTATCAGTGAACAATGATCTGATGATGTAATACCAATCTGATTAGTGGTTAGAGATTACAGTCCTGATTCAATAAGTTACACTAATGTAAGACTAGAACAACAGTGGCAAATCACACTCAATGTTGGTAGAATGAAAGATAAATATATTAACTGGGCTACAAGCTGAAAATTAGGTTAACATTACTAAAGTGAAGTGAAAAGTCATTAACAAGGATACAGGTAATTTGTTACCTAAACCCACCAGGCCAGATTCTTAACTATTGTATATTGGCCTAGATTACTGAAGGCTATGTAGCTATGCTGTTTTATGCCAGTTTTGACTCTGGGTCCCATGCATGATAGATATTCAGAATTTGGATTGATTTAAGAAAAACGGTGGCTCTTGTCCATTCTTTTTAACATACAGGGGCAGGATACAGGTTAACACAGTATTCCTTTCTGGAATGCCAACAAACCCCTCAATTCCAGAGAGGACAGTTTATACATCTCTCCAACTCGAGTAGGCTGTAGACATTTGGATCATTGTGCAATAAATATGAAATCCCCTAGGAAAGAGTTTGTTTTCAGCAACTTCAGCATTCTGTCAACTTGATGGTAAGTGACTGGGGAGATCAGGATCATCTAGAGTACATGCTGCTTCTTTCAGAATACACTATTCCCTACCTGGTTCTTTTCTACCTTCTGTCAGATGTTTACGTAGGAGAGAAGAAGAGGGATTCCTCTGAAAGGAACAAAGATTATAAGGAAAGATGAATTGTGAAAGTCTTGGCTAATAATGAGCAGCAGCTTGAATAAAAAAAAAGTGCTCTCTGCCATTCAATTTAAAGAACTCAGTTACTCTTGCTACATTGCACATTTAACAATCCTGATAGATATGCTAGAAAAGCCTCATGGAATTCAGCAGTATGTCCCAAATTGTGCAGGGAGTGCGCCTGTATTCTATCATGGGTTGTTCTCCATTGTATTTTTTGGGTGTGTGTAAGAGGAAATAAATTTTGGCAGAAGGGTGGGTATGAGAGCTCAGAGATTAGTGGCAAACCAAATATCACACCTGCCTCTGCTCTGCTGGTGGTTGGAATAGACAGGGGTAATGAAGCAAATCCTACTAGGTTAATTACATGTCTCTACTAGGTCTGGAAATCAACCCTTCATTGTTTGGCCTCATGCCCAAACTCCAACAATAGCACTCTGGATCCCACTGATCAGTTGACACTCTGAGTATATAATTTTAAAATATGTGGTTAGGTAGAAAAGTTCCACAGGGCACTGCTACCTCTTTTGTCTCTTGTCTCTTTGCACATTTAGACAGGGTCTCTAAGTTCAATACATTCATGTCTAGGACCCAGAGGGACTGGCACTTTAGAGGAGTGTGAAAATGCCAGTCTGTATGTTCAGAGTAACATAACTCTGCCTTAATCTTATTTATCATGGTCACGTGCTCTGGGTTCTCCCACAGCGAGATGGAAGATGTGGTGCTAGGGGCTGCTGCTGCAGAGTTCCCTCAGCTCTCATTCACCTAAGTGGGAGTTGAGGGTGCACAGCTTCTTGTAGAAGGTGCTGAAGCACGTTGCAGGATCCGGCTGTTGGTGTGGAAGTTGTTGAGTGGTCATGCTGCGATGTCTTTGTATTCATTATGCTCAGCTCCCCGTTTCATTATATTATTGAGATAATTATACTTAACAGAATTTCAGGGCATAATATACAAATGCTCAATATTTTACCTGTCTGACAGGAGTGCTCTGAGGTTATCAGGGAGGCACTGGTCATGGCTCCATAGCAAAAGTTTAATTTAGAACTTAAAGCAGGGATGCAACCCCTATGAAAATACAGTGAATCCTCCACAAAAGTTACACTGCTTCCTTTTTGAGTACAGAATGAATAAATTTTCTGAGAATTTACAAGTAAAATCTATGCAATTCGTTTAGGAGTTATAATTAAACTAGATCCCTTAAGAAATGTAGCGTGTCAACCTTTTTTGTCTCCAACTATCTTAGCAATGGAATAATAGACTCATCAAACTTTCCATATAATTAATATTAATTGAAATTTTCTGCATAGGTTACATTTGAAGAAATTAGGTTATAATTATGCTAAGTTACTGATTATTATATCTAATTATTAAGATTGCTTCATAGACGATGGGCCAGTTTCAGTAGCTCAGGCCACTCTTAACTGGGGCCATTGTGACATCACAGATAATGCTCCTTTCTTCGTGCCCATCTCCACTCAACACCCATAAGCACTCCTCACACACAAACACTTCCCTTCCCCTCTTGACGGCCATGGTATTGCTTTGTGGTGGTGGGAGACCTGAGGTGCACAGTGAGGGAGGTCAGGGGGAGAGAATGAGGAAGTGGACTGGATGGGGGAAGCTGGTGTGTGTGAGGGCCCATGGGAAAGGAGGACCGTGTGTTGGCCACCAGTGCTATTCAAAGGGAGAGCCTTCCCTCTCATCTACATTCTCTCTATCTCCCTAAACCTTGCACTGTTCTGTTCTCATCTGCCTCAAGCCTTTTATAGATAACTTTTAAAAAAGAAATAGATCTGTTTCCTTTCAGCTATGACATTCAAGTTCCAGTTTCACATCATGGAAGATTACTTGGTAAGTGTGCCGGCGTATTTTTTACAAAAATAATTATAACATAAAAACACCACCACCATCGCCCCTCCACCCACTCACAGAGAAAACTTTGTTCAGGACGGGACTTGGGCATTTTTACTACCATGTCATGAAAATGCTTTGAGCATGTTTTCATAACAGTGGTAAAAACAACTATCAGCTAAATCAGTAAACCAATTGCAAGTTAAGGGCCAGATTCACTAGTAAACACTGACTGGTTTGCACTGTTTCACTGATGCAAAACAACTGTAAACCTGGTGTAATTGGCCACTACACTGCAGCTATTTCGTGCTGCTCCAGAGTTCTGCAAAACACACAAAATGTACCAGTGAATTCAGCCTTAATGGATAAAATAAAATTTAAAAAAATGTAACGTTTGATACTAATACATAGTGAGACTCATTCTGGACATTACACGTTAGTGCTCTCTCTTTTTGTATAGCATTCATGTAGTTATGGCTTGGTATAAGAAGAGGGCGGGAGCATTTGGTGAGCAGTGAAGTGGTGCTATGCCCAGTCCGCCACTGGTGTAAGATCCCTGAGGGACTTTATTCTAGTGGCGTAGGTTACAGGTGCTCTTTTTAAGCTCTAACGCGCATGGAGCCTAGAAACTCAGAAACTGTAACTCCATCTCCACTTTGCCCAAGCTCCCCTGGGACTGAGTGGAGAACCAAGCTTTAGGAGCTGAATTTTGTTTGGGATGGGGCAGGAACTCTACTCACTCACAAACAGTGCGAGCAATTGCTTAAGACTGGACTCTAACATTGTTATAACCATGGAATGAAAATGCACGTGACCCTTGTCTACACCTGTCTTAGCCGGGGGAAGCGGCACCATTCTGAAACATGGGTACTAATTTTACTAGTACAGAGGCAGCCTTGCTGGCTTTAAGATTGTGCCTCATGCACTGAGACCTGACTCCTTACATTTAGGAACTAAGGGCTTGTCTACACAACTATTTAAATCGTAGCAAGCAAGGGTGTGAAACTACCCCCAAGGTAGCCTGTTGATTTCATGTGCTTTTTCTGGTGTAAGCACAGATAGATAGAGAGATGACTTTTTTCCCCATTTTTCAGAACTAAAATGAACGTGGCTTTTTTGCTTCTTTGTGCATCATCAGCACAGCTGAGCAGGAATAATCATTCATAATTATTTTCAACTGAAGTAGCAGCAGATGAAATATAAGAGCCCAAAACATTTTTAAAGGTTCTACAAAAATAACAGCTTTTCTGTGGTCTAGGCAAACAAACAGTGGTGATGAGAAGTGTATAATGGCGTACCTGCTTTAGCTCCAGAGTTGTTGGGGCTTTGCCCTGAAGCAGCAGAATTGGGAAGGCTGGAAGAAGCAGCTTTCTTGTCTTGCACTTTAGAGTCTTCTGATGCTAAAAAGAGAAGGGAAAGAGATGACATAATTAACCATGCTATTAGAAAACAGTCTCTCTCTATTACACTGTAAGTTATTCATGTTATATAGCATTTAATTAACAACTCTGGCCATGCCTGTTATTTTAGAAAAAGTACCCTATAACATTTGGTGCAGACAAATGGTCCTTCCAAATTTCCACACAAAACTTCAACGCCATGCATGATTATCATAGAATATTCGGGTTGGAAGAGACCTCAGGAGGTCATCTAGTCCAATCCCCTGCTCAAAGCAGGACCAATCCCCAACTAAATCATCCCAGCCAGGGCTTTGTCAAGCCGGGCCTTAAAAACCTCTAAGGATGGAGATTCCACCACCTCCCTAGGTAACCCATTCCAGTGCTTCACCACCCTCCTAGTGAAATAGTGTTTCCTAATATCCAACCTAGACCTCCCCCACTGCAACTTGAGACCATTGCTTCTTGTTCTGTCATCTGCCACCACTGAGACCAGCCTAGCTCCATCCTCTTTGGAACCCCCCTTCAGGTAGTTGAAGGCTATCAAATCTCCCCCTCATTCTTCTCTTCTGCAGATTAAATAACCCCAGTTCCCTCAGCCTCTCCTAAGTCATGTGCTCCAGCCCCCTAATCATTTTCGTTGCCTTCTGCTGGACTCTCTCCAATTTGTCCACATCCCTTCTGTAGTGCGTGGACCAAAACTGGACACAATACTCCAGGTGTGGCCTCACCAGCGCCGAATAGAGGGGAATAATTACTTCCCTCGATCTGCTGGCAATGCTCCTACTAATACAGCCCAATATGCCGTTGGCCTTCTTGGCCTTCAACGAGGGCACACTGCTGACTCATATCCAGCTTCTCGTCCACTGTAATCCCCAGGTCCTTTTCTGCAGAACTGCTGCTTAACCAGTCGGTCCCCAGGCTGTAGCGGTGCATAGGATTCTTCCTTCCTAATCTAGCCATGCAACTCCCCATTCAGGTTGAGGAAAGATGTATAACAAAATTCCCCCTCTACAGTGCTCCCTTTAATACGGTCTCTGAATTGTCTATGCTATACTACTAAAGGCTCATTTTTTTCTCGTTTCCTCTCAGCGATGCTTAAATCCATGTTGAGTCATTACCTCTAACCAGCATATGAGACCACTGCTTCCAAAATCAGCCACATATACCAAAATTCATCAGCCTTCAAACGCCTGCTCCTGATCCAGTTCCTTCTGAAGGAGCTGGATTGGGCTCTTAATTGGGGCTAATAGCAAAGCAGCAAAAGCAACAACCGATTGAGGCTGCCCAGTGATTTACGAGTAGCACAAACACTCCAACTAGAACTGGGCAAATAACTGATTTTTCGGTTCAGCCGTCAAACTGGAAAATCAGAAAAAACATTTGGTTCGGTTCCAAAAATGTTCAGAATGTATGTCAGCAAATCGGAAACGTCTAGTCAGCTTCAAAAAAGAGGGACTGTCTCATCCCTTCCTGTTTCAGAGGAGGAATTTAACGCCATATGTCCTACCTCCCAGCTGAGTGCCTTAATCACCAGGCTACTGAGTCAGTCTCACTCTCTCTTTGACCCAATGGCTAGTTGTCTATTCGTACAAAGTGGAACAGCTTCAGCAGGAGAATTGAGAGAACTCCCACCCCAGAACAGCTTAGAGGCTGGCGGTTAGAATGCTCATATAGGAGGGGGCACATCTGAGTTCAAGTCCCTGCTATAGAGTAAGGATTCAAACCTGGGTCTCCTACACTCAGGTAAGTGCCCTAATTATTGGGCTAAATGTTATAGGGGGGGGGGGGGAGCAAAGGTTTGTGCATGTACCACAAACACACTGTTTTCTGGAGCTAGCCCTGAAAACCATTTTCCCAGTTGAAATTAATTGGGTCAAATTTGCAAATAGTTTTGGGTCGACTGAAACTGCATTTATTTTTGGCAAATAAACTATTTGTCTGAAAAATTTTGCCCAGCTGTGACTCCAATTTATGTATCACCTATTGTACATTCTGTGCACTGAAGTAAAGAGGAATTTATATTGCTAAGAGTCAAGCGCAAGTCCCAGCTTCTCGCATTTATTGCACAAAACATTAATAACACTTCAAAGACTGTTTATATTTTACTAGCACACCATAAACCTCTGCTATAGGTTCAGATGTCAATTTAGGGCTTGATTGAAAGCCTGCTGAAGTCAGTAGAAAGAGTCTAATTGATTTCAATGGACGTTGGCCCTTTGTGGGTCCAGAAAAAGATGCTTCTGGGCTCTACAAACTCCTTTACGCCTATTGAGAAAGAAAAAATGGAAAGCTTCACTTTCACGTGTATTTAATCTTAGGCATAAATCAAAACAGTAACCTTGCTCTGATTATATTTCATGCAAACAAAGCCAGCCAGTCAGATTTCAGGTCTCTTTCTCAGCTAGTGGTTTGCCTCTGTGGTATACTCTTCGACTGTATGAATGAGTACAATTTCCTAAAGCCAAACAACCTGGGAAAATTAGAACAATGGTCAGACTTTGTGGAAGGGTTTTTAGAATTATTTCCAATGGTTTGAACAAATTCTGACTCAAAGAAAAAGGGAGATTTGTATCAAAACCAATATTACTTTTAAAAATCTAAATTGTTTAACCGAAAATCTCATTAGAAATGAGAGCTGGAGAAATTTGATTGCCATAGCTTTCAACACTAACAGGTATTGCTCCATTAGGTTCACTTTGCTAAGTGAAGCTTTTAAGTCCCAGCTAATCAGAGAGATGGTACTGAAAACATAATTTAAAAACTTTCAGGAGGCCCCAAGGGATTTCCTAGTATTGTTTGCTTGAAGATTCTATATACTCTCCTCGGGAAAAAATAAAATCATTGAAGCACTATCTGGAATGATTAACAATAAAGCTTTGCTATTAAGCTCTTTACTGATCCTGCAGCCTGCATGAAGTGCTTTATTTCATCAGTCATAGTTTAGGGTGGGTAAAATAGAAAGGAGCGTGGCTAAGGTGCTATACAGCATCTACATCTGGGCTTCTGATGAAAAAATGGAAACTGAAAATGTTCCATTAAAAATGTCAGTTTTCAAAAGCCAGGGGTTTTCCTGAGAGCATTTTTTGACAATCAAACTTTTTTTGCTTTTTGGGAAGAAATTGTGTGTGATGTTTTGGAATTTTTTAAAAACATGTCTTACAAAAAATAATTGGCATTTTTGACCAGATCTAATAAGTATTAACCATGGAGACACCAAGGGTATTGTCGACACGGCACCTGGGAGCACGCCTCCCAGTAAGGTAGACAGACATGCACTAGCGCACTAAAAGTAGCAGTAAGGATGTTGTGGCGTGGGTGGCCACAAATTCAAGCCTGCCTGACCCCCTGGGTCCATGCTCAGGCAGCTAGCCTGTGCTACTACCCATACCGCAACATCCACACTATTTTTAGCGAGCTAGTGCAAGTCTGTCTACCTCTACTGAGAGGCATGCTCACAGCAGTAGTGTAGACATACCCAAAAGTCAAGGGAAGTCATCCTTGTAGCACCAAGCTAGGGCTGGCTCTATCCACAATAAGTTAAATAAGCTAAAAAGCAGCACAGTGGAGGTCAGGACCTGTGAACATTTCCATTGTAAAGGCTGCTCTGAAAGTTCAATATCTTGCTATTTTAATGTCCTATTGGATGGGAACTTAGCAAAAGGATTTGTCCACCATAATAAGCAATAAAAATAACGTTACAGAATTTCAGATGCTTTTTGCCTAGCCCTTATATGCACAACCACCTTTGAAAAAATACAATAGAAAAATAATAGAACTTTGTGAGCACTTTGCCTCTAAACACACCTTTTCCAAAACAGTTTATTTGAAACAGGCCGTATATTTTAGTTACTTTAGTCATAATCTCCTTTTTTCACTGCTGCGTCACTGACAACCCACACAGAAGTTCATCTTCAAAGCCTAATGGACAGTTTTTCCAAAGCCTGCCAAGACTTTGGGCTTACTATAAGCCTAAAAAAGACTAACAATGTGCCAAGGAGTTAAGAGAGCACCTTCCATCAAGATCAATAACTATGAACTTGAAGTGGTGAATGAGTTCAGATACCTGGGGTCCACTATCTCAGCCAACCTTTCACTTTAAACAGAACTCAACATCCGCACTGGAAAAGCCACCACAGAGGGTATGGCAAAACAACAAACTGACAGAACACACAAAGATCTCTGTGTATCGTGCATGTGTTATCAGCACACTGTTGTACGGGAGCAAGACATGGCAGGAAAAGAGGCTCAACAGCTTTAATCGAATCTTTGGCATCTCCTGGAGGGACAGAGTCACCAGCACTGAGGTGCTCAAGCAGGCATACCCAGCATGCAAACACTCCTCAAACAGAGACGCCTCTGCTGGCTTGGGTATGTGCCCCGAATGAATGATGGACGCATCCCAAAGGACATCCTCTATGGCGAATTGGCATCTGGAAAAAGACCCAAAGGACGCCCAAAATTGCATTTCAAGGATCTGTGCAAATGAGAAGAAATGGACATGGATGTGGACAAATGGGCAGATCACATTCAAGACAGCAGCCTTTGGAAACAAGAGCTTAACAGAGGTCTCCGGGCTAAATAGGGATTGGGAATGGCTGAGCCATTACAAACATTGAATCTATCTCCCCTTGTAAGTATTTTCACACTTGCTTCTTATCAAACTGTCTGTACTGAACCATCTTGATTATCACTTCAAAAGTTTTTTTTCTCTTACTTAATTGGCCTCTCAGAGTTGGTAAGACAACTCCCACCTGTTCATGCTCTCTGTATGTGTGTGTATATATATCTCCTCAATATATGGTTCACTCTATATGCATCCGAAGAAGTGGGTTGTAGCCCACGAAAGCTTATGCTCTAATAAATTTGTTAGTCTCTAAGGTGCCACAAGTACTCCTGTTATTTTTTTAGAGTTCCGAGAGGAAACCGTCCATCTTAGCAGAGGAGAAAAAAGAGCTCACAGAAGGCAGAGCCCAAAGGGTCAAAACATCACCTTTAAATGTGACAGCTACGGCAGAAATTGTCTCTCTCGAGTGGGTCTCTTCAGCCACGTTCGCGGCGGCCATAAAACCAACTGAGTACATTCTTTACCTCTCGGGGTGCATACCCATGGTCTCTCAAGACTGAAGGATTCCTACTACTAATCTCCTTTTTTAATTTAAATCAGCACTGTACCGAAACTGTCATGCAAAGTAATCTTTGGTAAGTGGTTTACTACTCCCTTTTGGGAATGTTGAGTGTTTTAGGCCCCAATCCTGCAAACAGCTATGTACATGGTTAACTTTACTCATGTGAGTAGTTCCATTGACTTCAGTGGGATAGGCATCCAATAGGTATTGGGAGGTATGTATTAATACCATTGTACAAGACACTGGTAAGACCTCAGCTGGAATATTGTGTACAGTTCTGGTCACCCATATTCAAAAAATAAATTCAAATGGGAACAGGTGCAGAGAAGGGCTACTAGGCTGATCGGGGAACAAACACTATCTTACAAGGAGACTAAAAGAGCTTGTCTTGTTTAATCTAGCAAAACTAAGGCTGAAAGGTGATATAATTACTCTGTGTAAATACACCAGAGGAGTAAACACCAGGAGGGAGAAGAGCTATTTAAGCTAAAGGACAATTTTGGCATAAGAACAAATTGGTATAAACTGGCTAGGAACAAATTCAGGCTGGAAATTAGAAGAAGGTTTTGAACCATCAGAGAGGTTAGGCTCTGGAACAGCCTCTCAATAGGAATTGTGGGGGCAAGAAACTTAACTAGGTGTAAAATGGAGCTTGATAAATTTATGAATGGAATTATATGATAGGGTTGCGATAGCAGAGGACTGAACTCAATGACCCAAGAGATCCCTGCCAGTCCTATGTTCCTATTCATGTGATTATGTTAAACACATGCATGTGTTCATAAGATTGAGCCTGTGAACTACATCAATCTGAAACTGGATGTTCAGATTTTTTAGTACAGATGCTTTTTAGGTTCTTTATTTTTGTGGCATTAGTTTTTTTTCAAATTGGTTTTACTCAGCTGTTATTTGTTTGCACATCTTTAACAGTGTATTTGCACTTTTTTTCTTTTCCACACTGCATTGCACACCTATGAAACATCTTGTTAATTCCAAATCAATGATTTAATTGCGACTGCATAGTATAGAAAGCATACTTATAATTAGAGCCAGGCAAGTTTTCTTATGTGCATAAACCATTTTCACTTTCATTTTGGAAATTTCCTAATAAAAGAAATCATTAATTAAAAAAAAAAAGCATCAAAAAATTGCTTGGGTTAAACAAATTGTGTCATTCCACCCCAAACAATTGTAGCTTGTTATTTTGCCAAGAAATTCACATTTTCTTTATTTTGTTTCAAATCCAAAGTACATTTTATTTATTTGTTGATTGATTATTCAGGGTAGCCAAATAAATAAATAAATCAGTTATTCACCCAGCTTTACTTGTAATAAGATATTGTGTACAAACATCAACACTGGTGCTGTATTTCCTATGACAGTGTTTGTGGGAAGCAGTTTCAATACGTACTCATTTTACCACACAAAGTGATGCTGAAATTAATAGGACACCACAAGCATGAATTTTAATGGTACAATACATGAAGTAAGAATAGCAATGACATTATGGAAATAGCCACTGTTAGTAGTATGTCATATGGGATAGATTACTTTACACCATAAATGGACTATTTAGACAACCAGACAGCTCTGCTTCCAAATCTAAGCATACAGCTGTATTGGGCCTGGTCTACACTACGAGTTTAGGTCGACTTTAGCTGCGTTAAGTCGACTTAAGCCTGGACACGTTTACACGACGAAGCCCTTTCTTTCGACTTAAAGGGCCCTTTAAACCGGTTTCTTTACACCACCTCGACGAGGGGATTAGCGATAAAATCGGCCTTATGGGGGTCGGAATTGGGTAGTGAGGACGGAATTCGACATTAGTGGCCTCCGGGAGCTATCCCACAGTGCTTCATTGTGACCGCTCTGGACAGCACTCTCATCTCAGATGCACTGGCCAGGTAGACAGGAAAAGCCCCGCGAACGTTTGAATTTCATTTCCTGTTTGCTCAGCGTGGAGAGCACAGGTGACCATGCAGAGCTCATCAGCACAGGTAACCGTGATGGAGTCCCAGTCCCAGTCTCAGGATCGCAAAAGAGCTCCAGCCTGGACCGAACGGGAGGTACGGGATCTGATCGCCATCTGGGGAGATGAAGCAGTGCCGGCCGAACTCCGAAACAGTAAAAGAAATGGCAAAACATTAGAAAAGATCTCCAAGGCCATGAAGGACAGAGGCCATAACAGGGACGCACAGCAGTGCCGCGTGAAAATTAAGGAGCTAAGGCAAGCCTACCACAAAGCCAGAGACGCAAACGGAAGGTCCGGGGCTGAGCCGCAAACATGCCGCTACTACGAGGAGCTGCATGCCATTCTAGGGGGTGCAGCCACCAGTAGCCCAAGCGTGTGCTATCAGTCCCTCTCTGGAGACAGGGAAGCGGGTTCGGCGGACGAGGAAGATGAGGATGGAGAGAACATCATAGATAGCTCACAGCAGCAAGGAAGCGGAGAAACCAGTTTCCCCAACAGCCAGGATATGTTTGTCACCCTGGACCTGGAACCAGTAACCCCCGAACTCACCCAAGACCCTGTGGGCACACAGGGGACCTCTGGTGAGTGTACCTTTGTAAATATTACACATGGTTTAAAAACAAGCGTGTTTAATGATTAATGATTAATTTGCCCTGGCAATCGCGGCCAGTACAGCTACTGGAAAAGTCTGTTAACGTGTATGGGGATGGAGCGGAAATCCTCCAGGGACATCTCCAGAAAGCTCTCCTTCATGTACTCCCAAAGCCTTTGCAAAAGGTTTCTGGGGAGGGCTGCCTTATCCCGTCCGCCATGGTAGGACACTTTACCACGCCAGGCCAGTAGCACGTAGTCTGGAATCATTGCATAACAAAGCATGGCAGCGTATGGTCCCGGTGTTTGCTGGCATGCAGACAACATCCATTCCTTATCGCTCTTTGTTATCCTCAGGAGAGTGATATCATTCACGGTCACCTGGTTGAAATGGGGCGATTTTATTAAGGGGACATTCAGAGGTGCCCCTTCCTGCTCTGCTGAACAGAAATATTCCCCGCTGTTAACCACGCGGTGGGGGGGAGGGGTGAAGTGACCAACCCAGAGAATTGGGTGTGTGGGGGAGGGGAGTTAGTTGGGTTTGTGCTGCATGTTAAACCTTAAACCTCAGCCCCTCCTTTTACATTGCAAACCCATTTTAAATGGCCAACCCAACGGGTGCTTGGTATGGTTAATGAGAGCAGTACTGTTTTAAACCATCCCCACTTGTTAACAAGGTTAAAAAAGCCCAAAGACTGTGTCTTACCATGGCTGCCTGCAAGCTGAAATCTGTGGCCTGGCACTGCGTGAGTGATCTCTCACACCAAACCGGCAGTCCCTCAATATAAGAGGAAAAATGCGACCTTGTAACGAAAGCACATGTGCTGTGTGATGTGAACAGC
Source organism: Emys orbicularis (assembly GCF_028017835.1). NCBI lineage: Eukaryota > Metazoa > Chordata > Testudines > Emydidae > Emys > Emys orbicularis. The sequence continues at coordinate 106,827,699 of NC_088685.1, forward strand.
AAAATCTAACGTGAAAGAGTGTACCCATTGTTCTCAAAAATGTATCTTTTTTAAACAACTCTCCCTTCTCCTCCACCAGCTGCAAATGTTTCACCTTCACAGAGGCTAGTGAATATTCGAAGAAGGAAGCGAAGGACACGTGACGAAATGTTCACTGAACTACAGACTGCCTCCCACGCTGACAGAGCACAGCAGAATGCGTGGAGGCAGTCAATGACTGATTTTAAAAAAGCCCAATATGAGCGAGAGGAGAGGTGGCGGGCTGAAGAGGAGAAGTCGCGGGCTGAAGAGCAGAGGTTGCGTGCTGAAACGCGGGCTGAAGAGGAGAAGTGGCGTCAGCTTGTACTCAGAAAGCAAGAGTCGATGCTCCGGCTGCTGGAGCATCAAAGTGATATGCTCCTGCGTATGGTTGAGCTGCAGGAAAGGCAGCAGGAGCAGAGACCGCCGCTACAGCCCCTCTGTAACCAACAGCAGGAGCAGAGACCGCCGCTACAGCCCCTCTGTAACCACCAGCCCTCCTCCCCAAGTCCCATTGCCTCCTCACCCAGACGCCCAAGAACACGGTGGGGGGGCCTCCGGCCACCCAATCACTCCACCCTAGATGATTTCCACAGCAATAAGTTTTAAAGTTTTAAAGTGCAGTGTGTCCTTTTCCTTCCCTCCTCCCCCACCCATCCCGGGCTACCTTTGCAATTATCCCCCTAGTTGTGTGCTGCTTCCCTCCTCCCCCACCCATCCCGGGCTACCTTTGCAATTATCCCCCTAGTTGTGTGCTGCTTCCCTCCTCCCCCACCCATCCCGGGCTACCTTTGCAATTATCCCCCTAGTTGTGTGCTCAATTAATAAAGAATGCATGAATGTGAAGTAACAATGACTTTATTGCCTCTGCAAGTGGTGCTTGAAGAGGGGAGGGGAGGGGAGGTTGGGGTGCTTGGTTTACAGGGTAGTAGAGTTAACCGGGTGCGTGGGGGGGGGCTGCGATTTCATCAAGGAGAAACAAACAGAAGTTTCACACCATATCCTGCCCAGTCACAAAACTAGTTTTCAAAGCCTCTCTGATGCGCACCGCGCCCTGCTGTGCTGCTCTAACCGACCTGGTGTCTGGCTGCGCGTAATCAGCGGCCAGGCGATTTGCCTCTACCTCCCACCCCGCCATAAATGTCTCCCCCTTACTCTCACAGATATTGTGGAGCGCACAGCAAGTAGCAATAACAATGGGGATATTCTTTTCGCTGAGGTCACAGCGAGTCAGTAAGCTGCGCCAGCGCGCTTTTAAACGCCCAAATGCACATTCCACCACCATTCGGCACTTGCTCAGCCTGTAGTTGAACAGGTCCTGACTCCTGTCCAGGCTGCCTGTGTATGGCTTCATGAGCCATGGCATTAAGGGGTAGGCTGGGTCCCCAAGGATCACGATAGGCATTTCAACATCCCCAATGGTTATTTTCTGGTCCGGGAAGAAAGTCCCTTCCTCCAGCTTTCGAAACAGAAGAGAGTGCCTGAAGACGCGAGCATCATGTACCCTTCCCGGCCAGCCCACGTTGATGTCGGTGAAACGTCCCTTGTGATCCACCAGGGCTTGCAGCAGCATTGAAAAGTACCCCTTGCGGTTTATGTACTCGGTGGCTTGGTGCGCCGGTGCCAAGATAGGGATATGGGTTCCGTCTATCGCCCCACCACAGTTTGGGAATCCCATTGCAGCAAAGCCATCCACTATGTCCTGCACGTTTCCCAGAGTCACTACCCTTGATATCACCAGGCCTCTCATTGCCCTGGCAACTTGGATCACAGCAGCCCCCACAGTAGATTTGCCCACTCCAAATTGATTCCCGACTGACCGGTAGCTGTCTGGCGTTGCAAGCTTCCACAGGGCTATTGCCACTCGCTTCTCAACTGTGAGGGCTGCTCTCATCTTGGTATTCTGGCGCTTCAGGGCAGGGGAAAGCAAGTCACAAAGTTCCATGAAAGTGCCCTTACGCATGCGAAAGTTTCGCAGCCACTGGGAATCGTCCCAGACCTGCAACACGATGCGGTCCCACCAGTCTGTGCTTGTTTCCCGGGCCCAGAATCGGCGTTCCATGGCATGAACCTGCCCCAGTAACACCATGATTTCCACATTGCTGGGGCCTGTGCCTTGTGAGAGGTCCATGTCAATTTCCTCATCACTATCGTCGCCGCGCTGCAATCGCCTCCTCCTCCTCAGCTGGTCCTCCTGGTTTTGCTTTGGCATGTCCAGGCTCTGCATATACTCCAGGACAATGCGCGTGGTGTTCATAGTGCTCATAATTGCCGCGGTGATCTGAGCGGGCTCCATGATCCCAGTGCTAGCTATGGCGTCTGGTCTGAAAAAAGGCACGAAACTAGTATCTAAAGACCAGGGGAAGAAGGGAGGGAGGGAGGGGCGGGCGACTGACGACATGGCGTACAGGTACAGGGAATTAAAATCAAGAAAGGTGGCTGTGCATCAGGGAGAAATACAAACAACTGTCACACAGAATGCCCCCCCCCCCCAGAGATTGAACTCCTAAGCCTGGGTTTAGCGGGCCGTTGATTTGACGGAGGGAGGGGGGAAGGAAATGAATAAAACACAAATCTATTTTTTACATCTTAAGACGACAGTGCAGCATGACTGATAGCCCTCGGCATTTTCTGGGTGCTTGGCAGCCAATACTTGGCAGCAAATAGTATACTACGACTGGTAACCATCATTGTCCAACGAGGACGGTTAAAGGCAAGGGGTTGCTGCTGTGTAGCAATGTAGCCCCACGTGTGCCAGCCACATGTCTGCCAGCACCCAGATCGCCCTCGGCCTTTTCTGGGTGCTTAGCAGCCAATACTTGGCAGCAAATAGTATACTACGACTGGTAACCATCATTGTCCAACGAGGACGGTTAAAGGCAAGGGGTTGCTGCTGTACATTAGCCAGAAGGCTCGGTAAAGGCGCTCAGGCTACAATAATCTATGAGCATTTCAGGCAACCTCTAAATTTACTTGCTTTCAGACCTGAGGAAAGCTCTTCTTTCAGATCTGCTGAGCACCCAGATTGCCCTCGGCCTCTTCTGGATGCTCAGCAGACAATACTGACAGGACGGTTACCAGTCGTAATAAACTATCTACTGCCAAAAGGCAAGGGGCTGGTGCAATGCAGCCCTACGGCTGCCAGCCCCACAGCTACCAGCATCCCGAGCGCCGATGAAGGCTACTACTCATGCTGCACCGTCTACCGCCAAAAGGCAGTAATCTGCTGCTGCTGTTTAGCAATGCAGTCACACGTTTGCCGGCACCCGGAAGACATATGGTGACGGTGAGCTGAGCTGAGCGGGCTCCATGCTTGGCGTGGTATGTTGTCTGCACAGGTAACCCAGGTAAAAAGGCGCGAATCTATTGTCTGCCGTTGCTGTGACGGCGGGGGAGGTGCGTGACGCAATGTACCCAGAACCCCCCGCGGCACTGCTTTGCATCATTCGGGCATTGCGATCTCAACCCATAATTCCAATGGGCGCCGGAGACTCCGGGAACTGTGGGATAGGTACCCATAGGTACCCATAGTGCAATGCGCCGGAAGTCGACGCTAGCCTCGGTACTGTGGACGCGGTCCGCCGACTTCATGCACTTAGAGCATTTTATGTGGGGACACACACAGTCGGCTGCATAAAACCGGCTTCTATAAATCCGGCTTCTATAAATCCGACCTAATTTTGTAGTGTAGACAAGCCCTTGGTTGCAGCATGGTCTAATAACTGAACATGGGCCCAGGAGCCAGAAAATTCTGATTTCTCTTCATAGAGCAACACTGAAGGAATGACCTCCTGTGGCAGACAGCAGCATGACAGGCACACCTGTCTCAGTTTCCCTTTTCAAAGTCCCCAGTAACTCCACTTCAGATTCATTTGACACAATAATACCTTCCTTGGGGCTGGTATATTATATAACATTGTGCAAATGGTCCAAAACCGAAGTCTCAAAATATATAGTTCATTTCTCACCCCAGTGGAAACAGTCAGTGAGCTCACCTGAAATCTCGCCCCACATACCACACACGAGCGCTTGTGACTGCACCCAGACTCTCTGGCAGGCCTCCCCTGTCCCATGGCAAACACCCCAGCCTATCCCTTCTGGAGTGTAACTCTGCTCTTCCTAGCAGGAAACCCCACAGTGTCTCTGCTAGGAGACCATCTTTACCAGGGGAGCACTCCTAATTCATCCCTGACCCTCCTCCTCATGGTTGTTCTGGGTCCAGCTCTCTGGCCTTGGAGATGGCAGCAAGTAAGCTCCTTCAGCCCATGACTCTGGCGCTCCAGCACAGAGCCACAGGCATCTCCCACTGCTGTTCCTCCTGCCTTCAGCCCTGGCTCTCTGGCTTGGGATGCCAAACAGCAAACCCCTCCTGCTATTCTCCTGCTTTCAGCTTCCTCTCCGGTTCCAAACATGCAATCTTTGGCAGCTCTCTCCTGCCCGACTCCCACTCAGTCAGCTCTGATTCACCAAATCTTTCCAATACCCTGGGCTCTCTCTAACCCTTTATAGCTCTCCAGTGCTGCCCCACACTCCTAATTGGCCAAATGGGAGTACCTGCTCTGGCACAAGGGTGCCAGACCTACTTCATTTACTGGGGCCAGCCACCCTGTGACAGCTCTAACACAAGCTCTGCCACTAACCTTGAGTGATTCACAACCTAAAGCACTCTGGAAATCAAGAGGGCTATGTGCAGACTAAATAAAAAAGTTTTTAATTGGGAAACTACCTACCAACCATAGGTATTTATTTTGCCTCCATCACTGTAGTACCTCAGCACCTCACAATTTTTAACGTGTTTATCCTCAACTCATCCACTGAGGGAGGAGAGTGCTATTATCCCCATTGTACAGGTAGGGAACTGAGACCCAGAGAGATGAGGTGACTTGCCCAAGGTCACACAGAAAGTCAGTGTATACCACACTGAAGATCAATTTCTGCCAACATTTTCTGTCTCCCTGATTTTTACAGCTTCCCCGCTTGACAAAGACATCACATCTAGCTCCCACTGCAGCTTCGTTCCCCCGTCAAACAAAGTTTTGCATGTGCTTAGGTCTTAAGTCTTTGCAGAATCAAGGTTGGAGCTTGTTTCAAACAGCTTTCAATGCAACAATAATAAATAATAATGCCAAGCTCTTATAGAGTGCTTTTCACCCATAGATCTGCAAGTGCTCTACAAAAGAAAGCCAGTGTCATTATCCCTGTTTTACAGAAGAGGACTGTGAGTCACAGAAAGAGGAGTGACTTGCCCAAGGTCATGGCAGCAGGCCAGTAGCAGAGCTAGGCATAGAACTCAGGTCTCCTGAGTCCTAGTCCAGTGTTCTATCCACTAAGCCACACTATGCATTCATACACAAAACCTTGCCTAAAGCACTTCAGTTACATAGCCTCCATGATTGGGTCTAAAATCTGTGGGAGATCACATATCCAGGCATAATGAATCAGCTGGAAAGGCCTGTACTCTGCATTTCATTAATTTATGAGTTTAAGTGACAGCCTGAATGTTATTTGTATTTAATATTCATTACAGTGCCAGCCCAAGTCACCACTAGGTCTACTGCAAGGATCTGTAGTCCCTAGCTTTTGTGTTATGGATACACTGCACAACTGGAAAAATGAGCTTTGACAGTGCTGCTTCAAACTTGTGGAATAATCTGCAGTGGCTGCAAGAAACATGAATTCCATAAATAAGCCAAATGTTTTCCCTCTGCACATAGTCTGCATTTTGTAGACAGCTTCTCTTTCCTTTGCATCACACACAATTTCCCTAGTATGTACACACTGCCATGTACACACAACTCCAAATTAGCAATGGCAAGATTCTAACTCAACAAAATGAGATATAGCAAACGCACAGAAAATACACTTAAGCTGCTGATCTGCTAAACTCCCTCTTCACATTTTTAATATCCTTGCAACCCATCATTACGTGCTTAAGGATAGAAAAAGCAGCACAAAGGCCATATCTGTTGCAAATACACAGTAGGGAATTCTGTTTGTGCTGTTGATTTATTTCAAGTCATTTTAGCTCTTATTTAAATAATTTTTGCTTTAAAATTCCAGGTTTCAAGATTGCCTTTGGGGATTTACATGTAGGGATTGAATCTAAATGAGCGGCACTGGGCAAAGCTAAATTAAAAAGCATTTTAATTTATGTATCTATTTACGTATTTAGAGAGTGTAAATAACCATGGGGTAATATCTAACAACTATCAGATTAAACTGTGGAAAAACTTGACAGACTTTTAAAAATAATGTTTTATTACTTCAATTCAATATTTATTAGTCAATTTATCACGTTTCTTAAGTAACCAACGTAACACTACTCATTCCATTTCCCTCGGCTGTGGTTAAAATCTTTTGTCTCAAGTAGCTGTAGTAAATTTCTGTCCACTTCCCAACAAGAAACAACAAACAAAAACAAAACAAAAAAACCAGAAGCTACAGTACTCAGTAAAGTACTCAGAGGCTGTTTAGTGACAGGAGAAGATACACATGCCAGTAAACTGGAGGCATCCAAATATCTGTAGATGTTTGACAAGTTAGTTACATTACAGGATAAAATAGGTATTGAGCAGAAGAGAAAGTGTCCCCCTTCCAACTTCTTCTAGGGTTGCCAGCCAGGTGTCCAGTTTTTGACCAGAACGCCCGGTTGAAAAGGGACCCTGATGACTCCGGTCAGTGCCTGTGGGTGTGGGCAGTGTGCAGAGCCCCCTGGCCCCTCTGCCTAGGAGCTGGACATGCCGGTCACTTCCAGGAGTGGCCTGAGGTAAGCACCGCCCGGCCGGAGAGCCCGCACCCCAAACCTCCTCCCCCTCCCAACTCCCTCTCGGAGCCCACAGCCCCTCCCACATCCCAACCTCCTGCCCCAGCCTGGAGCCCCCTCCTGCACCCCAAACCCCTCATCCTCAGCCCCACCCCAGAGTCTGCACCCCCAGCCGGAGCCTGCACCCCCTCCCACATCCCAACCCCCTGCCCCAGTAAGGAAACGCAAGTAAGGAAAATGGAAATAGGTCAAATAGGGGAAGAGGAAGAGGTTATAATAGAAGAAAATTTTCTTCCAGCAATATTGTCATAGCCATTTGTCAGTTAGTCCCTCGCCCTGCCAACTACCTCTTTCCTATCAATGATCCCATTATCAGAGAAGAACAAGGAACTAGTGTCAGAGGTGGCAACTGCAGGAAGGTGATATCACAGAGCCAAAGTGGCACCCAGGCATAGAAAAGGTAACAGTGTTGTACTGGGAAATTCAGAACAGCTAGCAGTTGTAATCCATACTATTTTTTTTTTTTTAACACTAACTTCTAATTCTTATACCTTTTCAGATTCTTTACTTGTTGAGGTTGCTATATCAAACAGTTCAGTCTAATTCAGAAACAGCGCTACTTTACACAATGTCCCAATGTTTACTACAGGCAACAATGCAGAAAGAGTCACTAGAGCTAGTCAGGAGAGAAACCAAATATGTACAGCATTGCAAAATTAACTAGGATCAGCATGTGTTATTTCACTGCCTTCTAAAGCAAAAATGCTGAATTTACAGACTAATGGTCCAATTTAGTATAGCAAGCTCTGTAAGAACAACAAAGATGACATTTGAAAATGTAAGTTCACTCAATACTGTCTCCTTTTTTTGAAATATAACAAAGATGGACATGGGCTGGCACTAAACAGGTTTGGTAGCAGATGCTAAAAATTGAATAGTTTGCCAATAATTAATTTGGAGAATCCTAAGAGACTCACCTGTCGCACAACAAGCTTATCAAGGACGCAGCGTGGGTCTGTGGCCTGTGTGCTATAAGATCCACTGAAAAAGGGCCGTTTGGTCAGCAGCCTGAAGAAAATGGGCCATTATTCTGAGAAGAATGTTCTGCAAGATGGAAGATTCTAGGTTGGTCCCTCTATCTTTCCGAGAACTCCTTTTCTTCTAGCTACTCGAGTCAGTTCATGGATAGAATCCACCCTGACATTTCCACAAAAATCTTGTCACTGAAATAGCACTTCATGCTTTCCTTGTGCTTTAAACTCAGACAGTTCAGCTGCTGAGCTTGCTGGTAAGCAGACAATTGTCTACTTTATTCATTAATTTCATGAGCTGCAAGTTTCCCTTATTTGTTCGTGGTCCTTCCATTTGACATTATCCCCATTTGCCTTCTAGACTAATTAAGCCCAAAGGTAGTGCAAAGCTTTTTTGACTGTTTTCTGTTCCAGAAGTGGAAATGAAGTTCCACCTATTGGCAAGACTAAGTTTGGATCCAGATCCAAACTTTCAAAACATTCCCTTTTCCTAACCCTGGAGTTCATTTTTAAACTCCACCCAGTACAGCTGTACAGAGAGGGAGATTTACTCCAAACCTGGAACCTTTAGACACTCCTGTCTGACGCATTTTCCATGGCCGTGAATTTGGTAGGACCCTATTTATACCCCCTAGAAGTAGCTCCATAATGCCTCACTGGAGATAGAGGATTTGTATAGGTGGAGAGAGAGAGAGGTGGGACTTATCTAGCAGTTCAGTCTTTTCTCAGAGACTGGTCTGTTTCAGAGCCAATGTTCACAGCCTTCTTCACCCTACTTGGTTTGGAACCAATAATACAATGGACTTGAGTAAAGCCTGTGGAGAGAAATTCGGGGCCCTGGTACATCATATTCACTGGGGCCCCACCCTCTTCCATTTCACTCCAGTTACAGACATTTGGGGGTTGGGCATGAGCTTGGGGCACCAGTGCAATTGTTCCCTTTTCCCTCCACTCTCATCAGCCCTGGGTAAAGCCCTTGGAGTTTTAAATACAAAACCGTGTGCAACAAACTGTTATAGCTTGAAATGTTCAAGTATAACATGATTTAAAGCTTTACAAGGTTCTTTATAGTCCTGCTACCCTATGTATTAGGAACCTTGAGCTGTATCTATTCAGAAAAGGTTTGTACTTAGTGCTTTTGGAAAATGGAAGTAATTCTTTTTCATTTTATTTGTTTTTTTTTAAAAGCTTTAAAAATAAATAAAAGTATTTCTATCTTAATTAAATGCAAGGACTCCGCTAAATAGTGATGCCATAAGTAGATTAAGCAGTCAGACAGTCTCAAAACCATGATGAGTCCAAGACAGTTGTAGACAATAGAGCGGCTTGTCATTTTACCTACTGTATTAGAAAGATTTTTATAAAAAGCGCTAACACTGTAAATGGGTTTACCTCAGTGCCGAGGAAAATGCTCATTCTTTTAAGATATAAAAATGCAATGAGCCCAGAACAACGTTTTGCATGCTATTAACACAAATTATAGTTCTGCCTCTAAAGAGAGAGGAACACAGAGTCTCTATATAATGCATACTATTACTTGAATCAAACAATGCATTTTTAGTCAAGGAAGCAGTAGAGTCAAACCCAATATCGATCGTCCCATATTTAGATGTATATAAAATTAATTCATGTATACGTTTACAATATTTTTTCTTGGAAGTCTGAAACCGAATATGTTTCCTTGTTATATTTTTCTTTCCTGCTTTATGTACACACACACAAACAAACACAAAGGGTCTGTTATTCTAGGCTAGCTCACAAGAACTAGCTTACATTTATTTATTTATTTTAGGAAAAAAGATAGAAACTTATTTGAAATGAGTTGGTGGGGTCATTTAATTACCCATTGCTCAAGTGTCTGCATCACAAAATCTACCCATCACTGCTCCTTTGCTGGCAGTCTCAGTTCAACTGAGAAGTCAGACACTGAATGACTATAGCTTTGAAATATATTCTCACCACCAGAGCTTATCACGCCAGGGCTCCATCATGTGAATACATTTGCTTTGGAAACAATCCATGTGCATAAAACTCGACTTTGCAACTAGCAACAAGAAAAAGGCGTCAGATTTAAGGTTTAACTAGTGGAGCTGCTTCATTGGAGAGATATGCTCATAAAAATTAATTTCTTACCTTCCCATCTCTGCACCTCCCTATTTTGCTGTCCTTTAACACAATCTCTTTAAATATGTGAGAACAAGTGTATACAGCTATTCAGCTTTGTGGATAATAATCCTTTGAGGGCACCCAGATACAGTCACAATAGGGAGGTCATACGTGTACCCAGACAGGTAGGCTCAGAGGAAGGATGATCCAGTGGTTAGGGTGTTAACCTTGGACTCTAGAGACCAGGTTTCAACTCCCTGCTCTACCACGGACCTCCTTTGTGACCTCAGGCAAGACCTTTATCTCTCTGTGCCTCCTCCGTTCCCCATCTGTAAAATAAGGCTAATAGCACTTCCCTACCTCACAGGGGTGTTGTGAGGATAAATAGGTTAAAGATTGTGAGGTGTTCATATACTACAGTAATAGGGGCTATACAAGTACCAGAGATAGAAATATAAACTACCATAAATGTTTGTGTGCAGTTCACACTCAAAGATAAATAGTAAACCAAATAACTACTGCTGCTATACTACTACACAACAGACTACGATATTCATGAAATTTAAGGAAATGATTAACGTGGCAGGGTCCCTGCTTCTCGGAAGATACTTTACTTTTTACAAAAACATATGCAACATAATGAGTCAAGCAACCCACATGAACTGTTCTTAAAAGCATAAAAAACCACCATTGATGTTCAAACCGTTATCGTTGGTTAAACATGTCATGTATTTGAAAACTTTAAGAATGTTTCAGTAATGTAAGAAAAAAACTAAGCTCAGAGCACAGTAAGTGATTGATTCAAGGGAAATACCTTTTTTTTTTCTGGACACTGCAATCTGTACTGTCAATACTGGCTCTGCAGCTGACCTACCCATGGAAATGGCCAGTCTATCTAGACACAGATGACAGAAAAAAAAATTCTAACGTGTAAAACTGCACAATACAAGGTCGAAATGCTCCTTGCGGATAGGCTGACCAGATAGCAAGTGTCAAAAATCGGGACAGGAGGTGGGGGTAATAGGTGCCTTTGTGAGAAAAAGACCCAAACATCAAGACTGTCCCTAGAAAACTGGAACATCTGGTCACCCTATTTGCGGATGAGGTGAGGAAAGAGGTCATTTTAATGAGTTCCCCACATCCTGTGTTCTACAACCTTTCTGTGCTGGACCAAGCCCACTCCAAACACCCAGGTTGTGGTGTACGCAATCCACACTGTGCAATCTGCAGCCATACTATTTGAGTAGCTATTCTACACATTTACCCAAAATGCAAGAGTACCAACTCTCTGCATTTACTTAGGAGGAACTTTCTGCCCCTCATCTGAGTTCAACCGCTGCTCGTGGTTTTGCTACTGATAAGGGAAAAGGGTTCCCTCATATGGAAACTGTTGTGGTTTATTATTAGGGGAGCTGCATATTTGAGCTCTACTTAGTACGTAAAAATTGCTGGTTTTCTTTGGGGCTAGGTGACGGTTGTTCATCTCACTGGTTGACAGCAATTTTTCTGGACCTCAGAGAAGAGTTTGCTTCAGACTATGGGTACAGTCCCTTTAAATTTCTTTCCTCAGCAATTAGTCCAATCACAGTAGAACCTGCCCCCGGCATCAGGACACTGAGGAGAGCTCTGAGCAAGTTCATCGACCTTCCTTCCTTCACTATCAGCCTCATTTGGCTCACCCTCTGAAACACTTTCATGACCAATATTTGAAGGGTGCAGTGGGCACAATGGGTGACTGATACTTATTGGAGCATTTAGCTGCTACGATAATCTACACAGTAAGATTCTAGGAATTTCACTCTGAAGCCTAAAATATCTGTTGAGCCAGTGTAACGCAATGGAAGTGGCTACAAGCATGGTTGAGAGCTCTTTTTGTTCAGAGCAAGTTCAATTGTCACTGGAATTCATGGTCTATTACCCTCCAATTTGTAAGTTCTTGTCTATTTTGACTTGACAAATTACACCCATGTGGTATGAAGCTACAATAAGGCATATATCTATGCCATGCTAAGAGTCCTAGACCAGGGGTTCTCTCAACCTTTCTTTATGAGCCCCCCCAACATGCTATAAAAACTCCACAGCCCAGTTGTTCCACAACTGTTTTTCTGCATATAAAAGCCAGGGCTGGCATTAGGGGATAAGCAAGCAGGGCAATTGCCGGGGCCCCATGCCACAGGGGGCACCGTGAAGCTAAGTTACTCAGGCTTCAGCTTCAGCCCCAGGTGGTGGGGCTCAAGGCCCGAGGGTGCAGTCCTGCATGGCGGGGCTTCGGCTTTCTGCCCTGGGGCCTATTGAGTCTTACACCGGCCATGCTTGGCGGACTCCTTGAAACCCTGTCCTAGACTATTGTGATATGGAAGTAACAACCAATCATCATACTAACTCTAATTTGCATGCAACAATTTCATTGGTTGTATGAAGGGAACTGCCACACCCTAACTTCCAACTGCACAAATCAACAAAAGTCTCTGAGCACAACACAATCCACACACAAATCACCACAACAATCCCAAACATCACTCTGAAGTCTAAAATGTCTGGTGAGTAAGCATGTAATGATAGAAACAACTACAAGCCTGGCTGAGAGCTCTTTGTTTTAAATATCACCAGATTCAACCACCACTGGGATTTACAGTCTGTTACCATCCCATTTTTAAGTTCCTAGTTATTTACAGCTCTACAGATGAAAAACACTATGTAAGAGACAGATACTAGTATTATAAGAATGGAGCGGGGGGGGGGGAAACAGGATAAATATTTTTCAATATAAAGGTTTGCTTTGTATAAGTAATTTGATTCCAAGATCTGGAATTAATAATAAAAATAACCTCGTTTTCCCAACTTTGCAATAGGAGGGTGTAATGTTTCTTCCCTATAACCCAAACACTCTTTTGACACTACTGATGACACACCTTTTCTTCTTCCCCCAACCGCCCCATTATAAATGCATTACTTTTTTTAAAAAAAGATGCAAAAGAGCAAACTCCGGCCATAAAAATTTAGAAGACCTACACGATCTACAAAAGACAGAGTCCTGAACTATTCCAGTATCTTCCTCCTCCCCTCTACATCACATCCCTAATGATCTCTGTGACATATGGCAATTTTCTGTAACATCCTTGAAAAACCTTACTAAATTAAGTTTAAGTATTTTGAAGTGCATTATATTAAATATAAAGTAGGGCTGTCGATTAAATTGCAGTTAACTCGTGATTAACTAAAAAAATTAGTCACAATTAAAAAAATTAATCTCGATTAACTGCGGTTTTAATCGCATTTTTTAAACAATAGAATACCAATTGAAATTTATTAAATATTTTTGGATGTTTTTCTACATTTTCAAATATAGTGATTTCAATTACAACACAGAATACAAAGTATACAGTGCTCACTTTATATTATTTTTATAACAAATATTTGCACTGTAAAATGATAAACAAAAGAAACAGTATTTTTCAGTTCACCTCATACAAGTACTGTAGTGCAATCTCTTTATCGTGAAAGTGTAACTTACAAATGTAGATTTTTGTTGTTACATAACTGCACTCAAAAACAAAACAATGCAAAACTTTAGATCCTACAAGTCCACTCAGTCCTACTTCTCGTTCAGTCAATCGCTAGGAGAAACAAGTTTGTTTACATTTATGGGAGATAATGCTGCCCACTTCTTATTTACAACGTCACCAGAAAGTGAGAACAGGTGTTCGCATGGCACTTTTGTAGCTGGCATTGCAAGGTATTTACGTGCCAGATATGCTAAACATTAGTAAGCTCCTTCATGCTTCGGCCACCATTCCAGAGGACAGAACATGTTGCTCATTTTAAGAGCACTTCCGCTGCAGATTTATCAAAATGCAAAAAAGGTACCAATGTGAGATTTCTAAAGATAGACACAGCACTTGGCCCAAGGTTTAAGAATCTGAAGTGCCTTCCAAAACCTGAGAGGGACAAGATGTGGAGCATGCTTTCAGAAGTCTTAAAAGAGCAACACTGATGCGGAAATGACAGAACCTGAACCACCAACAAAGAAAATCAACCTTCTGCTGGTGGCATCTGACTCAGATGATGAAAATGAACATGCGTCGGTCCGCACTGCTTTGAATTGTTATCGAGCAGAACTCGTCATCAGCTTGGACACGTCCTCTGGAAGGGTGATTGAAGAATGAAGGGACATATAAATTTTTAGCACATCTGGCATGTAAATATCTTGCAACGCGGGCTACAACCGTGCCACGAGAACACCTGTTCTCACTTTCAGGTGACACTGTAAACAAGAAGCGGGCAGTATTATTTCCTGCAAATGTAAACAAACTTATTTGCCTGAGCGATTGGCTGAACAAGAAATAGGACTGAGTGGACTTGTAGGCTCTAAGTTTTACATTATTTTATTTTTGAATGCAGTTATTTTTTTGTACACAATTCTATACTTGTAAGTTCAACTTTCATGATAAAGAGCTTGCACTACAATACTTGTATTAGGTGAATTGAAAAATACTATTTCTTTTGTTTTTTTAAAGTGCAAATATTTGTAATAAATAAATATAAAGTGAGCACTGTACACTTTGTATTCTGTTACAATTGAAATCAATATATTTGAAAATGTAGAAAACATCCAAAAATATTTAAATAAATGGTATCCTATTATTGTTTAACAGTGCAATTAAACACGATTAATTTTTTTAATCATTTGACAGCCCTAATATAAAGGTTATGTATTACTCTGGGCCTCTCTTGGGAGAGATTATGTGAACGCTGGGAAGTGCCAGGAACTTCAAAGGACTATTCTGAACAATGTGCCGGACAAGAAGGGACTTTTGGGACAAACAATGTCAAGTGGGAATCTCTACGAGGAGGTGAATGCAAATACTCCTCTCCTGGCTATGCAAAAATCCAGGTTTTGAAGCTATGTCCTGAAGAGAGGACCATTGTCATATGACTACTTGTTCCCAAAGTGTCAGGATCAAAGGCCCACACTGTATAAAGGAGAGATTGACCCATTCTGAACTAAGGCTATTATGAACTAGTAACCACAGAAAATTTTTTTTGGTGGGATTTGAAGGACTGTTTTATATCAAAGCCTTTGTTGGACTTGGGGGGTGATCTGGTAAGCTTATTAGACTGTGTGTGGGTTCTTTCATTATTTTTAATGTTTTCTCTGTAATGCTTTCATCTTAAGAATAAGTGTGCTTGCTTAGCTAGGATTGTGTGGTAACTTTAACAGTGGGTAATTACAGCTGTTCATATCCTTTACAGAAAAAGAAAATGCAGATGCTGGCCTGTTTAGACAGTCCAGCTTGCTGGGGGGTATCACAGTGTAGGCTAGGAGCTGTGTAGCTTTAACACTCTGGGCAGACGGGAGAGAGGCCTGGGTCTGAAGAGCTGGGAGCCTACAGTGAGTGCCCTTTGTGGACCACAGAAGGGGAATACAGGTACAGGAGCCCTGAATTGTGACAATGTCATACTTCTCACTTGCATATTGAATATTCCTTTAGATAAGAGATGTTCTTTCTATAGCCCTTAAAATTATTCAGTTTCCACATTAATCTTACAAGCCTTTATCCAAAGCCTACTGATGACAAAAAGGGCATATTTCCAGTAACTTCAATGAAGCTATAGCTCCAGCCCATAATGAGGACATTTTCACCGTGACAACACAGCAGTCTTTTAAAATAAGTGGGACAGAAATGCTCTTCCATCTTGCAAAAATTAATCCCTTCGCACAACCCACAGCAACCACAATATCTTTTGGTCGTTGTGATCATATACATTGCTATTCTGAAATGTTCCCCTCAACCATACATATAGTAATCAGGCATTGGACAGTCATATGGGCTAGGCCCCTTTTAGGAAAAGGACAGTACTTGTTGCCTACAGAGACATTCCACAGCTTCTATAAAGTTTTTTTGTGCGTGTCTATTTGCGGGGAGAGAGGGAGGAGAAAAGGGAGGGGTGTAGGAATTACTTTTCAGAACAGGGAGCAAATTTTGCTTCTGTGTGGAGCTTCTAAGGGCTACCAAATATGGAGACTATTTTGGACTAGATAACACTTCAAGGGCAAACATTGTTTACAGAGCACATGGATTTGTGAACACTATCCTATTTTCAATTCCAAGGACATGATTAACTCCCCATTTATAATTCCCCTTTAATAGCTTCACACTGTTGGCAGCACATTGTTGGCATTTATCAAATAAAATTATAAATTTTTTTCTTCTTCTTTGCATTGAGTGCACAATGGTTGGTAAACGTAGGGCTACCCTTCCTTGAGTGCTAGCTTGCTGCTGGAATAGTTTTATTGGGTTATATTAAGGTTTGGTTAGATTAGGACAAAGGTGGAAATGGCTTTTAGGGAAGAGATTACATTAAAGATGAACTCATGCTGTGGCTGCCATTCTTTAACATTTATGAATTTTCAAGGCAAGAAAGCATCTGTGCATGTTGTTTGATGAACTGGTCTGTTAAAGTAATAGCGCCAAATATCACTTTACTTAAAAACTAACAAACAAACCACCCCACATTAAATGCAAAAATCTAACCCAAATCAAATAATTGTTTTACTACACCTCTACCCCAATATAACGCGACCCAATATAACACGAATTTGGATATAACGCGGTAAAGCAGTGCTCCGGGGGCGGGCAAGGCTGCGCACTCCGGTGGATCAAAGCAAGTTCGATATAACGCGGTTTCACCTATAACGCGGTAAGATTTTTTGGCTCCCGAGGACAGCGTTATATCGAGGTAGAGGTGTACTATTAATGATTTGTAGCACCTAAAGGCCTCAACCAAGATCAAGTTCCCCTTTCCCTCCCCCACCACTCTCCCTCCAACACACTGAGTGAAAGGCTGTTCCTGCCTTGAAAATCTGCATTCTAAATAGCTAAGACATAAAAGACAGGAGAAACAGAAGCACAGAGAGGCTGTCCAAGGTCATTGAGCAAGTCAGTGGCAAAGCCTGTAATAAAACCTAGGCTACCAGTCCAGTGCCTCATATTTAGGTTATGCTACTTCTCATCTCCCCGCCCCCCCCCTTTTTTTTTTTCTAAAAGCGAAAAACCTAGGTATAATAGCAACACTGGGTTTAAAAGGGTTCTTATGTGACTCATACGAGGATTAGTTATTAAAAAACAGGGGTCAGGGTGGCAGGATTTGTCCACTCTTAGAAACAGCTGTAAATATAAAATAAATGACTTTTAGTATTTAAAATGAACTGGGTCATACATTTTACGTGCTGCAAAGATTTTTGCAAATAAGATGCAACTTTTTAACAGTGAAATACCTGGAATCATCTTACTAAGGGAAGTAGTGAATTCATTGTCACTTGGAGTCTGAGATGGCTTTCTAAAACATATGCTCTAATTTAACCACAAGTTACTGGACTCAATAATGATCACTTATGTAGTGAGGAAGAGTAATTCCCTCCACTGCAGGAATTAGTGGGTGAAATTCTATGGCCTGTTTTTGGCAGGAGGCCAAACTAGATGTGATCACCACGGTCCCTACAGGCCTTTAAATCTATGCAGCCATGGATAATGTGATAGCCACTCTCTATAGCAACAAGCTCTTTAAAAGTACATACCGTGGGAAGGGGTTAAGAAAAATGGAGGTTAGTTCCTATAGCCCATTTTTATCAATGGAAGCTTTTACTCTGAAACGGTTAAATGTAAAATGGTAAGCTGCCATTTAGGAATTACATTCTTGGATGTAAATGTTCAGGCCACCACTTTAATTAGGCCAGTATATGCTCTTCTCTTCCTCAGGCAAGATTTTCTGCTAGATCTGCACTCTTCTTTGTAATGAAAGTTCAATGGAATGGATGCTGTAGCCACTTCGAGTCAGTACAAAGTTCCATTTTCTGATTCTTCTCCTATCCTATACATAAAAGATATGCCCTATCACCTTAAGCTACTTCAGATAAGCATTTAATGTGGCATGAAATGCATACATTCAGAAAGACTGGAGCAAAAAGGAATGTTTCCTACAATCATATGACAGCAAACCATGTTGAAACACTGATTTATAGAATGAAAATATATGTTGTTACATGATTCATCCTAAACCATTTCCTTCACTATCAAAAATAAACTTTTACCAGGAGAAAACTGTCACATTTAAAGAGGCATAAGGCAAATACAGCTGTTACCAGTCAACTGTAGTTTTAAAGTAAAATAATGCAGTCATTTGTTATTTAATTGAAGTCTATAGGTCCCAGGGAAGCGCTTGATACTTCATTTCCTGGATAAAGTCTTCCTTTGTTGAACTGATCCTGCTGGGTAATCAATACAAGTGGAACAATCCCTGCCTTTTATTTATTTAGGGCCAGATTCTGCCATCCTTACTCACACTGAGTAGTATCTTACTCTGTAAGTAGCCCCTGGTGAAGTAAGTGTGACTACTCAAGAAGTAAGGTACTACACCAGGCATGAGGAAGGATGGCATAATCTAGACCTTGATGATTAGTATAATACTGCATTAAAATAAATAAAACAAGGCCATAACTATAGTGCTGGTGAAGACTGACAGAACTGGACAAATGAAGCAGTCCACAAAACAGGTTTATTAAGTAATGTGCTATCTAAGGTCCTGAAAGGGGCAAAATTACTGCAAGCCTCCTCTCACAGGGTTTGAGGGTGCAATCCAGATCAGTGAGGGGTTGTGTCACACCCTGCCCTGTAGCAGTGGGTGCCTTACGATGCTTTACTTCTGAAGCTCCCAGCCTGGGATGCTCACAGCCAGCATGCAGGTCACATCCAGAATGTCTCTGTGCTACAAAGCCCTGGTTCAGCAGCTCTGACTCCAGCAGCCTGTCTACAGCCCCACTTTGGCTTCCACCAGCCTTAGTTACAACCAGCAAGTTGACCCCTGCACACTCCCAAGTCCTGAATTTCCCCCCAAACTGGGTGCTCTGCAATGCCCAGCCCTCATCTGAACCACTAAAGGAAATAAGGTCCGTTGCTTCTTTAAAGAGACAAAAGCACATTACAGCTTACTAACTTAATTGGGATAAATACACCCTTCCCTTCAAACACAGCACTAAGTTGGTTTATAGGGGGGGGGAAACCAAAGAAACCTATGTCCTATTGTTAATAAATTAAGTGATGCCAAGTAAAAGAAATAAAAGTAGAGATGGTTACAAGCAAATAAAAGTGAAAATGCATCTAAAAGTCTAAAACTTAATCTAGTAAGGTACAGGCTTTGTTCAAGATGGTTTCTCTCACTAATCTTCCTTTTCCCCAGCCCTGGCTGACTTTCCACAGAAGTACAAGATGCTGGCTTCCCTTGTCTTCAGAGGCAAAAGATCTTTGCCTAAGCGGATTTCACACCTATATTCAGTTCTCAGAGACTTCAGCCTGCCCCCCTGGGTTGAAGGGCCCATCTTTTTCACCTCATGCTGTTCTTCCTGTCCTGTGGTCTTCCCTTCCTCCTGCTGATTTATATGTAAATGGGGTTTCCATTGGTTTTGGTCAAACCTTGCTTAATTTCTTTGGAGACAGGTAGACAGCTCAGATATTTCCTCCTGTCTCAGGGAGACCTGGTTCTCCCTTTGTTTAGTCACAGACTGTAAAATCTAATATTAATGTGTATCCATAATTCCTGCTATAATGTTAATACTTACAATTCATAATGATATTCATCACCTGGGTGTCACCTGCTTTCATAAAAGACCTTGATACACTTTTGTATATAATAATGCTTTTTACACTCAGTTGATTCAATTACTTATCATTTGAAGTTCAGACCTCCTACCTTGATAGCCCAGATAAAATTTCTCTTCCGCGCTAGAAGCTGTCTCCTTCCCCACTTGTTAAGTAAACAAAGCTATCAAGTGAACATTTAAATAGACCTTTATTTGTCTGTGCCTGATGACCGGACTGGTCAGAGAAACAAATGAACATTACGTTGTCTAGGTCAGACCCGTTTACCAGCTCCCTTGACATGCCTGGCTTAAACACATTTTAGTCATCATTCCAACATATCCATAACTCTTAATACAGACCACATATATACATACATCAGGCAAGAATATTAATGATCAGTGAGTTATTAGCTTTTCAGTGACATATTACATGACACCTTTCAGATACAGATTATAACGACAGTGAGTTGAGGTACACTGAATTGGGCAAGCCGGCTGAAACTCATTACCTGATACCAACCAGCCCCTGGCCCTCTGCAACTGGGATGCTCTTAGTGCCACATCTCTCCCTTTACAAAGTTGCACGAGAGTTAGCCATTGGCTGACCCGTAGGTAGTAGATCAGAGTTCTCTTTAGTGAACAGGACATCAGACACCATATTTTCTTTACCTTTTACACAGAAGAAACCTGTTTTGTCACCGTTGTCTGTTTACAATCTCCAGGACATATCAGAGTATCCATAATTCCACCTACAGAATTGTTACAAACATTTCTCAGTGACGTTAATGAGCAGTGTGTTATTAGATTTCAAATGATATATCAGAGGTAATCTTTTAAATAAATAGCATGACACCAGTGTGTGAGGTGTAGTGAGGCTCTCAGGCCTGATAAGAGTTGCGGATACAGAGTAGTAAACCACAAATGGGCTTCTGTGTCACACATCCCTACACCATTCCACCATTGTGCCCCAACCCACATCTGGAGAAAACACTTGTAAGGATAGAGGTTAGTTCAGTTCTGGTCTGTTTGTGAATACAAATGAGGTTGCCAGTTACAATATTGGTTTTAGTGAAGGTCGACTATTTTTCACTCCATGCATCTGATGAAGTGGGCTTTAGCCCACGAAAGCTTATGCCCAAATAAATTTGATAGTCTCTAAGGTGCCACAAGGACTCCTTGTTGTTTTAACTGTGCACTAGGAACCAGTGCAAACTAATTTCATGTAGGCCACCAGAGAGCAACAGATTTTAGTAACTATGGACATGGGAATTATTTGAACCACTAGAGATAGCTGATCAGCTGTTATCTCAATGAAACAACAGAACTGAAATCCAATCACTACTAAGATAGACTCTTAGAGAAATTAAACATGGACAACACATATTGCCGTAAGCAGAAATATATTAGTTTTCCGTTCCAAAGTTGATCTTTAATGGCATAATTCTGACCACTGAATTTTATGTGAAGTTTTTACAGATGGCTTTTCAAGGTTAATTATTTACTGATAATTTTCAAGTTAACGAATAATGATCATAGAGCACCAAAAATCTGGGTTAAAATACATTTAAACCACTGACAAGTTGTGTCAACTTCAGCCTGATGTAATTCAAAATGGCTAAGATATCTGTGACCATAAGAGCATCCCTATGCCAAAAAGCAAGGGGCTCCCTGGTGTCTATCAGTGAGTTTCAGCTGACCTGATCAGCTCAGTATACCTCAAATTACTGTTGTCATAACCTGTATCTAAAGGGTGTCATGTAATAAGTCATTGAAAAACTAGTAACTCACTGATCACTAATATTTTTGCATGATGTATGTACGGCCAATCCACAAAGGATTATACGGATGTTCTGGAATTATGACTAGATGTGTTTAAACCAGGCACGTCATGGGGAGTTGATAAACAGTTTTTTTTTTTCCAGACAACGACAAAGAAAAGCATATTTGCATGCCTGGCAAACAAACATCAGGAGAGCAAGTGGGGAAAAATAGTTCACTTAATCTCAGCTGGGGATGGAGACTGCCCCCCCAAAGGCTTCCTGCCTCTTGAAGCAGGCTCAATGAATTTTGAGAGAGACACTTTTCAAAGGTTTACTTGACTATTAAGAGAGGGGCAAAGAAGCCCTATGTTATTCTTCACCTGAGACGACAAGGAGAACCAGCACCTTGGACTCTGTGGGGATCCGGACTAAGAGCTAGTCAGTAATTGCTGGAAAAGGAAGAGTGTTGAGGAAACTACCTTGAACAAAGACTGTAGCTTGTTAAGTTAGGTCTCAGCCATTAGAATGTGTATTTTTACTGTTGTGTGTTTGTAACCATTTCTATCTTGATCCCTTATACTTGAACCCACTTAAAATCTCTTTTTTTTATTAAATAAACTTATTTTTTATCCAAACCAACCCTGTGCTTTGATTGAATTAAAGTGATTGTTAATGCCAGTCAAGATAACAAGCTGCTGTTTCTGTCTCTTTAAAGGAGCAGCAAACTTAATATTTTCTGTGAATGTACAGTGATAGGAGGTTCTGCATTACAGACACACATCTCTGAAGAACTTGGGGACTGGAGCTTACCAATTGTTACCTGCTAGGCAAGGTTTGGGCTGGGAGAGGCCAAAGGAGTTTGCTGGCAAGGCAGAAAAGCTGGTGTGTCAAGGAGTTGTCACACACAGCTGAGTCTGAGTCTGGTAGCACAGAGTCTCAGAGCTCTGTGTATCCCCAGCAATTTGTCACAATATCATCCCACCATCACAAGGTATCTTGAAGAAATGCTGACAAACCAGTATTGCTCAAAGCAACTTTTTACTCTACTAGACAAGAATCTCACACACATTGCCATTAGAGCACATCAGAAATTGACCTTTTACTTAGAATAAAGCACTAATCTGGTCTCCACAACAACAAACAGAAAGGTGATTCATTTAGTCAGGGAGGAAAAGATCCAGGAAGGATTTAGCCCTACCTTGTGCAGCAAGATGCAAAATGGATGATGGGAAGCAAAATAAAATAAATCTTATGTTAAACCATCACCTATAATGCAATGTTGCAGAGGTGGAAATTAATTAGATTTTTGGACAATAGACAAATGCTGCTGCTGCTTTCCTCTTTCTTGGACATCCAACCCTGACCATTACTCAACACATTTCCAAGTAAATAAACAAACTAACTTTGTCGAACCTAGTAATTCTCATTTACTGTATTTTAAACAAAAAAATGAATATTGCACAAACTTTTCCTGTTCTGTCAAAGAAAATTAATATAAGTGTCTCTACATCTCCTTTTCACCAGAACAGGGATACTAAGCGCAGCATCCTTGGAAAATTTTAAATCAGGTAACAATATTCTGCCCTACCTAAAAATCACTCCAATGATTACAGCTGGAGAGGGATACACTGCTTAAACCATTGGATCAAAATAAAATAAATTTATTCTCCCTAAAATCACCATGATCAAATCTAGAGAGACAAGGTGGGTGAAGTAATATCTTTTATTGGACCAACTTCTGCTGGGGAGAGACCAGCTGTCGAGCTATACAGAGCTCTTCTTCAGGCCTGGGAAAGGTACTAAGAGTGTCAGAGTTAAATACAAGATCAAACAGATTAATTAGCATGAGTACTTAGCACACATTAATCTAAGGGACTATCCAAGGTGAATGTATCTTGTATTTAGCTGTGAAACTCATAGTACCTTTCCCCAGACCTGAAGAAGAGCTCTGTAGGCTCGAAAGCTTGTCCCTCTCATCAACAGAAGCTGGTTCAATAAAAGATACCTCACCCACGTTGTCTCTCTAATATCCTCGGACCAACACGGCTACAATACACTGCATGTCTAGGCAGGTTTGTCCCAGCCCTTCACACTCAATGGTTGATATTTTTAAAGCAGCACATGACTGAAGTTAAGCATATGCTTTAGTGTTTGCAGGATAAGGGCCTAACGTGAGACAAAAAGATAAGGGGCAAATCCTAAGGTCCTTTCACAAAGTCCTATTAAAGTCAACTTTATTGTTAATGGAACACAGGAAGGGGTGCTTTGGAGAGAACAGTATGTGATAATGTAATGACTGTATCATAGTGCATGTGCACAAAGGGAATGAATTGAGGTTGCACAGACAACCGGAATTATAGCATTTCCTAACTTTAAGCGTTTGACATTGCAAGCATAATGCCTTTCATTTTTGTAATTACACACACAATACATATACAGTACATTTATTTGTATATCTCCATTTACTTATAAGAATATTCTACAAATATTGAAAGCACGACAACCAGATTTTCTCCCTTTCGCTCATTTGTTATAGGAATGATTCATGACTTCAGGTATATTAATGACATTATAGTATATTCTTTTTCCAATTTCAATATCTGGAAAGAAAGCCATATGTTTTATACCATATTAGATAAAGTGAATCTATATTTTATACCGTAAAAAAAAAAAAAAAAAAAAAGACAAGGGCAAATATTTGTGCAGGGTTTTTAAAAAGACTTTGCTTCTCCTTGGAATCCCCATGTGCAGCATGAGCACTTTATTCTAGTATTAATGTAATTTAACTCTGTTTGCAGCACACAAACATTTGCCATGAGAATCCTAACATCAGTAAAGTTCCTTTATGCATAATGAGCACATAATCATTCTAAGTCCACGCACGTTTCATTTTAGTTCCTTGGGCATATATGTGTCTATTTTTCCAAGCATTTATTGGTTAGCTATCTTGGTAATTAAGTTGTCTGACTGCCATAATTTGCAGCTCTGGCCCTTAGGAGGCACTGATTTTGCTTTCGTTTCCCCCTAGTCTCCACGGAAACCTCTTGCCTCTGATTTATAAGCTGGTCCTTTAATATGTTTCATTGCTACACAACCAGTTTTGGAAGATCCAGCAGTACCTAGTGTTTGATAAACCTCAAAAGTACTTTTTCTGGAGAAGTAATAAATGCAAGATTGAACTGATACAGAAAAACAAAACCCCAACATTTAGTTATCAAGAGAGCAATATGTCTATATACATATCAACATAGATTGTTCTTTGACACTATTCTCCATCATATCAGTGGTAATGTGATGATGATGAAGTGTGTGTCTGTCATTACACCAAAGATGGTGCAATTAAGAATAGTAAATTATCATCGAGGTATTTGGTTGTCTAACTTGCCCATCTGCTAGAGATCTACCATGTGCAATGATCCGGTTATACGTTGGACAAAGTAAAGAGCATGACTGGAAGTCCTTATATGCATTGTTTCACTCCTCAGCCTTTAAGGCCTTTTTGTGATTATTGCATTTCATTTATTACCAATAAAGGTTATATGTCAATATTGATAATTCAAATATCTACTTCTAGCAATTTATGATGTAAGTGCCTAAGTGCTAATGCAAGTGAAAATCATATACAAACTCTTAGCTACAAATTGATTTTTTTCTTTAATATTAAATCAAAAATTCAGGAAAGTTATTTTTAAACTGAGAAAAAAATTACTCTTTTTACAATGTTTTAACCACACACATCTCAATTTTTAAATCCAAAGTCTTTTAATCTGGACTAGTACCTTTGATTATTAAAACTGCCTATAAAGAGATTTTAAAATAATTATTACATTTGGAACAAAGTGGTCATTGGCTATGCATAATCAGGTACTTTTTCACAATGTTTTATTGTATTTGGATTGAAATGAATGTAATACAGTAGTATTGGATCCCCATAAGAGTCAATTTTGATACACAAGCTATTGAATTTGCCAATATATATCTACTGGGATACAATCGATAATTCTTTTTTAAATATGTAAAATAGGTCTAATTTAGAAACTCAGTGTGCACATGCAAAATGTGAAGGTAAAATCTTTAAGAACAATCATCTTCAAAAACAAGCAAAGTCCCTTTAATTTCAATTAAGATTTACGTTAAATATATAAATAAATAACTGATGCAACATTCTTAAACGTAGAAAAGGATATGCTGAAACCAGTGTTGTGGCCCCAAATATTGAGAAATCATAAGTCAGGCCCTCCAAACACATGAGATTTTTACAGTACGTTTCTTACTGTGCACACACAAAATAAGAAAAATTCCCTGTCAAAGAGAGTTTACAATCTAAAAACACAGGAGAGACAAAGGGTTTAAGGCTAATAGGAACAGAGGCGTGAAATGATTTGCCCAAGGTCATACTGCAGGTCTGTGGCAGAAGTAGACATAGAACCCAGGTCTCCTGAATCCCAGACCAGAGCCACGAATGCTGGATGACGCTGCCTTTCCAATTAGCTAATTATGTATGTATGTTATCTGACTAGCCCAAGAACATCCATGGTTTCATTAAAAGGGTATAGCCAATGGGTAGAAAGAGATGTGGAGCAAAAGAAATTCAGAAGAACTGTAACTGTAGATCCTCAGAATATTATTAAACCTCGGGAATGGAGGTTGTTCGTAACTCTGAAATGTTCTTAACTTGGAACAAAACATTATGGTTTTTCTTTCAAAAGTTTACAACTGAACATTGACTTGATACAGCGTTGAAACTTTACTATGCAGAAGAAAATTGCTTTTAACCTTATTGTAAATGAAAGAAGCACAGAAATACAATTTCCTTATTTTGTCAAATCTATTTTTTAAACTTTTTTTTATTAGTTTACGTTTAACACAATACTATACTGTATTTGCTTTTTTTTTGGGTCTCTGCTGCTGCCCGATTCCATACTTCTGGTTCCAAATGAGGTGTGTGGTTGACCGGTCAGTTCACAACTCTGGCATTCATAACTCTGAGGTTATACTGTACTTTATTTAATAAAGTACAGTATGCTCTTCAGTATGTGCATCTCCTGTTGGAATTGTACATATAGAACCGCAGTTCTATGGCACACAGAGTACAATTAGCTTAGGTATTGGCTTTATGTAGCAATACTCCATGTATCCCAAAGTGTTTTTGCTTTAATTAATTGGGTATTAAAGTACAATGATTTGTGCAGACAAATGTTGCAGGCTGTTACGTGTTAAGCAATAGTTTATGGCCTGCCTTGGATGGGAAAACCTAGTCATGATGTTCTAGAAGTATAACTTATATTTGTTTATTTTACACTTGTCTTATCTAAACACTGGCTAATCCCTTTTATTCTTTACATCTTAAAAACATTATTTTGAAAACTGTGGCTTTCCATGGTGCTTTCCCCTGGCTGCTTTGGATTCTGGCTTTTGCTTTCTCTTAAGAGAAAAAGAAATTGGAAGCTAAAAATGCTGACAACTTTGCTTTTTTAATTGACAAGCTGGCACAGCAGCAGGTAAGTACCAATTAAAGTTGCAGCTGACTGGCACTTGAATTTTCAAAACTGGTGTTTAAAATGGCTCAGATGTACGCAATGCAATTTGACATTTTATCTTGGGTCATTGTACAATGCGGATATGAATCCTTGTTGTTCAGAGAATTACAATAATATTGTGATGTTCTGAAGTTAAACTACATGTTGCATGTGGATATAGGTGATCTCACTATGTTAGGTGCATGTTTTACAAGTATGCTAATGATTGATACTGAAATATCAATTGCATGGATAAGGAGAGACCAATATACCGAACACACAGGTGTATTTTTGGTAGCACTTGACTTGGTGAGAGGATCATTGATCAGCATGTAATCTGGAACATTTTCTGTTTCCCCTCCATCCCTCTTTTGGGGAACTACTCGTTTTTGCCTGAATTCTTTCCAGTGGATGACTGTGAAGTCTAGTGGATGACTGTGGAGTCTATCTTTTGGTAAGGCGGCGACCCAAGACATATAATCCACAAAGGAGACGCAATCAATCAGCTGTCCCAAAAAAGGGGTCTGCAGATCTGGAAATGGCCAGATGTCGATTGGCAGATGGGTTGAAATCCACAGGAGATCTGAGAAGCAAAACTGCCTCATCAAATTTGGCGCAAAGAGGATGACCCGAGCCCTGTCATGATGGATTTTTCACAGGACATGTGCTATCAGTGGGTTGAGAGGGAAGGCATGCCTGAGGTGGCCCATCCAGGGTAACAGAACAGTGTCACCCTTCAAGCTGCTCTGAAGCAATACAGGGGGAGTTTTCTGTTCCCTTGAGAGGCAAAGCGATCCTTGGATGGTGTTCCCCATTGGTTGAAGATCTCATTAAGAACTGAATTGTGAATCTCCTATTTGTGATCTGTTGCAAAACGTCTTCTGAGACGGTCTGCTAGGGAGTTCTGCACACCTGATAGGTATGCTGCTGCGAGAGAGTTATGCGATACCTGATATACCACGTCAACTCTCTACACTCACAGGGAGGGATCTTGTTCCCCGCTGCTTGTTTGTGTAGAAGACAGTTCTCAGATTGTCTGATGTTACTTGGATATGTGGGGATGGGATGAGTGGGAGGAATGCACTGCAGGCCCAATGGACCACCCTTAATTCCAGCAAATCGATGTGCATCTTGGCCTTCCGAGAGGTCCGGGTACCTTGTGCGATGTGATTTTTCATGAGTTTCCCAACCTAATGGGGAAGCATTGGTGATTATAGTTGCTTCAGGTCTAGGTGTGAGGAATTCCCACTCTCACTTTCTCTAGCTTTGTCCACCAGGCAAGAGAGCCCAAAACCTTGGTAAGAATTGTTTGCCATTGATGATGTCTTTTTTTGGTGACTAAATGGACTGAAGCCAGGTCTTTAGGTTGAGAGATGGAGTCTGGCAAATGTGGCCGAGGAGGGAAAGGCAAGTCCTGACTGCGGTCCAACGTCTGAGGGTAACTTGTTTTATTAGATTGCTCATGTTGTGCAATCTCTCAGTAGGAAGATAGGCTATTGCAATAATCAAGACCAGAGTTGCTCCTATGAAGTCTATGAACCTTGTGGAACTTTTCATGGTTGGCACAGATTCCCAGGGAAGATAGAAGATGAAGTAGGAATGCTGTCACCTACTCGACTTCCCTGCTGGATCTGCCCATCAGAAGCCATTTGTTGAGATATGGAAAGATGGTAAAACTGTTTAGTCTCATCCAGGCTGCCTCTAGTAAAAGGACTTTTGTGAAGAACCTGGGTGCTGTAGCTAGCCTGAATGGAAGGACTCTGAATTGGAAGTGATCCTGCCCAACGGAGGAACCTTCTGTGGGATAGGTGAATGTCAACATGAAAGGTGCTTACTTTCATATAGAGGGTCACGAACCAAGTGCTGTCTTCCAGAGAGGGGATTGTTGATGCCAATGTGACCGTGCAGAATTTTACATTTTTGCATGAATACATTCAATTGGCTTAAGTTAAGAAACGGTCTCCACCCATTGGATTTCTTAGGAACCAAGAAATATAGGGAATAAAACCCTTTCCCCTGATATTGAGGAGGCACAAGTTCTATGGCCCCTTTCTGAAGAAGAGAATTTACCTCAATGAAGAATCTCCTCATCAGAGCGATCCCAGTAAAGGTGCTTGGAATGGGGTTTGTGGTGGGGAGGCAAGATAAACTCAATTACATAGACGTGGTGGATGATGTCTAGTACCCACTTGTCTGTAGTTATAGTTGCTCAGCTGAGAGCTAAGTGGGGACGGTGGCCACCAAAGGCTTTTGGGGGGGGGGCAATGAGGCATGGCATCAGTGTTGGTACGCAATCCTTGAGCGTACCAGCAAAAGAGTCCTTTGGATGCTGGGTGGCAGTTGTAGAGGTAGAAGCAGCTATATATCTAGGTCTTTGAGCCCTTTGCCTTTTACATGGGGATTCATATGGATGTTGATGACAGAATGCCTGAGGAGGAGGTCTGGTCGTATAGGGTTGCTTGTGATATTTCCTCTTCGGGGCCAGGATGTAAATGCCCAGGGAGCAAAGGGTGTTCTAGAGGTTTGAGTGTGTAAAGTCTTGATGGTTCTCTCATTAAAGAGGTTAGACTCAAAGGGGAAGGTCCTCGATGGTGTTCTGGACCTCCCGGGGGAACCCTGAAGATTGCAACCATGACTCTTGTCTCATGAGTACAGCTGTGGTGATGGCTCTACAGGCAGTATCAGCTGTGTCTACTGCTGCTTGAAGTGATGTCTTGGCCACCAGTGTGCCTTCATCAATAAATAATTGGAACTGAGCCCTTTCTTCCTGGGGAAATCTGTATTTGAAGCCTGCAAATTTGGCATAATTCAGGAATTCAGATTCTGCTACCACCACCTGATAGGTAGCAATTTTGAACTGAAGACTACTTGATGAGAATACTTTCCTACCCAGAAAGTCAAGGTGTTTAGGGCCCTGGTCAATTGGGGTAGTCTTAGAATATCGACTCCTGGACCTTTCTGTAGCTACTTGCACCACTAAGAAGTTGGGCACTGGATGAATGAATAAAAACTCTGCACCTTTAGCTGGCATGAAATACGATTTCTCAGCTCTCTTTGGGGAGGTGCACAAGAGGCAGTGATGTACCACACTGATCCAGCGAATTCCAGAATGGCTTAACTAGACGGGCCAGCCCCCAAGGGTCAGAGGATTGGAGGATGTCTAACAGGCCCTGTTGTGTGTCCTGGACCTCTTCAAGAGGTATCTAGAATTTGGTTGCCACCCTCTGCAATGCCTACTGGTCATCAGGTGGAAAGGGAGATGATGGAGCAACTGCCTCATCCACTGACGATGACAACATACCTGGCAGAACTGGTGGATCCAGCTCAACCTCCTCTTCTGCAAATTGTGATGGAGCCAGCTAGAACAGCCTGGGAGATGAGGGTTGGTGCGATTCCCACATGGATCCAGGGTGCCTGCTGTATGGATCCCTTGGGCCCCAGTAAGCTCAGTAAGGATCGACCAGATGGGTCCAGTCCCAAAGCATCAGGTACCAGCAGTCCCCTTGGTAGGCACATTTGGAAGAAGATGGATGGTTCCAATAGGTTTCTTAATCTCTGACTGGGCTTGTTTGCCCACTTGTAGCATCAGATTCACTTGATGAAATGATAGTCTCCTGTTTTACCAGTGATGCTAACAGTATTGGTGGGAGGATGTTCCAGGTTGTGGAAGCAGCATGGGAGGATACTCCTCCCCTCAAGGTGGTTTCCCCGGCCGAAGGGATCTCTCTATAAAGATCTGGGCCTGATAGCAGGAACAATTGTGGGTAGGACAGAGTGAAGATCTCCTCGGAGGAAAAGGGTTCAGTCCTCCCTGGTGTTTGGGGGGCTCCTGAGGAGGGTATCGTGGGATCCAGATCATCCAAAGGTCTAGTGTTCAGGGGATCCCATACAGAGAATGTCAGAGACATTGGGAGGGGTCTCAGCATTGAACTCCAAGATGGAGCCATTGGGTTGTGGGTGGAGATGGAGCCGGTACTGTTGGATTCTTCTTCCTTCACGCCTTTCCTTTTTGGACAAATGGTTTACACAGACCTAATTCTTTAGGATCCGTTCACGAGAACTTGTGCAACTTCGACCAAAATGGGGAGGGATCCTTTCTCTTCGAGGCAGATCTGGACAGAAATCTGTCCTTATGCCTATGTTCATGTCCCCTACTCTCATGAGAGGGTCTCTTAGGCTTAAGAGTTTTTTTGTCTATTCTGGATCTCATCCTTGGAGGGGTGCTGCTCACCATCTGAGGGCCACTGTACAGGGGGAGTCTCCCCAGCCTGAACCTGAAGGGGATCTCATGACCTACTCTATGAGGTGCTTCCACGGATGAGGTGCTTCCTCGTGAGTTCAGAGAAGGTAGGAACAGTAGATGCTGCACTTGACAGCAATATGAGCTTTCCCAAAGCAATGAAGACAGTGGTGGTGGTAATCACTGATGGAGAAGTAATGGGGGCAAGAGACAGTTCTTGAACCCCAGAAGAGAAAGTTACTCACCTTGCAGTAACTGAGGTTCTTCGAGATGTGAGTCCCTGTGGGTGCTCCACTCCAGGTGACGGTGCGTCCCGGTGCCGTTGATCGGAGATCTTCGGTAGCAGTGCCTGGTCGGGACACACACACTCAGCTGCTGTCTCGCGGTCTCGTTAGAGTCTGCCTGAGCGCATGCGTCCCACACCCCCCTCAGTTCCTTCTCTACTGTGGAGAAGTCAGAATAATACTCTAAAGTAGAGGGGAGGAGGGCGGGGAGTGGAGCACCCACAGGGACACACATCTCGAAGAACCTCAGTTACTGCAAGGTGAGTAACCTTCTCTTCTTCTTCGAGTGCTGTCGCTGTGGGTGTCCATTCCAGGTGAATGTGGAGCAGTACCCACTATGGCTGGTGGGACTTTGGAGTTGCGGCAGTGAGTACTGTAGACAGTACTGTATGGCCTACTATGGCGTCTGCCGTGGTATCCTGAGTGATAGCACAGCGTTTGGTAAAATGTGTGTTCGGATGACCATGTGGCCGCCTTACAGATATCAGGAATGGGTACGTTATGGAGGAAGGCAACGGATGTCGACATAGCTCGAGTATAAGGAGTTCTGATGCCTTCGGGTGATTGAGCATTCTGAATGCGGTAACAGGATCTGATGTAGTCAGAGATCCACTTGGAAAGGCGTTGCTTAGAGATAGCGGCACCCTTCGATCTCTCGGTAGTGGAGACAAATAGTTGCGAGGACTTACGAAATGACTTAGTCCTGTCTAAATAGAAGGCAATTGCTCGTCTGATGTCGAGGGTATGCAGAGTCGCCTCGTGCGGAGTCTCATGAGGTTTGGGATAGAATGTAGGTATGTATAGTGGTTGGTTAAGGTGGAAGGTGGACACCACCTTAGGGAGAAATTTAGGGTGTGGTCGCTGGGTAACTTTGTCTTTAGAAAAGGTTGTGTAGGGAGGGTAGGCCATCAGGGCGCTTATTTCCCCTACTTTACTTGCTGACGTTACAGCAACCAAGAAAGCTATCTTTATGGACATGTTAAGAAGAGATGAGGTAGCAAAGGGCTCGAATGGCGGTTTCATAAGACCGCGAAGAACGAGGTTGAGATTCCATGCAGCTGCCGATGGATAAATCTCAGGGTAGAGATTTGGTAGGCCTGTGAGAAAGCATTTTATGGTGGGGTGGGCAAAGAGTGAATAGCTAGCGAATCATGGAAGGTGGTGAGGGCCGCGAGGTGTACTCTGATGGAGGTGAGCGAGAGTCCGTCCTGTTTTAGTTTCAAAAGGTAGTCTAGGATGTTAGGGAGGGTCACAGTATGGGGTGTTAAGTGTTTATTTAAGCACCACAGGGAGAAGCGCTTCCACTTCTGCAGGTAAGTTTTACGAGTGGAGTCTTTGCTACTATGCAGGAGGACATATCTGACTTGCTCAGAACAGGCTAGTTCGTGGGTCTGGAACCACGAAGGAACCACGCTGTCAGGTGGAGTTTCTGGAGCTGAGGGTGAAGAATCCATCTGTTGTCCTGAGAAAGCAGATCTGGGGGGAGAGTCTGTGGAGGACAGGCGGACATGTGGAGCAAGTAAGGATACCATGTCTGTCTCGGCCAAGCCGGGGCAATAAGTATGACCCGGGCCTTGTCGTCTCTGATCTTGCGCAGGACCCTGTGTATCAGAGGGACTGGTGGGAAGGCGTACAGGAGAGAGTTGTTCCACAGGATGAAGAATGCGTCTCCTAGGGATGCAGTCCCGAATCCTGCTCTGGAGCATAATAGGTGGCATTTGCGATTCTGGGTTGTGGCAAAGAGGTCTATTGACGGGGTGCCCCAGTGGGAGAAGAGCTGTTGTAGTATCACAGGGTGCAATTCCCATTCGTGTTCTGTGGAGACGTGTCTGCTGAGTGCATCGGCAGTAGTGTTGTGGCAGCCTGGTAGGTACGAAGCAATAATTTTTATGTGGTGTTGTATGCACCAATTCCACAACCAGATGGCCTCCATGCATAGGGATCGTGCTCCCCCTTGTCTGTTGATGTAAAACATACATGCTATATTATCCGTTAGGACCCGGATAGATTTGTTCTTTATGAGGGGAAGAAAGTGAAGGCAGGCTTGTCTCACTGCTCTGAGCTCTAGGAGATTTACGTGTAGACAGATCTCTGGCACGGACCAGAGATCTTATGCCGTGTCCTCGCCCCCCCCCCCAGATGCGCTCCCCAACCTATCAGGGAAGCTTCCGTGGTGAGCATGAGTGCTGGGGGGGTGTTGCTGGAAGGGAACGCCCATGCAGAGGTTCTCTGGTTTTGTCTACCATTGTAGAGAAGCTAGTATGTTCGCTGGAGGAGTTAGTAGCATGCAGTGCCTGTGCCTGCTGGGTTTGTAGTTGGAGATGAGCCAGCCCTGAAGACATCTCATGTGCAGCCTGGCGTACTTGACCATGAAGGTGGTCGCTGCCATGTGGCCAAGGAGCTGTAGGAAAATTCTTGCCTGTAGCCTGGGACGAACAGAGAGCGTGCGTATGAGATGTATGATAGCGAGGAATCTGTTGTGTGGGAGTGAGGCTCTGGTTCACACTGAGTCCAGGTGAGCTCCAATGAATTCGATCTGCTCTATAGGTGTCACAGTGGATTTCTGGACGTTTATTTGGAGGCCTAAGCTGTGGAAAAGGGAGATGGCAAAATGGGTAGCTTGTAGCGTCTCGTCGTATGAGTTGCCTTTGATGAGGCAATC
Source organism: Emys orbicularis (assembly GCF_028017835.1). Classification (NCBI taxonomy): domain Eukaryota; kingdom Metazoa; phylum Chordata; order Testudines; family Emydidae; genus Emys; species Emys orbicularis. The sequence goes on from NC_088685.1 coordinate 106,861,719, forward strand.
GTCTAGGTAGGGGAAAAGTATGATCCCGTGTCTGCGGAGGTGGGCCACAACTATGGCTAGGGTCTTGGAGAATACTCTCAGCACTGTGGAGAGACCGAAAGGGAGTACCCTGTATTGGAAATGGTTGCGTCTGATTGTGAATCATAGGAAGCGTCTGTGGGCTGGATGAATGGATATATGATAATAGGCGTCCTGTAGGTCGAGGGCTGTGAACCAGTCCCCTTGTTCCAGCATAGGAATTATTGTGCCCAGTGTGACCATCTTGAATTTCTGTACCCTTACGAATTTGTTCAGTCGGCGTAGGTCTAGTATAGGCCTCCATCCCCCGGTCTTTTTCTGGGTCAGAAAGTAGTGGGAGTAGAACCCTTTTCCTCCATGTTGTGTCGGCACAGGTTCCACTGCACCTAGCTGTAGAAGATGAACCACTTCTAAGCGAAGTAGGTGCTCGTGAGAGGGGTCCCTGAAGAGGGACTGGGAAGGGTAGGAGAGTAGGATATAAAAGGGATAGAGTAACTGGACTGAACTATTTCCAGGCCCCAACGGTCCTGTGTAATCTGCTGCCAGGCATGGTGGAAAACCTGGAGGCGGTGGCCAAATGGGCAAGTAGGCGGTGGAGTGAAGGGGTGGTTGTGTAGACCCTCGACCAACGCTTCAAAATTGTTATTTCCCAATGGGTGGGAGGTAGCTGTTTGCGCTTGGTTTTGTCTGCGCCTAGGAGGTCTAGGGCGATACCTGGGTATATCGTATGGTCTGGGCTGAGGCCGGTGATACTCTTGTGTGCGTGGCCTCTGATAAGGTTGATACCGTTGTCTCCTGGGAAGGGATGGGTAGATGCTAGAGTCTTTCATGGTGTGAAGGACTTCGGCGGTTTTCTTGGAAAAGAATTTATCTTTATTAAAGGGGAGGTCCTCCACTTTGGTCTGCAGGTCTTTGGGGATACCGGATGCAGAGAGCCAGGAAGATCTGCACATAACCACTGCAGTTGCAGTAGTGCGGGCTGCTGTGTCCGCCATGTCTAGAGATGTTTGTAGGGCCATTCTGGAGACCAATTGACCCTCGACGAGGACTGACAAAGTCTGCTCTCCTGTCCTCTGGGATATGGGAGGTAAAATCAAAGTCGTAGCTTGCAAGTAGGGCGGAATAGTTTGCAATTCTGAACTGCAGAATGGAGGAGGTATAAACCTTGGGCCCAAGATGTCAAGGCGTTTGAGGTCCTTGTCTTGCGGGGTGGGCCGGTAGTGTGGCTGTTTCATTGTGTGTCGCTGCATCCACTACAAGAGAATTTGGTTGTGGATGAGAGAATAAGAAGTCTACGTCCTTAGCAGTAACATAATATTTACGTTCAGCCTTTTTGCAAGTTGGTAAGATAGTGGCTGGGGTCTGCCAGAGTGTGTCAGCTGGTTCTAGGAGTGCTTCTGGATGGGAAGCGCGATCTTTGAGGGCGCAGAGGGTTGGAGGATTTTGAGGAGTCTGTGTTGTGTCTCCTAGACCTCCTCTAAAGGGATGTCTTGGCTGAGTGCCGCCCTCTTGAAAAGTTCCTGGAATTGTTTAAAGTCGTCCATATTCTATGGAGGCAGAGGCATAAGGGCTCCGTCTGGAGCTGATGGAGAGTTAGGAGTCGTCGAATCAGGGTATGGTCCGTAGCCCACTTCTTCAGAGGGGGGTTCAGGTGCTCTAGAAGTAGATGGAGCTGGAGCTTGTGGTCTGGTGGAAGAAGCATGAGGGCGAGTGGCAGCAGGAGCTGTCCAAGGGTACCACTGAGGCCAAGGCATGGGATAAGAGAAGTTAGGTGCCGCCCACAGGGGAGGGGGCCAAGTAGGGAAACTGAGGCTAGTGGTTGTGAGCCGTGACCTGAGGTGCAAAAGGTTCTGGTGGAGGAGGAGAGGGAGGTGGGGAGAACTCCGCCTGCTGCTGCATATCAGGCTCGCTGTCAGTAAAGGTAGCCAGGTCAGGTGGCGAGAGCGGCTGGTCAAAGAGTGAGCACTGTGTGTCCAGGAGCGGAGAGTTAGGCTCAGGTGCCACTGAGAGGTCGTCCTGACTGAGGAACTGTTGTTGCTGCTCCCTGGGCTGTGATTCCGCTGCACGCGATCTGTGCTCAGAGGCGTGCACAGACTTTTGTTTGACTTTTCCTGGTGCCGCGGGCTGCTTGTAGGCTCCCTGCGGGAGGTCCGCTGCTGCTATCTGAGCGGAAGGCAGGCTCAGTGCGGACGTTCTTTTTGGCACCGGGGCATAGCACGCTGTCGGCACCGGGTCTATTTTCGGTGCCGAGGAGACCTTCCTGGTACGGGAGGTCGGGTCCCTGCCTCTGCACTCCATAGGAGCCATGGCTGAGGTGCGGGGACGGTCGGAGGAGCCTGCCTTTGGCGCTGTCAGCTCTGAAGGTAAGGATCTCACAGGAGTCCCTTTACCCTTATGAAAGTCTCTGCACAGAGACAGTTGGGCTTCCTGCCTCTTCGCCTGAGAGGGTGAAGCCGTGCTCCCAATTGGTTCAGACCTGGGTGGGGTGCATGAGGGAGAGGGTTTGCCATTGCCCTTCTCCAGAGGTGGCCGTTGCAGGGATTTCTGCACGAGAAGCATTTTCAGCCACAGGTCCCTGTCACGACGAGCCCTGGTTTTGAGGCTCGTGCAAGGGACACACTTGGCAGGGAGGTGTGTCTCACTGAGGCACTTCACACAATGTGAGTGTCCATTGGACCTTGGCACAGAGTCCTGACAGGAAGCACATTTCTTGAATCTTGAAGCCCCTGGCATTATTGCGCTAGGAATGCGTCTCAGCGGGAGACAAACTTGAAGAAAAAAGGTTTGTTTGTTTGTTTTAAACTAAGTAACTATTCTAAAGGAAGGGAAACAACTGGGATGTTACTAACTAACTATTTCTATGTTCTTTGTAATTGTTTCCTTCAGAAACAAGGGAAGAGGATCAGCACTGCCCCGCGTCCTGTCTTCAGCCGAGGACGGTTGAGAAGGAACCGAGGGAGGCATGGGACGCGCACGCTCAGGCACACTCTAATGAGACCGCAAGACAGCAGTTGAGCGTGTGCGTCCCGACCAGGCACTGCTACCGAAGATCTCCAATCAACAGCACCGGGATGCACTGTCACCTGGAGTGGAGCACTCACAGGAACAGCACTCGAAGAAGAACTCTTGCATAGTCCCTCTTCAGAGGGAGAAATTCCCTGGGGCAGGGAGAACTAAACTAACTATAAAACACTAAAAGCATTAAAATATCACACTATTAAAAAGTATTTACAAGTTATATTCACAGGTTCACACTAAAGGAAAAATGGTGTGGACACGGAGGACTCTGACTCAGGCCAGGCAGAGGTAAGAAGAAACTGGAGAGGTGTTGGTCCACATTGCCCTTTACACTCTCAGTTTGGAGCACAAGGAGAACATCTGTGCATGTGTGGACCAATGAACACTACTCACAATTTCTGGACTCAGGTGCATGGTGCACATGCATACCCACGTGTGGAACACACACAGGGACCATCATTTGCAAAAGAACTAGCTTTTCTCTGCAGGCCTGTGCTGTTGGCTGCCTCCAACCCTTGTTTGTTTGAATCACAGACCACTGACATTATTTTGATCTCTTTGGGGGGGGGGGGAAGGGAGGATCATCTTTTCTCTTAATTCCTTTACACTTAACATCAGAATCCTCATGATAGTACTGAGATTGGGGATAACGATTTGCAGCTTAAACTGTGCTTTAGTGATTGATCTGTTTCTACAGAAGAAAAGTCTATTCTAGAAAACGTGTAACTATTGAGCTGTAATACACTAATTTATTATGGGTGGCACAGGTAGCAATACCTATAGTTAATGATGATTAAAAAATTCAGAATCAAGCATTTAATATTTCAGCCCAAATGGCTAAAGTTTGGCAACGTGATAGGCAACCGAAAACATGATCTATAATGGAAAGTGTTGGGCAACCTTAACTATAGGGAGAGCTATAGGCTATTCATCAGTTAGAAGTTATCTAATTGTTTCCTGGATTTACAACACTACCAAGCAGCCCTATTTTTCATAATATGATAAGGGGGAGAAATTTGCTACAAGTTAGTAAGGCAGAAAGAGAACAGGACTATGCTGATGCCAATAGACTCAAGGTTAGAAATTCTGGTCTCCATTATATCAACAATAATCCAGAATAACTCCACTAGCAGGTATAACTGAGGAAAGAATTGGGACCAAGATATGTAGAGATACTGCCTGTGAACACTAACCATCACCACATGAATTTACTGGATTTTTTTTTAAAAAGGATAAATGTTGTTTTTGGGTAGGTTAAAAAAAGAATGTTGGATAGCTTTTTGGCAGGGTTTGGAAAGGGAAAGATTGATATATATCATCATGTGATGCAACTAACACAGCTGGGACCTCTCAGTGTAACATCACTGAAAAATTACCATGTAAGGAAGAAGTCAAAGGGAAACTACAATATTCATCATGGTTCCTGCTGAGAACTAGGTAAGATGTGGTTGATGTAGTTTAAGGAATTGATTGTAGCTGTCAAAGTAAAAATAGAAAATTTGAGATCACCCTGCTGGATGTAGTGATTTGGACTGAAGGTCCCATCCAACACTGCCTGTGATAAATAGTGGACTACAAGCATAACACGTCAAGAGTCGAAAGGACATGAAAATTTTTTGTCCCACCTCATATTGTAGGATAACACTTTCATCTGGGGAACATCAAGTCAGACTGGGGAAGGAAAATGGTGGCTCTTAAGAAAATAAAATATATTTTATAATTATTTGCTGACAATGAAATGCACTGTTCAAAAAGGATAGAAACACTATGTAAAATGAATGATTCTCAGGGTAGCGACCATCTGTGTTTGTACAACACTTTAGCACAGTGGGTTCTGATCCGTGTTTAGGGACTCTAGATGCTACCACATGGAGGTGGTGGTGATGATGAAGAATTGTTGACAAGAAAAACATTAACACTATGTCTACCTGAAGAAAAAGACTAAAAGCAAAAGAAAACAAGAATACATTACTGAGCTGTAGGCATATTACATAGGGAAACAGAATTGTGGATATTTGCCTCATAAAGATACCCTAATATCGTTTTTAAAAGTTGCTGGATATAATAGGAACAGAATTTAACTTGGAAAACATACAAAATAAACTTTTAAAAAATCCTATATATTATCAACCCTCTAAGAAAAACACTTTTCATCAACATCTTGTGCCTAAATCATCTGTGAGCTTGTAAACTCGATAATATAGTAGTACACATTCTGGTACATTGGACACAAACTAAAAATATTACATATTACTAAACTGTGAGTCAGTTGGCATGACTCCACAGATATATGAGCAAATGTACTCTAATGACGTTTGATGCACAGTCATGGACCCTTGAAATTTAATCAGATCCATTATTCCTTTTAAGTGTACATCATTTAATTAGGATGCAAAAATTGTGGTACCTGAAAGGATACAGGAAACTACCAATCTCAGTCCTGTCTCTTTTCAGGAACACTCCCAATCTGTTTGAACCTAGGAATTTAGCATGCCAAGTATCATTAACAGACCAGATCTTGCTATGCAACGGGAGTAAAGCAGATTTGTACTAATACACCAGCAGACTCACCATAAAGCTGATATTTCCAGCCCTGGGAGCATCATCTCTGTAGAAGGAAGAGCTTCTTGTGACACGGAATCAACACAGAGAATCCAATGCCATCGCTCTTCTTAATACTAGAATTGGGGGCATGCTTGGAGAAAGAATAGCTTGTGTAAGTTAGAAGAGCCCCTGGGCTATGGGGTGTGGCTCTGCCTATAGCGGTCCTAAGATTGGAGAAATAGAAATGTACTTTATGCCATATTTGCATCTCTCCTCACAATTTTGTCCTGCGTTTCCCAGCCACAGTCAAGGAGGTAGCCCAATACATTTTCCCAATTTCCAAGCATTAAGAAATGAAGAAGCTTGCCAAGTTTTCAGCATGCCACACTGCTACGAACACGTAGATCCAAAAAAACTGATGAACTGATTTCTATAATCAATCAATCATGCATGATGGTGGTGCAAGTGTCTTTTTGGGAAGGATGCAATAGCAACAAGGAATTTCTGTTGGTTAAAGTTAAGGTTGACTGCAATTTGGCTTTGAATATAGAAGATTTTACTCCAAGCTCAACCAAAATCCTGATACACAAGTTTGGGCCATATATTTTTCAAAGCAAATAGAAGCACCACATAGTACCAGCAATGCATATTGGTTTCTCCCTTCCTCCTTATGGCCACTTCTGAGAATGTCCTACCACAAGCTAAAAGTGAAAAATGCTTCTCTTATGATGAAGCTCCACTCCCTTCCATACCCTCCTCCAGCGAACAGGCTTTTATATCCCCTTTCTTATAGCCAGTACAACTCAGACCGTGCCCAGCTCACTGCCATTTCCCCTCTCAATGCAGCACTCCACTCAGGACAAACCATCCCATTATGGCTCTCTCTCTCAATGAAATTAAACCAGGCATAAATTAAGTCCAGTACTTTAATTTGCTAAATCAACAGCATAAGCAAAAGAACATTCTGAGCAAGGTCTTTAACCTTTTCAGAGTGAACTAGTTCTATTCATTTTTGAGATTCAAAAATGCATTATTTAATAAAGAGAAACTAATGCTTTTTCAGACTAGATTTAACTGCCAATATGTCTTTAATTATGGGCAGGGCGAACTGAAATTCCCATACACCTGTGTAATCACGATTAGGTGGCTCTGTCTGTAGTGCCTTTTTAAAAATGTGATAGCAAGTAATTAACAAAGTAAAATACTTAAGGTAATAGCTAACTAATCCTTATTCTGGTTTATTAGGTTTAGATTGACTAAGTTTGGTATTGGTTTTTACTGTTGCAATAAATATAACAGAATAAGTTTTGCACAAGCAGGTCACTAGTTAGGAAAAAGAATTTTTTTTGGGGGGGGGAAGGGGGGTACAGGTAACATTGTTTCCTTTGTTGATAAGATTATTGGCCCTAAAATGGTGCACTCTACTTTCTTTCTGTCCAGTGCCCAGTTACAGTACTTTGTTCTGTTCCCAAGTTAGGGAGACAGTGAAGTTCTTAAACGTGAAACTATATTATATGTATCTTGACAGTGCAGTCCATCTTTTCCTATATGTACCAGAAATTCACAGTGACATGGAAGAAATTAAAAGGATGGTCTTAAAACAGGTCTAATTTTAACTCTACCAATCTATTTTATTTGGATTCACTATGTGTGTATACATTCTTTCACTCTTATAAGTTCTTCAGGTATTGGAACTTAAGGATCTTACTTCCAGAGAGCAGGATTCTGGCAATGCAATACTACACTGGCTCACAAGAACAGTGCGAGGATAGCATGAGGAGGATAACTATTTGGAAAGAAACCTAGTACACTGGATTAGTGTATGTGGTGTGGTGCATGTGAATCAGCCCACCTGAGAAATTGATTTCAATAATGTTCAAATCTTCTTTTTGGGGAACCAGGTGATTTTTCAGTATGGAGGACAGTTAAATTATATTTCAGTGATGATTCAAAGTGTGTTTGTGAATGGCTCAATGGTTCCATGCTAGAACAATAACTTAACATACGAACAGCCACACTGGGTCAGCTCAATGGTCCATCTAGCTCAATATCCTGTAACCAACAGTGGCCAGTACGAAAGCTTCAGGGGGCGTTTACAGAACAGGGCAATTTGGAGACAGCCACCCAGTCTTCCCCTCCCAGCTTCTGGCAGTCAGAGGTTTAGGGTCATCCAAGCATGGGTGACACCCCTGACCATGTTGGCTAATAGCCATTGATGGACCTGTCCTCCATGAATTTATCTAATTCTTTTTTGAACCCAGTTATACTTTTGGTCATCATAACATCCCATGGCAATGCATTCCACAGGTTGACTGTGCATTGTGTGAAAAAGTACTTCCTCTTGTTTGTATTAAATGGGCTACCTACTAACTTCATTGGGTGACCTCTGGTTTTTGTACTGTGGGAAAGGGTAAATAACACTTCTCTAGTCATTTTTTCCACATCATTCATTATTTTATAGACCTTTATCATATCCCTCCTTAGTCATCTCCTTTCTAAGCTGAACAGCCCTAATCATTTTAGTCACTCTTCATACAGAAGCTATCCCATGATCAAGGGTATCTTTGTTGCCCTTCCCTGAACCTTTTCCAGTTCCACAATATCCTTTTGGAGATATAGCGACACTATTCAAGGTGTGGGTGCACCATGGATTTATATAGTGTCATGATGATATTTTTCGGTCTTATTTTCTATCCCTTTCCTAATGGTTCCTAACATTCTGTTAACTTTTTTGACTGCTGCTGCACATTGAGCAGATGTTTTCAGAGAACTAACTTAATTACTCCAAGTTCTCTCTCTTGAGTAGTAACAGCTAATTTAGAGCCCATCATTTTGCATGTACAGGTCTGTCGCATCTTAGGCGCATTTAACATGTGCGATTTCAGCCTTACGCGGTCGGCAAAAACAAAAACAAAAAACCCCAAAAAGAGAAAAATAACAATTTAAAAATACTGTTTCTGTAGTGCGGGCGATTCCACCCGCCATTACACTCAACGTAATTTTGACTATACGCGATTTTTGCTTTAGGTGCTGACTGCGGAACGTAACCCCAGAGACAGACCTGTATATCTGGGATTATTTTTTCCTATGTGCATTTCTTTGCATTTATCAATATTGGGCAACAAAATAGCAAATGAAATTCAGTCTCCCAATTTTGTGAGATTCCCCTGCAACTCTTCGCAGTCAGCTTTGAACGTAGCTATCTTGAATAATTTTGTATCCTCTGAACCAGGGCTTTGGAGCTGTGCTCCGGCTCCACTCCAGCTCCAGGCAAAAAACCTGCAGCTCCACTGCTCTGGAGCTGCTCCGCGCTCCAGCTCCGGGCTCCACTCCAAAACCCTGCTCTAAACACTTTGCCACTTCACTGTTCACTCCCTTTCCAGATCATTAATGAATACATTGAACAGCACAGGTCTTAGTACAGCTCCTTGGGCGGACTTTGCTATTTACCTCTGTTCATTGTGAAAAGTGACCATTTAGTTCTACCCTTTGTTTCCAATCTTTTAACCAGTTACCGATCTATGAGAGAACCTTCCCTCTTATTCCATGACTGCTTAGTTTCCTTAACGGTCTTTGGTAAGGGACCTTGTCAATGGCTTTCTGAAAGTCCAAGTGCATTATATTGACTGGCTCACCCTTGTCCACATGCGTGTTTAAACAAAAGCCATGTGGACTATTCCCGAACAAATCATGTCCATCTGTGTGTCTGATAATTCTGTTCTTTTCTATACTTTCTATAGGGTTACCATTCGTCCTGATTCCCCCGGACATGTCCGGATTTTTGAGCTAAAAATAGCGTCCGGGGGGAATTTGTAAATATCCGGACTTCCCCCCCCCATGCAGAGCGCGCGCGGCTAACAGGGCAGCCGGCCGGATGGTGCCACTTACATGAGGCTCTGACAGCCAGAGAGAGCCCTTCCTCCTCTCCCCTGCAGTTGAGATCACTCCCTCCCTGCATTCGCAGATCGCCTCCGGCAGTCTGGAGCTCCTCCCCCGCTCCTCCTCCCCTGCCAGCCAGCCTGCCGGGACGAACGGCTCAGGCCGTTCCTGAGCAAGTTCACAGAGACATTAGGCGAAGGCCAACAACAAGGGGGCCAGGGGGTCGGAGAAGGGGCAGGGAGGTTCTGGAGGGGGCAGTCAAGAGATGGGGGGGGGGTTCCTGGGGGGGGGGTGGATAAGGTTTTGGGCAGTCAGGGTACAGGTAGGGGGTAGGGTCCTGGGGGGCAGTTGGGGGGGGTCTTAGGAGGGGGCAGTTAGGGGATAAGGAACAGGGAGGCTTAGGTAGGGGGTGGGGTTCTGGAGGGCAGTTAGGAGCAGGGGTCCCAGGAGGGGGCAGTCAGGGGACAAGGAGCGAGGGGGGGGAGTTCTGGGGGGGCGGGAAGTGGGAGGGGCAGGGGCGGGGCTAGGGCAGGATGGGGGGCGGGGCTCCTCCAGTCCTCTTTTTTGCTTGCTGAAATATGGTAACCCTACTTTCTACCAATTTGCCCAGGACTGAAGTTAGGCTCACTGGCCTGTAATTGCCAGGATCACTTCTGAAGCTTTTTTTAAAAATAGGTGTTACGTTAGCTACCTTCCAGTCATCTGGTTTAGAGACTTGTTTCACCTATAGGTTACATACTATAGTTAGCAGTTCTGTAATTTCATATCTGAGTTCCTTCAGAACTCTTGGGTGAATACCTGCTGGTCCTGGTGACTTATTACTCTTTAATTTATCAATTTGTTCTAAACCCTCTTCTATTGACACATTAGTGTGGGACAGTACTTCAGGTCTGTGGCACAAAAAGAGCTCTGATGCAGGTATCTCCCCAACATCACTGCAGTGAAGACCTATGCAAAGAATTCCTTTAGCTTCTTTGCAATGTCCTTGTCTTAGTGCTCCAGTGGCCCCACAGTCTGTTTGACGGGCTTAGTGCTTCTGATTTTTTACTGTTAGTTTTTGCATCTTTAGTAAACTGTTTCTCAAACTCTTTCGTGGCCAGCCTTATTATACTTTCACACTTAATCTGCCAGAATTTTCACTCCTTCCTATTATCCTTAGTAGGTTTTGACTTCTAAATTTTGAAGGATGTCTTTTTGCTTCTAACAGCCTTCGTTTCTCTGCTGTTTAACCATGGTGGCAGTCATTTAGTCCTTTTATTATCTTTTCTGATTTGGGGTATACATTTAGTCTAAGCCTCTATTATGGCGTTTTTAAATAATCCCTATGCTGCTTGCAAGCATTTAACCCTTGTGACAGCTCCTTTTACTTGTCATCTAACAAGTGTCCTCATTTTTGTGTAGTTTCCCTTTTTAAAAGGGAAATGTTACTGTGGTGGGCTTTTTTGATATTATTCCTCCTATAAGGGTATTAAATTATATTATGAGCACTATAACTGAGAGGTTCAGCTATAGTTCCCCTTGGACCAGATCCTGGGCTTCACTTAGGATTGAATCAAGAATTGCCTCTTCCCTTGCTAATGACAGTTCTAGGAAACATCTCAAAGACCCTATATACTAGTCAGTTATTCAAACAAGCTCATTTTGGGAATGATCCAAGATGGAACACTAGGACTAGCACTGGAAATTGTCCCCCCCACCCTCCATGAGAGATGTGTGAACAGAAGTTGGAATGAGTAAGAGACACAAAACAGTAAGCAATTTGGGACAAGGACAGTGTCCTCCAATAGGCCTCTACAGCACACAGCACTTTTAGGTGCTGCTATACTATAGCCAAATGCAATTAAACAATTTAGTTTCCAATGAAATATATTAACTTATCCTTCTTTACAGTAATATTTCAGGCGTCTATCCTGGAAGCACTTACGCATATGCTTAACTTTATATGGGAGTAATCTCCCTGGAGCCAATAAAATATACATCTAAAGTTAAGCACATTCAAAAGTGCTTGCAGGACTAGGGCCTAAATTGTCACAGGAATGCCCCATGTACAGTGGAAGCTTACATAACAGATTAGATCTATTTAACATGAGGCCAGAAGATACCACTGTGGTCATCTAGTCTGATCTCCTGCATAACACAGGACACCAGACTTCCCTGAATTAATTCCTGTTTCACAGATGAGATGTAGAAAATGAACCTGTTATGTATCAGTTATATAAGCTTTCCAGTGTATGTAGTGCATTCCTGTGCCAGTTCACGCCCAAATTCTGCAAGCACTTTTGAACACACTTAACTTTATGTATATGTTCCATTGGCTTCAACAGGGCAACTCACAAATGTAAAGATAAGCACGTGCATTAGTGCTTGCTGAATAGTCTTATGGCCAGTTTTATACAGGAGGTCGGACTAGAAAATCACGTTGGTCCCCTCTAATAAAAGATAATACTGTGATGAGGGGGAACCTCTTGTTAGCTAAGTTAAACAATGAGAAGTCCAGTGGCACCTTAGGGCTTGTCTAAGCCCTACCCGCCGGAATGACGGGCAGTGATCGATCATCACGTCTAGTATAGACGCGATAAATCGACCGCTGAGCGCTCTCCCGTCGACTCCGGTACTCCACCAGAACGAGAAGCGCAAGCGGAGTCAATGGGAGAGCATCAGCTGTCGACTTACCGCCGTGAGTAGATCTAAGTACGTCGACTTCAGCTAGGCTATTCACATAGCTTAAGTTGCGTATCTTAGATCGACCCCACGCGGTAGTGTAGACCAGCCCTTAAAGACTAACAGCCGGACTCCTCGCTGTTTTTGTGGATACAGACTAACACGGCTACCCCTCTGATATTTAGCTAACTTAGGCCTGGTCTACACTAGGGGGAGATCGATCTAAGTTATACAACTTCAGTTACGTGAATAACATAGCTGAAGTTGATGTACTTAGATCTACTCACCCCGGTGTCTTCACTGCGGTGAGTCGACTGCTGCCACTTCCCTGTCGACTCTGCCTGCGCCTCTCGCGGCGGTGGAGTACAGGAGTCGACGGGAGAGAGCTCGGGGGTCGATCCAGCGGGTAGTGTAGACATACCCTTAATTATACCAAAAAAGCCTTTAATCCCAATAAACACAACCCAGCTAGAGACTGAGGACTTGTCTACACAGTGGGGTAATGCACTCTACCGGGGTGCGATTTCCAAAGCACACTCACATGTTGCATATTAATTGGTTTGTGTAGAGCCTGCTGGTGTGCTTTAATGTGGTGCTGTTTGAAACTTGTTAAAGTGCACCAAGGAACCTTTAGTGCACACCAGCAGAATCTAAAGGTGCCCTATTGCACTCTAACCTAGTACTGTTTCAAACAGCACTACATTACTGTGTACCAGCAGGGTCTACACGGGCCAATCAACACACACGTGAGTGTGCTTTGGAAATCACACCCCTGTAGAGTGCATTAGTCCACTGTGTAGCCAAGCCCTCATATACTTCATAAATTGAATAGTGTATGATACTACTGAACTGGTTATTTTTGTTGTAAAAATGTTTTCACTGAAAAGATAATGTTTTTACTGTAACACAGTTTAGCTGCAATGTAACTGGAAAAACATTCACAAGTCATGCCAACGTAGTGATGCAAGTAAGTGCTCAGAATTGCACCAGTGAAATGTATTCGTTCCACAATGAAGCAAAACTATCAGACAGCAAAACAATAAAAGAAATCACTGAAGAAGATAGTCAAAAAGAGTTAACATTTTTCAATATTCATAATGTAGAATTTAATGTTTACCATGTTTTGTGCCCCTGTACCAACATCCTGTTTTGCTCAACTTTTTAAACCAGAAGAATAAGTGAAGGTTAAAGCAAGGAAAACAGGCTTTGGACCAGGCCCTTAAACATTAAAGAACAGTTTTAGTATGTATCTACTAATTGTCAAAATGAATAGAATTCTTCCTGGCAGAAAGGCAGATTGAAAAACTATTTGAGGCCAAAGGACAGACTGATATGAAAAAGGCTACTTAAGTGTTTTTCCAAAAATATTTCCCTAAACATTCAATAATACAGGATTTAAAATACCTTTTCTTTTTTATGTAACTAAAATGCTGGTCAAATAAATAACAGCTTTAATGTAATATTAATATTTAATATGTAATGTTAATATTTGTCTGTAAAAGCACATTATAGATTAAAAGTAATAGGTATTTATTATTTTTATTAAACACTTAAAATGATTAAAGAATATTGCACATCATAATTTGTTAACTAACACATTCTGAATATAATAAAGTGAAAAATCCCAAACCCTTTTCCTCTCTCTTAGCTGTTTCTATTGCAATCATTTTCCTCTCTACATAAAACAACTGCAAGAGGTTCTAAATCTACTCTGGTTAAAAAGGTAGCCCATCAGCTAGCTGATTTTTTTTTTTTTTTAAACAATGCTGCGCTTTGTAATGGAACATGACTCAGAAACTTACTGTCTCCTAGCAGCTGATCCAGGTTGGCGTCTTCCATCCCACTGTCCCCTCTAAACAAAATGTTAGAAAATGTTTGTGTTTATATTCCTCTTCTCCTTTTCTCTCTCTCTCTCACCCTTCTCTCTAAGCCAGGCAAGCTACCCCAAATAACAAGTGAAGACTGATTAATCACCCTAAGTATGGTCTCCTACACAGCTTGAAGGTCAGTCAGGGTAAAAGCAAAGGGTGACAAGACATACAACTCTACACCCCACTGTTTTCAAATAGCCACCTTGTTCACTGAACCAAGCTCAAACCAAGAAAAAGCTCTTTTCAAAATATGCAGTCAGGCTCAAATTGAGGGGGGAGGGGGGAGCCTGGTTGAGAAACAGTTGCTAAGCCATCAACTCAGCATCAGGAGCAGTGAAAGAAATCTCATGTGGGGCCCCAACACCAAGCTTGATGGTGTAATAAAAAAAGTACACATTTTAGTGCAGGTTTTTAAGGAGTTCTCTATATTCACATAAAAGTTGGCCAATATGTGATCTGCTTAATCTTTGTGCTTGTTAAAAGCTTCCGCAACAATTCACTGGTTTTATAGTTTGGCTGGTCAAGGAGATGATGACTGACCACATCTTTTTGTTAGCTACTGACATGGATGCTCTGAGCACGTTGCAGGGTCTGAGGCCAGCAATATAATAAAATGCAGCAGCAATCCCATTCATAAAACCGATCTGCCTCCAAAGTAGTTTCCTACGAGATTACATTTCAAATATGAGATTTCTAAGGCCTGGTCTACACTAGGAGGTTATGTCGAATTTAGCAGCGTTAACTCTAATTAACCCTGCACCCGTCCACACAACGAAGCTATTTATTTCGACATAGAGGTCTCTTTAAATCGATTTCTGTACTCCTCCCCGACGAGGGGAGTAGCGCTAAATTCGACATGGTCATGTCGAATTAGGGTTGGTGTGGATGGAATTCGACGCTAATAGCTCCGGGAGCTATCCCACAGTGCACCACTCTGTTGACGCTCTGGACAGCAGTCCGAGCTCGGATGCTCTGACCAGCCACACAGGAAAAGCCCCGGGAAAATTTGAATTCCTTTTCCTGTCTGGCCAGTTTGAATCTCATTTCCTGTTTGGACATTGTGGCGAGCTCAGCAGCACTGGCAACGATGCAGAGCTCTACAGCAGAGGTGACCATGCAATCGCAGAATAGAAAGAGGGCCCCAGCATGGACTGATCGGGAAGTCTTGGATCTGATCGCTGTGTGGGGCGATGAGTCCGTGCTTTCGGAGCTGCGATCGAAAAAACGGAATGCGAAGATCTACGAGAAGATCTCAAAAGCCATGACGGAGAGAGGATACAGCCGGGATGCAACGCAGTGCCGCGTGAAAATCAAGGAGCTGAGACAAGGGTACCAGAAGACCAAAGAGTCAAACGGACGCTCTGGATCCCAGCCCCAGACATGC
Organism: Emys orbicularis; assembly: GCF_028017835.1. Lineage (NCBI taxonomy): Eukaryota > Metazoa > Chordata > Testudines > Emydidae > Emys > Emys orbicularis. The sequence continues at coordinate 106,877,094 of NC_088685.1, forward strand.
CGTTTCTACGAGGCACTGCATTCCATTCTAGGTGCGGCCACCACCACTACCCCACCACTGTCCGTGGACTCTGACGATGAGGTATTGTCGACGGCCACTTCCTCGGAGATGTTCGCGGACGGGGAAGATGAGGAAGGAGATGAGGAGGACGAGGCAGTCGACAGCGCTTTCAATGCTGATTTCCCCGACAGCCAGGATCTCTTCATCACCCTCACGGAGATCCCCTACCAACCCTCTCAAGGCGGTTACCTGGACCGTGAATCAGGGGAAGGATCAGTAGGTAAGTGTTTTAAACATTTATTTTGAACAGAATAGGAATGGTATCTTAACAATGGGTTTTTCATGATTAGTTTGCCCTAGGCGCTTTAATTTCTAGTCCTTGCCAGTGCAGCTACTGGAAAATTCTGTCAATATGTCCGGGGATAGAGCAGAAATCTTCCTGGGACATCTCCACGAAGGTCTCCTGGAGGTATTGTGAAAGCCTTTGCATTAGGTTCCTGGGGAGAGCGGCCTTATTGCGTCCTCCATGGTAGGAAACTTTTCCGCGCCAGGCTAGCAGCAAGTACTCCGGGATCATTGCCTCGCAAAGCATGGTGGCATACGGCCCTGGTGCTTTCTGGCATTCACGCAGCATGCGGTCTTTCTCTGTCTCCGAAATCCTCATCAGAGTGATATCACTCATGGTGACCTGCTTTGAATTAGGGGAATGTTAGTATTGGGACTGATTGCCTGTTCCTTTACATAACTGTAACCGGCCGTTTACAGCCACGCGGTGGAGGCGGGACAGGGGCAGCTTGCAGGGATCTTTCCCGGGGACAGCCGCGAGGGGGATGGGACAGGGGCAGAGTTCATGCTGGCCGGATTGCCAGCAGCAGGAACTGGCCAACGCTAGGAGCATTGCTTGGAACGTGAAAGGAGGGCACTGCTATAAATTAAGCTTTAAGTAGCCAAAAGTCTACGACTTACCATGTCCGCCTGCTAGCCGAATTCCGTTGTCCGGCCCCGCTTGTGTGATCTGTACAGCAAGACCCCAGGCACTCAATGGGAAGGCCGAAAATTCGACCTTGTACTGAGTGCGCATGTGATAGGTGCTGTGCATGGTCTTCTTCACAGAGAAAGACTATATTCATTGTTCGCAAAACTGTATCTTTGTGAGGAATTCACTCCCTTTTTCCCATCCCACAGCTATGAGTGTCTCCCGAGCTACCCCAGCATCGCCCTCCCAGAGGCTGGCGCAGATCAGGCGACGAAAGAGAAGGACACGGGACAAGATGTTCTCAGAACTTATGGGCTGCTCCCGAGCCGAGGCGGCACAGCAGACCCAGTGGAGGGAGAACATGTCGCAATACCAGCGATCACACAGCGAACGGGAGGACAGGTGGCGGCAGGAAGACCAGCAGGCGACTCAAACGCTGCTTGGACTAATGAGGGAGCAAACGGACACGCTCCGGCGCCTTATAGATGTTCTGCAGGACCGGAGGCAGGAGGACAGAGCCCCGATGCATTCTATCTCTAACCGCCCTCCCCCGCCACAAAGTCCCATCCCCCCCTCACCCAAAGTCCCAAGAAGGAGGGGCGGCAGGGGCCGTGAAAACAGTCACTCCACCCCTGCAGACTGCTCAAGTAACAGAAGGCTCTCATTCCCAAAGATTTGATAAGTCCTTTCCTTCACTCCAAAAGCACCTCACCCAAGCCCCCATCCCAGTATCATCCCCTAACTGTGTAGTTGTTAATAAAAATACGTTTCTGTTAATTACTGTTTCCGTCATGTTCTTTTAGAGGAGAGTGTGTTTGAAGCGGGGGAAGGGGGTTGGTAATTGGAGAGGACAGTCACCTTTACCAGGGTACAGACACGGGGGCAGGTTCAGCAGAAGGTCACACACACATTGCAGTCACTAGGCACCCTGGTCAGTCTGGGAGGTGGTTTTCATGTTCTGTGGGGGGGGGCTATGTGAGTTTGTGACGGGGGAGGGCGGTTACAGATCTTATGCAGCGGTCCTTAGCCTGGATGACAGAGCCACGCAGCAGGGGATATGTAACCGCCCTCCCCCACCACAAAGTCACATAGCCCCCACACACAGAGTCTCGAAAAGGAGGAGTGGCAGGCTCTGTTGAAACAACCAGTCCACCACTGCGGACCGCTCTAGGAGCAGGAGCCTGTCATTCCTCAAGTTTAGAAGCGTCCTTTCCATCACTACACCCGCTCCCCACCACAGTCTGCGTCCCAGTTTCAACACTTTACCACGAAATCCTTAATAAAGAAAACAGTGTTAATGAACAAAGTTTCATTTATTTTAATTTTAAAGGTGTGTTGGAAGGGGGGGAAGGGGGTTGGTAACTGGAGAGGATAGTCAACATTAACTGGGTAAAGAAAAGGGGGCAGGTTCAGCTTCTGTTTAAACAAACTTAATAGTCACAGGTTACCCTGCTCACTCTGGAACCTAGCTTTCAAAGCTTCCCGGATGCACAGCGCGTCCCGCTGGGCTCTTCTAATCGCCCGGCTGTCTGGCTGGGCGTAATCAGCAGCCAGGCAATTTGCCTCAACCTCCCACCCCGCCATAAACGTCTCCCCCTTGCTCTCACAGAGATTGTGGAGCACACAGCAAGCTGCAATAACAATGGGGATATTGGTTTCGCTGAGATCAGAGCGAGTCAGTAAGCTTCTCCATCTCCCCTTCAGACGTCCAAAAGCACACTCCACCACCATTCTGCACTTGCTCAGCCGGTAGTTGAAGAGTTATTTTTCACTGTCCAAGGCGCCTGTATAGGGCTTCATGAGCCAGGGCATTAGCAGGTAGGCTGAGTCCCCGAGGATCACTATAGGCATCTCCACATCCCCAAGAGTTATTTTGTGGTCCAGGAAGTAAATACCTTCCTGCAGCCGTCTAAACAGACCAGAGTTCCTGAAAACGCGAGCATCATGAACCTTGCCCGGCCATCCGACGTTGATAAAACGTCCCCTATGGTCCACCAGTGCTTGCAGCACCATTGAAAAGTAGCCCTTTCGGTTAATGTACTGGCTGGCCTGGTGGGCCGGTCCCAGGATAGGGATGTGAGTTCCATCTATAGCCCCACCGCAGTTTGGGAATCCCATCGCAGCGAAGCCATCTATGATCACCTGCACGTTTCCCAGGGTCACTACCTTTGAGAGCAACAGAGGGTCCTGTGGCACCTTTAAGACTAACAGAAGTGTTGGGAGCATAAGCTTTCGTGGGTAAGAACCTCACTTCTTCAGATGCAAGTAATGGAAATTTCCAGAGGCAGGTATAAATCAGTATGGAGATAACGAGGTTAGTTCAATCAGGGAGGGTGAGGTGCTCTGCTAGCAGTTGAGGTGTGAACACTAAGGGAGGAGAAACTGCTTCTGTAGTTGGATAGCCATTCAGAGTCTTTGTTTAATCCTGATCTGATGGTGTTTGCAAATGAACTGGAGCTCAGCAGTTTCTCTTTGGAGTCTGGTCCTGAAGTTTTTTTGCTGTAAGATGGCTACCTTTACATCTGCTATTGTGTGGCCAGGGAGGTTGATGTGTTCTCCTACAGGTTTTTGTATATTGCCATTCCTGATATCTGACTTGTGTCCATTTATCCTCTTGCGTAGTGACTGTCCAGTTTGGCCAATGTACATAGCAGAGGGGCATTGCTGGCACATGATGGCATATATAACATTGGTGGACGTGCAGGTGAATGAGCCGGTGATGTTGTAGCTGATCTGGTTAGGTCCTGTGATGGTGTTGCTGGTGTAGATATGTGGGCAGAGTTGGCATCAAGGTTTGTTGCATGGGTTGGTTCCTGAGTTAGAGTTGTTATGGTGCGGTGCGTGGTTGCTGGTGAGAATATGCTTAAGGTTGGCGGGTTGTCTGTGGGCGAGGACTGGCCTGCCTCCCAAGGTCTGTGAAAGTGAGGGATCATTGTCCAGGACGGGTTGTAGATCATTGATGATGCGTTGGAGAGGTTTAAGCTGAGGACTGTAGGTGATGGCCAGTGGAGTTCTGTTGGTTTCTTTTTTGGGCCTGTCTTGTAGCAGGAGGCATCTGGGTACACGTCTGGCTCTGTTGATTTGTTTCTTTATTTCCTTGTGGGGGTATCGTAGTTTTGAGAATGCTTGGTGAAGATCTTGTAGGTGTTGGTCTCTGTCTGAGGGGTTGGAGCAGATGCGGTTGTACCTCAGCGCTTGGCTGTAGACGATGGATCGTGTGGTGTGTCCGGGGTGGAAGCTGGAGGCATGAAGGTAGGCGTAGCGGTCGGTGGGTTTTCGGTATAGGGTGGTGTTAACGTGGCCATCGCTTATTTGTACTGTGGTGTCTAGGAAGTGGACCTCCAGTGTGGATTGGTCCAGGCTGAGGTTGATGGTGGGGTGGAAGCTGTTGAAATCATGGTGGAATTCTTCCAGGGTCTCCTTCTCATGGGTCCAGATGATGAAGATGTCATCAATGTAGCGTAGATAGAGAAGGGGTGTGAGTGGACTACAGCTGAGGAAGCGTTGTTCCAGGTCAGCCATAAAAATGTTGGCATATTGTGGGGCCATGCAGGTGCCCATAGCGGTGCCACTGGTCTGGAGGTATATATTGTCACCAAATTTGAAATAATTGTGCATGAGGATAAACCAACCCATACTCCATACTGATTTATACCTGCCTCTGGAAATTTCCATTACTTGCATCTGAAGAAGTGAGGTTCTTACCCATGAAAGCTTATGCTCCCAATACTTCTGTTAGTCTTAAAGGTGCCACAGGACCCTCTGTTGCTTTTTACAGATTCAGACTAACACGGCTACCCCTCTGATACTGGATACCTTTGAGAGCAGTAGCTCAACGACTGCGTTGGCTACTTGCATCACAGCAACCCCCACGGTAGATTTGCCCACTCCAAATTGGTTCGTGACTGACCGGTAGCTGTCTGGCGTTGCAAGCTTCCAGAGGGCTATGGCCACTCGCTTCTGGACAGACAGGGCTGCTCGCATCTGGGTGTCCTTGCGCTTCAGGGCAGGGGACAGCAACTCACAAAGTTCCAGGAAAGTTCCCTTACGCATGCGAAAGTTTCGCAGCCACTGTGATTCATCCCAGACCTGCAGCACTATGCGGTCCCACCAGTCCGTGCTTGTTTCCCGGGCCCAGAATCGCCATTCCACAGCATCAACATGACCCATTGCCACCATGATGTTCACGGCGTGGGGTCCCGTGCTTTGCGAGAGGTCTGTGCCCCTCTCAGACTTAATGTCCTCACCGCGCTGCCATTGCCTCCTCGCCCGATTTCTCAGCATCTGCCTCTGAAAAAGGTGGATGATAAGGTGCGAGGTGTTGACAACGTCCATAACTGCAGCGATGGTCGCAGCGGGCTCCATGCTCGCAGTGCTGTGGCATCCGCGCTGTCAATCACCAGAAAAGTGCGCGAACTGATTGCCCGCCGGCGCTTTCATGGAAGGAGGGCGGGAGTGAGGGTTGAATGACGACAGTTACCCAAAACCACCCTCGACACATTTTTTGCCCCAGCAGGCACTGGGGGCTCGACCCAGAATTCCAATGGGCAGCGGGGACTGCGGGAACTGTGGGATAGCTGCCCACAGTGCACCGCTTCCAATGTCGACACTTGCCCCGTTAGTGTGGACTCACAAAGTCGAATTACTGTCCTTAGTGTGGATACACACGTTCGACTTTGTAATATCAGTTCCACAAATTTGCTTTAAGGAAAATTGAACTACTCTCGTAGTGTAGACATACCCTAAGTTTTATGCAGCAAAATGATATTAAAACTGCATTGAAGCTTTCATTTGTTTTTTAAATATTAAGCTGTGGATGATCCTAAATCAGTAACTGAATATGGGTGGGATTTTCAAAAACACTCAGCAAATGCCTAACTCTGGTCCCCCGGAAGCCAATAGTATTCACTGATTTCAGTGAGAACAATATTAAGCCAACTCTGAGCGCTTTTGAAAATCTTAACCTATGCCCTGGCCAACACTACAAACTTATGTCGGTAGAATTACGTCGCTCAGGGCTGTCATACCAACTGAATTCCCAGTTTACACAGTGCTATGTCAACGGGAGGGCTACACCTCTTGGGGATGTGGAGTACCCATGCCAACGGGAGAAGCTCTTCCGTCGGCATAGGTAACATCTTCGCTAAGTGCTATGGCAGCCAGCCGCACTGCTACAGTGTGGTAAGTGTAGACAAGCCCTGCATGTGCAGCCTTAAAAATGTACGGTTCCCCTCCTTGGAGCTGAATTCTTCTGTACCACTCTGGGACAACTGGGATTAACCCAGGAGATTCTGGCTGTGTACTAAGTGACCAAGTTTAGAAACCACATTTAAATACATGCTTTAAAATCTCTTGTGGTCCAATGGGCTTCCATCCTGGCTATCATGGATTTAGTCAAACCATTAGAGTGTAAGGCCTGCAGGGCAAGACCTGTATTTGTGTTTTGTACAGTGCTGTAAAGATTGTCTGTGATTAATTAAAAATAGTTACATTAATATCTCATTCCAATCTGCCCTCAAGACCCACTATTCAATGATGCTTTTAGAAGACACGGTAAGACAACTTTTTATTAATTATTAGATAGATGATGAGAGAGACACAGACAGACACAGAGACAGCTATAGATATAAGCACAACTACAATTGATTGTATCCCTCCACGCCCCCACTAATAAATAGCCTGTATCTGAGACAGTGCCAAGATTTGCCTTCCATTAGACAAAGTAGTTTACTGACTGATCTATTAGTTTATTTTCTGTCCCATCAGCATGAAGTCCTGTTTGTTGCATACTTTTGTGGGTGTTACACATTCAGAACTTCCTTTTTCCTCTTACACTTGCTTTGCTTGCACAGCAGCTCAGTGCAATGACCATCTGGAGCTCAACATCAGGAATTGTAATCTGGGCTCTGATTTAAGTGCTGTAAATATGGGCATGCTGCCAGGAAGAGACACTCTCTCCTTGGTGAGATAGGCAAAGTAGTGGGGGAGAAAACAAAACAAAACCAAAAAACAAATTCCATGTCACATCACCACCATTTTTAAGGTTAAATCTAGCATGTGTTGACATGCTTGAAGAGCCAGAAAGAACAATCTGCCACTAAAGGTCCATGGAAATCCAAGTTTCTGAAGTAGTAGCAGCATCTTCAAAATGAGTTCCTCTTCAAATCTGCTCCCCTAATATGTCCAATGATATCATAATTGTATCTATGAAGCAGGAATTTTTCCAGAATAGCAAACGATTTTATTTATATAGTGACTCTCTAAGAAGGAGATGAACTAAATGCAAGATGTTAGTGATAAACTAACTATCTGTTTTGCTATCTATATTTTCTAAATATTATTTGTAGGCATTGGAGCAAGAAACTTTAAGAACATTGAAACAGGCTTTATAGTAAGAGCCCTAGAAGACACGGATGGTGAGAGCTACCAACTCTTCAAGAACTTCTGGGACTCAATGAAAAGTCTAGTTTAGTATTCTTAAAATTTCTTCCTCTGCTTCCTACAGATAATGAACTTATCAATAACACTGCACTTCCCCCCCCCCCCATCTTGTCAAGGAGGCGGTGCATGCTTATTATTTATTATTACTGTCATCATAGAAAAGAGTGGAATCTATTTTGTAAGAGACCATAACAACAAATATGTATGAAGACATTCCACCCCCCGCCCCCCATGTCTGGTGGCAGGAAAATAGCAGACCAAAATACCAAGATGTCTTCATTTCTCAGCACTCAGGTAACATCAGCCTGTTGTCAGCTGTAGGTGATAAAGGACTGGCACAGCAATGAGAAAAAATAAAGTGAAGAACAGATGTGGATATCTGCAAGTGCTCCCGTCTTCTGACAGAGACCCAGCATTAGAGAAAAGCGCAGTCTGAATACACATGGGCAGTATCCAGTGAGACTATAACTGAACTGCAGAGTCTTCTTGTGACTGTTGAATTATAAATAATTTTTCTTCAAAACTAAATATTCTATAATCATAGCACAGATTGTAGGACAATCATAACAGCCTTTTATAATTGCTACGTTTTAATAAATCTCAGTACAGTAAAGATGCCTGTCTCAAAAAAGAGGTTACTCTTGCATTTAGTCATGTTGGACCGAATTCATCTGCAGTTAACTCCACTGCGTTTCACCAGGGATGAAACATACCTGTGGAGTGATAAAAAGCTGTACACAGATTGCAGGGTTTTATGACTTGTCCTCAATCTCCCAGCCATAATTTGCTTTTGTTTCTTAAACCTATGCTGCTTTATTCTGGTTTTACCTTTTACCTTAAAACAAAACCCAAACCCCCCACAAATGCAGGAAACAAGCCCATTTAATTAATTTGTTCTTTCTCCCCTAAATGCCCAAAATATTAAATTATTTCCAGTTATCTGAGAACATCAATGCATTGTCCCCATCTCTAGACACACCAAATTAGCATACACAAGGAGCAAGCTGACTTCAATTATTTTTTTTAAAGTCAAAGTAGAGTCCAACACCATTCATAAAAATATTTACCTGCCTCTCTCTCTTTATAGACTTTTTTTTTAAATCACAGTTCAAATTCTGCCCTCACGTATGTACTTGCTTAAGTGTTTGCAGGATTGGAGATTAAAGAATTGGCCTCCATCTCTCTCTCTCCTCACTTCATATGCTAAAAGGTGTGAGAACTTGCTACTGACTTCCATGCTGAAATTCTCTGAAAGCAGTTTACAGGTTAACACATTAAGTATAGTTAATTCATTGACTGTGCACAGAAATGGAACATCCACCTCAATGCAATAGCTGTCCATACAAGCATTGCACATTACAACCTATTTTATTGGAAGAAAGAATAATTGCGGCCAAGACCCCACAGTTATCTTGTTTTTTTGTTTTTGTTTTTTTTTTAAAACTTCCACCATAGTCAGCGATGCATCTCCATAGCCCTGCACTGTGGTGTCAACACTTGGAAAAGACCCAAATTGTAGTGTGGCATTTTAACCCATGATGACCATCTGGTTCAAGAAGCTTATATAGATTCTGATGTTTTGCACCCCCCTCTCTCTCCCCCCAAGATTTAGATATGTTAAAAATAGTTGTGGATGGTTTCAAATGCTTTTTCAACTACTTTTGTTTAAAAATATTACCTAACCTTGAAAGCCAAAGCCAAACACTCCCTTAATCCTTTGTGTTCACGGGAGTCCTCTGAGGTCTTTAAAAAGCTGAAATTCTAACCTTCTGAAAGTAGATCACATGCCTGCGTAGTAGCTATGTACTAAATACTTCCACCACCTCTACCAAAAAAAAAAAAAAAATATCTAGTCACTCGCTAGTCACTGGATGAGCCTCATCCACTTCCAGGCTTTGATTTTAATGGAAGAACACTAACAGTTTCTAATAGAATACAACTTAAAATGTCATGTATGCAACACTGCAGATTCTGCTCAGCTAATACTGAAACTATCTCGTTATATTGGAAGGAAGACAGGAGACACTGGATGTGGTTTAATTAGGCCACAACTTTATTATTAACTATCTGTTGTGAAGGCCAAAATTATAACTGGATTCGAAAAAGAATTTGATTAGTTCATGGAGGATAGGTCCATCAATGGCTAGTAGCCAAGATGGTCAGATGCAACCCAATGCTCCTGGTGTCCCTTAACCTCTGACTGCCAGAAGCTGGCACTGGATGACAGGGGCTGGATCACTCAAAATTGCCCTGTTCTGTTCATTTCCTCTGAAGCGTCTCACATTGGCTGCCCTCAAAGACAGGATACTGGGCTAGATGGACCATTGATCTGACCCAGCATGGTCGTTCTTATGTTTTTATGAGTTCACTTCATACAAGTGTGCACATTTCCTTTTGTAATTCTTTTACTGTCTGCAGAAATATTGTAAATCTTTTACTGTCTAAAAAAATGCAGCAATTTCAATTCACTTCAGATATATTTCCAGTACTTTTTCATTCTCTTATTATATACAGGTTAAAAAACAGTTACGTCACCGTGTTCCTGAAAGTACCCTGAACAGTGACAAAGTTACATTGACTGTTCTATTCAGGTTCTTATACCAAACCTTTTTCCATGGTTTCTGAATGCATAGAAGCAAGACAGATATATGTTGGGGGAAAGGAAGTGTTATCATCCCCATTTTGAAGATGAGGAACTGACACACAGAGAGTAAATGATTTGTCCGTGGTCTCATGATTTTCTACATGGGCTTTTCTCATTCTAGTAAAATCTTGTCTACTTCCACGTACCCCTTGAACACTACTCCATTTGTCTCTTGAATACACTCCACTTCATAACCTCTTAGCTTTGAATGGTCATGATGCAAATATTAAAGGTAGCAGACTCTTCTGTTTTATAGAAACCCCTCTCTGAACCATACCTTACATACCCATGTCCCAGGCCATTATTCAAAATTTATACACAGATACCTCACAACTTGGCAAGGGAAAACATATCTGGTAAATATTTACAGGCTTCCTTGCAGCATGCAAAAATAGAGATTACTCCAAATCTGTTTTTTCTTGCATCATTTTACACAGACTTCGTTTTCACAACCTCTGTTTGCTTCCCAATAAAGAATTTTGATCACCATAGATAAATTGTCAAACATACTGGCTTCCGGGTTTCTATCATTCCCTAAGAGTAAGTGATACATGATTTCTTTTGCACTCAGATCTCTCTTGCTGTTATTGACTATGGCAAAACCCTTCAGATTGTCATATACTCATTACAGCCCATCAAAACCATCACCAAAATCCTCTCGTGCTTACATATTTCCTTTTGTACAAACTGGCTCCCAAAACACACTGACCTTCCACATAATTTGGATTAATTTTATTGCCATGTGTTTTAATTAGAAATCACTTTAAAAAAAAAAAAAAAATCTCATTGGCAAATTGTCACAGCTTAAACATGCACCCAGTTTTCTCTGATCATCTATCTGTTTTCCTGCAATTCCATGAAGCCCTTATGCCCAAAAGCACTGTTTCTGATTTCATGTCTTTTCATGATATTATGTTAACGTATGCTTCCATTTCCACTTTGGAATTTTGCAGCTAAAAGATAATACAGCATTATCTGTGACATCAATATTGCAAGGGATTTCATCTGAAGAAGCATTCGGTGGTGGTGCAGTGAATGAATGCAATAGCTTTTCACATCTGAAAATCTGGATTAAGTCAAAAATGAAAATGAGGTTGCTGGTCTTGGCCTACTTCCTAGGGGATGTTTGTTCACTTAATGATTCCACCCCCCGCACACATAAAATCTGGTATGATTTGCAGTCTATGCTCATGGCTAGATTAGCAGGGTGCTGTAGCTGTGGGGAAAGAAAAACTACCTAGAGCAGGGGTCGGCAACGTTTGGCATGCAGCCTGCCAGGGTAAGCACCCTGGCGGGCCAGGCCAGTTTATTTACCTGCTGACGCGGAAGGTCGCCGTCCCGGGCCAGTTGGGGCGGCGAGAAGCGGCGCAGGCGAGGAATGTGTTGGCCGCGGCTCTCCGCCGCCCCGATTGGCCCGGGACGGCGAACCGCGGCGAGTGGGGGCCGCGATCGGCCGAACTTGCCGCGACAGCAGGTAAATAAACTGGCCCGGCCCGCCAGGGTGCTTACCCTGGCAAGCCGCGTGCCAAACGTTGCCGACCCCTGACCTAGAGCATGGCCTCTAACTGGTGCTATCCATCCCTTATTTTCAGGAGCATTACATTTCCTTTCTAATGAGCCTCATTTTTTAAAAAATAATCATTCCAAGGAATATATCAGAATCATTAATCTGTAGCATTAAAGTTCAGCTTTTACTTTAGCAAGAACCATCTACCTTTAAAATACTTTCAGAGCAACCCCAGCATGGTGGGCAAGCTTTACTAATGCTACATCAGTATTTAAAATGGTTTCTTGCCAGCAGCAACCATAAAGTTACATGTGCCAGCCAACTAGTATCAATTCAGTATTATCAGTCCAGTTAGGTTATGTTACTGCTAAGCACATTAAATACAAATTATGGTGGAAAAATATTCTGAAAATGCACTATTTTTTTATAAAAAGACATTATTAATCATGTTTATCATGGTAGTGTGTAATGACCAACAAAGAGTGGGGCCTCATGTTGCTTGGCACTGCACAAAGAAGTGGGCAGTTCCTGCCCCAAAGAGCTTACAATCTAAATAGACAAGGCAGACACTAGGTATGGGAGGGATAGAACACACAAACAGAGTGAAAAATGTGACAAGCAAATGTTATTATGCTAGTTCCACAATATTTTTGGAGCATGGGGGAAAAAGAGGGTTAGTTAGGAAGGAATAAGCTAAATGGAAAGAAAAGTGAAGTTTCTATACTAATATGCACATAGGCCTCAATATATTTTTTAAAGTGAAATAACTGAGAAGAATTACCAGTAAACCCCACTAATTAGCCAGGAATAAGCCTCCACAATGATGTTTTATACATTCTTTCATCAGTATTATTGCTAGAGGGCAATAGAGGAGAAGAAAACATTTTGATGTCGATGATGTCACAGTTCTACATCCTAACCCCAAATCTATCAAATATTTTAGCAACCCAAAGCCCAGTCTGTATTGTAATAAAATCTTTTACAATAACCTAGCAGGTCTCATCATGCTCTGCTTTTCTTTGCATCTACCAGTCTTTCCAAATTTGCTGTAATTTAGGTCTGATCTTTTCAAAGTAAATGACTGTGTTGTTCTGAACAAGAAGATACCTACAATACGTTCCTAGGGTATGGCCACTTAATTGCAAAAAGTAGACTAGGCAAATAAAAAAAGGTTTTAGGACAAAAGTACAACTTCAGTATTAAATAAGTTATTGAAAAAGTTATGCACATTAATTATATTATATAATATGATAAACTGCTAAAGTTGTTTAATATACCATTCAGGTTTTTTTAAATGAAGTTTTCCATTCAAATTACAAGACAAAACATCACTCCTTGCGGTCTCATATCACTGATAGCACAAAACCTGTGATTTGATTATGTATTTTAGAAAAATCAAATCAACGGATGACCAGTGTAATTTGAAATCATTCTCCTACAAACTGATGCATTACATTAGACTCCAAACTAATGCATTACATTAAACTCAGTAAATTTGATTAGGAAAGAAATGCAAGGAAAAGAGGCTAGCTGTCCATTTTCTTAATGTGGATAACAATATTTCCATTTCCAAACTTTAAAATTAGAAAAACATTTAAAGGAAATATCTCAAGGAACATGAAAAATGAGGTACTTACCTATTTTCTCCATTACAGTGTATTTATGTGCATTTCAGAGGGTCTATCATAAATCCATAGCAAGATCCATATCATAACACCTGCACGACTTTAACATTCCTCAGTTTTCATCTTATACTAATCAAGCAACCCAAAAAGGAATGAAGAGGCTTTGTCAAATGTAAAGTTGAATATGCAACTTCAGAAATGGCAAAAATATGTCCTAACACAATACAGTTTTGAGGTCAAATCTGACTCGCTCTTACAATTTCAGGCCCAACTTCCGATCAAAATGGAGTTTGTCACATCCACAGCATAGGAGATTATTAATGAGGATAGGGAGGGGGAGAAGTCTGCTGAGTACTTCCCTGAGCACTACGTCAGTAGGTTGAGCTGCTTAATAGAAGCTAAGCCCAAAGCAACTGGTTACTGGTACTGGCAGCTGTCTACCACACTGCCCTACTTCCCATTTCAAAACACACCCTTTATAATAGATGCTTTGGTCTAATTGCTCAAACTTGTCTCAAAACAACAAGAAAAGGAGCACAACACAGCCTCCAATTTTGCCTGAACAAATCCCTCACTAAAACAAAAGTAAAACACCTCTTCTTTCAACTACATAATGAAAAGATTAATTTGTTGAAATACTGAAAATGTTGCGTTTTAAAGCAAAGAACATTACTTAATTTAGCACGGCACATTACCTTCAACGATGGACCTCGACACTTGCTTTTTACAGCGGAATACAACATTTTATGGATATCTGATATGTTACTACTATGGACTGTACAATTTTGGGTGGGTATTTCTTCAATTCTCGATTGATCAGTATTGAACACTGTGTTCTTCAGTGAGTGCAGTGCTATCACTGGAGTCACTGCTGTGTCCAATATTATGCATACGAATGTGCTAGTAATTTAGAGTAACAGCTAATATTAACTTTAAGAAAGAGTACATACAGGAAATATGGACTAAGTAATATCAAAAAAAGCCATCTTAGAAAGTTAACCACTGTATTTTGTCTAAATAATAATATTCTTTAAAAAAAAAAAAAAAAGAGTAAGAAAGTTTCATGACACTCAAGAAAAAATGACCACACAATTCTTTTAAAGTTTCCATTATCAATTTATAAGGGATCCGTAACTTACAAATGCAATTCTGTTAAATTGACATGATTGTGCCATGACATTTAGGTCTCAGCTTTCCAATAGCAGAGCTTTATAAGTGTTGCACTTTATAAATGTCCTCTTGAGCTGCAACAACTATTTTATTTATAACCATTCCAAGTGGCATGAGGACACTTCCTGCAATACATTACAACCACTGAATAGTACTTTCCTCTACAATTAGTTCTATTGAGCTCAATGGGGCTACTTTCAGAGTAAAGTACAAACTCAATTTGAGTAACGGTGGCAGAATGAAGAGCTTGGTGACCATTATAATGCAGAATTTTTATTTTAAATGGCAATGTAAAGCATCATTTCAGTATTCAAGCCTGCTTACTACACAAGCGTCAGTCCAGTCTGTGTCCCATAAAACAGAAAAACTAGTGGTTGCACATTTTTACTCATTAATATTGCAATATAAGGTCATCAAGAGTCTGAAACATAGGAATTTATTCTCTCACTGACATGTAGGGAAAATAAACTTGCTAACTCACCATCTAACGCACCGCCTACTTAGCATGCAAGTACAGAGTAAAAAGGAAACATGAAATACAATTAATCTGATTGTATTTATATTTAAGAAGTCATGTCATATAAATACTTTTTTTAAAGTATTTGTATATATGTTTTGTTAATATTTTACCAGACAAATAATTCCAATCACCACACATGCATAGCATCCGCTCAGTAGGCATATGCAGCCTCCCACTGCTCTAAGACCACTAGACATAAGGTACGTTGCCAAAAATAGCCACACAGCTATGCTGTAGTTGCTGCAGATTGTCCTACATAGATTTAGGCCATGCAGATGAGCAGCCTGGCTCCTAGAAAGGGCTGGATATTTACCTTCATCACAGGCTAGAATTGAAAAGATTTTGGCGGGAGGGAGTGTTCTTTCCACAACGTATTTACTACAGTTTATGAATAAGAATGATTTAGCTGAGTTTGAAAAGGTACGGTAGGCTGACTTAATTGAACTGAAAGCTGTGTGTGTGGAAGGGGGCAACCAATAGGGAGAGGACTATATTAAAATACTTAATGAAAAACAGAGTGGCAGCGTACTCCTATATAAGACTTCTATGCAAAGGTTTTAGATAAAGACAAGCTAGAAGACAGCGTCCAAAAAGCTCATTGTTACAGTACTGTGACCAGTGATGTGAATTCACATATTAACCACTTGATGAAGTGGGAGGCACCTGACAGTTGTAAGGTTTTAATTATCTGACAAGTTAGATATTCAAGGGGCTTCTGCCTTAACTTTCTGGTCATCCCTTGAGGTTCAAGAACCTTATGAAAGGGAACTATGACAAATTCATTTTTCTCAATAATGTGTGTCTGTGACTGGAGCTAAAGAACACTATTTTCTTACAATAGTGAGCCACTGCTATCTCAATGGATATTATCCTCCAAGTCACCACTGGTTTAACAACTGGAAGATGTACCAGACTTGTCAAAGGGATCCCAGCCTGTGTCAGCTTGTTGACGCAAAATGGATTTCCCTGGATTAACAGAAGATTGGCCTGGACTGACAGGGTGTCTTCACCCATTCCAATTGGAACAGCAGAAAGAAAAGAAAAAAAACAAAAAAACAAAAAAACTTCAGTTCCAGGTAAAATTTGTTTTATAGGGCTGCCAAATGAGAGTCATATGCAGTAATGTCGTAGCCATGTTGGTCCCAGGATATTAGTGACAAGGTGGGTGAGGTATCATCTTTTATTGGACAAACTTCTGTCAGTGAGAGAGACAAGCTTTCGAGCTTACACAGAGCTCATCTTCAGGTCTGGGAAATGTACTCAATGTACAGTGATGTGAGTAATGGAATACAGAACACAGAATTTGGTGGTTGAGAACCAATCACCTTCTTTCTTTATTGTATGAGAGTTCTCCCTTCTCTTTGAGGGTCTTCTGTTTTCTCTCTCTGATGAAGGCGGGGGGAGGGGGAGGGGGACGGGGACGGGGGGGGGGAGAAAGACTCTCTGCACCTTCCTTTATTACATAAGGCAATCTCTGTTTTCCACACACACCTGAAGCCACCTTTAAAATGTCAGCATTTGCCCAGACAATGGTTTCTGCAATATGTCATTTTCATTCTATATTTATAATAGAACATAACTGTTTACACAGGCAAGTGTTTGGTTGGTGATCATGACCACTGTAGCCCAAGATGTCAGCTGACCTTTATTGCTCTCTCCTTATGAGCAGTCAGCATCACAGCAAATTATATAAGAGGCTGGCAGGGAGAGGGAAGTCATTCAAGTGGCACCATAAAATTGGCACTTTTGTTTTTATTTATTTTTGACAAGCCCATCATGTGCCTAGGGAATTACACATTGAAAAGGGAGAAGCTGATTCTGCAGCCAACTGTCTTCAGTGAGATACAGGTGGGGAGGTGGAAGAAATGGAAATGGGAAGCTAAACAGGGAGAGTGCCAAAGATGTCTTGCCATAAATTGTTTCAGCAGTGGAAGAGGAGGAGCAACACATACATTCCATGCTGACATCTAATGGTGCAAAAACTGCCTGCAATCCTCTAATGCAGCGGTTCTCAAACTGTGAGTCGGGACCCCAAAGTGGGTCGCGATCCTGTTTTAATGGTGTCGCCAGGGCTGGCTTAGACTTGCTGGAGCCTGGGATCAGGGCCAAGGCTGAAGCCCGAGCCCCACTGCCTGGGGCCAAAGCCAAAGCCCAAAGGCTTCAGCCCTGGGCGGTAGAGCTCAGGTTACAGGCTCCCTGCTTGGGGCTGAAACTCTTGGGCTTTGGCTTTGCCCCCTCCCCTCCACCTGGGGCGTCAGGGCTCAGGTGACCTCAGGTTTCGATCCCCCTTCCTGGGGTCATGTAGTAATTTTTGTTGTCAGACGGAGGTAGTGGTGCAATGAAGTTTGAGAACCCCTGCTCTAATGGCAGAGGCAGGACTTCCTGTGCAAAAGTCATACAGCAAGTGCTATCCTCTGGGCTGCCCATGCATGATAGCTCTGACCTGCCTTCATTTTCATAATTAAGGATTACAACCCTGTGATGAAGAATTCATGGATATGCACCTTGCATTTAAGATATGAAAATGGAATTTTTTGTTTTTAGCAGATTAACGAAGTTTTAGTAAAAAATTATTACTGCATCTCTTTCCAAGACACATTTAAAACACTCCATGCAATTTTAAGATTTTTTCATAAACAAGTACTGTAAATATAGGAAACCCCATATGCCAGATATGGAGTTTTGATCATATTACAGTTCACCATTATAAATTAAGAAGCACTAAAAATAACATTCTTTTGTCACTGTCTTTGGGAACTTGGGTTGCTATCCTGCAAACAAGCATGTGATTAACTTTATACACATGCATAAGTATTTACAGATTGGGACGTTATTCTTTTCCCTTTCTGTGTCTATATATGGATACATACCATTTAATCTCATCTGGGGTCTGTATTGCATATACAAAGTTAGCATAAATCATGTATAGATATTCATGAGGTAAAAGATTAATACTTTTTTTTAAAAATGCCATCTAGTAACCAAAACCAGAAGTGAAGTGATCAGACCTGCTAGACTAAAACCTGTCCCAACAAGCTAAAACTTATTTCCACCCTAGATTTGAGTGTTCTTGGAAATCCATTTCAGGCATGTAAATGGAAAGCAGTAGACCGTCTGAGTATATAACCACAGAAAGAATGAAAATATTTAACTTTCCTCTGTTGCAGTAAATACGTACCCTAATTTTTTCAGAAACACAAACTTTAATGGCATAATTGCTATAGTTTAGAGCTGGGCTAACACATGATTTCTCAGTTTGCTGGCAGTTCTGAATTTTTTTTAAAAATTCCATTTCGACCCGAACTGAAAATTCTGAAAATTTTTGACAAATTGAAGAAGTCAGCAAATATATATTTTGTTTTGGGTCAAACAAAACATTTTGTTCAATCGTAAATGAAATGTTGTGATTTGTTCCTGGGCATCTTTGAAAATAAAAAGCTAAAGAAAATAAGTGCTAGATTCACAAAATGACCAGAGAAGGCGATGTTGGTGCCACCTCCTGTGTAATCTCTAGCCCCAACGTGAGGGCACTTACCTGGGATGTGGAAGGCCCAGGTTCAATTCTCTCTTCTACCTGAGGTGGAGCAGGTATTGGAACTTGGTTCTCCAACACTGCAGAAGCATGCCCAAACCACTGGGCTCCGGTTCTTGCAAGGCAGATCTTTCTCACTCTCTCCTCATGAAGCTGTTCCACTGTGTATAAGTAATTAAATAGTCATAGGAACAGGGACTTCAACTTGGGTCTATAAAACCCATGGGAATGCCCTAGCCACCAGGCTATACTGTCATTCTCACTCCCCTCAAGACTCTGGCCCAATGACAGTTCAAGTATTTAATACAAAGCAGAACAGCTTGAGCAGGAAAGATGGCCACACACCCAAATCATAATCCCCATAGCCTGATAGAGCACTCAGGGAGGACACCCAAATTCAAGTCCCTGCTCCAATTTATCCTAAGTGGAACAAAATCAACATGAGAGATTGACAGAGACCTGCCCTAGAATATCCCATACTCCCGTGGGTAGGGCACTCTGCTGCAATTTGGGAATCCCAAGTTCAAATCTATTCTCCACATCTCAGGTGAATGCCCTAACCACTGGACTAAAAGTTATATGGGAGACTGACACCACAGCTTCCTCCAGCCATTTTGTGAATGGGGCCAAACGTCTCCTCATAAATCCAACCCAAATATTTATTTTTGGCCAAAACTATGCAACAAATGTGTATGAAATTTCAGTAACTGAATAAATGTGAATAATTTTGGATCAACTGAAACTGCATTTTTTGGCAAATAAACTATTCATTTGAAAAAAATTGTTTAGCACTACCAGAGATCCCTTTGCAAAGCCCCTTATAACTTGGTAATGGATGGGCAAAACAAAAGGAGTGGCGAAACAGCATGCATTAAGGATGAAACAATACAGTTAATTTGTAATATTTTCCCCCAGGGAATCAGTGCTGGCTAGTGGTTAGAGCAGTGGAAGTCAGGACGCCTGGATTCTATCCCAGCTTTGCTCCTGATTCACTGTGCGAACTCTCTGTGCTTTCTTTACCTCATCTATTAAAGGAGAACAATAACTGCTTTCCTCACAGTGGTGGTGTGGCAAATCTTAATTAATAGAAACATTTTGTTCTTAAATGCAAATTTTATTTCATGGTCTCAGACAGGCCCTTAGCTGATAACAGTGGGTCTTCATCTGCCCTTGCTTCTTTGGAAGCAGAGTAAATTTGCTAGTTCTGGATGCAAGCTAAAGCCCTGCCACTGAAGAGCGAGATGGTATGATGATGTCCAAAATTGTAAAATACTCAGAAAAATCTAGATGACAGCTTTGCTACTATTAAAGCAAATTATAACTAACACCGACAACACTTTTTGCTGCCAAGTGTGATGTCTGAGAACTAGAATATTATAACGTCCCTCATGCCCTTTTCAAAGTTTAAGCACTTTAAAGGTTGTCCCGGAGAACTTTTACTAGGTAGACCATCATTAGAAAAAGATATTACCAGGGTAACTGGACTTTGTCTGAAGGATGTAGAAGCAGGTCCAATGTGAGGGTAAATACAACTTTCAACTCATGAGCAATCTGCCAGAAGTGATGAGGTCTATAAATGACACTAGCATTCCAAGAAGGCTCATTAGACACTGAGTGAATATCTCTGTGCTGAACATTTTACCAAAGGATAAGTTGTGTATGTGCTCAATAAGTTGTTTTCCCACCATTATGAATTCAGTTGTCTTTAGGGAAGGGACTTGCATTAACTCTGTGCAGTGCTTGGCACAATGGGGTCCTCACCTTGTTGGCCTCTAGGCTCTACCATAACAAAAACGTTAATTATTAACAAGGGTTTGAATTTCAGTTATACCCACTGATTACCACATTCATCATCTCTGCACTTAATTTGATTTAAAAAATGGAACAAGAAAACTATTCTCACTGTAATAAATCTGTGATTTTGTGAGGCAAACCCGTGGCCAAACCATGGCTGCTCACTTAGCTACCGTGACTCTCCCCTCCAACAGAGCCAGTCAGTCATCACTCAGGCAGGCGGCAGCAATTCATCTGCACTGACTTACCTTTCCAACAGAGCCTGCAGTGACTCAGCCATCAGGCATGCGGCAGCAGTCTATCCCTGAGCAGAGCCTGGGTCAGATGACGTTGATAGTAGTTGATAGTAATGAATATAAATCAGAAGCTAGGAACTGCAGAAAATTGATAAGAAGCAATGCGACACAAGGAGAAATCTCTAGCCAGCAGAGTTAAGGAAAATAAGGAGTTTAAGTGCATTAGGAACAAAAAGAATCTGGAAATGGTAGGATTATCAATAATGCAGAAGAGGCGGAAATGTTGTATAAATATTCCTGTTCTGTATTTTAGCAAAAAAAATCAGATGATGTCATATCATATAACAACACTCTTTCCATGCCATTCCACCAATATCTCAGGATGATGCTAAATATTTTTAAATTAGCATCTACAAATAACTTGCATCTAAGACCCTGAATGTTGATTTTCAATAAGACTTGGAACACCAGGGAAGTTCCAGAAGACTGGAAGAAAGTTAATGTCGTGCCAATATTTCAAAAGGGTAAATGGGATGACCTGGGTAATTATAGGCTTGTCACACGGACATCAATTCTGGGCAAGATAATGGAGTGCCTGATACTGGACTCAATTAATAAAGAATTAAAGGAGGGTGATATAATTAATGCCAATCAACATGGGTTTATGAAAAATAGATCCTGTCAAACTAACCTGATATCTTTTTTTGATGAAATTACAAGTTTGGTTGATAAAGATAAGTGTCGATGCAACATACCTAGACTTCTGAAAGGCATTTGACTTGGTACCACGTAACATTTTGATTAAAAAAACTAGAATATAAAATAAACTAGTCACATATTAAATGAATTAAAGGCTGGCTCATAGGTCCCAAAATGTAAATGGAGAATAGTCATTGAATGGGTGTGTTTCTAGTGGGGTCCTGCAGGGATCAGGTTCTTTGACCTACACTATTTAATGTTTTTATTAATGATCTGGAAGAAAACACAGACCATGAATGATAGTGTTTGCAGATGACAAAAATTGGGGGGGAATGGTAAATAATGAAGAGGACAGATCACTGATACACAGTGATCTAGATTGCTTGGTACGCTGGGTGCAAGCAAACAGTACAAGTTTTAATAAAGTTAAATGTAAATGTATACGCTTAGGAACAAAGAAAGTAGGCCAGACTTTCAGGATGGGGTATCTACCCTGAAAAATGTGGGGATGAGGGTGGATAATCAGCTGAACATAAGCTCCCAGTGCAACGCTGTGGCCAAAAGGGCTAATGCAGTAATTTTACCTCTGTGTTTGTCACTGGTGCAACCAATGCTGGAATACTGTGTCCAGTTCTAGTGTCCACAATTCAAGAAACAAGTTGATAAATTGGAGAGGGTTCAGAGAAGAACCACAAGAATGATTAAAGGATTAGGAAACATGCCTTGTAGTGATCGACTCAAGGAATTCAATGTATTTAGCTGAACAAAGAGAAGGTTAGGGGGTGACTTGATTATAGTCTATGAGTACCTACTTGGGGAACAAAATTTAATAATGAGTTCTTCAATCTAGCAGAGAAAGGTATAACACGATCCTGTGACTGGAAGTTGAAGCTGGACACAGACTAGAAATAAGATGCAAATTTTTAACAGTGAGGGTAATTAACTATTGGAACAACGAACCAAAGGTCATGGTGGATTCTCCATCACTCACCAATTGTAAAATCAAGATTGGATGTTTTTCTAAAAGATCTGCTCTAGGAATTATCTTGGGGAAGTTCTATGGTCTGTGTTATACAGGAAGTCAGACTAGATCACAATGGTCCCGTCTAGCCTTAGAATCTATGAATTTGTATCTATCCACTTTTAGACTGATAAGATGCTTAAGATATTATAGCCAAGTGGAAGACAGGGGCTTGAGTTTTGGCATAATTCATGCCCAATAACTGACTAAGGAAGCAGCATTTTGACAAACAGATTGAAAATCAATATAGTAAAGCCTTGTTAAGAAAAAAAAAAAAAGTCACACACACAGAAACAGCCAAATAAATACTTCAATTATTAAAACTGTGATAATCATCATCAACAACAACAGAGTAGCAGTTGTAGAGTAGATATTTGGCTCAACAGTCAGAATAGGAGCAACACTGAAAAACACAGCAAAACTATTTTAAGGCACAAGCAAAAACACACATTGTGAAACAGCCTCATCACAGGAATTAAAACACATAAGGGAAGATGAATATCCAAAACTAACCAAACAACTTCTGAAATTGGTTTATTATTAAATTGCTCACCAGATTTCAGAAATAAATAACTCATGTGAGCCAAGAACGTCCTAATGCACTTTGCTGTGAACAAAGGGTAGTAGATGGTTTCCTTAGAGTATGCATAGATGACATTTGTATAGTAGCTTTTTACTTAGGAGCAAGACATAACTTTAGCCACATTAAAAGTTCACAATCCATTATCTTAATATTTCTCTCTCTCTGCCATACATTGATTTCAAAGTATTTGGCTCCAACACATTTAATTTGAGAGCCAGGCTGCTCTGTCTAAACACTGACAAAATGCTCCACAGTCAAACTGTTGATTTAGTCATATACCGTCAATGACATGGGACAAACTAAGGGAATCTGGACCCAGTCCATCAGAGAAATGCCACTGCATGTCTCAACTTCTGCTTTCCTCTAGGGGCAAACAAAGAGAACTGGAAGAGTTACATGGCAAACAAACTCACGCTACTTCCTTAAGAGAGACAGTCCAGCTTACAGTCTTATGGTGAGCTGACTTAAATGGCACATTCCAATAGAGTAACTGGAAGTGTGGGGAAAAAAACAGATTTTAGATTTTTATTTTTATTTTGAAAACCTAACTAATAGGAGAGACAATAAAGCTGATACTTTTCTTTAGTAGGATACTGCTTTATTTTATTCTTCCATTAAAAAAGGCAAATTCAATTCTCCTGAAAGGTAAGAGGGTGTGTGCCCTCAAAACTGAAGTCCGCTCTTCATCCATAAAACAGACATAGCATGGGCAGTAGCAGCAGTACAAGCGATCTTGCCAATGTGCCCTAGCCCATACCTGGAGGAGGAAGAGGATTTAGTGGGTTTTAGAAGTATCCTACTTAGGTATTCCTTTCTGTAATTTGCACACTGAGGTTCTAGCATAAACTTTTCAGGAAGGATTTGTTTTAACCTACTGTATGTACTGGACACACACGCAGAGTAAAATAATAATTGTTTGTTTTTAAAGAGTCTAATTGCTTTTGAGAAGGGGCTGAAGATCACATCAAGGAATACAGACTCATTTATTAGTTCTCGGGTTAAGTTTAGGTATCCAATCCAAAGACCAATTAGAACCTAAACCAGCCTCTTCAAGGGCATTTTAATGGCCTGGTCCCCACTACCCCCCCACTTCGGTCTAAGGTACGCAAATTCAGCTACGTTAATAACGTAGCTGAATTCGAAGTACCTTAGTCCGAACTTACCGCGGGTCCAGACGCTGCAGGCAGGCTCCCCCGTCGATGCCGCATACTCCTCTCGCCGAGCTGGAGTACCGGCGTCGACAGCGAGCACTTCCGGGATCGATCCGGGATCGATTTATCGCGTCTAGACAAGACGCGATAAATCGATCCCAGAACATCGATTGCCTGCCGTCGGACCCGGAGATAAGTGTAGACGTACCCAAAGTTCCAAACCACAATGACTGGTTTATTCTTTCAAAGTGATTCTATATGGCCCCTTCCCCTTAAGTACAAGTTACCCCAGTAAGCACAATTATTATTCATGTTGAAACACAATTCAATGGCTAAGGTTAAAAAGAACTGAAGCAGAAGGGTAATGGATGCTTTCAATCTATTACAAAAGATGGGATATTGCTCTAGGGTTAAATGCAGAAATCCAAATCCATCCTTCATTTAACTCCATTTGCTTCTCAAGAGTTACAATAGGGACCATTTTGGTCCAGTCTTTGTATTGGATTTGAGCAAGACCTACCATGCATCTTCGTACAGCAATCTAATTTTTGTAATTTGTACCACTAAAGTACAGCACCTCTTCTTAAAACCCAAAACTTACAGTGCAGAGTTTTCATTAGCTGTAACTATAAAGGAGTGGATTACAATTGTGCAAAGCACTGACAGTAGCTCAGAAGGCAGTGTAATTAAACTTTTCAACTGCAACTTTTCCATAAGCTACCTTAAATTCTTCAATGCTCGTCAAACCATTGTCTTTGAAATACATTTATAACAGATTACACACCACGTTTACAGAAACTTTGTTAAAAAAAAATCCTTCTAAAGAAGTTGTGACAAGGTTTTGAAATCAATTTCTCTTGAAGTGTCAATGACCTGGAGTGCTCAAGTGTTTAACATGCTGGCTTCTATGGATACCACTGGATGCCTTTCCTACTGTGTTTATTTGGCTGAGAAAGTGACAAAAATCTACAGCTGAATACCATGCTAGTTGCTACCAGTCTTGCTAGGTTTCTCCCACTCAGATGGAAAATATTTGACTTTTTGATGGAAAACGAGCAGGGTCTAGAGTCATCATCTAAAGAACCTGAAATGTCCCTGTACACACTATGTACGTACTTGAGAGTTAAAAAATACAAACATGAAGCAAACAATTGCATTCTCCATTAACCATAACAACTGGCATACACGCCAACTGTCCTTTTTCAGGAACAATCCCTTTATTCATTTATAATCTTCCTAGTCTGTTCCATTTGAAAAGAAAAACTGTGTCTCTATCCATTTCCCCCCTCAAATACCCAGTTCACAAATAGTAGCAGATCTCTTAGACACCTTGCAATACACTTTTATTTCAACCTGTAAAAATAATGGCTAGTTCTGCAAGAGAAAAATCTAGAAGAAGGGGAATATTCTGCAGCATCAGCAGGCAATTTTTGCTTTCCACTGTCCTACTCAAGTGCGTAGCTAATTGTACTGCATAGGATAGGAACGGAAGTACTGCACCCAAGGCAAACTCCAACTTTCAAAAAGCTTCTGGGAACAGCAGGAGCAGAGTTATATCAGTTGACACATGAACAACAAAAACAAAGCGATGCATATGGGCATCCCTGGGCTCTGAAGAGAAACAACAGCCCAAAGAACTTATACAGCAGAAACATGTCTAATCAAAAGAGATTCAGCTTCCATTGCTTTAAAAAACCCTGTACCATCTATCCATGTGTACCACATTGTATTACATATTATAATGTCTGGTTTGAATGGAACAGATTGTGGGAAGATTCTCAGTGAATTGCAATCAGTATTTGCAACTTTCTGGGCTAATTGGGACAGGACGAAAGTGGCATTTACAACATACAGTAGTGTGCCTACAGTATTCTGATATGTTTTAAAAGAAATTCAAACAATTTCAAAAATTCTATGTGACACTGCTTTAAAACCCACTAACAGACTACTACATATAGATTAGGTCAAAGACAAAGTTCTTTTTACAGCATGAACATTTTGGAACGTAC
The DNA here is from genome assembly GCF_028017835.1 of Emys orbicularis. Classification (NCBI taxonomy): domain Eukaryota; kingdom Metazoa; phylum Chordata; order Testudines; family Emydidae; genus Emys; species Emys orbicularis. Next base: position 106,903,002 of record NC_088685.1, read on the forward strand.
AGAATGTAAAAAAGTATGTTAATTTTATTTTATAGAGAGACAGTTCTCATGGTAAATCCCTGAGCTAGGACTTTAGGATTCTCCCTACTATGTACTACATTTATTCACTATACTTGTTATCCCTGTCAGAGAATTTCTGAGAAACCCACGTTATTGACTCTCTAGCACAATTTTTTATTTTCTCTGGGCACTTGCAAGCTATTGTTCAGTATCTTGTTATTACCAAAAGCTGAACATAAAGATCTGTAATGCTCTTGGTTTTCTCCTCTACCTTTCTTAAAAATAGTTCATATTTCTCCTTTTCTAATCCTCTGGGATTTCACCTTCCCTGCATTAGTTCTCAAAAAACAACAGCAATGGGTTTTAATTCTGCCCCAGTGTGTCTCTCTCAAAAAAAGAGTCAGGGTAAACTTGATATTGTTACTTACATCAAGCTGCGCTGATCTGAGTATGTTCAAGTTACATACTGGTAGGATTCTTTAACATGTCCTTTCCTGATTTTGCATTGTGACCTCTCCCTTTTTTCCTCATCACTTGATACTGCATTAATCCTTCTTTTACTACCTTTTTCAGGAAAGACTGAAGCAAGCTACCTGTCATGCTGTCAGAGTCACTACCTAGCCACCACAGCATAATACCTCCATCTTAATTGACTGTATCCTGTTCTGTTTGGATAACGACCTCACCCCACATTAAGCAGCGGGGTCTGTTATCTGGCTTGTTGGAAAAGGTGTCTGCCCCTTTAACGGCTAGAGAGCCAAGAAGTGACTTTTAATTGCCATGGCAGAGCAGGTCAGTGTGGGGATGTCGAGCCATCCTCCCCGAGATGAACAGAAGAGAGGGCGGGACTATATAGGTCCATGCCGGTGCAGGAAAAGCTCTCTTTTACCTGGACCAGGTGGAGCAGCACACTCCCACCCACAGAAATGGTTAAATACTGGGTTTTGTCAGAATCCACTGTGGGCACTGCACTAACCGCTCCTTTCTCAGGGGGCTGGAAAGGATTTTTTCCTTCACCGCCAGATTGGTCAAGTCAAAGTGTGGGGGGTTTCGCCTTCCCCACAGCAGGTTCTGGGTGGGATGGGGGGCTTTGCTGGGGAGAACAAGAAACGGGAGTTAGGCTATGGTGTCGCAACTTGTTATGTAAACGTCTGCTGCATGTACGCTGTAGAGAAAGGACAGTGACCAGGTAAAATGGATTGGTAAAAGATACAAAGGAGGTATTCTCTAAAGGAGAGGAAATGGGGGGGGGGGGGGGAGATTCCTATGACTGGAACGGCAGGGAGCCACCTTCTTCCTTTATAGTCCTTCCTTAACCCTCATTCAAAGGGAGGGATGGTGAGGTCCCAGCAGCGAGTAAGCTAGGGACCAGGATGGGTAAGAGGGCTGACGGAAGGCCCCCGGTTATATATTAAAATGATTATGGAATTACCTGCGCTATACACTTTTATCTGCCGGGTACTCCCAGACATTTAAGAATAAGTTGCGGCCTAATTAAACCACATCCAGTGTCTCCTGTGCTTCTGGCAGAGGGGGATAATGGAGGTTTGTTGGAAAACGCCACACTTCAAGTCGCATAACATTTTAGTTTGTGAAATGTGAGTAATACATTGAATGCAGAAAAATGGTATAATGAAGAAAAAGCAGTGATCTAGATTCAGCTGTGTTTGTAGTAGGCTTTAGTGTCGTGCATCCAAGGAACAAGAATCATTTGATTACTGGCTTTTTCATGTAGGTGCTAATTTAATTGTTTACTCAGACAAGCTAGGCCAAATTAATCTCCAGTGTAAACCCACTGAAATCAGTGGGTACACTCAGTCTAGTTAAATTGTTTTATTCATAACAGTTTCATTGACTTTGAGACAAACTGTCTGAGAACTTTCTACTGGCATTAAATGTAGTTATCCTTGAATTAAATTTTAGGGTTAGCATATTCTTTTCAAAATCTTAGATGATATTGTCTTCCAATGCCAGAGACCCTGCAATAGCAATAATAATTTTAAAATATCTAAATATACGTTGTCAATCACCATTGACGGGAACTGGTGGCAGTTAGGAATTAAGAAATCAGATGCCTCTATCTCCTCTGAACTATGTGCAGTAAGGCCATGATAGGATCGTTTTTTGTGGAGGTTACATGCACCTTAGTGAAACCATAGCTGGGGACTGGATTCATAAGCCAATATAGAACTTCCTGTCCTTACGTCAACAGAAACTAGAAGTATCATAGAAATGTTCTACTGGAACGGACCTTGATAGGTCCTCTTGTCCAATCCCCCAAATTGAGGCAGAACTAAGTATAATCTAGACTCTCTCTGACAGGTGTTTGTCTAACATGTTCTTAAAAAACTCCAATGACAGAGATTCCACAACCTCCCTAGGCAATTTGTTCCAGTGTTCAACTACCCTGATAGGAAGTTTTATCTAACATAGCCCTTGCTGCAATTTAAGCCCATTACTCTTGTCCTGTTCAGTGATAAGGGGAACAATAAATCACTCTCCTCTTAATAACAGCCTTTATGTACTTGAAGACTGCTATCATGTCCCCTTCTCAGTCTTCTCTTCTCCAGACTAATCCAACCCAGTTTTTCAAGTCTTCCCTTATAGGTCATGTTTTTTAGACCTTTAATAATTTTTGTTGCTCTCCTCTGGACTTTCTCCAATTTGTTCACATCTTTCCCGATGTGTGGTGCCCAGAACTGGACACAATACTCCAATTGAGGTTTTATCAGTTTTGAGTAGAGCGGAATAATTGCTTCTTGTGTCTTGCTTACAACATTCCTGCTAATACATCCCAGAATGATGTTCGCTTTTCTTGCAACAGTATTACATTGGTGACTCACATTTAGTTTGTGATCCACTGTAACCTGCAGATCTTTTTCTGCAGTACTCCTTCCTAGGCAGTCATTTCCCATTTTGTATGTGTGCAGCTGATTGTTCCTTCCTAAATGGAGTACTTTGCATTTGTCCTCACTGAATTGCATCCTATTTATTTCAGACCATTTCTCCTGTTTGTCAAGATCATTTTTAATTTAATCCTGTCCTGCAAAGTACTTGTGACACCTCTCAGCTTGGTATCATCTGCAAATGTTACAGGTGTATTTTCTGCCATTATCCAAATAATTTATGAAGATACTGAATACAACATCATGAAGATGTTGGCCTCCTTATCAGGAAAGAGGAGGAAAATGGTCAGCTTGTTCAAGAATCTTAATACCTTTTATGAGCCACTGAAGGGTTATCATTGCACAGGTACACTGAACTAAGAAAATCTGCAAGGACGGGTATAGTAAAAAGCAGATACATAGTGAAATACTCATCTTAAGTGAGCACCCAAGGGACCAGGAGAAAAGTCAGACTATGTTTGTCCAAGAAACCTTGGATACTTTGAAAACCTCAGTTACACTGGCTATGTGAGACTTGAATTTGCCTAGGAGTCTTGGTCCTCAGTTTCACTGTATCTCATAGGAATGAGGAGGAAGAGGAAAACTCTCATAATATAGATGGTTGCTGGCCCTTTTGTTTGTTACTTAAACTGTAGAATAAGAGGGTGAAAGATAACCCTGCTCCAGAAAGTAAATAATATATTGAGGAATGATTTCAGAAAAGACACAACAGTGTGGGGAACTATGAGTTCCTACTAAAAAGACACAATGGTGTGGTATTAGACTGTAGGTTTGCAGCACGGATTCACTGACAATATATCACTCTGCAGCTGGATATTGCTGTCCTTTTTTTATTATGCAATTCTGCCGGCAGCTAAACGCACAGTGATAATGTAGCTAGAGGAATGGAGAAGCATTTCTTCAAATGCTTCTTCAAAAGGGATAGCTCAGTGGTTTGAGCATTGGCCTGCTAAACCCAGGGTTGTGAGTTCAATCCTTGAGGGGGCCACTTAGGGATCTGAGGCAAAAATCAGTACTTGGTCCTGCTAGTGAAGGCAGGGGGCTGGACTCGATGACCTTTCAAGGTCCCTTCCAGTTCTAGGAGATAGGATATCTCCATTAATTTAATTTAATTAAAACAAAAAAAACAAAAAAAAACACTTTACTCTTCCTTCCACTCCCTCCAGCAAAAGAAGAGACAAAGCAAGGAAAATACGCAATGTATTTTGCTAAAAGAAAAAAGTGAATGAGCAAAAAGTTAAAAAATCGCACTATCCAGGGTGTCCTGGAGTGTACTGTATACTTTAAAAGGTAGTATGAATATATTCTATATTTAATATTTTTCAACAAACTAGTGGGAGTTACACCTCCAGAGGAAAAGTAAGACACAAGAAAGTCACATGATTTGTTTTCCAGTAGCCTCTTTACTGTTTTGCTGCAATGGCATCCTCAGCATCCAACATCACTTTAACACAAGTGTCAAGTTCAGTTCTAATTTGTATGCAAGGTAAGAGATGTCTATTTCAATCTCTCCACAAATAGTCTAGGAAGTTAAAGGTGCATATCGGAGTGTCCAACTGGGCAGGGCTTCCCATGTGTAAACAGATATTCTGTGTTTACAGAACTGAATGTTATAAAAATAGATATTTATACACTACAAACACACACACATCTACCTCACAATTCAGATTTAGATAGATTCACAAATAGTGTATTAGAGAGTTATGTAATCAGTATATGCAGAAGTGGTCTGTGCACAACTGTTGTAAAAATTAGTAATTTATAATTAAATCCATCTTGGTACTATGCTGTTTAGGTACAATTTGAATAATGAATTATATCATAACATACACTGTCCTGATTTCAGTGGCAGAACTTTTATCACTGTATAAATCAAACAGCAAACAATGATGTAATACACTTGTAAAAGAGAGGCAAATGGACCCAGTATCTGTTTATGGAGCTATGCGTAACGTGCATTGCTTTTCCGCACGTCAACGGCAGGTAACTGGATAAACCTGCATTTCCAAAAACTCTCTGGCAAGCTTCCTGAAGCAGAATTCAGAAGCAAAAGACAGTAGCTTTCTACGCTGAATTACATCAGCACGAATAAAGTTCTGCCAACCGTTCCACAATAAACCCTGCTTTTTCAGGGGAGTTATATTTAAACGGAAAGACACTCTTCTGAAACTTGGCAATGCAAAATTCACCCTGCAAGCATGCTTAACACGCTTGAAGATGTTGTGAGTGTTCGAAAGGGGGAGAAGATGGGGAAATTTAGACCTTAGCTAATTAGATGCAATGGTTTGAACTATTGGTACTGCATTGGCGATCACATTCCTAGCAAACAGGCTGAAACTTTAATCAGCACTCAAAAATCGTATACACTTCCGCAAACTTCTGTTGCTCTGCTCCCTCCCTCAACAGACAATGGGAAATTTTTCTGCTGGTGGTATTTTTTTTAAATGTTAATTAGGTTTAATGCTAATCTTTATTTCATCATACTATCCACACCCGCAAACCTCAGAGCCCAGGCAGCCTAGACGAGATTTTTGTTGTTGTTGTTGCCAATTACCTGCCCTCATCTCAGTATGAATTTAATCTGCATTGTACCTCCCAGTCTCTGAAAATGTTGAAGTCCAGCTAGGGGTTTCTCAATCTTCTATGCTTTGTATTTTTCACTTACAAATAGTTTAGAGATATCAACAGACTTCATCAAATTCCACTTCCTCCTTCAAGAGGCATGTAAGCCTGTTTAATAGCAGTGGCCTCAAATACACATGCCCAAAAATGCCCTGCCAATTAACTGTTTTCCACTTTGAACAACTGCCATTCACTATAATTATTATTTAACCATCTTTAAATTCAGTTCTCACCCCTGTGGTTGTCGATTTTCCTTAATAATCTTAATAGAAGATAAAGCCGGGGCAGACGCAGAGGGGAAGTAACAGTTTCCCATAAAGTCCCATGCTTGAACTCAAATCCATTATGCCGTCCAAAGGAAAACTGCTGCTTTCCCTGCAGCCTAGCTGTGTGTTCATTAACACTTGAGATGTGGCAGCGTTTCTTTTAATTAACTTTTACTTACAAAAACTGAATAGTAGCTATTTTGCAGATGTCAGTTTCCCCCAACGGTGAGGCAGAACAAAAGAGAGAAAGGGTAGCGCTAAAATTTGAAACAAATTCAGTATTTCTGTTTACCACTCCCATGAAGACAATAACTGACCCAACAGTTTTCAACTCATTTATCACAGCTGTACAACGGAGGTTCATGCTGTTCAATGTATAAGGAGGCTTTAACAGCACTGATATTACTGGAAGAAATTTGTTGGCGCAGAATAAAAGGGAGGAACCAAAGATTTACCCTTAAGGTTTTTTTAAGAGGTTTCCTGGCTAGATTTTTATGTTAGAGAGAAAATCTTATCGAATTGTCATTCCATTTGTAGCAGCAGATGGCATTATTACAGCCTGAAATAACTGAGTAATTATACCAAAGATGTGCATAAATCGAGGCAGCTACAGGTCTGTGCCAGCACTGACATGACAGTGTAGCATTCTGCTGATGTGGCCTGGACTCCCTAACTAGCTGCAATAATTTCTGTCTTCTGAATCAGAGTTTGATGATCTGGCCAGCCTGTAATGAACTCTGTATATATGGGGCACAGTCACATGAACCCTGGCTTAGTCCAACCAAATCATGAGTTGGCTGTTTACAAGTAGCTGTAAAGCTATAATCATTCGTGTGCCTCTTCTTCAAAACAAATACTGCATAAAGAAAATACAAATTTCCTGCATACTACTTTATAAAATTTTGCATGGATTTTAATTAAGAGATTGATTAATTTACACCTACTGTGCACTGGATTGCTTCTTAAATCTGTATTAATAACTCATTCAGATGTTCAATTGCTGTCATAAACAAACCTTTAAATTGATGAGATCACATGGTAAAGAGAGCAAGGACTTATGAACTGCAGTTTAATTAGAATCTCCATTGAAGAACTGCTAAAAATGCCTGTTCTTTGAATGATTAATTATCTGCCCTCTGAGGGTATATTTATACTGCAATCAGGGGTGTGACTGTAACAAGTGTAGATATACCTGAGATAGCTTTAATCTAGCTAGCTCAGGTACCAACAGTGGGAAGCGCACAGGAGCACAGTCTTCAGCATGGGAGAGCTAGCTGCCCAAGTACATACTCCAGGTCCCAGGTGGGTTTATACAACCTGTGCTAAAGTCTACATTGCCACAGCTGTCTACACATGCTGTAATCACATCCTGTGCCCCCTGCTGTGGTGTAAACATACCCTGAGTGATGAAATGTGGGCACTCAAGTTTTAGAAACCTTTAATTTTATTTCTGACCTTTAATTAGTAAAAGAGCAGTGAAAACACAGCCCATGGTATCTCTCATCTTTCATATACAGGTTTGGCTCTCAGACACTGCAGTTCTCAGCATGTGGTTCTCCAACTCCATTCAAGTGGAAGGCTGCTTGGATGATAGTAGATTATTGCATGCTTGCAACTTTAGCAGATTGGGGGATATACCTTCATACTGAATGGGTAGCTGCAATCTGCTCCATTTTATGAAAAATAGGTATGGCACTCATTCTCCTGGCAAGCTGCTACTGGGGTCTTCAGTTGGGGAAAGTTTGTATTGCCCTGAACTAAAGAATTATTAAAGAGGAGTTATTCAAAATTGCAGGTATTCTCCCTTAGAGGTGTGTGAAAATGTCATGAATAACCATTCCTGAGTTCCTTTTACTTAGAACTCTTAATTCATAAATACCAGAAAAACAAGTTATACTAAAATGTGAGGTGGAGATCATATTTAAAAATAAAAAGGTACAAAAGGGACTTTGTGGATAGCTGAGTAAGCAGTGTACGTATACGTGTGTTAAGGTGGAATGAAGAATGGCTTTATTGCATGGATCCTCCTGGCTTACATGAAGAATAGGGCCCCGTAATTATCTTCTCTCAATCAGAGGTAAAAGTGAGTGCAGACCGGCACTCCTCAGATAATCCCATCAGGTTCTAGAGATTTTTTTTTTTTTTTAAGTTTGCAATCTTCCAGTGGTGAAGATAGCCTGAATGTAAAGTGATGCAGTGCTTCCTGAGTGAGTCTGCAAACAGGAACAATAGTTTTGAGGCCCTGCCAACACTTCAAATATAACCATGTCAGGGGACCCAGTTACAATATACTCCCATTTGGTAAAACTTTGCCTAGCTATGGAACACAGTTAAGGTCCTGTCTACACCACAAAGCAGAGCTGTGTTATAACTTGGCTCTCTGACATGGTTGTATTGTAGTGCAGACAAGCTCTAAGAGACTAAAACTACCCCTATTTATCTCAATGGGGTGTTGACTCTGGAACCAACTGCAGTGAATTTAAGTGTCAATATTGTTAGCTATTTCACTGCTGATCATTTTAGCAAAAACATCAGCTTCTCTGAAAGTGAAGACATAGTTTGGGATCTAGACTACAATACCCACCACTTATCTGATTTATACTTTGAAAGACAGATCTCAAACAAGAGACATAAGAAAATAGTGCAGTAAGATCTTAAAATCACTTGGGAGCCATTTCTATAGCATAAATGCTTTTTCTATAGTATTAATTTCCTAATTTAGAATTTCTAAAGAAAATAATTTAAAACAACGAAAGATTACAAAAGCGATTCACAGAGCAGACTCTTTAGATCACCAGCAACATTCTGAGGCAGGGGTCGGCAGCGTTTCAGAAGTGGTGTGCCAAGTCTTCATTTATTCAATCTAATTTAAGGTTTCACATGCCAGTAATACATTTTAATGTTTTTAGAAGGTCTCTTTTAAGAAGCTTCATTTAAAATTAAATTAAAATGCAGAGCCCCCCAGACCGGCGGCCAGGACCCGGGCAGTGTTGAGTACCACTGAAAATCAGCTCACGTGCCGCCTTTGGCACGCGTGCCATAGGTTGCCTACCCCTGTTCTGAGGCATTCAGTCCTGCAATAAGTACTGATATCACACCTTCCAAGAAAAACACTTGCTTTCTTGGAAGTGAAGTTTATTAAATCAAGTTCACACCTCTTTGAAATTTACATAGACAGGGTCATCCTCTCTCTTAGGCAAGATCTCCCATCTTCTGTTCTCATCTTCTACAAGCACACTTGTCCTACTCTGTTCTTAAAGGGACAGCTCCCATTAACCAAGATACAAATGATAAAAATACAACAATAAAACTAATATTAAAACATCCAAAGTCACTTCTATATTAATGCTTTGCAATATAAAATCATTTCAGTAATTACAATTATTCCAAATCCTCATGATAACTTAAACTTAAGGGGGGGGGGGTGTCTTACAGATACATATGTATTAAATTATAAAAAAACAACAACCTTAAAACAAAGTTAAAAGAACATCAGTGTTGTAAAGTAAAGGACTCAAATGTTAGCAAATGCCAAAAGAAAGTTACCTGTCCAACTTCAATTCTGCCCCCTTACTTTACAACACACTCTAATTACGCTGCTCTACAGCCAAAATGCTTCTGAAATAAATGTAGTCAAACTTTACTAAGTCTGGGTCACTGAGAACGAAAATGATGCTTAAAATTGTTGATTGGCTCTAGTTTTCAAGATATGCTGTTGGGTCAGTATATACGACCCTTGACTTGGGAATGGCGGAGGATAAGTGAGTTATAAAGGGAAGGGATCTCAATTTAAACCAGAAATGACTAAAATACATCTTTGACTGGATCTATGAATAAATCTATGACTGGGTTTGGACAGTACTTGCTTTTTAGGCAAAACACTGAATGATGCAATCTGAAGCTGGTATTGCGTCATACATGATATGAATTGCATCATGTTATTCCTAGAAGTCATGGATGATGCAATCATAACTAAGCTTACATCACTCTGCTGAACAAATTGCCCTATATCAGCTCTAGAAATCATACAGTGTCGTGCTCTCTTATTTGTCAGTGTTTGATTTTGCAAAGGGACACATTTCTGTTTAGCCAAAGTGAGCAGAGATGCCTCGTACTTGTGTGAACAGTGCAGATAACTTCTGCTATGTTTGTGGTGAAGTGACTTTTGCATCACAAAAGCGCAGTATAACCACTATGGTTAAGAAAGCCTATCACCTTTATATAACCCTTTTGCTGATTTTTAAAGTGTTACATAAACAGGACAGGTGAAATATTATCATGTAAAGCAACCATAAACACATGAAAAGACCTAGGTTTACAATTTATGATTAAAACTCTACTATCTACACAATATACATAGACATAAAATGTAAAAACTTAAATATCTTAGAAACAGTAGCCAATCAGTTGTTTTAATTGTCATATTTGAATTCAGCACATCAAAATACATAATAAATAGCACATTTTATCTCTGAAGCAGACGACTTCTCAAAAATTGTAGACCAGTGTTATGATCACATACTATTTTTCCACATGTGGGTGATCAGAAGAGTTTGAACCCAGGGCTTTCAGATCAACAGCACAGAACTCTTCCACTTGAGCTAAAAAACTAAGGCTTTGTCTATATTAGAGAGCCTATGCCAACATACTCCCCTAGTGTAGATTCAGCATATGCCAACAGAAGGAGTTTTTCTGCCAGTGCAGGAGCACAATCTCCCCAAACATGTTAGACATGCCGACAAAAGCATTTCTCCTGGCATAATTACATCTATAGTGGGGGTTTTGTCGACATAGCTGTATTTCTGGATGGTGTGGTTTTTTTCACACCCCTGACCAATATAGCGACGCCAGTATAAGAAGTTTTAAGTACAGACCAGGCCTAACATGTAACAGCAGCAGGCTGTTAGAATCTATATGAAGCAGCCTCTAGATAGAGGACACAAGACACACTTTGACAGCGGATCCCACAATTATTCATTAGATAGCACTACGCTGGTTACCAGGTGCCCTTGGATTCTCTTCCTACTTGTGAGCAATGTGATATAGTGGACGGATCAGTGATTACAGACAGGATAGCCAAGTACATAGATTTAGTGCATTCACTCTGAAAGCCAGTCAGTGTGGCTGAATGGATTTGACTTGGTCCATTGTACTAAAGAACTGTGTTATATGCCCAGCTATACCTGAAGTGACCATGTGCAACCTCTTTGTTTTTATTTTAAAAATAAGGTAACTTAGGAATTGCCATACTGGATCAGACCAGTGGTTTCCAGTACCCTCTCTCATGTAGTGGCCAGTACCAGCTGCTTCAGAGGAAGAAACTCTGCAGTGTAGGCAGTTTTGAAATAGCTTTTTTCAAGAGCAAGCTTCCTCCTACCCCAAAATAGCTGGAGGTTGTTTATGTCTGAAAGTTTTAGGCCCCATATCTCTAATAATTCTCGGATTTTTGTTTTAAATATTTACTAATAAAACAATGGACGTTTTTGGCTTCCTCGGGTAGGGATACAAGTCCTTGGTCAGTAACAAAGATGGTGGATTGCACAGATATAACGGCACACAGTAGAAGATGAGAGCCCAGAAACCTTGGTCTCCTGGATCCCAGCTCAATGCACCTTTCCCATAGGCCAAAGGGTATTCTGTGGGTAATTATCTGAGTTTTTCTCTTCCCCTCATTTTCCCCTTTGTCTGAATAAACAGATTAAAAACTGACTGACAGGTATTAAAATCTAATTGTAAATGGGGAATCATCATTGAGTGGGTGTATTACTAATCTCGCAGGGACTGGTTCTTAGCCCTATTCTATTACACATTTTTATCAATGGCCTGGAAGAAAACTTTATCATTGATGATTTTATGTTTGCAGATGATACAAAGAATGGAGGTGTGGTAAATAATGAGGAGGATAAGTCACTGATAACAGAGCAATCTGAATCATTTGGTAAGCTGAGCACAAGCAAACAGTAGGTCTTAAGTCAGTAAATTTATACCCCTCGAAACAAAAAATGTAGACCATACTTACATGATGGGGGTTTCTATTCTGGGAAGCAGTGACTCTGAAAAAGACTTTGGGGTCATAGTGGATAATCACAGAATCATAGAACTGGAAGGGACCCCGAGAGGTCATCTAGTCCAGTCCCCTGCACTCATGGCAGGACTAAGTATTATCTAGACCAATGGTCCCCAACCTTTTTCACGGAGGACCATGGCGGCGGACGAGCATCCGCCGAAATGCCGCCGACAAGTGGCGTCATCCAGAGGCGTCGCCGCCAAAATGCCGCCGAAATTCAGTGGCATTTCGGCGGATGCTCGTCCGCCGGCCAGTACGTGGGTGCACTTGGACGCCCCGGCGGGCACTGCGGCACCTGCGGGCACCGCATTGGGGACCCCTGATCTAGACCATCTCTGACAGGTGTTTGTCCAACCTGCTCTTAAAAAACCCCAATGATGGAGATTCCACAACTTCCCCAGGCAATTTATTCCAGTGCTGAACCACTCTGATAGTTAGGAAAAACTTCCTAATGTCCAAATGAAACCGCCCTGGCTGCAATTTAAGCCCATTGCTTCTTGTCCTATCCTCAGAGGTTAAGAAGAACAATTTTTATCCCTCTTCCTTGTAACAACCTTTTATGTACTTGAAAATGGTTATGTCCCCGCTCAGTCTTCTCTTCTCCAAACTAAACAAACACATTTTTTTCAATCTTCCCTCAGAGGTCATGTTTTCTAGACCTTTAATCATTTTTGTTGCTCTTCTCTGCACTTTCTCCAATTTGTCCACATATTTCCTGAAATGTGGTGCCCAGAACTGGACACAATACTCCAGTTGAGGCATAATCAGCACGGAGTAGAGCGGAAGAATTACTTCTCATGTCTTGCTTACAATACTCCTGCTAATACATCCCAGAATGATGTTTGCTTTTTTTGCAACAGTGTTACACTGTTGACTCATTTAGCTTGTGATCCACTATGACCCCCAGATCCCTTTCCGCACTACTCCTTCCGAGGCAGTCATTTCCCATTTTGTATGTGTGCAAGTTGAACATGACCTCCCAGTGAGACGCTGTGACCAAAAGGGCTAATGCAATCCTTGGAATCATAAACCTGGGAATCTTGAGTAGGAGTAGAGAGATAATTTTACCTCTGTATTTGGCACTGGTGCAACTGCTGAAGGAATACTGCATCCAGTTCTGGTGTCCACAGTTCCAGAAGGATGCTTATAAATTGGTTTCAGAGGTTTCAGAGAGGAGCCAAAAGAACAATTAAAGGATTAGAAAACATGCCTTATAGTGATAAACTAAATAGATTGAGCTTCTTGAGGCTAACAAAGAGAAGGTTAAAGCGTGACTTGATTACAGTCTGTAAGGATCTACATGGGGAACAATATTTAATAATGGGTTCTTCAGTCTAGCAGAGAAAGATATAACACGATCCAATGCCTGGAAGTTGAAGCTAGAGAAATTGGAAATAAAGCACAAAGAAGCCACCATAACCATCACTGGCAATTTTAAAACGAAGATTGGATGTTTTTCTAAAAGATAAATTCTAATTCAAACAGGAATTATTTTGGGGAAGTTCTATGGCCTGTGTTATACAGGAAGTCAGAGATGATTATCACAATGGTCCCTTTTGGCCTTAGGATATATGAATCTATGGAAGTAGGGGTGGCAGGGCTACCAAATGTGTGAGTGCCATGCAATATGTTATAACATTTGGCAAACCAGCCAAGTGTCTTAACATTTGACAGTAGTTTGATGGCCTGTGTGAAATGAGTTCCAAGTCTCAGACCAGTGGCCTTAGATCATATTCCAAAAATCACCATTGCATACAGCACCGCTGTTAGAAGTTGCCGTAACATTCAAGGTCTCAGTCAGCATGAAGTCTGAACTGTCACCACATGTTCAGGTGAAGCACATTGACTCAGCAGTGAGGGATAAGCTCACATTTCCAGACCCCATGCTATATCTCTTCTGTGTATCTTAGATTTCACTTTCCAGGACAATCGGTTTGGCACCTTTCAAGGGCATTAAACTCCCTTCTCTTTCAAACTGCCCTCCCCACCCCCCCAATACACACACAGGAACAAATACCCAATGAAATTAAATGTTAGACCACTGTCAAAATTTAACAAGTAACAAGAGATTCCTCCCTTTCCCTAACACCTCCAGAAAAATTAGACTAAAAGTATAAGCAGTTGTATTATTAAAGGAAATCTATCTGACCTCTGGATGAATAAAATAAAGCCTGCAGTTGAAACACAAACATTACATAGCAACATTATCATCTAGGCACCAGATGCAAAAATCTTTCTGTGATCATCAGAGACATCGCTGTCATGCACCAAAGGGAAAAAATGACCCTTTTTTTGTTTTGTTTTCAAGACAACTGAGACACTCAGTGTTATTGTTCAGAGACCTAAAGCACATTTAGCTGGCCTTGGAATGAGCAGCTCTACTCACTCAGCATATTAAAAGGTACCCTCCCTTAATAGTTTTAAATCATCGAGCAGGTGAAGGAGGATTTCATTGTTAGTTTAATGGAGATGTATTTTCATTCATTTACCATAAGCATTTCAAAACTATAGGGTAGATGTCTGGATGATTACTTATTCCAGTTTAAGGCACAAGCACATTGACATATGTTTCTGGCATGGATACATGTGCCAGACATATGGATGTAACTTTGTAGGTGGTTCCAACATTACCAGTTTCAAAAAGCAACATCATACCAGCTACAGCACTTAAAAGGTGGTGTTAGTTCTGACGCTGCTTTTTTGTTCAAATATTTTATTAAATTGAAGTCATGAAAAGGCTGGTCAGATATGTAGAGGGAATATGACCAGGTGAACAAGGGTGTGTGTGTGGCTTTCCAGACATACTTGTTATACATGTAGGGTTGCCAGGTGTCCGGTTTTCAGCCAGAAGGCCCAGTCAAAAATGGACCCTGGTGGCTCCGGTCAGCACAGCTGACTGGGCTATTAAAAGGCCGGCTGGCCACAGCAGCCGGCTCCGTGTGGCTCCCAGAAGCAGCCGGCATGTCCCTCGGGCTCCTAGGCACAAAGGCAGCCACAGGTGCTCCACGCACTGCCCCCACCTGCAGCACAGGCACCACCCTGAGCACTGGCTCTGCAGCTTCCACTGGCCGGGAACCATGGCTAATGGGAGCTGCACCTGCGGGTTGGGGGCAGTGCACAGAGGCCCCAGCACCTCCGCCTAGGAGCTGAAGGTACATGCCAGCCAATTCTGGGAGCTGGCTGAGGTAAGCGCCACCCGGAGCCTGCATCCTGCACCTCTACCCACCGTGAGCCACCTCCTGCACTCCGAACCCCTCATCTCCAGCCTCACCCTGTAGCCCCCCCCGATCCCAACCCCCTGCCCCAGCCTGGTGAAAATGAGCGAGTGTTGGGGAGAGCAAGCGACGGAGGGAGGGGGGATGGAGTGAGCGGTGTCAGAGCCTCGGCGAAGGGGCAGGGCAGGGGGCGGGGCAGGGTGTTCAGTTTTCTGCAGTTAGAAAGTTGGCAACCCTACAAGACATGCACAAGCTTGGCGGTTTAGGGGAATTATAACACTATAAATGAATAGTTATGTGCCCATTTTATCTGGTTTCTTTGCAGATACAGCTGGAGCCTAAGCAGCACTGCTGGAAAGCTGATTGATAATCAGTACAAAACAACTTCGTTAGATAGACTTCTATAAGCCCTTCAAAACTGTAAATTCTTTTGAAAGGAGTTTATTTGTCCAGTGAGCCTCCAGTATGCTATCAGTAGCTTTCCTTTTCCTTGACCATTAATAAGCAAATGAAACAGGCAATTCACCAAACTTAAAAAAAAATGTGTATTATTATTTGTATTGGGGTAGTGCCCAGGAGCCCCAGTCATGGAGCAGGACCCCATCATGCAAGGTGCTGTACAAGCACAGAACAAAAGGATACTTCACACTCCAAAGAGCTGACAGTCTCAGGCCTGGTCTACCCTTGTGGTGCTATGTAGGGTATGCATAGCTATACGCTGCAGTGGAAGGCTCTGCCAGTGGGATGCTACACTGCTTAAAATAGCAGTGTAGACATGGGAGGCATCACTTGGGGCACAGAGAGCTGTGTAGGGTATATAGGGTTCAGGTGTGTGTCTACTCAACTCCTCTAAGCAGAGCCTCCCCATCTAAACTGCTACTTATACCTGTGGGAGCTGGGCATGCACTGTCAGTACTCTATATGTCACCGTAAGTACGTATACATTGTGTGCCTGATACAAATACCACACAATACACATTTATTAGAGGTATTGATTCCTGGATTAAGCAACCTTTTCTGAACTCTAGCTGAAAGGATGCATTTTCAGGACATCATAACCTACAGCTGAGCTCACTTAAATGTTTCAGAAGTAAAACAAATAATAAAAAATTTGCACAATTCTGGTC
Source organism: Emys orbicularis (assembly GCF_028017835.1). NCBI lineage: Eukaryota > Metazoa > Chordata > Testudines > Emydidae > Emys > Emys orbicularis. Next base: position 106,919,205 of record NC_088685.1, read on the forward strand.
ACTTCATTCTAAAGTGAATCCAGACATTATGACAATCAGATCTTCCAGCAAAACTTTATTTCAGAAATAGTATTTAACACAACTGTTGTTGTAACATAAAACCCTTTCAGGGCTTGCATTCTATCCAAAGGAATGGCTGGGCAATTTGGGAATTTAAGTACTAAGTTAAAAACAACGTCAAAAGGGATGCTTCAGGGGGCATACAGGAGTCACCTTGCTTAATGTTCACCATTTTCTAAGGCTACTTAGCAGAATGAAAACACAACGGTTCCATATTTAGCAGAAAGAAGAAACAATGGTTCCAGTTTAAGATTCACTTTAGATATGTGCTGATCCCAGTAGGAAGCTGACACCAATTCAAGTTCAGACTTCAACTTTAAAGCAAATAGTGCCTAAGATTTATCACCTGGGAAACTCCTAGCGAATACAAAATTGTGATTAGCTTCACAGAACCTGGATACCAGGGCCACTACAACAACAGAGAGCGTTCAAAACTCTTTGTTCAGATATATTGTTTAAGTACAAACATCTCTTTAAAAACAAGACGATTATATATTCAGTTCACCTTTAATTCTTATATTGCTTTTGTATACATTTTAGGTCAAACTGAAAATCCAGAGTTTAAAATAAAAAGTACTTCCCCCAGTTAGACATGCATTTGAGTTCACTTAGGTTTTGTTTTTATATCTTACTAGAACTAGCTTTGTTTAACTAATGGCCTGGGCACAAATACAGAAAACTTCAGACAAAGGAAACAGTCAAAGTCCACCGGAACAAAAGAAAAAAGAAAGAAGGAAAAGCTGTGTCTGAATGGTTCTGGGGTGATAGTCCTACTTCCTGACATGAGACTCTCCTGTGAAAACACAACATTCAGGGCTTCCAACGAGCATATTGTAGTAGCTGGATCATTAACTAGTCATTAAGAACATCAATAACAAATAGACTAAAGAAAGGGGAAAAAATCTTGACTGGCAAGAAACTGCAGAAGATAATCCAGCCAAGGTCACTGCAGTCTTCAGAAACACAGAACACAGCACATGCAATTCACAGGAAATTCTCAGTGAGGGACCAGAGGACAGAACCCAGTTTTCTCATCCTTCTAACCAGCAATTATCTAGCTGACAGTGTGAGAAGGGCAGAGAAAAGTAGTAGCTAACACCAGTAAACCAGCAGTCAATCACTGCCCCTTCTCTTTCTCCTAAAAGAGAGATTCCTACATTTATCTCTAGAGGAGGAGGAGGGCATTAAAGGGTAAAATTAAAAAATGGATTCAGATTAAACGAAATATAAGAGCAGAAACATCGGACTGGATGGACCTTTGCATGTTTCCAATATACCTTAGATATTAAAAATTGCATGCTAAACTGTTTCAATGTGACTTTGCATTAAAAGAGCAAACTCAAGGTCTATCAGACCTCTTCTCAAATTACAATAAGTAAGGACACTCAAGGACACCAGTGAAAGTTACCTTTGAAGTCAACCCATTGAAACCCTCACAGAGAAAAGCTGTTTCATATTCTCCATTGAACATTTATTCTTTCCAAGATGGTTGTAACAATTACCATATGACATCATATTCTGAACAAATCTAAATATTACTGAGAAGTCTTGAACGGTACACAAAAGTATTTTAAAATATATAATGATATTACAAAACCCTTATTTACACTGCTGAGTTTTTAAATGCATTGCTTCCTAAAAAACCCAGGGCCACGAGTAGGGTCGCACAAAACCAAAGACCCTAGCCCTGCCCCGAGGCCCTGCCCCAGCAGTTACCCCTACATTCCCCCTCCCTCTGTGGCTTGCTCTCCCCCACCCTCACTCACTTTCACTGCGCTGGGGCAGGGGGCTGGGATGCGGGAGGGGGTGAGGGCTCTGGACTGGGGGTATAGGCTCTGGATTAGTGCCAGGGATGAGGGGTTCAGGGTGCGTGAGGGGGCTCTGGGCTGGGGAAGGAGGCTGGGATGCAGGGGTGCAGGCTCTGGGATGGGGCTAGGGATGAGAGGTTTGGGGTGCAGAAGGGGGCTCTGGGTTTGTGGGGGTGGGCTCAGGGCTGGGGCAGGGGATTGGGGTGTGGGCTTACCTCCGGCAGCTCCTGGTCAGTGGTGCAGCGGGGGTGCTAAGGCAGGCTTCCTGCCTGTCCTGGCACTGTGGACCGTGCTGAGCCCCGGAAGTGGCCAGCAGCAGGTCCGGCTCCCAGGCGGCTCTGTGCGCTGCTCTCAACTACAGGCACCCCCCCCCCAGAAGAGTGGGTGCTCAGGGCGGGGGCAGCGCCCAGAGCCCCCTCGCTTAGGAGCCAGACCTGCTGGCCGCTTCTGGGGTGCAGCGCGGTGTCAGAACAGGTAGAGACTAGCCTGCCTTAGCCGGGAAGCACCACTGATCGGACTTTTAATGGCCCAGTTGGCGGTGCTGACCGGAGCCGCCAGGGTCCCTTTTCGACCAGGTGTTCCGGTCGAAAACCGGACACCTGGTCACCCTATCCATGAGTGACCTTCTGGGTTGAGAAGTGCTATACAAGAGATCTCCAACACTGATTATAGAAATTAGAAATGGAAAAAACCTACTAGATTATTTTGCCCATCTCCTATTAAGAAGATGACATTGACCTACTACGCACTTGAAAAGATTCTCAGCAGCTGCACAAGCATGCTGGGCACATAGCTGATGAAACAGGGAGAGAACTGGGATTAAGCTGCACTAAAAGAATGGTGACAGAATTAATGGGTAACTGAAAACCAAAGGAAGTCACATCTGGACTGATCAAGCGCCTTTTGTTTCTGCTTTAGTGAGTTTTGATATGGCCTTGCTTGGTACCAGGTAGGTGAAGGAGAACACAAACTTGGATGCCTGTATTTCATATAACCAAGGATTCAGCCACCAACTCCTTCCCTTCCCACACGCACAGAGTTGTAAACTACTTTAGAAACAGTAAAGGCTATTTTATGTCTTCAGAGAAACAATTAGAAAGAGCTACTCTTCCAAAATATTTTTAACAATCTCTCACATATCATGCACCATGTACCCACTGCATCTGAACAAATTCACAGGTAAGCTGCCAAAATAAATTTTATACTACTGGAGCAGGACCACATGCACTTGTTTGTTTATGCCCCCCACCCCCACAAACTTGTTTATTTACATTTTACTGTACTCAGAACTGGAATATAACAGACCCTCCTTAGATATAGACTCTGATAGGCTTTTTACTTCAGCAAGTTGGGGGAGTGGGAACTTGCCAGTTGCAACATCCTTCTGCCCCCCTCTGCTGGCTGATATAAGCAGCCACAGATATGAATGGGGCCCTTTTTCACCCCACTGTTTCTGAGAGAAATAATGAAGGACAGGGAGGGAGGAGGAGAATGAGAAAGCAAGAGAAGGGGGGAAATGAGATAAAAATGGCAATCAATCCTGACAAAAAAGGTATGGAATGAGATCTTATAGAAATGCTTTGGAATAAGGGCACACTTACCAAACATCCCTCTCCACAAACAAGGAGAAGACAAGAACCTGTATCTTGAAAAACTAGAAAGTGCTATTCAAACAAACCAAACACGGAAGCTGTTACTACAGAGCCTTGTGTACTATTGCTTCTGAAACTCTCCAAATGGGTATAAGAAATGAAACTGGCTTCTTAGAATACTGAAGAAAAAACAAAAACAAAACTGTTCCTATCTGGAATATATATGGGCTTGTTCAAACATACACACAGTAGAGCAAGTAACTACATACATATAAGGCCCTGACAGTTGTTGTGCTAGCATTGACTAGCAATATACTATATTGTTGTGAAGCTCAGATCTGTGTGAATTCTTTACCATCTTCAAGAAAAATTACAAACGATAAAACACACAGTTAAAAACGTGGACTTTTTAGAAGCCAACTAGCTATTCATTCAAGAACAAGAAAATAACTGTCCAGCTCCAAACAACCCAACCCTACTCTGATATTTAAATAGTTGCCTGTTAGGCTCTCCTTTTCAATTGTGTGGCTGAATGGAAAAATCTGATACCCTCAAGATACAGTGACTGATATTTATCAAGTGATATTTGTTTGGCAAGAAAAAAAGAAACACCAAAACAAAACAAACCCTGGCACCTAATTGTTTTATTTGCTTCCTGCATAAGGGAAAAGGAATTTTCACGTATTGAGGGAATCCCTTGAGGCAGAGAGAATTGAATTGTGACAGGGCAAACTTAAAATTCCAGTCCAGTTCAAAGATGCAGGATTGCTGCCACACTAACAAAATTTAAACCTTAGGAATCCTGGCAGAAGATGTTACATGATGCAGGATATGGTGGCTACAAATGCTTGACAGATCTCTATTATAGTCAACCACTATTAAAAAAAAAAAAAAAAAAAAAAGAGCACCAAGGACTTTTTTCTCACCAAGTATAGTTTGATGGGAGAGGCCCCGTTTTTGGTTGTAGACTTCTCAGAAGTTACAGTATTCGAATACACTTTTTTCTGCACTCTGTCATAAGGCCTTCCATAACATGTACAAAAACTAGAGTACAGTAAATTTCATATGTCTTTGGCAAGGCTGCCTTCCACATTAGCTGCTATAGTCTCACTCGTTATTCTGCAAGCCTACAACAACCTGTTTTTTTAAAAGACATTCATCTCATCAGAATATGAACATTAAAAAAAAAAATCTATGGGTCTGTATAGAAAAGGTACATTGCAATTCATTTTAAACCTTTATAATATAAAACCCTAATCTCTATCTGATAATTAGATTAGTAATAACTTTTTAAAAAGTCAGATTTTTCTGGTAAATAAGATTTCAAAAGAGAAGCAGTAATTAAATTGGTAGGCCAGTAATCCAGCTCATTTAAAAATATATCTATCATTAATATTGTGCTACACATAAATGAATATAATATGAAAACATCCATTGACAAACTGCACTGATGGGTCACAACCACTCCTGACTGCATGCAGTATAGCTAGCAAAATGTGCTGTATACTACGCAGTATGTACTCCAGAGAACACTAAGGCATACCTTTCAGTCTTTTGGAATTTCCATTCTTTTGCTGCTCATCTTCTTCATTAATGGTGAATAAACCAGGGGGATTTGTCCTTGCACTTGTCTTCTTCAGTCTCTCTTGTCGGATAGCAGTAGCTGCCCCAGGCATGTTTCTGCTATCACTTGCTTATTACAATATATATATATATATTTAAGCAACTGCAGTGCCTGTGTAGCAGCTAGCTGCAGACCTGCCTGTTCATTTGAGCACTTGTAATAGATCCCCTATCGGTAAGCAGTATGCAAAGAGCTGACAAATATCAACATCCACTTGGCAGCAGAGGGCCTGCAATTTCACCCACCTTCGAGAAAAGCCCTAATTAAAGGCACATTGGTTTGGATGCCTCTCTTCGCTGCTTTAACCTGTTCAATCAGATCCCAGTCCACAGCTTCTCCTTTCTGCAGCAGCACCTCTTCCCCAAGCTTCTTCCAGCTACAGCACACTAAAATATTCAGCACGCAACACAGAGGAAAAAATACGATACGCCACCGTTAACAGTTGCCCTGACAACAGTGACATATCCTAATCAAAGGAAGTCTATGAACGTTGTCTCCTCAGCTGCAGAAAGCAGCCTGCCGGAATGCTTGCTCCTGCATGCTTAGCGCAAAGGGTTACAGTGTGAAGAGCTGTAACCACCTAGTCAACTGGGCTGCTCCTTCGCTCTGCGCAGGGCGGTAGGAGGATGGAGTTCTGCTTGCACAAGCAGATGAGTATTGAGCGAAGAGAAGCCTAAAAGGCTGCAGGCATGAGCCTGCATTTTGCCAGCTGTTCTGTTTATTAAAGTTTACAGTCCCCAGCCTAACCAAAACTCAAACAACATGAGCTTTTCACTTAACACCTTCACAAGCATTGCATACCTTTTGCAATAAGAGTACATACACCCAGGATTACTGGCAAGTGTTGAGTTATTCATGTTTGGAAAATGTAAGTTAGTGTACACATTTTTCTTGTGCAATGTGGGCAAAGAAAAGGCTGCTTAAGCTGAATGTACAGTGAATATTCCCTATTGCAATGTCAGTTTTACAGCGAAGAGATCATTAATGACCTACAATTGGTTCTGCAGAAAGGCCAAATTACAATCAATTCTAACCAGCTAAGTTTTCCCCATCATGATGGCAAAGTTAACATAGTGATTCTGGATTCTCATTCACCATCCACAATGGAGGACCTGCTCACACTTTTGCAATCTTCTAATTTTTTTAAACTGTTTTTGCACAGAATCCAATGATCACTGTGATATGCAAAGCCCTGAACAGCTGATTTTGCAGGTAAGCTTAGCCTCCTTTAACACTTCCACCATTTCTCAACCTCAAGCTAAGAGCACAGTTGCCACACCAAATACTATTAATTTTTAAATTTCAACCAAATCCTAAAAAATTATTTGTATTCCCAGAAGTTGCTAGGTGTTCTTTTCACATCTAAATTTCAGAATCTGAAATTTCATACACCTGGTCTAAAATGTTCCCCCCCCCCCCCGCCCCCCACTGCCCATATGTAGATGGCAATACACAGCAGCGTAAATGTTAGAGGACAATACAATAGCAATAGGGAGCTCATCTTGCCAATGCAGATGATATGAGATATGCAGCTGAAAGGGTGTCTCATCTATAGATTTTGTGAAAAAACAGGGGCTGAGTTAAGGTTATTTGAGTTACCTTTAAACTGCACATCCAAATTGGTTGCCTGGAAATAGCAGTATACTATACCTTGCCTGCCATTCTCCCTGAAGATAGGGCCTTGGGAGGTCAGCAAGAGGTGACAGCTCTGTTCTCACACACATTAGTCATGTCACTTAACAGGGAAAAACTGGGGGATGATGAGGCATAGCATTAACTGAGCTCAGAAATGGTAATCATAGAGCATTCATGCTTTGTATCTGAGAAAGAGAAAAAGGTACTAAGAGAAACAGTAAGGTATTCACGAAAGCACAGGCTTTGAGCCAGGTCTATTATCTCGCTTGCATGACCCCCGTATTTCCTTTAGACCGCGGTCCTTGCTCTTGGCAATATCCCAGCTTATCTGGGTATACCATGGAAGTTATAGACTGATGAGGTATAATAATAAGGTAGAAGGTGCTTTGTATTGAAAGGTGTTGGCCAAACGTAGAATTAACAAACAAACCACTTTGACACAAGTTGTTCCTACCTCAGCAATTTGCCTTCCAGTGTTTATTCAGGCTGCTACTTTGTATTGGAAAAGAGAAACTGGAAATAAGCTTCAGTTGCTGAAACCCTGTCCATGTACCTGCTTACTACAACAAAGATTTATGCAATTGTGGGTACACACCCACATGAATTAGAATGTGTTTAACCTCTTGCGTACCATTCATAGTTTTCACAGGTAGCTAGGCTCTGTTTCCAAAACAATAGAAGAATTTAAAGTGCATATGAAAAGTGCTTATACTATATGACTGTTTGGCTAATAATATCATTTCACTTCCTTTCATGTTTACAAATACATATTTTAATAAAACTAAACTCCTTTTAACAGTTCCATTTTGCAGATATTTTAAAACAAACTATCAAATAGCCACTTACAATATCTGTTCTATTTAAACCATTAATTTAAAAATGAAAAAAATTTGTTGGGCGTTTCAGCAAATACACCAATGATTGAATGGGCCATGTAGACTTAAGTACAATTTCATTCTTACAGGTGATCCCCTCGAGTCAGGAAGACTGGCCCACAGGGATGACAGATGGGGAAGTTGGCACTGTTACTTCTCATGTGTTACCGCTATGGTGGATAAAAGAAAGGATATCACGCTTTAGGTTTGAGAAGGACATCTTTCATACATATTTAACTCACACGTAAGTGCATTTAATATGCTTAAATAGTTATTAAAGGAGAATGATCATTATTTGGGGAAGCAATATGGTCTAGTGGAGAGAGCACTGGACTGGAAGTCAAGAGACCTGGGTTCTATTTCCACGCTGCCATTGACCTGATGTGTGACCATGTGCAGGCTACCTCATCTCTCTGTACTTCTGTTTCCCCTCCCAGTATTTGTTTGCTTGTCTGTTTACACAGACAAGCTCTTTGTGGTAAAAACTGTCTGCCACTACATGTTTGGGAATGCCTAGCCCAATGGGGTCCCAATCTCACTTGCAGTCTCTACATGCTGCTGTAATGCAAATAATAATTAAAAACTAAAATATCAGACAAATGCTCTAAATGCATAAATCCAGAAATGAAAAAATTCTCTGGCTAGGAGTAGAGACCACTTGTTTATGTTATATAAACATAACTACAACATTTTAATAATTAAAGTGTACTGTACAATCAAATACACTGAATAACTTTGTGCTCTTTTCCCTTTTTCTTCCTGATAACACTATAAAATACTCTCAATTAAAATACAGTACTGCGATTGCTTAAAAACAGACCATTTAATAACTTGGATTGGACTCCTTTAAAATGGTAATACTGAGAATCCCTAATAAGTAAGCCCAGTAGATTTTAGCCCAGACTTGCCGGGGTATATGGAGGCTTCTGTATCAATTCTTTGCTGAAAGTAACTTTCTTTCATGAGAAAAATGTATGGGTAACTTAGCATACCTACTTTCTATTGATTGCAAAAATTCTATGCCTGTGGAATCTGGTAATTGCCTACCTCGTATACTGCTTGATGTGTAACACCCATAGGAAGCAAGTGAAACAAAGAATACAGGATAATTAAATGGTATGCTAGGAGATGAAAATACTTATATACTCGGAGTGTTAATCGCTGTTTGTGTAATAACACTTCATGCATCTGTCCTCAATACCTTGATTTTTAAATTTGCACTGGCTTGCACCAGGATATCTAATGCTCCAATCCTGCAATCAGCTTAACACATGTGAGTAATCTGACTGATTCCAATGGCACTACTCACATGCTTCAAGTTAAGCTTGTGTGTGACTGATTGCTGGATAGGGACCTAAGTCAACAACAGACAATATAAATATTTTCTCCAAACAATTGCTTAAGCCATTTTTAGGTAATGGAGCTTGTAAAGTGAGAGAGATAAGAAGACTTGGTACAACTTTAAAAACAGAAATGTAACAGACTGCATATATTTAAAAAATTGATCCATATTTTGATTATTAGTCATATTCAAAAGTAATGAAATACTACACAAGTAGTTAGCCTCTTGCAGGAAAATGATAGACGTGTATTGAGATAAAGTGCTTGCTGGAGAAAAAAAACAACACCCTGTCTCCTTTCCTATACAGAACTGGGTTTTAAGTAAATACAAGATAGCAACTAGACTATGGTTTTAAAAAAACAGTCATGCTCAGCACATGAATCACTGAAAATGTTCACAAACTATGGCTCCATCCTTGCAAAGGGATCTGCCCACTTGGAACCTATGGCTGGTCTTCACTCGGAAAAAAGTTGTGTTCCTACCATGTGATAACTAACACGTTGTAACTAACATGAGGTAAAATCCTAGTGAAAAGAAGGTACTTTGCAGTTTCCAATTGAATTAGCAATTCTAAGGGTACGTCTACACTACCCGCCGGATTGGCGGGTAGTGACTGATTTATCGGGGATCGATTTATTGTGTCTAGTGTAGACGCGATAAAAATCGATCCCCGATAGCTCTGTTGTCGACTCTGGAACTCCACCGTGGCGAGAGGCGAAAGCGGAGTCGACACGGGAGCGGCAGCGGTCAACTCACCGCCGTCCTCACAGCCAGATAAATCGACCTAAGATACGCCTAGCTATTCGCGTAGCTGAAGTTGCGTATCTTAGATCGACACCCGCCCCCCCCCCCCCACCCCAGTGTAGACCTAGCCTAAGTAAGCCCTGGGCTCCTCCAGAGTCTAACTCTGTGGCTCTCAACCTTTCCAGACTACTCTACTATCCCTTTCAGGAGTCTGATTTGTCTTGTGTACCCTCAAGTTTCAAGTCACTTAAACTACTTGCTTACAAAATCAGATATTAAAAATACAAAAAAGTGTCACAGCACACTATTATGGAACAATTGCTTACTTTCTCATTTTTACCATATAATTATAAAATAAATCAATTTGAATATAAATATTGTACTTATATTTCAGTGTATAGTATATAGAGCAGTATAAACAAGTCATTGTCTGTATGAAAGTTTAGTTTGTACTGACTTTGCTAGTGCTTTTTCTGTAGCCTGTTGTAAAACTAGGCAAATATCTAAATGAGTTGATATTTAGATATTTGCCTAGTTTTACAACAGGCTACAGAGCTTCCTCGCTCCCCAGGAAGACCTCTGCATACACATACTCCTGGCTGATAACCACTGGTCTAACCTGACTTACTAACTTGTGTGAAAGCTACCAATTGCCTTGCCTTCACAAGGATTTTATCTCTTGTTAGTTACAACGTGTTAGCTATCACATGGTAAGAACAAACTATTTTCCTAGTAAAGATGCACCCTTCCACTTCAAGAGAATCCCACCAAAGGAATTGCTCAGGCAGCATGCAAAGTGTTCGCAGGATTGTGCCCTCTCTAAAAAAAGTTGTCAAATGTTATGTAATGATGCATGGCAAGTGCCACTGCAGGTCAGTCTACTGCTCAGATATCACTGCTTCCCCTGTAGGAATAAATTTCCCTTCTACAATAATACAATTCCTTTAAAAGAGAAAATATCGATCCAATAGCACTTTGAAGACAAACTAACTGAAGAATGTGTGTGTTTAGCATTTAATGTTCCTCCCATGTATATCAGCCTGGACTTGGAGCAGTCAAACTAAAATGAACACAAGAGCACTACATTTTAGAACTTTATTATAACAGAGTAAAAATACTATGGGAGGGGTAAAAAAGGGCAAACTGCTTGTAACGTCTTTCTGGTACAATGAACAGAAGAACTCTGAGGACTCTACCGGAAGAGAGCTGGGTCATAAGCGTGGGCAGATTTTTTTCCCCCCAGTGTAGTCCATGGGGGGATGGGGAGGAAAGAGTGGCTCCTCCCCCTCCGGGTCTGTGGGCAGCCAATCCGACCCACTACATCTCTGGGGGTTGCCTGACATGGGGAATCAGCGGGGCAACGGGAGACATGAGCTCGGGCCTGTGATCAGGGCCGAACAACACACACAGTTACAGAGCCCCCGTTTCGGGTCAGGGCGGGACAGCAGAGTGTCCCGGGCTCAGGCCTGCACTCAGTCTGGGCAGCAAACCGTTGGGCCTTCTAGCTCTGGCGGAGGACCGACAAGCACAGGCTTCTCCCCTAAGAGAGGGGGAGACACCACCCATGGATAGGGGTGGTGAGGGGGAGGGGGGAACGCAGACCCACCCACTCCACTGCGTCCCGGCCAGGGCCCTAGCAGTGGCAGAGCGGTCTGCCACTGGGTCAGTGGGGATCCTGACCGCAACACGCTGACTCGCTTGCTGTTAGCATTGCGGCCAGACTTGGGTCGGCTACCCCTGGGCCACTTCCCAACTCCCCCTCAGGGTGCACCTGGCTCTGTAGAGGGTCGTCCTGGTTGTCGGGGAAGGAGGCCTCTGTCAGGGCTTGCAGCTCCTCCGTTCTCGGGTCCGTAAATGGCCCTGGCGGTCCTGGCCAGTCCTCGGCTCCCTCGGGGTCAGCAGAGTCCTCCCAGCTCGGGAGCTCACAGGAGGTGTCTGGCTCCTCCGGTGGCTGCCTCCCAATTGAGTTCTCCGGCACACCTTTTGTACTTCCGGTCCCACCCACTGACTTCCGGTGGGAGGGTTGAGCATGGCCTGGCTCCACCCACCAGGGTTCAATGAGGGGCTCCTCCCCGTCCAGGTCTGTGGGCAGCCAATCCGCCCCACTACACCCTCCATTCAGTGAGAACCCCATTAGAAGATCATCACAGGCATACCTTTTTTAGATCAATTTCACATCGGTCATCTCTGGTGAGCTTCTTTTCTTATGTCAATTGCCAAAGATTAAATCAATTAAAGTATTGCCTTTTAAAAAAAAAATACAGCAAGCAGACAAAGATTACAAACCTTCCCTTTCCCTTCGGGGATTGATTTAAAATCATCAGACTCAAGGCAGGGTCATCAGTCAGTGCAGAACACGCAGAAAACAAGATAATATCATCCACCTACACAGGCAAAACTGGAATCTAGATCCTATCAGAGTATCACTGGAAATTCCCAGGCTCTGGACTCCTCTTCATTCCCACACCTATCCAATAAAAGGTATCCTACAAAGGAATTTTGGGGTCCATTTGGGGAAAATCTGGACATCTATCCCATAGTGCCTTAAACGGGGATAAAGTGCCTAGAAAACATACACCCAAAACAGAACAGGGAGCAAGACAGTCTGGTGTGTCCTATTCCACAGAGTATCGGGATGTAGGAGGACCAGCCAAACTAGTTACAGGTATGGTTAAGGGTCCCCATTTTACACTGCAAAAATAATATACCAAAATTGCTTTAAGAAGACAACCATCTGCCAGCCCAGACTGTCTGTAAGGGAAAACAACTGTCTAACATTTTCACTCACAGCATTAACCATGTTGTACATTGACATTAAACATGTTTACAGTCAACCATGTCACTAACTTGTTACATACTCATTTAAAATCTGTAGTGTTGACAGGGCTTAACATAACAAATTCACAAACTGTACTCAATTCAAATTGATGCACTATATTCCTATTCATAAAGCCATTAGCCTACAACACAGCACAAGTAGCCTTAATAGTGAAGACACTTAAAAAAATTAAAATATTTTTATAAATTGGAAATAATAGAAGTAGAGCATTATCTCAATAAAATATTACTGATAAGTTTGATTTAATAAAGCTGTTTACTAGGTTGTCGATGCAATCACATAATCTTATCATTGTTACCCTTGTTTTCCCTCCCCTTCTCCTTCCTCTTGCTTATTAAATCTACAGTAACTTCCCACTCAACGTCCTCTCGCTTAACGTTGTTTCAGTCTTACGTCCCTGCTCCATTACAGAACATGCTCCGTTTAAAGTTGTGCAATGCTTCGCTATAACATTGTTTGGCTGCCTGCTTTGTCCACAGCTGGCAAGCCCCGTTAGCTCCCCTACGCCCCGCCCCCCACAGGACCTCCCGCCCGCCAGCAGACCCTGCGGATCAGCGCCTTCCCCCTCCACCTCCCCCCCGCCAATCAGCTGGCTTGCGCCGTTCAAGAGGGAGTGGGGAGGAGCGAGGACTTTGCACACAGGCTCCCCCTCCCACCCGAATGCTGCAAACCAGTGGTTTGTCACGGGCGGGCAGGAGAGGGGAGGCTGCGGTCAGAGTCCTCGCTCCTTCCCCCACCCTCCTGCCCCTTGAACGCCGCAAGCCAGCTGATTGCCGCAGGCAGGAGAAAGGGGGGAGGAGCAAGGACGCAGCGTGTCTCCCCCTCCCTCCCCTGCCTCCTGCCCACGGCAATCAGCTGGCTTGCGGTGTTCAGGAGGCAGGGGAGGGAGGGGGAACCTGTGAGCCATATCCTTGCTCCTCCCCCCTCCCTCCTGCCTCCTGTACGCTGCAAGCCAGCTGATTGCCATGGGCAGGAGGCAGGGGAGGGAGGGGGAGGAGCGAGGATGGGGCGTGCAGAGTAAAAGGGGGAGGGGGGAAGAAGAGGTGGGTTAAGGGTGGGGGCTTGGGGGCAGGGGAGGCGTGGGTGGGCCGAGGGTTGAGCCCCCCCATCCCCTGGTGCTTGCAGAATAGGGGAAGCTGCCACTGCGCAACATGCTTCTCCTAGCCTACAGCACCTTCAGCCTCCTTGCCTGCCTCATTGTCTCCAGTGCCAGTGGGCTGGGCCTGTGTGGGGTAAGGCAGGGCACCTCCCAACTATAGTACTGTACGGCAAAAAAAAAAAAAAATTTCCCTGGAACCTCACCCCCCCCCCCCCTTTACATTTATTCTTATGGGGAAACTGGATTCGCTTAACATAGTTTCGCTTAAAGTCGCATTTTTCAGGAACATAACTACAACGTTAAGTGAGGGGTTACTGTACTTGTTATATATGGTCATAAAATCAGAAGAAAGACCATGTCCTACAACAGGTTTTTGAAGTGCCTAGCATCCTGATAAGCGTATCTAGGCACTGTTGTAATTTAAAACAACAATTATGATGATGCACCAGTATATGTAACGATATTAACTTAATTTAAACAACTTTGGTATTAAGTATAAATATATGATAGGAATCAATGGTATTTTTCTATTAAACCCACATGCCCCTGCTCCACTCAAGAAATTCTGTCTTGCAGTAACCAGTGGTGATAAAATACTATTGAGTGAGAAGAAAAACTTCCCGTTAGTCAAAAAGATGGAATACCACTGACAAGAGTTTAGATGTGCTCTGAATAGATTTAAATAAGCAATAAGTTAACTCACTTCTGAAAGTCAAAGCCCTGAAAATACAGCAGTTTCGTTAACTAAGTCTCCATTCTTTGAATTAGAATATTTTAACTGAAGAATCAGAGAACACTGTCATTCATTTAAATTGGAATAAATGATCTAACATCCACAAAAATATGTATTTGGGGGAGAGGAGGACAAATAATGGGATAGTAGAGTTTAAAGAAAAATAGTGTGTTTCTTTAGAAAGCAAACCCAGAACGAGAAAGAGAATGAGACTCAGCTCTTCTTTGTTGGGATTGAAATAATACTTACTAATTCTTATTTCTTGTCCTAACATCTCTTTTCTAATAAATAAGACTCTGGATACAGTTTATACTGTAAATTGTCAATATTAACCTATAGGCCTGAACCACAGTACATAAAATATTGCCAATGATATTTATTTTTTAAATAAATGGGTCCAGCAGTTAGAGTAAATATTTACATACAAGAAAATAAAGAACTATCATCATCCTGATCAGCTTGATTGTATATTTATTCCTTTACTTTACCCATCTGTTTCTGGCTGTAAATTATTAGAGGCAAGGACCATGAACGTTTTAGGTGCTATTCCAACCTAAATAATAACAAAGCAGGCTTTTCACCTCCAAAATTATAAAGGTGCTAGCAATAACAAACTAGAAGTCTAGAATTGGCTATTCTGTTTCAAGGGGGTTAAACCTGGCACAGTGCACAGTTCAAGTGGACAAACAAAGGTCAAAACAGAAAAAAAACAACAAGCCCTACACCTCCTTCTGACTCCTTATGCACACACCAGTGCAAAATACATAGGAATTTAAGCAGCAGGAATCTATGATCAGTGGGCCCCAGAGAATAATCACAGAATTCAAGGACACTGAGTACTAGATTATTATTGCTTGTTCTTGTACATCAAGTTAAACATTTTTTTTAAACTAAGTATACATAGTATACAATGCTGTGATTAAACAAACTTTAAAAAAATCATCAATGAAACCAATGTGTAACATTAACAATAAAATATATATTCATAGAATCATAGAATATCAGGGTTGGAAGGGCCCTCAGGAGGTCATCTAGTCCAACCCCCTGCTCAAAGCAGGACCAATCCCGCACTAAATCCCCAAATGGCCCCCTCAGGGATTGAACTCACAACCCTGGGTTTAGCAGGCCAATACTCAAACCACTGAGCTATCCCTCCCCGACAGTATTAGATTACTGTCAGTCAAATCATTTTTATTCATACAGGGCCTGATTCAGCTCCCACTGACATCAATGGAAGTCCTTATATTGACTTCAAAGAGTGCTGTCTTGGTTCAGTAAAGGAAGAGGCACTAGCATGTGGATTGAGAATGGGGCTGCAAGCCTGAAATAATAAAGCAAATTATTATTACTACTACTAATCCTGGCACTAACACCACTTCCCTCCATTACCTTGGGCTCTACAATCAACCTCTTCTACCCCAGTTCCCCCAGCTGTAAAATGAGGATAATGTTGACCTACCTACTTCATAGTGGATTAAACGTTTGCAAAACACTTTGAAAATAACTACGCGTACCAAGCCCTTTTATAGAAATGAGAACATACTTCAGAAGGAATCTTAATGTGCCAAAATCAAATTAAAGTTTCTCCATCACATTACCACACAGATAAGATCATATAAATGAAATCCTATGAATGACTTAGCCTTCTGTTCATTGCTATCACCAACTCAGCAGTTGACTTCCTAGTGCATTAATAATTAGAGAGAAATCCTTTAAGCCAATTAGAGTTGTTGGGGAGGTGGCAGCATTTCTCAGAAGGATAGGACACATGGTTTTAAAAAAAAATATCTGGAGATAAAACGCTGATGACTACGTCTTCCTTTCCTCACAGCTCTCACCTTGGCTAACAAACTTAAGCACCAACCCTGAGACTACTTGTGCATGTCAGTAACTTTACTCAGATGAATAGTCGCATACAGAAAACAGGACTACTCCTGTGAGTACCACCCCCTGCATTGTCAACCCAGAGCATTCACAAAACATAAACCAGGCCCCCCAAAAGCATGAGATTAGCTTTAAAAATACATTTGGGGTTGTGTTGTTTGCCTTCTGGTATTGGAGACTTTAGGATTCATGTTTTCAAGCTTTTCCCCACAACCATGTGGGCTGGAAACTTACTTTTTTATTTATTTTTAATGAGAGCTGAGATTCTCCTATAATAACATGACTGAAGGAGCTAAGGCTTTAAGAAAAACACCAAACATCACAAGACTTGCTATAAAATTGCTAGAGTTGGCATGTGTTTGTGGGATTGAGCTCTTAGTGAATTTGACAAATGCAACTTTGGGTCCTATCATTTTTCACCCCTAAACAGATAGTGTGTGTGCATGCAACCTCTTTTTTCAAATTCTCCTAGGAGGTCGGTTCTCTAGCTTTATAAAGGACAAGGATTCTGAGAATTTCTCTTCCCTGGAGAAGATGAGGGTGTGCAAGGAGTACTGTTATTTAAGCTCTAACTCAGTGGTGGGCAACCTGTGGCCCGTCAGGGTAATCCGCTGGAGGGCAACAAGACAGTGTTTACATTGACCGTCCACAGGCACGGCCGCCCGCAGCTTCCATTGGCCATGAACTGCGAACCGCGGCCACTGATGGGCTGCGTGCAGCCCCCGGGCCGTAGGTTGCCCACCACTGCTCTAACTACATGTTTAGGCTTGCATTTTGGATTCACTTTCATTCATATTTTTCAAGTGGGAAGGAAAATATATTGTCTAAAGATCACATAGTGCCTGCTTAATTGAGGCAGTTATTACAGTGATCAGATTTAATTACATTTTCAGCAACAAATAATTTTCATCTTTAAAGCAACTGAACTCCTTCATATGTATTTCCTGTTTTCTTGTATAATCCATCAAGCTGTGCTCAGAAATAAATTATATTAAAATGTCAGCCCGAGGTACTCTGAAATTACTGCAAACTATGATTTTTTTATTTCAAGAAATAATTTATAGTTTCACATTGAAAATGGAGGTATTCGTCAATACAGACAGTGTGCCTGGAGCTTCAATTATGTTAACAAAGTTCTCTTTCTATACTAGCACTGAAGGAAGTAAGTACACAAACCAATTGTCCATGCCTCACCTGACACAGATATTATTTTTCATGAACTGCAGAGCTTTTAAACCCTAGTTGAAAAGAAAACTGTCGTAAGAGGGAGAACATGAATAGTAGCACGCCCTGCATTATACAATATACAGTATATCTAAAATGGTCTCATACTTTTCCCCAGTGGATGGTCCTTGCATATACAATTACTGACCAAGAGAAGACACTAATGAACTGGGTTGTCCACCTTCAAAAACAAAAACAAAAAAACAAACAAAAAAAGGGGGGGGGGGAGGTTCCTTAAATCCAGTTAAAAAAAATCTCTATTACATTTAATCCAAAATTTATTATACAAAAAAAGCCAGGTCACATAAGCAGCTATAGAAAATAATACACATGAATTGCAGATGAACCTGAAGCTCAATGTTAAAGCAGTCAAAGCTAGAGTTTTGGTTCAGCCCATTGTAAACAGGAGGTCAACTGAGTAGTTTGGAGCCAGATCTGAAATCCAGAATTTCAAAGTTTGGTGTAGTTTGATCCACTGTTTTGAGTAGAAATGAGCTCAAGTCAAAACTCTTCATCAAAAAGCCCTATCCAGATAAATCAACAAACCATGCCTCACGTGAAGGAAAAATGACAAGTAACTTGAATTAGTTCCCAAATGAAATGGTAGGAAGCCCTCATAATGGGGATATAGTTGACACATTTAAAAATAAATACATTTACAAAACTGAAAAGAGTGGGAGAGAGAAAAAAATGAGTGTAATCTCTTCTGCATAATCACTCTTCATAGCAAATGACCGTTTAGTTTCAAAGTTTAAAATATCTTTGCTGTATCAAGTCTGTCCTACATTAGTACTAAGGCACCATATTCATGCTGCATTGCTTTTGGTGATTAGGTTTGTAAATCACTTCAGCAACCTTTCGCTCTATTGGGTCGGGTTTAGTCTTCACACCTCTGGTGCAAGATTAAAGAACACACACATGAAAAGCGTCGTCTGAGTTATTTTTGTGAATAATTACATACCAATATTCTGGACTCCTACAGACCCTCAACAGAGGAAGTGCATGAGATCCTCCTAGTGGTGAAAGAATGAAAAGCTTGGATACAGAGCAAGAGATACTTTACTGAGAGGAACAGCTAGCACGAAAAAAAAAAAAAAAAAAGTTTTCATTCAGATTCTTATACTACCTGTAAAAATCAGAATCCAAACACCCCACGGGGAAAACATGGGGTCTCAACCCCAAGGAATAAGCAATTAAATCAACTGTTTGTATACGATATTATTGTACTACTGTATAAAAGTGTATTGAGTAAGGTATCTTATAAAAACTTGTGACATGCTGCTCATGAGTATCATTGTATGATGTAGGGTGTGTAAGGAATTATGTATGTGTGCTGGAAATATCTTCCTAAAATATGTTTTGGGGGCAGACTTGATAAACAGTGAAAGTACATTTACATATAAGGTAAACAAAGCATTCAAGCTAACAAGCAGCAGAAGAAACAGCTTGGTGAGCACACCGGGGGACACTGCAAACTCTGGCCCCCAAGAGGTCTTCCTGGCTCTTGAGACAAAAAGACTATGGACTTTGGGAAATATAAGGGGAGCAAAAATACATTTTAGTGACCCATCAATAAGGGGAGAGAGGAGACAGCATCCTCTGAATCTGTGACTGCTGGATCCTCCTGCCGGAACGGCTGGAGATGTGGTAGCTTGATTTAAGTGAGAAAGCAGTTTAGGCAAAGAAGGTAGGTTAGGACACTAGAAAGTGTGTTTAGTTTTGTAGGTAACTATACCCATTTCTTTTTCTCTTGCTTAGTATCACTAAAATCTGTTCTTTATTAATAAACTTATTCTTCGTTTTACTAAGAACCATGTCAGGGCTGTTATATTGAAGTAAAGTGCAAGTCCGCAGCGAAACCAGCAGGCTGGTGTATCTCTTGATACCAAACTTAATTTTTATGAGTGGACAGTGAGAGGGTCTGGACTCTGGCAAACTCAGAACTGGGGTTCACTGGTTGTTACCTGCAAGACAAAGTTAAGACTTGCAGAGTCTCAAGGAGTTTGCTGGAGATGTGATGTGGATTGGAGCTGACACAGTCTGATCTCCAGCAAAGCTCACTCTAACACACTGGCTTACAATTCTGGGTGCCTTGAGGAGAGTGTCACAATCCTATATGATGTATTAAGGGGTTCAATGTTCCCCTCAATGCAGAGTATCTCCTATTACAGTAAATAGGATCTACCTGTGCAGACAGAAGGGAAAATCAGATTCCCAAAATAGAAAGTAAATCTGAGAGTGTTATAACACAACCTATCAAAATAAATGAAGCCTAGGAAAGAACCATATATAATCAGGTACATTTTAGGAATGCATCCACTGTATTTTTCCCCCCAAAATATCTTAATAGGGCAATACATGTTTAAAAAGAGTCTCAAACTGAACTATCATACCAAATTAAATCACAATATTTTTTTCACACTGTAACAGCATAAATAACAGACTAGACTTCTCACCAAGCTTAACAGAAGGAAAGTTTAAATGGTTTGCTTTACCAAGCTAGCAAGGAACACTTATCCAAATTAACAATACGAGTTTATAGTTTTTTACAGAAGACAGGACATGTTAGAATAAAGCAGTTACATCTTAAAACATTTTCACTGCAAGATCAAAGATTTAAACATAATTCCAATAGCATCTTATTTGCCTCAGCCATAAGGAGTACCATTCTCTATCAACGTGCAGCCAAAATTAGCACCTGATTAAACAGCAGCTGGCTAAGCAGAACCCAGACAAAAATGAGGTGGATGCTGGCAAGCAGAGGGACGTGCTTCTGAAAATGTCATTTTTGATATCCCCCAGTATTGAGGGGCTCTCCTCTCCTCAGACTGCAGCATTGGGTTCCTTTTGGATTTCTTAATGCTATTAGATGCCCAAATACCTATGGCAACCTTTTTTTTTTTTTTTTTTTTTCAAATGAACACTTTAAGCCAGACGACTGTGCCCCACTTTACCAGTCCCACACCTGGCCATCCATGGTGAGCCACATCAACTTCATGCTTAGTTGTAGCAACTCATATCTAGGAATGAAGCCACTCACCCAGAAACAGCTCCCAAAGTTCAGCAGCCCATCTGCTCAACAGTAAAGGGCACTATGATCTCACCACCCCTTTCAAAGTCTCTGTCCTGATATTGAAAGCCCTCCCCAGGACTGGCCCTAGCTACCTGAGGATTGCATCTCCCTCCACAACAGCTACTTTTTACTAAACCAATAAAACTATCAAGCAATAGGGGGAGTCTCTTGAGCACAAGAGACAGAACCATCACAGGAGCTGGACCTAGACTATGGAATTTGGCTTTCAAAACTCAATGAAAACTAATTTATTTGACCAGCTTTCCCTGAATAAATTCTACACACACACACCCTATATCCTAACAGAGCTATTTTTCTTACTGGTGGGGATAGAAGGAAAGGAGATTATTTTATTTTTAAATACTCGGGAAGCACTCAGATACCATGATGAGTAGGACTTACTCGTACATGGACTATAAACAGCTTAATTGCTAAAGTTTAACTCAGACACTTCACACATGAACAAGTTGTGGATGAACTTCGACACTACAAGCAAGTTTAAGGATCAATCTTTCTAGCAAGCAAAGCAAACAGATTTGATTATCTATAAACAATGTTTAAATGGATAAAATGCAAATTAAATACAATAATATGAAACAATAGTAAATTGAATTATCAGAAATACCACTCACGTGATTTAAATATCCTTTAAAAGCTATAAGTAATTTGCACTCAGAATGTGTTTACACTTTTAAAATACTTTCTCGGAAGTTTGTTTTCATAAATACCTAGAGGAAAAATTAGTTTTAACAACAATAATGATGCAGTGAAAATCTTGTGTCAACAATCTTAGACTTAATTTTAAAATTAAGAATTTTCTTTTAACCCATTCTTCAAAAAAGAAAAAACTGTCCATAGGGGTTCTCCGTGTGTGTGCATGCATGTGTGGAGCATGGGTAATCGGGTTATGTTTGTTTGTTTGCTTGTTTTGTTTTTTGCTTTTACACACACCAGCCTTAACTGACACTTGCCCTTTCAGAAGCTGAACTTTAGAGTGATGATTGTAAGTCTGTGATAATAAACCAAAATTCTAAACAGAGACACCACCCTAGTACATTTACAAAAGGAAGAAGGATAGGTCTCAATATTTGCATGGGTATGTCCACTTTGTTTATTTACAATCACGTCACCATACCATTACATAAAATATTTGTTTAAAATATTTAGTTTGTTGCACAAACACTTTCAATCAACAAGCAACAGTATGTCCTATTTGTACACGGTTTTAAGCAAAACCTTCACTTCAATATTTGAGAAACTCAGCCATATCCTAAGGGTAAGGTGAATACAAACTTTGTAAGAGAGAAGTGGAATCATGGTCTAGAGGGGGAAAAATAAGGAGGGATTTAATCAGTTCAGTTCAATATATACCACCCTGAACATGCCAAAGAGACAACGCCTTTCCTGTATCTGATTGTAAGCTACCTCTGTGCCTAAAGTAACAACAGCAGTTGATCTGATTATATAAACCAAACTCTCCTATCCTCCTCACTCCTAAACCAAAATAGAACAGTTTTTAAATGCTCTTAGGGAGTATATACCTCCTTACAGGAGATACCCTAATCAATATAAAGCCAACTTTCCACCTCCCTCTGCACAAAGCATAGAGTTGACAAATTAAGGAAAAAGCATCAACATTTAATTAGTCACAGATTTTTAAGGCCAGATTGGAACTATTATGATCATCCAGTCTGACCTCCTGTATACAGGCCGTAGACCCTCACCCTCTAATACCTGCATCAAATCCATAACTTCTGATGGAGCTAGAACATCTCTTAGAAAGACATCCAATCTTGATTTAAAGATTTCATTCAAGTGATGAAAAAAATCCACCACTTCTTCCTTCAGTAAATTGTTCCAGTAGTTAATTACCCTCACAGTATAGAAATAAGGTTGCTTTTTTTTTTTTTTTTTTTTTTTTTTTAAAGAGTAGACTGAATTTGTCTAGTTTCAGTTTCCAGCCCTTGGATCTTGTTATGCCTTTGTCTGATAAATTAAAGAGCCCTCTGCTATCAGAAGTCTTCTCCACATGTAGGTTCTTAAGGACTGTGTTCAAACCCCTCCTAATCCTCCCAGATAAACTAAATATACTGAGCTCCTTTAGTATCTCACTGTAAAACAGGGTTTTTCACATTTCAAATGATATTGTAGCTCTTTCCTGAATCCTTTGCAATTTGTGGCCATCCTTAAAGTGTTGACACTGAAAATGGATGCAGTATTCCAATAATGGTCTGACTAATAATAACAGGAGTACTTGTGGCACCTTAGAGACTATTTGTTAGTCTCTAAGGTGCCACAAGTACTCCTGTTATTTTTGCGGATACAGACTAACACGGCTGCTACTCTGAGGTCTGACTAATGTTTCCCCATTTCCACTCAATTTTCCTGTAGTTGCACATTCAAGAATCACGTTAGCTCTCTTAGCAACCAAATCATATCGGGAGCTCATGTGCAGTATTCATGTTATTGCATCTGTGACTAACTAAATTTGGGGGGGGGGGGGAACTGCTATATTTTAATGTTAAATGTTTTCTTATTCTAAAACACCCAAAGGCATTAATCCACATTATGGAACAGTGGTCTGCAAATTTCAGACACACTGCTTTTGGATTCTAGCAATAGAAATAGCATCTTTAAACAATTCACACCTATATGTATAGCAATCACCACTAAAAACAGGATTGCAACTAGGTACTTTACTACACAGGAATATCTTTAGTGTGGTGGTATATTTATATATGTTTAGGGTGAGAAACGCTGCAAATACCACAGTAAATTTAACTACTGCCAATTGTATTGTCTAATTTTTAATTGCATCCACTGCATTCACATAAGTACTTTTGAACAGAAAGTATTCCATTTAAATTAAACACACACCCTGCAGCGCTGTATGCTAGGAGGCGGGTGTTAAGCCGCAATGAACATTTCGAGTTGAGCAGTCCCTAAAAACACGACTCTAGAATAAAAACACCAGCAACCCAACTGCGGTGATATGAGTTGATGCCACTTTAATTAAAAGGGGACAAGTGCGTCTAAATTGGCTCAGAGTCTGACCCTGACCTCGAGAAGCAGGAAATGATCACCTTAACTACACATACATCCTGCCTAATTACTGCAAGCGGTTGACTACAGGCTGCTGTGGGTCAGTCTCATCTCACAAGCGGATGGAAAGCCCTGCCCTGGTGGAGCTAGGATCCATGGAAGTGGAGCGATCAGAGCCATTCCCCTACCCAAAGAGGACTGCTGGCGGGATATTTTTAAGTAGTTTTGTAACGGTTGTTGTGATTTAATTCCACCCCCTCCATCCCGGGGGATCCTTCCCCCTCCCGGGGCCGGATCCTGCCTTCGTTACAAAGCCTCCCCTGAAGTCAGGGGGCAGCAGGAGGGGGCCGAGCGGGGCATGCTGTGCACCTGTTGCGGCAGGAAGAGGACGATGATGCCGGGCACGGAGACCAGGCCATCCCCCAGGCGCTGCGGGATGAGGTTGCAGCAGCCCCTAGGCACAGTCTCTCTCCGCCTGCCCAGCCTCAGCGCCGCTCGCCACAGCCGGGAGGCGGCTGGTGCTTGCAGGGACCCTTCGCTCGCTGCCCGCGGAGCAGCCGGATTCTATCCCGGGGAAGGCGGAGCTGGGGTGGGGGGAGGTGTTTAGAACGCCGGCGCCCTCAGCTTTCCGCGCGGAACCCGCGCAGCCGACCCCCAGCCCAGGGCTGCGCTCCCGCCTGGAGCGCCCGGGGTGCGGGACCGGGGGGGGGGGGTCTCACCTGCAGGGCCCTGGCGGGGAGCGTCGCCGCTGCTGCCTCCGGCCGCCCGTGCCTCCGCCATGTCTCCTCGGTGAGCTCAGCCGCCCCGCCCCGCGGGAGCCGCAGCCACAGGCGGGCAGGTGAGCGCGCCACGCACCAGCCGGGAGGGGCCGCCCCGCGGCAGCGCCACCTCGCGGGCAGGTGCGGCAGGGCGCTGGGGACAAGCCCCCGGCGCGGGGGCAGGGGACTAGGCTGGGCTCGCCCTGTCAACCTCCTGCAGGGGGAACGGCCGCCCGCAGGGCTGCCCCCGGCCGGTGGGGGGCTGGGAGTCGGCATTGCTCTTGGGGGACTACTGCTGGCCGCGTGATCTGATCCCCGGCTTCCCCCGCGGCTGCGTGCTCAGCGTATAGCCCGCAGGCCTGCCCCAGCCCCCTTGGGATCGCGGCACGTCTTTCTCACGGGCTTGGCATGGAAGTAGCTGGAACTAAGGATCCAGGTCCCCGCTTGGGAGACCGGATTTAGACTTTGTGCTGATCGTGCCTGGGGATTTGCATTTCTTTCATTATCGCTTCCTGAGCCTGGTTCCGTTCAGTGTATGGGGTTGGGCGGGGGCTGATCGCTCCTGTCCTGTGGCAGTACGTGGGAGGCGAGGTGGTTTCTAAGATCTAGGACCCAAGATGTACGTGGGTTCCTTAATCAAAGAGAACAGGGACTTGCACCCAGAAGAGACTAGGAAGGAAGTGCAACTGACTAAAAACTGCTGTGATATGCTCAGTAGTGCTTAACATCACTAAGCAGCTGGGTATTTACCTTGAGGTAGATGTAATATCCCAGCGGTTTTGAATGTCCTTAACAGACCACATAGACCTGTGCCAGTCTTCAGACTCTGCCCCTTGCTGGAGGTTTGATCTATATGCAATATAAACCACATCCTAAGCTTGCTCTCTAGGTTTGGCTATTCCAAGAGCTTCTCTTTCAGACCTCTTTCAGTCCCCAAAGATTTATAATCTGGTTGAAGGTGATTTGATTCAGGAAGCAGTATGTCTAGGCAGTAAGGGTGGGAGCCACAAACATTTTAGGTGCCTAAACCTCAGACTTAGGCACTTAAGTCCCAGTTTGGGCTTCATTGTGATCTACAAAACTGCCATTGAATGCTGTAGACATTGGCACCTAAGTTTTCATGGTATAAGTTTCCTCAGCACGGCAGCACCTGTATTTCTGTTTCTGGGCATGTGCATTGCTGCCTCCCTCTAGGTGTACAGATGTATATCTCCTGCCTAAGCCCCACAGTGAATCACAAACCAGGGGAAGATAGGCATATCATGACTCTGTAGCCTAGTGGTTAGGGCACCCACCTGGGAGGTGGAAGACCCAGTTCTCCTGCCCCAATCACTCTTTCATTATTTATCCACCTGCAGGGCCTGATATGGTAGGCACTCTGAGCACACCTATTGGAATGGGTCCCATTCAAAATCCTGGTGGTGGAGGTGGTGCTGATGGTCAGAGCACTCACCTAGGCTGTGGGGATACCCTGGTTCAATTCCTCCCCTCTCTACCAAAGGGGAGACCCTGGTTCAAATCCTGTTTCTCAAGAGGAAGCTTCAAAGACTAAACTACTGGATATTCGGATGTGGGGCTTCTTCAGTCTCTCCTGTGGCACAAAGCATATTTAAGTATTTATCCACAGTGGAACAGTCCTTGGTCAGGAGGGGAAGAAGAGAATGACTCTGTAGCCTAGTGGTTAGGGCACCCACCTGGGAGGTGGAAGACCCAGTTCTCCTGCCCCAATCACTCTTTCATTATTTATCCACAGTAGAACAGCTTCAACAGCAGAGCCTGAGAGAGCCCCACATCAGACTATTCTATAGCTCAGTGGTTAGAGCCCTTTCCTGAGTGGTGGGTGACCCCACTGCACCTAACTCAGTTCTGCAAGAAAAACCTAAGCTGCCTGACTCCAGGTACTGGGTTCCCTTCAGTGAGATCCCTAAGCAGAGTTAGATGCAATCTCCAAGAGAGGGGCAGTGCTTAGTATACACCCCCCTCCTTAGCATCTCCCACTGGCTAACTTAGACAGACAGCCGCCTATATACGACAAAGTCCCAAATATTGGGACTGTCCCTATAAAATCAGGACATCTGGTCACCCTACACTCAGCTGTGCAATGCCTAAGGGTACGTCTACACTTACCGGAGGGTCCGGCGGCAGGCAATCGATGTTCTGGGATCGATCCCGGAAGTGCTCGCCGTCGACGCCGGTACTCCAGCTCGGCGAGAGGAGTACGCGGCATCGACGGGGGAGCCTGCCTGCCGCGTCTGGACCCGCGGTAAGTTCGGACTAAGGTACTTCGAATTCAGCTACGTTATTAACGTAGCTGAATTTGCGTACCTTAGTCCGAAGTGGGGGCTTAGTGGGGACCAGGCCCAAGTCCCTTCATGGATCCCACCCTAATTACCAGGAATCTTAATGCAGAGTTTTAGCTTCTGAACCTATACAAGGTCTTAGTTCTTCCACCTTTTTAAATGAGTACAACACAATAATTTAATCTGGAGGTCACAAAGGCATGGATGGATGTAGTGGAGTACTGTTCTGAGAGATATAGACAGCTGTAAATGGGGGTGGGGAGGAGAGAAGGCACCATAGATTGCCGAAGCAGTCAGGGATCCCAAAGCACACCCAAACTGAATTTCTCAAAAAGAGTAGGACAAACTTCTTCAATAATGGGAGAAAGAACCATCCTCCTGATCCTTCCCCTACTCCACTAGCATCGCCTCTCCTTCACCCTGCTCACATTCATCCACATCTCAGTCTTACCCAAACACTGGGGAAACAAACTCATCACACCATTTGAATCTTTTGAAAATGAGACCAAGCTGTGTCTCATCGGCATTCTGATGCCAGCTCAGCCCAAATAATCAGTCTCTTTCAGCAGCCTCACACATACCCTATACATGGAAAGGGGACAAAAGCAGAACCTCTTGGCCCAGGCAGGAAACGTGAGCAATTACCCAAAACCTCCCTCTGGGACCTCAGACAGGAAGAACAAAACTACTCAAGAGATAATGCCTATATAATTGGCCAGACACCCTGTCCACTCCTATGAAGATCCACATATCTCAACAAAACCTCACTGTCAAAAGGTATCCAAGGATGCTAGCACATCTGAAAGAATCAGTATGAACACCTAGATCAGCATAAAGACTATTTAGATTGTAAATGCTTTGGAGCCGGGACTGTTATGTTCATACACTGCCTAGCATTGGGGGCCAAGCCTAAGCACTACTATAATACAACCCACCTACCAACTGATCTTCATCAATTCCTAGGAGACAGTTAACCAAAGATGGTAGTTTAGTTTCATCGTCATACAAAGGTGTAAAGTAAAGCCAAACTAGAAATCTCAGAATTGCAAGTGGGACCAAATTTGTCTCACCATACATTCTCCATCAGCTTTCCGAGAAAAAGAAAGGCAGAGCAATAGTGGCCAATGCCAACATCAAGAGATGGCTTTAGAAGCAAGGGCCTAACACATGCATGCTCGAGGGAAGATTTTGCTCCACTACCTGGAATGGAAGGTCCTTATACTTTCCAGTAAGATCTCCAGAACAGAGAGCTCTCCCTATTACTCAAGTGGAGAAATATCTCTCTCTCTCACACATGCACATAAATACACGTGCACACACAATTCTCCTGCCACTGACACAAATGATGAAATAAACATAAATCTTCTTCACAACGAACAGCCATCATACATTACAGCAAAATGCCAGTCAGTACCAAGATTCTCCTAGTCCTTTACTCATATCCTCAACTTGTTAATTTCCTTATCCTTTTACTATATGAGAGAGGAGCTACTTATGAGAAGCTTCAAATCAAAGAAACAGACTCAAAGGAGTGGACTATGAACCATAACTTAAACTAGAGTCAAAGTACAGTAAAGAGGAACAACCGGGTGTTGACACAGCTGTCAACAAATTGGGACAGATATTATCCTTGCTTCCGGAAAAAAGATTAATCATTATATATGATAGTTGAGATAAAAATATTGAATCACAATTGGAGGGAAAATATGTGTGAAATCCTGGCTTCATTGAAGTTTAATGGCAAAACTCCCATTGACTTCAGCAGAGCCAGGATGTCACCCAATGTGTATTTAACACTATCATAAATTTGTTAGGGATTTCTTAATGCTATATTAAGAATTTGTAGAATTCCTTGTGTATATGAAAGACACTGACACTTTACAAGATAAAGTTGTGTTGTACACATTCAAGGGCTATAACTTTGGAAATAAGTTGCTATAATTATATGCATTCCTCTTCTCTCCAGAGAGTACAGTGGTAGTGAACATGGCCCACTGCTTCACTCTCAACATATGGGCCTGCAGTCAAGTAAATTAGTACCATTCTCAGATGCAGCGACCACTACTCACTCATATTTCTTGTGGTGAACGGCAAAGGCCTACTATAAAGATACAATCTGGGGCATATAGGGATGAGAGATGTTTGAAGTCTCGACTGTAAGGGAGACCACCTCTCTCCTAATGTACTGCCAAGACCAGCTGGGACCCTTCTCATCCTCCAGCTTATTACCATAAACTATGTTTTAAAAATACGGATAAAGGAAATAAGGTAATGAAATTACACAGTGCAACCTGTAAAAAGTCTAAATCAGAGGTTTCCCAACCATAATCAGTGGAGAACTGGCTATTCATAGGTTGCCATATTGTTGTCATCTTACTTCCAGCAGGCAAATTAAATTAAGAAAGTTTAAAAAAGACATTTTCCTAATTTTACTTTTTCACATAAACAATTGTTGTAGTCGCCTTAGTGACCATATATGTTGCTTTTGTCCTTGCACAACATATCCTCTGCAACTGATCTTTGCACTGTTTAACTAGGAATTTCTAACTAATTCTGCCTCCTGCTGTTGTAGTATTATAAACTGCTTAAAATTAACTATGTAGCCCCAAACATAGCAGCAATTCAGTGATGGATTGAGTTTCCCCATGTGTATAAATTTATAAATATGTTTGTAAAGCCCTTTGGAGTGAAAATGCTACTGTATATAAAGTATTTCATGTACTTTTTGTGGTGCAGAGGGACGACTTTGATTGATTTTTTTCAAAGTCAGCATAGACAACCTAGCAATGAGTTTGCTGCTGTCCAAACAGATATGCACTGATATATTTATAAGGCAGTTTGTTACTTTATGTTTAGAATAAGTAGAGAAATTATTCCATTTCCTTTGAAAAAAATCTGTGATCCATCACTAAGCCTTCAAAAGGTCAGGGCATAAGCCATGCATTAACTACTTAGGATTTTGGTGAAGTTCCTTTCTATTCAGCTTATTCCACAATTGTGCACTGTAGGCTTTCTAGCAACAGCCTCAAAAGCATCTAGTATTGGGAGTAGATGGACCACTGGTCAGGTCCAATATAGCAATTCCTATGTTCCAAACTATCAGTGGAGGAATATTGTCCATTTTCATGATTTATGGGAAAGAAACCTTGCATAATCAAAAGGCTTTCAGAACAGAATAAATGCCCCCAAATGATTTTACAACTAACAGTTTGTGGCTAGGAAGCTGAAAGTCCACTTCTTACTGACTATAGTTAGTCAAGCAGTTTATTAAACCAGCTGGAGCATTAAGTGAGTTTTTTCTGTCCCGGAAAAATGTGGATGCTGAAATTAGACATAGTATGTGGGAAAACTGAATGAGTTTGTAATACATTGTTTACCAAGGCAGAAGCACAGTAACTCTAAGCTTCAAGTCACTTTAATATGAGAAGGTTTTCTTAATATTCAGCCTAAATTTTCCATGTAGTTTTGTCCCACTACTCCTAGCTATACCGCATGTATCACATTTTGAACTATTATTTTTAGAAGCTTTTAAATAAGGAAAGTATCAAAATTGTATTCTTAGATTCTTTATTTTTAAGAACGTATGTTTGTATGTCACAAAAGATAGCTTTAGAAC
The DNA here is from genome assembly GCF_028017835.1 of Emys orbicularis. NCBI lineage: Eukaryota > Metazoa > Chordata > Testudines > Emydidae > Emys > Emys orbicularis. The sequence continues at coordinate 106,949,453 of NC_088685.1, forward strand.
AAGCTAACATTACTATGGTTCAGGCATATACAACTGGTACAGTTCAGTAGTACATAAACAACTCTAAAACAAATGTACTGTAGACCAGGGAACTTAAGTTACCAAAAATAAACAATATTAAAATTTATATAGGGCAGTAAGTAAAAACAATTGCTTTTAGGTTCTGCACACTAAAAGAAAAAATGTAAGCTTTACATGATAATTGAAATTCTGAAGTTCTACTACAGATAATTATGGTATATAACAAAGAAGAATAAACTTGAAAGATTGTCACATTTTGGTTTTGTTCCAGTGATGCACAATCACATGAAATCTTACATAGGTTTTGTGTAAAATTACCATCTGGTTACTTTATCTACAACAGATTTTAAGATTTAAAAAAAGCTTCCATGTAAAATCATTTAAAACTAAAATAATGTAAAAGGGTGTTTACAGACGTCTTAGGGATTGTCGGAGTAAATGCAGTCAAGAGCTGCAGTGTTTTTAACATTGGTAAACAAATACTGGATTAAAGTGCAACACTCTCTCTGACAGCAAACCTGCTCTGTGCTGCAGAAAATCTCTAAATCTCTGCAAAGAAGTAGAAACTGATTTAGCCAGCATCAAGCATGTTTCTCTCGAAAGTCACTGATGGCCTTCCAGAGCGTACATAGCATCCCTCCTCTGTAAAAGAAAAACCATAAAGATGCTTAGCTTAAAAAACTGGTCTCCACTTCCATAGTATCCTGATTCAGGTACGCTTCAATTCAAGCCATCCTGTAGTGGTAGTAATACATTCATTGCACTCATTAAACATGGTAAAAACACAGAGAAATCAAATGTGAAATACTAAAACACAAAATTAAAACAAATGTGAATAGCATTTTGGGTTATAATATAAACTAAAAACTTCTCTAAAGCTCACAGAAGTCAATAAAAAGACTCCCATTGACTTCAATGGACTTTAAATAAGACCATAAGCCAGGGGTCAGCAACGTTCGGCACACGGCTCGCCAGGGTAAGCACCCTAGCGGGCCGGGCCAGTTTATTTACCTGCTGACGCGGCAGGTTTGGCCGATCGTGGCCCCCACTGGCCGCGGTTCGCCGTCCCGGGCCAATGGGGGCGGCGGGAAGCCGCGGCCAGCACATCCCTCGGCCCGCGCCGCTTCCCGCCGCCCCCATTGGCCCGGGACGGCGAACCGCGGCCAGTGGGGGCCACGATCGGCCGAACCTGCCGCGTCAGCAGGTAAATAAACTGGCCCGGCCCGCTAGGGTGCTTACCCTGGCGAGCCGCGTGCCGAACGTTGCCGACCCCTGCCATAAGCATTGCCTCCAAATATGTATTTCAACTGAATTGAATGGGAGTTTTGGCTGAATTAGTAACTGGAGCCAATATACTTAAAAGTTAACACCCAAAAATTATCCGTAAGTGGCAGCTTTAATTTAAATCCACTTTTTCTTTATGAATCAGAATAGTCAAGGATTGAGTCTGATCACACACCAGCAGTAAACTGGTGAATCTCTGTTGATGTCAGTGGTATTACTCCTTATTGACATTGGAATAAAGGCATGACTGTCCTCCCATTGAAATCAATGATCAAATTAATGTAGGATTAATCACTAAATGATGAGAATCAGGCCCTCATTGTTCCAAGTAGACTAAGCTAATTTGAACATACCTAGTAAATGTCGCATACTATCCTTATTAATATAATGAAACACTAGAGTATGAAATCTTACTATTTGTCCATGTTTTAATATCTAGCTAAGATGATTGAGGGCAAGGTATAACTGTATGGTATAACTGTATGCATTGCTTCTAGTCAAATCCAATTTCTACAGGCAAACTTGGTATGATTATGTAACAGTTTAGTGGCAGTTGCATAATTTTCAGACAGATTCTGTGGTTTATTGTTCTCAAAATGTTAAATTATCTGTGTCTAAAATTGTTTATATAAAGCAACACTCCAAAGGGACCTCTCTCCAAGCAAGTCTTTTGCTTTAGCTAACTTGAAGAATAAATTCTTTCAAATAACAAACACTAAAACATTTTTAAATGTTTAATCGGTACATATTCAGAGTGTCTCTGTGTGTGTAGAAACCCTGAAAACTAGATTTTGTAGTGTTCATTTCACATAGGTAAATTTCACACCTTAAGAATGCCATTCACAATTTTCTATTTCTATAGTTTCAATACACAGAATACCTCTATATTTCAGCTTTGTGAGATTAAATAGAAGGTGAAGTGTTACCTTAGTCTCAGGCATTTCAGATCATCTCGTGTAACGTAGCACAGAACATCCATTAATGTGTAGTCTTCTGCCAAAAACTTGGGGAGAGGGAAAAAAGTCCTAATTGAAAGTTAGGCTACTTTTGTCAGATATATCCATTTATTCTAAGATTTATATATAATATAGGGACATGAGCCTGCATTCCTTGTGTACCCAAAACTCCCTTAAATCAAATTCTGAGTGCAAAAGAAATAAGACTGGTCCAAAATATGGTAACTGTGTTGCCAATAAAGAGTTTGATGCTATTGTTTTGTTTATATGTAGCTTTTGTCTAGCTTGTGTTTTGTAAATACAATGAAAATACCTCATCTTTATACAGGATGTTGTATGCTTGCATGTCATAGAGTATATATGTTTGAATTGGTCTTAATTCTGTACTTCAGATACGTCTTGTTTTGTTAATAGGCAATTCTATAGAGCGCACTATAGCTGAGTACCTCAGACTTTAATTAATTCTAAACACTCCTGGAGATAGGGGAGTTGGGAGGTAGGTTGGTATAAATATCCCATTTCACCAATGGGGAAAGAAACACACAGAGAAGTTAAGGCCTTTGTTTTCAAAAGTGACCTCTACACTTCAGGTGCTTCAATTTTTGTGTGATTAACCTTAAAACACCATGGGCCTGCTCCTCAAAAGGTGCTAATCAGCCACAGGTCTTAACTGAAGTCAGCTGAAGTTCTAGAATGCTCAATATCTCTAAGGCTCTGTCTTCACTACAAAACAGGTGTATATGTTTTCATATCAAGATAGCTAGTTCAGTGTAAAATCCTAGTGGAGACAAGGCACAGCTAATTTTTATCTTGTTGTATCTAGTCAAAGTCAACCCCCATTCCTCCTGAAGTTTACAAGCAGGCTTTACTGCAATCAACAAGAGTTGCTGGAAAAGGTGCAAAGATGCTTAGGAATTAGGAAACCAATCAAAATGTTAACTGGAAAATGTGTTTTATTGTATCGAGCTAGCTGAGGGGTGGGCAAACTATGGCCCGCGGGCCGGATCCGGCCTGCCAGCTGTTTTAAGATGGCCCTCAAGCTCCTGCTGGGGAGCGGGCTTTGGGGCTTGCCCCGCTCCGACGCTCCAGCCGGGGAGCAGGGCCAGGGGCCGCTCCACGCAGCTCCCAGAAGCAGTGGCATGGCCCCACTCCAGTCCTACGTGTAGCGGCAGCCAGGGGGCTCCGCTCTGCATGCTGCCCCACCCCAAGCGCCGCCCCCGCAGCTCCCATTGGCCGGGAGCTGCGGCCAATGGGAGCTGCACAGGTGGCGCCTGCGGATTGGGCAGCGTGCAGAGCCACCTGGCTGCGGCTCCGCGCAAGAGCCAGAGTGGGGACATGGCCGCTGCTTCCGGGAGCCGCCTGAGGTAAGCACCGCCTGGAGCCTGCACCCCTGAGCCTCTCTCCGTGCCCCTACCCCCTGCCCCAGCCTTGATCCCCCTCCCTCCCTCTGAACCCCTCAGTCGCAGCCCGGAGCATGCTCCTGCACCCCAAACTCCTCATCCCCAGCCCCACCCCAGAGCCCACACCCCCAGTCAGAGCCCTCACCCCCCCCCCCGCACCCTACTCCCCAGCCCGGAGCCCCCTCCTGCATCCTGAACTCATTTCTGACCCCACCCTGGAGCCTGCACCCTCAACCAGAACCCTCCTGCACCCCAACCCCAATTTTCTGAGCATTCATGGCCCACCATACAATTTCTATTCCCAGATGTGGCCCTCGGGCCAAAAAGTTTGTCCATCCCTAAGCTAGCTACATGAATTAAAAGCAAGAATAGACTTTTTATGATGGTCTTTCTATTCTTCACCCTTCCCTTGTCCCTCCACCCCCAATCTCATCTCCTTCAAAAGGTGTACACATCATTCCAAGGTTTTTGCTGGTATAGAAATAATTCCAAGGTTTTTCTGTTTTTTTCCCCACTAAGTCCTAGAAAAATGCACTGCTACTGTATCACAAACATACCTAAGAAAATATCTTTCCTACCCTATTTATAGTATCTTCATCAGCTCCATGAACTCTCAGCCAGTTTATGAGATCAGAGTCTTCAAGCCCTGTGCCAGAAGGATTAAGGTGACAGACAGACAGTCCAGGGATATCTAGATCAAATATTTAGAAAAAAAGTTAGGTCTTTTCAAAGTGTCCTCTTCACAATTTTAAATAGAGAAGCACGGTCTTCAGTGACCTTTCCTACTCTTTCCACAAAAATGGGACATGCAAGTGCCTCTACAGCGAAGGATAAGAGAGATCAAATCCTGCAGTATTTACTCAGGTAATATTCCCTAATGCGCTTAAATGTAGTACTGTTTCAAAAGAGTACTACATTAAAGCACACTAGGGAACCTCTAATGCCAGGGTCTACACAGACCAATTAGTGAACAATGCATTAGTGCATTTTTGGAAATCACTTCCCCATAGTCCATACTATTGCTACATGTAGTCAAGCCCTTAGATGCATGCAACCATTTCTGGTGTCTCTTGGATAAATATGGATTTCTTTTTTTTTTTTTTAATTGGGGGTGTTTTATCAGTGTTTATTAGTTAAAACTAAAAATCAGAAGCCCAAGGTATAAGGCACTCTTATGCCAATACATCTGCATCTATACTTGGGTTGTAAGAACTATCCTGGTATAATTTAAATTGGTAAAGTGGTACAATCTGTGTGTGTAGACAAGGCCTTAGACAAGACTTATACTGCCCTCAATGTGATTTTACTTGAGTAAGGCTTCAGGACCAGGAGCTGTACTATTTTTATAATCCCTGTTTCGCCAGGGTTTTCACTCTGCTATAGAAAGGCATTCCATGCTAACATATGCAAGGGCCTCCACCCCTACTACAAATAAGATTTCTATTGTTTGATTGCTTTTTAAAGCTTTTGCAGTAGTCTCTCTCTCTCTCAAGTATGGCTCTTTTCCCTTAAAAGGAGACATGATCCTCTAAGGCCCTCACAGGTACTGATCCCTCCTCTATTTTTTCCATTTATTGTTCTCTTCCTCAGTGCCCATGTGAGGAGCACATAGTTTTTTGACAACAAAGATCTGGACTCTTCACTTTTATGTCAATGTATACTGCTTCTGAATCAACCAGTAAAGTTGCTGCACCTCTTCAAGGGAGTGAACATGATAACTTAATGAATCCGTATGCTGCAGTCAAGAAACAAAAGGTGAAATCCTGGCTTCATGGAAGCCAATGGCAAAATTCCAACTGATTTCAACGTGACCAGGATTTCACTCACAATTACGAGATAAATTACGCGCAATGCTATTCTAGAACTCCGGCCCTTCGGCTCCAAAAACACCCAGCTTCTTCAGCTAAAATAATTCTCGAATACCTGGTGTTGATAATAGATTTTACACACACACACACACACACACACACCCCTCCCTCTCTCTCCCTCGTAATGTATAACCACAGATCAACAGCATGATTTGAGTTATACACACGTGCTTTTACTCTGGATATAGAAACAAATGAAGTAACTTATTTCCACAGCATACTTGCTTGCTTCTACACAGTCCTGGCTAGGAGAAACGTGGTTAAAGACCTTTACTGATGCTGGGCCAATGAAATAAAAAAGTTTGGCTGCCACAGCCTTCTTTTGTAGTTGCTGTGTGGAACAGTTTCTTTTGAAATCTCTACTCACTTACCTATTTGCTGTGACCTAAGCTTCAGGTTTTTGATCTCTTGATCCTTTTCTTCTATAGCTTGATGCAAAAGGGCGTGAAATTCTCTCTCCTTCTGCACTAACTCTTCTAGTAGCCTGCAGGGGGGGGGGGAAAGCATGGATTTTTAAAATTTAATTTTATGTTTTCAACCCTAATACACATGTAAAAATATAAACATTCAGTGTTCTAGTTCTAGAGTCGGGGACTTTCAACAAAACTAGTTTGAGGCATTCATAGCAAATAGGAGCTGCACAGAAACTTTCAATGAAACTTCAGCAACTCAGCATTCCTACTTAACTGAGTCTGGTTCTTAAAGAGAAAAATTAAACAAAGCAATTGGGTAATGTGTTCAGCTATGGAGGATGGAGTGTCATTGAGGTCAAAACCATTAATGGACATAGCGCTAAGTTGTGACTTTAAGACATTACGTTTCATAAGGCGCAGGGCAGCTATACCTACCCCAGCAGGAGCTCCTGAAAGCACTGCATTAAAGGTAGATGCAGCTGGAGTGTGGCCACAGCTATACTTCTTGAAAGGGTGTAGCACACATTCCCTTCCAATGGGAGCAGTCCCTCCCTGCCCTCTTTGTAGAGTACAACATTGCTGTAGATTTTAGCCTAGATCAGTCCTTGCACTCAAAGTCCAGAGACTGGCTTTGTGCCCAGCCCTCAGTAGGTTTAAGGGGTTGGTGGTCACCTCCCTGCATCTTCTCCTAAATCTTAATCCTTTAGGATAAGATCTGTTTATTTTAGAGAGGATTGACTAAGTGGTGTCATGATGAATCATGTAAAAGTAATATCTACAGAAGGTCAATTAATGCTTCTATTTAACCTCTCTCATAATACAAACACAAAGGGACACCCAAAGGAAGTTAAAGGCAACAAAGTTAAAATTGATAGAAGGAAATAACACCAGGCACAGTTAATCTGTGAAACTCATTGGGGCAATATATTGTTACAGCAAAGAGCTTAGTAACATTTTAAAAATAAGACATCTGAACACAACACAGTTACAATAGATAGGATGCAAAGGATATAAATTATACTTTAGAGCATAAACCTACTCCACTAACTCCCTGAGGTTAGGAAGAAACTTTCCCCAAAACTTCCCCTTGGAAATGTAAGAGTATAATTGTCTATTATAGGGGTTTTACATCTTCCTCCAAAGCATTTGGTGCAGGCCCCTGTCAGATACAGGATAGTGGATTAGATGGACCATTATTTTGTTCCTAACAGTATATAGTTTATTCCTCACCCATTCATCTGGGTTGAAAAACGTATCCATGGTCATCTAAATAGTTTACTACTTTTTGCCTTGCAAATGACCACCATATGCTGCTTATGCTAACAAAGCTTAAAGAAATATAATTATTTAAGGGAAGTTTTCCATATAACTTATGGAAGGTGATATTTTTGTATCTAATTATCATGACAAAGTTTTTGGTTTTGCATGCGAGAGCAGCATGTTGCTCACGCCTTAGTTTCTTTGTTTTTTGTTTTAAAAAAGTAACAGTATATCTTTCATCCATTCTTAGAGTGAAAGGAATGAAACTTTATTCTGAATAGTAACATGTTGTTAGGATGCCACTCCCCATCAGAAACTTGCGCAGTAACATGTGACCGGCTTAACTAGTTTCTTTTTAATTCCTTCACTTAATGGAGATTGCGGAGGTTTTTGTACGAGGACTTCTGAAGTATATTGTCATTGTATTATATATGGTAATCAGAATATGTCTTAACTATCTATTTATGTCAAGATGAATATATTACATTGTAATATGAGAACTCACAAACTACATTTACTCTAACAAGAAAATGCAGTGCACTTTAATGCTAACAGGTGATGCTGAGTTACTAAAAAGCTTCTCTTGTCTAAAGACCTCAAATCAAGTCAAATCACACTGAGTTTTCTAATGTGCTTGGAAATGAAGTGTCATTGCCAAACATTTGTAATTTAATCATCAGTATAAAGGATTATAAAGAATATTCCAGCACCACAAGATTTGTCCTATCAAGATACAGTGTATATACACATTTTAATACGTACAGACATATTTTTCAATTAGTTCCGAAATCTGTTTTTTCAGGCCTGTTTTTTTCATAAGGCCTTACTGTTCTTCACCTTCAACTATCTGAGAGAACAAATGGTTTTTTAAACAATTCAGCGTCCTAGGGATCAATCCTGCTGTAGTGAATTCTGCATGCAAAACAAGACAAATGACAAGACTGGGCCCAGTTTAATTGTGCAGTGCCCCTGTTCAGCAGCTTGGATTTGTTCCCTGGGAATAACTATAAAAAGGAATAATGAGTTCTGCTTTTATGGAAACGAAATGTGTTTGGTTAACCATGAAGCATGAAAGGCAGGAAGAGCAGAACCTTGGCAACAAGTGTAATAGTCAGTTAAAAACAGAGCACCCCTGAAAGCAAGATTTACACTAATTTTTGTCAGCAGTGTACTGAAGTGAATAAGCTCAGATAAATGATATGGATTTTTCCAAGCTCAGAGTTACAAATTACTGTTTATCATCAAGTACATGAGAAATGCACTGTATTATGGATTATCACAGCTGTCAGATTTGGAGAAACTATTTAAGAGTGAAAGAAAAAGCATCAATCAGAACAAATACACTTGGATCCCTAGAAGTCTAGACTTACCTATTTGTCTCTAATTTTAGCCTCCCTAGTTGAACATTCAGTGATCTATGAGCAGCCTGGGAATCGTGGGACACTGTAGAACTGAGTGTGCTCACACCTGAGGTAGCTATAGCATCTTCTATGACAATGCAAGGCCGTTGAATATTTTGATTCTGAGGCTGTTCATCATGATCTTCTTCAACTTCTATGTCATCCTGATCTGCTGTATCACTTTCAGATGCAAGACTAAAGTGTGGCCTCAGTTCTATTAGAAATAATGTTCATTATTAATAACAATAATAAAGTCATATTTAAATAATTATAGCTCATCCTAGAGTTTTGATTAAACCATGCCTGAAAAATTCGCAGCAAAAGGTTGTAATTGTGTTTCCAAAGGGTTTAAAAACAGCTTGAAAATGCCGCAATGGCTTAGTACATTTTGAACATTATTTGGCTTCTGATGATCATTTACAATCTCCAAGCAGTAACAATCTGTACTTACTAATAGGATTCCAGATTTCGCTAGTATTTTTGTCATAAACCATGCAGAAATCCCAGAATTCACTGTGTGTGCCACATAAAGCAAACAAGGTGCAATACCTGCTCAAAGTTATGCAACTTCAGCTACGTGACTAGATCTAAGTACATCAACTTCACCTACATTACTTACCAAGGTGTCTTCACTGTGGTAAGTCGACGGCTGACACTCTCCCGTCAACTCCGCCTGCACCTCTCGCCCTAGTGGAGTACTGGAGTCGATGGGAGAGTGCTCAGCGGTCGATTTATCGCGTCTAGACTAGACGTGATAGATCGACCCCCTCTGGATCGATCGCTGCCCGTCGATCCAGGGGGTAATGTAGACAAGCCCTAAGCTTCCAAAGGCAATGAAACTATACTTGCCACAAATTGGGGAAAGCAGACTAATCCTCCACCAATAATCCAAATTGATTTTTTTAAAACTGTGAACATGTTTGGATTCCAGTTAAACTTTTATGCTACACTAAAGGACAACAATTTATTAGTCTTGTAAACAAGATCTAATAACTCCTCCTCCTCCTCTTTGAATAGCTCCCAGTATGTAGTTTTTGGTTACAAATAAAGAATAAGCAGTAATAAAAACTCCTGTGGAATTTTCAGCATTCTAGTAAAACTAAAATCAGACATACAATGTAACTTGGAAGTATCAAATAAACAATTTATTGATAAATTATTAGAAATTAATTTAACTGGCAAATGTTGATAAATATCCATTTCACCAACACACACAAAATGATGAGAAAATATTTCTATAGATAATTGAAATGTACAGATAGGCAAAGTAAGAAAAATGTTGCTTGAGAATTTAAGTTAAGAATATTTACTTTTTATATTTTGACACATGATATTGATGATTTGTTTTAACAGCTTAACTTTTAAAATCTCAATATCTCCTGCCATTAAATAATTGTCTGACCTCTGATTGTCTGCCCCCCCATAATTTCCAAAAACCTGAAAAAGTAAAAAAAAAAAAAAAAAAAGCTTAAAAATAAACATTGATATTTCTGTCAAAATTAATTTTAAAAAATCAAATTCTTCACAGCCTACTTATCATTTACACTGAAGATAGCTACGCAAAACAGGAAGGACCTTAAATGCTTAGGACTTTAGGATGGGAGTTTTCAAAAGCACTGAGTGGTGGCCTGACTCTTCTCACATTGAAGTGAATTGGAATTGACTTCAGTGGGAGCAGAATTTAGGTCAACACAGAGCGCTTTTTGAAACCCCCACCATTAATACCAAGAAAAATGCACCATGCGTGGCAGTTAAGCTTGCAAAAAACGTTGCAAAGAAACATTCACACTTCTCTAGTCACTTTGTCATTACTACAGACCTATGTTTCTCCCCAAAACCATATTTGTGATGTGTGACATTTACCCCTGTAAAAACGGCCCCCCCACAGGGCCGGCTCCAGCGTTTTTGCCGCCCTAAGTGGCGAGAAAAAAAAAAAGGCGCGATCGGCGGCACTTCCGCCGCCGCTTCATTCTTCGGCGGCAATTCGGCGGCAGGTCCTTCCCTCCGAGATGGACTGAGGGACTTGCCGCCGAAGAGCCGGACGTGCTGCCCCTTTCCGTTGGCCGCCCCAAGCACCTGCTTGCTGCACTGGTGCCTGGAGCCAGCCCTGCCCACACAGTAGGGCTCAAGTAGAATTTTAGTAGTCCAAAGGCCTTGTGGAATAGCTCTATAAAAGGGCAATTTATATCCTATAGCAATTGCAAGGAAAATTGCCAGTCCCTATTAACCACTTGAATGCTGCAAATTTAGTACGCCCAATAAGAATGCACCTGCCTTACTGCTGAATGCAGCAGGTTCATTCTAAAGTTCCACTGTTTTCAATGGAGGAAAGCAGCACAGTGGGTGTGGCAGACTGGAAACAAATGGGTTAGCGTTTCTTTAACATGGAATCCTTCTCCGTGCCACCTCACACACAACAGAAGCCTTCTAGCTGTAGCAGGGAAGAATGTCTGGCTACTACCCCTAGAGAAAGTTTTTGGCCAGTGGAGCCACACAAGTTATTGTTACACTTCTTGGGTGGCCAACAGTCTGTACTCAGAGCACATATTCAAAAGAGCTAAGTATGTTGGGTGCTGAGCTCTTTTGAGCTCTCTTTCATATCCCATGTGTGGATGCTGAGTACCTGAAAAATCTGGCCCTCTAAATGCACCAGTAAGTCTACTACTGGTCACCCATTTGTCACTTATTATATTATGCATTCTGGAAAGGTGCACTCCAAAATAGCTGTGACAACTCACCTATGAATACTTGGTTTGTGAAACAGCTATTGCATGTCAACAAAGACAAAAGGAGGTCATTGCAAGTTTCAAAAGCTTTCATGAAGCATCATGATCACAGCACGATTAAAAACATTTTAAGCAATCAGAGATTAAATGTTTGCTGTGTAACAGAGTGACTCACCTGGGATCAGAATAGTAATAGCAGTCTGCACAGCTTTTCGAATTATGCTGTCCAAGGCAAACATCCAGTGCGGCTTGATGTGGTGATTTCGTAAAACTTTATTGACCTGATGACCGAGAATGCAGTTCAGAAATCATTTTATCCCCAAAGCTGCACACAGCTGATATGATATTAAACTCAGCTACACTGCATTAAAAACAGTGTTTCCAAGCTCTAAGATATAACCGCATTTGCTCCAATCCCTCAGATAGAGACAAGCACCTACAAGATCTCTATCAAGCATTCTTAAAACTACAATACCCACCTGCTGAAGTGAAAAAACAGATTGACAGAGCCAGACGAGTACCCAGAAGTCACCTCCTACAAGACAGGGCCAACAAAGAAAATAACAGAACACCACTAGCTGTCACCTTCAGCCCCCAACTAAAACCTCTCCAGCGCATCATCAGAGATCTACAACCTATCCTGAAAGATGATCCTTTACTCTCACAGATCTTGGGAGACAGACCTGTCCTCGCTTACAGACAACCCCCCAACCTAAAGCAAATACTCACCAGCAACCACACATCACTGAACAAAAACACTGACCCAGGAACCTATCCTTGTAACAAAGCCCGATGCCAACTCTGTCCACATATCTATTCAAGTGACACCATCATAGGGCCTAATCACATCAGCTATACCATCAGTGGCTCGTTCACCTGCACATCTACCAATGTGATATATGCCATCATGTGCCAGCAATGCCCCTCTGCCATGTACATTGGCCAAACCGGACAGTCTCTACGCAAAAGAATTAATGGACACAAATCTGACATCAGGAATCATAATACTCAAAAACCAGTGGGAGAACACTTTAACCTGTCTGGCCATTCTTTGACAGACCTGCGGGTGGCTATCTTAAAACAGAAAAACTTCAAAAACAGACTCCAACGAGAGACTGCTGAGCTGGAATTGATATGCAAACTAGACACAATCAACTCAGGGCTAAATAGGGATTGGGAATGGCTGAGCCATTACAAACATTGAATCTATCTCCCCTTGTAAGTATTTTCACACTTGCTTCTTATCAAACTGTCTGTACTGAACCATCTTGATTATCACTTCAAAAGTTTTTTTTCTCTTACTTAATTGGCCTCTCAGAGTTGGTAAGACAACTCCCACCTGTTCATGCTCTCTGTATGTGTGTCTATATATATCTCCTCAATATATGGTTCACTCTATATGCATCCGAAGAAGTGGGTTGTAGCCCACGAAAGCTTATGCTCTAATAAATTTGTTAGTCTCTAAGGTGCCACAAGTACTCCTGTTATGTTTTCTTTAAGTAACTTCATGGTGTCATTAGACAAGAAAATATAATAGCAGTGTTTCCAACTTTTGCAATATTGTTGCAAGTCTTGTGACATTTGTATTTTTCATAAAGTCTTAGCTCCTACCGTCAAGTGGTTGCATGAGAATCTTAGCCTTCATTTTAAAAAAGGTAAGATTTTAGCCCTCAGGGTTGTGGAGAAAAGCTTAAAAATGCGAGCCCTGAAAGCTTCAGCACCACAGGGCAAATAAAAATAACCCTTTAAAAAAAAAACACAAATCTCATGACTTTTAAGCCAATCTCGTGATTTGGGGGGAGGGCGGAGAAGAGTGCTGACTCATGATTTTTGACTGCTTCGGTTGGGAAGACTGTAATACAGTTGTCTATTTTAAAATAAAGATCGGTGCAACCTCTTAAAAAAACAGTGTGAGGCTCTTCCCACTTTAATAAGAAAGGAGCAATTTAATACTAGTTTACTTAAATGGAATTTTGCTAATTCTTTTATTGCTTCTAGTCTGGTTTGGGAAGGAAAGAGGATGTGGGTTTTCTCTGAAATTTAAAAATATCTGTAACAAGTTAAAGATTATTTTAGATTCCTTTCCATTGCCCCTTTCCTCCTATTTTTTGGCCCAGTATAACCCTGCTGATTTAGAGGTGGTGGCTAATGAAATTATAGCCTCTTCTATACCTACTGGCATGGCACTGTCCTATCTGTGTATTCCTGCAGTGTTGGCTTCAAAACTTCATTCTCAACTACACTCTTAGTTCTCTGTAACTTATCAACAGGGCCGGATCCAGGGTTTTGGCCGCCCCAAGCAGCCAAAAAAAAAAAAAAAAAGGCAGCGATCGTGATCGCGATCTGCGGCAGCAATTTGGCAGAAGGTCCTTCGCTCTGAGCCGGAGTGAGGGACCTTCCGCCGAATTGCCGCCGAATAGCTGGACGTGCCGCCCCTCTCCGGAGCGGCCGCCCCAAGCACCTGCTTGCCAGGCTGGTGCCGTCCCTGCTTATCAAAATATATTTTTCTGAGGCTGTTCCTTTCAAACTCTCAAAGGGCTGGAAGTGAGCCGAGAAAGGAAACAGCCAGGGTATGATGGGGTGGTGGATTATTCAAAAAACTTTACAAGGACACCTAGGCAAAGTTGGCAGCAACAGCAGCCACTAGGTTTCACAAGCTGGCTCTCGAACTAGGCCACCAGGGCTATACAGGAAAAGCTGACAGGTGAAACCAACAGCAGTAGGATATATAAGGGAGCAGGACTCAAAACTTTTCAGCAAGACAAATTAAATTACATTTAGAAGTTCATTCTAATAAAGATCCATAAATGCCTCATAGAAAAATTTCCTCTGTGGGGACTAATAGGATATTTTCTATGTCTTTTCCTCGGGTTTTATTTTGAAAGCACTTCATGAAAACAGGATCAGCTTATTTCTCTCTTCTGAAGGTTGTCATAATCTTCTTGTAGGAAATAACAGTGATGTCACAAAGATGATGTTGTTTTTGGGTGATGGATGGAAGTTCAAATGAAGATGTGTTCTATTATTGCCCAAAGACAACTGTAAAATCTATTCTCATTTCTTTATTACAATGGCCACTAGATGGCAGTCTGTCATGTTGTAAGAGAATTGCTAGCAAGCTTCTTATGTCCTATCATAAGAAGAATGCTATGCTCCTGAATAAGCCCAACCACAGGGTTCAGAAACCAGTCAGGCAAGGTGTTGAGCACCTCCTGAGAGGTGTATTGACGTTATGAAAGTTGAGGCTGCTCAACACCTGCCTGGAAGTATTCAGCACCTTGCAGGATTGAGCCTTTAATGAGCACAAAGTTCAAGCTGTTTTCCGCACCGAAGAGGCATAATGTGACTTTGTCAAGGAACACAAACATCCACAGTAGCATGACTAAGCACTTTAGAATACAAAACAAAACTTTTTTTCGCCAGTGCCTTGATCAGGATATCCTGACTATCAGCCCTTACTACCCATGCGTCCTGAGAATAAAGGAGATAATTTCCCCCATTTTTAGCAATATCCTGATATTAGAGAAGAGTGTGATATCTCAATTTAAGCTGTTTTTCTGTGATAGAGGTCTGAGGCTACACAGCTCCCACTGACTTCAATGCTTTATCTAGGTCCCCTACAACATTGGGACCTGGATTCAAAAAGTTCTTGTTTTAACTATTTCCTGTTCCCAGGAAATGGAAGAGGCCTGTCCTAAAATAAGCACTGTATTTGGAAGAGAAGAAAGTGACAGAAGAGAGGCCTGTGTCGGGGATGCTGAAATATTGTCATTGGTTTGCCTTGTAACCCAATGATATATAATGGGACAAAAAACTCCTACCAAAAGAGTCACTGTGTGGAAACAAACGCTGACACTTACCATACAGACATTAAGTGCCACCCATTCTGATATCTCTAGAATGGTCCCTGTTCTCACACACGTGTGTCCTGTTTTCTGTAATGTCAGTTTTCAGGATACTAAAATTGCAGAACTCTTTCTGATTGGGATCGCATAGCCAGCCAGATTCTTCTCCCAAAACATCCCAATTGCTTTAAATAGTGATTCTCGGCCATTTGCCTTCACCAATAAAGTGATACAAAGCTGCTTCTATCTGAACTTCTACCTCAATCTCTGAGAGTTGCAGTGGAGAATGTGTATCTACTGCTTTGTTACTCTCCACCGGGAAAGAGAAATTCCCAATAAACCCCTGCTTCCTCACTGGGACTCTTCTTGGTAGGATCCAGGACTATTTTGTTTAAAGCCTTCTGTTTACATTCTTTGTATGGCCTCTTCAGCAGGCCAGCTCATTATCTTTTACCCAATGACAGATTTTACAGAACTTCCTCAAGTCAGTGGGCTTTCAATTCAAGATGTGGGTATTCTGGTAAATTTACTATGGGACTGAGTACAAGGTGGAAAAGAGGACTGTATGAACAAGGTGGTGTTCAAATTGGAAATAAGATAATGTACATGCATCTGGAGTTACCACGACCAATGCCGTGACAATTGTGAGGTAGCTGTTCTGCTGTACCCATTATTGTGCACATTAATGGAGTTCAAGTATTCTGAATTGTGCTATTTCATGCTTGTGACATCATTAGGCATTTTATACAAAGGGAATGAGTCAGCGGTGTACTGCAATTTATCAAACATTCAGAGATTTTTTTCATTCCATTCGTATGATCATGGCTTAGATTTAAAGGGGCAAAGGGCCTCCTGCTTTGTATTGGATTGAATATCTGATATGGAAGGTTTGACTTTGTTGTGCATTATTAATGCTGCAGCCCGGGTTTGATCCATGATGTATTGCAAGACTAAACAGAACAGAGGGCAGGAGGAGGACATTCAAGGTGAAAAACTCCATGAGGGAGGCAGGAAACCTTCCTACAATTGCTTTATTTTCTATGCTGGCCTTCTGGGGAAGTGGTATATAATTCTGTGCTCACTTACGCCATGTACAAGACCAGGCAACCTTTTCAAATAGTCTCTCTACTTTTGGAGAGCCCTAGATTTAAAATGTTCCTGGGGGCATCACCTTGAGTGCCCTTCTTTTGTCTTTATGTCATTTTAACCTCATGGATCCAACCAGGGCACAAAGTCAAATTCTCCCAATATCAGTTATTCAGCCCTGAACGAAACAAGATAACTTTTGCCCCTTTAAAACAAGTGTTAGCAGAGAATTTGTAATAACATTTAAAGCAGGCTCTGGGAGAGCAATACTGCTTTTTAATAAGATGGCTATTTAAAGGGACTCCATTTCTGTGTCCTATTTATCATTGTGGGGATTGCCAGTATTACATTAGCTACTGGCATATAAAAAAAATAGCCATTTCATCATAGTTTGGGGTAAAGGTTTACAACTCAGATTTGGCCAAATTTTGCTACTGGATCTCTTGCATCAGGACACGAATACAACGGCAATATTATAAACTATATATGGTTTAGTTTGTTGGGATTTTTTAAATGCATTAATTTCTTAGCTGAGTCAAGTCCAAGAGATCTGTATACATGCAGCACAATTTTGTATTTATTTACCAAAAAACCCCCAACCACTACATTTTTTGAGGCTTTCCTACTTGAGGAATATGGTGTAATATTTTCAGAAGCATGCTGGACCCTCCTGCTGTTTATCTGTGAAGACGCATAGATCTGGGGGGCGGGAGATAGTGATTGTGGTCAGGACATACTTGCTGCCCAAAGGATCGCATGGAAGCCAAGCCAAAAGCTGACCGTGGGCGGAAGGTTCCAATTGTTATTATTAGAACTGGAGCCCTCAAGTGTTCTCATTTGGGTAACTCTGGGCTGAGGTCAATGAATTTTCATCAGCTTATGCCAGTCTTTAATTTGGCCTTTTAACTGAGACTTCATACAGCAAAACTTCTGAAAGTGTCTACTTACAGCATCTTGAAAACCAAATAGCACCAACTGGACTTGACTAATACCGTGACTGTCAAAGTCTAATTCCAGTTTCAGTTTTGAAAGAGTGGTCGCAATGATTTTGCGATCAGTTGACCTTACAAATTCTCTGAGGCTGGCAACGAGAGTTGCGATGTGCTCCCATTTTAGTTTGGGTTCTTCAGCTCCCTGTTAGAGGAACAAAAAGGAACAAATTCAGCCTAAAGCACATATCTTAAATTTTATATCCAATAGTTTTAACCAATATGAGTCGATGCACAATAAATAACCTTTGCCCCCTCTATATTCCAGAAAATTTACCTCTAAAACAGACATTCCTTTAATTACCAAAAAGTATATGCTGCACATTGCCACTCATTTATTTTGTGCAAGGAATATATTTCAGCAAGATGTATGGAGAAATGCATATCTCACTGTTATTAAAACTTTTAGGTCCAGAGAGTGAAATTTATCCTCTGCTGAGGGCCACTACAAGGTGAAGTCCTAATTTAGGCCTTAAAGTAGGGCTTAAGTGGTTCTTCCTTGATGCAGAGGGCTTTGTAAGGGGTGAATTTCATCCTGAGTGCTTAACTCCAAGCAGAAGGTTCACCCCAATATGGAATTTTCACACTATAGCTACACTTACATATGGCCTGAATTTTTCACAGACTACTATCAATATACTGTGAATGCAATCAACGATCTGTCTCATTCACATATGTGCTCACATTTCTGAAATCTCTACTTTATGTTAAAGCTTCTGTCAGCTAAGAATATACCAAAATGCTTGAAAGGTAATTTTTGGAGAATACTACAGAAAGCAATAGGTATGGGGTCAGAGAGGTTTTTTTTATATATATAACTTTCAGTTATGCCAGCTGAAATTAAATCTGAATTACAATTGTGGGGAAAAAATATGAAAATATCACAAGTCATTAAAATAAACTCAAGGGGAAAAATTTTAGTTACTCACATAATATTACAGAGAGTTATTTTGATTAATGTCAGATAAATATTTGCAGAGATACCTAACACTGATTTCTGAAGCAGAAGAGCACGTTGCTTTTTGCTTCCTGCTATTTTTTCCATTCTTTTGTCATGATTATGTCAAGCCTCAGGAATTTCTCTGTATATAAATAATTCAGTTTCGTCCTCTTCCATTTATTTACATTGTTCCATTGACACATGCACTGATAGTTATATCTGTTATAGCAGCACTTCAACAAATAGAGGTTTTGGGACACATCTGTTTTACTTCCTCCAGTTTTTAACCCTTCTCAACCACTATTTCAATGGTTGATTCTACAAGAACTAGATAACCTCATTCTATTGTTATGGCAACAGTTTCTATCCACAGCAATAGTGCTAGGTACCTTTAGAAAGGTTTACCAAACAAATCAGACTTTTAAATTTGAACCATAATTTCTTGATCAGACCTTTTTTAAAAACCTAAATACCATGGACCATATTTTACATACAAAGCATGATTTAGAGCAAAGATACTCAGCCTTGAGAATGAAATGCAGTTACAGACTGCAAAAACAATGACAAAAATCACATCATCTGACTACAGTGTTGCAACATTTGCAGTGTGATGAAGAATTGTTGATTATTCTACATCCTCCTGTACTGATGTCAGAATGAATCACCCAGAGTAGTGTCAGGAGGTAATGCGTTATTATTGTGTGGCTTTCTGCAGCTCCACCTGACACTCTCTTCTCTCTCCCTCCACCTCCACTCCTAACTGCTGTGAGGGATGGGGCTGGCTGTTCTTTCAATTGCTCCTTTTCATAGCAGCTGGAAAGGACAGGGATGTGTCTAGTCTATTTTACTTGCTATAGTCTGACATGAGACCAACTTGGGCAAAGGAACCAGCCAGATGCACGAACTCCAAAAGAGACACATGTAACTCTAGAGCCACAGGTTGAATATCCCTGGCTTACACTTTTGGAGTTGATTAGACTGATCATTACATATATTAAGTCATCATCCTTTATTAGTTCTGTTAGAAAAAAATGTTGGCAAAAATGAAATTTCATTAAAATGTTCATATATTTTCTTCCATTGTTCAACCAGTTGATATCTGTCCGCCCATAGAGGCAGTAGTTATGAATAAGGTAAAATACAAATGTACGGCAACACAAATATAATTTTGGTGCATATTTTTATCGTCAATACAATTGCACTCTCTCAAGTCCTACATTATATCAGCCACCTATAGATTGTCAAACCTTATTTTGTGCCTGACACCTGGTTTAATATATATATTTACACATATGCATGTACACGCTTACCGGAAACCTGCAAAATTACATGCTATTTTTGTCTGCCTGCAAGTTATTTTACCTGAGCTAAGGCTTCCATTAAGTTCCTCACCACCTTCTCTTGGTCCTCTGTTAATATTCTGTGGAGAGTGGCTCTCCGTTCACTGTCCTTTTTTAGCATGAAGAACCCAGAATCTTTCTCTTCAGGTGAAGGAGGAGCACTATGATCCTCAAAATTCTCATCTGGGATGCTGAAAGTTTACATGATGAAAATTAACATTTATAAAAAACAAAAAACTACATTCCTAATTCGTGAAGCAACATGAAGACAACATAGCTCTTACCTCAGAAAAAGGGACTGGATTCCTTTTGCATCTTTTTCTCCACACGATTTGGCTCTTGATTTGAAAGAGAATGGATCAATTTTTAAGTCTGTGTCAGGTGAAACAGAGCCATATTCACTGCTACTGCTCGTATCTTCTACCAGAACAGGAACAGGCAAAGATATGCTCCGAAGGTATTCTACTCATGAAGGAACAATCAGAAAATTAGTGTTGCAAAACTATCACAAATGGTCTAAGCTACAATGGCTATACCTTAATTCTGAAAAGAAAGTTATTCTTTTAAGATGAGGCAGAAAAGGTAAACTCCAACCTCCCACCTCAGTTATATATATATATATATATATATATATAAATAAATAAAATAAAAGCATTTTAAGATGTTACTTGAAAAGAGCTCTCAGCTACTGGAAGGAGTCATAACGTATTTTAGATGAACAGTTCTTAGAGACCTGGGACCATCTCAACTTACTGGGCATTTTGGACTTTACAAAGTTAAGATATAATAAACTCCCAGAGCTACAGTGCTTATGTATACATTCATTCCAGAGCACCTCTAAGCATTCTCTCAGAGTATTATATCTCAGCACAGAGGGTCTGCCCAAGACCCTTGCAACAATTTAAGCCTTACATTAGGGGCACAATCCTTCTCTCTTTGAAGTCAATGGCAAAAGTCCCATTGACTTCAATGGGAATAATTTCAAGCTTAAGTGGTGCTAGGCCAGGGGTGGGCAAACTACAACCTGCCGGCCAGATCCGGCGCCTCAGGGCTTTGGATCCAGCCTGCAGGATTGCCCCCTGTGGCGCCGCGGGCCCTGCACTGCTCTCTAGAAGCGGCTGGCACCACGCCCCTGCGGCCCCCGGGCGGGGGGGGCAGAGGGCTCCGTGCGTTGCTCTTGCCTCCAGGCACCGCCCCCCGCAGCTCCCATCGGCCGGGAACAGGGAAACGTGGCCAATGGGAGCTTCGGGGGAGGTACCTCGAGGCACAGCAAGGACAGCGCACGTGGAGCCCTCCGCCCCCCCCACCCCCAGGGGCCTGGAGCGGCGCGGGGCCGGGGACAGGGCAGGCAGGCAGGGAGCCTGCCCTGGCCCTGGTACGCACTGCTGCCACCCCGGAGCCCGAACCCCTCCCTGCACCCCGCCCCCGAACTTCCTGCCCTGAGCCCCCTGCCTGCACCTTGCACCCCAACTCCCTGCCCTGAGCCCCCTCACACACCTCCTGCACCCCAACCCCCTGCCCTGAGCCTCCTACTGTACCCCGAACCCCTCCCGCACCCTGCCCCCAACTCCCTGCCCTAAGCCCCCTGCCTGCACCTCACACCCCTCCTGCACCCTAACTCCTTGCCCTGAGCCCCCTCGTACACCCCACACCCTCCTGCACCCCAACCCCCTTCCCTGAGCCCCCTCATACACCTGCACCCCTCCTGCACCCCTGCCCTGAGCCCCTTCCTGCACACCGCACACCGCACCCCCTCCCACACCCCGCACTCCTTCCTGCACCCCAACCCCCTGCCCCGGCCCTGCATACAATTTCCCCACCCAGATGTTGTCCTCGGCCCAAAAAATTTGCCCACCCCTGTGCTAGGCCCTTCACACAAGCCCGCTATACTAAGCTAAATTTCACCCTCGGTGAATTTGGAAGATAACCCGGGGTTGGTTTTTTTGGACAAAAGTGTGACACATGCAAGTTAACTCTGAGTTAGCTTTTTCTATAAACAGCACACTTGCTGTTGCGGCAAGAAGGTTCTGAATTCTCATTCAAACTTAGGGTGACCAGACAGCAAGTGTGAAAAATCGGGATGGGGATGGGGGGAAATGGGTGCCTATATCAGACAAAGCCCCAAATATCGGGACTGTCCCTATAAAATCGGGACATCTGGTCACCCTATTCAAACTCTTATATGGCATCTCAGAGTTTAGGTAATTGAAAAAATGATTAAAAATGGAGACAAAGACTACTATTCCAAGCAAAAGTCCCTTTGACACCTTGCTGTTTCAGGTGCCATGCACCATTTCGACTGGAACTGTTACTATAAACAACAAGGCCCATGATAGGCAAGATATTAGCCACCTGCCCTGTCAAACCGTAACCTAACCTGATTATATACAGCAGCGGTTCTCAACCCTGGGGGTCCGCGAGACCTTTCAAGTGGGCTGCGGGGCTGAAGCCAGGAGGCGTGGGGCTGAAGCCCCGATCCACAGAGCCCTGCCCTCCGCCGCTCCTCCCTCCCCCCCCCCCCCAGCATGGGGCTGAATCCCAGAGCCCCAAGCCCTGGTGCTCCCTGTGGGGCAGAAGCCCTGAGCCCCTGGGCAGAGTTGGGAACATGGAGGGCATTCCCCCCCCCCAAATGCAGCACAAGAGTACGGCAGTCTCGGGGGCAGCTCCACACTTCCCCCCACCTCCTCTCCCCACCACCTGGCCAGGTCGGAGGTGGGAAGCAGGAGCCGGGCAATGCGGGGCAGCTGCTGCTCTGGCTGGTGCCATGGAGCAGGCAGCAGCAGCATTCCCTCCTCTCCTACTGGTGACCCACGTTGAAACTGCTCCTCAGCTCCCAGCCCACTTCGCTCACGCAGCCGGTAAGAGCTGCCTGGGCAGGGAGACCTGGCTCCGTGGCTGGCAGAGCCCTCAGGGAATAGGGACCGCAGGGGAGTCCTCCCAGCACACAGCCCCTAATACCCTTCTCCCTACACCCTGAGCTACGCTCTCCCTGCACCCTGAGCTACCCCCTGCCCGCACAGAGCCCTAGCTACCCCCTCCCTGCACCCTAAGCTGTTTTCAAACTTTTTGAGCGAAGCCCCACACCTTTGAGTTATAATTTTTGGTTGAGTGCCCCACCCCCCCAACCCAGACAGGCTGGGTGGCCTGCTGAGATAAGTCAAGGAGTGGAAGTAGCGCTCCCTCCCTAGACCCTGCCATGCGGAGATGGCTGGAGCCCCACTGGACCCTTTCCCCCCCTGCCCTAAAAATAGAAGTCAAACTATGCTTATGCCCCAGGCCCTGGCCCCGAGACACACACCCCTCGGCCCCCGCTGGGCCCTGGAGTTTTTATAGCATGTCGAGGGGGGTCTCAGAGAGAAAAAGGTTGAGAACCCCTGATATACAGTACTTTAAACCTATGTGATCAGGTTATGGCTTCCTAAGAATAATAGACTGTTTGGTTTGATAATTGTGTCCAATTATCTCATCTGTGCAGTTTTTAGGTGTGGTAATTTACCGCAGAGTGAGTAAATGATTTTCGTTCTATCAACATAGTTACACGTTTTGAGGAAAAAATTTAGAATATTAAAACTCACCATTTGAGTTAGCTGAAAGAGCTGTGGGAGGAAAAGCAAACAAAAATATTCATCATATGGTAAATGTAACTGAGCAAATATAGTGTAGGTAATAAATTCTTTCCTCTCAGTTGTACTGTGCATGCTAACAATATCTAGACTGTCATTTATCTAATCAGTCTCTGATTTCAATTGAAAAGAGAAATTGGAATTTAATCTATTTTTATTTGTTTTTTTTCTCCAAACAAGTTAACATGGTGATCTAACATTTCTTCTTTATTTTAGGTATCTTGATAAAAATGTTTTCTTAAATGCAGCAGGCATATTTTCCACATTTAAATAAATACATCACTTATGCTGTCAAAGAAACCACTTGTGCTCCACAATTTAAAACAAAAACCAAAGCCAGTGGTATAATCTGTGTAATAACTTTGTATATAGTAGCTAAAGTAAGAAGATTCTTCTATTCAGTTTAAGTTTAAAGTAAATTTCAAACATCTTAATATTTCTAGCAATGGTAACCCTTAGAAAAAATGAATCTCAGTTTGTTTTAATGCCTGTCATAGAAATCAAAGCTTTCAACAAATTTTGCAGTCTTTTATATTAAACTATTTTTGCTTTGTAATCAACAAATGTTGCTTATTAATCGGTTGTGCAAGTATGTTTTAAATTAGAACATTTCTAAGGACTTTCCAAAACTATATAAAATACTTTATCTGGAACATTTCCATACAAATGGTGATAAAATTATGCTCTTATAGAATCATAGGATTGGAAGGGACCTTAAGAGGTCTTCTAGTCCAGTCCCCCGTTATAGACCTGTTCTGCTTCCATAGGTCATAGATAAATAGAGGTTTACTGCTAAATATTCATCAAGACAGAGGATACATTGCTTTAGTCTCAGAAGTTATGACCTATGGTTATAGGAAACAGTCTCTTTAATGAGGTAAAACTCTACCAGATACATCTCAGTGATACAATTACCTGAGAGTTTTGTTTGGGATTTTCTCTTCTTGCTTGAAATCTTTAAAAACTCATCTACAAGTAGTTCATTAGCAAAAGTTCGCTTGTCGGGGTCTGGTTCAAAGCAACGCAGTATGAAGGCTTTGGCCTCTGCTGACATGGATTCAGGAATCTCTGGGTGTATTTTAAACATTCCCACCTGAGAGAGATGAAAGAGTAAACGAAGAGAAACCAGAAGTCTTTTCTCATAAACATTGCTATCTGCTTTTGATACAGACTTACTAAAACCTCTTCCTTAAAACCTACTGAAATCAATGAAACAAAATCACCATTAATTACCTGCATTTTACTAGAATATCTGAAAAATTCTCTTGCTCCCAAAGAGGGTCTCACAGAAAGAGGATGCACTGCTCACTGGCTCACCATGTTAAAATGGAATAGACATAAAAAAAAAATGTAACAGATTTGTGAACAGCCTTTTGTTGCTCCATTTCGGTCTTCTTCAAAACAATACAGCACTCCCCCTCAATTGAATCACATCAGATAACACATTCGTTCTAATATGCTCATTAAAGGGGCATTTTCTTTATCTTATCCTTGCTGTTCTCCCACTCTCTATCTTTTAATACAGTCATAAGATTTCCTTTGTTTACAAAAAACAATGGACCTGAACAGAACGGTCTAAGAAAGAGGTCTTACCTTAAACATAGCTGCCTGTGGCTCTCCCAGTTCATAAAATGGAGGCTTCCCTGTGGCCATTTCAATGATGGTGCACCCCAAAGACCAGATGTCGGCAGCTTTTCCATAGCCTCGTGGCCCTTTGTCTATTATTTCTGGTGCCATATACTGAAGGGTACCTGATTAAAAACACACCTTTTTAAATTTAAAACTCAGATGATGAGGGAGACAGCTAAGGAGGACAGGGGAACAATGCGGATGGGCAGGGAGGAATGTTAGTCACTTAAAAAAATTATCCTCATAGATTTCAAAAGAATACTTTTAGTTAAGGCCAAAAGTGAATGATGTTTGCTACTGATCTGAAGTCCCCCAAAGTCAATGTTGAAACTCAATGGACTTCAGTGGGCTTTGGATCAGGTCCTATTTTCACATAGTCACATTATATGCCAACAGAAAAAATTAGGAGGGCAATTTTGAATTGGATTCAGAGATGGAAAGGAACTGATTAGTGAGGTGATAGGATTCTACTTCTTGGAGTGAAAGAGCCATTTAACCATAGCATTCTGCACTCTCAAATTCAGAGAGCAAGAATTTAGCAAACACTGAAAGAGGGAATTGAAATACACACATTGAAAAGTGATTATTAATTATATATATAATTAATTATATATATAAAATGTGTATTATTCTAAAGGGATATATATATATATATACACCCACAGTTCAATAAGTTTGAATTAGGTTTTCAAGCAGGAGGAAGATCAAATTAAGGACAAATTCTTGAGGTGGAGTTAGGCAGATTAAGCAAACAAAGGAAAAGTTACTTTTGGATCAGTGAGGCAGCAAGATTAAAAACTGTGTGCACAAGAATGATAACCAGGAACCTGGGGAAAAGAGGCCTATCTTGCCTAGGAGGATTTGAATCTCTCAAGTAATGTCAGCAATGGCATTCCTCTCTACCAGCACATACAATTCAACTCACTAAGATAAAGTTTATAATTTAAGATTAAGCAAGTAAAACAAGCCCATTCCTCCAGCTACTATATACATTGATTTGAAGTCCATGGAAGTTCTGCATGTGAAGCCACTGCAGGATCTGACCCTGCAGTCATAACTATTCTTCTTTTGCTTTCAAATTGGAAGACACTGTAAACTAGAAACATACCAGTGAAAGTTTCAGTACACGGATTGATCCCCGCAAGTCTCTTTGATGTGCCAAAGTCTGAAATCTTTAGAACTCCACTGTATGTGTTGATAAGCACGTTATCACCCTGAAGGACAGAACATTTAGACCAATTATTTTTCTCTAGTGACTGTTAATGTAAGACAACTTGCAGCACACATTTTCAAAGCGCATTCTTTTATACACAATAATTACTCTAAAGGGATATTTAAGGCGGGGGGGGAGGGGGAGAGAATCATTGTTGCTGCCTTCTACAGTTCCATTTTAAGGTGCTCCCTCTCTAAAATGAAACATCAGGACTTGTGTATGCTTCCCCACCTACAGAATTTCCGTAAAGAATACTGATAGAGGAAAGAAACACCAAAGATTCACAAGATTCTTCCAACTTTTTCAGAAAAATGATTTCCCATTGTCAGGTCTGCATGAAGAATCTCATTGTGGAAGTTCCTTCTTTCCTCCCAACCCTCTATAACTCTTTCCCAACTTTCCACAGAATATTTTTTATTTGACTTTTCCCTGTTAAATGAACCCATGACTGTGATTCATAGCACCTTCTCACCTTTATGTCTCGATGCACTATCTGATTATCATGGAGGTATTTTAATCCTTCAAGAATCTGCTTGGTGTAAAAACCAATTGTCTGCTCGTTATCTTTTAGTGGTCCCCATTTTGAACGCAGAAGAGCAGAAAGGCTGCCTATAAATTTTTTTTGGGGGGGGAAAAACAGAGTAAACTTAGCTCAGAGATTGTTCTTTCTGGCCTTAGCTTGTGTCAAGTAATAAATGTAACCACACTACCAGGAACAGAATACACCTTTACTAAAATGTAGACATCCTCCATAACACCGAACATTCTTACATTTATCTATAATCAAACTTTTTAAAAAATCTGTATTTCTTTTCATTCATGATGATCATTGGCTAAACAGTACTCAGTGTTGTTGCTTTTAAATAATGCCAAACAAACTCAAAACCAGCACTGAACTCTCAGGAAAAAAATCAAGCAAGTCTCAACCCCTGACACAGCACAGTTGGTGAACTTTCCCCACCAAAACTCTGTCCCCCCTCTGCCCTGATAAAAAATCGTCCCATAAAACTCTACACCCTTCAAATACCTGGGCAAAAGGACAGGCCTTGAAGTATGCACTTCCAGGTCAACATTCCCAGACCGAGAGTGTGGAAACTTGTTCCATAACTACAGGCCCCTCATGTAGAATGCTTTACAATCAGTCTCCCCCTTCTTTGTTAAACCAGGAGGAATCCAATTTGAACAGCTCCACCAACCATAGCTGGAGCAATATGGCCTAGGGAAGAGATGTGGTCTTTCAAGTAAGCATGTCCCACGCCCTTTAGTATACTGCTAATCAAAGTCACATTTCTTTGCCTACAGAGAAGCAAACTGAAAGGAAACATAAAGGAAGTGTGTAATGGGGTGGCTACCCCGCTCCTGCCAGGAAGGGCTTAAAACAGCCCTGGCAGAGGGCTGCAGCTGGAAAAGCTACTGGGCTGATTGGGGAAGTAGCCACAGCTGGGCCACGCCCCAATCAGGCCTCGGCTGTCCCTATATAAGAGGCTGGGAGCCAGGAACCCAGGAGTCTCTCTCTGCATTCAGGAAGAGAAGGGCCTGGCTGCAGGGAGCTAGACATAGGGTACCTGTAGTGGAGCAGGGCTGGGGAAAGGCTGAGGAGCTGGGGAGCTCCAGCCTGGATAGCCCCAGGCTGTGGCCTGGTAGGAGGCCAAGGAGTACTGGGGGTTGCAGAGGGCAGCCCAAAGGTAGGCCAAGGTAGCAGGTCCAAACCCAACCTTGCCAATGATGAGTGGCCTATACTGCAGTCTGCCCCAGGGAGCGGGGGCTAGTTGGTGACTAGCAGTGGCTTTATCCTGAGGCGAGGTAGGGATAGTGGGTGGGGGTTCCCTGGTGAGGGGAGACCCTAGTACTGAGGGGTGTACTGCCAGGGGGCAGCACCCCAGATACAAGGGCACCCGGGAGGGACACAGGGGCCAGAGGATAGGCGGATCACCGGCCTGCAGGGGGCGCTCCAGGATGCTGGATGAGCTGATTCCCCAGACGACCAGCAGGAGGCGCTGCAGGGGTGAGGCCGCTCCTCTACAAAGTGTGTCTAAGTATGTGTGGAGAGATTTTGTAGAAAAGCTTAATTCAAGGGATAGATTTTGTATTTAGTTCTAGCTGCTCATTTCATGTAGGAGTGAGTTCCATAGTCCAGGTTGGGCTTCCATGAAGATTCTATCTCCTCCATCCATTTACCACCTTTTTCCAACAGTTTCATATTTCCAGTGGAACGTAACTGCTAATGGAGGTCATGGTCCTAGAAGGAGAGGTGCTCTCTCAGATAGCTACGGCCAATACTATGCAGAATTTATATTAAAATAGAGACCTTGACCTGGACTTTGTATTCATTCAGGAGCCTGTGAAAAAAGCAGAGCACTGGGGTGGTTTGTTCACAGTGATCTGTACTGCTCAGCAGACAAGTTTCTACAATCTCTACTCAATGGGGTGCAGTCTTGTAGCTAGCCACAGATAGAAATGTGTATCTTTTGCAGACGTGGCAATTAGGGCCTCCACATACACTGAGAATTAAGAGATCCTTGACTTTAAAAAAAAAAAAATAATCAGCAATGCCTTCAATCAAAGATGATAGAAGGAAAGGTCTTCCAACCACTTCCTTTTTCCTACCAGCATCACTTTTGTCTTGCCTATATTCAGTTTCAGGCAGCTGCTCTTCATCTAGATTCTTCATCTCCCCTGGGCATTTGAAAAAACTCTGAGTTGGTGGTGGCTACATCTCATACGACGGTGGTGTACAACTGGGTATTGTCTGCACATTGCTGACACTTCAGACAACAAACCTGCTCCCCACATGGTTTTATACAGATGACTGAGATGGTAGCATGACTGATCTGTGGGATTTCTCAAGTGATGAATAGAAAGAATAATTGTCTATCACAACCTGCTGGGTGAGGCCTAGCAGGAAGGACTCTAAATATACTAGGTAATTTCAGTGCATCCCTGCAGCCTCTTTGGCAATCAACTATACTGAATGCTTCGAAGAAGTCTATGAGGATGACTGTGGATTGTTTCCCCAGTCTATATACTGGAGGAACTCATCTGTCACAGCAACAAGTGCTGTCTCCATACCATGCTCTACTCTGAAGCCTGATCAAGTTGGATCCAGGCACCTTGGCAACAATTGCCCAACTATGCTGGAAGAAGCACAGGCGACACTGGATATGGTTTAATTAGGCCGCAACTTTATTCTTAAATGTCTGGGAGTACCCGGCAGATAAAAGTGTACAGTGCAGGTAATTCCATAATCATTTCAATATATACCCGGGGACTTCCGTCAGCCCTCTTACCCATCCTGGTCCCCAGCCAACCCTGCTCCTTGAACAAGGGTTGAGGGGAGCCTACAAGGGAGGAAGGAGTTGGCTCCCTAACATACCAGTCATAGGAGCCATGAATCTCCTTTTCCTCTCCTTTAAAGAAGACCACCTTTAAATCCTTTACCAATCCATTTTATCTGATCACTGTATCCCTTCACTATGGGGTACCTGCACTGGACATGTAACATAAGGAGGCGCCAGCAATTAGCTCGGCTGCCTCCCCACCATACCTAGCAGCGTTCCCAGACCCATCCTAACACCCCCTTTAAAATCGGCCAAAAACATATTAGCTCCCAAGTCTGAGAGGTGGGCCCCATAGATCCTGGCTTTTCCTGCACTGACATGGACCTATATAATCCCTCCTCTCTGCCAGTCACCAGTGGGGGATGGGTCAGAGTCCTCACCCTGACCTGGTCTACAGCTGCCTCAAAGTCACTCCCGGACTCTCTAGCCCATAAAGGGGCAGACATCTTTTTCCAACAAGCCAGACAACAGCCCCCACTGCTTAATGTGCAGTGAGGTCATTCTAGCCTTTCCTATTAGCTATACAAATCAACTCCCTAGTCTGTTCAAACCATCAACTTTACCAGATGCAGCCTTAGTGCAATTTCCATACAAAAGTGGCTTATAGCCATGGACATTTTTAAAATATTATTCACACAAATTTACTCTATTGTTACAGTATTCTAAAATTTTATATTTTAAAAATATTTTAAAAAAGCACTTACCCCCTGGTACCTGTTCCATGAATATCTTAATAAAACTATTCTCACTAAAGGAACCTAAGTACTGCACAATGTTCTTGTGCTTGAGATGCTTATGCAGGGCGATTTCTTCATGTAAAGGCTGGGAATACCTGGAAGTAAAGGAAATTTTCATTTAATAAAAAGCTGGATGTTGTATAACAATGTCCATCAAAGTACCTGAGGTCTTGTGAAACATGTACATTGGAATGTTTTACACAATGCTACAATACATGTTACTAAGAACACTTATGATTGTATATACTGAAAAAATAAATTGGCACAATAAAGGCAGTCACCCAGAGTTTATGGAGAAAGAAAGTATGCTCCAAGCCAAGTCAGCCAGAATGAGCAGTTGGGCAAAAAGCTTTATGCCCAAATATATCAACTACTCCATCTGCAATAAAAATTCAAGCGTATGTTCTTAGATTGGTAGTCTAATTTAGATGAAAACCTTGCTAAGTAGGAGGCTTATTTGAAATGTCATCTCTGGACATTTATCATAGCCAGAGAACAGCATATTCTCTTCATGGAGAGGTGCTCACTAGAGCTGGTCGGGACATGTTCACCAAAATGTAATTTTGTCAAAGCCAAAATGTTTCACAGAGTGGTATCAGTTCTGATGATATTTTCATTGAGAAGATTTCTGAGGTCCAGGACTCACTGGTCACTTCTCATCCAAGGGAAACAGAAACCTGAACTGAAAATTTGAGCTTTTCCATCCAAAACCAGCTTGCGTGACAATTCCACTTCACAAAAATGTTCCAACCATTTTGTTTTCATTCCAATGCAGAACAAAAACAAATTTCAAAACCTTGAAAGTTGTTGTGAAACAGAATTGTCATCCTTCAGGCAGGGCTAGTGCTCACTTTCCAATCCTATCAGATTGTCTGCCTGATTTTCTGTTTTCTCTGGAGGAGCCGAGAAAGTATATCAAGACTCCTGAGTGCCAGCTTCCATTAGACATTAAAATATATGTCCAGATTGTCAAAATAGCTCAGCAAGTGTCCGCACTGACCTCTTTTGAAATACTGAGGTTTTTTGCTAATCTGGAGTTTACTCAGGTGCCTCAATGGATGTTAAGGTTTTCTGAAAATCTGACCCCAAACTTTGGGTACTGAGCACTTAAAAAATCTTCCTCCAAATGTGTTTTGTGGGCACTGAGAGTACTGAACTGGTATTTTGTCTGTTACAAAACCTAGCTTTATAGAGATGGATAGATTTTTCAAGATCAGAAGGATTTTTTAAAAATCATTGCTATTGGTAGGATTAATTTTGTTCCTATCAACCATGGCAATCTCCCTTTAAAATCGAGTGATTTGCCATTTTCATTAAGTTTTTGAAAAATCAATTTTAGTTATTGCTTTTGGTAATTTTTTTTAAACATAACCATGAGGTGTGTCTGAATGTTACTACTTATATCCATTCCTTCTGGTCACGTGGGGAAATGCTGTTTTTTAAAGAAGACAAATTTGCAATACATGGCTAATTTCTTGAGCACAACAGCACATCAGAACCCAGGGATTAATATAATTTTTAAGAGTCTAAATAATTCAACAATTTAATACAGTGGGCTCCATTAAAAAACTGACTTTTATTGCATGGCAGCATTTAGGCTTGTTCTGATCTTTACCACAATATTTGTGGAATTTCCCATCCTTACAGTAGGAAATATTGCAAACACCATGATGAACATAATTATTCTTGATGGTAAGTATCCAGTTTTTAAATGGCACCCATTGCATGTAATTTACAATTTAAATACAGAAGAAATTTCACAGCATAGACTGAATCTGAATGAAAGAGGGTGTGTAATAATTGTATTCTTCAAACGGTTTATTCCAGCTTTTATGTAGGCTTCACTACAAATTATGTGTAAACAAAAACTGAAATGCAGCTCAGGTTCAACATCTTAAAGAACCCTACAAATAACTAATATCAAGGTGTTCTGTTGTGGTTAATTATAGTTGTTGACGTCATTCAGTATGCCAGGGTATACTTAAAAAGGTGGAGCTGATCAGGAAATGTTAGGAGTAGTCCAGCACAAATGAGATGCTGCATGTCAGCAACATCTTTATCCGGAATATAAAACACATATATATGACTAGTTCCAAAAAATGAAGAGTAAACAGCATAATGTATAACACCACCCCATGAGATAGGGAAGAACTATTATCTCCATTTTACAGATTGGGTACTGAGGCACACAGAGGCTAAGCAATTTGTCAACAGTCACACAGGAAATCTGCAGTGGAATGGGGACTTGAACTCAGGTTGCCAAAGTCCTGAGCTAGTGAATATCCTTACCACTTAACCATCCTTCCTCTCCAACAGGGGAATCCATTGAGTTTGAGATTATAAGGAGGCTGGCAATACTGAAAAGTATAGATACAGAGGCAGGTTGCATGGCCTTGACGGAAAAGGCTTCAGAAAGTTTTCACAGATTTTAAACCCAGAAGGGACCATTAGATTATCTAGTCTGACCTCATGAATTTCACGCAGTTACCCCTCAAGTGAGCCCAATCACTTGTGTTTTGCTAAAGCATAGCCTCTAGAAAGGCATCCAGTCTTGCTGTGAAGGTGTCAAGAGATGGAGAATCCACAACTTTCCCACTTGGTAGTTTGTTCCAATGGTTAATCACCCTCACTGTTATTTCTGTATTTCTAATTTTAATTTGTTTGACTTAAATTTCCAGACACTGCTTGTTGCTATGCCCTTCTCTGCTACATGAAAGAGCCCTTTAATACTTGTTTTTTTCTCCCTGCAAAGAGACTTGTATACCATCATGAAGTCACCTCTCAAAGTCTGAGAGGTGCAGTAAATGTGACACGATTATTAGTCCAAACCACGGCCCCTGAGATCAACAGGTGTTTTCCATGCTGAAGTGTAGTCAGGTCCTTCCATAGCATCCTCTTCCCCCTACCTGGGCCCTACAGAGCCCTCTAAGCACAGTCTAGAGTTCATGCAGTGGGGAGGTACTGGAGCCAGGATAAGAAGGAATACACATGGTCTCCCTTCAACCCCCCCCCAGATCTTACACAGGAGAGTTAATACATCCACAGTTCTTATTAACGTTCTTTCCATTTGCTCTCAGAAACTTCAATGGGCAGGTGACAGATTCCTGATAGCACAGCTCCAAAAGAGTGGTGAGGTAAGGTCAGAGCTGGTGCAGTGATGGGATAAGGGCAGAGCTGGTGCAGGTGGGGTAAGGGCCGTGGGGTAAGGGCAGAGCTGGTGCAGCAGGGTACAGGACCTCCATGTGTGTGGCCCTAGCCTCCCAGAGATCCCAAAAATCTGCCATGGAAGCCTAAGTGGAGGAAACCTTCTGATCTTTTTGTGCAGCAGGAGACAACCTGGGCCATTGTTAGCCTCATATTAAACTAGGCCAATAATACGTAGTTCTGATTGGAGCTGCAAGCGGTACCTTTCCTTCCCACAACTCTTATTCTGAGATGGCCATATTCCCAACTGCTATTACCACTCATTGTTTTTCACAGCTTTGGAGACTGTTTCTTACAGAGCTGGAAAATGTAGCAGGAAAACCAGAGAGATGGATAATTTATCAGCAGCTTTTCAGAAAAGGGCTTCATTAACCAGCAAAGTGGCCAATCGTACTTCAGGACTGAAGTATATAAACACAGCATCATTTGGATTAGATGAAATTACTGTACCTGCTATCTCTTTCTGGGATTTCTTTAATGGCAATCCTAACTTGATTGCTCAGATCTCGTCCTGCATAAACTATGCCGTAAGTTCCTTTCCCCAAAACGACTCTCTCACCATTTTCATCATATTCGTAGTCATACTGCAAAACAAACAACGTGAAATGAAAGGATATGAACCAGGGTTTTTACCTGCATAACATAACCATGTAAATATTTCTTCTTATAATAAACATACTTCTATTGTTGGGTATCATAAAATAATAATAATAATAATAATAATAAACTACAGACAGAGGGCACTGCACACCAAAATAAAAAATTGAGCTTACCTGTAACGGGAGGTTCTTCAAGATATGTGGTCCCTATCTGTATTCCACACCTTGGTACGCATGCGCACCATGCACTTGAGACCAGAGACTTGTTGCAAGTAGTGGGTGTTGGGGTCTGCAACTGTGGAGTTACTTCCCTTGTGCTCTGATCTGAGGGTATAAGAGGCAGCAAGGACGAATGCCTTCCTCTTTTTACCATGAATCAGAGAGGATCTGAAGCAGAGGGGAAGGAGAGTAGGTAGTGTAATACAGAGAGGGACCATACATCTTGAAGAACCTCCAGTTACAGGTAAGTAGCCTCCATTTCTTCAAGTGCTGGTCCCTATGCACATTCCACCTGTGGGTGATTGACAAGTAGTATTTAAACAGGAGGAGGGTGCGAGGCTGCAGGCTGTACAGATGCCTTAATACTGCTGTCCCAACAGCTACATCTACAGAAGAGGCCTGACTAAGGCTTAGTGCTTCATAAAGGTGTGGGTAGAGCTCCAGGTAGCAACCTTACAAATGTCCAGTATACATACTTCTCAAAGAGATGCTGTTGAGGTTGCTTGTGCTCTGGTGGAATGGGCCCTCACTCCATCCAGGGGAGGTATGCTTTCCAACTTACAACAGAGAATGCTAAAAACTATGTACACACACATGCGCGCTCACTCTTATATTTTTACAGGTTCTGGAAAAAAGAAGAACATCACTTTGGATACAGAGGATACTGACTCAGACCATGCAGTGGTCAGAAGGAACTGGAGAGACATTGGTCTGCACAACCTCTTATATGCACTCAGTTCAGAGCATGAAGGAATCAACTTTGCAGGCACGGACCAACAGATATTACTTGCTACAAATGTCAAGCACATATGTACCCGCTTGTGGAATACACATGGGGACCAGCACTCAAAGAACAACTTCAGCTTCTGCATGGAACACAGACACTGCTGCCACATAAATTCATGTTGTACCAGTTGCTCTCCTGATCTAACCACATTTTCCAAGTACTGCGGAATCTCTATTTTAGACTCTCCACATTTGCCCGAACTGTGCGTTAACAGAGGTCAGATGAGGTTGTGCTGACCAAAGTTCCACTCTTGCTGAGTTTAGATTAATAGATGCATAGATTTTTAAGGCCAGGTGGGACTATTAGATCATCTAGTCTGACCTCCTGCATAACAGAGGCCCTATACTTTAACCAAATTACCCCTGTATTGAGCCCTATAACTTTGTTTGGCTAAAGTATATTTTCCAGAAAGGCATCCAGCCTTGATCTGAAAATATCAAGAGATGAAGAATCTACCACTTCCCTTGGTAGTTTGTTGCAATGATTTCCCACTCTCCCTGTTATTAAATTGTACCTTACTTCTAATTTGAATTTGTCTGGCTTTAACTTCCAGCCATTGGTTCCTGCTGTGCTATATATATCATATCATGTATATCATATGAGAAGAAATATGAAGAATATTTTGTTTCTAAACACTAGGGGAAAGATTTGAAAAAGCACTCAGTGTCAGCCTAATTAATCCCACTGCAGTCAATGGTAAAATTCCTCCTAAATTAAAAATCCTAACCTAGAGGCCTAAAGTTCTCAATAAATTGAAAAATATCAAGTATGACATGTTGTCCTTACCTCTACAGAATCTCCATCACATTCCCCTTCCTCTGTGTTTTTCCCTATATCTTCAGTGATACTATTCACCATATCAAAAAACCTGTTAAAAAAAAACCGGGTAAAGACTAGATAGTTACATCAGAATGAATCCTAAAGTGAAAAAAATGATCAAACAGAAGTGTTAAGTGTAATGAATATTAAACCAGAACAGCTCAGGGAGATTGTGTGGCGGGAGAGAAAAATCACTGCTCTTCTTGAAGTGGAAAGTTAATATCTAAAGCTTGCAGAGAGAGAGAGAGAGAGAGAGAGAGAGAGAGAGAGAGAGTGAGTGTGTGTGTGAGGGTGAGAGAGAGAGAGAGAGAGATACATGTGAAGTGTCCAGAAGATAACATTATACCTAACAGTCAGGGGTGACGGTCTCAACCCTTCCTGTAGCTTCTTTATGCCAGGAAAGGGACTGAAGGATTAAGCATCATGAAAAGGTTCTAAAAGCCCTGGACCCAGGAGGAGGAGAATTCTCCTGCTGAGGGAAGGTTGCTGCAGACTGTCTTTCGAGGACCCTTTGCATGCAAAGCTAGTGTACAGGGCGTGTCAGGGGCAGGTCTGTGAGGTGTCTGGAGCCATAATGTATAGTACTGCACAGATTATGGACAGTGCTGCTGTCCATAGGCAGTCAGACACTGTCTGCTGTAACTCAGGTAGCCCTCCAGAGCTGTCTAAATTACTCCTGGTCCACTCCAGCCCCTGGAGCAGCCCAGAATCGAGAGGATGGAAAGTTGCCTTAAAACCACCTTAACCTCCTTGCTCCTCGGCAATGAGCACAGTGCTGTCTGTGCCTCTCAGAAGTGCACACACAATCCAACTCCATGTATTCTAAACACACATAAGAGTAGCAATAATGTAAAGAACTCATAATGTGCTTCTTTGTAATCAGAAATGAAACGATAGCTACAGGGAAAGCAACGGTAGACCCTGATCTTGCAAAGCACATAAGCACATGTATAAGTTTAAGCACAAGTGGCCCCATTGACTTCAGGAGGCCTACTCATATGCTTATGTACTTTGCTAACTCATGAATTAAGCTTTAATAGTTACATCAGGAATAACAGATCCCACAGGACTGGACCATGGTATACAAATGTAAAGTTTGTTTGAAACATTAACTTAAGTGTGAGCCCAACCCTTCAAAGTACTGAGCACCTCCCGGGAGATGCTTAAGTGCCCATAATTTACGTTTAAGTAATGAGAGTTGAGGATGCTCAGCAGCTCACTGGCCCCATCCCAAAGTAGACAACACCAGTCTAGTACAGGACTGCATTCAGAAATCATCATCTAAGTTAAGATTGTTTTGCAAAATACTGACCAATACATACCTCTTGCAATGCAGTTCTGTGCAGAAATAGATTTGAAAGTCATCT
The DNA here is from genome assembly GCF_028017835.1 of Emys orbicularis. Classification (NCBI taxonomy): domain Eukaryota; kingdom Metazoa; phylum Chordata; order Testudines; family Emydidae; genus Emys; species Emys orbicularis. Next base: position 106,986,516 of record NC_088685.1, read on the forward strand.
GAGTTATGCAGTACATAAAGAAAACAGCATCGCTCTTCAAACTTTGAAATACTGAAAGAACAGACAAAGTAAATGCAGGTTATTGAACTGGTGGCCCCAAGCTTCAGGGCACTGTAGGAAAGTACTAGATTAAATCTTGCTATGTACCATTATAGATCATTTTCTTATGAAGTTATAGTCTAACATGCTCGTCCACCATCTGAAATGCTATCTCTGCTGCTTGGAGTCCTCCATTGCCCCCCACTATTGCATACATCCCTCAGGAGGGCATCAGAAGAGTGATGGGAGTAAGGACCTAATCCAAAATCCATTTATATCAATAGAAAAAATCCCATTGAGTTTAATGGTCTTTCGATGACGCTCTTAAACTCGTTCACCCTGAAGCCACCACTGCCGCTGTCCAGGTGGAACATCCTTCCAGTATCAGAGAGTCGAGAGGATTTAAACTCTCCTTCCCTTGAAGCTGCTGCTGCTACTCATTACCATCCTTGCATCCATCCACACTCTCCTCGGGCTACATCAGTGGCAACAGAATTTTTAAAAACCTCCTCTCCTAGAACCTTTATTTTTGGAACACAGAAGTGGCTTTGCCTTTTATAACCAGCCACAGTTCAGCCCACCCTGGGCAAGATTCCTGTGGTGGTTACTGTAATTGACATTTCTGTGTTGTCCAACACAGTATTCCTTAAATAGCATCTTCCTGTGCAATAATGAGCATCCCTTTCCCACCCACCCCCATTACTTTATCACCTAATCTAGTTTTGTTTTTATTTTCTATGTCAGCAGAACAAAGAGAGGGGAGGGATAGCTCAGTGGTTTGAGCATTGGCCTACTAAACCCAGGGTTGTGAGTTCAATCCTTGAGGAGGCCACTTAGGGATCTGGGGCAAAATTGGTACTTGGTCCTGCTAGTGAAGGCAGGGGGCTGGACTTGATGACCTTTCAAGGTCCCTTCCAGTTCTAGGAGATAGGATATTTATTTATTTATTTTAGAAGGACTGGATGGATTCATACTACAGAGATTTCTAAAGTGGTAGGAGGGGGGCCTTTTGTCCAGTCATCCTCTCTCAATCCCAGTGAGCTGAGCTCTTGTAAAGCTGTTTACTCATCTGAAAATATTTTCTCCTTCTCTGAGCTCCTTGAAAAGCATCCTACTTGAAGCAGTTCATTCTGCAGTTTGTGCCCTTGACTCGCACTCTGACATTCAAGTGTAAACTTGATTCAGTGTCAGAGGGGTAGCCGTGTTAGTCTGAATCTGTAAAAAGCAACAGAGGGTCCTGCGGCACCTTTAAGACTAACAGAAGTATTGGAGCATAAGCTTTCGTGGGTGAATGAATTTTGTATAATTAATATATTAGAAAAGGAGGATGGATGAAGATTTTATGAGAAAAAACTGGATAATAAAGATACAGGATTTGCAAGACCAAGGCACATGTAACAAGTCCCCTTATTGGCTCACTCTTGAAAGATATTGGGTGAAATCCTGCTTCCGCTTAAGTCAATGTGGGTTTTGCCAATGACTTCAATGGGGTCAAGATTTCACTTACAGTCTTACTCCACTACAAACAGAAACAAAAGGAGAATAGTATTTATTCTTGCAATGTGAGAATTTAGGGCCACCAGAAGATGTGAGGGAAGGACTCAAATACTGTGATGACGGGGGTTATGGAAGTATCTGGGTACATACAGACTTGACTCATATGATAATTTTTCTTTAGTTTTAGGGAAAATACTGATACAGAAGTTTGAAACATCACTAAATGTTTTGAAGTTAACACTACTTTGTAAATCTCTGATTCGTACAACTCCTCCTAATCTAGTAGTAGCCCTCATTGTCACTTTTAGATGTGAGGGTAATGGGATTTTAAATATTCTCTTTGAATAATGTGCATTTTACAAAAGCTACTTAGTAGAAGGAGAGATGATTTTATAAATCAGAATGTTTGTCTGTGTGTATATTCTTTTTGATGATGTTAAGGTTGTTTTAACTGTCCTGCTGGAGGGATAAAGATGATCTGCTTAGGGATATATAGATATTTTCGAAGATTCTCTTTCAAGTTTTCTTCCTGAACTTCACTTAGCTTCTATGGGTATTAACTGCTTTACACCATAAACTACATTTCCTTAGAGCACGGTAACTAAAATAATTTAGAAATTATTTGGGAATCTTTCCCCTGTAGAGATCAAAAATGAAACATCAGTAGTTATAGGCTCAGATGTTTTTCCTTTGTATTAAGAATGAAATGATGACAGTAACACATTTTTTTAATCTGATGCACTGTTTCCGTATGGTCACTTAATATAAGAGAGATGCTTCATAAAACACAAAATCTAACAAAGTCAAATATCCGAGTCAACCTGTTAGTGCGAAACATTTAAAAAGTGTCTGATTAAAGGGTTCAATAACCTTCTATTCATTCAGCCTTGATTTCTTGAAGATCTGTAGAGAAACTGTTACTTTGAGTAAATCTGATTATAAATGTGATCTACTTAGTAAGCACAGAAAATCCTGGTCTCAGGCTTTCACAGACATTCGCCCAGGTACACATGACCATTGCAATACTTCCCCCCCACTCCACAGTAAGCCCCCATTTGGAATTCTCAGGCTGCAGAGGAGAGTTGAGCAGCGAGTCCTCTGCACCTCTTGTGAATGGTAGAAAATGTCTCTGCAGTAGCTGTTCATAGGTTGCCACAGAGAGCTGCAGTGGGGTGGAGCAACTGGGATCCCCAACAATGCAGAGGACCAAAAGCCCCAACCACACTCTACATGCTGAAGTAGCACCACAGGGAGAAGGCTGCACTTTAGCCTCATGTCATACCCTTAGGTTGGTGTATGGGTTTCATCATCCCAACACCCGTCCATTCAACTGTATAACACCATTTTACTTGGCCTTTACACAGGTGAAATTAATTTCTTGCAGACTGCCGAGAAGCCAGTGTGTAGGTCACTAGTGAACCTTCTCTTCCCATTTGTGTGTGGGTAGATAGGAGGGTTAGGGTGGGGTGGTGCACCTACAAGGGTGGCATATTTAGAAATATTAATGTCTTTGTTAATAAATATGGGGTGTTTTTAAATTATGTGTGAGCTCAGTTGCAAAACTGAGAAAACATTCAAGTTTGCAATGTTGCCGTAGCCATGCTGGCCCCAGGATATGAGAGAGACTAGATAGGTGAGGTGAGGTCCAATAAAAGATATTACCTCACAAAACATGCAAGCACATTTACTATGGCCCTGTACCTAAATCCTGTGTGCACCCAACACTCCCACTGAAATCAATGCACAGGGGATGCACGATCAGGCACCATGACAGTTGCTTATTAATAGTTCTTTATGAGATAGCATATAGAGCAGTTAATCAGTAGATTATGCAGAAACGGTGGAGAAGAAATTTCAAGTGAATAGATTTTACTTATTTGCTAAGAGTGAAAACTTCCAATACTATAATTTTTTTTAAAATTCTATTGATAGGATGCCAAGTACAAAGCAACTTAATCAGTAAAAACAAGAGCTGGGTCTGAACCAGAACAAACAAATCTGAAATTTTTTTAACAATAAGTAAGGGCCTTTGTTTTCAGTTTTTACCCATTTTACCTCCAAAATACCCAAGTTTTACAAAAGCCATTATTCGTTTTTTACTGATTTCACTGGAATTTTGGAAATGCTGGGATTCCCTGGACTCAGCTCCCTGCTCCGGAAGGAGAGATGGTGACTTGGTAACCTGGTCCGTCGGCTGCCGCTATCCCTAGATACGAGGAAAAATCATTGATGAGACTTAAGATGACTGAGAAGTCCCGTTCGTGCTCTACTGGTATTTTCACATGTGACAGGTGGTTGCCTGGAGAGAGCACAACTGCTGACTGGAATGCTCTACCTTTCCTTCCTCCCCTGCCATTTCTCAGACTCTTGAGCAAGGCAATTCTCTTCAAAATGGACTGAGGCTTGATATATGATGGACGCCATTGCAGTCTATTGCCAGCCAGCTCTTCCCAATTTGTGGGGTCAATGCCTTCCTTCTTAAGATATACTTTCAGGGTATCCTTGTAGCATTTCCTCTGTCCCCTGCAGGTCCTACCACCATGACTAAGTTGGGAAAAGAGGAGTTGCTTTGGAAGACGAGTATCAGCCATCCGCACACAATGACCAGCCCAGCAAAGTTGATGTTTCATAATCTTCACCTCAACACTGGTGATGTTGGCTGCAGAGAGAACACTGTCATTGGCATGACAGTCTTCCCATCTGATATGGAAAATATTCCTAAGGCAGCACAGTTCAAACTACTTAAGATGGCTTCGGTATGTCACCCATGTCTTGCACTCATAAAGAAGAGTTGGGATGACTCTGCACTGTAGAGAAGGATCTTAGTTTTCATCTGCAGATCTCTGTCAATAAAGACATGACGGAGCTACTTTCCAAAGGATATGCTGGCACAATGGATCCTATATTCAGTCTCCAAGGTAAAGGTACTGGCTCAACATTTTCAAGGTTCACCACTGATGACAATTTGTGGGAGAAGGGGGCCAACTTGTGCTGGGACAGGCCAGTAGAGCATCTTAGTCTTCCCAATATTGAGGGAAAGTCCCAGCTATGATAGGCGCCTGAGAAGAGATCTAGGGTGGATTACAAGTCAGCCTCAGTGTGCATGAGGATAGCACAGTCATCAGCATACTGAATGTTGGTAATAACAGTCCTGGTTACTTTAATTGTACAATGAAGACACTACAGAGGTTGAAGAGCTGGCCGTTCATGCGATACTCAATCCCAATTCCAGAAGAAAAGCAGTCACGAATAAGAATCAAGATTAATGCAAGATAGATGGAAAGAAGGGTTAGGGCAATAACACAGACCTACAACACTGGTATAGATGGTGAATGGGTCCGTCTCCAACCCATTACAGAGGACAGTGTCGGTCATCCCATCATGAAGTAGCCTGAGAACAAGCTTCATTGGGGCGCTGGAACAATTTGTATAGTGGGGGTGCTGATAACCACTGAACCAAACTGTAAACCCTGTATATGACGGAAACTATTTCAAGCCAGGGGGTGCTGCAGCACCCCCAGCACCCCTAGTTCCAGCACCTATGAGCGTCATTACTTTGTTTCCATTCAGGTTCTCATGCCATGCTCATCAGATACCGAGCATCTGTCCTACGGGCCTGCATCTATATTAGGCAGAACCAGAACAGAAATCCAAACACCCTTATAATTTGGGAGTGTTCCGATTCAGATATATATCCAAAGTCTGAGTCAGGTTAAGGCAGCAGCAAATTATCCCCCTCTCCTACCTAGAGCCAGGGGGAAATAGGGAAGGAATTGTGCCTCAGTGTGGTCTCTCAAAGGCACACTGCCTCGTGGGTCTACTCCCAGGTGCTCAGGACTGTGCCCAAGACACAATCGAGCACTCAGTGACTTGGGCTCATCTTTACTGCATAAAATAGAGGCTGTTATTCTTTTTTTATTGTAAATGTTAAGCATTTATTGGATTGCATTTGTTCTTATAGCTTACATTGACCTCAGGTATTTAAAATGCAGCTGTGTGCCACATGCAGAAAAGCGCTTCTTTGGATAACTGGCATAACTGACACAACATGCATAGAGAGACAAGCTGGATGAGGTAATGTCTTTTATTGGACCAACCAAAGTGCATAGAGAAGCTAGTCACATTTTAAAGGATTTTGATGACTAAATGTACTTTTTAGCCCAATTCAGTAATCAGTGTGTGTGTGTGTGTGTGTGAGAGAGAGAGAGAGAGAGAGAGAGATACAGGCTGAGTAACTTATTAGTGCACAACCCACTAACTGAGTTTATGATCAAACAAAACCAATTACGAAAGGTACAGGGTGTGATTCAGCACCATGTTTACAAAGTTATATACATCTTTTTTAATTCCTTCTCAATTTTTAAGGGATGAACTCTATTACTCATAAGAACAAGAGGCTGATTATGTTGGCTGCTGGGGAACACATAAAGCAAGTGTCTCCTCAGTCATTTCCCTAGACGCTTACCAGAAACATTAGTCACGCTTTAGTACTAGTACGTCCTCAGTACTCCTGCTAAAGTGCTGGTTATGTAACACCAATAAATAGTTACTGAGGTCTATACAGAAAAATGATGTGACCTTTTAAATCTGGGATCTCTGGCCCTTTGAGGACTACAGAGCACCCCAGCCTTCACTGCTAGAGCTGGTAATCCCCCTTTCCTAGAGAGCTATAAGGGATTATATTTCCAGGGTAGAATTTTCAAAGGAGACAAAAGAAGTTGGGATCAGGAACAGAGCCCCTTTGTGCTAGCTGTGCCACAAATATGGCCCCTGACTCAAAGAGCTTCTCATCTAACAAGATTAGCAACAACTGAAAGGAGAGGGAGACGATCCGATTATCATAGGTGCTGGAACAATTTGTATAGTGGGGGTGCTGAAAGCCATCACACCAAACTGTTAACCCTGTATATAATGGAAATCATTTCAAGTCAGGGGGTGCTGCCACACCCCCAGCATCCCTAATTCCAGCACTTATGCTGATTATATACAGATACGTTTATATGAGTTGTGCGTATACATTTATTTAGCTTTGTAATTAAATAAACATCAACTTTGCCCAACTGCCCCGCAGCCAAGCCATCAAAGATTGTCTGAGTTCTGTCAGAGCCAAGGCAGAAACGGACCTTAGCTCTACTGAGGCAGTTTAAAATTTTCCAGACTTTCTTGGACATCTGGCCAAATAAGATTGGTCTTAAATGATAACAACAGAACTGGAGGCATATAGACAACATTAGTAAACACTAATACATGTTTTAGCAGTACCAAAAAACTGCCACCACCATTTGGCAAAAAGTTTACAAATGCTCGAAAATGTATTGTAACAAAAACTGAAACCAAACTGAACCACATGCATTGTTGCAGTTTTTTCCCTAAAATAAACTGATTCGCTGTGTCTGTTGATAGCTAAAAGAGTTGTTAGATGGTGGAAAGGCAAAAATGGTCCATCTGTGTAGGAATTTATTAGAGACATAAGACCATTTTTGTGTCATTTTTAGAATAGAGGACTAGTTGGATAATTTGATTTTCTTTTTAAAAAAATACAGTTAAAATATTAAAATGGGATGTGACATGGTATGTGTAACCACAAGAAGAAAATAAGACAAAAATAAGGAAGTGATCTAAAGCAGTACAGTGGTACTTTCCTAGATATTAACATGTATAAATTAAAACCTGGATCCTTCAAATAGTTCTGCCCGTGTTTAACTTCATGCACACGAGTACACTCTATGGCCAGATTCTGCAGCAGTTCAGTGACACTGAGGGGGCACAATCTGGACATGAATGACCACTGGAGAGTCCCACATACAGAAGGGAGCTTTTTGCTGAAGTAAAGCCAACGAAAGTAGCAGAACTGGTTTCTGTGCCAGCCATTTCCCGCTCCCCTTTTAAGGAAGAGTGCTGAAGAAAAACGTGGGCATGCCAGGGCCATGGGGAAGTGAAGATCTAAAGTTGAATAAAGAGTCCTTAGTGCAAATGAGAACTAGGCCTTTTACATTTCAGGGGCAACAGACTTTACCTGGTTTCTTGTTATGACCAGATACATTTAATTTTTTTAGTTGTAAATATCAGTAAAACAATCTTTTAAAAATAATATAGGATAACAATTAATTTTAAAAATCACAACATAAAGAAATTATACATCTTAATGGCCTAAGTTTTCAATGTAACTAGATATTTTTGGATGCCATGAAAGGGGCTTGATATCTATCACCTGGGCATCATCTTTAGACTCAGCCCTCTCTCGAGATCCTCACCTCCAGGCTGGCTAAATCTTTCTGATTCTTCCTGCCTAACATCTCTAAGATATGACCTTTCCTTTCCATCCTTACAGCTAAACTCTCATCCAGTCTTATTATCTTGCATTCTGATTACTATCCTTCTCCCTGGCCTTGACACATGACATCATATGCAATCTTGCTCCACTGATATCCACTCAAAATGCAAAGATCACTATCCTAGCCCATTGCTTTGACCTTGGCACCCCTCTTTTTGCATCCTTCCACTGTTTCACCTTCTCTTTCGCATCAAATATAAGCTGCTTGTCTTCACTTGCAAGGCCTTCATGGTCTATCCCCACACTGCCTATGATCTCTCATTCGTTATGGAGATGTTGACTCCTGCCTCCAATCAGCTAAGGATACCAGCCTCCACTGCCCACTTGGTAAATTTTCAAAGAAGCTTCTTTGTGCTTTCTCCCATGCTGCCCCTCACGCTTGGGAGGAGCTCCCCATAAACATTCACAACGCTACTGCATTGCCCTCCTTCAAACCTTCTTCAAAACTCTATTCTGCCATGATGCCTACAAAAGAATTTAACACACAGGCAGCTGCTGTGTAGAGACCATAGCCTATCACAGTTTCATTGTTTCCTTCTGCTCTCCCTGTCTGCATCCACCTGTTATCCCTTGTCTTATACTTTAACTGTAAGGTCTTTTGGGCAGGGACCATCTTTTTTGTTAAATGTTTATACAGAGCCTAGTACAATGCGGTCCTGGTGCATGACAGGCGCTCCTAGGTGTTATGGTAATGCAAATAAATAATAATAATAATTAATAATAATAATAATACATTAAAAGTAACCAATTATTTTAATTCTACTTATAACTTCACTTAAATGTGAATTACGGAACTATTTTAGTCAGCAAAATAATATTTTTTTAAATTAGCAATTTTAATTTTTTAATTTTGTTTTTGTTTGATAGCCATTGCAGGTGGCCATTTTAGAATCACAAGGAGACATTTCAGGGCTTCTGTTATGTTGGAAATCCCCATGTCTCAGGCAGATGCAAAACTCTCTTAAGTTTTGTCCCCAACGCTCCATCCAAGTCATTGCACTATCCCAGCAGACCACTCACCCAGTTACCTTGGTTTGTTTAAGACCATGAAATAAAGGAAGCTTACCTTACTCCCCTGATAGAAGCAGCACTGAAGTTCCACTCATGAATACCTTTCTGTAACATACAGAAAAAGTGTAAAGATAAAACATGATGATAAAAGTTTCCCTTAATATAAAAGCTCCAACATGCATTATCTTTTACCCTGTAACTGAAGAGGCTGAAAGATTTAGGAATGTTACTCAAAACATTAGCATTTTACACTGTAGCAATTATTCTTTGTGGCATCTTAACATCATGCCAACAGCATCTTTGAACAACCTTTGCCGAATAGAAATACTGCTCTGCAGAGCATTTTAGTAACTAGAACAATAAAGCCAAGAAACATTTCTTGCTGAGAGACAAGATTTAGAGTGAAGCCTTGGTGCCAACCACAGTCACAACCAAATGAATTCTCAAAGACAAACGAGACATGTAGTTGAACAGCTTATGACACCTGTCAAGAATAGCAAGAAATAAAGCAGGAAGACACATTGCCAGAGTTGCTGCATTTTGTACAGTGAATTGTAAAGGAGACTGAGCCTACAATACTTGATAAGCTATGACACCTTTCTTTTGCCAAATCAATTTCCCCCTCCTCCATATCTTCTTAATCCTTCTTTCTTTTCTGTTCACATTTTATTACAGGCGGCTATGTTAATATAAAATACCATAATATAATGTACCAAATACATACAATTGTATTTTCTTTAGCCCTACATCAAACCTCAAATATTTTTAAAAGTCCATTTAAAAGTAACCTGCAGTTGTAAAGTAGCAAATTCTAACTAGCCATGAATGATGTGGGAATGCCCTCATATTAAATGAGTTATTGGGCAAACTGTATCACAGGGACTCATTTATTACCTAGCACATTGCCACACAATGGGACTAAAGCTGTTAGGTGCTACCTCTATATAAATGTTCAAATTTTCCATAATAGATTATTTTGCCAGTTTATGAAATGCATACAAGTCGCCAAAGCTTTTCTGCTCAGACCTAGTTTAACAGCTAAAAATGAATGCTCAAAGTAGAAGGAATAGAAGTGTCTCAGTATCACGGAAAGGTACTGAGTGATTTGACAAACCTTGAGAAGGCAATGTTTGATTTGAATAATGAGGAAGGAGGATATTTTTAGCCCACGAAAGCTTATGCTCAAATAAATTTGTTAGTCTCTAAGGTGCCACAAGTACTCCTCGTTCTTAAAGTAATTTAGAGATTCTTAGCTGAATTCTAAGGCTTTAAACTTTTAAGAGATGCCTGAAATACTTTGTTTAGACTGACCTTCTGCTCAAGATCCACTGCCTTCTGGCCGGCTACCTGTTCATAAATTCCCAGGCCAGAAGGGACCATCTGTCTGACCTCCTGTATAACACAGGTCATATAATTTCCCCAAAATAATTCCTAGAGCATAGCTTTCAGAAAAAAGATCTGATCTGAATTTAAAAATAGTCAGTGATGGGAGAGTCCACCACGACCCTTGGTAAATCCTTCCAATGGTTAGTCACTCTCACTGTTAAAAATATACACCTTATTTCCAGTCTGAATTTGTCTGGCTTCAACTTCCAGCCATTGGGTTGTGTTATATGCTAGACTGAAGAACCCATTATTAAATATTTGTTCCTCATGAAGGTACTCAGACAGTAATTAAGTCACCTCCTAACCTTCTTTTTGTTAAGCTAAATATATTGAGTTTCTTGAACCTATCACTACAAGGCATGTTTTCCAATCCTTTAGTCATTCTCCTGGCTCTTCTCTGAGCCCTCTTCAATTTATCAACATCCTTCTTGAATTGTGGACACCAAAACTGGACACATTATTCTAGCAATGGTCAAACCAGTGCCAAATACAGAGGTAAAATAACCTCTCTACTCCTACATGAGATTTCCCTGCTTATGCATCCACTGATTGCATTAGCCCTTTTGACCATAGTGTCAGACTGGAAGGTCATGTGCAACTGATTATCCACTACAAAACCCAAATCTTTTTCAGAGGCACTGCTTCCCAGGATAAGAGTCCCCCCCTCACTTTAGTATAGCGTACATTCTTTGTTCCTAGATGTATACATTTACATTTGGCCTTATTAAAACACATATTGTTTGCTGGAGCTCAGCTTACCAAGTGATCCAGATCACTCTGTATCAGTGACCTCTCCTTTTCATTATTTGCCACTCCCGCAGTCTGTGTCATCTAAAAACTTTATTAGTGATGATTTTATGTTTTCTTCCAAGTCATTAATAAAAAGGGCCAACAACCGATCCCTGCGGGACCCTACCAGAAACACACCCGTTCAGTGATGATTCCCCATTTACCATTACGTTTTGAGACCTAGCAGTTGGCCAGATTTAATCCATTGAATGTGTGCCATGCTAATTTTAGATCGTTCTAGTTTTCTAAATTAGCCTTTGCCGTTTAATATTGCACCCCTCCCACGCTAGTTCGCGAAGAGCCAACATGGGCATTTTCTTTGCCTACAGGAGGGAACAGAGCAAAGGGATGGGGATTCTTGCCACATTAGGTCTCCTGGCTCCCCTATATGACCAAAGCGCACCACCTTAACCTCTGCTATCCCTATCCCCCAGCAATAGTGGGGAGTATCTCAGCAACCTCAGCTGCCCCTCTCCCCCCATCCACCTCCCAATTCCAGAATGCCTTCCAGCTATGGGTCCTCACCCCATATTTACCCGTGAACACTCCAAAATAAACATTTAGGAAGGGTGAAGGGATTAAAAAAGCATGAGAATCCCAAGTCACATGTTATAGCTTTATAGTTTATGAAAGAGTAATCTCTCGCAGATTCATACATTTACTACATCATTTTCTCAAGCTACTGAATTACAGAAAAGCTGTGTTGCTCATGATTCTGCCAACTTCTAAACAACCTGAGTAAACATATCAGGGTGCTATCCAACTCCAGCATCTGTTCTTTGGTTAGTAAAAAAATCACAAATTGGTTTCGGAAGCCAACATGAAACCAAGGCAGCTTGGCTACTGCGTTTCCTACTGACAAATAGGTTTTAGAGAAGTGCCACAGTCCTATCAGAAAACAAATTGCTACATTCAGGGAACTACAGTGGAATGGTATATGTGCTTATAGCAGAAACAAAGCAGATCCACCAACTGACTTTTATAAGAACTTTTCCATTAATTTGTTTAAGTTTCACAAGTTTCATCATTTAATTAAAACTGAGTGAATTAGAAAAATACTCATTGGAAAATGGCTGTGGAAAAGGAAGAGGGCAATTTATTTATACTAGGTCAGATTGTGAGACCCTTTCTTGTTATGTAGTCATCAGTCGCAAATTGAGAAGTTGAGTTTCATTTCACATTTAAAGCAAATATTAAACCTCTTATGTCTGAAAAATAAACAATACACTCCTTAAACTTACACACTTATTATTTGAGTACAGAATGAATTTTCTGAGAATTTACCAGTAAAGCTATTAACTCATGGACTTAAAAATTAATTAAAGCCTGGGTCCTTTAAGAAACTGAGCATGTGTTAGTCTTCCTTGTCCCAAATAATATCAATAATGGAATCACACAGATTCTTCAAATTTCTCATATAGAGGGAAAAACCTTTAAAAATCAGTTTCATTTTTATCTGTGGCCAAAACACTACGCACTGTTCCTTAATCATAATCTATTGGTTATTATGATGTCACTATAGGGTAGAGTTAAGGTTGTTTGTGCACCCTACTTGTACATTTCCATTCCTAACATGACTGAATTTCTTTTAAATATAGCCTTCATTCTGAATTTCCTGGGTTTGTAATGCTTAGTCATGGGAAAATTACAACATCCTTGCAATGTTATTTATCTTTAAGTTGCTGATGCATACTCTCAGTCTTCACTTATCCTAGATTTTTGTCTTGAAATATTTATAGGCAGTTCCACTGACTGCAGTGAATCTAATTAATTGCTCACTGGTGGGAGTAAGGAGCCCATATTTTGACCTACAATGACATGAATTAATATTCTGACAGATTTCAGAGGAGTAGCCGTGTTAGTCTGTATCAGCAAAAACTACGAGGAGTCCTTGTGGCAACTTAGAGACTAACAAATTTATTTGGGCATAAGCTTTCGTGGGCTAGAACCCACTTCATCAGGTGCATGGAGTGGAAAATACAGTAGGCAGGTATAAATATACAGAACATGAAAATATAGGAGTTGTCTTACCAGATGGGGGGGTCAGTGCTAACGAGGCCAATTCAATTAGGGTGGATGTGGCCCATTTCCAATAGTTGACAGGAAGGGGTGAATATCAACAGATGGAAAATTACTTTTTGTAGTGCTAAGAGGCCAATTCAATCAAGGTAGATGTGACCCATTCCCAACAGTTGATAAGAAGATACAAGTATCAACAGAGGGAAAATTATTTTTTGTAGTGACCCAGCCACTCCCAGTCTTTATTCAGGCCTAATTTGATGGTGTCAAGTTTGCAAATTAATTCCAGTTTTGCAGTTTCTCGTTGAAGTCTGTTTTTGAAGTTTTTTGTTGAAGAATTGCCACTTTTAAGTCTGTTATTGAGTCCAAGCAGGTTGAAGTGCTCTCCTACTGGTTTTTGAATGGTACAATTCTTGATGTCTGATTTGTGTCCATTTATTCATTTGCGTAGAGACTGTCTGGTTTGTCCAATGGACATGGCAGAGGGGCTTTGCTGGTACATTATGGCATATATCACATTAGTAGATGTGCAGGTGAACAAGCCCCTGATGGTGTGGCTGATGTGGTTAGGTCCTATGATGGTGTCCCTTGAATAAATATGCGGACAGAGCTGGCAACGCGGTTTGTTGCAGGGATTGATTCCTGGGATAGTGTTTCTGTTGTGTGGTGTGTAGTTGCTGGTGAGTATTTGCTTCAGGTTGACACAAAAGCTTATGAGCAAATAAATTTATTAGTCTCTAAGGTGTCACAAGGACTCCTCCTTCATTCTGACAGAGTACAGGAGGAGAGAGAGAGACTGAGGTTCATGAAAGTTTAAAAAGATATCTAGAGAAATTAAGGAATGTTGACCAAACAGCTATGAAGAAATTTTGTCCAGTAATGAATGATGCACGTTCAGTTATTAATACACTACAGAATATTTGAGCAAGGATGAGGGGATTTGGGGAGTTCAGAATAATAATCATGCTTTATATTTATGGTATGAGAGATAAGCCACCAAACAGAGAGAAATGGATTGTTTGGGAGTGAATTATTAAAAATCATGCATTTATGGGTAGTGAGATAATTCCAAATATGAAATACCCTATAGTACTCTTTCAGAGCAGATGTTCTATGGTATCCGGGTTTCCTCTGCAGCACCAACATATGGCATTATTTACTATGTGTGACAAATATATTTTGGTTTGTGTCCAGCAGCTAAGGCAATGTATTTATGTATGTTTGTTTGATAGTCTGAGACCATCATGAATGATTCTGATCAAAGCTGACCACTATAAACAGGAATTCATTGATCTGGACACAGTTTAGACTGAATTTCAATTTGTCTTCCGAATGTCCTATTACTGCCATTACCTACATGCTTTTCCCCACGGTCCATTTTCCCCAAGAAAAAGCCCAAGTGCTATTGCTCATTGTGTTCCACATACATTGTACAAAGAAGGAGGAGTAGAAATAGAAAATAGCGAAAAAGGTGCATGTCAGAAATATTTCTATTGTAAGTGTAAAAGGCACATGACAGACTGATTCCAGGAAACAATTCCCCTCTACCGTTCCCTGCAACTGAAGAAAAGTCATCAGAAAAGAAATAATAATGACTGTTCTGGTCCTTGGGAGCTGAGAAACCATCTGTAACATTATTCTGGTTCCACATCTCCCTGAACCCACTCATTCCCTATGCCTTCTTCTTCTCTCCCCTCTTCCACATCTCCCAGGCTCCTTTCTTTCTTCCTGCTTCCAAAACTTTCAGGCTGCCCCAACCCCCACCACTCTACTGTTTCCTTCCAAGTATCCCTGGATGCAGTAATTCCTCCATCTACACCTCACTTCAAAGCGGTCTCCAAAGCTCCTTCAGACTCACTCTCCTTCCAAATATCCCAAATATCAGCTTCCAAGTTTCCATAGCTTTAAGTGTGTTTTCTCAGCTTCTCAGTCTCCTAAACATCTATTTTCTTTGACCAATTTCCTCTAAGTTCCTGACTTCCTGCACAACTATTCAAAACAATGATCTTTATTTCCTCTGCCATCATATTTACAGTGTCTACACCAGGCTACAATATAAACCAGTGAGTGCTAGCTAGGGGCATTTTTGATACTCTTAGTGCATTACTGAGGGTCCAGTACTCTCAGATGACACAGGTAAGCCATCCTGGTGAAACTGTCTCATTTGAAAGAACCCATATTTCAAAAGTTCTAATTCTTTTAAGCACATTTCAAACTATAACATGGATTTGGATAACACCAGAGGGAAAAAACAGAGGAAAGTTCCATTTAGAAATAGATTTATATTACAATGTTACTGGTGTGTTGTACATATATTTTAAAAGCCAAACTTTCAGTAATGTGCTACTGAATCTTTGTGCACTATATACTTAAATCAAGCCTTCTGAAATGAGATTATAAATTTAACATTTTTTTTTAAATCATAAAAGAGATCATGGAAAATACTTAATGAAACACTGTCTGCAAAATAAGCAATGCCCAACATTATATGTAAATAAAGATATTTCTTATATACCACAAATAAGTTTTGTGTAGTCAACTGTAAGAAGTCTTCAGTTACAGGATTTATGTCATTTACACAATTCAGAGACCATAAGGTACAATTCATTATTTACATTTCTCATCCTAAAACAAGTGCAGTGGTTTACCTTGTCATCAGGTAGGACGTGCCAGATAGATATGGTCTTCTCCTCCGCCTCGCTATTGATGGACAGATATGAAGGCTGGTAAATTTTTGTTGGTTCTAATATTAAAACCTTGGTGGGGGGAGGGAATTAAAAGTCATTAAAGGGTTTATGAAATGTAAAAAGCATTGTGATCAACTGAAAACATGTCTAAAGTCCTAACACATTAGGAATCACAAGGGGAAAAGATAAAACTGTAAAATGATCACACTAGCCTACAGTCTGAAATTCTAGTTTAAATTTAGTTTTTCTATAATACGCCTTTTTCCACTACAGACATGATCACATGGTACTCCTGATTCAACAAGGTTCTGAGTACCTTCATTGCCTACTGCCAGGTGTTGAGCAACCTCTATAACATGGTAGGTTTTTGGACCCAGTGCAGGCAGTTTGAGGATCATAGAATATCAGGGTTGGAAGGGACCTCAGGAGGTCATCTAGTCCAACCCCCTGCTCAAAGCAGGACCAATCCCCAACTAAATCATCCCAGCCAGGACTTTGTCAAGCCTGACCTTAAAAACCTCTAAGGAAGGAGATTCCACCACCTCCCTAGGTAACCCATTCCAGTGCTTCACCACCCTCCTAGTGAATTTTTTTTCCCTAATATCCAACCTAAACCTCCCACACTGCAACTTAAGACCATTACTCCTTGTTCTGTCATCTGCCACCACTGAGAACTGCCGAGCTCCATCCTCTTTGGAACCCCCCTTCAGGTAGTTGAAAGCAGCTAACAAATCCCCCTCATTCTTCTCTTCTGCAGACTAAACAATCCCAGTTCCCTCAGCCTCTCCTCATAAGTCATGTGCTGCAGCCCCCTAATCATTTTTGTTGCCCTCCGCTGGACTCTCCAATTTTTCCACATCCTTCTTGTAGTGTGGGGCCCAAAACTGGACACAGTACTCCAGATGAGGCCTCACTAATGTCAAATAGAGGGGAATGATCACGTCCCTCGATCTGCTGGCAATGCACCTACTTATACAGCCCGAAATGCCGTTTGCCTTCTTGGAAACAAGGGCACACTGTCGACTCATATCCAGCTTCTCGTCCATTGAAACCCCTAGGTCCTTTTCTGCAGAACTGCCTAGCCATTCGGTCCCTAGTCTGTAGCAGTGCATGGCATTGGTCAGCTTGTGCCTTTGTTTGCAGTTTGGGTTGGGAAAGGAGCAGTTGGAAAGCTCATCAGAGAGAAAGCAGAAAGTTCTTCACTCTGGAGCTAGACTGAATTGCTTTTAAGTCAGACCATTGTGAGCAGTAACTATAGAACTGGACAGGAGGGAATGGTTCCATTGGAGCTAACAGCATCCAAGGGGCCACATGCCGACAACAACAGATTGCAGAACAATTCTTGGGATATGTGAGAGCAAAATTTGGAAGATGAATCCAAAGGAGACGGAATTCAGTACAGCAAGATTTGATCTAACCTAGGCCACCTAGTATACTGTTGTGCTATACTACATCAAAAATGCTTAGACAAAAGTAGCTGATGGCCCATCTTTAGGGCCCTACCAAATTCACAGCCATGAAAAACACATCTGAGACCATGAAATCTGGTCTACCCCATGAAACCTCCTTAAAGGTTTTTAAGGTCCAGCTTGACAAAGCCCTGGCTGGGATGATTTAGTTGGGGTTGGTCCTGCTTTGAGTAGGGGGTTGGACTACATGACCTCCTGAGGTCTCTTCGAACCCTAATCTTCTATGATTCTATTAAATCTGGTCTTTTGAATACTTTTATCCTATACTATACAGATTTCATGGAGACCAGCGTTTCTCAAAATGGGGATCCAGACCCAAAAGAGGGTTGTGGGGGTGTCGCAAGGTTATTGTAGGAGGGTCACGGTATTGCCACCATTACTTCTGTGCTGCCTTCAGAGCCGGATGGCCGGACAGCAGCGGCTGCTGGCCAGGCACCCAGCTCTGAAAGCAGCGCCCCACCAGCAGCAATGCAAAAGTCAGGGTGGCAATACCATACCATGCCACCCTTACTTCTGCTGCTGCCTTCAGAGTTGGTCAGGACCCCTACAGTTACAACACCATGAAATTTCAGATTTAAATATCTGAAATCATGAAATTTACTTTTTTAAAAATCCTATGACCATGTAATTGA
Source organism: Emys orbicularis (assembly GCF_028017835.1). NCBI lineage: Eukaryota > Metazoa > Chordata > Testudines > Emydidae > Emys > Emys orbicularis. Next base: position 107,004,379 of record NC_088685.1, read on the forward strand.
CCAAAATGGACCGTGAATTTGGTAGGGCCCTACCCATCTTACTTCGGGCCCTTAAAGGAAAAAGTCAGCACAGTTTAGCATTTGTAGACATTTGGTAAAGACTGATATTATTGTCTTTTTATAGAATTTTATATTTAAATCTGATTTCCAGAAAAAAAAACTCCAAAAGCCTTTAAGTCTATATTTACTGCATGTAAGGTTTTCTGTTTCAGTCTGTAAATGTTTGTATTTAATTGGGGGGAAAGGTTACTGCATTTCCATTTATTCTGAATTGATATTATAAAATATTTCCCCAAAAAACTGTGAAAATATGTCAAGATATTTATTTAAATAGAAAGGAAATCAAGTTAGAGAACAGCATAAATTAATTCTTGTACCTAAAACACCTGCCTCCAAACCCCCTTCCCACATACCTTAAAATCAGCATTTATCAATGTATTGTGTTTTTTTGCAAGTGATTTCTATGCTTTACTTTTAAAGAAGAATTTTTAAACTGCTTTTGTAAATAAATACTAAACTTATTGATTTCCAAAATTTGTAAGCTGTGTCTGCAAGAAAGTGATATCGCAGGGCTCTGTGTGACTAGACTGGAGAAGCAGAGATAAAAGCCACTACCTTCAGCTCAGCATTCACAAACTCTGGGGCAGAGCTATAAAAGGTCAGGGTCAGATTAACCCTCTCATGTCCAGGTCTTGGAGACCATCAAGAATTCTCTTAGTTGCTTAAAATATTTTTAAAACCACCCAAATAGAAATTATTGGAAATTCCCAATGGTTCAAGATCTACACTCCATATACTTCTATAGGTGTCAATAGTAGTTGGTGGCACTCCACAGCTGCCAGCTAACTAGCAGGGGCCAGAGCAACTAGGACCAGCTCCTGGTCTGCTCCCAGACTAACTGCTGCTAGGCAACCAATGAACCCAGATGGAGCTGGCAGAGTGGTCACAACCCCTGATTGGCTGCTGGTTTAGCAGCCCTGCTTATAAGCTTAGCCCCCACAGCACATCAGTGGCTGCTCAACCCCTCCACCTGCCCTTGTTCCAGTCCCTGCCTGATCCAGCCCCTGTTCCCCTCCAGCTTCTGATTTCTGGCTTCGATTCCCTGGCTCTGCCTCTGGCTTATGACTCTCGTTGACCCTCCAGCTCTCACATTTGGCTTCTGTCTCTCCAGTTCTGATCCTCAGCTTCGCCTCTGGCCTATGACTCCTGTTTACCCTCTGGCTTTGGCATTCAGCTTCTGTCCCTCCGGCACTGACCCTCAGCTCATTCTTGGACTCTGACCACCCTATACCCAGCTCTAACCAATAGGCTGAACTCTCATTTCAACCACTAGGCCTTACCGCCCACAGATGACTTGGCTATGTGACAATAGCAGCTCAGGGCCAGATTTTAAAGGTATGTCGATGCCTACAGATGGAAGTTAGGTGCTTTTGAAAATCCCACTAGGCACCTGTCTGCATCTTTAAAAAACTGGCCTTCAGCATCTCGGAATTGGGCCTTAAGTTTGTAAAGAAATGCGTGCAGCAGAATTTTAGTATCTGTATTTTTCTACATATGTAACATTCTTGTAAAGTGTGTCATGTCTTCCTCCAGTGTCTAGTCAGAGGATAACAGCTTTCTGCAGCTGCCAGTTGTGGAGTTAGTTTGTATGTTCAATTGGTAGAGGCCGGTGCATTGGTACTGAAGTTCCTAGATCCAGACCCTATTGGCAATCTGCGCTAAAGATTGTTACACAGAAGCAGTGTTACAAATGAGTTTCAATTTTTTTTTTATAAATACCATTTATTTATAAACCTTTGACAAAAAATTCCATAGTGCCTTTCCATTTCTCCTCTTTTGTTGCCCTTTCTCCAGAGTATGCAATGCACAATCTGTTTTGCTTGTACATGTACATTTTTCAGACTGTAAGTGAGAAGAGGCCTGTTACTGGGTGACAGTAGTATAGTCACATGAACAAGTATGGGTACAGCATTTCACCTTTGGCTGCATTGTGTTATTGACCAGATCTTCTCAATTTTAATTTTAAGAAAATAAGAGTGTTTGGCTGAGACAGTTCTGGAAGGCAGATCCTGTTTTCAATGTTTCATTATGTCATGTGATAAGTAAGAATAAGAAAGGGATGTGGTTTCCCCTGGGTGTCCGTTATGAAGCCAAGAGTAATTTGCATATTTTCTTGCTTTAACTCACTCAAACCTGGCCATGTCACAACCCTTCCTTGCAGAAAAAAGACAGAACAGGATTCCCTGCAGAGCCTGCCATTGTCACTACTTGCTGTCTGGAGCAGTTGTTCTTGAGCATTACAAAGTGCAGTTTTCCCTGGGATTGATTGTACCACCTACACATTGTGTCCAATCCCCAGCAGCCTGCAGAGCTGTACAAAACAGCCAATTTGCACTTCTCAGGAATTTGGGTAACAACATTGGTTGCCATTTAAAAATAATAAAAGAGCAGTATTTGCCAAAAGCGACCACATCAAAGTGTCTAAAATACAAGTTTTCCTCGATACACAGCATACAGGAAACAGTGGTAGTGAGGATCTTTTTATTGCATATATCCTGCATCCTCTAGCTGGGCATAAAGTAGCCATTCAGCATAAAGCAATTGAGCAATATATTACTAGCAGGGTTCATAATTATTTTTCTAGGAAATAACTGAATGCATGTAATGTAGCATGGTTGTGGATTACTGTCTAATACTATAAACAGTATGGTACTGGCTGTCTAGGCTCACTTATGGTCCCTAAAACAGTGCACAAGTGGACATCATTAAGTGAAATAAATTGTGAGTCAGATATGCTAAGCCTAACAATGTGTTGCTAACAACTGATAAGACAGAGAAAGAAAAACTCCTTTCCTCAATGTGTAATTTAATTAATCTGTTGTCGTTTGGCACTGATTGGAACATTATAGATAGCCTAAATTATAAAATTCTACGTTGGCTTTTCCCTTGCCGATTTCCTATAAAACAGACCAAGCAACCCCATTGTCACAGAATTTAATCAACTAAAACCACTGCGCTACGCAGATCAAATATATTTCTTCTGGGAGCATGGTTTATTGCCTGAAAAGTTCTGAACAAGTGATATTTTTATTAACAATGCTATGTGACAAAAAGGAAATGAATACAATTAGAAGTGAGACAGTTAATAAAAAGCACACTTACTGGAAATCTAACTACAGACACATCTGTCTTTGTGGCTTCAACTAGGAAGTCCATCCAAAAGTCCACAAGTTCCTGTTTGGCAACATGTTGTTCTGGATTCAATTTCTTAAAATGCTGATATATCAAAATAGTTTCTACAATAGACTTGAGGTACCTACAAACAGCAAAGCACATACAGGCAGTAAATTTAATACAGTTTGCAAATAATCATTTTTGTATCTTTAATCAGACTTTAAAAATTCAACATCAAGATGCCAAGACAGCCAGTCAGATTCTGATTATCTAGGATTGCTTTTAATTAATAGATTCCTTGTTTTAGAACCAGATATCTGTGGCAGTGACATAATTAACCTGAAACATTCCTAAATTCTGGGCCATTCCATCCTGAGTATGTCAGTTATCCTGAATTGTGATAGTTTTGTGATGTAGCTAAATCTCCTGCCCGGGGACTAAGCTGAATCCACATCAAACTCATTTCAATTGTGACTAACTTCAAATTGTAACGCCGGTGCAAATTCATTGCATTAACCTTCTGTGTCATTGTGTCCTCTACACTGCATCTGCTCTGATTGATTATTTAGCGTAGGTCCTTAAAATGCGATGTTTCTGGATTCAGGGCCTTCGCATTAACAATGACACTGCCAGGCAGCCTTCAAGAATATTGTGGAAAAGATAACAGCTGTGCTGGAATACAGAATGTCTCTTCTAACTGCAATCTATAGCTCTCTCTTTTGTGTTTTGCTTCCTAAGGCATACTTACTGAGCCTTACATAATACTGGTCTCTTTCACCATTAAATGGAAAACATACAAATATAATTTTATGATTACGTCATCACTGATTAATGAATTAATTGCATATCCACAAATGACCTGTATACACCATTTTGACCCTTCTCTCAAAACTCCCACCCAAAGCTGTGTTACAAGCACTACAGCAATAGAATATGCACAGCCAAGGAAGATGGGGCCCCCAATCGCATAACCTTAAAGAAAAAGTCACCACCATTTAGCTATTATGGAACTTTGGTTTTCTTTTAAGGGCAGTTTATATGGGCATGTCTACATTATGTGCTGGATCGACGGGCAGCGACCGATCCAGCAGGGGTCGATTTAGCGCATCTAGTCTAGAAAAGCACACTTACTAGTCTAGATGCAATAAATCGACACCCAAGCGTTCTCCCGTCGACTCTGGTACTCCACCGGAGCGAGAAGCGCAAGCGGAGTCGACAGGGGAATGTCAGCCGTTGACTTACCACAGTGAAGACACCGCGGTAAGTAGATCTAAGTACGTCGACTTCAGCTACGGTATTACCGTAGCTGAAGTTGCGTAACTTAGATCGATCCCTCTCCAGTGTAGACCAGGCCTAAGCTTGTGATAATGATACATATGGGGCAATACAAGGGCCCTTCCAGGGACAGTCCCATGTTGGAGTGATGAGGAGGTGTATCAACAAGGCTCCTCTATCACCTTTGAGAAGGTGCAGTACCTCCTTCTGCCTGCACCTGGGCAGCTATGCTGGGTGGTGCGGTGGGGATTAGAATGTGTTGCATAGCTCCACCCCTTCCCCACTCTTGGGACAGGCTTGAACTAGCAGTGTGCTAGCCCTAAGTAGTCACTGTGCTCTCTGAGCTAACGGGCCATAATGTGTCTGGGCCCTGAACAAGGACATAAAGGGAAGGAAGATGAAAAGGTGAACCTTACCTCCCTCTGTCCACTTGTACAGGGTCAAGACACCACCTAACTAAATGTGTTAGTAACCACAGAAAGGCTTTCTCTGAGATAAATTTGAGTACAATCTTACTGTTCTGACACCCTGATAATTCCAGAAATTAGTCATTAAGGGAATTGGGGGGGGGAAAATCAGCTGTAGGAAGAAGTCTCTCCAGGGAGTTGGAAGCATTATTAGATCTTGCAGCTGTCTCAACTCTTGAAATTCCTTGATTTAATTTGCATTACGTACGTATTTCTCCCCTGTAACAATAAGATTTAAATTCTCTGAACATCCATTCTTGACCAGCTCCTGTTTGCCTTTACAATTTGAATGTTGTTGGCCTACTTTATACCAAGTGGTTTTAAATATGTGAAGGAAAACAAAACAAATTACACATTGACCTGATCTTACACTCAGAAAGGCACATTCATCAGTTTTTAAAATGTTATATTCCCTTCTTGATACATGCACACCGTTTTCAGAGGAAAAGATACCTCCAAGTATCGTTTGAGTCTTTTTTTTAATTATTAAAAGTAGTAAGTATGAAGGTTGCTTAAAGATCACAACAGTTGAAATACAATGCTATGTGTGACAAGTTCAAGTAGCTAAATTAACAGCTTTTTTAACATATAGAGGTTTTCAAAATATCATATATACATTCCCTTACCATGCTGGTGCCTTTAGCTTAAATAGCTTTTCTGAAGCCTGGATCACTCTTAGGTGGTCATTGGCCAGGACACTGGCGCCCAAGAAAAATCCGACTTCCCAATAACTCTGCAGCTTCTCCAAATTCCCCTTTTTACCAAGCAGGCTACTGATCTTTACCCCTGTAGTGAGAAGAATACAATTTAATGGTAAGGTGGTTTTGCAGGCCAGTATAGAGGTTAACAATTCTCTGATTTGTAACTTTTTCACTGCTCAAGTTACTGTATGTCCAGGAATACAAATACATAAAATGAAGCTCTAAACATTATGTAGGTTTCCATTTTGGGATAGCAAATTGATAATGAAGGGCATTAACAGAAAAACAATAAAACACACTACTCTCTCCCACCTTCCCCCCCACACACCCCAAACATACCCACAGAGACCAAGCTCCTTTGAACACTAAAGGAAAATTACTAAACAGTAAGGCTACACTCTGATAAAAAATATCTGTAAAACAAAGAAATCATTAAAAGGAGCTTTATTAAAAGCAATTTAGACTTTCCACTGTGATTATTCAGATGGAAATTACATGTACCATATTGTTTTTAAACCCTTCAAAGCTTCATGAGTACTAAAGGTACCTCTTTTTCCCTTCCTATCGGCCCTTCAGGAAAGGAACATCAGGACATCACTGTAGGGACAAAGTCACAGCTGGATTGTCTATGTCCCTGCATGGACCTCATCTGTAAAGGTAAATTTGGGGCCTTAAAATACATAATGTAACTTTAAAAACTTAACAGATGCGAAAAACTGCACCTATTATGTTTTTTTGAGTTACAGGCCTCAAGTTTAAAGCCCCAAACTTACCTTTATAGACAAGGTCCCATGCAGGGTGCAGAGATGATCCAGTGGGATTCTTCCTGCAGTGAGCATCTTTTGTTTGGCAGTGAGTCCTACCCCAAGAAAAGACATCCATTAGTATTTATGTGCCCCCTTCTGCAAACACTAGAGATTGTGGGAGAGCCTTGGGTTTACCTGGACCTATTAACTCATGCAAAAACTGCAAATTGCCTTGTCGTCACTTGGATTTTACCTCCTGTTAGTTACTACGTTTCAGCAAAACACTTGGTGAGGACACACCTTTTTTTCCTAGTGAAGACAAAGCTTCTAACTCCATTGTCTGTGTTAAGACCACCTTTCCCCACTACAATTGCTCCCTCCCTTTTTCCAACACTCGAGCCATTATACCAGTCCTCCAACCCTTGCTCTCCCACCCATATTTTCTTTCTCTGTCCTTGCTCCAAAGACTCAATGTTTCCAGTGGAAATCCTGCAACTATAGTGAAATTTGTCCTCTCTTCAACTCCACTACATAGCTTGCCAAATAACTTTGTTTCTGCTTCCTGCGATACTCCTGTCGAGACCTATATTATTAAACTGCAAACATTACTGTCAATCTAATTTACGTTTCTTATGCTGTTTACTTTTTGCATATCGCTGATGCTAGACAATATAAACATTTTTACATTTTAAAAAAATACACTCAATTTTCACTCATTGTATCTGTCTGTCTTTAGGATTTTGAACTCTCTTACTAACAAGATGTTGCCATGTTTGAGTAGTGCAGAATAATGTTTAAATCCAAACCAAAAACTACCTGTTTTCTTTTTGAATTAAACATTTTTTTCCCTAAAATGAAAATATTTCTATTAACAATAGATTTTGTAACCTTTCTTTGTAATACATCTTGGGGCCTCCGTTACTTCAGAGGAACATGATATTTTTATGTCAGTTCTATTAATGTTGTAATGTACAGTGGTCTGGTACACTGTTTGCCACTATTATTCATTTCTATTACAGTAGCACCTCAAGGCCCTAATCAGGAATCTAGGCCCCATTGTGACAGGTACTGTACACACACACACACAGCCCCATCCCAAAGAGTTTACAATATGACAAATTCTTGATTTCATCCTGTGGGTCTAACTCAGTATTCATTGTGCAAGAAAACTGATTAAAATGGGACGTTTTCTTGTATGGAGTATCTAAACAGGCCCTATATTAGCTCCACATGGGTTCCAGGCCCCAAACTATGAACTGTCCCAGCAGCACAGAAAAGGGAAAAAATGATCTCCTTCAAGGTCCTCCAATTTATCGATGTTTAGGACATGCTGAAAGCTTATGAATTTATTCACACTTTTGCCTCAGTCAAACTAGAATAATGTGCTCTCTTTTAGTGATGCTCTTAAATATGGCAGTGTAATATTGATATGTATTTTCTGTAAACAAAAAAATTAATAATGAAGGATAATTGCATTCCTGTGAATTTCAGTCTCAGGGCCATTATCTATTTCCATCATTTCTCTTATATGCACAGCAGGGATTATTTTGATTTCATCATCTTTACTCAAGTGCATGTTCTTTTACACTTACTAAACTTTTAAACTCAAGACAATGTTTTCTTTACGTGAAGGACAAGCTTACCAATGTGTGTACAAAAGGCATATTTTCCACAGTTCATTGTTAAAAAGTTATTAGCTTTAAAAAATAATCAGCAAAAATGTAGAGCCTATTAATGCCAGGTCAGAAATTATATTTACAATGTCAGGAATTTGTTTGCAGCTTGTATGGAAAATAAGATATTTATCATAAGCAGTTTTTGTCTGTGATTCTATATGCATAAGAAAAAGAAGGCAGTGTTCTCATTAATAAAATGAACTGCTTTGCAAGATCAAAGATGGCTAAATAATTTGCAACAGCTGCATCATCTGAGTATGCAAATCACATAACTTGCAGAGAAACATTATCAGCATCCTTGCAAAGCCCATTTTTGTGTT